>NC_138961.1:243177500-244525833 GCF_055761805.1 Camellia sinensis
CCTGTCCAGTATTTTCAATCCAAGCCGAAATAGGAAAAGCCGCAAGCACCACTAGGCCCGGTCGTCGGTTGAACGTCAGTAGGGTCCGATATTCATTCCTTACTAAAATAGGAAGGTGGCAGTCATCCCAAAATAAGCTGGCAGTATCAATCTAGCGGCGTGGTCCAGAACAAGCCTTTGCTGATCCATGGGGTTTGTGTTTTGGTTACAAGAAGTGCTTCTTTGCTCGTTTGCAGCGCCTCGACTCGAGTTTCCGCTGTAGGATTGAGTGAGGTGACGAGAGCTGAAGTGAAGCCAAGGCTCCTTGCTACGCTCCATAGATGTTCGTACGATTCTTGTGGATCTTGGGTGTGTTTGAATTCAGCCTCTCGTTAGGTCTTCACTGAAGGATTGTCCACCTTCTCAAGCGCCTCTACCATACCCTTAGAAAGTGACAACGGATGACTTCCATTACTAAATGGAAGAACTTTTCAAACTAGTTGATAGTTGTTCCCTGGTTGCACCCCAAAATGGGTTATAAATTACTAAATCACATGTAGAGTTTTTGGGGGGAGAATCACTCGGCGCGGGGCCTCCCGTGTGAGGTCAGGTCAGGTGATGGTCAACAACTCAGGCAGGAAATGCTGAGAAGCGGCTAACGATGCAAGAGCTCTTTTCCCCTTATACGCTCTAAAAAAAAGGGTATGTCGGGTTTTTGGACCCTATGTTGAGTGAGTAAGGGTTCCAAACCTTCCAAAAAAAAAGTGGAAATACCAAACGTCGTCTTGCTAGTGCCGCCCCTCGTCGTTCCCTAAAGGACTGTTCCCTTTCAGTGGGACTGGGGCCATCGCGCAGCTCCGAAATACAGGTCTGATTAGAAAATGAGTGGAGCAACCATTCGTATTAAAAAAAAGGGCGAAACCCAAAGCAGAAGGAAGGGCTCTTTCTTGTTGTCGGGGAGGGCGGCGGAGCATAGGAATAGATCAAACTTTTGATGTCCCGTTTGACCGATCCAATAACCGCCGTCTCGCTATCCCTATCCTTTCCAGCGCTTTTCCCAGAAGCCGTACAACCCACCGTTGTTGGTGAGAGAGAGCCTACTAGACTAGACTGATCGCCTTCCTCTCGGCAGTGCCCGAACAACTACCTGACCTCCTAGCCCTACGTTGCCCGCTTGGAGCGGGGGGTTCCACATTCTATGGACCTTGTCTCGAACGGAGCAGACTTTAGGTTTTTTGCCACATCGTTCATAAAAAGGTCGGGACATTCAATGAGATATTGAGAAAGGGGGGTCTATAGACCTGAGGTCTAGGGAGTGCTATCATTGACGAGACGGTTCTGATTGCTGAACACGGAGGTTGTGGTTTTTCGGGTTGAATAAGTCGTAAAAGAAGCAAATAGGTCTCACAGGTTCCATTGAAAAGAAATGGTTTCTTAAAGGGGTCAAGTCGTGAAAGATCATAGTGGTCAAATGCAAATGAATCCTTTCGGTTCGCCTAAGACGAAAATGGGGATGCTTCAACGGGAATGAAAGTTGTTGGGTGACGAAAGAGGTCTGCAAAAGGCGAGTGTGCCGTGTTTCTTCATTCGCCATGTGCAGGGCGTATCACTCCCTTTACTCTAATGGGGCTATGGGGCTATTTCATTTGATCCAAGGGGTCCTATCGTAGTTGATCCACGTTGCACTCTCGTCTGGAGCTGTTCTTTTGCACTCAAGCCCCGGACGACGGACCCTCCAGTTTCCGTTTGACCGATACGTGAAGAAGCGACATACGTCAATAAGTACTCAATTGATCTGAGGTACTATATGCTGGACTAAAGACCGTCCTTCGAGGACGGAGGGTCGTCTAGACTCTCCGGCGGTCTTCGAGACTTGAAAGATTTATAGCAAAGAAAATGCGCTAGAAAAACCATAAAACTAAAGAGGAAAGACTTTCCCGAACTACATTATCAAACAACACAATTGGCTTTTTAGGAATAAAAAAGTAACGGAGATTCAAAGGTTATTACTTCATTCTTCTTTTTCTTTCTCCCTAGTTTCCCTATGAAATCGATCTTTTATTCCTAAGACAAACAGGCCAGGAAAGATGCGCCAAATCACACAACCATATAAGGAAGATATTATTGTCATGGATGCTCTCTCCTTGCTTTTGAATGCCATATTTGAGAATCTATTTTTGACTGATTCTCATGGCTTTCGCAAAGTCAAGTTTCTTGCTTCTTGCTTTAGTTTTCAATAAGGGGTGCGTTAGCGCTTTACTAATAAGATAGAAAGGGCCTTTTCCGCTGGATCCAGAACGAATAGGAGATCTATCAGTACGCCATCCGCTCCATATCTTTCGTAGTTTAGGAACTCGTCCCTCCACGGGACACCTTTCGTAGTGAGGGAACTCCTATCTTTTTAGGCTGACGAGCGGAGGCTCCCGGAGCGGTCCTTTGAATTTGAATCCCGGTAACTCACGGACGGTTACCGACAGCTTCTTTCTATTGGTTAAGGGTCACGGAGCTCTACTGAACTATGTGGGAGGAACCGACTGAACGTTCAGGAGGTTCTACAAACATCTAATCTAATACCTGTCTTAGGTATATCTTCCACCTTAACCTTCAACTGATGATATCTAGAACGAAGGTCAATCTTAGAAAAGACTTGTGCTCCTTGCAATTGATCAAATAGGTCATTTATCCTAGGCAAAGGATATTTATTTCGAATTGTCACCTTGTTTAACTCTTGATAATCAATGCAAAGGTGAAAACTACCATCCTTCTTTTTCACAAATAAAACGGGCACACCACAAGGAGAAACACTAGACCTAATAAAGCCCTTATCTAGTAACTCTTGTAATTGTTCCTTCAACTCTTGCCCCTGATTTTCTTCGACTGCTTGAGAACCACTACCAATATTAGTCACATTCCTTCACCGATTATTATTACCAGTCCGTCGATTCGTTTAACCCTGGTGTGTATTCCTAGCCATATTTGCCAATGTCTCCTCATGTTTCATTGCAACTTATATGCATCAATAATAAAACCTCATCTTATTCTATTCTCAAGTCCCTATAACATGTAAATAAAATTAATATTATATCAAATTATAAGCATTCCCAATACTACATCTACCCAATCTCACCACTATTTTATACCAACTTTTAAAATTACAACCTGGCTCTGATACCATAAAATTGTCACGCCCCAAGCTCTGTGACAACGCCGCACACTCATATAAGTGAGCATGCAAGGCTAAGAATCCAATCACATAACCCATAAAATAAAATACTCAAATTAAATCCTTAATTGTCATAATGCCAGAATCTATAAAAATAAATAGTTCTCATATGAAAATGCCCACCAAATCCACTAATTTAATCCACTAACAAAACAATAATCCAAGTACTTAAATCATGGTCCTACTCTCGGCACTCCCACATGTAAAAAAAAGATCCCGCGCAGCTCTACTCTTCAGAATCTGAAAAAAAAATAAGGGTAAGCTAGATAGCCCAGTAAATAACCAACCATCACTGCTAGCTGGATCAAGTATACAAAAATAAATAAATAAATCGATAACCAATAAATATAATTTTTTTTCTATAGTTCAATAAATGAACAATTATTTGTAAGGTGGTTTTATAGCTAAAAATAAACAATGTACAATACATTTTAAATGAAAAGCCAACAAGATAATTCAAAGTAATTCGTTGTTCAAATCGATGGTTCGATATTCAGATGGTTCGATGATTTGATTCACAAAACCCAAGTCTTATTGACTACGGTCACATAGCCCGTGACAAGGCCCAGAACCACACATAGGCCGGTGGTAAAGCCCCAAAAGAAACTAGTTTCTGTGCCAATAAATAACCCCCATTGGCTAGGGTCCAAATCATAGTCAGACTAGAGTGATGTTCAAAATTCAAACAATACACAACTTTTAAATAAAACATTCGATATTTTTAGAATAAACGTTTAGTACAATTTTCAGAATAGTTTCACCAAATATTCAAATAATTTTCATAATAATATTCGATGTTGTTTTATACTTGACCCATATTTTATTTTAAGAGAACACGAAGGCTATAAATAAATATTTATAATTTTAAACGATTCGATAGGAATAAAAATGAACCAACAGTGATAGAGGGTTACTTACCTTCAAACAGCTAAAATAATATTTTCCAAGCTAATCTCAATTTACCAAGATCCACCTCAATCTCACAAACCTAATAAAATATTACACCGCATAAACAATTATTATGTGCATCCATCCATCTCTTCTTGTAACAACAATAGAATAAATTAACCCAATAGTCTATTAGGAACTCCCACAATTTAGCATCAAAACAAAGCCATTACGGTTTCGGAAATTCTCAACCCATATTATTCTATTGTTGTTTATATACACGTAACAATTTGTAATTGCTTGTAGTCAATCGTGTATCCCACAAATACACCACCATTAAACTTAACCCATCACATATCAATCTCAAAATATGAACCACCCAAATGGGATGCAAAATACACTCTAAAATTGAGCAAAATTGAGACTCCCAACATAGACTATATCAATATATCTATTTAATCATATATGCCCATAAAATCATCTATCGATATATTAACACTAAAATCATAGATAGGAATACAATAAAATAAATCTTACCTAAGTGATGAATAAAGCAAAACCACCACTCTTATGAATCCTCCCTCTTCCTTGGTTTGGGTTTCTTTTCTTTAATTTTAAACTTTTCCAAACCCTTGCTTGCTGGCTTCACCTTCAACTCTTCCAAACCCTTTCTGCAGCACAAGCCTCTCTTCTCTTTTTCTTTTCTTTTTTTCTTTTACCTTCTCAAACCCTAGCCGCCTATGGAGCAATTCACAGCCTCTGTTTTGTTTGTTCTCCAAGACTTAAAGCCACAATAGGTGGGCTTATTAACCTAATTTCGCAAAGTTACAAAATTACCCATCTAAGTAATAGGAAATATAATGCCATCTCATAACTAATTCTTTGATATTAATAAATGACCCATATAAATTAATTTAATTACTAATCTATCCAATAAAATAATCATATTTAAAACTTGGGTATTACATCCTTCCCTCCTTAAAAGAAATTTCGTCCTCGAAATTTGACGCCGGAAGACGCTAGAGAGAGAAGTGGAGTTCTTTAGACTTTAGAGCTAGCTGGAAGTAAAGTAATAAACACTTTAGAGTTGGGTATAAACAAGGGATTGGTCTTTGGCTACTGAAGACTGCAGGTATCCTGTCCCCGCTTCAACACGACTTTGAAGGCTCCCGGGAGCTCGTCCTTTTCAAAGTCGAGTCGCGTAATCAGTACAGTTCTGTAAACAACTCACCTGCCTGGCTAGTTTCGACCCGAAACCCCCCTTCCTTTATTTGAAGGAAGCACGGATTCGCCGGTAGGTATCTACGGAGCCCCGGATACCGCTTCGCTAGGGTTAGGGAACTTGACTTTGCGTTTCGTCTCCTGAATTCCTAACGGAACTAAGTGACTTCGGCTCCTTTTCTATCTATCCTTAGAAGTAGGGCGAGCGAAGGACGAAAACAAGTTGTAGGAGACGACGCTGAAACCCCGTTTCGTTGTCGAGCTCGGCTATTAGTGACTTTGGACTTTTAGAACCGAAAAACGAAGGCATAAACCCAGCGTTCGGTAGCAGCGAGTGTAGTCTACGAAGCAAGCTTAAGGGTTCCGTAGAACTACATTCGCTGTGTACTTTACTTCGCTCGCCCCTAACGTTGTCGTCTGTTTTTAGCTTGACGAGCGACTTTAGTTTCCGAAAAACGCATAAACCCCGGGATTTTCGTAAAAGAGGGACGAGTGACAAGGAACTTGAGTGACTCGCCCTAATCAATAAGCGGGAGAGGGGCGAAGAAAGTCGATCGGCTACTAGAGACGAGCAAGGGCCAGGGACGCACTCGACGAGCAGACGAGGGACGAGTGGTAGGAGCCCGACAAAGAGTAGTGCCGGTTCAGTGAAGTCAAGTCTTTACGTCTATAGGGGCTCCCTGACGATCCCGAACCTTCCAAAAGTGATAGGTATGTGTTGTTTCTTGGCATTCTCTTTCTTTATTATGCCAACCTAAAAAGAGATAGGGATACAGAGCTTGACTTGAAAACAAACAACTGGCACTGCCCCCTATCACAACAAGGCAGATAGGGCACTTTTTGCCTTCCTTAAGTCCAGGATACGAAAACTCTTCCTACCCACTAAAAAGAGCGATTGAGAGTGGATTTCAGGTTCGATAGTGTCACTCAAGTAAACAGTAGGTGCTAAGGATGCCACAATACAGTTCAGAATATAGGACATACATTCATTCAGTAAACAGTATCAGTTCAGTAAACAGTTCAGTTCAGTATTCAGAAGATAATCATTTTGAACATATCTTTACACAATTGTTACTCACAGAGTTCGGGTTACAGTAAGCTAGAGCGTGTCTCCCCAGTCGCCAACCCTACACAGTTAACAGATTGAACACACTAAGCTACGCAGTTGGGAAATATAACAACTTAATCCCTAATGCCTTGGTGTGTTCTACCTCTATATCCTCAATAAGATGTCTTAAACTAGGCCTAAGAATGCCTAGGATGGGATGAGGATGCAAGGAGGCACACTAAAAAGCATTTTCAGAAAAACAGAGTCCTGCTCGAGCGCAGGTTTCCCCGCTCGAGCGGTCATGCAATAAAGGTACACGCTCGAGCGTAAACTTTCCCGCTCGAGCGTACTGTAAAAGTACTGGATGGGTGAAATCTCCGCTCGACGCCCGCTCGAGCTTGAGACATGACTCCGCTCGAGCGCCCGATCCTCCGCTCGAGCGGACTGTAAAATAGTGCAGAGTGATGCTGGATGCTCGGATTCCACGCTCGAGCGGAACTTCCCCGCTCGAGCGGAAGTGCGAAATCTGGAAAACCCAGATTGCACCTCCAAGCTCAAACTCAAGTTGTTAACAACTCAAAACCGATCCTCTTGGGCTCATTTTCTGGAAAACATTTATAAACACATAGAATAACATGGTTCAAAGCTCAATTTGAGAAATCAAAGCCCAAGGGTGTTTAATTCAAATCCAATTTCAAACCATTTTCCAAGAACATGGAGAACATGCAAACATGCATGATCCTAAATCATTTTCAAAGCTTTAATGCTGTTTCAAAAGAGCTCAAACCTTCAAAAACAAGATGAACTCATGGAGTATGACCAAAAGATGGACATGCATGTGAGGAAACATGGACTACAACCTCAAAACTTCAATATATGTACATGCATGCAACAATTAAGCCACAATTCAACATCTAAACCATGTTTTGGCTCTACACTCCATCAATATGACATGAACCATGCAAGAATCAACTTAAAACATGAACAAGAAGACAATGGAGCTACCTTTAGTCTTGTAGTTCAAGAAGGGAGCTCAAATATGCAATCTACCCTTCAACAATTCTTCAATTTCCAAGCAATTCACAAGGTAGAACTCAATTTCTCTCCCTCTCCCTCTCTTGGTCGGTTAAGCACAAGAAATGAGCTGAAGCAATGTTTTGATTGAAGTGTATACAAGGCTCAACATGTGTGAAGTAGTGGCCACTAAGTGGTCTAATGGTAATTAAGTCAAACTCTTTAATTAGCTTAATTTAATCTAATTTAATCATACCTAATCAGTCTTCAGGTAAATACACTATAAAATCACATTAATTATGAGGATCATAAAACACTAATCGGTTTCTAATTCGGCCGCCGATAAGGCATTCAATTAGCAGTTTAAACATATAAACAAGAACAGATAATCATACAGTCAACAGATAAAATGCAATTCAAACAGGAGTATTCATTCCATTCAGTTTCAATTTCGGTCAGTCAGTTCAGTACTTTTAATCAGTTCAATTATCAGTCATGATCAATTCAGTTTCACGGTATTCAGCGTTTATCGATAACTAATCAGTCATTAATCGGTAAGCAGTATGAGGGTTGTTACAGTCTCCCCTCCTTATAGAGAGTTTAGTCCTCTAAACTCGAGTTACCTTCATTCTGGAAGAAAATAGGGTTCAGTGGGAACAGTTCAGGATATCGTTTAGCCATGTCATCTTTCCTTTCCCAAGTGGCATACACGCCACCATGGTTCTGCCAGTCGACTTTCACCAATGGGATCTCTTTGTTTCGCAGTTTCTTGATTCGTCTGTTCACAATCTGTATAGGCCGTTCCTCATAAGTGTAGTCATCACTCAGCACTACATGAGTAGGCTCTATTACATGGAAGGGATCCCGGAGGTAGTCTCTCAACATGGAAATGTGGAAGACGTTATGCATATGCTCCATTTCAGGAGGAAGCGCAACTTGATACGCCACCGGATTAATTTTCTCAATAATCTCATACGGTCCGACGTATCTTGGTGCTAACTTGCCCTTGACTCCAAAACAAGTCTAGCCTTTCATTGGTGTCACTTTCACAAAAACGTGATCACCCACTTCATACTCTCTGTCTCGTTTTCTGACGTCAGCATAACTCTTTTGTCGGCTCTGTGCAGTTTTCAATCTCTGTTGTATCAGTTTCACTTTCTCAGTTGTCTCATAAACAATCTCGGGCCCAAGTAAAGGCCCATCTCCAGCTTCTGCCCAGCAAATTGGAGATCTACATTTTCTGCCATGCAATGCCTCGAAATGCGCCATACCAATGCTCGAATGGTAGCTATTGTTGTAGGCGAATTCGACTAATGGCAGATGACTTTCCCAATCTCCCTGAAAATCAAGGATACACATTCTCAGTAAATCCTCCAGAGTTTGGATGGTCCTTTCTGACTGTCCATCTGTCTGAGGATGATAGGCACTACTCAGCCTCAATTCAGTACCCAATGTAGTCTGTAGACTCTGCCAAAACCTCGATGTAAACTTCGAATCCCTGTCAGAAACAATAGACACAGGCACTCCATGCAGTCTCACAATTTCATCAATATAGATAACAGCCAATTTGTCCGCATTATAAATTGTTTTGACAGGTAAGAAGTGAGCAGATTTAGTCAGTCTATCAACAATAACCCAAATTGAATCCATACCTTTTTTGGAGCGAGGTAACCCAACGATGAAATCCATCGTGATATGCTCCCATTTCCACTCTGGTATGGGTAAGGGTTGCAATAGTCCGGCAGGTCGTTGATGTTCAGCTTTGACTTGTTGGCAATGAAGACATTTGGACACAAAGTCGGCGATTTCTTTCTTCATTCCCGGCCACCAGAAATTCTGTTTCAGATCTTGGTACATTTTCGTATTCCCCGGGTGGATAGATAATTTCGAATTGTGGCCTTCTTGCAGAACTCTTCTTTTCAGTTCAGTATCATTCGGTACACACAGTCTTTCATGAAATTTCAGTACATTGTTCTCAAATTTGAATCCCGGTCTCGGTTTAGATTCTCTTTCTTCGATGATCTTCTTCAAGAAGTCATCCAGTTGCTGTTTCTCTTTAATCTCTTCAATTAGTGCCGGTTGAGCAGAAATAGCAGCTAAGGTTCCACCTTGTTCTCGTAAAACAATTTCAATTTCAGATTTTTCAAGGTCACAAAGCAACTCTTTCTGTCCTGTGAGCAAACATGCTAAGTTTCCAATCGATTTCCGGCTCAATGCATCGGCAACGGTATTGGCTTTTCCCAGATGGTACAAAATTTGTAGGTCATAGTCTTTAATCAGTTCTAGCCATCTCCGCTGTCTCATATTCAGTTCTTTCTGTGTGAAGAAATATTTTAAGCTCTTGTGGTCAGTATATACTTCACATGTTACCCCGTACAGGTAGTGACGCCAGATTTTCAGTGTAAATACTACTGCAGCAAGTTCCAGATCATGGGTCGGGTAGTTCTTTTCATGTGGTCTCAGTTGTCGGGAAGCATAAGCAATAACTCTCCCGTTCTGCATTAAAACACACCCCAAACCCTTATGAGAAGCATCACTAAATACAGTATAACCATCATTACCTGAAGGTAAAGTCAGAACAGGTGCAGTCACTAATCGAGTTTTCAACTCCTGAAAAGCAGATTCTCTTTGATCAGTCCAGTCAAATGATATCCCCTTCTGAGTTAACTGAGTCAATGGTAGGGCAATTTTGGAGAAATCTTTGACAAATCTTCTATAATATCCAGCCAATCCCAAAAAGCTTCGGACTTCAGTCACATTTGTTGGTCTAGGCCAGTTCACTACGGCTTCAATTTTCTGCGGATCAACAGAAATTCCATTTTTGCTAACAACATGCCCTAAAAACATAACATGGTCAAGCCAAAATTCACATTTAGACAGTTTAGCATACAATTTCTGTTCTCTTAAGGTTTGTAGGGCAAGTCTCAGATGATGTTCATGCTGTTCTATACTTTTGGAGTAAATCAATATGTCATCAATAAATACTACAATGAAATCATCAAGGTATGGTTTAAAAATTCTGTTCATGAGGTCCATAAAAGCAGCTGGTGCGTTCGTGACTCCAAAAGGCATAACTAGAAATTCATAATGGCCATACCTCGTTCTAAAAGCAGTTTTATCAATGTCTTCCGGTTTAACCTTCAGTTGATGATACCCCGATCTAAGATCAATCTTGGAAAACACTTGTGCACCTTGTAACTAGTCAAATAAATCATCAATGCGCGGTAATGGGTATTTATTTTTCACAGTTACCTTGTTCAGTTCACGGTAGTCTATACACAGTCTCAGCGAGCCATCTTTCTTCTTTACAAACAAAACCGGTGCACCCCAGGGTGAAGTACTGGGCCTGATAAACTTCTTGTCTAACAGTTCCTGCAATTGCACTTTTAACTCCTTCAGTTCAGTTGGAGCCATTTGGTAAGGAGCTTTCGAAACTGGCTGTGTTCCGGGAATCACATCCACGGTGAATTCAATCTCCCTGTCAATCAAATCCCCTGGCAAATTCTCTGGAAAAACGTCTGGGAATTCTCTGACTATAGGAATACAGTTTATATTAGCATTAACATCAGTAGATACAGTCAATACAGAACACAGATATCCTTTACATCCCTTTCTAATGAGTTTAACAGCTTTCACAGACGAAATCAGATACGGAGGAGGTACTACTCCACTCCCATTAAACACAAATTCAGGCAAACCAGGTGGACGGAAAACAACTTGCTTGGTCACACAGTCAATAGTGGCATGATATTTTTGTAACCAATCCATCCCCAATATTACATCAAAATGATCAATGTTCAATGGCAGTAAATCAATAAACAGATGCATATCCCCAACAATGATTTCACATGCGGGGTACATATAAGCACATGTCATGGATCCTCCTACGGGTGATGATACGGCTAGCAGATAGTTCATGGGTTCTAAGGGTCTATTCAATTTTCGCGAAAAAGCATGCGATACATAAGAATGTGTAGACCCCGAATCAATCAATACATATGCATTTTGTGTACAAATAGAGAGGATACCTGACACAACGGTTTTAGTATTTTGTACGTCTCCCGGTACTAGGGCGAACACTCGGCCCTGCCTCATGGGCTCTTTCCCGGTAGCTCTGGGGTTAGGCTTTGGTGCTACAGTTGATGCTGCTACGCTTGGTGCAGCTTTACTACTGGCTTGTGGAGCATAGGGGCAGTCTTTAACCATGTGGCCCACCTTGCCACACCTGTAACAGGCTCCAGATATTCTATAGCAGACCCCTTTGTGTTTCTTGCCACACTCAGAACAGGGTGGTATGAACCCACTCCCTTGGCTGGGGCTAGTTGTCGACCCCGTATTCTGTTTCTTGTTGGCCGGGTTATGCTTGCCTTTCTTAAATTTGAAACCCTGCCTCTTACCACGCCATTCCGACGTTGGTGTTTCAGTTTTCAGTGCTTCAATGTTTGACTCGGCCATTAATGCCCGGTCGAGAACACCCACAAAAGTCGGTAGTTTCAGAACATTTATTCGGTCAAGTATTGCAACATTAAGGCCACCTTCAAATTTTCTGGCCTTCTTGTAGTCAGTATCCACCATATGCGGTGCATATCTAGCAAGCTCGGTGAATTTCGTCTCATATTCCGCAACGGACATTGTGCCCTGCTTTAGCTGTTCGAATTCAGTCACTTTCCTATCCCTGACACACAGTGGGAAGTACTTTTCAAAGAAGGACTCCTTGAACTGAGCCCAGGTCATAACAGTATTTGCATCACGGATCAACATCCACCACCTTCTAGCTTCTTCTTGTAGGGTAAAGGTAGCTAACAATACTTTATTCGCTTCTGAGCACGGAAATACTTCAAATAGTTTTTCTGTTTCAAGCACCCAAGCTTCAGCCTTTAGCGGTTCCAGTCCTCCCTGAAAGGATGGCGGTTTCATCTTGCTGAATTTATGGGTGAGGGCAATAATATCCCCATCATTCACATTCACATTAGGCTCCGGCTGTACCGGAGGAGGAGGAGGGGGCTGTTGGTTCTGTTGTTGTTCAAGTCTAGCAGTTATCAGTTCCATCATCCTTTCCATTCTTTCCATTCTTGCCTCAGTAGATGAGGATTCAGGTTCATTTGCATTATCCATTTCACTATAAGCAGTTATAACAGTTTTAAACATAAGTAGTCATTTGTTTAACAGTTTAACACGTTAGCACATATTCAGTCAGTCATATCACACACTTATCATGCTCATGAGATGCCCTAATTACGTTTCTAGGACACCCTATAGCTCATTTGGACACGTGTGTGCGGTATAACTCGTGGTTAAGTATCGCTCTAATACCACTCTGTCACGACCCAAACCCGGCCTTATGGGTTTAGCACCGTAACCGGCCAGTAATCCGAGATTACCGAAGGCCTGCTTAACAGTAATACAGTAAAACAGAGTACAGGGCCTGGCAGAAGCCAATACAGTAAATGAATAATGTCCATTGAGTTGTGACGGTCTGTATGCCAAAAAGATTTTTCATGCATTCATACACACAAACAATATAGTCTATACAGAATTTACAGTCACACAGTACAGGGGCCTAATCCCTTGATAACAGTACAGTTAACATTCAGTCTATACAATCCATTGACAGTACAGAAGGGGAAATTGTAAAACACCCCTAAGCCTTAGCAGATAGGCTCGGAACCTCGCAGTGAGGCACATAGGCTGGCTTGACAAAACTGGAGTCTAACCCACGCTCCTAGCTCCGATCTGGTGGCTGAGCACCTACATATTTATATATAAACAGTGAGCTAAAGCCCAGTGAATAACATAATGCGTAAAGAGGTTATGAATGAAATGTCCTTACAGTAATGAAATCAGTTCATTAAACAATACTTCAGTCTTTCAGTCAGAACAGTTATTCAGTCATATGTGGTACATCCATTAGCATAGCAGTAAACAGTAGGTCTTAAAGACCAAACAGTAATGATGGCCATCAGTCAGTAAACAGTAGTGGTTCCACGAGGGAACCGACAGAGATTTCTGTAACAGTAACAGTAAACAGTAGGTGCTAAGAATGCCACAATACAGTTCAGAATATAGGACATACATTCATTCAGTAAACAGTATCAGTTCAGTAAACAGTTCAGTTCAGTATTCAGAAGATAATCATTTTGAACATATCTTTACACAATTGTTACTCACAGAGTTCGGGCTACAGTAAGCTAGAGCGTGTCTCCCCAGTCGCCAACCCTACACAGTTAACAGATTGAACACACTAAGCTACGCAGTTGGGAAATATAACAACTTAATCCCTAATGCATCGGTGTGTTCTACCTCTATATCCTCAATAAGATGTCTTAAACTAGGCCTAAGAATGCCTAGGATGGGATGAGGATGCAAGGAGGCACACTAAAAAGCATTTTCAGAAAAACAGAGTCCTGCTCGAGCGCAGGTTTCCCCGCTCGAGCGGTCATGCAATAAAGGTACACGCTCGAGCGTAAACTTTCCCGCTCGAGCGTACTGTAAAAGTACTGGATGGGTGAAATCTCCGCTCGACGCCCGCTCGAGCTTGAGACATGACTCCGCTCGAGCGCCCGATCCTCCGCTCGAGCGGACTGTAAAACAGTGCAGAGTGATGCTGGATGCTCGGATTCCACGCTCGAGCGGAACTTCCCCGCTCGAGCGGAAGTGCGAAATCTGGAAAACCCAGATTGCACCTCCAAGCTCAAACTCAAGTTGTTAACAACTCAAAACCGATCCTCTTGGGCTCATTTTCTGGAAAACATTTATAAACACATAGAATAACATGGTTCAAAGCTCAATTTGAGAAATCAAAGCCCAAGGGTGTTTAATTCAAATCCAATTTCAAACCATTTTCCAAGAACATGGAGAACATGCAAACATGCATGATCCTAAATCATTTTCAAAGCTTTAATGCTGTTTCAAAAGAGCTCAAACCTTCAAAAACAAGATGAACTCATGGAGTATGACCAAAAGATGGACATGCATGTGAGGAAACATGGACTACAACCTCAAAACTTCAATATATGTACATGCATGCAACAATTAAGCCACAATTCAACATCTAAACCATGTTTTGGCTCTACACTCCATCAATATGACATGAACCATGCAAGAATCAACTTAAAACATGAACAAGAAGACAATGGAGCTACCTTTAGTCTTGTAGTTCAAGAAGGGAGCTCAAATATGCAATCTACCCTTCAACAATTCTTCAATTTCCAAGCAATTCACAAGGTAGAACTCAATTTCTCTCCCTCTCCCTCTCTTGGTCGGTTAAGCACAAGAAATGAGCTGAAGCAATGTTTTGATTGAAGTGTATACAAGGCTCAACATGTGTGAAGTAGTGGCCACTAAGTGGTCTAATGGTAATTAAGTCAAACTCTTTAATTAGCTTAATTTAATCTAATTTAATCATACCTAATCAGTCTTCAGGTAAATACACTATAAAATCACATTAATTATGAGGATCATAAAACACTAATCGGTTTCTAATTCGGCCGCCGATAAGGCATTCAATTAGCAGTTTAAACATATAAACAAGAACAGATAATCATACAGTCAACAGATAAAATGCAATTCAAACAGGAGTATTCATTCCATTCAGTTTCAATTTCGGTCAGTCAGTTCAGTACTTTTAATCAGTTCAATTATCAGTCATGATCAATTCAGTTTCACGGTATTCAGCGTTTATCGATAACTAATCAGTCATTAATCGGTAAGCAGTATGAGGGTTGTTACAATCTAATCTTTTCTTCTAAGAGGCCAAACAAACATGGTCTAAAGGGGTTTGATAATAGATTATTTTAGCAATTTTTTATTTATTTTTTGTTGATGTAAAAAAAATATATTTAGTATGATTTTTTAATTTTTTATTCAAAAAATTGTAAAAACTAGAGAGAAAATAGAATTTTTAACTTTTTGTGAGTTTGTTTGGGAACAATTTTTTAGCTAATTTAGCTGGGCTAAATTAGTTTCGTTTGAGAAGAATTTTTTAAATTTTTTGTGAGAGAAAAAATGAAATTATTATGATTTTGATGTGACATTATATCTTATTAATTTATTTAAGGGGATTTTTTTTTAAAGTCCTTGATATTAAGATTTTATAGCATAAAAGACACTTAATGTTTTCATAATGTCTAAGTCCCTCAATATCGATCCAGAGAAAATTATAATTTTCTCTGGACTTCGCAGAGCATTTCTGTTTTACAGAGAATTTCTCTAGTCGAATTTTCTCTAGACTTCACAGAGAAATTCTGGTTCATAGAGAATTTCTCTAGTCGAATTTGTGTGACTCTATCTAGAGAAAATTGTGTAGAGAAAATTTGTGTGGCTTTGTGTGACTCTATCTAGAGAAAATTGTGTTAAAGAAAATTTGTGTAGCTCTGTGTGGCTCTATCCAGAGAAAACTGTGTAGAAAAAATTCGTATTTTTGATTAAACCAGAGAAAATTGAACAAAAAACAAAAAAATAAATAAGAGAATTTCTCTGGTTTAGGCATGGAAATACACCACTTAAGCTCATGAACACAGTCATATTTTACTCACTATTGAATCTTGAGCAACAATTTTCTCTGTGTTTTCAAAATTTTCTAATATGCTTACAAATTTATCTATGTTTTAACAGAATGATCTACTGCAATTCCAATTTGTGCAAACAATAAACATAGACTCAACCACATACATACATACATACTCAACAGCCTCACCATTAGTAGCAGCAATTACCTGACCAATCCGGAACTCTGGTCCCTCACATATCAATCTAGAGTAATTTCAATTCAGAGAATTTCTCTGGACTTCCTACTCTCTAGGGAAATTCTCTCTAAATTTCTCTGGTTTGCACAAATTTCTCTGATTTGTAAATTTCTCTAGTTTGCACAAATTTCTATGATTTTCAAATTTCTCTAGTTTGCACAAATTTCTCTGATTTGCAAATTTTTCTAGTTTACACAAATTTTTCTTATTTGCAAATTTCTCCAATTTTCTCTGGACTTTCTAGAGAAATTCGACTTCTCAGAAAAATTCCCTGATTCTCTCCAAACTAGAGAAAATTGAATTCTGAAATTTCTCTGACTTTGTTCACATACATACCATAATTATAGAGTTCTGAATCAATTTTGAATTTTTTTTTACCTTCCAGATTCAGAGCTGGGCAAGACTCCATATCTATTCGTATCAAATGAATAAGGGTTGAAGACAATCAAACAACCCATTAACATCAAAAGTTAAATTTAACAATAATACCCACATTGTAATCAAATTATATTATCTCTAAAACATAGTTATAAAAACAAAAATTCAAAACACTAAAAACAGAATTGAACCATAATTAAGAGAATCATCAAAAAAAAAAAAAAAAATTAAGAAGAAGAAGAGGAAAAAGAAGATAAAATGGTTGAATCAAGGTAAAATATCTTCAAATATCGGTTAGCATCGTACTGTTTATCTTCAAATCTCACTACATGTTTTCTGTTCTTAAATCCTCTCTCTCCCTCCCTCCCTCTCTCTCTCTGTGCAAATCAAGTTCTAAAAATTCCCAATTCTTGTGTGCTTGAGGTATATCAAATTTCTCTATAAGGGACCTTAGGTATCAAAAAATAATATTGTGAATCTCTTCCATTTTTAAAAATGGGAGAGGGACCTTAGACTATTTTTTTCTTTATTTAACTTATTTTATTTTTTTTTTTTTTTGTGCAATTTTAATCCCAATTCAACCCAACTCACTAGCCAAATGACAGCGGTATAATATTTTGACTTTTTAAATTTTTTGACTTTTTAAATTTTTGTCAATTATAGGAGTTTCCTAAAGCTTTCATTTTGTTTTTTTTTTTTTTTTTTTTGCTTTTTGCTAGTATGATTAAAAAAATTATATTTAGAATAAATTTTGATTATTTTTATAATTGATTTGATAATTATAAAAGAAAAAAATAAAATAATTATAATTTAAATTTAATATTTTATCATATTAATTAAATTGACATGTTTTATCTTTTATTAGTTAATTTAGCTAACATAACGCCTGCCAAAACGAAGCTTAAGAGTGAGTGGGGGTTGGTTTAGTGGGAAGAAGACAGAATGAGAGTGTGAGTGGACCCCCTATTGTTCTTGCCACCAGTCGCGGGATGCGTGTTGAAAGTGATGGGATGGGATGTAGTGGAATAAGAATGAGAATTATATACAAGTGGGAGAGGAAATAAAAAATTATCAATATATAAGAGAGTGCAAGAGACACTCACACTTAGGGGTGTGCGTGGGGCGAGTCGGTGCGATTTGAGGGAAAAATGAAAATCGTATAGTGGGTGACGGATTGATAAAAGTGTCACTAGAATTTGTCATTTTTCTTATTAAAAACCGGCGGTTCGGTTGGCAAATAATGGCGGATTTGCCTTGGCGGTTCGGGCGGATTGGCGGTTTATAAAAAATATAATTCAAATTACAAAACTTAAATCAAAGAGTAAAAAAAAGACGAGAGATATCGTGATGTTAAGTATCTTGCGAAGCTTTCTTCTGATGCAGCAAGTGTAGCAACAACATGATAATATCAACGACTATGCCATCAGTTCATTACAAGCATCTGTGGAAGTTACAATGATCAAATACAATACATAAAATTCCTCTCGGGCAGTAATGTAATACTATATTTTAAGGTATAGAACAACAAGCAAACTTAAGTAAAAAAGAATTTTTAGAATCTTATAAAACATGATTTAATAGCGGTGCGGGTCGGTGCAGTTTGGAAGAAAAATAAAAACCGGCGGATTGATAAAAGTGTCACTAAAATTTGCCATTTTTCTTACCAAAAACCGGCGGTTCGATTGATAAATAATAACGAATTTACCTTGGCGGTGCGGTTCGGTGCGGTTTTGACGGTTTCGGCGGTATTATGCACACCCCTACTCACACTTCTATAATTTTTTCCATTTACATCTCACTACTTACACTCCTTTATGTGTTAATAATTTTTTTTTTCTTTTACCTGTATGTAATTCTTTCATTAAGAATTAAGGTATTTAATTTCGATTTAAATAGATTTCGAGCAATTGTTTGTTCAGGTAATTATAGAGATAACATTTACGTATCAAGATACCTAAAATTTTAAGTTCGAGTATATGGTCTAAACTATTAATATAATAAAAGCTATCTCAGACAAATTCTAATGCATAATAGAAAAATTTATTTCAATAATAAAAAAATAATAATAAAAAGTATCTTGTATTTTTTAATTTAGAAAAATAATAATTTTTCTTCTAATTCATGTTTGCAAAATTGGATGAGTAGTAAAAATGTTAAAATTACATGAAAATTACATTTGTTTAAAATAAAAAATAAATAGCAACAAATATAGTTTTAAATATATATTATTCAAATAACAAACAAATTAAGTAGAATGTATTTTTCAAAAATCCTATCCATCGATTATTTTTTTTTCTTTTGATACATCGAAAAGAAACTGGACTTAATTGTTTCAAAATTTAGATTGAAAGAAAGAGACAAAAGAACTTTTGAGGAAACAGAGGATTTGGCCCATTTTGAAACCATTTAATAATGGGCATGTGATATTAGGTCCCACGATGTTGCTGTATGTATATTACTGCTTAAAAATCTACATTATTATGACAGTTTAACAGCTCATGTCCTCTCCTCCATTGACAGGAGCATCTCTCTTTAAGGTAGTAGTAATGACTCTATCGATAGATAGGTGGTGTTTGGCAAGTTGGGTTGGGGCTAAAATAGCCACAAAAGACAAAACAGGTTATTTTAGCCACAACAAACAAAACATTACATCCAACCCATAATCATTACACTATTCTCTCACAAAAAAAATTAAAAAAGCCAAAAAGTCAAAAAGCCCTTCCCAAACCAAACTTTTTAGCCCAGGCTAAAATAGTCAAAAAAGCCAAAAAGCCAAAAAGCCAACCCACTTCCCAAACGGAGGCGTAGTCAACTTTTCAACATTAATTAATATTGGAAAAATTGCTAATAAGTTAAATAAATGAAATAATTTTAAAATAGGTCAGAGATTTAATTAAATAGATATCCGTATAAACTTCGGCTTTTTGTTAACATATATATTAAGAAATACATTAAATAAGTGCAATTAGTTCTATTTATATTGAAACTAAAAAGAAAGTACTAAAAGTTTTTAAAGCAATTAAGACTAAAGAGTTTTTTTTTTTGAAGACCAAAATACTCTCATTGTATTTTCCTCAATTGCACTTCATTCTATTATTTTATTTTTATTATAATTATATATATTTTTAAAATTTAAATAAAGTATTTTTATTTATTGGTTCATTATTTTTTTTAATCAATTGAAATGCATTTTGTTTTTATTTTTTGTTATAATATTATAACATCAATGATTTTGTTTTTGTTTTTGGGGGTTTGGGGGGGGGGGGGGGGGTTGTTCTAATATTGTGTTATTGGGTGGATATCTAATTGTAAGTGAAATTCATCAATCCATTTGAACGAATTGTTTCAACTTAAATGAGCTTCCAAATAAAAAAATACTATTATTTTATGTGATTTATAATTTTTTTATAATGTTTTTAATTTTTTATTCAAGAGGGTACTACTATTTTATTTTTGGAGATTTTTTTTTAAGATCCCTAGTATTAAGAATTTATAGCATAAAGGACACTAAATATTTTCATAATGTCTAAGGTCCTTCAATATTGATCCAGAGAAAATTCGATCCAGAGAATTTCTCTGAACACATTACAGAGAAAATCTCACCAGAACCCAGAGAAATTCCCCTCTCTACCCCAGAGAAATTTACTCAACCTTAGAGAAAATCCCTGCCAACCACAGAAAATCCCTTGTGTTGTTTGTAGTTTGATTGCTTCAGTGATTTGGATGCATATTTACAGAGAATACCAACGCAAACAAAAAGGCATGGGTTTTAAGTGAATAGCAGATCAGAGTAATCAACAAAAATGATTTCCAATTAATGAAATAGGAGGTTCAAAAAGGGTTTCAAAGCATGATGAGAGAATTTCAAATGGGGTTGTTAAATTTTTCAAAAGGTTGCTGAGAATATGGTAAATTCAAGTGGTACGAAATAGGTTTCTTGGAATAGAACTTGAAGTATGGTATTGAACCCCAGCTTGGGTACAAAAACTAGGAAAATTCAAGTAACTAGAAATGTATAATCAATTCAATGTTGCAAAATACCAATAAATTTACTACAAGTAAATCATATAAAAGAGAATATACAACCTCTGAGATTCAAGATGATCAAACGCTCTAGAGAAGGTTCTCTTGAACAAAAAAGCATCAAATGATAACACCAAGCAAGCTATAGAATTAGGTCATAAATAAATCAAACAACAATAGCAAGATCACCAAAATAGGTGATTAGGAATTGCACTATAGCATTCATAAACGAATTGAGAGGGTTTAGCATAAAACAAGTAATGATTTCAGCAATTGTTGGCAACAACCCAAGAACCAGATGTCTGTTTTGATCAGAGAAAGAGAGAAACCCAAACATGAGAGGGGCTTTTACACTGTGAAATCAAAGCAATTGGGATTAAACACTACGGATCTTCAGAGTTTTATCCACCCAAAAAAATCTTCAGAGACTTTTGGGTTTGTTTACATGGTCCAGAGAAATTCTTTGGTTTAGATTGAATTTTCTTTGGTTTGAACTGAATTTTCTCTAGGTTGGTCTGAATTTTCTCTGGGTTGGTACTGAATTTTCTCTAGGTTTGTCTGAATTTTCTCTAGGTTGGTCCAGAGAAATTCTCTGGTTTGGACTGAATTTTCTCTGCGTTGGTCCGGAGAAATTCTCTGGTTTAAATTGAATTTTCTCTATGTTGGTCCAGAGAAATTCTTTGGTTTGGTCCATAAGAGAAATTTAAACAACCAAAGATATATACCTATCAGAATATATAATCATACACTACATCAATTTATACACACACAAATACAAGTGTGTATATATATATATATAATCATACTTGTATATACATAATTTATACATGTAGTGAGTGTATTCCCCAAAACTTTTGATCATATATTTGTTCTATTCTTGTTATGTAGTTAACCTTCTATTGAACTGGTGAGCTCTTCATTTTAATTTCCCAAACCTTTTACTAATGACTAATTTAATTACTTGCAGAAGTATCAACCTTATGCTTCATACCCAAATCTTAGCAGTGCCCTAGCTTCAGTTCTTTGGGAACTCAACCTTCTATCTAAGCATCATCATCCAACTGTTTCAACGCTAGCGACGACCATTTCAACGTTGAGTAGTGCTCAGAACCAAGTTTATCATTCCAACATGTTGGCGATTATCGAAGGAGAAAGTGACGAAGAGGACGTCTTTGGAGTAGCCGACAAAGTGATTAGCAGTGATGCCAGTGGAGAGGTCCGAGAGGCAAAGCTTGGAGTCCCAGCTACCGGAGAGAGCGAACTGGCCGTCGGAAGAGAGGACGATGTCTTCGATGAAGTGAGAGTGGCCGGCGAGCTGGATCGACGAGAGAGAGAGAGAGAGAGAAAAAAAAGAGCAACGAAGAGAGAAAGAGAGGGGGGATGAAGGTTTGAAGGTGTGAGATATATCAAATTTATCTGAAGGACCTTAGCTATCATAAAATAATATTATGGATCTCTTTTATTACTAAAAATAGGAGAGGGACCTTAGACTAATTTTCCCTTTATTTTTTATATTTTTATAAATAAGTGAATTTCAATATTCCAAAAGTGAGGGCATTTTTGTCTATGTAAAAATATATCTAGTTTTTAAAAATTACCATATTTATTTCTATTTGTATTTTACATTTCTATTTGTATTTTAAAAATTACCATATTTATTTCTATTTGTATTCTTAGCATATGCCCTAAGGACACATGTTAACAAGATCCATAAACTATTTAGGCTGAGTTTGAAAGCTTCTTGTTACGTAACATAGTGGTCAGATTAAGACAGACAAAAATCTATTTGTTTTTCTGCATTTCTTAATGTTGAATGCACATGATTAGAAATGAAGACAATTTGTAGCCAAAAATGAAAAAAGAAGAAGATAAAAGTGATTTCTTTCACAAAAAAGATTTACAGAAAACATCATTCAACAAAATTATGCAAAATTAATAGGAAATTGCCTCTTAAGTATAGTGTAAGTTTGTACATATCATCATAAATCCGAAAGTAAATTTAACAGTGAGTTCAAACAAGCATAGCCGTGTAAATTAAAAGCCAAGGATAAACCTAAACATACTGATTGTATTTACGATTCCTCATGAAATCAGTGAGTGATGAATGAGATGAATTACCTGTAATATTCTCATAATCTGCCCACCATTTCATAAAGCTGCTTTGATTGAAGAAAATCTCAGTTGACACTGCATAGTTCTTTATCAAATCCATAACATAGTTTTCAAACTTAACCAAATTCTCCATCAATGATACTTTGTCTTCTGGACTGGTTCCTCCATCCTTCAGTGAATTACACAAAACAATAGCCTCCTCAACATGTACCCAAAAGCAAGAATCCTCGGTGAGACTACAAGCACTCTTTCTCTCATTTGCATTACTTTGACGCCCTTCTTGTTTGTCATCTTTCACCCATTGTTCCAACAGCTTGTAATGTTCAGATCTTTCTGCTAAATAGTCTTTCTTATCCTTTCTGTAGAACTCGGCTATGTCAAGTGGTTCAATCATCCTCCTGTAGTTTGTAGCTGCGTAGAGAAATCCAGTGCGAAGGAAAGTCCCCTCCTTTTGGGGCATTTTCTCTGCTTCTTTCACCCTTATAGCCCAGTACTGTGTGAGGATGTTCTTTCGCTTAACAATCTCTTCTCTCTTTTTGGAAGGGATCTTTCTAAAAGCATCATAGTAGCCTCCACAAGACTCTGAGACCTTCTTGTACCATTCAAGGTATATCATATTTATTTTCATGTCATTTAGTTTCTTCTTGGGGTCAAAAACATTCCTTCTGCGGGCCACAAGATCCTCTGCTCTTTTTTCAACTTTTGTGACCAGGGAATTGATGTCACCATTCTCATGTCGTTGCTGCCAAGATAGTCAAAAGAGTAATGATAAGCAAACAGAAAATTCATACAGAACAGAGACTCTAAAAAAGGCCGAAGGAGAAAGACATAAGGTATATATGCAATAGTTGAAACCCTAGGCCACTCCTTTCAATACCTCTCTCCAAGTTTATTATACCAACTTAGACATCGGAGGATCTTTGGCTGGCACCACACAGGTGCCCAGCCAAGACTGACCTCTTCTCTTGCAAGTTCTTTGGATCAAGTCAAGACCATACAAATCCGAATATCATCAGTAGGCATTGCTAATTCCTGATTTTTTCAACCTTGCTGACACTAGGTCATTGACTCCTAATTTGTAAAAAGAATGACATTGTTTTGATATTTCTATACTATGTCTTGGTGACATTTCTTCTCATCCCTCTTAGCTTAAGGAAGGAATTATGAATCACATAGATTAAGAATGAACTTACTTGTGTTCTCCCAACTTTAATTGCTTCTATCTGTATGACGATTCCAGTCCGAAGAGGACTGCCATTCCATATACCAAGCTTTGAAATTCCTTGATAGATTGCTCCATGCTTGAGTGTTTTCAAAACATGTCCATAATCAATAATCTGCAGACCTTCATTAGGACCACCATCTGAGCTGATTGCCACCATCAAGTCCAAAACCGATTCAGGTTCCTCAAAACAGGCACAACCCGATTCTGAACACAAAAGAAATGTGCCAAATGGCTTGTAAACACTAGCATGAGAAGTAGGCTCAATATTGAGGACATCATGTGGTGAGGCGAAGAGTTTGGGGATTGGATCTTGATTAGAAGCTACGTGCAGAAAGCTAGAATTCCAGATTGGGCGTTCTGATATAGCTTGTTGGAAGCCATTGTCACCGATAAGGGGTGAACCAAAAGTGATGCATAGAGGGTGTTTGGATGCATCCTTTGGGGACAAGCTTTCGAGCAGCCATAAGGTGAAGAGAGAGGCAATGGATCCCCCTATTGAGTGTCCAGTGACAATCAATGGACTGATATTGCAGCACTGCAATAAAACACATACAAGACCAAATCAGTTACTGATTTATTCATTTTAAAGCTCTGTGAAGCCAAAATCATACTTAGTGGAAGAGTCAACAATGTTGGATTCAATAAGTAATGATAAGACTACTTCAAATTTGACAAGCAAGCAAGTGCACAGAGCTAGTTTGTGCTTTAGCATTTAACAAGTATGCCAGTGATCAAATTCAACATGAACACACACAGACACACCCTTGTGAAGAACCACAATGATATATCCAACCCACCTATCTCATTTATGCTTCTGAAGAAGTGTATTCAGCGGGGAGAGAGAGAGAGAGAGAGAGAGAGAAGTACCTGCTTTTTCAGGTCAGAGAGGCCATTGTGATGAGAAGCAAAAAGTTCAAGTGCAGCTCTGTGAATGGAGAAGGAAGGGTTGACTTTGGTGCTAACAAAGTCAAAAAGAGTTGTGGATGAAACTAAATCTCTACCATCCCTTTGGAAATGCTGTGCGGTACAAGTGGGGGAAGAAACAAAAGCAACAATAGTAGTACCATGTGGTGATTGTTGTCTATCAACTCTGTATTTAATGGAGATTGGGAAGGTTGTTGGGTCATTTGGATTGGCAGTGCCAGTGGTGTCCTTATAGGCTTCCAAAATTGCAGCCCATGAATAATGGAGGAGATCAGAGCTGAGCACCAAATTTCCCAATTCTTCTCCACTGCTGAACCTGAAAGCGCAAAGATCATGGAAGGATCAGTGCTCTGTAAAAAAACACAAAAAGAATTGAGATTTTTTTTTTTTTTTTTTTATCAGAGACATACATGGCGGTGCTGGCTTGGTTCGTCTTCTCTGCTTTTGCTTGGAGATTGCTGGAAAACACAGCAAGCTACATAGACTGGTGTATCAATTCCATTTATTTATTTATTTTTATAATTTTTTGGTGTGCTGCTTAATATGGATGGATATGTGAGTTTGCTTTTTCTCCAGAAGGAAACTTCTTGGTTCTCATCTTTGGGTCCATCACCCTGAGGTTAGCCTGATATGTGAACATAGAAAAATTCATGGAAGACTTTGGCCTAGTCGCTGTTTATGATGATTTATTTATTTATTTATTTCGTTTTTCATGTATGATGGTGATTTGTCTCCCTAAAATTATTTGTTTGATTTTAGTTTTCAGAATTTTTTTTTTTTAATTTTTCGTATTTTAATATTTTGAATGAATTTTTTTTAATAATTTGAGTTTTTTTTAAAAAAAAATTTAAACACACTTAATATAAATACACTTAAAAGGTATAATATTTGTAAAAAAAAATCTTTAAAAAATTCACTAAATACCAAAAAATACGGATATTCAATACATTCTTTTTTTATATTTTTGTGTATTTATTAATTTTTTAAAATATTTTTTTACAAATATTTTACTCTTTAGATACGTCTAAGTAAAATGTATCTAAAAAAGTTTTAAAAAAAATGCTTAAAATTGAAAAAATATTCACTAAAAATAAAAAAATACGAAAAAAAAAAACTCAAATTTTAAAAAACTGAATTTAGAAAACTAAAACAAAACATACTGATTAGTACTAAGGTGAATTACACACACTACTTACTAGGCTTTTTTTTAAAAAAAAAGTTATATCTTTGTTGGAGCAGGAGTCTATTCTCACTTCAATTCTTAAAGATAAAAGAAAATAAAAAAAAATTCACTTTGGTCTTACCCTTGAAATAAAAATTATTGTACTACAAAAGCAAAAAGAAAAAAAAAACACACACACACACATCTTATCACATCATCCATTAAAAATATGATTTCGCAATACTTTTACCTTCACTTCCTCCTCATTCTCTCTCCTCCATGGATCTTCCCACCCCACCCACCCACCCACCCCGAGGAAACTTCTCAGTTCTAGTTTATGGGTCCATGACCCCGCCTAATAAGTCAATGAAAGACTTGACCTTGTGTCTGTGTGAGCTGTGATTGTGAATTTTATTTTTATTTGTTTTAAAGTATGATCCTCTTTCTCAGAAAAGGAAAAAGAAAAAAAGTACGATGCTGATTTATCATTCTAAATTATTAGTAGTACTATTTGTTTGGGTCCATAGTAACAAGCCACAACCTACACAAGAAGCCAACAGGATCATTGCAAGGAAAATATTACGAAGCAACCTTTTTTTTCACATATTTAAAGAAAATGTGAACAAAATACAATTTTTGTCAAGTCTGAACAAATTGGACTTCCGAGCAACCAGTTAAGAGGGTGGTGAAGTCAAATTTCTCTTGAACCATTAGCGCCAAAATGGTTACTTTGACGTCTTAATAGAGTTAACATTCCTGTTTTCAAAAATATTTGGTAGAAAATGAAACCAAATAATAAAACACATCTAAGGCTCCGAATGATTAAACTTGACACGGCAAATAAATCATCAAGCAGTTGTGATTTAAATATATATATATAAATTAAGACCATTTCTATTCACAACATTCACAGTTTATAACTCAATTTTCCAAAGAAAAACTGAAATCCTAATGAAGAATGATATCCTGATTCATGACGAGTGTGGCTAGGCAACCACACTAAAATGATGTGATTGGGGAATACCTGAAAAATCCCATCCCTAAAATAAAGTCTTTATACACAGCAATTTGAAGAATTGCAAGGCACACAAACAACAAAAGTGAAACCAAGAAGTTGATCTAATACCTAAGAAGCCGCCATGACAGTAAAAAAACTCACCTTTGGAAGAATCGAAAATATCATATTTCAAATCAATATTATTGAGTTACATGGCTTTCCGAGAAAATTGTTGAGCTGATGTAGTTTGGATATCTTTCGTGTATATATTTGTCAGGGCAAAAAGCAATAGGACGAACACTACTTGGGCACTCACGATTCCAAAATGGCTGATGCTGTTACCGATTTCCATCCAGCTTCCAGTAGTTCTAACCTGTTAACCATCAGAACATCAATCAAGATGACAAACATAAAGGGACAAGTACGCTTGTCAACAAAAAAATTACAGATAAAAGAGAGATTAACTAAATACATTATAAGAAATTTCAACCAAGTGCATGCAGAATATTAATGAGCTCTTCTCATGAGACTAGGTTAGAGTTCAAGAACTGAAGCAGCAAGGTGCTGAAGAATTGTTAGGGTTATTAGAAATGGATAATTTAGGGGTTGTTTGGGGTGTCCTAAATAAGTGCACTTTTTGTCTTTTTGGACTAAAAAATTGAGGAAAAAAATATAGATGTTTGGGTTAACTTTTTGACTTTTTATAGAAAAATGTATTATTAAAAAATTGTACAAATTAGTGTGTAGGGGAAAATTAAGATTGAGAGTTGTGCAGCCGTAATTTTTTACTTTTGGTGAATAGTGATAACTTTTCAACTTTTTGCGTAACTTTTTGACTTTTTGGCAACTTGCCAAACTTGGCCTTACTATATGCAGTAGTTTATTTTATTTTATTTTATTTTGTTTATTCCACATTGCGTAATCTCAGCATTCAATGCGGTGTATCCCACAATAATCTCATTTTTCAATTATTCAGCTATTTATTTTACTAAGTTCAATGTTAGCTTGATAAGTCAACATTTATATGTTTCCATGCCACAAGAAGATATTATTTGTAACTAGTTTTGTTGGTTAACTGGTCACATTTTATTCATGAAACGGCTGAGATTGGTATTAGTCTGGACATGATCAACTGTACTTAAATCTAGTAAGTACCTTTTGTTAGAATTGAGAAATTCTATGGCTTTGCAGACAATTCTTGTAAAAATTATGGGGAGTGATTTGGCCAAGTCATCTGGGGAAAATTATGGATAGCATCCCTAGAGTGATCAATCCAAATTAGAAATATAACGAAGAGATGTAAAATAAGAACAAGTCAAGGCTATATTATGGTAAGTCCATTTATATAACAATAAATAGAAAAAGCAATCACAACATCCTTAATGAGATAACCAGATGGAAGTCCATCAACAGTGATATATTTAATTGAGAAAGAATGCTACTAAAAGACTACCATGGCCCATACCAGGAAGAAGAAGTGGATCGTCATTACGTCTGAACATAATATAACGAGAAAATAGCATCCCAACCGTGAAACTCGAATTAACTTTGTCAGAGCACTAAACGTACATCTGCATCCACATTTAGAACAAGTAAACCAAACCAAGCCTTAGTCCCATCAAATGGAGTCGGCTACATTTAGAACAAATACAAAACCACAATGCAGAAGCAGAAAAAGAACTCACTATTATTGCAGATTGCACAAATGTTATTTTTTTCTTCAAGTGAAATATAAATATATCTTGATGGTTTCTATAAAAATAGGAATAAGCTAGAAGCATACTGTCTTTGTGACCATAATTTTGCCATGAAAGCTCTAAGAACTTAAAACCAATTGTAAGTTATTCATCAGAATTTGATCATGTACTGATGAAAAAATTCATCAGTACCTTCTCAACAAGCTTTTTGAGTCAAAATTGAGTTTGAATGGAAGAGTGGATCTTAGTGCATTGAGACCATTACTAGCAATAAAATAATGAATGCGATAGATATACTTACATGACAAGCATGAATGGTATAAATAATTTGAATATAAGTAGGGCTGCCATCAGAAATGGCTGCAATCCAAAAGAATATCATATTAGCTCAAAGCCAAATATTCTAGAGGAAACTGGAAACTATATAAAGAAATTCAACCTTTTACTTACACTAAAGATGGTTATGAACCGATATACAGATGAAATCTCAAAGCTTGCAATACTCGCGAAGTTACCCGTTCCAAAAAATGCAACATTAAATAAGACCATCTAAAAACACAAAACACATTAGAGCAATGTTGACGTCATGACCATTTGGATTTTTGAAAGGTTTCTAATCTCAAAGAATGTCTACATGCCCCCTTGAATTTGAACAGCCATTAAAATTGTACATGGCATCTCAATAGAGAAAGCTATTATCTTTGCCAATTAAAAAATAATAGCCATCCCTCAAATGAGACATTAAGCTATGTACCTTGTTTTGAAACAAATGATTGCACCACCATGAAATATGGTGGTCCATATTATTCTTAATGGCTCAATGTAACTTACAAAGGTTAACGGAATCCTCATGTCGGACAATTGCAAGCCTCTAACATCATTTTCAAGAATGATGCTATCCTCCACAGATTTAATTGAAGTTGAAGATGTTTTCATCTTGCTTCTATAGAGAAGTGTGTTTTCATACAATATCCATGCCATGAGTGCAAGACCAAGTGCAGCATAGAAAACAGCTTCATATCTGCACAGGTTTCACCAAAAGGAATATCTAAGTTAAATGCATCTTAATATTCTGCCATCCACATAACTGTTCAATGGTATTATACCATGAGAGTAATTTGTAAGGGAGAGATACCCAATTGATAGAAGTAAGAATGTGGGTGCAAAACCAAGAAATATTGAAGTCAGTCGGGACAAGAGGCTAGTTGCCGAAAACAGTGGGAGAACAATCGAGAAACCTACAAATAAATAAATAAATAAAATAAAATAAAATAAACCACAAAGCGTACCGATAATTTAACACAAATAACATGCATAATTGAAATAGACATGCAGTAAGAAATCTTTCAAAATTGAAAATGCATCATAATAAGTACTCGGGTAAGCCCCCAACCATGCATTTAAACCTACCAACTGATCTATGGACTATAACCAGCAATTATAGGTTTCAAGTTTGAGGTGATATTTTTAGAATAGAAACTCTTAAGAAATGTCAATTATTCATTTAAAATAACAGTCTTAACTCTCATAAAAATCCCAAAAAAGTAAGTGTATATATATATATGCAGCAAACATTAGTAACAGATAAAATATCAACTAACAATTGGTAATAATAATAATAATAATAATAATAAAGAAGAGAAAAACAAGGAAAATGAGTTCAAAGAGGAAAAAGTCAAATGTATACCAGCAGTGGACCAGTTTATCAATTGGTGTAACACAAGAAGCTCTTGCTTTTGTGTTCTGTGAGATGTTGATAGTGGCACCATTACTGATGATAACCCAACCAAGAGAGCCTGAGTTAATTGTAGGAAAAAAAAGAATGAAAGAAAGAAAGAAAGAAAGAAAAGAAGAGTAATGTTTAGATCAATTCATAAGCAAAATCTTGAAACTTCCACTTCCAACAAGAGTTAAAACATATGAAAGACCTGCAAGGAGAAGAGCATGGGGAACTTGGGTTTCTTCAAATCATGATTAAGGAGACCATGCCAATACTTGTTTGCTTCAGCATGCAGATCCAGATAGGTTGCAACTCCTCCAATAGCAATAATCATAGCTCCACTTGCAACTCTGTGGACAAAATAATTGTAAAAGCACATACCTCACGATAGACTTGTGAGTTAAAACTCACTGCATTTATGATTTCAAAATTCGCCAAGAAACCACATCATAAATTAAATCTTGAAACCACAAGATGGTAAGATAGGACTTGATGGAACACCATTATTAAAAAAAATCAAAGGTGGTGTTGAGAACAACCATTTATCACATAATCGAAATAATCAATTGCCTGAAGATCAATTTAGACAGACAGAAACCGATTTACTATCTCAAACATACCACACAGCTAAAATGTGGCGATTGAGTTTCAACAAGTCATCTTTAGGAAGTAATTTTTTTGGCTAGATCACTCTTTAGCTAAATCCAATCCTTGAGGCACATTTACATTATCTGAGGTTGCAGTCCTGAAATCGAAATTTCAAGTGCTACACCATTATTGAGCCCAACCAAGCAGGGGATACTCCCTCTAGAGCTCAGCTCAACTATTGAACAAACATGCAGCTTAGGCTCCAGCTCCACTCAAATTACTTCATGAAGGATCACAAGAGCTTTCAGCAAGTCAGGCTTGAGCTGTTCACATGCTAGTTGGCTCATTTCACAGTCTAAATTTGATAGTGCATATCACCCTAGAACTGAATACTTCAAGAGTGCATAATCAGGAAAACACTCCAACAGAATTCATAATAATGAAAGCACATAGGTGAATTCAATGAAAGCGACTTACACTAGCAGAGTATTATCAGGAATTTCTGCAGGCATCAAAGTAAAAATAGACAAGAACCAGCATGAAGACCATACAAATATTGGTATCCCAGATTTCCAGGGAATTAAGTAATAAAGATGAATTGAAGCAGTGATCCCAACAATCAAGAAACACCAAGTATAGAGCTTCCTCTCAGTGAAGCTATGCACCTGCATTACATACCAGATAAAAACAACAAAAAGTGCACTTCAGACTTCAAGAATATCAATTTCCGACAGTCAGTTTGGGAGGGGAACAATTTATAGTTATGTTAAGAAGCATACCAGGAATTCAAGAATAACTACTGACACGGCACAGGTGACTACAAGTGCAATGATGTAACTATATTGTCTTCTGCGTAAATCTCTCCATATCGCTTTTAGAAACTGATATTCACTAAATATTTTAGTCCAGAGGAATACTGTCATCGTAGCGTATACATGATACAGAGGAGGAGAGTGCTCCAAAAGCAGTAGGATACAAATGGATCCCATGAATAGACATCCACACAGATACACCTTTCGTAGAGAAGAAAGTAGTTAGAAAAAGACAAAATTAAGAAAATAAAAAGTTTAAATGATGAAGTTACAAAATTGAAGGAATGAAAAGAAACTCATGAAAGCTACAGAAGTTTTCAATTGAGCCACTTATCCAGAAAAACTAAGTATTTAATGGAGCCAAAGAAGTCTCAAGTGAGTCTAGACTTCACTTGTATGGTGATGGATATTGCAAAAGTAAGTACAACCAATATTGTGACACATTCATCTTTAAAACTAAAGATATAAGATAAAAGATTACCGTTCCACTATTGTTTCTCAGATGAAGCGCTTGCTCCTTTCTAGAAAATTTTCCCGGCAAAGAAGTATAGGATTGCAGCACATGAAGAATAAGATAGATCATCCAACCAATGTATCCAAGAGTAACTACAGTCATCAGCATAAACCAATCATAAGTCTGAAAATAGTTTAGTCCTTTCAGTGCCAGGCTCCTGAGGTTTTGCGACAGCTTCATTGCAGCTTCATAGTCTCTAAAAGATATCAAATGTTCGATTTGATCCAAAATTGAAGAATAATGAACAAGTGGTTTGAACGGCTTGAAATTTAATGAATTTGACTGCTTTAATACTGAGTATTGTCAAGAAAACTGGTGCAAAATGCAAACTCATTCCATTTTACCTTCTAAGATGTACAAAAAAGGACAATCAAAATAATTTCTTCAAAACATAAACTGTAAACAAATATAACAAATAAAAGAGATCACATGCTAGGTAAACAGTTAGCAAAGTAATAAATGGCAGAGAATATCAAACGACAAATACAAAAATGTGCACTGACTGAAATCAGGAAGCAGAAATGATTGTGATTTTCCAATTCAGAAAGCAACATCAAGTTATTAGATAACTTCTTGTTTCTAGTTTTGAAAAGAAAAAATATTTATAGTTGGCATTGAAAATATTAACCTGGAAAAAATCTAAAGAAATGTAATGCACTACAAGAAAGTAATCAGTGTGTTTGGTTTGAGTTTTTTGAGTTAAGTTTTTTGAAAATTGAGTTTTTTGATTTTCGTATTTTTTTGTTTTTAGTGAATATTTTTAAAATTTTAAACATTTTTTTTTACTTTTTTAGATGCACCTTACTTAGATGTATCTAAAAAGTAAAAAATTTGCGAAAAAATATTTTTAAAAATTAATAAATACATAAAAATACAAAAAATGTACTGAATTCTCGTATTTCTTTCTATATATTTGGTATTTAGTGAATTTTTAAAAGGTTTTTTTCAAATTTTTTTTACTTTTTAGGTATATTTATGTTAGGCATGTCTAAAAATTAAAAAAAATGCTCAAAATATTAAACAAATTCAGTAAAAACAAAAAAACACAGAAAATAAGAAAGCAGAATTTTCTGAAAAGTGTTTTTGAAAAGTGGTAACCAATATAAAGGGATACACGACTTCCGAAGGAACTGGTTGAGGATCTGCTTTGTATTAGCTAACACAGCTTCAACTTCTTCTGCCTGGACACAAAATTAAACAAAATCCTGCTCAGTTTTGCACCAATTCAATGTCAACTTGTACCAGTTGAATTCATCAAAGGAGAATTCAATAATAGAAGTATATTTCAAACTCTTAACATAGCACAGATATCCTTTGGCATAATCGAAAAATACAAGAGTCCAATGGTGGAACAGCACAGCTCACCTCATTTAAATTAATATAATCAAGGGGCAAATTTCCAACAGAGTTAACAGGACATGGCAGACCAAGAAGAGTTGACTGCCGAAAATTCAATTAGTGTATTAGAAAACTATATCTCAAAAGATGCTTCAAAGGACATAGGGAGGCTTAAAACAGAGAATTCCAGAGATATAACAAACTGTTCAACCATTAGTGGTGCAATATCAGCTTGGTTAACATCCACTCTTTCTACGCCATCAAGGCCCCATTCTGCAGGTGTTGGCATGTCATGCATATGTTCATCAATAAAGCGAACACCACAATCAGAATGGTTATTGCTGGACATTGGCATGGGATGCTTAACACCTGCTCCCCAAGCAACAAGGGGAGTATCAGTGTTTGAATTATGCCCATCTCCATGACTTCCTATCATTAAAATGCAGAGTCAGCATCTTAGTTACAATAAATACCAAAAAATATATATCTCGATCTTGTTGAGATAAAACACCACCTTTGGCATCATACAGGTACAAAGCTCAATAATCAATGATTTTTAACTACAAATGTAGCCATCAGTTTGATGAAGTGGCAGATAATCTAATGCATGTTTGCTAATGGAAAAAAACATTTTAGACACATTAATTATTTGAATGTAAATTAATTTTTTCCCTATAGAGGGGTAACTCAAAACAACACTAATTAAGGCAATCAACCAAGTTGATGGACCCGCCAGACATTTTGATCTCTTCATCTATAGGTATCTTGTCCATTATGACTCCAGGTCCACCTAGCCCAAATTTTTTTAAACAAGCTACAATGTTTTGAGAACTGAACTGAACTAAACTAGCTGATTCGTCCACTTGGACCATCAATCACTTGGAATTCCAGTTCAGAATAAACCCCAAATCCATTTTGTTGAGAAAACTGGCTTCTTTTATTAAATTTACTCAAACTGGTGTGGTTGGACAGTGAACTACATGAACCAGATGCGGGTTGCTTAAACTGTTCCAGTTTCAATTGATAAAGACAACATACACTTTCCCTTTTGTTCACACACACAATTCCCTTCACATTGTAGGTTTCCTACATCTCTAGTCAGCCACAGGTCTTTCTCTTAGGGCGTCATTACTTCTTTTTTTTATTTTATATTTTACAAAAAATTTAATTTATTAATCCAAATTGATATCTAATTTTATGAAGAGAAAAGGGATTTTCCTATGGACTAAAAACATAATCAATTAATTAGTTGTTAAATCTCACACGCAAGGTTCTGAAAAGCGGTTGCGGTCGCCGTAACGGTGGCGGTGGCGGTGGTGCGGTTGCGGTTGCGGGGTGTAAAGGCCGTAGCGTAACGGTTGCGGTAACCGAAACCGTGAATTTTTTTATTTTTCGTACAATTTAAAAAAAACTTACCGATATGCATATTTTTTTTCCATGATCATATTTATTAGGTTTAAAATAAATATTGATCAATTTTTATAAATTTTTAAGTATGATCCAATATATTTCATATTTTTAAATCACTATAAACTGAGTTTTTTACATTTTATTTTAATAATTAATGACTTTATATTATATAAAAAATCAATCACTAACTATTATATATAAGATAAACAATGACAAAAGTAAGAGAATAAATAAGAGTCCAAATATATATATATATATAAATATTTTAACCAAGCCAAATAGATGATGACCACACTTATTATTATTATTATTATTATTATTATTATTATTTTCAAACAATATGTAGATAGACACACACAAACAAAATGGTTGAGTGAGCTGAATAGAATAGCATAGGTCTTACAGTTTCAACAAATCAATAACATATTATTTATCTTCCATCTTCTCTCTATCCCTCTTCTCTCATTTCATCTTTTTTTTTGTGTGTTTTTTCGAAAGTAATTCGGAACCGTTACGCAACGGTGCGTAACAAGCCATTACGGCACCGTTACGACCGCTACAACAGCCGCTACGGCCGACACACCTGTAAATCTTAATCACACTGCAAAAGCGGCCGTAACAGGTGGCGGTAACCACCACAACCGTTACGTAACGGTTGCGGCCGCTTTTTAAACCTTGCTCACACGTAAACAGCCAGAATAATCAAGTTTGTTCCCTAGCAATTCCTTCTAGTTTGCAAAGCTATTTGTTACATAAAACAAAGGTTGCATATACTTAACAAATAGATATTGTATATATATTCACATTGACTAATGAAAGGCTTAAAGGATTCCTACCTTTATCGCTCATTCCATGATCAGCTGTAAAAATATATGATGTCCTGTTGTCCTTGAAATAATTTTCAACAAGATTGTAAACACGTTCAGCAATATGATCAACAACCTTAACATTATTAAGATAGATGGATGAATAGGGCCGATGTGCATGACCATTTGAATCACAACCAAGTAGGTGTAGAAATACAACAAGATTATCTTGTAGAAGTAGTTGTTTCAATTTTGGGTCTTCATTGGACTTATTCAAGAGGCTCTGGAATTGATCAAATGACCACTCATCCAAAAAAGAAGCATCTGCAAGAACACTACTGAATAAATAAAGGATGAATTGAAGCGAAACCTTAAGAAGATCAATAGATCATGCATTAAGAACTGAGCATGAAAAACAAAAAGTAATGACCTACAATACTATTAGTTTATTTTTTGAAGCAAACTAAGACAGGGCCTTAGCATGTCTTTCATTTAAGAGGGAAAATATGTAAACTTGTATGATCTAGCTTCATAATAGCATTGTAAGTCCACTGCTATGTTACATACACAAACTCAGGAATTGGTGTTGAGTGTGGGTATGTGTCTAAGCATTGGTTTCATCTAAATCTCATGTCTAAGGATATTAGAAAATGACAATATATTTATATTTCATAATATTCTTCTCTTATCTTCTAGACTAACATGTTAGTTATAAAGTACCCTTGAGCATTTCATGTATAATATGAGAGTTTTATACATAGTTTTATGGTAAACTTGATTAATAACATGCTTGTTGGATATATATCCAACTTGGCATATCAAAGATGTATCTCAAATGCTGAGTGTTACACATGGGTACATCATACATTTAAAATATGCAAGTTACATAGGTCCACGGTCGCTTTAGCTCAAGAAAAACTTATAAAAGACAAAGAAATTGGTATCAACGAGAGTACAAAAGTTGGTAGTATTTTTTATAAGATAGGTGGGGAGGATGCAGCAAGAAGGCCACACCCACTGGTAGGAATATCCGTTAAACCTAATATACAAATTCCAATACCAAACCAATTGCAACAGTAAAACAAACTACATGTACCACAGAAAGATCCTATACTTGCCATGGGAGCCCTTGACACTTGATATTAGAATGATAGTGTAAAATGCATGGAAGGATAGCCAAAGCATTAGCAAGAAGTTCACCGAAAAGGGAGCCACAAATGGCTGACACCTAAGTGAGATGATATTTGCCAAATTTGGCACAACCAGAAATGAATTAAGAGAAGCACAAGATACGCACACTGGCATTGGGTTTCAATCTAGAAATTAACATGCAATAGAAGAATAACTACGACTTGTACAGGTGCACACATTTTGGTTAGATTTACACGAGTATTCTGGAAAGTTTCCTGGATCCCTTGCTTTAAAAGAAGAAGCAAAAGAACTTGGGCCTATGGCACATCCAACTTAAACAATGATAACAGATAATAAGTTTTCATCTTGAAAACAATTTGAGTCCAGAGGTTGAACCAAACCAGTCGCAAAATCTTCGAACTCATGAGGATATGAATTCCAGGTGCTATGTGGCAAGGCACTGCAGAATATTGGAACTATATCTGGGCTACCAAAAGCAAAAGTGTGCCGGCTTCGGTTAAAGACAGAATCAAACTCCACCGGATTTGCCTTCCATCCTAAAAACATATAATGGATTTAATTTAGTGTGCAGAGCAAACACCTTAGCACAAATGCATTTCACAGGCGGTGAGTTATTTAAACTAATAACAAATGATTCACTTGAACTGGTTCTGCTAACATGGCACAGAGATTAATAAAAAAAATAAAAAAGTGGAAAGTCTACCTTTTGTAACAGCACTAGGATCCTCATAGAAACCAGCAATTATAGAAACATGTCCAGGCCTTGACTCCGTCGGCGGACGAGCATGAGATACTCCCCACCGGCCTTGTCCTTTGATTACACTTCTCAAAAATGGTGCTCTGTAATTTCCTTCAAAATCGGGTTCAAAAAATTTGTCCGCCCTTAAACCATCAGCTGCAATTATAATGCCCAAACAAAGATGTTACAAGTCCTCAGATTCCGCATACCAAAAACAGGATAAAATTCTAGGTATATGAGAGGTTAGGGCATTTCCAACCCTTAAACCTATATCAAATTTAAATTTGGGTAAAAATTACTCAAAAATCTCTCTCCACTCCTTGACTCAAACTTATACAAAATAAAGTTTTTCCCATTTTTTTAAACCCAAATCAAGGAAGACTCAAATGTTTACTCAAAAATTTCAAGGCCATTTTGTAGTCTTCAAATTTAGAACCATGCCACTATTGAAGCTTTGACTCAAATTTATGCTTAAATCTAAGTTCGTCCATTGGAGTGCTTCATATCAAATAAAGCTTTTTACTCAAAATTTGAGTATAAGGGCTGGAAATAACCTTACATTACATGTCAACAGTTCAAACCAGGTGTGACAATTAGTAACAGAGACTAACGCTATGTTTGGATTGAGTGATTTGGAGAGAAAAGAAAAGAAATGAAGAGATATATATTTCTCTTACTTGTTTAGATAAATTAAGTAGAGAGAAATGGGAAGAAATTGAGAGAAATAGAGAGAAACTCATTTCTCACATGAGCCTCATTTTCAATCTCTCCCAAAAGTGGAGAGATTGGGAGAGAAAAGAAACTATTATTTTCATAATACCAATTTTGTCCCTATAAAAATAAAAAAAATAAAATGATTGAAAATATAAAAAGGTTATTTTAGTAATATAACATAAAATAATTTCTTTCTTTTCTCTTAATAAAATCTAATCAAATAAGAACGAGAGAAATCACAATCATTTCTTTTTTTTTTATTTATTCCTTATCCAAACAAAAATGAGAGAAATCACAATCATTTCTTTTCTTTTCTTTTCTCTTATAACTTAATTAATCATTTCTTTTCTTTCTTTTCTCTTATAACAGAGTGTAAGAACACATAAGCCCAAAGACTACTTGCAGGAAATAGAAGAACAAATCATGCAAATTGTTCTAGTGGGTCTGCCTCATTGGTCACTCACTATAAACAACAAAGTGAATTGAAAACTAATAGCAAGCAACTTATCTATAAAAGAAAAAAGGGCAGTAATCGATTGAGACAAATCATCAAACAGTTGGTGGGTGGGTTAGAATAGAAGATACCAACGAAAAGAAAAAGGCGTTTGGCTGGGGGGGCAGAGAAGCGAGGAGGAACAGGGTCCATGCCATGGACGATGGGGGTCTTGAAGTAAATGTCAAAAATGCTGAGCATGTACACAGCGTGGAGTACAACTCCAAGAACAACCAACCATGTCTCTCTTCTCTTCAACCACTTGTTGTTTCGTCTTTCCGTTGAAGAAGAAGAAGCTGCTGATCTGGCTGCAGCGCCGCCTCGGACTCCCAAGATCCCATCTCCGCCTCCCATGTTTGTCCTGGTCGCAAACTCAACTCAACTCACCTGATGAACTCGTATACGAGACAAACATACAAACATACATTCGCTGGGGTTTTCTGGAAAATTAGGGTAAAACGGATCTTCAATTGTTGTGATCCGATGCAACACCTTTTAGCGGGCTGCTTCGGCTGTTCAAAACCTAGCCCCCAACAAGGCAGCTCAAAAATAAATTGGCCCCGTTTGGTTGTAGTTTTAGAATACAAACAGATTATATATTATGATTTTAATTAAAATTTGTTAATCTGTCAGTGTAATTGTTAAATTATAAATTCAAATTATTGCGTATGTTTGTTAAATAAATTGTGAAATAATTTTTTAAATTAATATTTATTTTTTGTTATTTATTACTTGTCTACATTTTTCATAAAAACATAATAATAATAATAACTTATAGTCTATTTGGATTTTTTTTTTTATTTTTAAAAAAAAATATGAGTATAACCTTAAATTAATATGTACATAACAAAAGTTAATAATCAAAAGTAAGGAGTGAGTAACTTCTCAGAATCAATTTTTTTGAGTTAAAATAAGTTGCTAGAATAAAAAACTGTTCAAAATAAATTTAACTAAACAGACCAAAATAACTTTTTCAAAACTAGAATTTATAAGGTAGTCAAAATAAATCACACAAAACACTCCATTATTCAAAATTAAGGTCGCTTTGGAGAGTAACTTTCTTAAATGATTTTTTAATTTTTTTATTATAATATAAGATGAAAAATGTGTAAAAAAATAAAAGAAATTTTAATTTATTTTTTTGGTATGAATTGAAAACATTTTAATTTTTGTATTAAAATGTTATCATTTCAAAGGGCCAGAGTATTAAAAAGTAGAGGGAATGTTTTTCTTTTTAGTGTGGATTTAAATAAGATAAATTTGTTACCAAAAAGTTGTAACAAATAAATTGTTTTGGAAAATTTAGTTTAAGATCTCTCTCTCATTTTTAGTAATGAAAGAGATCTACAATATTATTTTATGATGTCTAAGGTTCCTACGGAAAAATTTAATATCCCTCACCCTTTAAACCCTTACCCTCCTATTTTTTTCTCTCTTTTTCTCTCTCTCTCCTCGCTGCTCTTTTTCGATACCCAACTCTCAAAATCATCCGCCCTAGACTCAGACTCAAAGCAACGATTGTTGTGGTTGGAAGGGTGTCACTTGCGATCAAGCCAGTCATATTACAGGTCTCGATCTGAATAGAGAGTCAATCAACGGTGGAATCAACCAGTCTAGCAGTCTTTTCAGTCTCCAGTTTCTTGCGAGCTTGAATTTGGCTTTCAACAACTTCAACTTTACACCAATTCCATCCAGTTTCGGCAAGCTCACCAATCTGGCATATTTGAACTTGTCAAACGCTGGTTTTTCTGGGCAAATTCCAATTGAATTATCGCAGTTAACAAGGTTGGTTACTCTTGATCTCTCTATACTCTTCCCTGGAACTCTTTCACTACAACTTCAGTACCCAAATTTATCAACGCTTCTTCGGAATCTTACTGACCTTACAGAACTTCGTCTTGATGGCGTAAATATATCGGACAAAGGGAGTGACTGGTGTCAAGCCATTTCATCTTCACTACCTAATCTATGAGTTTTGAGCCTGTCCAATTGTAATCTTTCAAGCCCCATTGATTTTTCTCTTCTGAAGCTTCAATCTCTTTCTGAGATTCATCTGGGTTCAAACAATCACTCTTCTCTAGTTCCGGAGTTCTTTGCCAATTTCACAAATTTAACAGTCTTAAGTCTCAGCTCTTCTCCAGTTTCGCATGATTGATTCTTTGAGGCATCTTTCTTCATACCCTCATAGATTATCTTCAGAAGTCTCGAAGGTACATTTTATATGCTCAGAGATAGAATCAGAACTAGAATCAGATTGATTTCTGTTTTTTTTTTTTTTATCTATGGGGGATTGAGTTTTGATGTATTTGGCTATGTTACATGGACTCTTCAAAATAAATCAAATACCCGTGTCGGACACCCGACACTCGGACAAGGGTATGAGATATGTGTCGGATACTTTTCAACGGATACTTCTTATATAATTGTATATAACACTATTATTATATGTACATATTGTTATATAATTGCTATAAATGTCATTTTGACACTATAAGTTAAATATAATACCCTTTTATCTCACATATTAGATTAAAAATATAAAAATATGACATTTTTTTGCCGAGTCCGCGTATTCTTAAATTTATGATTTGATGAGTCCGACCTCTAGATACATACCCGCACCCGACACCCGTACCCGAGTCCATGTAACATAGGTATTTGGTGTATGATGTTTCTGTATTTGTAGAACATTCAATTATCATGCTTATCTTAATTCACGGTTGTTACTCTGTTCTTTTTAAACTTATCATTTGTGAATACATTTTCTGTTTATGCTTGAAGAACTATTCAACTCAAGTTAAACCACAATTTCTTTTTATGACAGTGTTGATAGTGCTAAATTTCTCTAGGTTTGGGCACTTTTCTTTAGATTATCCTTGAATTTTCTCTGAATTTGGCAATTTTCTCTGAATCGAATTTTATCTAAATTTGATAATTTTCTCTGGATTACTCTTGATTTTTCTCTAGATTACTCTTGAATTTTCTCTAGATTACTCTTGAATTTTCTCTAGATTTGGCAATTTTCTCTGGATTTGGTAATTTTCTCTAGATTACTCTTGAATTTTCTCTGGTTTCAATTTTCTTTGATTTTTCTCTAGTTTGAATTTTCTCTAGTAAAAGATTTTGAATTTTCTCTGTTCATGATGGCATTTGTTAAGGACATAGAGTTTCAGATCTTCTTTGCTAAAGGGTGTGTGCTTCTTCATATTGCCATTGATGTGGAGAGTTTACTTTGAGAGAAAGCTTGAAATACTCGGCCACGAAATTTCTCTGGAGAGAAACAGAAAATTTCTCTAGACAGAATTTCTCTAAATCAAATTGAGGGACTTTAGACATTATGAAAATATTAGATGTCCTTTATACTATAAAGTCTTAATGCCAAGGACCCTAAAAAAAAAATCCCAATTGTTTTTGTATTTTTAATAGTAAAAAAAAAAAGTTATAAGTTAATTGCTACACCATTTTCCAGCGATGGTAGATAGGATGTAAAAGAGAGATTGAAGAACAGAGAAAGAAGTAAATGCAAAAGATAGGGAATAGATAACATATCTCATTTCATACGTGGAGAATTTACACCCCACCCCCCCACAACAACACACACACAGAGTAAAAAAAAGAAAAAAACCACTGATTTGCTATAAGTTTGTTCATTTGCAACAATGGTGATTTTATTGTTCAATTATATTATTGCAATAAAGAAACAAATCGAGCAACCCACCTCCAACAACACAAAAAAAAAAAAAACCACCGATTTGCAATAAGTTTGTTTATTTGTAATAAGGGTAATTTTATTGTTCAATTATATTATTGCAATAAAGAAACAGATCGGGCAAGGTTTAAAAGAGCTTATGCATGACATGTGATTACACATTATTAATAGAACTTAAACTGCAACTAGAATACTATTTCAGTGCACAAAATACCAAAGCACACAATGAGACAATCAAAACAATGGTTCAGAAACTCAAGCCAACCCTTTGAGGACAAAGAACAAAATGACGACACCCACAAATCCAATCTTTACTGATTGAAATGGAGCAAGTCCACTTATTGCCCCCGAGTCATCAGGTGACGGGGCTGGGGCTGGGGCAGGTGATCCACACTTCTGCTGTTGTGACTGCCAACACTGTCAATGCAAACATGAAGGCAATAATATTAGCAGCCTTTTGAAAAGCCATTGTTTTAATGGTCAGTGTTATATTGTCAGGTTCATTGTTTCTCTCCCATATATACAGGCAGTTCTCTGCCTCTAGTGTGTTTGTCAATGAGTCTATAACATAACTCTGCCTGTTCTCATAGGAGCATCAAGAAGAGTGATCATATCTAAGATTATCTTCATGTTTTTTTGGATGCTTACATATTTGGTATTAGAGCCAAGTTGGTAGTATGTTAAGTTTCTTATTGAGTTATCTTTTCGATTTATATTCTTTTCATTTCCACTCTATTTAAATTAACTCCAGTCTCCCTATTCTTGTTTAACTTATCTTTGTATTCCACTTTGCCACTAGCCATCCACCTTTCGTCCCAATCCAGTGTAAGTCCTTAGGTTTAGGCAGTCGAAGGATATAGGGGTTCCCGGAAAGGGAATGAGCAAACACACTGTACGTGAAAACATGGTAAGTTACAAAACGAGTTTTAGAAAATTGGATTTAATTTTATAGAATTAAAATGAGTCGATTATTTCGAAGTAACTCTTCAGTTAGCTCTAGATCTACAACTCTAGCTCCTATCCCTGGTACGAATATACTAATTAATGAAGAAGAACATGAATATCAAGATGTTAAAATTGATTTAAGCTGGAATATTCCTAAAGTAAAAACTAAGGAAATTTATAAAACTAGTTTTTTACAATCTACCTTTAATGTTGATTTACAAGTTAAAACAATTGAACAAGTTTATACTTTAATAAATCATGGGAAACTTGCCAATTATTATCTAAAAAGTCAATCCGAAAACATCTCAAAGCTGGTTATAATTTTATCTATTTAGGATTAATCCAAGTAGGAATAAACTCATTAACCCAACAAGATAAAAATACTTCTGTCCTTTTATATTTAAGAGATGCTCGTTTTATTAACTATCATGCTAGTGTAATGGGAATGATAGAATCTGGTCTTCATAAAGGTCCAGTATATTTTAATTGTTTTCCTGATTTTACTTTAAGTTTACAGGATCCCCATATATTAAAGGTTTTAACATTAAATATACAATTATCTGGTGAATATACCAATATATTAGAAAGTGTTCATAATATTGCATTAGTTTATCAAATTTATTACAAATGCATAAAAACTAATTTAAATGTTCAAGCTTTAACTGATAGTCCCAAAGATAAAACCTTATTAATCCAAGGTAGCACTAATGAAACTAACATTTCAGTTCCAAAAATGATTTGTTGGAAAGATATAAATCTTCCGGATGATTGGGTTACGATAAATGAAAATTATTTCCAAAATCAACATGTTTCGACTAGTCATGATATTCAGAATATTCAACAATTTAATGATGGTTCTGTTTATATTAGATTTAATAGACCTTCTAGTCAATCTTCTCGACATAGTACCTCCAGTTTACTTACTGAAACTGATGAAGATGAAATCTTCAATACCCCATTATTCACTAGAAAAGATAGAAAACTTGATATTTGCGAACCTTCTTCGCAAACCTAACATATACAGAGTAAATTAAAAGGAATTGATAATTCCTCTACTTCTTAAATTAGTAAACCAGTTTATTCCACTTGCACACGTCTTCAAGAAGAAGATACTATATCTCAAGATTCACCTATTCAAACTGATTTTGAAGTTGTCCCTCCTATCAACCCACAATTGTTAACTTTAAGTAAACCTTTTACTTCAGACCTTAATAAACTTTGTGCTAAATTCCAATCTACTGCAAATAAATTAAAAATACACACATATTGACATAATTATGATACAAAACAACAATCTAAAATTACCAAGAAATTTTATAAATTTATGACAGAAATTAATATTGAAGTTAATTTCTTTGATTATTTAGAAAATTATTATCAAAAAGTAAATGTTATCACCAAAACTAAATGGAAAACTTTCCCTACCACTTTTGTTTCATCTAGTCACCCCTCCTTTAGAAACCATTTTGATTGAACATAAAGGCACCATTGTTCGTGCTTCTCCTTTTAAACTCCCTAGTGACGAATCTAAAATTAAAAAGGTCATTGAACAAAATAATTATACCAATCAATGCTTAAAAACTATTGGTAAACAACTAGATAAACTCGAAACTACTTTTGAGGATTACTCCATTAGTCATACTTCTTGAGAGGGAGTTTTTATGTGCATTAGGGCCGAGCTAGGCCAAGGTGTAGTAATGGGCCGTTCTATGGGCCGCGGTAAAAAGGGCTTAGTGAAAAGGACTTTGTAGTTAGCTCGGTCCAAGTATGGTTACAGTTACCACGGTCGGAGTGGTGATAATTAGCTCGGTCATAGTATTCAGAACCGAGGTGTTTTGGCTTCTTAAGGTGGATCTTGCCCTTTTTAGCTCGGTCAAGGCTTGCTGCAGTTAGCTCGGTCTAAACAGAGAAAACCGAGGTACAAGTGAACAAGAGCTGAGCTATATGTTGCACATAAAGGCGCCGGATTAAGTATGACATAAAAATAGTGTTAGCTCGGTCATACTATTATCCAAACCATGATAAAACCATCTCACTTGGTTTAAGCAGTGAGGGAGGTGTTGAAGGATAAGCATTATCTTTCAGGAGTGTGATTCCTAGGAGGACTCTACATGGAGGAATAAGAGTCCTATTAGGATCGTGCCACGCGGAACCCATAAAAGCTCACAACATAACCTATGTAAAGACAACACAACTTTGATTCTCGAATACACAGAGCTTTTGTCTATTTATCTATTCTGCTGACTTAGGCATCGGAGAGGTATCCGGCACACACCTGTCGGCTAGCTCACGTTTGTGTTTTCAGGGAGTAAAGCGACGACGTTTGGAGGAGCGCAGACTTGATCAACAGGATTATACGAGAAGATTATTTCGTGCTCGTACAATTGGCGTCGTCTGTGAAAATTCCACAAAGAACAAAACCTCTTGATCAAGTTTTCCTCTCTAGTTGGAAGCAATGACACGCAATGAAGACTTGCCATAATCAGCCATTGATAGGCAAACCCCAGAGGGAGGTGGGAGGTGCGAAGGTTTGCCTTCTATCCCTCCCATGGCGGATTTAGAACCCCAGCGACAGAACCCCCGGAGAGATGCAAGGGGGAGGCGGGCTAACAGCCCCCGTCGCTCTCAAAGTCCTGAAAGACAGAGGCGGATGATGGACCCTCAAGTTCTGGAGGATCGCGTGAAGTAGCAGGACGAATTAATAAGGAGGATGGCGATATACATGGAGTCGATGAAGCACCAGATAAAAGGAAAATGGGTGGAGACAAGAGAGGGGCGCAAAGGCAACACGCCCCCTCGCCACTCGGAGAATTGGGATAGGCGTACCACACCATCGCAAGCAGAGAGTAGGAGCTTTAGAACAAGCGACACTCAATCAAGGACTTCCAGGACTCGTTACTCCAGGTTTGAGAGAAATGAGAACTGAGAGGTCATATACTGAGGGAAGCACCTATCGGGCCTCGCACACGCACCAGACGTCATCTAGGCACACGGAGTTACCTAGATCATCTGACTTACGAACTGTGCTTGAAGAAAGGGCACGATGAAAGGAGGATACCAGGGCATGTGACCCGTGCAGAATTTCAGCCCTTCAGCGGTTGGCCCCTTGGACGCATGGGAGCGTCGAGGTAGGAATGCCAATGCCGCGCCTTGCTTACAAACGAACAGACAAAGCATTAGCAAGGTTACATAGCTCGTCGTTCATTCTGGAAATTGAGAACGCGCCACTACCTTTAGGCTTCCACCAGTCCAAATTCACCACTTATGAAGGGAAGACAGACCCCTACATGCACTTAAGCCACTTTCGCCAAGTTGTGGCAGTATACCGGCGAAACGAGGCCTTAATGTGCATCCTATTTCCATCCAGCCTTGGCGACCTAGGTTTAACCTGGTTCGAAAGGCTACCAAAAGGCAGCATTGCCTCATGGACGCAGTTGGCAGAAGCGTTCGTGACTAGATTTAGGACGAACACCAAGACACCAGTGGAGATCGACCAGCTACTCTCCATTGACATTGGCGAAAAAGAGACGCTGAGGTCCTACAACAATTGCACAGTACAAACGGGGCCTGCCAGTCGGCAACAAATTGAGGGACTCAATTACGATGACGCCCTCTCTCACAATAGAGGCCTTAATGGAGAGAGTGCACCAACATATTCGCGTGGAGGAAGATAGCGCCCGTGCTAAGGCAAAATCTGGCACAACAGCAATGCTAGATAAAAAGACTACAACAAAAGTCAACACGGTAGAACAACCTAACAGGAATGGACGAGGCAGGCGGGCCAACAGAGAGGACCCAGACAAGAGGAGGTTAAGAGTTTGCACTACCATTACCACAGTGTTCAAAAAACCAATCTACCAGATTCTTAGTGAGATACGCAATGAACCTTTCGTCCAATGGCCAACTAAGTTGGGAGAAACATAAAAATACTATGACGAGAGGTCCCGGTGCACCTTCCATGATAAAAAGGGGAACAGCACTGAAAATTGCATACCATTGAGGCAGCATTTGGAGGAGCTAGTGGCAGCCGGGCACCTGGACCAGTACATAGAAGGAGGGACACAGCCAACCCTCTAGAACCACAACAACCCAAACAGAATGCCTGACAATGCCCCACCTCAAGGCGTAATTAACGTAATACATGGGGTATTCGCACCTGAGCGGGTATGTGAGCTCAGGAAAATGATCAAAAAGGCTGAGCACTTGAGGGAGGTATTAAGTGCACAACCTGCCATCAAAAATAGGAGAACAGAGGCCACAAATGTCATATCTTTTTCAGACAAAGATTTAGCAAGGATATACTACCCTCACAATGATGCATTGGTTGTCACTCTACGCGTCAAGAATTTCGACATCAAGCGGATTTTGATTGACTAAGGAAGCTCATGTGAGATAATGTATTATGAAACCTTCAAACAACTGAAATTGGAGAACAAAGACCTAGCACCTGCAACATCTCCTCTAATCGGATTCAACTCAATGCCAGAGTGGCCAGTGGGCAAGATAATTCTCCCAGTCAAGGCAGGAACCATGACGAAACATGTGGGAATTTTGGGTATTGAAAATCCCTTCCACTTACAACATAATCTTAGGAAAGACATGGTTGCACGCCATGCAATCGGTAGCATCAACCTACCATCAGGTATTGCGGTTCCCCAATAAAGCCAAAGTAATTGAAGAGGTCTTTGGAGACCAAATTATGTCAAAACAGTGCTTCGCCACAGTAAATGGCAGCCGTGCTGCAAAAGGGTATGTATAGATGGTGGAAGAACCTGAGAGCAATGAACTGTTTACGGATGTTGGCAAGGTAGCTGAACAGAAGGCAGTGGAAGATTTGGTACAGGTAAGGATAGATGAAAAGAACCCAGAAAAGTTCTTTTTGCTCGGCTCATCTTTGTCCAGCACTGAGAGAATAGAGGTCATGGAATTCTTAACCTCTAACATCGAAGTATTTTCCTGGACGCCGTATGACATGCCTAGCATTGACCCAAACTTCATCTGTCACCAACTGAACGTCCACCAAACTACCAGACCAATTATACAGCGTACTCGCAGATCAGCACTCCACCATGCCGAGATAGTGGCGGAAGAAGTGGGAAACCTGCTGGAAGCAGGAGCTATTAGAGAAGTGCACTATTCCAAGTGGATCTCCAATACCGTAGTAGTACCAAAAAAGAATGAAAAATGGTGTGTCTGAGTGGACTATAAAACAGTTAACAAGGCATGCCCAAAGGACAGTTTTCCCCTACCATGGATAGGCCAACTGGTAGACTTGACGGCAGGACACAATCGACTTAGCTTCCTTGATGCGTACAGAGGTTACCATCAGATCGATATGTATGAACCAGATCAGGAGGTCACATCCTTTACAACGCCTAGAGGATTGTATTGTTACAAGGTCATGCCCTTTGGCCTAAAAAACGCAGGGGCAACATTCCAACGGATGGTCACCAAGATGTTTGAACCGTTGTTAGGCAGAACAATGAAAGCTTACATAGATGACATGGTGGTCAAAAGCAAGAATGAGAACAACCATCTCAGGGACCTAGATGAAATGTTCCAGATTCTGAAGAAGAACAAGTTGCGCCTAAATGCATCCAAGTGTGTATTCGGCGTAGGATCAGGCAAATTCCTAGGCTTTCTGGTGACCAACCAAGGTATAGAAGCAGACCCTTCTCAGATCAAAGCAATTCAGGGTCTTGAGAGGCCCAACACAGTCAAAGAGGTGCAGCATCTCACTGGACTATCAGCCGTGCTCAACCGGTTCATAAGTCGGTCGTCAGACAGATGTCGACCATTTTCTAAGCATTAAAGGCCAAGTTTGAGTGGGATGAAGAATGCGACTGCGCCCTAGAAAGCCTGAAAGAGTACATGTCTTCTCCACTGTTGCTAGTAACCCCAATACCTGGAGAAGAGCTCTTTTTGTACCTGGCAGTTCACAGCACGCAGTCAGCGCAGTGTTGGTCAGAACGGAAGGAATCCAACATTTGCCCATCTTTTATGTTAGCAAAACCTTGCTAGGCGTAGAAACCAGGTACCTATCATTGGAAAAACTAGACTTAGCCTTAGCCTTGATGATGGCCTCAAGGAAGCTGTCGCATTATTTCCATGCCCACACCATAATCGTCCTAACAGCTTTTCCATTAAAAGCCTTGTTTGAGAGGGCGAACTTTTCTGGACGAATCTTGAAGTGGGCGGTGGAATTGGGACAATTCGATATCAAGTTTCAACTCAGAACTGCAATAAAAGCCCAAGCCTTGGCAGACTTTGTGGCAGAGTTCACACTAGGAAGTCATCACATCTGCCCAGTTGACTTGACTGGCACAACAGAAAAGGGGATGGAAAGTACCGCAGGAACTGCATAAACCCCAAAACAAGATTCCCTACATCCCAAGGCATACCGAATTGAAGAAAGGAAAGAAAAGGCAACCCAAGCCATCTTCAGTGAGGACTCATCAAAAAACAGAGATTTGAGGTAGCCTGGCAATAAAGATACAACACGTACAGTCAGCATGGACTTGGGGGAAAACATCAGCAACACGCATGACCCCAAGACATCATCCGACCCCTCCACTTGCTAGAAGCTATTCGTTGGAGAGATATGGAAGCTCTTTGTGGATGGAGCGTCCAACAGGCACGGTGCAGGACTTGGCATAGTCCTCATCTCACCAGATGGCCTAATAATGGAACAAGCAGTCAAACTTGGCTTCCCAGCATCAAACAATGAAGCGGAGTATGAAGCACTTTTAGCAGACCTAAAATCAGCACTCTTCATGAAAGCCATCGAGCTAATGGTTTACAGTGACTCTCAGCTAGTAGTAAACCAAATTTCAGGTGACTACGAGGCAAAGGATGAAAGGATGGCTAAGTACCAAGAGTTAGTCAGAAATGAGATCATGAAATTTGAAGTAGTGCAGATAGAGCAGATCGGCCGAGAAGAAAACAGTAGAGCAGACGAACTAGCAGGCTTCGCTTCGATGGCAGATACATCCATCCCACATCCACTACTGATCGACTTCCTACCAAGACCAAGCATTAAAGAACCCGAAGTAGCTGAGGTATGTTGTGCCGAACTAGGCCCTTCATGGATGAATCCCATTATAGTGTTCTTGAAAGACGACATCTTACCTGAAGAGAAGAAAGAGGCCAACAAAATAAGAGCAAAGTCATAGCGATTTTGGCTCTCCCCATCAAAGGCCTTGTATAAAAAATTATTCACAGGACCCTACTTGAAATGTGTCCTTCCTAGTAAGGTCGAGGCATTCTTGTTCGAGATACACGAAGGCGTATGCGGAAGCCACCAAGGTAGAAGATCATTGGCTTACAGAGCAATTTCACAAGGATATTGGTGGCCTTACATGCAAGCAGATTTAGAGAAGTATGTCAAGAAGTGCGAGAAATGTCAGAAGTTCGCACACCAAATACATCAACTAGCCAGAGAGCTTCTACCATTAACAAGCCCATGGCTCTTTGCGATGTGGAGCTTGGACATAGTAGGACCGCTTCCAACGGCACCCGACAACATAAAGTTCTTTTTTGCAACAACAAACTACTTCACAAAGTGGGTGGAAGCAGAAGCACTCACATCAATAAAAGAGAAAGATGTGAAAAAGTTCGTCTGGTAGAATATCATCACTCGGTTTGGCATACCCAAGGCTCTAATATCTGACAACAACACTCAGTTCGATGGCAAAATTTTTAGAGGCTTTTGTGAGGAGTACAAGATAGAATTCTACGACTTTACACCGGCATACCCCCAACCCAATGGCCAGGCGGAAGCATCAAACAAAGTCGTCTTGGATGGATTGAAGACAAGGTTAGAGAAAGCAAAAGGCAAATGGGCTGAGGAGCTTCCTCATGTTTTATGGGCTTACTGTACCACACCTCGGCGGTTAACTGGAGAAATGCCATTCTCCTTAACCTACAGCATGAAGACAGTAATCCCATTGGAAGTCGGCCTTCCCATAATTAGAAGCGAAAATTTTGACCCAAGACTTGAATGGAGAAGCCATAACCTTGGAACTTGACCTAGCAGAAGAAAGAAGAGAAAGAGCACTGGTTCACATCACCTCATACCAGCAAGAGTTATCTAGAAAATATAACAAGACAGTACATCCGAGGCAATTCAAGATTGGAGATTAGGTACTGCGCAAAGTAATAGAAAACACCTTGGTACCCGGAGATGGCAAGTTAGGGCCTAATTGGGAAGGACCTTACAAAGTAGTTGGATTAGCAGGAAAATGGGCATACCACTTGGAAGATGGAGACAGCAAGGCCATTCCCAGGCTATGGAACACTACCAATCTCAAACTATTTTATTTTTAGCTTTTCTTTAGAGTACTTGTAATTTTTGTTTTTTCAATAAAACAAGTAGTTTCTTTTTTAGCATAATTGTTTTCTTCTGTAAAAGTTGTTTTAGTGAGCTAGGGGCATTGAAAGCAGAGTTGGCCGGAATAACCAACACTTCGCTCTAGGTTGGCAGGAATAACCAACTTTGAGTTCTCTTCAATCGAGATTAGGATCTAGGCTGAAGAAGTTTGGCAGGAATAATCAAACACTTCACTCTAGGTTGGCAAGAATAACCAACTTTGAGCTCTCTTCTGCCGAGATCAGGATCTAGGCTGAAGAGGTTGGCTGGAAAAATCAACACTTACTTTTCCTAAGCTGAGATAAGGATCTAGGCTGCAGGAAGTTGGCAGGTATGACCAACATTTATTTCTTTTCAACCGAGATAAGGATCTAGGCTGAAGAGTGGTTGATTGGAAAAACCAACACTTACTTTTCTTAAGCCGATATAAAGATTTAGGCTGCAGGAAGTAGGCAGGTATGACCAACATTTATTTCTCTTCAACCAAGATAAGGATCTAGGCTGAAGAGTGGTTGGCTGGAATAACCAACTTTAAGTACCCTTCAGCTGAGATAAGGATCTAGGCTGCAGGAAGTTGGCAGGTACGACCAACATTTATTTCTTTTCAACCGAGATAAGGATCTAGGCTGAAGAGTGGTTGGCTGAAAAAACCAACACTTACTTCCTAAGCCGAGATAAGGATCTAGACTGCAGGAAGTTGGCAGGTATGACCAACATTTATTTCTCTTCAACCGAGATAAGGATCTAGGCTGAAGAGTAGTTGGTTAGAATAACCAACGTTAAGTACCCTTTAGCCGAGATAAGGATCTAGGCTAAAGAGTGGTTGGCTGGAATAACCAACTTTAAGTACCCTTCAGCCGAGATAAGGATCTAGGCTGAAGAATGGTTGGCTGGAATAACCAACTTTAAGTACTCTTCAACTGAGATAAGGATCTAGGCTGAAGAGTGGTTGGCTGGAATAACCAACTTCGAGTACTCTTCAGCCGAGATAGAGATCTAGGCTGAAGAATGGGTGGTAGGTATGACCAAACAGACTACAAGATAAAGCATAACCGAACAAAAAGATGCAGAAATTGAAGATTTCATTCCAAAGTGCATTACAAAATGTGGGGCTATGGCCCAGTTACAAAATTTTTTGCTAACAAGAAAAAGAAAAATCAGGAGAAAGGTCTTCCAAATCGGCGTCCAAATCAACCCGGGCTTCACCCAAAGGTAACTCGGTTGTGGTAAGCACACCTTGGTTGAGCTCAGTCGAAGGCACCGCGTTAGTCACAATAGGCGAAGGTGGGATGAAGACCATTAGAGTGGGAGAGATAGACTGGTGACCGAGCTGGGCGTTGTTTTCAGGAGCAGGGTCCTCGTCCTCCTCCCATTCTTGAAGAAATTTTTGTTGAATAGCGTTGGCATACTCCACCATGTAGCTTGGAATAAAGTGGGAAGGAGGGCTCTTAAAAACCTCAGTCTCCTGGCCATAACCGAGCTGCTTCACGACTGCTTTCCACTCATATTTGAAAAATATATCCTTAGTAGCTTCGCACTGCAGGATATATGTGGCTTCACATTCCTTGTAACCCTGGTCCTCAGCCTCGTCCGCTTTCTTCTTCAGCTCGGTGATCTCTGCATCTTTTTTTTTCTTGAGCTTAACTAGCTTGCGTAGGTATTTGTCCTTCCGTTCGGCCAAAGCCTTTTGCTTGTCTGCTTCCGCCGAGTTGACCAGCCCGGTAAGACGGTCAATTTCGGTCTGAAGCTTAGTGGTCTTTCGTTGGGCCTCTTCTAGTTCGGCCGTCTTAGTATTGGCCTCAGCCACGGCCTGCCGTGTTGTCTTGCGCAGCTCTAACACGCGCTTGTGAGCAACGTGGTTCTTCTGCATAGCCTGCAAAATGAGAGATTGCAATTATGAGTAAAAACCGAGCAAACAGATGGTATAAAATGAAAAACGATTAGAAGGAGCACTTACCAGAACCATTGACTTCGTCGCCGGTCGGATGGCCTTTAGCTCGGTCAAATGGTCATGATGTTCCATGTTAGAGGGCAAACACACGCTCCTGGCCAGGTTAAAAGCAAGTGTGTGATTTTTGTCTACCACCACTGAGTTTGTGCTTCTTATGGCTCGATTTTTGTGTGATAGTTTTGGGGCCCATTCAGAAGGGCTAGCCCGGTCAGAACACTTGGGTTCTGGGCTCGGTGGAGTGTTTTAGGAAAGTATAGTGTCTTTTTCATCAACAAGGCGTGGCTCAGTTGTGGAAGCACGAACGCGCTTGCTTGGCCAGGGTGACAAGGCCCAGGCTATTGGGAGGGCCACCACAGCCTCTTGTGTTTGGCCAGCTTGTTGTACCGCGGTTTGGTCCCCAACGGTTGGTGCATTTGTTTCAGTAATGAGTGCTCTGACTGCCCTCTTCTTGGCCATATTTTGTTCTTCGGTTAGTGAGATGAGATTGATTTGGGGTAATGATGGATCAGGTTCTGGGAAAGGTTCTAGGAGGAAATCTGTTGCCCTGGTCTTCCTCCTACTGCTATATCTGTATGTCGGTTCGAAATTGAGTAGCTTGGCCCAACCTCATTCGCAATACCGCAGCGCGGCGCGGAGTGCGTCTAGATTTGGGTAACTGTACTGCGACTTTAGTTGGTTCAAATCTGCATAAAGAAAAAGGCAACGGTTAGCACGGTGCAAAATTTATAAAACAGCATAAAGAACGTACAAAACTGAGCTGAGGTATGTATACCGGCTACTCCTTTATTTCAGTTAATCCGGTCTCCTGGTATTTAGGCTTCTTGGTCCTCGAAGTTACCAGAAACCCAGAAAAAATCGTCTTCGTTTACGTTTTTATCTGGAGTGTCTTTTATTATTTTCTCTCGGTGGCGTCTTATTTTTAAATAGTATACCCAGCCGTCTTCGTTCTAACCTAGAGAGTATTGGTGAAATAGCTTGGCTAAACCGAGGTTGAGGTCAAGCCGGCGATTTAGCTCGGCGATGCCATTTATTATTCTGTAAGAATTGGTGCTAAGTTGGGTTAGGCATATTCTAGTCTACCTTAAAAATTCATAAAAGAGGGGTTGAATAGGGAATTGGAGCCCGGCTTCTACAATGGAAAGGACAGTGAAGAGAACGAAGCCCTGCTTTCCCCATGGAGTTGTATCTAGCTCGGCTAGTGAAAGGTGGACGTCATCGGGGATGTTGTAGTCCTTGCGGAATTCGGCAATAGCCCCTGGTGAGTTTACTAGGAATCTATATTTACCCATGTAGACTTAAATTATGTATAAATTAGCTCGGTGTTGAGATGGTGTTGAGTATCTCGGTTGAGCGTTCAAAAGAGTGTCTGGCCAACCTAAGTCAGTCTGCAAAGTGAAAAGAAAAAGTGTTAAGCACAGATCGTTGGACCGTGCTAAGTACAAAGGCAAAATAAGTATAATCCTAGCTCGGCTATGTGGAATACTATATGTTCTTAGTTCGGTCGGTGCGAAAGACTTTGGCTCGGCTAAATGAAGCGAAAGGATCTTAGTTCGGCTGAAACTTAAGGTGTGGCATGAAGTTTTAGTTCGGTTATTAAAGGAGTTATCTAGTTTGGCTAGGTTCAGACCTAAAACAAACAAGCTCCTAGTTCGGTTGAAGTATTATTTTGGATAAAAAGGGTTGTTTTTTCAAATTGTTCGTGAATCCAGTGGTTCCATTACATGGTTTTTAGTGGTTATTTCCCAGAAAAGTGGAAGATAAAATAATGTGTTTTGAGAGACATACAAATATTATGCTACATATTGCAGAAACTATACAAACAAAAAGGAAATGGGATTGAGTTACTTACAGTTTGAAGACGAGAGGATGAAGATTGAGACCACAAAGAAGAGCTTCGCAGGTACTGTGTTTGGAAAAATAGAGGCTTAGAGGGAGAGAGAGAAGATGAACAGAAATGTTTTGATTTGAAAAAATAGGGTTTTTGTATAAAACCTTGATTTGGGCGGGACTATTCAAAATTCGCGAGGTACAAGACGGCGTTGACAGCTGTACTCTACCAATAGGGACCAGCCACGTGTCTATGAGAATAGCAAGCGATTCAGATGTACAGTGTGACTGAAGAGACGTTTTTTGACCGGACAAATCAGTAGCCCGGTGGCACTTTAGCTCGGTTGAAAGTCTAAAGTTTTAGCTCGGCTGGTAACAGGTAATCCCAATAATGCTTCGCAGGTGGAATTAAGGGGCAATTGAGAGAGAGTTTTTATGTGCATTAGGGCCGAGCTAGGCCAAGGTGTAGTAATGGGCCGTTCTATGGACCGCAGTAAAAAGGGCTCAGTGAAGAGGACTTTGTAGTTAGCTCGGTCCAAGTATGGTTACAGTTACCACGGTCGGAGTGGTGATAATTAGCTCGGTCATAGTATTCAGAGTCGAGGTGTTTTGGCTTCTTAAGGTGGACCTTGCCCTTTTTAGCTCGGTCAAGGCTTGCTACAGTTAGCTCGGTCTAAACAGAGAAGACCGAGGTACAAGTGAACAAGAGCCGAGCTATATGTTGCACATAAAGGCGCCGGATTGAGTATGGCAAAGAAATAGTGTTAGCTCGGTCATACTATTATCCAAACCATGATAAAACCATCTCACTTGGTTTAAGCATATTGAAGGATGAGCATTATCTTTCAGGAGTGTGATTCCTAGGAAGACTCTACATGGAGGAATAAGTGTCCTACTAGGATCGTGCCACGCGGAACCTATAAAAGCTCACAACATAATCTATGTAGAGGTAACACAACTTTGATTCTCGAATACATAGAGCTTTTGTCTATTTGTCTATTCTGCTGACTTAGGCATCGGAGAGTTATCCGGCACACACCCGCCGGCTAGCTCACATTTGTGTTTTTAGGGAGTAAAGCAACGACGTTTGGAGGAGCACAGACTTGATCAACAAGATTATACGAGAAGATTATTTCATGCTCGTACACTTCTACAAGTAACCTTTAGATAAACCTTTTATTAATTTTCCTAGTGTAGGGGCCGATTATTGGGAGTCATAGAGATTCCGGATAATCAAACATGGGAGAGTCGATATTCCGAAGCACTCGGCAAAGGGCATGAAAGCTTAAATCCAATCATACTCGGCCAAATGACCGATTGAGCAAGGGGCCGAGTGAAGATCGGACTGTCATAAAATGTGCCGAATATGAGGTGGGAAAGGGATCTAATCCCGAGGCCCAAAGAAGAAAAGATATAAATAGGAGAAACATCAGCCAGAAAGAGGTATGTGAGAATTACTGTGCTTAACTTAGAATACAAGCATCCTTGACTGTAGATACTAACTTGCCCGTCGGAGTGCTAATTCCGGCACCCCCGACCAGAGTGTTTATTCTTTTTCAGGTGACCAGAAGAGGATTACGAGCGTTCCCCAGGATCAGAAGAGTATTTCCAAATCACTTACCCACAATTGGCGCCGTTTATGGGAATACTTAAGCACATCCATGGCGAGTGTGACGAAAGATCCTCCGACAGTCACTATCAACCACATACCTCAAGATGAAACCGCTCCAACAAACTTGCTTGGAACAGAGACTATCACCGCAAGACGTGCCCTGAACTTCGTCTCACCCTCGACTTCGGAGCATGAGATAATGCAGGCGATCATAGAACAAGCGAAGCAAAATGAACAGAGGTTGGAAAGCATGATCGCTGAGAATGAATGTCTTCGTGAAGATTTGGCCTTGGAAATGGTGAAGTCCACGCAAGCTGCGCGCCTAAATCTGGAACGATCTTCAAAAGTAGATGATCGACGATCTCGAGCCCGACAACAAGATACTGATAGCAACTCCGACTCATTATCCTCGAGGCCCAAGAAGAAGGGACGATCTGTAATTTTCAATTCTGCTGAAGAGAGTCCCCGTACAAGGCCCAAGCGAAGAAGAAACAGCTTGGATGACGATCAACACGATCCTTCTGTACAACGAATTTCAAGGGTGGTGCTATCCCAGAAATTCATAGCACCGTCATTCACTTTGCATGACGGGAAATTGGCATAAGATGGCCGGCTACAACAGTATGTCCGAAAAGGCAACCCAGCCAAAGCAATAGCCTCGACTCAAGATTCACATTCGCTTTGCGTGATCCACATGATATACAGCCTGCCGATCTCATCGAAGGTACACGTGACTCATCGAAGGTACACGTGATTCAGTCGAAGTGTAACCATCACGAGCAACTCACTCCGGCTAAACGGCCCCTTGAAGCTGAGGTTATCACTTTCAATGATTCGGATTTGGCCAGAGTAACATTGCCCCACATTGATCCCTTGGTAATCGAGTTACGTGTAAACCGATTCACAGTTGAGCGCGTACTCATCGATCCGGTGAGCACTTCAGAGATTATGTACTACAAGACATTCACCAAACTTGGCTTCTCCGAATCAGATCTCTCCCCGGTCCCTTATCCATTATTCGGCTTTAATGCCAATCTGGAATACCAGTTGGGGAAAATTCGACTTCCCGTTCGAGTAGGTTCCCGAACAGTGGATGTGGGATTCTTGGTCGTCAAGCTGCCATCGCCGTATAATCTCATCATGGGGCGGTTCTGGTTGCATACTATGCGAGCCGTGCCCAGCACCTATCATCAACTGCTCCGTTTCCCGACAGAATGCGGCATTGAGCAAATCCATGGCTCCTAGAAATCGGCACAAGTATGTTACCTCCTTGCGGAGAAAATGCCAAAGGCACTACAAGTGAATTAAATTGAGTTGTCGGATCGAGAAAGCCTCGATGATGTTGGGCGGCTCCCAAATGAAAAAGCAACGGAAAACTTAGAACAAGTTCAAATTGATGGAAGCCCAGACAAGTTCTTTATGGTCGGCGCCTCCTTGAATCAGGCCGACCGACAGCAGCTAATATCTTTCCTACTGAGCAACCTCGATGTCTTTGCATGGACTCCATACGAGATGCCGGGTATAGATCCATCAGTTTTACAGCACCATTTGAATGTCGATCCTAAGTGCAAGCCGATCATTCAGAAAAGTCAGCGGTCAGCCGCAGAGCACACTGTCACTGTTGTTGAGGAGGTCGACAGGCTGCTCGACGCCAGAGCAATTAGGGAGGTGACCTACCCTACATGGCTCTCTAATACAGTGGTGGTAAAAAAGAAAAATGGGACTTGGCGAGTGTGCGTCGACTTCACGAACCTAAACAAAGCCTGCCTAAAGGATTGCTTTCCTCTTCCCAGAATAGGCTAGCTCGTAGATGCTACGGCGCGTCATCGGTGTATGAGTTTCCTTGACGCTTATAGAGGTTATCATCAAATCGCCATGCATCTGGAGGACCAAAAGAAAACTGCATTTCTCACCCCAAGAGGAACCTATTGCTATAAGGTAATGCCTTTTGGGTTGAAGAATGCAGGGGCAACCTACCAGAGACTGGTCACCACCATGTTCAAAGAGAAACTCGGCAAAACGATATGGTGGTCAATTCCAAAGAAGAGCAGAATCATATAGCCGATCTGGAAGAGACATTCAGCATCCTACGCAAATATAGAATGAAGTTGAACGCTTCCAAATGTGCGTTTGGTATCGGCTCTGGCAAATTCTTGGGCTACATTGTTAACTACAGAGGAATCGAAGCCAACCCAAGGCAAATCACAGCAATCCTAGAGCTTGGCTCCCCTCGTTCAGTAAAGGAGGTCTAAAAGTTGATGGAGATGGCTGCTGCACTGAACAGGTTTATCAGCCTGCTGACAATTCTTTCATACACTATGGTAGGGTAAGGCCTTTGAATGGTCTGCCGATTACGAAGTCGTTTTCAACGGCCTGAAGACTTACCTCCGCTCAGTACCACTCCTGACAACACCCTCTGCTGGCGACCCGTTCATTCTGTACCTAACAGTTTCTGACCGAGCCGTCAGTGCCATATTGATAAAGGAAGAGCTGGGGGAGTAGCAGCCAGTGTATTATGTGAGCAAGGCAATGGTTGACGCCGAAACACGCTACCTTCCGCTGGAAAAGCTCATCCTAGCCCTAGTTATAGCGACAAGGAAGCTCATGCATTACTTCCAGGGACATAGCATTGGGGTACTAACAGATTACCCCCTTCGATCAGTACTACACAATGCGGAAGCATCCTGACGTGTTTCAAAGTGGGCTCTGGAACTTGGCCAATACGATATTCAATTTCTACCTAGAACCTCAATCAAGGGACAGGTGCTTGCTGACTTTATCGCTGAATTCATTGGGGGCCTTGCCGACTTCAAGTCTAATGTCTCCGACTTTAAGACAGATGAGATTCAACCGAAGCCGGACTGGAGGATTTATGTTGGGGACATCTGGCAGTTGTATTGTGATGGATCGTCCAATTAGCGGGGCAGTGGAGCTAGAGTTGTAATCATGACCCCCGACGGCGCAATAATTGAGCAGGCCGTGAAGCTCGACTTCGAAGCATCGAATAACGAAGCCGAATACGAAGTCCTCTTAACCGGTTTGAGGAATGCGCATATCCTGGGTGCTTGGCGTCTGTGTTGTGTTTTGTGACTCAAAATTGGTGATCAATCAGCTAAAGGGAGAGTACGCGGCAAGAAACGACCGTATGGTGGCCTATATGAAAACGGCCAATTTGACCATCATGAGTTGAATCAGATAACACGTGATCAGAACACCCACGCAGATGCCTTAGCCTGCCTAGCCTTTGCAATCAACTCAGAGATTAAACGGACCATCGAAGTTGGATTCATCCTAAAGCCAAGCATCGGCCCCTCGGAGGAAGTTCAAATCAATGTTATAGAATCTGCACCAAGCTGGATGGATCCTATTGTCACGTTTCTATCCTCTGAACAACTCCCAGAGGACAAGAAACAAGCACACAAGCTGCGAAACAAAGCTATGCGATACTACTTGGACCCGCAAGGAAGGCTTTATAAAAAGTCACTCTCTAGCCCATATTTGGAATGTGTGCACCCGAACAAAGTCGGGGAGCTTCTGGCTGAGATACACGAAGGCAGTTGTCACAACCCAAACCCGCCCCTAAAAATTTGGGCATGACCTATTCAAAAACAGACTTAAAACCTGATATACATAATATATGGGGCCTGAACGGAAGCATTAAATATCAAAATTTGACAATAGAAACAAACTCTATTGAGCTACTACTATCATGCCAGGATCACAAACTTTAAACAAACAAATAAAATCTAAAACATACACCTGAATATCGGTTATATACGCACATATATACAAGCCCAGCTCTATAATTGGGCATACATCAAAAACATTTCGGAAGAAAGTATTATACACATTTCAACCTTAGGCCAATAAGTAAAGCGTAGCGCCAAAAGTTCGTCAAGACTTCACAAAAATATGAGTGGCTTCATCTAGAGTCTGGGCACTCAAAGGTTGACAAAAAGAACGAGCATCATGGCATAGGATTAACCACCTGGTTGTTTACCTACAGAAACAGACATAACATAAAGTGAGGCAAACTTAGTGGGTAATAGTACTTAAATGCTCAATTTACACATAACACCGAGCAACACATACTTAAATACAAAGATCACGTAGTTAATCTGTTCCTGTTTTCATTTCAAAATGGCCTTAGGCCCAATCGTGAGACATAGTGGCTTAAAACCCTTGAACACATTAACATTAAACTTTTAAACATGATGGCATATAGCCCTTGAACATATGGCATGGAGCCCTTAAACATGGTGGCATGTAGCCCTTGTACATATGGCATGAAGCCCTTGTTAGAATGGCATAAAGCCCTTATTAGAATGGCATTACAGCCCTTGAACATATAGATATATGAACTCAAGAGGTGTCTCACACGGATTCTAGAGGTGACTCACATCGTAGCACTTAGTTCCGTGTAGCACTTTGTTTCATATTAGAATGGCATAAGCCCTTATCAGATTGGCATTACAGCCCTTATCAGAATGGCATTAAGCCCTTAAAACATATTGGCATTAAAGCCCTTGAAACATATCGGCATTAAAGCCCTTGAAATATATATATATCTATATGAACCCAAGAGGTGTCTCACACGGATTCTAGAGGTGACTCACATTGTAGCACTTAGTTCCGTGTAGCACTTTGTTTCATTTCATAACAACTTATACAGATGGCCATGAGCCTCATAACTTTCATAGAATGGCTTTCAGCCTCATAATTTTCACATTTGTATGGACTCAAGAGGTGTCTCACATGGACTCTAGCAGTGGCTCACAATGTAGCACTTAGTTCCAAGTAGCACTTTGTTCCATACCAATAATTAGCAGGTCTTACAGACCAAACCATACATAAATGTCATACCATAAACGGAAATAAATTCATACATATGCATTATGCTTGAATCATTAACAGAAATCAGAATTCATACTTACTTATACTTAGCCTTTAAATAGCGCTGGCAAATCAATAAAAAGCATTCTTGTTAGTTCCGTAAAGAAATTCCTCAACATTCTGAACTTATAGTACACTTGAACTTGTACATACGTAAGCTTGTAACATACTTAAGCTTGTATCGTACTTAAACTTGTAACATACTTAAGCTTGTAACGCACTTAAACTTGTAACATACTTAAACTTGTAACGTACTTAAACTTATAACATACTTGAACTAATAACATGCGTATACTGGTAACATACTTGAATTTATAATATACATGAACTTGTAACATGAGTCTACTTGTAATATACTTGAACTTATAACATGCGTGAACTTGTAGCATGTGTCTACTTGTAACATACTTGAACTTATAACATGCGTGAACGTATAACATACTTGGACTTGTAACATACATGAACTTATAACATACTTGGACTTGTAACATACATGAACTTATAACATACTTAAACTTGAAAACTTGTAACATATTTAAACTTGTATATATTTGTACTTGTAACCTTACTTAAACTTGTACATACTTGAACTTGTCACATATATAAACTTGTAACATTCTTGAGTTTGTAACATTCTTGACTTGTAGCATACGTAAACTTATAACAGACTTAAACTTAGAACATATGTAAACTTGTAACTTAATTATTTGAACCACGATATTATTACCCCTGGGTAAAGGCCTTGTGCTAAAGATGATGTGAATACTTCTACATATATGAATAATCATTAAGTTAATAGAAAACAGAGCATTTCTTGTTATATCATGTCATTATCATGCACTTAACAAAATAGAATAATTCATATTCTTATGTGGGTTGCATACTTATGGTAAACCTTTACATTCATATCATAGATTCTAAACGTTCTTGGGTCCCTTCGTAACATAATCTTAGATTCACGCAAATATCATTCTTCAAGGATGAACATAAGTTCCACTTATTCTTTAAGAAATAACATAGTATGCTGATAAATAACAAAGGGCTAATATTCGTCATTAACATAACATAAGGATTCCAAAATCATACCGACGTACGCGAATCTTTCAGCGTTCATATAAGTTCACATTGCTTTCCAATTGTCATAAATGTTCGTATAATACTTACAAAGAACATAGCATTAGTGACAATAATTGTCAATAGTAGATAAAATGTACATTTTTGTACTACTACTCACAGTGTTCAGGTGCTTGGTCCGCCCCTGTAGCTGACCCTACACAATTCACGTAATTCAAACATAATTCATCATAGTACAACACCATTCAATTCACTACGAGTCAACACAACATAATCCAACCAGGCCAACACCATAACACCATTTGCAATTCAACATAGTTCAAAATAAACCCTTGAATCTCATTTCAACATTCCAAAACCAAGTTCATATCATCCATGTCATTAATAAATTATTTCCCTAATTTTCTCTTCATATTATAACATGAATTACAATGTTCATAACATAGTTCATTTGCAAATTTTAAACATAATTTTCAAACATTTCCAAATTCCAACTAAACTTGCACACATATAATTCAACACCTCAATTTCATTACTCTACGTTCAATTTGGCCCAATTCATGGGTTATCATCATTAATCAACCTAGGGTTTCAAGAAAAATGAGGATTGTTAACAAAAATTCAAATTTCTTAAATCACCACTTTTAATTCCAATTTTCCCAATGATTATACATTTAGGATTTACAATCCATCATTTTAACCCATCAATTTAACTCCCAACATCTTCAAACCTTAAAATCCCCCCCCCCATTTCTCATACCATACATTACATGCTCAAAAATGGGAATTTTTGCATTTAAATAATGGAAATACCACAAATCTATCTATCAATATAAGTATTGAAAAGGATTAGGATCCCTACCTCGAGGAACAAACAAAGGAGTGAGCTTAGATGAGTTTCCTCCACAATTTCAAAATTCCAAACGGTAAAACATGATAATCTTCAAGCTTCTTCATTTCTTGATGGGCAATCTTGATCAAAACTAAGGGAAATGGAAGGTATTGAAGATCAAGGACCTAGGGTTTTTCGGTCCTAGGACAGAGAAAAGAAGAGGGGAAAAGAAAATGTGAGAAATGATCACAAAAATCCCTTTTTTTAAGCTGCTGACTCGCAAAACCCGCTCGAGCGTACTTGCTTCCAGCACAGATTTCAAAACTTTGAACAGGTATAACTCTCCCATCCGAATTCCGTTTTAGGTCGTTCTAGTGTCCAAATTGAAGCTCCGGAAATAAGCTTTCTAATGGTTCTAACCCTACATCCATATTTAGAGTGTGGAAAAAGAAAAGGCCAAATGAGTGATAGTTGGTCGTAAAACAACTATCCGAACTAAATTCTTTGGTCCAATCTTAACTTACCATCATATTATCACTTCAATCAATACCCCAAAATAAGATAAGAACATTCCAAATACACCAATAAGAATGTCAAAAATGAGCCCACGTGCTTCAGAAGTCCAGACTTAATCAGGCGACCCGCTCGAGCACCCAAACTTGCGCTTGAGCGCGGAGACCAACAAAGCCGTTCGCTCGAGTGACCACTTCTACGCTCGAGCGGAAAATCTCCACTCCCAGAATTTCAGTCCGCCTGCAAAATTACTGGAAACCCCAAAAGTACGCTCGAGGGCCAACTACTCCGCTCGAGCGGAGGGAAAAATTTTAGATTGTTCGGTAAAGGTCACCAATTCCGGTTTCAAAGGCATAACCCAACAGATAGTTCTTCAATTCCAATAGAAAACACATTAACCCCTAATTAAATAAGGATAACTTTCTATACGCATTTTGGGGTCGTTACAGCAGTTGTGGTGCCCATTCTGGCGGACACTCTTTGGCCCACCGAGCTATAACGCAAGGGTATTATTGGCCGACAATGAGAGCGGACGCCGAGTGTTATACAAAAAAGTGCATACAGTGCCAGAAATTCTCTCCATTAAACCATCTGCCTGCTGAAGAGTTAAACTCTATCATTCCTTGGCCGTTCGCCCAGTGGGGGCTTGATATCGTAGGAACATTGCCGAGGGCCCCAGGCAACAAGCGATACCTGATCGTCGCAACAGATTACTTCACGAAATGGGTCGAAGCGGAGGCATTAACTCATATTCGAGATGCTGACGTTAAGCGCTTCGTGTGGAGGAACATCATAACTTGATTCGGCATTCCCAGAGCTCTTATCTCAGATAACAGCACCCAGTTTGATTGTGGCATATACCGAGAGCTATGCAACAAATATGGTATTCGGCCTTACTTTTCTACGCTAGCCTACCCCCAAAGCAATGGCCAAGTCGATGCCTCTAATAAATCCATCTTGGACGGCATTAAGAAGAGGCTGGAGAAAGCCAAAGGCAAATGGGTCGAAGAATTACCAAGCGTGCTGTGGGCTCATCAAACTACACCGAGAAGATCAACTGGAGAAACGCCGTTTGCCCTATGCTTTGGAACCCAGGCAATTTTACCCCTGGAAATCGGCCACCCGACACTAAAGTTGCAAGTTTTTGATACGGTCCGAAACGACATGATGCTGGCTTTGGATTTGATTCTAATCGAAGAACGAAGAGACCGAGCCCTTGCGTCGATGGCACGGTACCAGCAGCAGCTGGCAAAGTTGTACAATTAACGCGTTCAGCCTTGTCGCTACACACCAGGAGAGTTGGTCCTGAAGAAGGTACTCCCAGCTGACAGGAAACCGGCCGATGAAAAACTGGGTCCTAACTGGGATGGCCCCTGTCAGATCGATTCGGTCGCTGGAGTAGGGGCATATCGGCTCAGAGACATGTTAGGAAGGAGTCTGCCACGACCTTGGAATTCTACGCATTTACGTAAATTTTATCATTAACCCCGACTTGTGGGACATGATACTTGTTCTGAACTATTCGTCATGTACGTCTCTTTTTCTGTAATACAAAGATTCCCATTCACCTACTACAGAATCTAGTTCAAACATGCTCCGATTAAAGTCTCCGGATTCAGAGCGCCCTTTGTGGATATCACGACCGGCTAAATAAAGTCTTCGGATTCGGAGCCCCATTGGCGAATGACGTCTTTGGGCCGATTAACGTCTCCGGATTCGGAGCGCCCTTCGTGGATATCACGATTGGCCAAATAGTCTTCGAATTCAAAGCTCCATTGGCGAATGACGTCTTTGGGCCAATTAAAGTCTCCAGATTCGGAGCGCCCATCGTGGATATCACGACTGGCTAAAAAAAGTCTCCGAATTCGGAGCCCCATTAGCGAATGACGTCTTTGGGCCGATTAAAGTCTCCAGATTCGGAGCGCCCTTCGTGGATATCACGACCGGCCAAATAAAGTCTCCGAATTCAGATCCCCATCAGCGAATAACGTCTTTGGACTGATCAAAGTCTCTGGATTCAGAGCCCTATTGGCGAATGACATCTTTAGGCCAATTAAAGTCTCCAGATTTGGAGCGCCCTTCGTAGATATCACGACCGGCCAAATAAAGTCTCCAGATTCGGAGCCCCATCGGCGAATGACGTCTTTGGGCCGATCAAAGTCTCCGGATTCGAAGCGCCCTTCGTGGATATCATGATTGGCCAAATAGTCTCCGGATTCGGAGCCCCATTGGCGAATGACGTCTTTGGGCCAATTAAAGTCTCCAGATTCGGAACGCCCTTCATAGATATCACGACTGGCTAAATAAAGTCTCCGGATTCGGAGCCCCATTGGCGAATGACGTATTTGGGCCGATTAAAGTCTCCGAATTCAGAGCGCCCTTTGTGGATATCACGATCGGCCAAATAAAGTCTCCGGATTCGGAGGCCCATCGGCGAATGACGTCTTTGGGCCGATCAAAGTCTCCGGATTCGGAGCGCCCTTCGTGGATATCACGATTGCCTAAATAGTCTTCGGATTCGGAGCCCCATTGGCGAATGACGTCTTTAGGCCAATTAAAGTCTCCAGATTTGAAGCGTTCTTCATGGATATCACGACCGGCTAAATAAAGTCTTCGGATTCAGAGCCCCATTGTCAAATGACGTCTTTGGGCCGATTAAAATCTCCGAATTCGAGGCACCCTTCGTGGATATCACGACCAGCCAAATAAAGTCTTCGGATTTGGAGCCCCATCAGCAAATGACGTCTTTGGGCCGATCAAAGTCTCCGGATTCGGAGCGCCCTTCGTGGATATCACGATTGGCCAAATAGTCTCCGAATTCGGAGCCCTATTGGCGAATGACGTCTTTGGGCCAATTGAAGTCTCCAGATTCAGAGCGCCTTTCGTGGATATCACGACCGGCTAAATAAAGTCTCCAGATTCGGAGCCCCATTGGCGAATGACGTCTTTGGGCCGATTAAAGTCTCCAGATTTGGAGTGCCCTTCGTGGATATCATGACCGGCCAAATAAAGTCTCCGGTTTTGGAGCCCCATCGGCAAATGACGTCTTTGGGCCGATTAAAGTCTCCGGATTCGAAGCGCCCTTCGTAGATATCACGACCGGCCAAATAAAGTCTCCGGATTCGGAGCCCCATCGGCGAATAACGTCTTTGGGCCGATTAAAGTCTCCGGATTCGGTGCCTCGTCGGCGATGACGTCTTTGGGCTAACCCGCAGGGCCGTGCTTAACACAATTTCGATTAAAACAGACCGATCAACGTCCATTCACTCATCTGAGATATGTTCATTTAAATACGTATAATGAAACATATGCAAGCACGAGTGTGTCGAACAAGAATTATAACAAAATATTGAAAATAAAATTATTTTCTTTTATTTATTCAACCAATCAATAATCACATGATTCTAGACGCGATCCGCGTTTTCACATTAGAACGAATATTTTTATTCGGCGCTGCCCTCGTCATCGCTCTTTTCAACTTTAAAGGCAGAAAAGGGCAAATGATCACGATGACCTAGCCCACAAAAGCTGGAATCAACACCCTTCGCTCGGAGAACCTCCGCGGCCTGAAGAGTAGCGATCCAACCGTACTTAAATTCCCGATTCTCGCATCGACAGACCTCCTCAGTGAGTGTCTCTTTCGTTTTTTCGACCCCAACCTTCCGACCAGCATGAGAACCCTCCTTGTAACCCTTGGCCCTCGCATTTGCAACGACAAACATGCTTGCCGTATCTCGGTCGGCGATGGCATGACTCAAAAGCCGTTGGGTCACCCGCTCGTCCACAATCGGGTTAGATTGACCCTTCGCACATGGCTCGGCAACTTTAGCCTTCCTAAGCTCTCTAAGCTCGTTCTCGGCTTCCTCCGCACGAGCCTCCGAATTACAGACCCGTTCGTCCATTTTCTCCATCTCCTGCCGCCTGGCGCGCAGACGCGTGCCGACTTCGTAGGCCGTGTACAGCCCTTTTAGCGCCCCATGAATTCCTTCTCGAAAAACTTCCAAATCTCGTCGTCTAACCATCGATTGTTGGACTTCCGGTGGAAAGATCTGTCCAGTGAACTTGACCGCTACACCTGGATCCTTGACGATGGAATCTGCCTCAGTCATCATTTTATTGCCCATGAACACCGCAAAACTCAATGGTCGTGGCGTCGCGTCTGACTCATTCCTCGGTCGTGGTCGCAGGGCGCTTCCCCATCGATGCTTCTCTCTTCGGGGTGATCTGCTTCGACGGCCTGAAGGTTGACGTCTTTCGTCTTTCTTGGCGGTCTTTTCCCCCGAACGCACAGGCTCGCTGCTGCGATTCATCGCAGTATCTAGCTCAGCTAGCGTTCGTCCCTCTCCTCTACTGTTGAAGAACAGTCTGTTCGACATTCGCCCTCGCCTCAAGCTAGTTTAATTCGAGTCTGAATAAAAATAAGTGGACCTGCTAGCACGAACTCACTCCGTTTATTCGTAAGTAGGCAGCGAACCCGAGGCGATTTCATTAATGCTTTTGGCACTCTAAACGGCAATTATGGGAGAATGCCTTGAAGTCCATGAATTGGCTGGGGCAAGAGCAGATTTATTAATCTAACCGGCCGAGCATCTTGGCCCCATGCCGATTGATATATGCCACAGCCACTTCATGCACTACTTTTTGCCTTGTTAAAACGGCCTTATTATCTAAACGGCAATTACGGGAGAATGCCTTGAAGTCCATGAACTGGGTGGGGTAAGGACAGATTTATTAATCTAACCGGCCGAGCATCTTGGCCCCATGCCGATTGATATGTGCCATAGCCACTTCATGCACTACTTTTTGCCTTGTTAAAACGGTCTAATTATCTAAACGGAAATTATGGGAGAATGCCTTGAAGTCCATGAACTGGTTTGGGTAAGGGCAGATTTATTAATCTAACCAGTCGAGCATCTTGGCCCCATGCCGATTGATATGTGCCACAGCCACTTCATGCACTACTTTTTGCCTTGCTAAAACGGTCTAATTAGATAGTCGGCAAGAATACAAAACGTTTCATCCAAAATAGCAACCAAACAATTCCATTCATTAGTAACAGCAAAGCATAAAGTGAATTTTCATTAAGTAAATTGGGCATAAATTGTAACCATTTTACATATGAAAATTACTAAACAAAAGGCTGTAAAAAGCTGAAATTACAAGCAAATTCTAAAATAAAAACAAGAGCCACCCAAGCTAGCGCTCGGAGTCAGACTCCAGCGGCTCAACATCCACTTGCTCATACGGAATTGGCATAGCCAATGACACATTAGCAGCAGTAAGGGCTTTGAGCCAGCCGTGTTTAAATCCCCGATTCTCAAACTTGGGAACTTCGTCTACATATTCATCAAAAGCTGATTTTCTCCCAGCATCGAATGCACGGGAAACCTTCAGGTCGGCTGTTTCTTTCGCCGCCTTCATCTCTTCCAACCCAGCTTCCAATTTAGAGATCGCCTGCTGGGCCAACTTTAGCGCGTCGTCGCTCGCATCTGCCCTCTTCTCAGCAACCGATCTCAATTCTTCGGCATTGCGGGCTCTCTCCGTCTCGGCCTCGGCACGGGCACCCTCCGACTGCGCCTTACTCCTTTGGCCCTCAACCTCCGCTTGTAAATGGCCAATTAGCTCGACGACATCATGATAGCGACGGTCCATGTCGGCTATCCTTCCGACGGCCTGCAAAGCAGGAATTTGAGAACAAAATAATATTTGCGCAAAGAGAAAATACAAAGTCTAGATATATACCAAAAGAGCCGATTGCGCGGCCAACCCAATTGCAACCAGATCAGGCTCCACCCGAAAAGTCGCCTTGTCAGTAGGCAGCGAAACAGACGTCGCCAAGCTGAGTGCAACAGTTGGATTTTTGATCACCGAAGCATCGCAAGAGATCGGCGTATTTTTTATCTTGGGCTGAATAACAAAAGGCACAATCACATCCGACTTCATCCGACTCATCCAAGCGAGGTCGTTTGTCGGCACGGTCTTCTTCTGAGCCAGCATCGATATCGGCAGGGCGTCTCTCCAACCTTTGCTAAGCTTGTACACTTGCCTACACAAAAGGTTCCGCCTCGGCACTTCCATTCTTTGCGGTCCCCTCGATAACAGGCAAGGAGGATTAGGATTGAGATTCGCTAGTCCGAATCTCTTCCGCCCTTCGCCTTCTTGGCAAGTTTAGTTAGGCTCAACCCGGCCATATCTTCTTGGAACGCGCCGGGGAGGTCTCCCAGACTGTGAAAAATATCATCAAGCGCACGATCTTCTCGACCTGAAGTGGACGGAAGATCAGCCGAATTGAGGTCGGCTTCTTCAAATGCTAACTTCAAAGCCTCGTCAACCTCAGTTTCGGATTGGTTTGACTCGGTAGAGTTAGCTACTTTCGGCCGCTCCGAATCTGATCCCTCGCAACTGATTTGCCTCAAATTTCTAAAATCAGTCAAGATAAGGGCGGTAAGAAACTCCTCACCCTCCGGAATTGGGACATTTTTCGACGCCGAAAAGGTTGTATAAGTCGGGTCGTAGTGGAGCAGAACGTGGGCCATCCTCCCCTGCTTCTGAAGACTCCGTCAGTCGAAATATTTGAGCGCAGTTTTGATTTTCGAAAGGATGGCGTCGTCAGTCAAGGTCAATACTTTCTTCAAATCGTTTCCTGCAAAAGCAAAATTGTGAGGTCCCGAAAATAAAGCTTTATAAATATAACAAGTAAACAAATAAAAGCAAGCACTCGGCCACCTGGTTCGCCCCTCCGTTTAGGAATACGATCAAGGCGATCCTCGCCTTCGCCAAATTTCCAATTTCCTTGGACGACGACCATAACATCATCGACTCGCTTCCCAGAGCTGGAAAGCATAGTCACTAGTTGATGGTCGGTGTCTTTGGCCCTAAGGAAATAACGCCCGTGCCGACCAGAGGACTTGGCTAAGGCGTAGCAATGCTGAATAGCGGGAATACGAAGGTTGAGCCTAAGGCGGTGGTTTAGCGCGATAATCCCCATCACGATCCTAAAGAAGTTGACGTTGGGTTGGGAAGGGATTAACCCCCAGTGGCAAAGCACGGCCCTAAGGAATGGGTGAAGGGGGAAACGGACCCCACCCTCTACGATTGATAGAAGAGGGAAAACGATCGTGGTTTCGTCAACCCACTCTATATCGAGGGTGCCGTCTGTCACGAATGACAGATGGACGTCATCAGGAATGGAAAAATGGCGTCGGAAACCAGAAATTCGATGTGGTGAAAGGAGATCTTTTAAATGATTCGCCATTTCCCTCAGCCAAAAGGATTATGATAAGTCAAAAAGAAAAAAAACAAAACAGAGGAGGAAAGAACTTACAAGAGGAGAAGGAGATAGAGCAGAGTAGGAAGTTGCAGAGGTAGTATGGAAGGCAGTCCAACGATGAGTGTCTAAAAGCGTGTATGCATTTGAAAAGACGTCGAAATTTTAAATCACAATAAATAGAAGTGTACGAAGAGGCGGGAAGTTGAAATGATAACCGAGAAGCGTGTGTACAGACATTTGCGTTGGGAAACAGTCAGCTGCCGAATTTTGGCTCTGACTCTTCGAGTTCAAAGCCAAACACTCCAGCCAACTGTCGATAGTGGAGTGCTTAGGGGGCAGTTGTGGGGGCCGATTATTGGGAGTCATAGAGATTCCGGATAATCAAACCTGGGAGAGTTGATATTCTGAAGCACTCGGCAAAGGGCATGAAAGCTTAAATCCAATCATACTCGGCCAAATGACCGATTGAGCAAGGGGCCGAGTGAAGATCGGACAGTCATAAAATGTGCCGAATACGAGGTGGGAAAGGGATCTAATCCCGAGGCCCAAAGAAGAAAAGATATAAATAGGAGAAACATCAGCCAGAAAGAGGTATGTGAGAATTACTGTGCTTAACTTAGAATACAAGCATCCTTGACTGTAGATACTAACTTGCCCGTCAGAGTGCTAATTCCGGCACCCCCGACCGGAGTGTTTATTCTTTTTCAGGTGACCAGAAGAGGATTACGAGCGTTTCCCAAGATCAGAAGAGTATTTCCAAACCACTTCCCCACACCTAGTACTAGAAAACGATTAAGCTTAGCTACTCAAGATAATACTACAGTTGAAGCCATTGAAAAATTATTTACTAAAATGTCTACAAGTAAAGGAATTATTGTCCTAACACAACAACCTCCTCTAGAATTTCCTAGCCATTCTGATACATCTACCGATAATGAAATCACTCAGTTAGCACAACAATTTCAACATTCTCATCTTAATAGAATCACACACCGTAAAGTTAATCTTACTACTCTTACCAAAAATTGGTACACTAAACCTAAACCTCCCGATCTCCAATTTGAAGAAATCAATATTAGTAATCAATTTTCCGGCTCTGCTAAAAAATTATATGAATGAAATATAGATGATTTTAGTGAATATCAAATTCTCAAAAAACTCAATCATTTATCCATGGTTACGAACAGTTGCCTTACTAATTATCCTGATTATACTCAACTTGAAATTGTTATTTTAAGTGCTACCGGATTGATTGATATGCTCAAATCTTGGTGAGACAAATATCTTATTTCTGAGCAACGAGAATCTATTCAACATGCTATCAAAATGAATGATAATGGTTTTCCTATCTTTGATGAAGAAATATGTTCTAGTATACTTGATGGTATTAATACCTTAATATATACCATAGTCAAACATTTTATAGGAACACCGACTAATATTCATTCTCGTATCCATGATCAACTCAGTAATTTAACTTGCCTTACTCTGAGTGATTTTTGATGGTATAAAGATGTTTTTACTTCTAGAGTAATGCTTCGAGATGATTGTAAGTCATTTTAGAAAGAAAAATTTATTAATGGATTACCAAGTCTTTTTGCCCATAAAATTCGCGATGTTCTTAGTCAACCTACTGGTGTTATACAATATGATCACTTAACCTATGGTGATATAATTAGCACAATTCAAAAGGAAGGACTAAAAATGTGCATCGATCTGAAACTTAGTCAAAAAGTTGCTAAAGACAAACATAAAGCTAAATACGAATTAGGTAACTTCTGTGAACAATATGGCTTACCTCCCATAGCACCTTCTCGAAGTAAAAATAATAAAAAGAAATCTTCTTATAAATACTTCACTAAATATAAAAAGAAATATTACCCTTCTAAATCAACTGATAAATATTATACTAATCCCAGAAAGAGAAATTATCATAGGAAATCTAATCAATCTCAAAGGTCAAAACCTAAACCGGATGTTACTTGTTATAATTGTGGAAAAAAGGGTCATTATTTTAATAAATTGCAAAGTAAAAGAAAAACTTAAAGCTAAACTTAACCAATTACAGATTACTGATGAAAATCAACAACAAATACTTGACATATTTAAATTGGCCACTACTCCAAATCAAACTCCTGTCCCGTCTAGTCATTCATCTGGCGATGATATTGCCTCCAGTGACACTTCTTCCTATTATTCTCCCACTGATAGTACTGACAATGAAATTGAATTAGGATGTAATGATATTTGTTGCAAAACAATCAATGTTTTTAGTAAATCTCAACAAAAAGAAACTGCTCTCATTGAATTAATTAGTAGATTATAAAATCCTGAATTAAAAATACAATATACTAATAAATTGAAATCCTTATTGACCAATAAAGATAAAAAAACCCAAATATGATAAACCAATCATTAGTTTAACTAAAACTTTAGACCGATTTAAAAAAGAAAAACATAAAGAAGTCACCTTGCAAGATTTACAAAATGAAATTAATCATATTAAGCTAACTATTCAAGAATTAAAAGCTAAAGACAAAACCTTAGAAGAAGACATTGTTCTATTAAAAACCAACAAAAGTCTTAATGATTTCCAGCAATCCAATAAATTATCTTCTGAATCAGAATCTGAATCTAATTCTGAACCCGATCCAAACAAAGTCATCTTTGATAATAGAATTACTCCACATAATAGTGATCACGATAGTAATCACCTTAATCTAATTAATCAAATTAATATTCAAAAATGGCATTCGAAAGTCAAATTAGTTATTAATGATTTTGAAATAGAAGTCATTGCATTAATTGATACTGGCGCTGAATTAAATTGTATTCAAGAAGGATTAATTTCTATCAAATATTATCATAAGCCTACTGAACCATTAAGTTCTGCTAATGGAAGTCAAATGCATATCAAATATAAATTACCAAAGGTACATATTTGTCAAAATAATGTTTGTTTCAAAACATCTTTTGTGTTTGTTTGAAACTTAACTGATAAGGTCATTTTAGGTACACCATTTATCTTTTTACTATATCCTTTCACTACTACTCCTAAAGGAATAATTACACAGGCTTTTGGTCACATTGTCACTTTTAAATTCTATTTCCACGAGATCAAAGAATTAAATCAATTAAAAGAATGTTCAATTTCTCAATCTATTAATTGATTAACCAAACAACTCAAATTTCTCAAAGAAGAAGTAAATTACAAACGAATTGAATCTCAATTAACTAATCCCATTCGTATATCCAAAATTGATGGATTTAAAAACCAATTAACAAATACCGTTTGTTCTACTTTACCTAGTATTTTTTGGCATAGGAAAAAACATGTAGTAACACTCCCTTGTATTAAAATTTTAATGAAAAACAAATTCCTACCAATTTTAGACTTATCCAAATGAATCATGAATTAATGGAAATGTGCAAAAAAGAAATTAACAAATGATTAAAAAATAATATTATTAGTAAAAGTAAGTCACCTTGGTCTTGTCCTACTTTTTATGTTAATAAAAATGCTAAACTTGAACGAGGTGTTCCCCAATTAGTCATTAATTATAAACCACTAAACAAGGTTTTAGAATGGATCCGATATCCAATCCCTAATAAAAAAGATTTAATTAAAAGACTTAGTCAAGTCGTCATTTTTAGTAAATTCGATTTAAAAAGTGAATTTTGGCAAATACAAATTCATCCTGATGACTGTTATAAAGCTGCCTTTACTACCCCTTTTGGTCTTTACGAATGGAATGTCATGCCCTTTGGATTAAAAAATGCTCCTTAGTGAATTTCAAAATATTATGAATGAGATTTTTAATCCCTTTAGTCATTTTTCCGTAGTTTACATCGATGATATCCTCATTTTCTCTAAGTCACTTGATGAACATTGGAAACATCTTAATTTTTTTTTCCATATTATCAAATATAATGGTTTAGTCATCTCTGCTCCTAAAATTAAACTTTTCCAAACTAAAGTTCGATTCTTAGGTTAGGTTCCTTAAATTACATTGTTGAATTTTATAAGGACCTTAGGAAAACTTGTCAACCTCTATTTGATCGGTTAAAAGATAATCCTTCACCTTGGTTTTCTACACATACTACTATTGTTCAACAAGTCAAAAAATATGTCAAGATTTTGCCCTGTCTTGGTATTCCTACTGAAAATTCTTTCAAAATTATTCAAACTGATATCTCTGATGTTGGTTATGGAGGTATCCTTCTTCAGAAAATCACTCCTCAGTCATCTGAACAAATCGTTCGTTTTCATTCTGGTGTCTGGAATAAAGCACAAAAGAATTATAGTACTATTAAATAAGAAATTTTATCTATTGTTTTATATATTAGTAAATTTCAAGATGATATTTTAAACCAAATTTTTTTATTATGTGTTGATTGTAAAAATGCTAAATATGTTTTAGAAAAAGATGTTCAAAACATTGCTAGTAAACATATTTTCGCCCGATGACAATCTATTTTAAGTATTTTTGATTTTGATATTGAATATATACCTGGTCATCAAAATTCTATTCCAGATTTCCTTACTCGCGAATTTTTACAGGGTGGATAAAGGATGGCTACTCCTTTTATTTCCTACTATAAATTAAAAGTCACCTATTATAGAAAGCTTGTTTACCAAACTACTTACCGTATTGTTTGCCTTAAGACAGCTTGCAAAACTACTCGCCGTGCACAATTCATGCAATTTCATCAAATTACCAGTCGTTGCAATTTACTTGCTCATTATACTAATTGTCTTCATTTCCATATGAACAAATTAGATATCCTCAGTGGATGCTAATTCTGTTCACCTTATTTGCCTACAGATGTCAAGGCCTTCTAGTAAAGCCATTGTTCCAACTAGTAAATCCATTGTCGTTCCTTCTATTGACTTAGTCACCAGATATCATCCTATTGACACTATCAACCGTTACCAAGTTCTTGGTAATATCCCTAAACCTAGTTATACATCCGCTCTTGCTTTAAATCCATTCGCTTCTTCTTCTCAGTCACTCACTCCTTAGCCTCCTAACCCAGTCAAATCAGTCCGATCTGATTATGTCAAATTTCAATCAACTAATTTCTTTTTCAAAGAACCTATTCACAAGAATACCCATAATGTTCTTGATCTAGTTAAATCCTATTTCCCTCCTAGATGGCATTTTGTTCCATTCCATCCAGAAAAGTCAATTACCTACTTGTGTGGGTAAAAATCTGACCACACTACCTGCTTAGTGATCAACTGGAGAGCACAGGCAGAATAGATGGCATCAGCAACCTGAAACAGAAAGAAAAGGCTCCGGCGGTGGTTCTTCCACCCGGGGGCACTCCGACGATCAAGTCAGTATATCTCTCAAAGATAATCAAGTGCAAAACTTAATACTCAAAACTTAAATTGCATACCTTAGACCCACGGGGGTGCCTCTCTTTTATAATATACTCAATCCAAGTCCCACTTGATGTATGACTTCTATGAACTCCAATTTTAGTGCTTACTTTGGACTCTTTAAGAGATAAAGATAAACTCCCTAAGAGCTTTATCCTTATCTTGGTTAAGTCCCCTCTTTGCCTTAGGACTCTTGTCCCTTATCTGCTTATCTCGGATTCCGATATCCTCGGGAATAACCTCGGCAACTCCGAGATCTTCTCGGCATAACTACCACGACACGTGGCACATCGGCTGACACGTCGGCGTCACCATGCCACGTGTTGGTATTTAGAAAATATATCCTCATAACTGCCCCCTAGGTTCTATTACCTCGGCATTCTGAGGTGATGGAACCTATACCGATATTTCAACATTTCTTTTCTGAGTAATGGCTCAAAAACTGTTTAGCCGAGATAATCCTCTTCTAGCCGACGTGTTCTCTTCGGAGAACAAGGTTTCGATCGTACTTTTCCATGCGCATGAGCTGTCATGCATTTCTAACCGTTCCTTTTCACGTGTCTTGTTTTCATTGGAGCGTGTCTGTGACGCGCCTGAAAGCTGTCTGTCATTCGTCTGCGCCGTCTGACGCCTGCGTTGCTCTAGGCGTAATAATTGCCCTAATTTTGCCGCCGTTTCAAATTTTTGACAAAACTCTTTTTTGCCTCTACTTTCCCTTCACTTTTTCGTTCTGGTTTCTTGCTCTTTCTCTCTCTGAAAGCTTTCTCTTCTTCGAACCTGCCATTGCTTCAATCTCTCTTCTGGAACTGTCCTTAATCTCCCATTTTTGTGAAGCTTTCTTTGCTGTTGCAATCGATTTCTGAGCTTGGCGAACATTGCCTCGGCTTCATTTGTTATGGTAAGACCCTTTCCTTTAATTCTTCTATTCTCTTTATGTGCTTTTACCATTATTGCTTTGTTGCTCGATTTCTCCCATACTTTGAACACTTGTACTGTTTCAATATTTTTCTTGCCATAATTCTTGACCTTTATCCCTTTGTATTCTTCGTTGTTTCTGATAGTCCATCTTTGTTCTTGAATCTGAAACTTCGTCTTTGTTTTCTCTTTTTTGTATCTGTCCCAGATCTGTGCCTTCAATCTTGATCTTTATAGTTCTTAGGTTTGGGATTTGTGCGTAGAACCTTCAAATTTAGGGAAAACTGAAATAAGCCTTATCAGCCCTTTTCTAGATCTTTGCCGAGGTTCTTGTAACCCTTCTTAAAAACGCCCATCTTCTAAAACATATTTTAAGCTGACATAATGGGTATGTGGAGGCATAGGGTAAATACCCCAACAAAACTTGAATACTTCAGGCAAGAATTCTCTATCCCAGCCGATGTTCACCTTAAGCTAGCTGGGGATAATGATACCATCATGCCCACAGATCATACAATGCCTTTTCCTATAGTAGCTTTTACCGAATGTAGACTTCGGCTTCCACTTCATCCCCTTTTTCGTGAAGTTCTTTATTTCTACAGGCTGAACCCCATGCAACTTACTATCAACTCATATAGGGTGATTAACGGTATTATAGCTTTAGCTAGGCAGGAAAATCTTAGAATCACCCTGGCCGACCTTCAGTACTGCTATACCATGTGTCCCCTCAACCTGAAGGATAGGGGTTTCGTTTATTACCTTAAGTCGAGATCCACCCAGTTTAAAATTGTAGCCGACCTTCCAGACTCCAACAAGGGGGCTGGAGATGACTTTGTTATTGCGTCGGGAAATTGGGAATTTGGCCCAGACGAAGATGTCCACCTCTACCCTCTTCCTCGAACAATTTCAGAGGGCAAGGGGTAAGAGCCCTGAGCCAACACTTAGTTGTTTTTATTTAAGTCTTTAATACTTTCTGTTTCTGACATCTGTTTCTTTGTCATGCAGATCTTCATCAGCCACCGAAAAACTTCCGCCAATCCTTCTTTCCAGGAACAGACCTGAAAAAACTCCTTGACCTTCCAGTCCACAAACGAAAAGCCCCACTATTACTAAACTTCATCCCTACATATAAATCCACTTTGCCCGACATCCCAAGAAGGAAGAAAAAGAGTCTGTCTCCACCTACTGCTACAACTTTAGCCGCTTCTTCGTCCCGAACAGATCAAGGATCCACTTCTGACCCAGTCGATCTTCCATCAACTTCGGCCCCCTACTTAATACCAATTCCGGAGCGTAAACGTCGACGAAGACATGTAAAGACTACCGAGATGGTTCGTCCAAGGCCTGTTGTTCAAGATCTTCTTGCCGACCTTCCAACTGACGCCGAAGCTGTACCAACGTAATCAACGCTCCCACCAAAGCCAAAGAGAGTTAAAAAGGCTCAGCCCAAGGCCAAGGCTACAGAAGCCGAGGCTGAGGATGCTTTGCCTATTTCTAAGCTGGCAGAAAGCAAAAAATCAACCTCTGCTGCCACCAAGAGGTCTGCTGAGGGCCAACCCTCAGGGTCTACACAATCTAAGAGGCCAAGGTCATCGTCCGCGACGACCTCGGCGTCAAAGAAGCCCGACGTTCCATGGGCTCCTGAACTATCTCTGGAGGATAGGCCTATCATGGCCAGTGAAAGTGCCGACGATATTAACGTTGGTGTCGCCCTCAGCACTGCTCTTCTCCTTCCAAATGATTTGGATCGAAATGCTAAGCTTAGCGAGTATGAGAATTACGCTCTCATGCTCCAACACTCCGTTCAAGTAAGTGTTCCTGTTTGCATTTGCGATTTTTCCTTCTGTTTCCTACTGAAAATATTTTCTAACACTTCTGTTTTTCCTTAGGCCATTCCGCACGCTCATTCATTTTCAATGCAATCTTTTGAAAACCGGCAAACATTGGTTGATATGAAGAGGGAAGCATCTTCCATGAAGAAGGAGATCAGATCTCTGGAATCAAGGATGAAAAAATTGGAAGATCAGGCCGAGGCGGCTGCTAAGGCCCAAACTTTAGCTCTTGAGAAGGCCGAATCCGCTGAGGCCGTGAAAAAAGTTGCTGAGGCCGAGAAAAGAGATGCTGAGGCTAAGAAGGCCCAGGCGGAGAAAGAACTTCAGCAAGCTCTGGCCACCAAAGAGGCCGAAGTCAAGGAGGCCGACGAAAAGGCCTATGCCCAAGGCATGGCTGACGTCGCAGAGGACTACAAACTTCAAGTCAGGCAGGCATGCAACAGGGGATTTTCTCTTGGTTGGATGTCCCTGATAAAGAAGCTTGATCTTCCTGCTGACTCGCCATTGCGCCAGGCCGACGCTATTCCTTTACCATTTCCTCCACCTCCACCTGAAGGTGAATCAGAGTCTGAGGCTGATGCCGAGGATAAAGATAAGGAAACCAATGAAGAAGCCTTGGTGAGAAAACCCAAGGATGCCGTCGAAGCCAAGTCCCCTCCTCCTGCTGGGCAGGTTATGGACTTAACCTTAGATGAGGAGGGTGATGAGGTTGAGGGAGCAACCAAGGAGATTGTCGCTGGACAGCTATCGTCCGATCTTCTCTTGATAGAAAGAAGGGTTGAGACAACAATCGCAGAGATTGATGCCGAGATACAAGCGGAAAAAGTGGCCGACAAGGTTCCACCAGAATCGTCCGAGGTCCCAGTCCCTGTAGCTGCTGATACTGAAGAGTCTTGAAAAATGTCTTTTGTACTTTGTTCCTTCTTTTTTCTGTACTTTTTTAGTTTCCAGACAATGTAAAACTCCTTTTTGTGGCCGATGTAACTTTTTCAACATGTAACTGCAACTGCTCTTTCTATAGATGCTTTTTAATCTTGTGATGTTCTGTTGATTGCTTCTGCATCGTTCTGTACTTAGAAATTTTTGTATGATTCTTCATGTTGCATCCTATATGTAATCTTGTCGGGGTTACATACGTCGGGTATAACTACAAAACTTTTACTTCGGCAAAATACTGACCTGCAATCTTGTAAATTGCTACAAATTTCAACAAGTGTTAGCATATACTGTAGTTTTTTTCTAAGTGTTTAAATAAATAAATTTCAACAAGTGTTTAAACAATATACTTAGCCTTTACTTCACTTGTAAGTTTCTGTATACCTTGGCTGGTGACCATATGTCGACTTAACATAAACTTGTAAATTGCTAAAATTTCAACAAGTGTTAAGCATCTTCCTTAGGGTTCAAACGACCACCATATTGCTATGAGAACTTAAGCAATAACCTCGGCTTAACTTCAACTTGTAAATTGCTACAAATTTCAACAAGTGAAGATAAGGAATCAGCTTAATTCTAACTTGTAAATTGCTACAAATTTCAACAAGTGAATTAAGGAATAACCTCGGCTTAACTTCAACTTGTAAATTGCTACAAATTTCAACAAGTGAAGATAAGGAATCAGCTTAATTCCAACTTGTAAATTGCTACAAATTTCAACAAGTGAATTAAGGAATAACCTCGGCTTTTTCTTTGCCCCCAATGTGAACCTGAGTTTGACTTGGGTTCACATTAATTATGTCTTCAATAAATATCAATGCATAACTTTCTTAATCATGTGTGTTGAAGGAATTCTGAAAGGACTTTATTGATGATATCGGCCAAAATGTGATGTACATCTAATGATAAAAAAATTTCAAATTACAAGTATTCCAAGGTCTGGGCAGTGCTTTGCCCTCATTGTCCTCAAGCCGATATGCTCCATTGCCTAATATTGAAGTAATTTTGTAGGGTCCTTCCCAGTTTGGGCCAAGCTTGCCTTCCCTGGGGTCCTTTTTGTTTCCGACGACTTTTCTCAGGACTAGGTCGCCGACTTGAAAATCTCTTGGATTGACCTTCTTGTTGTAGGCTCTGGCAAGCTGTTGCTGGTATACTGCAAGCTGAATGGCAGCTTTCTCTCTTCGTTCTTCTAATAAATCCAGATCTCGGGCTAAGAGTATGTCATTGGTGCCATTCTCTACTCCCTGGGTTCTGATCCCTGGGATGCCGATCTCTAATGGGATGACTGGTTCTGTGCCATAAGCCATGGCAAAGGGGGATTCTCCTGTTGATCTTCTCGGCGTAGTCCGATATGCCCAAAGTACATTGGGCAGTTCGTCTACCCATTTTCCTTTTGCTGCCTGCTGCCTTTTCTTTATTCTATCCAGAATTACTTTGTTGGATGCCTCTGCTTGCCCATTGCTTTGGGGAAAACTTGGTGTTGAGAAATAATTCTTGATCTTGAATTTTGCACAAAAGTTCTTGATGAGTTTGTTGTCAAACTGTGTTCCGTTGTCGGCAACTATTGCTCTTGGAATCCCAAATCTGGTGATAATATTTTTCCATATAAAATTCTTGACGTCCACATCTCGGATTTTGGCAAGAGGTTCTGCCTCTATCCATTTTGTAAAGTAGTCTGTTGCTACCAGCAAGTATTTTCTCTGTCCAGTTGCCTGGGGAAGTTGTCCAACCAGATCCATGCCCCATTGGGCAAACGGCCAAGGGCTGGATACTGGGTTTAGGTCAGCAGCTGGCTGATGTATCAAAGGTGCAAACCTTTGGCATTGTTCGCACTTCTTCACATAGGCTTCGGCATCCTTTTGCATGTAGGGCCACCAGTACCCCTGGGTAATGGCCCTGTGGGCTAATGATCGGCCCCCAGCATGGCTTCCACAAATTCCTTCATGGATTTCATAGAGAAAATCTTCAATCTGCAAAGGGTGTACGCACCTTAAGAGCGGTCCAGTGAAGGACCTTCTGTAGAGATGGCCTTCTGCTGTTAGGCTGAATCTGGCCGACTTCAGTCTGATTTTATGTGCTTCCTTATGGTTTTCTGGCAGCTTCCCTTCTTTTAGGAATGCAATGATTGCATCCATCTAGCTTGGTCCCAAGTCTACGCACATTGCTTCTTGTTTGGTGCTCTGTTTGTCTATGCTCGGGGCCGACATGTAATCGATCATAATTGTCCTTGTTTTTCCAGTTTGAATTGAACTGGCCAGGTTAGCCAACGCGTCGGCGTGGGTGTTGTCATCTCGGCTAACTTGGAGTAATCTGCAGTTCTGAAATAGGGCTGCCAGTCGGATGACTTCCTTTGCATATGCCGACATTCTTTCGTCTCTGGCTGCAAATTCTCCTGTTGACTGGTTAACAATGAGTTGTGAATCACAAAAAACAATTACCTCGTCTGCCTCTGCTACTGCTGCTAGCTTTAGCCCTGCAATTAATGCTTCATATTCTGCTTGATTGTTGGAGGCTTTGAACCCCAGACGGATGGACTGTTCTACAATTTCTCCATCTGGAGATATCAGCAGTACTCCTGCTCCTGCTCCCTGGCGGTTTGAACTTCCATCGACGAATAGTCTGAATGAATCGCCGATGTAGATGCTGCATGGTCTGAGCTTTTCTTTCTCTTGCTTTTTTGTCTTTGACTGGGATTCTTTTTGCTTGTTGGGGCAATGCTCATCTTGGCTCGACGGAGCCCGAGGTGTGATGGCTTCAGGTGTGAGTTCTGCGACGAAGTCGGCCAAAACTTGGCCCTTTATTGCTGTTCTCGGCCTAAACTCTAGGTCAAACTGGCCCAGTGTTACTGCCCATTTTGCTATCCTTCCTGTTAAGTCTCCTTGATGCAACAAGGACTTCAGTGGGTGCTCTGTTAGGACCACAATCTTGTGTGCCTGAAAGTAATGGCTCAATTTCTTTGAAGCCATTACCAAGGCTAGCATTAATTTTTTCAGTGGTAGGTATCTTGTTTCTGCGTCGGCCAAAGTTTTACTTACATAATAAACAGCCTTTTGTTCTCCTTTTTCCTCTCGGATTAGCACTGCACTGACTGCGTGTTCTGAGACTGCTAAGTACAAAAATAGTTCCTCCTCTGGTACTGGGTTGGAAAGAACCGGAGTTGTGGTCAAGTACTTTTTTAGGTCGGTTAAGGCGGCTTCACATTCCTCTGTCCATAGGAAGTCCGTGGCTTTTTTCACCAGGTTGAAGAAGGGTCTGCACTTATCTGAACTTCTGCTGATGAATCTGTTTAGGGCTGCGGCCCTTCCAGTAAGCACTTGAACTTGCTTTGCCGATGTCTGGCTCTGTAAGTCCAGGATGGCCTTGATTTGGTCTGGGCTGGCCTCAATGCCCTTTCTTGTTACCAGATATCCTAAAAATTTACCTGATCCAACCCCAAAGGCGCATTTTGAGGCGTTGAGTCGGAGCCGATATCTTTTGAGTATGTGGAAGACCTCTTTTAGGTCGGCAAGATGACCCTTTGATTCCTTTGTCTTTACGACCATATCGTCGATGTAGACTTCTACTGTTTTGCCAATCAGATGCTTAAACATCTTTGTTACTAACCTCTGATAGGTTGCTCCTGCGTTTTTTAACCCAAAAGGCATTACTTTGTAACAGTACAGGCCTTTAGGGGTGATGAACACGGTTTTCTCATCGTCTGGAGGGTACATGGCAATCTGGTGGTATCCTCTGTATGCATCCAAAAAACTCATCCTCTCATGTCCTGAAGTGGCGTCTACCAGTTGGTCGATTTTGGGCAGGGGAAAGCTGTCTTTGGGGCAAGCTTTGTTGAGGCTGGTAAAGTCTACACAAACCCTCCATTTGCCATTCTTCTTTTTTACTACTACTGTGTTGGACAGCCATGTCGGGTACTGAACTTCTCGGATGGCCCTGGCCTCCAGGAGTCTGTCTACCTCTTCTTCTACTGCTTCGACGTGCATCAACGTCGGTCTTCTGGCTCGTTGAATCACAGGTTTTGCCGATCTGTCGACATTCAGTTTGTGGCAAGTGACCTCGGGGTCAATGCCTGACATTTCATAAGGTGTCCAGGCGAACACCTCTATGTTTGCCCTTAAGAAATCTTCCAGTTCTTTCTCTTCTTCTCTAGCTAAGCCTGAGCCGAGAAGAAAGAAACGCTCTTCGTCGTCCTCTTGGACGAAAACTTTTTTTAGCGCCTCTTCGCTCTTTGCGGCTGTTCTTTCCCGACGTCTTCTAGGACCTCCATGTCCCCATCTTCAACTTCTGCGTTCCTTGGCTCCTGTATACTACAGGTGGATTTCATTGCTGTCATGGAGCAATTTTTTGCTTGTAGTTGATCTCCTCTGACTTCTTCAATCCCATGCTCTGTTCGGAATCGTAGTAGTTGATGCAACGTTGAGGGAACTGCCCCCATTGCATGCAACCACGGCCTTCCCAAGATGATGTTGTATGGTGAGGGTGTGTCAATTACCAGGAATTCCGTCTGGATCTTCTTAGTGCCGGCTTGTACCTCCAAGCTTGTTGCACCCAGTGGCCATGTCGGCGTTCCATTAAAGCCGACCATCGGGCCGCTGGATTGTTCTAAGTCATCAGGGTGAAGGCCTAGCTCCTTATAACATCTGACATACATGATGTCACAGGAGCTGCCTTGATCTATTAGGATGCATTTTACTTGGCATTCCCCAACCTGGAGGGATACTACCAAGGCATCATTATGCGGATGTTGGACCAATTCTAGGTCGGCTTCAGTAAAGGCTATCATCGGCCCTTGGCATTCTTCTGGCCGATGTCTCTTTTCCCCGACTTGGTAAATATGCTGTAAATGTCTTACCCTCTGGGTCTCTCCTCTGACTTCGTTTTCGTTGACCCTTGAGTGGATCACATTAACCACCCTCGGTTCTCCTGCTTGTGGTAGCTGTGCTGGGGGAGGGGGTGCTGCTGGTGCTTGAGGCAACCTTGCCTGTTCTTCCCTTGTTCTGGCCTCATCGACCAGGTCCCTCAGAAGGCCTTGTCTTATCAGGTCTTCCAAGTGTGCTTTTAAGGCTCTGCAACCTTGAGTTGGATGCCCTTCTTCATTGTGGTAGGCACAACGTCTACCAACGTTCCTTCCCATGAATTCCCCCGGTGCTCTTGTCGGAGCCCTGAAATAAGGTTGATTTCGAATCCTATCTAAGACTTTATGGATTGGGATCCGGAATACCGTTGTTACCACCTGTTTATTTCTCAACTCTGTTTCTTGTTTGGTCAGTCCAGTGTTGCTTCGGCTTCGCTTCGGCGAGCCGTTTCCCTTTTCTTACTTTATCTTTTTGTTTCCCGATGTATCTTTTTCGGCTCTGGCATACTTCTCGATCCTTGCCATGAGTTCTTCCATGCTTTTTGGCAATGTTTTTGCCAAAGACTTCCGTAGCGGGCAGTCATCTTTCAGGCCGTTTTTGAAAGACACGACCGCTACCTCTTGGTTGCATTCGGGTATTCGGTTGAACACCTCGTAGTACCTCTTCGCATAGGCCCTAAGGCCTTCTTCCTTGGTGATTCTTAGAGCCATCAAAGCATCAACCCTCAGGGGTTGCAGCTTGTTGGTCACGAACCTGGCCACAAACATCTCGGCCAGGCCTTCCCATGTCTTTATGCTTCCCTTTGGTAATTTATGGAACCAATCGGATGCAATTTCCCCAAAGGATGAGGGGAATACTTTGCAGAGCAACAGCTCGTTCCCGCTGTATAACGCCATTGAATTCAAGTATAGTCCAACATGAAAGTTTGGGTCTGACTTGCCATCATAAATTTGGAACCTCGGCATGCTGAATCTTTTTGGTGGTTCGAATTTGTCTAGTTCCACCGAGAAGGCTGTCTTCGGTTTTACTGGGGAGTTTACCTCGGCTTCAGTATTATGCTGCCTCCTTTTGAGGTAGTCCCTCAGGTCTTCTTTGCTCCTCCCTAGAGCTCGGTTGTCTTTGGATTTTAGTCTTTTTGGTACACTACTTTCGTCCTCGTGGTGGGTCCGTTTGGATCTTTCTCCATGGGTTGTGTCAAAGCAGAGTGCTTGCTTTTGAATATGCCGATGTTCTTTGGGCTCTGGATTCTTCGTGTGGTGCGTCCTTCGGGACTCCTCTTGCCTCGGTTCTTCTCGTCCGACTTCCCCGGAAGGCCGGTGAGAATGCCTTCCGCTCCTGGTATGCTGAGGGACGTCGGGGATTGTTTTTCTTCCGCCCCTCTGGGCGTTGGTTGCTGGCATCGGTGTATCTTGTAGCGGGTATGGTGGCTGCATAACATTATTTTGCATCATGAAGTTGACGACTGATTGAAGGTCTGCCAGCTTGTTCGCTAATTCTTTTACTTCCTCATCCCTCCGTAGGCACCTGTCCCTCCATACCTGGAGGTTATCTTCATTGTAGTACTTTCCTTGGTTTATCCTTTTTGACGTGTCGCCTTCCGGGGTGACGTCGTTCTCTCTGTGACCTTGGTCGCGAGCTTCTGTATTGTGGTTGTCTCCTTTAATGTCAAGGTCAATTGGTCTGCCATTCCCAGTGGGAGCGTTATCCCCAATATTTTCCTGCTGTCCGTTACTGGCCATCTATTCTTCCTTCGTTCCCACAGATGGCGCCAAATTGTGTGGGTAAAAATCTGACCACACTGTCTGCTTAGTGATCAACTGGAGAGCACAGGCAGAATAGATGGCTTCAGCAACCTGAAACAGAAAGAAAAGGCTCCGGCGGTGGTTCTTCCACCCGGGGGCACTCCGACGATCAAGTCAGTATATCTCTCAAAGATAATCAAGTGCAAAACTTAATACTCAAAACTTAAATTGCATACCTTAGACCCACGGGGGTGCCTTTCTTTTATAATATACTCAATCCAAGTCCCACTTGAAGTATGACTTCTATGAACTCCAATTTTAGTGCTTACTTTGGACTCTTTAAGAGATAAAGATAAACTCCCTAAGAGCTTTATCCTTATCTTGGTTAAGTCTCCTCTTTGCCTTAGGACTCTTGTCCCTTATCTGTTTATCTCGGATTCCGATATCCTCGGGAATAACCTCGGCAACTCCGAGATCTTCTCGGCATAACTACCACGACACGTGGCACCTCGGCTGACACGTCGGCGTCACCATGCCACGTGTTGGTATTTAGAAAATATATCCTCACACTACTACAAAGATATTCTCTTTCATCATCAGTCAATAATCATTAAACCCATCTATGATCGTACATACACTAGTAAAGTTGTTTACAATTCTCTTTACATCCACAATATAGTTTCTCTTGATGAATGGGGTCCTCCTTTTCAACTCAGAGATTTACCTGGTCATACAATCCAATATAGTTATTATGACTATATGGATGCCTGGTTTAAAGTTCTCCTGTATCAAAATAAGTCATACAGTCACTCCTGGTTCCTCTAATTTGACCATAAATTCAAGTCAGAATTTCCCACTTGGTTTCTTCGATGGTGGACTCAGCATGGTGCTATTCCTGAAATCTTCCCCTCTGTTTTAATTGAACAAGTAAATTATTTCTCTTTTGTTTTTAAACTCAGTCAACAACAAAAACAATTTCCCTGGTTACTCATTTTTATATCCAAATATAAAGTTCTCTGGATACTTAAATGGTAATATCCTATTTTTGATAACTTGGTTATTCGCCAATACTTTGTTAAATGGTGGGATAATTTTAAACCCCAACGCATAATTGATCAAGTTCAAGAAGAATTCCCAGTCAATCTCCATACACCAACACCTGCAATGGTCAAAGCTTAGCAGAACCCAACTGCTTCAGTCACCCAAGGAATTCAAGGAAGCCTAATTCCACCAGTTAGACTTGGAAGTCCAACAACTAGCTCTTCCAAGCCCAAATCATCCAAATCTAAGTCAGATCAGTTAAAGCCCAAAGCTAAGACCAAGTCATCCAGTGATGAATTAATCCAGATGGCCAAGCTATTGATGGCCCAAGCCAAGTCACAGGTTGGAGATGAAACCTTTGAAGAATCTAGTTCCTCCGAGGCTTCAACCAATAATGATCCTTATGGGCCCCAGTTTCAAGATGCTTAGGACCCATATGCTTAAACAGTCAGCCATTGGATTCTATATATGTATAAATCAGCTTCAGTCACATCTTTTAATTTGAGAAAAGCTACTGATATACATATATATATATATATATATATTGATTCCCCATTAGTCAACTGTGCAGTCACGTTCCCTCACTGCAAGTAAAAAAAAAAAGGGTAAAAAAGTTATTGGTCACGGAAAAATGCTCTCTGCACCTATGTACCTCTTATTTTCAAGCTTTTTAGAAGTCACAAGTCTCACAGTATTTTCCAACTTTTGAAGTCACAAGCCTCATGGCTCCAGTCACGGGCCTCACACTTCCAAGTTTCACAAGCTCAACAGTAATCAACTTTGCCTATAAAAGAGGCATCTCAGTCAAGACCAAGGCAGAGGGAAAAAGAAGGAGTTCACAATTTTCTTTCGCAATTTCTCTCAGTCTCTGTAAAAATTTAAGTTTGTTTTAAAATTTAGTTTTAAAGGATGCAAGTAGAAGCTGTATTTTCCAGTTATTTTCAGTAAACAATTCTATATTTTCCGATTACTTCCAGTAACCAATTGTAAGTTAATATTGTGATCTTAATCTACTTATTTGTTCTTATTTAAAACATTTTATTTCGTTTAGTTATGTTTATTTAATTTGTTAGTTTATTAAATTTATGTACATATTTGCTTGAAATTGACTTGAGATTGTAACACAAAGAGACCAGACGGTATGAGCTGGAATTTTGTAACATATGATTGTATTGTTCTGTGCTGGTATCAATACCAAAGAAGCTTAACAATTTATCACCTAGTTCTGCTTCTTTATCAATAAGACTGGTTGGTACAACTTATTGGGACCGTTTATAGTTTTTTTCATTTGGGAAATCATGCTAACAACTTTATGATGAAAAAATTGCATAATTGAGAAAATTTTTAATTATTGAGAAGTTGATGGAGTAATGTTTTGAATTTCTGATTTTTTAATAACTTTTAATTTACAAGGAACTGCACTGAATGGAGTCAATATGCATGATGTGCCAAGGCTACATGGTTCCCCTCATTTGATGATTCCAAATGTAACTTGATCTACGTTCTCTTGTTATTTTCATATCTGTATTACTGTAAGTAGAGTAACAGACAAAGTGAATTCTCTTGTTCAAAAGGTTCAATGCCGTTTGACAAAAAATGAAATTTCCACTAATCAACAAGCATAAAGTGAATATTAATAAAATTTGCAGGGTAAAATTCAGTACACACCACCATAGGAATATATTTCTCTTCTCAAACACTTCTTTGTCACTAATAGTTGCATCTCTAGTCATAATCAATAGAAAACAATATATTTTCCTTCCATTCTCTTCTCAAATTTATTACATATTCAACCAATGTAACAACAGTGATCTTCTTCAAGGGCACTTGAACTTGCCGCCATGGGTGGTCATGTCAGTGTAGCACTTACCACACTGCTCTCGATTGCCATATGTTCCTGGTGGAACACATTTGCATCGGTCACAGCAAGTCATGCATGCCCTCAAGCATAGTCTCTTCCTTGAGTGTAATTTGCACCTCTCTACACAAAGGGGGATGCATTCTGCACATATTTATCAAATGCATTGTTAGAAAACTATAAACCGAATCAATCTAAGCCATGTGTCCCAATCACGTGAAAACATATGGTACCTATTCTTGTCCTTGGTGGGGGCTTAGTTGGTGGCTCATTGACTGGAGGAGCAGGAAGTACTGGTGGCTTGACCGGGGGAATGGTTGCCGGTGCCTTGACTGGGACTTGAGCAGGAACCGGTGCTTTCACTGGGCTGTGAGCTGGGGCTGGCACCAGGACTTCGGCATAAGTAGCCTAAACCAAGTTATCAAATTTAACATTCATTCAATATAATGGCTCAGCTCTATTGTGTTCTCTTTTACATATATCAATAAATACAGTTGAAAAGGCAATTTTTTTTCCAATTAAACTGGTTTGTCAATGTCTAATTAACAAGGGAATCTTCCTAAAAATAGGAGGTCAAAACCCGCAACCTCTTTCAAATAAACCAATATAGCCTTTTTTGTTAATTAGACTTAGAACCGTGCCCCCAATCATGTGGTGGGAAGCTGGAGTGAATATCACACAAAATGTATATAATTTGTTGGATATAATTGAACCAAAGTTATCTGAAAAACCAATTACTGAGCTATCTAGTCGTAAAGAGGAGCCAGACATGGCTTTAACATTACCTCTGTCAAGAATTCCTCATCATTACATGAAACCTACGAAAGTGTGAGACGTCTACAGAAGTAAGAAATTTATAGGGTAAAAGGAAAGAATAATTTATCTAACTTAATGTTTTATGCTTAAATTAGAGCATGATTGAAGAACCCAATGAAGAAATATGTCTACTTATCCTACTCTCTATGCGAGGAAAAAAAAAAGTTATGGTATTCGAGTCACGGAAATAATCTCTTTAGAAATATAATAAGGTTTGCGTGTATCTTACCCTCCTCAGATCCCACTTTAACAGGAGTCTCGTGCATTGAGTTGCTTGATAAGGAAAAAGGAAAGAATAATTTATCTAACTTAATGTTTTATGCTTAAATTAGAGCATGATTGAAGAACCCAATGAAGAAATATGTCTACTTATCCTACTCTGTATGCGAGGAAAAAAAAAAGTTCTAGTATTCGATTCACTAAAATAATCTCTTTAGAAATGTAATAAGGTTGCGTGTATCTTATCCTCAGATCCCACTTTAACAGGAGTCTTGTGCATTGAGTTGCTCATATTTTTTACTCTGTATTACTCAAGAAAAATGATATACAATGAAGCTCGACAAACCACAATGCATACACCCTTTTAGAGGGTATGAGAGAGAGAGACATACCCTTGTAGTAAGTACAAGAAAAGAGGCTAGCAGAAAGAGCATAGTTTTCGAACCCATTGTAAAGTAGTATAACAAAAGAAGCCAAAGAGTACTCAAAAGCTACTTGGTGAAGTGATGATTCAAGCAGAGCATGAAGCTGTTGTTTATATAGAGAGAGCAAGAGTGATGAAGACAAAAGTACTCCCAAGCTGGTGTGGGTCATATGATCAAATTCCACTAAGATCAGAGAGACAGTAGTGAATGGTCCTGGATGGATAGATGTGGTAGCTAAATCTGACTGAAGGCTCTCAACCCACATGCCACAAGCTTTGTGTCTGGCTGCTAAATTTTAATATATCCATTCTCATCGGAGTGTGTGTATGTGCTGTTTGTTACAATAATTTATTAACCGGCACACGAGGTCTTTCTTAGGAACTTGGAGCTGGTTCAGTTGGTCGACTTCATCATTTAAGAAATTAAAAAAAAAATGACGTTATATATGGACTCTGGTTCATCTTGGTTCTTTCATACTTGAAAACGTGTCTACCCCCAGTACCTAGGGGAGCCATGACCAACACCATTGCCTCGTGGGGCATAGAGGTATCTTTGTAATTTTTCAATTTAGCACTTTCTTCTACTCCAAAAAATGTTACTGAAAAGTTATTTTTTTATATGTGCCAAAGGGTTTAATCTTCATTAAAATGGTGGGCAGGCTTCTGTTGTACAGGCTAATTATAACAATTGCTACCCCATCAAGGGCCAGCAGTGCAAAATGGTTGGCCTAAGCTAGAAATTTACCCTAAAATTGTAACTTGCCTAGAGTTTTCCAACACCTTATAATAATATATAGTTGTTAATGTAAATTGTGTAAATGTAAATTACCACTACCACCCACTCCACCTACCATCTCCACTACCACCCACTCCACCTACCACCTTCACTACACTACACTACACTACACCTACTACCACCTTTTCTTCTATATATAGGAGTTGTAATACATAACAACATACAATACAATCAATAATAATACATCAATTAACATGGTATCAGAGCAAGGTTGAGAATCTAATAATTCCGCTTCACTGGCGGGCGGCAGCCTCGCCTTGGCCGCCCGCCGGACCTCTACTGAATTCTACTCTCTTTCTCTGACTATCCGTCTCTACTCAACTCCCTCTCTCTCTCTCTCTCTCTCTAAAAGAGACTCATGGCTTCATTATTCCATCCCTCTCCACCCTCTCCCCTTCCCAAGCCCACCCCACACCACCACAGAACCACCACCAAAATCAACCACCGCCGAACACCCATCATCAAATGCACCACCTCTTCATCACCCCCTTTCGATTCCTCTTCCCTCACCAACAACGCCACCACCCCCACCAAACCAGTACCCAAATCACCCTCGCCGGAGTCTCCTGCGGCGGCGAAACACCGGCGTCCGGCCGAGGAAACCATCCGCGAGGAAGCCCGGCGCCACAGCTCCGCCCACAACTTCTCCGCCAAGAGCAACGAATCCTATTCTCTCGACGAGATCGTCTACCGGAGCCGCTCCGGTGGCCTCCTCGACGTCCAGCACGACATGGCTGCTCTGAAGCAATTCGACGGCAATTACTGGCGCTCACTCTTCGGCTCCCGCGTCGGCAAAACCACCTGGCCCTACGGCTCCGGCGTCTGGTCCAAGAAAGAATGGGTATTGCCTGAGATCGACAGCGATGACATCGTCAGCGCTTTCGAAGGCAATTCCAACCTTTTCTGGGCTGCGCGTTTCGGCAAACAGTTTCTAGGCATGGACGATTTGTGGGTCAAACACTGCGGGATTAGCCACACTGGTAGTTTCAAAGATCTCGGCATGACGGTTTTGGTCAGCCAAGTCAATCGCCTCCGCAAGATGAAACGTCCGGTGGTCGGAGTCGGTTGCGCTTCCACCGGCGACACCTCCGCCGCCCTCTCCGCCTACTGCGCCGCCGCCGGTATTCCCTCCATCGTTTTCTTACCCGCAAATCGACTCTCAATCGCCCATATGGGTCCCCACACTCAGCTCCACCCTGGACACCATGTGGTCCAGCATAGAGTCCAGCCTCGCCAAGTCCGGCTCAGCCAGCTACCTCGTCCCGATACAACCGTTCATCTTTAGCTTCTTCACTCGCACTCTCATCGGCGCTGACACGGCGGCTTCGCCTGAAATCGCCAGTTCCGGCTACGCCATGCTGGACATCTGGCTCGCTCTCCAGCTCCTACCCACCGTCAAGGACCGCCCAATCCTACCCACTGAGTTAAGACTTGGTCTACCAGGATCCCAATCCCCCGAACAAGATTCAGATCTTAGCCAGCTGAGCTCGGGAACTTTGAGGAGAAGCCCTTGTTTCCTTGGGTCCCTTCAAAAGATGGAATCTATTCATCATCACAAAAGACTGTTGTTTCAGGCAGTCTCTCTCCATGGACCCAACTTCTTAATATAATATCACCCCACTCAATTTTATTTTTCTTTTTTATTATTTTACTCCATCATTTGAACAGCACCCGAAACACAAATTGATTTGCCCGTGTCTCTCTTTTCTCTCTCTCTCCCTTTACACCCTCTCTTTCCTTTCTTTTTCTTTTAATATTTACCTCCACTACCTTTTGTCTTTCCAATGCAGCCACCATCTTAATCTATTCTTATTACCCCACTTTCTCTCTCTCATTTTTTTTTTCACTTTCCAATGCCCTTAATCTATTCTTATTATAATTTAAAAAAAAAAAAAAAAACACAAAACCATATACAAAACCAAATACCAACCCCATTGCAGGTTTTCACAAAACCGTGGGCCACGAAACTTTTTTTTTTTATTATTATTTCTTTGCAAAAAAAAAAAAAAAAAAAAAACAGCTGACGATGAAGACGAATTGCACACCAAACCTTATTTTATTCATCTCCGGGATCTACCCCGATCACAATTTTACACACAAACACCAAAAAAAAAAAAAAAAAAAAAAACCAACCCACATCCACAGGTGGGCTTTTTCTTCTCTACTCTGCCGCCGGTCTCTTCTTCTTGCCTCCATCCTGGGCGGCTCTTGACGGTGCTACCTCAGTACTTCCTTGGCCGCCGAGCACGTTCACTCCTCCCTGCTCCTCTCCTGCAGCATATGGCGGACCTCCAAATCGGAACATCACGGTGGCCTTCCGCTTCAGCTCCTTGTTTTCCGCCTTTAGCACACTTATCTCTGCTCGCGCATCCTTATACATGCGTTGGAGCAGAGCCAGTTGGGCGTTTAATTGCTGCACCTCATTTGTCCTACTCTGCAGCCGGTGCGACAAGTTTGTGACCGCCGTCATGGACTCCACACATGCCTTCAACGTATACTGATTCGCCTCCACATCCGTTTGCACTGCCATTTTTTGCTCCACCGACTGCATCGGAAAGTTCAACGGAGCTAACCCAGTGGTGTTTGGTTGAGGTTCACGGGACACCGCACCCGTTATCTCTCTTGTTGACTCGTTGAGGTCGGGAAAGAGAGTCAGCAGACCACGGGACGATGAAGCCATCTCTCGCAACAGAGTGTTACAGACTATCTCTCTCAGCACAACGAAGCGTTTTTCAGAAGTTTTTCTTCGCAAGTTGTTTGTCTTCTGCCTCGGCTTCAGGCTCCGTCTTGGTTAAATAGCCGAGGCAGCCACGCGCATCGCGCGCCTCTTGACGCTAGACAAACGGGCACGCCAGCCAAGGCACTCACGTGCCTCGCCATCATATCTGGCACGCCTTTTGATGCATCGGGCACGCCTTTTGTTGGCACGCCTTTTGACAAATTGGGCACACCTTTTGAGGGCACGACTTTTGAGGGCTCGATATCTACATCCATGTATATTTTTTGGGCAGCCTATATACACACTCATACAGTGTCTTCTACACCGGTCAGCTTTATCAATCCCTTTGTTTCAACCTCAAATAGGTTTCTATCTTCACACCTATTTGAGTTTGAGGGGGGGTTATACACAGTATCATGTATAAGTCGCTCATGGCGCACTCCCTAAGTCGCCCCCTTGGTGCACCACCACAACCTCTGCTACAACGGTCCGACATGACCCCATAAACTGTCTTCTACATCGGTCCGACATGACCCCGTAAACTGTCCTTCTACATCGGTCCGACATGACCCCGTAAACTGTCCTGACATTGATTCCGGTCAGCTTCTACATCGGTCCGACATGACCCCATAAACTGTCCCGACATTGATTCCGGTCAGCTTCTACATCGGTCCGACATGACCCCGTAAACTGTCCCGACATTGATTCCGGTCAGCTTCTACATCGGTCCGACATGACCCCATAAACTGTCCCGACATTGATTCCGGTCAGCTGCTACATCGGTCCGACATGACCCCGTAAACTGTGTTCTACAACGGTCCGACATGACCCCGTAAACTGTCCTGCTACACCGGTCCGACATGACCCCATAAACTGTCTTCTACAACGGTCTGACACGACCACACAGTGTCTGCTACAACGGTCCGACATGACTCCGTAAACTGTCTGCTACAACGGTCCGACATGACCATACCGTGTCTTCTACAACGGTCTGACACAACCATACAGTGTCTCCTATCCCATTTTTAATTTTATTTGTCAGCTTATTTTTCTGTTTTGTTACTCTCTCCAAACTCAAGTTGGCTAGTGCCTATCCTCCTTGAGTTTGAGGGGGGCTGTTAATGTAAATTGTGTAAATGTAAATTACCACTACCACCCACTCCACCTACCATCTCCACTACCACCCACTCCACCTACCACCTCCACTACACTACACCTACTACCACCTTTTCTTCTATATATAGGAGTTGTAATACATAATAATACATCAATTAACAATAGTCATATTTAAATACTCCAACTCTCTTCACATGTGGTGTTTCAGTAGTCGCATGGTGGGTGTCTATATCAAATACTACAAATCTTTGAATAAAACATGTTCCTAAAACTAATTTATGAAAGAAAGCATCAAAAAACTAGTACTCACTTGGATAAACTCATTATTAATTGATGTGAGATCAGAACAAATTGATGCAATTGCTGAAGTTCTTTTGGATGTGAGATTTAAATTAGAGAACCAAACCCAAAAAAAAAAATTTGAAATGAAAAAATGAAAGGTTTATTACTTTAACAAGCATGGTACTTCGGTTTTGTTGGGTTAGGGCACCAATCACTTAGTAGAGGCATTCATACACACTGAAGATAAGCCAACTACAGGCTGGCATTTGTGGTGCTAGATTGGTGATTACCAAGGTTTGACCAGTGGCACTATCTGTGGATTTGCTGCTAAATTAATCTCATCTTAATTTAATTAAAGAGTGTATTACTGCTAATAGTTTATGGGCCCTCGGACACAGTTTATTGGGCTTGAATTGAACAAACGTTTTCCAATGCAAGATTTCATGGATTTTCCTCATTACTTACATATTTTAGTTGTCAATTTGCTTATAAACAATTTTGTTAGTTTACTAGCAACCAGCTAGGATAGGACTATTGATCACTTGTTCTCAAGTTTCTCTGTCCTAATCTATTTGCAAGTTCTAAGTATTAGATCATGTAAAATATCAAAACACGTAAATTTGAGGCAGGGTCCAAGTAATTGGGATGCATTTAGAGAATCTCATGCCTACAGATTATTTGTCCTAAATCTATTTGTCCTCTTATTTCAAAACATTAATTCGAAATGAGTTGGTCGTGTTTTAGATTTTAAAGTTCATTTATTACATAACACATCAATTAGTAAGAAAATTTGCAAAATTTGTTAGTTTGTGTAACAAATTTTCCAATAAAAATAAAACTAAACAAGAAGTCAACAGTATAGGGTTTCCTCTCTCCCATGCTTTGCTTCTGAGATATCACAGGTCATCTTAATTAATCATGAACAGTGTTGTTAGCTAGGTTCATTGAGTTGAACCAGAAACAGAGTAATGGTTTATACCTAGTAAGCTGCACTGAACAAAAAATATCTACACTTCATCAGAATTGAACATTGTAGAACAACTTTTATACCATGTTTAGTAAGATAAGAACATGATTCTCAATGGACTAAGATCCTCTCCATTTCATGGTTGTAATGGAAGATGTCCATTGCATCATCTAAGGGTTGTGAAATAATCATGAGAATTTGTAACACCCCGTCCCACATTGAAAGTTTGCATTAGTGATTTTGGACATATAAAGCATCACTACCTTGTTACTAAATAACTTAGGCCTAAACTTTTAGAACATGTTGGTCAGGTTACTTGGGCCAACAAGCAGTAGTTGGGGCATACGAAATATGATATTAGATCAGAACCATGTGGGCTATTTATTTTGGGCTCTATCTCACCTAGGAAGGTAGTTACAACTTTAGAATGGAGAGGATCCAATGATTACAAATGGAGAGGATCCAAACTCTTGTAATCGTTGTGGTTGGCTTATAATTCTATATTCTTGTATTTCAAAATTTTCACATAATTCAATGATTACAAATGTTTTGAGACAAAATAACAAAGACATTTGTGAGTATGTGTGAGTGAGAGTTTAACCATTTAATTAGTAAACAAAAGTAGAATCACTGGTCATCCTAATACACACAAAAAAATAATAAAGATCCAACAAATAAAAATTGGGTGAGGAATCAATAATGTAAATAAATAAAGAAGTTAATAAAACAACCAATATTTCAACTAATAAGTTACATATATGAGGAGGTTCAGAAGAACCATGTTTATTGTCTTCCCATCATAGGGTTTATTAAATGATGATTAAACTAACAGAAACCAACTGAATCAACAAAACATGAAAAACATCATCATGATGATAAATTGCAACACAGAATTAATATTAATTAACATTTAACATTAGAGATTAGGGATGATTGATGATTTAATTGGGTAGGTGGGAATATTTTCTAAGGACACTTAATTGGAGTTCCATGGTAAACGATTTCATCCCAGCCAGTGCAAGTCTTTCCATCTGAAGGGAAACATTTGCATTTTTTGCAGCAGGCAGCACATATTCTCTGGCAGTACCTCTTCTTATGTTCTCCCATGGTATGATGTTTATCACAGTAGTGCCAACACCCATCTGAGCAACCTGCATTACCAAAGTCCCATGCAACATTGTTTTGTCAAAAACAAAACCTAAACAAACAAACAATCAGATTACTAAAGGGATAGCATAGTCTTATTTACACACAAAGATTGTATTTGGATCATGAATTTAAAAAATGAAAAAGAAAATGTGAATGAAATATAACTATATTTCATTTACATTTCACCTACTTTTTTCTTCTATTTTCAAATCCTTACCTAAATCCATAATACAAACACAACCTAGATGAGATCATAAACTGTTTCATTTTTAAAAAAATATCATGTGTTGTTAAATTCATAAACACTATATTTGCATCTTCAGTTTTTTTTTTTTTTTTGAAAAATCATATGCAAGTCTACTTTTTAGACCCACTTTATAAATCTAGTAATGTATCAAGAAGATGATTGGTTGATAATTATCAACCAATTATCAGCCAATTATCTTCTTGACATATTATTAAATCTTGAAAGTGAGTCAAATTTTTGAATTTAAATAACAATATTTTAATGATGTGGCCTGAAAATTTGTGGAGTTTGCATTTTTTGTAGTCCTAGTTATACTTTTGATCTCTTAAACTGTGTATTTTGTGTCATTTTAATCCCACTATTTCAATTGTGACAAGAAAAACTGACTTTTTATCAAGTTTTTTCAAAAAAGTCATCAAAAAAGTCAGTTTTTTTTTGCCAAAAAAGTCACTAAAAAAGTCAAAAAATTAATTTTTTACCAACTTTCCAAAACACCTTAATGCCCAAATAATTGATGTGTAAAGCAGGCTACATAAATGACTCAATCTATGTTCATCGAGAATATTTGGAAAATTCTAGAGGCTTCAAAATTTTCACTAAATATTTTATCAAATGTCTCGTATGTATACATGTAAACCTATATTTATATGGGATCCATTTCATATAAGATATTTGATAAAATATTTGATAGAAATTTTGATATATTGACACAATCAAAATACTGACACAAAACACATACTTATCACAAGTACAATTAACCCAACCCCCCCCCCCTCTTTTTTTTTGGGTAGAGGTGTAATTTTTTTATAAGAGATTTGGTCAAAATTTTCTCATAATAAAATTTTAATGCATCAAGAATAAGTATAAAAAAATCTTCTTTAAAAAGTCCAGCATATACTACTATTATTAAAATATTAAATTTTAAAATAATATAACTTTTGATATAGATGTCAGTTATTAATAATATTAGTATTTTTAGCATTATCTCATCAAGATATATCAAATAATATCTATGTTGACTATGAAATTCTTAAATAAAAAAAATTATTTCGAAATTAATATAAACAGTAACATATTATTCTAGTTCACAATATTATCCAAGAAAAAAATGAGATATTTTACTTTATTTTTACTCAATTACGTGTTTCTTCCTTAGGGGGTTTATAAAGCCAAATAAATTGGATTATTATTTTCACCAAATACAGATCGCTATATTTCCTTTTTTTTTATTTATTTAAAAAATGTCCTTTTTTACTTGTATGATGTCAGCTGGGAATGAAATTGATACAATTTAAATGATTAGAAATAAAATAACACAAAGTGCATAATATTTACATTTTTGGTTTATATTTACAAAAAAATTATAAATTGATTTTTGTTTATTTTTAAAAAAATATAAATTACAAACGCGTTTGGTTTGAACAAAATGTATGAAATTTTTTAAAAACATAAACTAAGGGGTTGTTTGGGAAGCGTTAGATTAGTATACTTTTTAATTTTTTACGAAAAAAAAGTGAAATATGAATTGAGTTTGAAGTGATATAGTAGAGAGATGATGTAAGCCAAATAAGATGATTGTGACCCAAATTGAATAATGTGCTAAAATAGCACATGCAAAACAAGCACTAAAAAATATGTTTGTTCAGACTTAAAATATTTATATTTATCTTTTATTATTTATGACAATGGGATCTCACACATTATAATTGGGGAAAAAAATTAATTAAAAAAATTAATTGAAAAAAATTTGTTAGTTAAATTTCTGTTTAAAAACGAACGTAAACTCATTTTTTGAGTTTATATTTTTTTCTCAAATTTACAAATTGAGACCACCATTTATAAATAAAAAAAATTATCAAATAAATTTTTATGATAATTTTTAAAATTTTTATAAATATAAATCACGAAACATGTTCTTAATAACCAAATATATAATTTTTTTATTTAATATTGTTTTAGGGCATTTTGATGTTTTAGGAGTAGCATTACCGTGAAACTTTGGTGGCTCGGGAGATTCGGATTTGACAGGAGGATAGACATGAGGCATGGGTGCATATGCTGGAGCCTTCTTTGGGGTTAAGACCGGTGGCTCGGGAGATTCGGATTTGACAGGAGGATACACAAGAGGCATGGGTGCATATGCTGGAGACTTCTTTGGGGTTAAGACCGGCGGGGTCTTAGCCGGTGCATAAGCTGGGGCGTGGGCCATTGCCTAAAAACAAAAACAAAAACAAAAACAAAAACAAATTGATTTCTTAAAGTGAAAGTAATGATTATTGATATAAAGGGTTTGAAATGAGAGTTGGGTTAAAATAATTTATTAAAAAATAAAATGAATTAAAATAATAAAATATTACATTTAATTCATAATTATTTTACTTTTTCCTTCACAACAATTAAATCAATTATAAAAAAAATTAATTATCTTTCCAAACATAATTATTTTAATCAGGTTAAAATAGTCACAAAAAAAATAAATATCAAATAGCTAACTAAAATAATCAAATTCCCAAACAAGGCCAAACTATAAAATACTTAATTGTTAAAAATATCTAGACATGATCCAACTATTGTAAATATTTTGAAATAAACGGGTAATAAGATTTAGAAATATAAAATCTTTAACATATGTAGCAGCAATTTAAGCAAAAAGCCAAATATTAAATCTTATAAAAACTCATTCAGCTAAATACATGCATCTATATATATATATCATCTTCAAAGGATCGAGCACAGGGCCGGCCCTGAGGGCAGGCAAGAGAGGCTTGCGCCTTGGACCTCCAAATTTAGACTGAAAATAGAGACCCCCAAATATAATTTTGTGTTTTAGATATAAAAAAAAGGCTCAAATACTATACACTCAATTGAACATAGGGTCCAAAAAAAGCAACAATACTAATTTTTTATTTTTTTTTAAGTATTTGTAATGATTGCTTCTTATCTTAATATATGAAAGTAAATTTTTGTTTTTAATTTTAATGATTATATATGCAAGTAAATTTTTTTGTAACTACAAACAAATAAAAAAGTTGTAACTTATCGTTTTATTCATGATTTTTTTTTTTGTAATTACAAACAAATAAAAAAGTTATAACCTATCGTTTTATTCATGAATTTTATTTATTTTTTTTAATATAAGAGGGTCTCATTTTCAAAGTTCATCTTGAGCCCCTTTAATCCCAGGGCCGGGCCGAGCACAGAATACACTCAGCTCAATTAGATTATTTGCAAAAAGATATAATTGGTGAGTTCAACAACATGAAAAATCAAGAGAAAGAAAAAAAAGAGAGAGAGCAAGAAATAGTTGAAAGCATGCACGTGACCCTTTACGTGGACGTGTGACTTCCCAATTCACGTAAAAATGTGAAAAAAATAATAAAAAAATCTCTGTGGTGATATATAGGTGTTGTTTGGTATATTTTATTGTAAATTAAAAGTTAATAATTCAAAAGAAGAAGTTCAAAACACTTCTCACTCAATTTTTAGAAATTAATTTTTTTTCAATTTATTTAAATTGTTTTAACTTAATAAACTATAAACAAAAATTATATCAAATAGTTTGACACAAATTTTTTAAATAAAAAAAATTATAAACAGCTTAAATATGGCACAGTACCTTTGTAGTGAGTACAAGCATGTAGGCCAAAACAAAAAGCATAGCTTTCATGGCCATTGCGGAAAGGAAAGAAGCCAAATAAGTTTTGGCAAACAAGAAGTGTGTGTGTGTTCAAGTGATGAAGTTGGAAGAGTAAGAAACTAAGGTATATATAGATATAAAAAGCAATGAGTAAGAAGGAGAGAAGGGAGGTGAGTTGCAGGCTGGCAAATGCGTAATAATAAGGGCAGTGGCATATTCCCCAGATAAAGACGATATCAGATAGAAGCAACTCTAGTTTAAATCTGATTTTTAGGATACAAAATTTACTAGGTTCTATGCTCTTGTCTGCCTTATGGGATAATTAATAATAGTTTATGGACCAGAGTACGAGGTTTACGTTCTATTTATTAACAACTTCAATCAATGCAAAGAGTCTACGATTCTCTCGCTCGTCTCGTTGACTTTCTCGATCCATACTACTCAACTTCTCCACTTGTTCATAAAGTCATACTGGTTAATCTTCCAACTAGCATATTATAGGTTTATTTGCAAAATAAAAATGTTTGATAACTCTAAAATAAGAGTTTTAAATGAGTTATAATTATGTGACATTAGTTCTTGTGTAATTATTATTACTTTTTATTGATATTTTTTATTTTTTTTTTAATTTGCCAACACACTATAACTCTATTTAAAATTTTTAAATTAAAATTATGTATCATACCTCTTTGCAAAAATATTAAATGTATCACCGGATTAGTTCATCCTTCGTGCATGTGCACACAATAAAGTCATGGGTATGCGTACAAATTATCATATTTAAAAATAAAATAAAATTATAAACTGAAAATTATACCCCCCAAAAAATCCAAAATCATTAGAAAAAAAAAGGGAAGTAAATGCCACATGAAAATAATGTATAGTAGCCCTCTTCCAAAAAATGAATTTACTCTCGCAAAATATGTAAGGACTTTTAATGAAATTGGCAAGGAAATTGGTTAATGAAATATTAAACAATTAAAAATTTCCCACCTAACACTACAAAAAATGAAGGTTTTATAAACTAAAATTTAGGGATAAAATTAGTTTTTAAGAATCAAATATTTTTGTGGCAAAAAATGTTATTGTGAGATATTTACTAATAAACCTCATCTCATAAACAAGTACTTCAATTAGTCTCAAGTTTTTTTTATTGATCTGTTATGCCCTATTAGTGAATAGTTTCTTTTCGTGTGTTCATATATATATATATATATTTTTATTTTGGTAGTGTTTTGCTGGACAGTTATACTTTTTTGTTAATATGACAAGTATGATGTGATATTCCAATGTAGCAGGTATAATGTAACATTTCAAAAAAGTTTAAAACTCCTTAGTGTACTTTTTCTCAATGTGACAATGTGGTGAGTATGATGTGACACTACAAAACTTTTACTCCCAAAAAAATAAAAATTCCTTAGTGTACTTTTCCCAAATGTAACCACGTGGTGAGTATGATGTGACACTTCAAAAAAAATAAAAACTCCTTAGTATACTTTTTTCAAACGTGACAATGCGATGAGTATAATGTAATACTCTAAAAAAATAAAAACTCCTTAATGTACTTTTTTCATATGTGACGTGTGACATTCCAACATAACAGGTATGATATGACATTCTAAAAAAATTAAAAATTATTTAGTATATTTTTTTCAAATGTGACACTAACGTGACGGGTATGATGTGACACTAAAAAACTCTTTAGTGTACTTTTTTCAAATGTGACACTATAATATGGCGGGCAAATGAGTCATGTTGTAGTGTAATAATTAATCACATTTGTGCAAAACCATGATCTAATTTAAAGAAAATTATTTAATATTTTTGGAGTAAATCCATGCCGTGCTTCAATTTGATAATTAAATATCTAAAAATTGTTATTTAAGGATTTTAGATTCTTTAACAAGAACACCCATAGCAATATGACAACTGTACGGGGAGGAAATAATTCTCCTCGTATAATCCTGTTGACCAAGTCCACGCTCCTCCGTACGACGTCGCTTTCTCACCTGAAAATACAAACGTGAGCTAGCCGGCGGGTGTGTGCCGGAAACCTCTCCGATGCCTAAGTCAGAAAACTTGACAATTAGACAAAGCCCTATGTTCTCAGAAAAAATTGTGTTCAATTACCTCCTCCAAGGTGGTGCTTGTGAGCTTTTATAGGTTTCGAGTGGCATAATCCTAGTAGGACTTTTATTTCTCCATGCAGAGTCCTCCTAGGATTCATACTCCTAAGGATAATGCTTATCCTTTTACACCCTCCCCCACTGCTTAAACCAAGTGGGATGGTTTCTACTTTGGCCGAACTACTATATGACCGAAATAAGCTTGGCTATGCAGAGCCACAGAGAAGGCCGAACTGTCCTTAGCTCGGTCTTCTCCTCCAACTCCTTATCTCGGCTTTCCTCTGTTCAACCATGGTGGGTTTAGATCAAACTTCCAAGTAGCAAGTTCTGATCGACCTAACCAAATTATGACACGACCGGACTAAATGCAAGGCCGGACTTACTTCAAATTGCCACTGGACCGGAGTTGCTTTACACATTCTTGAACCGGAGTAACCACACCTCTCCTGGGCCGGAATAACTATACTTCTCCTGGACCGGAGTATCTATGCCTCTACTGGGCCGAAACAACATTACGGCTTCTTACTGATTCCTTCACACTTTGGGCCGCAGGGCCCAACTCACAGCTCGGCCCAATTCTTTCCAAAAAATTACCCTCTCAATTGCCCCTTAATTTCATCTGCACAGCATGACTGAGATTACAAATCCTTCAACCGAGCTGAGGTTCTACAAGTCTTTCCAGCCGAGATAAAAGCCCTTCGGCGTATCCAGCCGAGCTAGTTCTACTCCGAGCGCTGCTTTATCCGGTCAAAACGTCTCTTCAATTACGACTGTACCGCTTCCCATTCCCTTGCCACGTGGCGGGCTCTGATAGGTTGTGAGCTGTTATCACGCCGCCTTCGTACTTCGAACTTTTTGAACAGTCCCGCCCATTTTTGCCGCTTTTTTCTCTCTCCTCTTTCACAAAATAGCCTTTCTTTTTCTTGAATCATTCACCTTCCATTCTTCATCTTCTCTCTTTGTGTTTTTACTGTTCTTCCGTTGCTTCTGAAGACTGCTTTTGTTTCCATTCTTCCATCTCCAGTCTCCTTTTCTTCAATCTGGTAAGTAAATCCATTCTTCTCTCTCTGTTTTGCTTTTCGCATCTTGCTTTCCATGTTTTTGCAAAACATACTTATATATTTTTGTTCTTGCTTCTGCACTTTTAATGAAAAAACCAGTAGAACTTCAAGTGTGTATGAACTATTATGTAGAAAACCAGTCTTAGATCCAAAATCACATAGCAACCGAACTAGGATCCTGTTTGCTTTAAACAGGTAGATCACTGCAGTCAATAACCGAACTAGAACTTGAAAGTCTCAAAGAGTCACCAACGCCTGACTCACTGTAGCCGAAATAAGATCACCGAGTTTTAAACATATCAAACTAGGAACCTCGGTTTTCAACCGAACTAAGCTTTTGGGGCCAAGCCAGCTTTCTTAGTTTCTAAACCGAACTCAGAAAGCTGCCCCTAGAGGCTTAACCGAAGTAACTTTATTCACACTATAACCGATTTAGGCCTTGGGGCTAAACCAGCTTTCTTAGTTTTTTTTAGACCGAACTCAGAAAGCTGCCCCTAGACGATAAACCGGTCTAACGAGCAAACTGCTCAAACCGAGCTACCAAACCTTCTGATGAACCGAGATAGAACCAGTATTTTGAGGCCGAAGTAGGGCTCTTATACCTTGCTTTTAAATTGTAGCACGGTCCAATGATCAGTGCTTTAACCCCCTCTGTTTTCTACTTTGCAGACTTAGGTTGCCCAGGCCCTCCTTCTTGTGCTTAACCGAGCTGAGCACGATTTTTGCACCGATATAAATTATAAGTAAATTATACATCAGATGGGTAAGTATAGGTATCTAGTTGAGACCCCTGGTGGCATGGCCGAATTTAGGAAAGACTACCAAATTCCTGATGACGTCCATCTGATGTTGGCCGAAAAAGATGTTATTCCCTGGGAAAAAGAAGGCTTCGTCCCTTTTACCCTTCAATCCATAATAGAAACCGGACTACGGTTTCCTGTCCAACCATTGATCTGTGAATTTCTTAGGCAGACTAGATTATGCCCCACCCAACTGTCCACCAATACATACCGCATTATTATGGGAATAGCCGCACTGAACCACCAAACCGGACTAAACCTTGGCCTGGCCGAAATTTTCCACCAATACTCCATCGGCTCAAAAGATGCTGGGTGGGTCTATTACCTTAGGATTCGCCGCCGCCGAGAGAAGATAGTTAAACACACACCGGACAAAGACCTTAATGACGATGATTTTTTCTGGGTCTCTGGGAACTTTGAGGATTTTCAAGCCCAAATTCCTGGCCGGCCCATAAATTGGAAAAAGGGAGAGCCTGGTAATTTGACTTCGGTCCTCTTCCATGTATTTTATTTCGGTTTTTTTTAGTCTATTAACCGAACTAACAGTTCTCTTTTTTGTAGATTTCGCCCACCTCCGTTCCCTATATAGCTATCCCAACCTTGCGATTTTGCGAGCCGCACTACGGTGTAAAGAAAGGAGTTGAGCTAAGCTTCTAAACTTTGAGCCGACCTACCGGTATAGCGGTCGCCGAAAAGCAAGGGTAACCGACTTTTTTCTCGAAGACGCTCCAGAGCCGGACCCAAACTTGCCACAAATAAGATTAATTTCTTTAACTGCTGAAGAGGAAATGGCCAAAAAGAACAGACTAAGGGCACTTCTGACCGAGACAAGCAGGCCCGAAGTACTGTCTCCCAGCCAAGCACAGCCTGCCGTTGTGGCCCTCCCCTCTCAACAGCCGTCTTCATCGCGCCGAACCAAGCGCGCACGAACCATCGAGTCTGAACCAAGTTTGGTTGACGAAGATGAGACTGTTGTTTCACCGGTCCTGCCGCCGAGCCCCCAACCGGAGCCCAACGACCGAACTACCACCAGTTGGGCACCAAGACTTACATTCAACAACCGAGATGTCTCAGATGCTGATTCGGTTGTCGCCGAAAAAGATCACCTGTTGGCCTTTAGTCTGGCCAAGAGTGTGTGCCTCCCCAAGGATATGGAGCACCACAAAAAGCAGCTAAACACCGAATTAAAGTCCATTCGGTCTGCAACGAAGTCCATGATCCTGGTAAGTATCTCCGTCCGTTTTTCTGTCTAGTTTTTTAAACTTTTACTTCGGCTCATTATAAGTCCTTGTTTTGTCAGGCGATTCAAAAAAACTACAACACTCACAAGAAAGTGCTGGAACTTAGACAAACTACGAGGGACGCAGTGGCCGAAGCCGAACTGAAGTCGGCCAAGGTAGAAGACATTAAGAAGCAAATGGCCGAGCTGCAGGCTGAGAATAGCAGGCTGACCGGACTAGTTAGCTCGGCAGAGGCAGAAAGGCAGAAGACTGCCATAGCTTTGAAGGACAAATACCTGCGCGAGCTGGTGAAGCTTGAAAGGAAGAAAGATGCCGAAATAAAGGAGAGGGCAAAGGAAGCTGACAAACAAGGCTTTAAGAGGGCAGAGGATGCTTATGCCCAACAATGCAATGCTGCCAAGGAGCTGTTCTTTAAGTGCGGCTGGAGGGGAGCCGTTGAGAAGCTCGGTCATGATCCTCAGACCGAGGTTTTCAACCCTCCAGCCTACTTTATACCGAACTCCCTGATAGAATACGCCAAGGCCATGCAGCAGCAATTCCTTGAGGACTCAGACTCAGAAGAAGACTCTGCCCCTGAGGATACTCCGGTTGTGAATGTAGATCAGGTAGTTCGGTCGGAGCCCATGGTGGAAGATCTAACTATTGATCAACCAAGTGAAATCGTGGTTTCGGCCGAAACCACTCTTCCAACTGAAAACGTCCTTGCGCCTGAAACCGGTCTTCCTGCTGATGCTGATGTCGCATTTGATGCCGAAATTGAAGATCTTTTCTCTTGACTTTGTACTTTTTTTTTATTTTTTTATTTTTTTATTTGTTGCATTTTTTCTTTGTAACCGAACTATGCCCCTTTGTAATGACTTTTCATTGAATGAAAATTTTACGCAATTCTTACTCCGGTTTTGATGTGTATGCTTGTATTTTGTAATGCCTTCAGTTACTCCAACTGTTATTTCGGTTTTGGCTGGTTAAACTATGCTTACTAGCCAACCACTCCTTAGCCGATATAATCACTTCGGCTGAGGAGTACAAAGTGTTTAATCTAGCCAATCCAGTTTCAGCCATACCCTTACTTAGGCTGAAGAGTAACAAGAGTTGGTTTATTCCAGCCAACCACTCTTCAGCCATGCACTTACTTCGGCTGAAGAGTAACAAGTGTTGGTTTATTCCAGCCAACCACTCTTCAGCCTTGCACTTACTTCGGCTGAAGAGTAACAAGTGTTGGTTTATTCCAGCCAACCACTCTTCAGCCATGCACTTACTTCGGCTGAAGAGTAACAAGTGTTGGTTTATTCCAGCCAACCACTCTTCAGCCTTGCACTTACTTCGGCTGAAGAGTAACAAGTGTTGGTTTATTCCAGCCAACCACTCTTCAGCCTTGCACTTACTTCGGCTGAAGAGTAACAAGTGTTGGTTTATTCCAGCCAACCACTCTTCAGCCTTGCACTTACTTCGGCTGAAGAGTAACAAGTGTTGGTTTATTCCAGCCAACCACTCTTCAGCCTTGCACTTACTTCGGCTGAAGAGTAACAAGTGTTGGTTTATTCCAACCAACCACTCTTCAGCCATGCACTTACTTCGGCTGAAGAGTAACAAGTGTTGGTTTATTCCAGCCAACCACTCTTCAGCCTTGCACTTACTTCGGCTGAAGAGTAACAAGAGTTGGTTTATTCCAGCCAACCACTCTTCAGCCTTGCACTTACTTCGGCTGAAGAGTAACAAGAGTTGGTTTATTCTAGCCAACCACTCTTCAGCCTTGCACTTACTTCGGCTGAAGAGTAACAAGTGTTGGTTTATTCCAGCCAACCACTCTTCAGCCATGCACTTACTTCGGCTGAAGAGTAACAAGTGTTGGTTTATTCCAGCCAACCACTCTTCAGCCATGCACTTACTTCGGCTGAAGAGTAACAAGAGTTGGTTTATTCCAGCCAACCTCTAAGTTAGTTTTTTCCAGCTAACTTAGAACAATGCGTGCAATATACCTGATCTTTACTAAGGCTAACTTTTATAAAGAACATCTTGTGCTGAAAAGAATTGCTTGTTTTATTGAAGGAAGAAAAAATTACACATGTTTGAAAAAAGAAAAGCTAAAAGTAAAATAACTTGAGATTGGTCATGTTCCATGGCCTAGGGATTGCTTTGCCATCCTTGTCTTCTAGGTGGTATGCCCCTTTGCCTGCTAACCCAACCACCTTATAAGGACCTTCCCAGTTTGGGCCTAACTTGCCATCTCCTGGGTTTGAGGTGTTTCCCATTACTTTGCGCAGTACCCAATCGCCTATCTTGAATTGTCTTGGATGCACCTTTTTGTTGTATTTTCTGATTAACTCTCGTTGGTATGTGGCAATGTGAACTAGTGCTCTTTCCCTTCTTTCTTCTGTAAGGTCAAGTTCCAATGTTATGGCTTCTCCATTCAAGTCAGGATCAAAATTCTCGCTTCGAATTGTGGGGAGGCCAACTTCTAGTGGGATTACTGCTTCCATTCCGTAGGCTAAGGAGAATGGTATTTCTCCTGTTGATCGCCGAGGTGTGGTGCGGTAAGCCCATAAAACATGAGGAAGTTCCTCCGCCCACTTGCCTTTTGCTTTCTCTAGCCTTTTCTTTAGTCCATCCAAGACGACTTTATTTGATGCTTCTGCTTGCCCATTTGCTTGAGGATATGCCGGTGTAGAATTGTAGAACTCTATCTTGTATTCTTCACAAAAGCTTCTGAAGATTCTGCCGTCGAACTGAGTACCATTGTCTGAGATCAATGCTTTTGGTATGCCAAACCGAGTGATGATACTCTACCAAACGAACTTCTTCACGTCTTTTTCTTTGATTGATGCCAATGCTTCTGCTTCCACCCACTTTGTGAAGTAGTCTGTTACTGCGAGAAAGAACTTCCTGCCGCCGGGCGTTGTTGGAAGTGGTCCTACTATGTCCAAGCCCCACATTGCGAAAGGCCATGGGCTTGTCAGTGGTAGGAGTTCTCTTGCTGGTTGATGTATTTGGTGCGCGAATTTTTGGCATTTCTCACACTTCTTCACATATTTCTCTGAGTCTGCTTGCATATATGGCCACCAATATCCTTGCGAAATAGCCCTGTAAGCGAGCGACCTTCCCCCTTGATGACTTCCACACACCCCTTCGTGTATTTCAAACAAGAATGCTTCTACTTTGCTGGGATGAACGCACTTGAGGTAAGGCCCAGAGAATGACTTCTTGTATAATGCCAAATATGGAGATAGCCAAAATCGCTGTGACTTTGCCCTTATTCTGTTGGCTTCTTTTTTCTCTTCCGGTAGGATGCCGTCTTTTAGGAACAGGATGATGGGATCCATCCAAGAAGGGCCTAATTCTGTGCAACATACTTCTTCTGCTTCGGGGTCTTCTATGCTTGGTCTTGGTAAGAAGTCGATGAGTAATGGATGAGGGATTGATGTATCTGCCATTGAGGCAAGGCCTGCTAGTTCGTCCGCTCGGCTGTTTTCCTCCCTGCCAATTTGTTCTATCCTTACTACATCAAATTTCTTGATCTCTGTTCTGACTAACTCTTGGTACTTGGCCATTCTGTCGTCCTTTGCTTCGTATTCGCCAGAAATTTGGTTTACCACCAGCAGAGAGTCACTGTATACCATTAGTTCGGTGGCCTTCATGTAGTATGCCGACTTGAGTCCTGCGAGAAGCGCCTCATACTCCGCTTCATTGTTGGATGCTGGGAAGCCAAGGTTGATTGCTTGCTCTACAACCAGGACGTCTGGAGAGATGAGGACTATGCCAAGCCCTGCACCATGTCGGTTGGATGCTCCATCGACAAAGAGCTTCCACATCTCTCCCACGAATAACTTCCAGCAAGTGGAAGGATCAGATGATGTCGTGGGGTCTAGAATGGTGTTTTCTTCAAGGTCCATGTTGGCTGTCTGTCCTTTATCCTCTGTTTGAACTGCTGGTGAGCCTTTGTTTGTCTCTTCCTTGTTGTCCCTAGTATGGTCTGCCCTGGTGCTTGATTGACTACCTTCTACTAGGGGTTGCGCTATTCCGGCGTCAACTTCTGACCCTAGTTCGGTTGTGTCAGTTAAGTCGACTGGGCAGATATGATGACTTCCAGGAGTAAACTCTGCGACGAAGTCTGCCAAAGATTGGGCTTTTATTGCCGTCTTGGGTTGGAACTTGATGTCGAATTGTCCCAACTCTACTGCCCACTTCAGAATTCGCCCACTAAAGTTCGCCCTTTCAAACAGAGCTTTTAATGGAAAGGCTGTGAGGACGACTATGGTGTGGGCGTGAAAGTAGTGCGCCAATTTTCTGGATGCCATCATTAATGCTAATGCTAGTTTCTCCAAGGGCAAGTACCTTGTTTCGGCTCCCAACAATGTCTTGCTGACATAAAAGATGGGCAAGTGTTGTATTCCTTCTGCACGAACCAACACCGCGCTGACTGCGTGCTGAGAGACTGCCAGGTACAAAAAGAGTTCTTCACCAGGTATTGGAGTAACAAGTAGTGGTGGGGAAGACATGTACTCCTTCAAGCTTTCCAGAGCTCGGTCGCATTCTTCATCCCACTCAAATTTGGCCTTTAAAGCTTGGAAGAATGGTCGTAGTCTGTCTGATGACCTGCTTATGAACCGGTTGAGCGCAGCTGCCATACCAGTGAGATGCTGTACTTCTTTGACTGAGTTTGGTCTCTCCAACTCCTGGATTGCTTTAATCTGAGAGGGGTCTGCTTCTATACCTCGGTTGGTCACCAGGAAGCCCAAGAATTTGCCAGATCCGACTCCGAATGCGCATTTGGACGCATTGATGCGCAACTTGTGTTTCTTCAGGATCTGGAACATCTCGCCTAGATCTTTAAGATGGTCATTCTCATCCTTGCTTTTGACCACCATGTCGTCGATGTAGGCCTCCATTGTTCTGCCTAACAATGGTTCAAACATCTTGGTGACCATCCGTTGGAATGTTGCCCCTGCGTTCTTTAGGCCAAAGGGCATGACCTTGTAGCAATATAATCCCCTTGGTGTCGTGAAGGATGTGACCTCCTGGTCTGGTTCATGCATGGCGATCTGGTGGTAGCCTCTGTATGCATCCAGAAAGCTAAGTCGGTTATGCCCTGCCGTTAGGTCCACCAGTTGATCTATCCTTGGTAGAGGAAAGCTATCTTTTGGGCACGCCTTGTTGACTGTTTTGTAGTCGACGCAGACACGCCATTTACCATTCTTTTTTGGCACTACGACTGTGTTGGAGATCCATCTTGGATAGTGCACTTCTCTTATTGCTCCTGCCTCCAGCAGGTTGCCTACCTCTTCTGCCACTATTTCGGCGTGGTGGAGTGCCGATCTGCGTGTGCGTTGGATGACTGGTCTGGCGGATGGGTGGACATTAAGTTGGTGACTGATGAAGCTTGGATCAATGCCTGGCATGTCGTAGGGTGTCCAGGAGAACACTTCGATGTTAGAGGTCAAGAATTCCAAGACCTCTAATCTCTCAGTGCTGGACAATGACGAACCGGGCAAAAAGAACTTATCCGGGTTCTTTTCATCTATCTTTACCTCTACCAAGTCCTCCACTGCTTTTTGGTCTGCTGCTTTGCCGACGTCTGCGAATAGTTCATTACTTTCTGGTTCTTCCACCGAATGAACGTATCCTTTGGCAGCTCGGCTTCCATTCGCTGTGGCGAAGCATTGTTTTGACATGATCTGATCGCCATAGACTTCTTCAATTATGCCGGTGTCGTTGGGGAACAGCATTACTTGGTGGTAGGAAGATGCCACCGATCGCATGGCATGCAGCCATGTTCTTCCTAAGATGATGTTGTAGGTGGAGGGGACCTTCAATACCCAGAACTCCACTTGTTTCGTTACGCTCCCAGCTCTGACTGGAAGAATTATTTTGCCGACAGGCCATTCTGGCATGGAGTTGAATCCAATTAGGGGAGAAACTGCAGGCGCCAAGTCTTTGTCTTGCAGCTTCAGCTGTTTGAATGTTTCGTAGTACATGATCTCACATGAACTACCTTGGTCGATCAGAATCCGCTTGACGTCAAAATCTTTGACTCGGAGAGTGACAACCAGAGCATCATTGTGAGGACAGTATATTCGATCCAGGTCTTTATCCGAAAAAGACATGACGTTTGTTGCCTCTGTCTTCCCTTTCTTGGTGGTAGGTTGGGCACCTAGCACTTCTCTAAAGTGCTCAGCCTTTTTGATTGACCCTCTGAGCTCGCATACGCGCTCAGGTTCAAAAACTCCATGTATGACATTGATAATACCTAGAGGCGGTGCATCAATTGGCATTCCGTTGGGATGGTTATTATGATCTTGGAGGGCTGGTTGCGTCCTTCCTTCAATATATTTGTCCAAGTGGCCTGCTGCCACCAACTCTTCCAAGTGTTGTCTTAACGGTGTGCAATTCTCAGTTCGGTGCCCCTTTTCTTTGTGAAAGGTGCACCGTGATCTGTCGTCATAATCTTTCTGAGCTTCCCCTAGCTTGGCTGGCCACTTGAAGAAAGGCTCATCTTTTATTTCGCTCAGAATCCGATATATTGGTTTTTTGAACATCGTTGTTATGGCAGTGCGGATTCTCAACCATCTTTTGTCTGGGTCTTCTCCGTTATCTCGTCTGCCACGCCCGTTTTTATTCTGCCGATCAACTGCATTGACCTTTGATGAGGTCTTCTTTTCTGGTACTGTGATTGCACTAGATTTTGCTTTGACACGTGCGCCATCCTCTTCTACCCTGATGTGCTGATGCACTCTCTCCATCAGGGCTTCCATGGTAAGGGGTGGTGTCATGGTGATCGAGTCCCTCAGTCTGTTTTCGACTGGAAGGCCTCTTTTATACTGCGCAATGGCTAGATTGGTGGGGCAGTCTCCAATCTAGTTGAATGTCTCCCAGTAGCGACTGTTGTAAGATCTGAGGGTCTCTTTTTCACCCATGTCGATGGAGAGCAACTGGTCTATTTCCACCGGCGTTTTTGTGTTTGTTCGAAACCTTGTTACGAACGCTTCTGCCAATTGGGCCCAGGAGGCTATGCTGCCCTCTGGGAGCTTTTCGAACCAGGTCAAGCCTAGGTCGCCAAGGCTTGACGGGAAGAGTATACACATCAAGGCCTCGTTTCGCCTGTACACAGCCATGACTTGGCGAAAGTGGCTCAAGTGTGAATACGGGTCCGTCTTCCCTTCATATGTAGTGAATTTCGGCTGAAGGAAGCCTGATGGTAGGGGCGCGTTTTCAATTGCGGGAACAAACGGCGAAGTCTGTAGTCTTGCTAAGGCTTTGTCCGTTGGTTCGTATGCTGGGCGCGGTATTGGCATTCCAACCTCGACGCTTCCATGCGTCCGAGGAGCCAACCGTTGTAAGGCAGAGACTCTGTGTGGATTGCGTGCCCTGGCATCCTCCTTGCATCGTGCTTTTTCTTCGAGCACGGTTCGTAAGTCGGATGACCGGGGCAGCTCTGTTTGTCTAGATCTGGTTTGGTGTGAGTGCGAAGGCCAATACGTGCTCCCTTCAGTGCATGATCTTTCGGATCTCGTCCTCTCAGACCTGAAGTGACGAGTTCTGGAAGATAAGGAATGCGTGTCGCATGTCCTGAGGCTTCTGCTCTCTCCTTGGGAGGGTGTAGTATTCCTACTACGATTCTCTGAGTGGCGAGGGGTGTCTTGTGCTTGCGCCCCTCTCCTGTCGCCACATCTTTAGTCTTCATCTGGCGTTTCAAAGCCTCCATGTCCGCCGCCATCTTCCGAATTAGTTCATCTTGCTCCTTTACGCGATCTTCCAGGGCTTGAGGATCAATCCTCCTCCTTTGCCTGTCAGGACTTTGAGAGTGACGAGGGCTGGTATTCCGCCTTCCCCTGCCACTCCTCCTGGAGTTATGTTGTTGGGACTCCAGATCTGCCATAGGAGGGACAGAGGGTAATCCTTCTCGCCTTGCGCCCCCGTCTGGAGTTAGCCCGTCGACGGCGAACTGCGGTAGTTCTTCAATGTGTGCCATTGATTGAGAAAAGGAGAAGCTTAGTCAAGAGGTTTATGTTCTTGTCTGTTTGTTCCCATAGACGGCGCCAATTGTACGGGGAGGAAATAATTCTCCTCGTATAATCCTGTTGACCAAGTCCACGCTCCTCCATACGACGTCGCTTTCTCACCTGAAAATACAAACGTGAGCTAGCCGGCGGGTGTGTGCCGGAAACCTCTCCGATGCCTAAGTCAGAAAACTTGACAATTAGACAAAGCCCTATGTTCTCAGAAAAAATTGTGTTCAATTACCTCCTCCAAGGTGGTGCTTGTGAGCTTTTATAGGTTTCGAGTGGCATAATCCTAGTAGGACTTTTATTTCTCCATGCAGAGTCCTCCTAGGACTCATACTCCTAAGGATAATGCTTATCCTTTTACACCCTCCCCCACTGCTTAAACCAAGTGGGATGGTTTCTACTTTGGCCGAACTACTATATGACCGAAATAAGCTTGGCTATGCAGAGCCACAGAGAAGGCCGAACTGTCCTTAGCTCGGTCTTCTCCTCCAACTCCTTATCTCGGCTTTCCCCTGTTCAACCATGGTGGGTTTAGATCAAACTTCCAAGTAGCAAGTTCTGACCGACCTAACCAAATTATGACACGACCGGACTAAATGCAAGGCCGGACTTACTTCAAATTGCTACTAGACCGGAGTTGCTTTACACATTCTTGAACCGGAGTAACCACACCTCTCCTGGGCCGGAATAACTACACTTCTCTTGGACCAGAGTATCTATGCCTCTACTGGGCCGAAACAACATTACGGCTTCTTACCGATTCCTTCACACTTTGGGCCGCAGGGCCCAACTCACAGCTCGGCCCAATTCTTTCCCAAAAATTACCCTCTCAACAACTATGTATTAATATTTTTAAATACATTATAATAACAAGAGTGTTACTAAAAACTCCGAAAACGTCACTCTGGAATTACTTGGCTGATTGCTAGACAAATCAAGACATGTAACTGTCCACATCATTGAAAGAAAATTTAGAAGTGATGTTTTTAAAAATCTTAGGCATTTTCGTAATAGATTAATAGATACATGCAGGCCCATGCTTTTGTGTCTAGTGTCACAAAATTAGGATAACAAATCTATAGATATGTGCGTCAATTTCCGACCACATTGCCAATTAAGCATTCAGCTGGAAAACACTGGCAGAATAGATTAAGCCCGAACGATCTGTCACAAAAATAAGAGATTCTGGCGGTGGTTCGTCCATCCAGGATAGATTAAGCCCGAACGATCTGTCACAAAAAGAAGAGATTCCGGCGGTAGTTCGTCCACCTGAGGGCACTCTGACGATCAAGTCAGTTATCTCTCAAAGATAGCAAAAGTCTTTAACTCACTATTCAGAGCATAAAAAACATACCTTAGACCCCATGAGGGTGTCTCTCTTTTATAGAGCATAAAAAACATACCTTAGACCCATGAGGGTGCCTCTCTTTTATAGAGCAAAAAAAACATACCTTAGACCCATGAGGGTGCCTCTCTTTTATAGCTAACACAAACCTAGTCCCAATAGAAGCCTAGCTGCAATGGACTTAGGATTACTGCTAATCTTGAACTCCTAGTAGGATTGGGAATTACTGCTAATCTTGGACTCCCAGTAGGATTGGAAATTACTGCTAATCTTAGACTCCCAGTAGGATTGAGATAAACTCTCTAAGAATCTTATCTTTATCCAAACTGAAGTGTTCTCCGATTCTAGGACTCTTGTCCCTTATCCGCTTATCTCGGATTCCGGCATTCTCGCAGATAACCTCGGCCTATCTGAGATCATCTCGGTGTCATGACCAAGACACGTGACACCTCGGCTGACACTTCGGTGTCACCTCAATCACGTGTTGTCATTCAAAAATTATGTCCCCACAATATATATAATATTTTACATTTAGAACTAAGCAAGACTTTATTACAAAAATACAATGCACACATGTAGAAGTCGTAGAAAAAATAACGAAAGAAAATATTCACATGAAGGTGATCAAGAGAATTAAATGTCTAATCTCCAAACGACATGCTTAGACTCTTGGTTAGCACGTTAAACCATTAATTGTTTAATTACTATGATGATGCAAAAAAAAAAAAAATAATAATAAAAATAAATAAATAAATAAAATTCTTGATTTAAGGATGGAATCACGGAAGCATTAGTTCTGGGCAGAAGGAGTGTGTGTTTCGTCGGCACCAAGTATGTATGTGCTTTACTGGCTTTCCCCGGATAACGTGGCAAAAGCTGTGCCTCCTAATTAAATTTTTGGACTGAAAAAATAATAAATAAAAGGACCAACATTATGGAAAGAATTTTTTTTTTTATCCATACGTATAATTTTTTTTATTTATCTTCACACATTATTTTTGTACTTATGGAGACAAGCTAGAGGGTTGACACTAATAAATGTATATGTATGACTTTCACGTTGTGTTTAGAACAGAGAGTGAAAAGAAATGGAAAATCATGGGTGTGCCATTAACAGATATGCATGTGGTGATAACATGCAGATAATTAAATGTATCATGTTCTATTCACAATAGCAAATTTCACTATTATTGTTATTACAATAACACAGCTAGCTAGCTAGTTTACACAAGTTCGGAGAACCATTTATTTTCTTTGAACTCAGATGCAATTAATTTATAATTCGTTTATGAATTTACGCGTGTTCATACCAGTAAGATTGAATCAGTTCACGATTTCAAGTTAAGTTTATAGCTGTAAATTGGTGCACTTGTCGTTTCCAAGGCCCAGCTGGTGCACGGCTGAACTTGGGTTGGCACAGCAAGCAGAGCACTCTCACAAGCACTTCCTCTTCGCTGTATTTTTTCAAAAATGATAGAGATTCTCTTTTTGGAGGACCTCACAACCCCTAAAGTGATCCATACCACTTATGATGTAAGCTCCACACATACATGCGTGAGCTCCACACATCATGAATGGTGTAGATCAATTTGGTGGTTGTAGGGGTCCTCCAAAAAGGGAGTCTCACTCATTTTTCGTATTTTTTATGATGGACCTCACTATATAATATGTATGATCGTACTTTTTTTTTGTAATTGATTCTGTATATGTAGTCTTTTGTTTTGTTGCTTTGCTTCACTACATGTTTTCCTGTATTCCATACACAGCTCGGCACAACTAGCATTGTATTGTGTGTAACCAAAAAATTGTATTTATTTATTTATTTTTATTTTTTTGTTTAGTTTTGATAACTACTACCACCATGGCACCATGTTTAGAAATCACTGGTGGGATATTGGAGGTTACAGGCTTGACTGGAGGAGAGAAAAAAGCCTCTTCTGGAGCATGAGGTTGAGGCTTTTCTGGGGGGTTAGATCACTGCAGGATACTACCCCCCCCCCCCCCCCCCAAAAAAAACAAAAAAAACCCAATTCTTTCTAATCAATATGATTTCTTTATAAGAACTCAATTCATAAATGGAATTAAATAGTGGTCACCTTGGACTTCTAGCATGCGAGACTGCTAGTCAAATTAGCCAATTTTACACACTAATCAAATTTTGATTGCTTCATAGAAACTGCTTACAATTGGCGCACATGACAGCACAGTTGTCCTTTGCTCTACTTGATTAACAATTTGTATATAAAAAATAAATAAAAAATTAAGAGAAATATTATTTATCACTCCATTTATTTTACCATTTTATTTCACTTCTTATGTGTATTCATTCAATAAATATCAGTGTTTACATGGGATCATCATATTTAAAAAACAATGAAAACTATTTTGCCAAATGAGAAGCCACATTGAAAGTGAAAAATTGTAAAATTTTAGGTGATGTTAATTTAAAAAAAGGTGAAGGAAATTTGGAAGGTAGTTCTATTAGCACTGATGTGGTCAGTGTGGAAACTCAGGAATGAATGTTTGTTTAAAGAGGCACAGCTAGATTTTGCAAAATTGGAAGAATTGGTAAAGGTTAGAGTGGCTTTGTGGGAAAAATCAAATTTGAATGACTTGAAGTACTCAGTTCACGATATAGTTTCTAATCTAAAGCAGGTCTGCTATTGTGTGTAGCAAGGTGTAGCACTGGAGTGTTTGTTGCTGCCGCAGAGCTGTCTTTTGGCCTTGGTTGTGTTAATGTAGCTTTGGGGATTATTCAGCCATGGTGCTGCTCTGTTTTGTTGTATGATTTTTTTTGCCGTCTTTGGCTGTTGTTGATCGGTCTCTCACCAATCTTAGGTTCAGTGTTAGCATATGATTGAGCTAGCTATCCGGTACTAATCTAGTTGAGATTGTAAAGTTTGGTTATGATACTCGGTGCACTTCCTTATTTTATTAATGTAAATTTTCGCATGTATTTGTTTTCTTTATCAATAAAGTTTTCTCTTTGCTAATAAAAAAAAAAAGAAGAAGATGAAAGTAAGTTATTCACGTTGAGGTAGATAGGTATGCCATGCAAACGTATTGCACTATAATAAGTTGACTAGTCCTTAATATTCTAAACTGCACAACATATAAAAATATCAAAATAAGTTCGTATAATTGGTAGTTGATTAGGGTTAGAGGATAGAAATTTTTAAGAAAAGATAATTCTGTGACATAGCAAATGTTTACATCGAGAACCCTGGCATTAGTGCCAATATATCTACATATATATTTTTTTTTATTGAGCTTCCCAAAATGAAATAATAAATCACGCAAATAAAATTTTTGTGCTTGGAAGTGCTCACCTGCCTCGATGGATTTGTCTGGCTAAGCTAATACATTATGAACATTGGACTATGCTCACTCTTAAACGATGTGAATAGTGGGTATAGATTCCTTGCTATTCTCACTTATCCTTTTGAGGCCTTCTCGATTTTACCCTTCCACTTGTTCATCATGATATTATATAATTAGTTTTACATTATTTAACAAGAATATACAATCATTTAATCGTCTTTGTTTTTTATGTTTTAACTAATACCATTATAAGATTCGAGCAATTTTCAAGTCGTCATAGAGATGACACTTACATGCTAAGGTGAGTGAGATTTCAAATTCTAATCTATAGAAAAACATTAGTTTGAATTATAATTTAATTTTTAACATACTAGGCGTCTTATCTATTATCAAGTTAATTAATTAGCAAATTCTTGATATATTTGGCAGGATCAATACCCTATTATTTACTTGAATACATAAGTTTTAATCACTAATAAATGGAAAATTTTATGATATAAAAGCCAATCTAAATTAGCTCTAATCCCAATACCAATATGAGACTACTTTGGATCTTCACACCCATCCCAAAATTGCCAGCCAAAGTGAGGATCATGCCATGCTTCCCTACCAAGGGAATCTGGAATTTTGATGTACACCGAATGTTATTCATATTTTTGACCTTTTCTTTTCTTTTCTTTTCCTTCATTTTCTTTTTTCATCCAAGTGTGATTTTGTTTTTATAATTAGGTTGTTTGAATGCGTTTTCTTATTGGCAGGAGAAAATAGAGAATGAAAATCTAACTAAAATAAGCTTTAATACTATGAAAAAACTAGTAACTAAAATAAGCTTTAATACCGATACCCCTCACGCACGTTAATTCACTATTATTATAGAAAGTAGAAGTGACAAAAAGTGAAATAAAAATAAATAAATAAATAATGAATGGAAAATATACTTTCTAGTAAGTATTTGGTTAAGATGAATTTTAGGTGAGACAGTTACAGTAGTAGACTATTTTTACAAAATTTAATTAATTTTTTTACAAGAAACTGAAAAACAAGTTGTACAAAATTTAGTTAATTAATTATTATTATTATTATTATTTCGCATTTTTTGCTACTCCTAAACAAAGCAAGAAAAAAATTCAATTTCTTTACTTCCGAACCATTTTTATTCTAATCAAATTCAGCCTTTTTAAGTGTTGTGCAAAGAGTAATACATGGTGGTTATATAAATATGTGGACTTGCAAAGTTAATAATAATCTGTGTAGATATTAAATATGACAAGAATAACATGTAGCAATAACACTTATCATGTAAATTATCACACGGTACCCATGTATCATTGATTAATGAATAATTTTGAATGATAATGAGGAATTGATTAGTTAAGTGAAAAATAAAATTTGTTTCACCAATTCATTTAGGTTATTTTTGGATCATGAATTTAATTAGATAGGAATAAACTTAATTGATACTATTATATCGATTAATCAGCAATGGTGCATAAAATATTGTCACCCCGTGAAACTTTTGATAAAATCTTCTTAATTGTTTTTATAACTTGTTGTCAACACTACCTAGTGGTCTTGTAGCGTTAATGGCAAGTAAAGTATAATACACCTCGATTTTAATTTTAAATTTTGAACCTTACCATATAAAGATAAGGTGGAGTATTAAAATTGATGATATATTAAATGGAGCTTGGGGAACCAAAAACATAAATTTATGTCAAACACGCAACAAGCCTCACGTGATACCATGTGCCAATGTAGCCTTTGTTTGACATTTCTAAATCGAAACTAAATAGTAAAATCATATTACTAGTTTTTCTCATTTATATTATGAATCCTATTAGGCAATTAATTAATACAGACTCCTGATCAGAACCCTCCACAACAACAAATTTAAGCAATATTAGCAATGAATTATTGCCAAAATACAGTCAGACACAGAGGCTCCTCAGGTAAAACACTTTATTACATGATCATCAAACTCTTAACACAACCTCTCAAAGAACTGACATAGAAATAACAAGTAGTAGTAGTAGTAGTACTATAACATCGAAAATTTAAGATTTTGAGTCCTTCAATTTAAGGGCATTTGATCATTTTGCCGTCGATCTTCACATGGTACCAGTCGCATTTCTTCTTGTGTTCAGGGACACATTTGGACTTTTCACAGCACGCTACACAATCCTTCACACATGGCCTTTTCTTGTCTTTCTTGCAGTACTTCTCACACATTGGATAGCAACCTGTACACAAGCATACATTGTATACCACATTCTCAATTCCATGAAGATACATTAATGGTGTAACGTTTTTATTTTATTTTAATTTTTTAAATAGGATTTTTACCTTCTTTAGCCTTTGATGGGACTGGTGCACCGGCCTTGACTGGAGGGTGATGGATAGGACCGGTTTTGGGGGGATAAGCATGATGATGATGTTCAGGAGCCTCTTTTGGAGCATGAGCATGATGATGATGATGATGCTTCTCTGGGTGATGGACCGGAGCCTTTGCTGGAGCATGATGGTAAGGCTCTTTCGGTGGTGGATGGATTGGAGCCTTTTCTGGGGCATGAGCAGGAGGAGCCTTTACTGGGGAATGGACCGGAGCCTTTGCTGGAGCATGATGATAAGGCTCTTTTGGTGGTGGATGGATTGGAGCCTTTTCTGGGGCATGAACAGGGGGAGCCTTTACTGGGGAATGGACCGGAGCCTTTACAGGAGCATGGGCCGGAGGTTTAACATGATCAGGCTAAAAAAAAAAAAAAAAAAAAAACAGTACCGATAAATTAATTAGTCAATTTGACATTATTTCACTGGTCTAATGGAACTTTGGCATGAGACTAATATACTAAACATTGATGGCATTGCTTGAGAATTACCTCTGTTTTATTGGCCTCAACAGAAGGCGAAACCTGTGAAAGCAAAGAAAAATGGTGAGTTTGAAAAGAACCTACGCAAATCAAGGAAGAAAATTAAGATGCAATTAAAAACTAAATATGTAGGCAGTTGTGTGTGTTTAGTGGGAGGGAGGAGGAAATAGATATGTGAGCGAGATGTCCTTAGACTCATGACATGCTACGTATTTGACAAAAAACTTTAATACCATAACCCATGAAAAAACCAGTAATTGGAAGCAAAATGCAACATGTCATTGGTTTGTTTTTCACCCATTCCATGTTTTGAAAAACAAAAAGATAGGAAGGAAAATTGAGGAAAACCACATGATGTCATTTAAATTGTTGACAAAGAAACATTGGAAATTAAAAATATAGGAAACAACTTTGATTGACAGTATTGTCACTTTAGTGTGTAACATAGCATAAACATACCCAAGTGGTGACCAAAAGCACATATGCTAAGAGAAAGAGCGTAGCTTTCATTGCCATTGTAAGCAAAGAAAGGAGCCAATTAGGAAAAAAAAAAAATAGATGAGTGAAGAACTGTGTCCAGTGATGAATTAGTCAGTACGAAACGGAGGTATATATAGAATCAAATTAGTCTCTAAAAAATGCAAAACAATATTAGAAAAATTGGCAGCTTCAGCTTCCCCAGATAAAGACGATATCATATACAAACAGCTTTTCTAATTCTGGTTTTAAGGCTCAAATTTCTCATTTTTAATTAGATAATGCGTTCCCAGTTGTCGATGCATGATAGGACACGTTTACGCCTTGAATAACGCAAATTGCTGCAAGATTTTAAGCTTTTCTCACTAGCCTTTTAGACCACCTCGTTTCAATGATTTTTTTTCTTTTTTAATTCATAAATAAATTTGCTAGTTCACAACAAATTAGGGTAGGGTTTATCTGCAAAGATTGGAATGTCAAACCACAAATGATTAATTTTATATATCCTCATGTCCATTAAATATTATTTACCTGAGCATGTGCCCTTATGAGAATCTCTCAAAATGCAAGAGTTTCATATTCATCCCCCCAAAAAAAAGAAGAAGAAAAAGAGAGTAAATTCCTTCATATTCTATTGAGAATTTTAAAGTGGTCAGGCCAAACTTATTTTTCTGAATTCAGAGAAGAAGATGAATAAGCTGAGGATAAAAACTGACACCCAAGTTTGTAGATTCACCAGGTGACAAAGCATCCTCGGTTTTTGTTTCTTAAAACACAGGCAATGTGTCAAGTTTTGAGGCAAAACCAAAATTAAAAACCAATCGGTATGAGAAAATAATTTTTTATTATTTTTATTTTTTGGCTCACATAAGAGATAATAACATTAATGTGACATTTTTTTCGTTAGTTGAGTCATAGTTTGAAGAGAAACCGCCCATGGCTCCAAATTCTTACACTTAAAAGTTGCCAGCCAAACTCATACTGCATATATGTCAATTTGAAATTTACAGAATATTCACTCTCTATGTCGATTTAAGCATTCATTTTTTTTTTCAGCTTTTAATTTGTTATTGGAATTAACTTGATATTGAATGCATATGTTGCATTGAGCCAGGGATCAAAAAAGGATTAAAATTCGATTAAAATACAACTAATTTGGGTTACAACCAGCCGACAGTCCCCTTTATGGGCATAATTAATTACGTTTTAAGCTCTGCTAGTGGAAATTTTCTAGCATTTCTAGTTGCATGTACCTCTGATATCACCTCAATGAAATTTTAGTCAAAAAAATAAAGTTCAGTTGTCAACTTACCAAGTAAATGTCTGGTTTGGAGCAGAGAGGTCCATCTACAATCCATGTTCTCTTCTTCGAAATTTTTGAGGAATTCTTGAATTTGATTATACAACTTACATCCTATGTAGGGATGTAAGAAAAACCGAAAAAACCGACCAAACCAATTGAACCGAATCAAACCGGTTATATTTAGTTTGTTTTTTTAACAAGAATCGGTCTGTGCGGTTTTTTAATTTGATTTTTTTCAGTTTTCGGTTCGGTATCGGTTTAAGCACCTTATGCACCGATCTAAACCGAAACCAACCGTTTCAACATATATTATATTTATAATATATATATATATATAATCTAATAATATAATGATATTAATTAGTATAATAAACCTTAATTAATTAACCTTATCATCTTTATAACCTAAGTTTGTAAACTCTAATTATATTAATTTTAACTCTAACTCATTATTCTTGAAACCTTAATATTTTTAAACTTTTTTTTTTGTTTTTATTTTTGTTAATTTAGAAATTGAAATGTATTAAATGGATGGATTGGATATGTTTGGATGGTAGACAAATAACTAATTTAATATTTTTATATAAATTAATGATTATATTTAAAAGTGACTCAAGTTTGAAAAATTCTAAACCAATTAAATCGCACCAAACCAAACAGTTTCAATCGGTTCGGTTTGGTGCGATTTGATGGGAGAAGCAGTCTGTATCGGTGTTCAAAATAATAAAACCGACATTATCGCTTCGGTGTAATTTTTTACCTATATACCGACCATACCGAACCGAACCGATTACATCCCTAATCCTATGGACTAGTTAGCTTCAGAACCCAAAAGACAATTTAATAGTAAATATGACTCCCTGTTTTGGGGCCTCTGATGGGTTTTTTAGTTGCAATAGAAAATATTTATTTTTATTTAGAAAAGTGTTGGGTTTTTGTTATTGGCAATCCCGTTGGATAAAATTCTTTTCGGTTGTAATTTTATTTGCTCTTTTGTTTAAGTGAGGATGTGAGTGTTTAGATGGGAATCCAACCCAAATTGTACTTATGTAGAGGAGTTTGTGATCTTGAGCCTTTCATGTTTGTTACTTCACTGACTATGTACGGGATCTGCGGTGGTCCAGGGGATAGCGCCCAGGCTGTGTCAAGGGGCTACGCCCACGAAGCCAAAGTTGTTTGACCACTCAAGCGGTCATTTGTGTGCTCTAGCAATGAATAGGAGCATCCAGTATCTGTGCCTGCAAACTGAAATTTTGAGAAAGATGTTTCACCGCTCGAGCGGTTGGCCTATATATTTTGCACCGCCTTTACTCACACCTTCACAATCCTATCTACTATAAAATGCTCTGTTTGCTGTTTTTAGAGTTTAAGCCATCCAAATTCTTGGAAAGCAGAGCTACCAAGGTTTTCTATATTGGAGGCTATTTTTATAATTTGAGAGTGATTGGCGGATTTACGAGTTTCATATTTATATTATCAAGGGGTTTGTCTTTGTTCTTTTATTCACAAAGAGAAGGGTGTTCTTCGGTGGATTTCGAAAAACTTGGGCCTGAAACTTTTGTGGATTCCGGATTGGCTCATCGTTGTAGATTCAACTTTGGACAAAATAAATCCGAGGTGAAGACGGCGGTAGAAGTGGCACATCGGGGTTGGTTCTATTCGGCATGAATTCATTACGTAATTGAGGGTACACTTGTGTTTTGTCTTTTTAGTGAATTATTTTATAGCTTTGGCCTGTGATTTTTTATCACAATTGGAGGCGCTCCAATTGTGATTTTTTTTCCACGTTAAATCGTTGTGTCGATTTGTTATTCACTAATTAAAATTAAAACATAATCATGAATCAATATCTCGTAAATTTTAGATTTTTCAAAAAGAATGCAAATTTATCCCTAAAAGTTAGTTGTTGAGGTGAAGGTGTCCCGCTTTTACATACAGCTCATTACTTTTGTACTCAAGCGATATGGGACTTCACTTCACAAAAAACAAATGACAATTGGTATTTTTTTAATACATGCATGTGCATGATTGATTTCAAATCAAAGTTTGAAAATAGAATATATATATATATATATATAGCTGAGGATAAAATTGAGGAAAGTTCTAACAAAAAATTACAAGTCAATAAACCTGAAATTAGCGTAGTTTCGTAAGGATATGAATTATAAATGTTCCTGTCAAGCATATGACTTCCAACGTAAATGGATCTGCAACAATTCTCCACGAGTCATGAATTGACAACTAGATACATGTCATAGGTGTTGATTTCCAGCTCAAACAACGAATAGTAGCAACAAGAACATGGAGCACATAATTTTAATCATGATCTCTACCCGATTTTAGTGGCTTGTCTTCACAAAACCATGTTCCAACACTTTCTTTATTATTAAAAAAAAAAGAAAAAAAAGAAAAAGGTTTTACAAGTTTCTCGTGACAAACCACTTCGTTATTGCAAAATTGGTTGTACCTATACCCCACGGAACATAATCCAAGCAACAGCAGTATCCAAAAGTACATAACCTAAGACAGAATCTCAAGCACATAACAATTCTATACAATCCACAAGTAAACACTTGCCTCAGTGAGGCAGCCAAAACTTGCCATCAAGTTAATGATTGTGTTTCCCCCTTCACTTGAACAACGAACTCTAATTAATTTGGCCAACGCTGCACAAAACCCTATATGCAATCGGAATTTCTCTGTCTGTCTATTTCCTCGACTGTCACCAAAAAAAAATGCAAAATGTACCACAGTTATTTTAGGGAAAAAAAGAAGCAGGGGGTCACAGTCTGATAACAAATAAATTTTCAGGAACAATTTCCATTAAGAATATGAACTTGAAGTGCTTTCAGAGACGCAAGTTCACAACCACCATCCGAGGGAGGATTCCTATGGAACTAAGTACAGTAATTCTCCAGAATCAGCCTAGACTCTAGGACTCTGATAAACAGCTCCAATATGCCCTTTCTTTGTGAGTTCGGACAGGTAAATCAGAATATGAGGTCTAGATGATGTCCTCTTCATCCTCAAAGCTCAAGTTTAACGTCTGTAGCTTGAAGCCTGAACCTTGTATGATCTCAACCAAGTTGGAGGCCACCCCCGTAGCTTGTACTGTTGTTTGTTTTGTTAGCTGGCACCCCAAAAAAAAAAAAAAATAGCATACCATCAATTTCAGAAGGTATCCTAAATTATTTAACTCCATAAAGCAACAATGGCACACCTTATTATTATAAATGCACTTGTAGAAGGGTTTCACATAAAAGAGCTGATATATTTGGCAGTGATTGTATGGCAAGTACAGTGGGTGGACCAGGAACTACGAAAGATTTAGGATTCCAAACTTATAAAATACTTTCTGTTAACTGCCAGTGCAAATCGAAGGGCTAGGAATATTTTTTGGGAGCAACTTCAATTTAAAGTAATTGTCTACACAAGTAACGCTAACGTTACTTAAAACACAGACAATGTGTCAAGTTTTCGCGGCAAAACCAAAATTAAAACCAATCTGTGTGAGCTTTACCCAAGGTTCTGAAAAGCGGTTGCAGTCGCCGTAACGGTAGCGGTGACGCGGTTGCGAGGTTGTGGTAACCGGAACCGTGAATTTTTTTATTTTTCGCACAATTTGAAAAAAACTTAACGATACACATATTTTTTTTCCATGATCATATTTATTGAATTAAAAATAAATATTGATCAATTTTTATAAATTTTTAAATATGATCCAATATATTTCATATTTTTAAATCACTATAAATTGAGTTTTTTACATTTTATTTTAATAATTAATGACTTTATATTATACAAAAAATCAATCACTAACTATATATATAAGATAAACAATGACAAAAGTAAGAGAATAAATAAGAGCTTAAATATATATATATATATATATATATACATATTTTAACCAAGCCAAATAGATAATGACCACGCTTATTATTATTATTATTATTTTCAAACAATATATAGATAGACACGCACAAACAAAATGGTTTAGTGATAGCAGCTGAATAGAATAGTATAGGTCTTACAGTTTCAACAAATCAATAACATATTCTTCATCTTCCCTCCTCTCTCTCTATCTCTTGCTCCTCTATTTTCTCTTTTTATCTTCCCTCTACTCTCTATCCCTCTTTCCCCATTTTCAGCTTTTTTTTGTGTGTTTTTTCGAAAGAAACAGTTTGGAACCGTTACGTAACGGTGCGTAACAGGCCGTTACAGTTGTTACAGTACCGTTACGACCGCTACGGCAGCCGCTACGACCGACACACCTGTGAATTTTAATCACACTGCAAAAGCGGCCGTACGGGTGGCGGTAACCGCCAAAACCGTTAGGTAACGGCGTTACGTAACGGTTGCGGCCGCTTTTTAAAACATTTTACCTGATATTGGTATGAGATAATATTTTTTTATTTTTTTGCTCACATAAGAGATAATAATAGTAGTGTGACATTATTTTCATTAGTTGAGTCAATAATGGATGCATAGTTTGAAGAGAAACCGCCCATGGCTCCAAATTCTTACACTCATCCCAAAGTTGCCAGCCAAACTCATACTGTATACATGCCAATTTGAAATTTATAGAATATTCACTCTCTATGTCAATTTAAGCATTCATTTTATTTTTTTGATCAGCTTTTAATTTTTTATTGGAATTAACTTGATATTGATGCATATGCTGCATCGAGTGAAGGACCAAAAAGGAAAATTCGATTAAAATACAACTAATTTGGATTACAACCGACCGACAGTCCCCTTATGGTCATAATTAATTAAGTTTTAAGCTCTGCTAGTGGAATTTTTCTGGCATTTCTAGTTGCATTTACCTCTGATATCACCTCAATGAAATTTTAGTCAAAAACATAAAGTTTAGTTGTCGACTTACCAAGTAAATGTCTGCTTTGGAGCAGAGAGGTCCATCTACAATCAATGTTCTCTTCTTCGAAATTTTTAAGGAATTCTTGAATTTGGTTATACAACTTGTTTGGCTCAGAACCAAAAAAGCTTCATGACAATGTAACAGTAAATATGGCTCCCTGTTTTGGGGCCTCCGATGGGTTTTTTAGTTGCAATAGAATATATTTATTTTTATTTAGAAAAGAATTTAAATTTAACCCCAAAAGTCAGTTGTTGAGGTGAAGGTGCCCCGCTCTTTTATACTCTGCATTACTTTTGTACACAGGCGATGTGAGACTTCGCTTCACAAAAAAAAAGGCGACAATTGATTTTTTTTAATATATGCATGTGCATGATTGATTTCAAAGCAAAGTTTGAAAAAAGAATATATATATATAGCTGAAGATAAAATTGAGGAAAAGTTCTAAGAAACAATTATAAGTGGGTGAGGCAAATAAAAAAGCATACCATCAATTTCAGAAGGTATTCTAAATTATTTAACTCCATAAAGCACAATAGCACACCTTATTTAACTTTTCCAAAGCTAGAAGCTATAAATTGGCTCAAAAAACCCCAAACAAACACCCCCATTGTATTATAAATGCACTTGTAGAAGGGTTTCACATAAAAAAAGCTGATATATGTGGCAGTGATTGTGAGGCAAATACAGTGGGTGGACCGGGAACTATGAAAGATTTACGCTGTGTTTGGTTGGAGGATTTGGGGAGGGATTTGGAAAGGGAAAGGGAAAAGGTGTGTGAAACTAGGTGAAATATAGGTATCTTTTATTCACATTTCACCTATCATTTCCATTTCCCTTTCCAAATCCCTCCTCAAATCTCCTAACCAAACACAGCATTAAGGATTCCAAACTTATAAAATACTTTCTGTTAACTGCCAGTGCAAATCAAAGGGCTAGTAACATTTTTGTTTTACATTTTTGGGAGCAAGTTCACCTTAAAGTAATTGTCTACACAAGTAACGCTAGCATAATACAGTTCCATTTAGGATATGTAAGATGCAACAAGTTGCTTATACTCACTTCAACGGTTGCAATACCCTCGACAACTTGAACTTTTAAATTGGTAATGCCCTCTGTTTCCTACAAAATAAGAAATGAAAAGGCAATTGGAAAAGTTAGTAGGCAAATGTTCCACACGTGATGGAATTGTAACTCAACTATTTGGCAAACACGGGTTTAGCAGAACATGCCCAAGATAGATTTCCTTCATTTTACCATGAAGGTAAAAAACCATTGTCAATGTAGAATGTTGTTGCTAGCCAATAGTCTTAAATCCAGATACCAGGGCAAGAAGTTGTATAGCATTCTCTTTCAAACAAAAATACAATAAAAGGAATAAATATCATCATACACGAGCCTATTCACTTATAAAATAATTCAATGAGGATTTATGGATTTACCTCTAAAGCGTTGGTCACGGTAGGAATAGCTGTTTCATTCATTGCTCCTTCTGCCTACATATTATTTATAAAAAATAAAAAATAAAAGTTTGTTATGGCATAGAAGCACATCTGTATATAACAGACAAATGCAAATAAATATAACATTGAACAAGATCATCATGTTCAAATAGTTGCTTACTTCCACAAATTTCCAAAATCAGGCCATAAAAGTAGGATTTTGTTAACAAGACTCGTTAAAAAGTTTGAAATATTTGAACCTTCATAAAAGTACGTATCATAAAAAAATGTACAATTATTTTAAACTTTGTTAATCAATACCTTAAAGGCAACCCTTAACAAGTTACAAGACCCATAAAAGTAAGATTAATGCTGTGTTTGGTTAAGGGATTTGGTGAGGGATTTGGAAAGGAAAAAAGAAAAGGTGTGTAAAATTAGGTGAAATATAAACATATTTTATTCACATTTCACATAACTTTTCCATTTCCCTTTCCAAATCTCTCCCCAAATCCTCCAACCAAACACGGCATAAAGGTCTTCAAACAAAAGCTGAAGCCATTTTATATACAGAAGAATATAACCTTGCACTCTTAGTTCCAATTGGTTCTATTAAAAGGTTTTTTTTTTTTTTTCCCCTGTAATTTTTATAAGCAAACATCATGCCAACTTCACAAAGAAATTAAAACACACAGCCACTAAATCCAACTACAAAACATCCCAAAATTTGCCAAAATTTAACAATGTCACTGCATTAGAATCATGAGAAACCGTGTAATGATGCCCCTACAATTGCAGAGTTGTTATGGAAGTTTCATAAAAATGTCTACTACAGAAGATACACAAAAAATTTGAATCATGAATATAGTCACAATCAAAGAAACACAAAAAGGGCTCGAGTACCTGAAAGAACATGGTGAGGATGTCGGAAGGCGAGACCGGAACAGAAACTGGCTGATCAGTCATAGTCGTCGATGCATCTTCTGGTGCTTTGATTTCTTCTGTGTTGTTGTTGTCAATGTTATCAATTTCTTCTGCTGCTTCTTCAGGAATTAGGGTATCTTCTTCGGCGACTGACGTCACAACAATCGCTCTCCGTCTTTGCAAGTACTTGTTGTTGCTCATTACTAGTGCCGAAGCAGGGTTACCATTGACATTGTTGCCATGGACTTGAATTTGAAGCATTCGAAGCGAAATGCTCGACGAAGAAGAAGAAGCAAGAGTACGAGATTTGGGTCTGTAAATCGAACAGAGAGTGGAAAATCCAGAGTTGATTGTGGCCATTGTTTCTTCTTCAATTCATCATCCGAAAGATAGAAGGGTAAATTGGCCTTTTTATAGTTGCCTTATCTACAAAAACATTCTCTCAATTTTATTATTATTTTTGGTAGATTTTTTATTTTTTATTTATTTATTTATTTTAGAGGGAAAACCCAAAGAAAACTACATAGCTTCAGAAAAGATTAATGAAGATAATTCAAAAGGGACCTCTTCCATCCAGATGGATGGTCCAGAACTCACAACTGCCATCTAAGATAGGCCATGAGCAACTCGATTGCCCAGCCGGGGAGTATGAGAAATATTCTAATTTTAAAAACAACGACTCCTTGCAATAGCTTCTTGAAGAACGTGACCGTAGGAGCATAACAATGGGTCTGCAGCTTGAAGAGCTCGAATGATGTTGAGCGAACCCCCTTCTAAATGAACATCAAGAATGCCCAGGTCTATAGCAAAAGGCACTGCTCGTTGAGCTGCAAAAGCCTCAGCACAATTTGCATCTCCCCAACAATCAATCCTCTTTGACAAAGCCGCAATAATCGCACCAGCGTGGTCCCGAATAATAACACCAACTCCAACTGCCTTAAGGTGATTGAACACAGCACCATCAAAATTAACTTTGTAAAACCCATCAATTGGAGTGACCCAACGGACAGGCTCCCCAAAGACTGGTGTACTAATGGTTCGATGATTCGCAAGGGAGAAGTCAAGTAGAAGTTCACACACCCATTGAACTATATCCTCCGTTGAACGAAAGACTTCATTGAAAACAGCTTGATTGCGAGCACTCCACAAACCCCAACAAAGCGAAAAAAATAGGCCAAGTCCATATTCATCAACTCTATTGTCAATCACCGAAACCCATTGACAAAAATCTGTACAATTCCAAGATTGAACCTCAAAACGCAGCGGACTTAATTCCCATACCTGTTTTGCAACAGGACAATCACGAACACAGTGCAACAAATTCTCTGGACAGTTGGGACAGAGTACACAATTTCCAGCCACAAAGACATGCCTACGACGCAACAAATCAGAAGTGGGGATGATATTCAAAGAAGCTCTCCATGCAAAGAATTTAATTTTGTTTGGAATGCGAAGATGCCAAAGTTTCTTCCAAAAGTGTTGTTGCTCAAGTCCTTCATCCAAAGAGCCTGGTTGATTATTTGAACACATGAGAGCAACTTGTAAATGATAGGCTGATTTTATCGAAAAAAGAACATTCTGAGTGTAATGCCACACTAATGTGTCATGAGGTAGAGCCTGTCATGAGGGAATTTGTTGAATAGCCTTAACATCAATCGGAAGTAACAACTCTTTGCAAAGGTGTAGATTCCAGCATCGCCGAACCGGATCAATAACAGAATAGACCATTTGGTGGTCTTCACCTACTGGAGAAGATATTAATTGAAAGGATTGTGGCCTAGGAACCCATTTAACACCCCAGAGATGAACACTTTGCCCATCCCCTATACGCCATCGAAGACCATCCCGAAGCAATGGTTTAACATCAAAAATGCTGCACCAAGTGAAAAGATGGATTAGACCCAATCGAAGACGACAAAAAGTCTGCATGAGGGTAATACTTAGCACGTAGAAGACTGGCCAATAACGAATCAAGAAACTTCATCAAGCGCCAGCCTTGCTTTGCAAGCATGGCTTTGTTAAAAGCCGCCAACTTCCAAAAACCCAACCCACCAACCCACTTTGGTGTACACAAATCCTCCCAGCTCTTCCAATGTATTTTCTTGGTATTGTCAGAATGTCCCCACCAATAGCGACTCACCATGGAATCTCTCTCGGCACATAGAGTTTCCGGGATTCGAAAACACAACATAACATAGGTTGGTATGGCCTAAGCAACTGCCTAGATCACAACATGACGACCTGTTGCTGATATAAACTTCTCTTTCCATCCGTTGGGCCGCGTCCACAATCGATCTTTGATAAACTGAAACACCTCACGCTTGGTGCGCCCAACAAAATACGGAAGACCCAAATATTTTCCGTTCACCACCGTAGTGCCAACATGCAAAAACTGACGAAGTTCCTCTCTTAATTCTGCTCCCACATTAGCAGTGAAACTAATAGATGTCTTGCTAAAATTGATCTTCTGACCTGAAGCTAATTCATATGTTTTGAGAATGCGCTCAACCATCAACACTTCCGCCACAGTCGCATTACCAAATAAGAGGCTGTAATCTGCAAACAGGAGATGCGAAATCTTCGGGCTGCCACGACATATGCCTATTCCAGTAAATCTATTATCAAGCTCTGCCTGCCGAATCAACGAAGAAAGACCTTCCGCACAGAGGACAAATAGATAAGGGGACAAAGGACAACCTTGACGTAGGCCACATAAAGGGCGAAAAGATCTTGTGGGTTTACCATTCAAAAGGATCGAATACAAGACTGTCGAAACACACCGCATAATAGCTTGGACAAACCGGCCATCGATTCCCATTTTTAACATAATCTGGCGAAGAAAATCCCATTCGATATAGTCATAGGCTTTGCTCAATGTCCAATTTTAATGCAAAGTGCCCCGTACGACCATGCTTATGATTTTTCATGTAATGAAATACTTCAAATGCAGACAAAACATTATCGGTAATAAGACGCCCAGATACAAAGCCGCTTTGATTGATGGAGATCAAAGAGGGCAACACAAGCTTGAGCCGATTTGCCAGAACCTTACTAATCAGCTTGTAGACAACATTGCACAAACTGATTGGACGAAAGTCAAACATTCTTTTCAGATTCGGAACCTTCAGAATTAACATGATAAATGTGTCATTAATAATGTTCATAGGCTCTTGTCGGTTAAGAATTCCCAAAACAGCCGCAGTTACCTGTGACCCAATGTTCGGCCAAAAGTGTTGATAGAACAACGCATGTTTACCATCCATGCCCGGTGCCTTTGTGGGGTGCATCTGAGCTAAAGCCTTGTCCACCTCTGCAGATGTGAATTCACCACCCAACATTCTATTTAAATCGTTGGACACCCGCGAGGTAGTAGTGTCAAGAACATCCCGAATACCCCGAGGGGTTTTCGAAGTGAAGAAGCTTTTGAAATAGTGCACAACAATATCCTCCATTCGACGTAATCAGTACACCATAGTGATTGCTCATTTTCCAAACCCAGAATCAATTTCTTTTTATGCCATTGGTTTGCTTTGGCATGAAAAAAAGAAGTATTGAGATCGCCATCTTTTAACCAATTGGCACGAGAGCGTTGACACCAAAATATTTCCTCTCTATGTAGAAGTTCATCAATATGCTGACGAAGAGCAGAAAAGGAATCCCGTTCCGAATCCGACATGGAGGTCAGGCCCTTTAGTCTTTGAAGCTCCTTGATCTTGTCTCGAATGGTATTCTGAAAGGCGCCAAATTTTCGTTGGCCCCATGTCGATAAACGAGCTCCAATGACGTCAAGATTTGATCGAATACCTTCCATTGTAGGCGTTTGTTGCCGTAACCAATTTTGAAGGACAATAGATTCACACTCATCATCCCGCAACCACATTGCCTTAAAACGATAAGGCCGTCGCCCTCCACAATAAGCCACCGAGATACTTTTTGAGCCTACTAAATCAAGCAATAAGGGGTTATGATCTGAGGTCGTGCATACCAGATTATGTACCGTTGCCAAGGAAAATAATTACAACCATGCCAAGGTAGCCACACCACGGTCCAACTTCTCCCGAATGAGTCCTTGCTGGCAGTTATTGGCCTATGTGAATTTGGGTCCGCGATAGCCAAGATCCGCTAGAGAACAATCTTCGAGAACATGTTGAAAAACACTTATCTGGACACCACTACGTTCACCCATACCAACCTTTTCATGCGAGAATAGAATTTCATTGAAATCACCAATAACAAGCCATGGCAGACCAGACAAACTCGATAGTCTTCGCAATAATTCCCACGAATTTCGTTGGTGAGACGCCACTGGATGACCATGAAAGCCCGTAAACCGCCACGGTGCTGAACCCAAACTGGAGTCTACAATAGCATCAATATGTCCATTAGAATAGCTTTTAATCGAGACTTGAATATCACTCCTCCAAAGAAGAGCTAAACCTCCCGCAAAGCTTACTCAGTCCACCGTAAAGCACTAGAAAATCCAATCCTACAACGTAAGCTTTCAATCTTACGCCCAATACTTTTAGTCTCCATGAGGAAAACTAGAGCGAGATTTTCAGATTTCAACATGTGTTGAAGGTCGCGAACTGTCTGTGGGTTCCCAAGCCCACGACAGTTCCAACTTAAGCAATTCATAATGATTGGCAGTGATGCCCCACAACATCCGCCATGACAAATTCTGTAGGGACCTGACGTGGTGCCAGAGAATCATGGCAGAAACGTTTTGCCCCTTGAGAGACACCCTCTATAAGGTCTATATGTATCTTCCGTTTGCGCCCATCAGTCGACAAAGTAGGCAGGAGAGAAAGAGGGGTGTCGCGCGCCCGTAGTTTCCAGCCTTTTTTTAGTTTTGGACAGACCAAACCTTTGCCTTTTCCCAACTGAACGGGATTAGGCAGGCCCAAAGAAAAGGAAGTGGACAAAGAACTAGTAGGCCTTGAAAAAGGCACATCAAACTCTGTAACTTTGACATCCACTAAAGGGCCACTAACAAACTCCATATTCTGGGCCTCAGATGCTAGGCCCTTATCATTAATAATTGACAAAGTCAAATTTGAATTTGAAATTGAGCGGATAGGAGCCTGCCCATCTTTTTCGCCAAGAGTATCCCCACCAACGACAACCGCCTCCTTATTCGGAAGAAGGGGAGCGCAAAATGGGGTAACCATCTGCGGAGTGGGAGCGTGGTCCATTCCTCGGCAACCGGTGAACCACTAGGGATCAATTGCGATGGTTAAGATTGGCATGGTTATAGAGCACTACCACCTCCAAGCACAGAAACCATTAGAGAGTCAAGTCCAACAAGTTCTTCCTTGATAGGTTCAGAAGGGCGTGAAGGCCCCTTGCCCTTGCCTAACTTCGTGTCTGTCCGCAACCAAGGGCCATACTGAAACTGAGCACTATTATCCACCGTTGAACCCAACAATCGTGTGGCATAATCACACATCCCATGGCCAAGAATACCACAAGCAAAACAAAAATTGGGTAATCATTCATAACGAAACGACACCCATACAGGCTAAGAAGAGCCTAACGCAATATGCATACCACGTCTCAATGGTTTGGCAATATCAATTGATACACGAATATGAAGGTATTTACCCCAGGCCACTCCTTCCTCTGAAAGTTCCATATCAACAAAACGCCCAAGACAGTTTCCAATGAGGACACCAACTGCTCGAGTCATGCTAATGAGGGGTAAATTGATAACTTGGACCCAGAAAAGGGCCCTAGTAAACTTGATGTTAGAAGGCCGCAAATGTCACGACCCAAACCCGGCCCTATGGGTCTAGCACCGTAACCGGCCAGTAATCCGAGATTACCGAAGGCCTGCAGAACAGTAATACAGTAAAACAGAGTACAGGGCCTGGCGGAAGCCAATACAGTAAATAAATAGTGTCCATTGAGCTGTGACAGTCTGTATGCAAAAAGGCTTTTCATATATTCACACATAAACAGTACAGAACAGTATGTACAATATTCACATCCATTCAAACTAGGGACTCAACCCTATAGAACAGTACCGAAAACATTCCGTCTGTACAAAACAGTACGGTCTATACAAAATTTACAGTCACACAGTACAGGGACCTACTCCCTGTATAACAGTACAGTAAACAGTCAGTCTATACAGAACAGTTAGACAGTACAGAAGACAGGCGGGGGAAACAACCAAAACACCCCCAAGCCATAGCATGGCAACTCGGAACCTCGCAGTGAGGCACAAAGGCTGGCTTGACAAAACTGGAGTAACCCTGACGCCTCTAGCTGCGGTCTGGTGCCTGTACACCTACATATATATATGAGCAGTGAGCTAAAGCCCAGTGAATAACACAATATGTAAAGAGGTTAAGAATGAATGTCCTTACAGTATGAAAACAGTTCATTTCAATCAGTCATTCAGTTGTTCAGTACAGTAAACAGTCATATGTGGTACATCCATTAGCATAACAGTAACAGTAGGTCTTAAAAGACCGAACAGTAATGATGGCCATCAGTCAGTAAACAGTAGTGGTTCCACGAGGGAACCGACAGAGATCTCTGTAACAGTAACAGTAACAGTAAACCGTAGATACTAAGGATGCCACAGTACAGTTCAGAAATAAAGGACATACATTCATTCAGTAAATAATACCAGTTCAGTAAACAGTTCAGTTCAGTATTCAAAGATAATCAGTTGAACATATCTTTACACAATTGTTACTCACAGAGTTCTGGGCTACAGTATGCTAGAGCGTGTCTCCCTAGTCGCCAACCCTACACAGTTAACAGATTGAACACACACTAAGCTACACAGTTGGGAAATCTCATAACTTAATCCCTAATTTGCCTTGGTGTGTTCTACAATGATATCCTCATCAAGATGCCTTAAACTAGGCCTAAGAATGCCTAGGATGGGATGAGGATGCAAAAATACACTTAGAAAACATTTCGTAAAGTTTGCTGAAAATAGGAGCCTCGCTCGAGCGAGACTTTCTACGCTCGAGCGTAAGTCCAAAATCAAAGGCTTCGCTCGAGCGAGTAATCCTTCGCTCGAGCGGTCTGCAAAACAGTAAAAGTACTGGATGCTGAAATTTTACGCGCGATGGTCGCTCGATGGTCGCTCGAGCGGAGCCCTGGACAAAGGTGCTCGCTCGAGCGGGGAATCCTTCGCTCGAGCGAGGAAGCCAAATCTGGAATTTCCAGATTTGCCTCCCAAGCTCAAACCAAGCATTCAACCACTCCAAACTCGACCTCTTGGGCCCAAATTCTGGAAAACATCATTAAATTCAATGTATAACAAGTTTCAAAGCTCAATTTATGAATTCAAGCCCCAAAGGTGAGTCAATTAAAACCACATTCAAACCCATTATCAAGAACAACATTCAAACATGTCATGCATGAGTTTTAAACCAAATTGAAGCTCCAAAGCTTGCTCAAATGAGCTCATTTCTTTCCAAAACCAGATGAAAACATGGTCTATAACAACAATATGAGCATGCATGTACTAATGTCCATGTAATTAACCTCAAAATGCAATAATACTAACATGCATGCAAGAGATGAGCTTCAATCCACCATTAATGAACCAAATCATGGCTTAGCTCTACAAATGAGGCATGAATCATGCAAGGATGAACTCAAGAACAGCAACAAGAAGATGAATGTCCTACCTTAGTCTTGTATTCAAGGTCTAGGAGCTCAAAGTAGCAATCACACCTCAATTCTCAAACAATGCCAAGCAAGATCAAGCAAATCTCTCAAGAACAACTCAACTCTCTCTCACTCTCTAGCTTGGGTCGGTTGAGGCAAGAAGAGGAGAAGAAAATGTTTGGTTTGATCACATACGTGGAGTGTTCAAAGGCTCAAGTGTGTGTATATGAGATAGTGGCAAAATGGTAAATATGGCAAACTCTTTAATTGGCTTATTTTAATCTAATTTAATCATACCTAATCAATTTTCAGATACTTATACCATAAAATCACGTTAAATATGAGGGTCACGTAACATCAATCGGTTTCAGATTCGGCCGCCGATAAGGCCTTCAAATAGCAGTTTAAACATATAAACATGAACAGATAATCAGACAATCAAACAGATAGAATGCAATTAACTAACATATACTCGGTCAATTCAGTTTCCAATTTCAGTCAGTCAGTTCAGTACTTTAATCAGTTCAATTATCAGTCAGTTATCAGTCATCATCAGTTCCGTTTAGCAGTAATCGGTGATTATCGGTAATCAATCAGTCCCTAATCAGTAAACAGTATGAGGGTTGTTACAGTCTCCCCTCCTTATAAAGAGTTTAGTCCCCTAAACTCGAGTTACCTTCATTCTGGAAGAAAACAGGATTCAGTGGAAACAGTTCAGGATATCGTTTGGCCATGTCATCTTCCCTTTCCCAAGTGGCATTCACGCCACCGTGGTTTTGCCAGTCAACTTTCACTAACGGGATCTCTTTGTTCCTCAGTTTCTTGATTCGTCTGTTTACAATCTGTATAGGCCGTTCCTCGTAAGTGTAGTCATCACTCAACACCACGTGGGTAGGCTCTATTACATGGAAAGGATCCCGAAGGTAATCTCTCAACATCGAAATGTGGAAGACGTTATGCATATGCTCCATTTCAGGAGGAAGCGCAACTTGATACGCCACCGGATTGATTTTCTCAATGATCTCATATGGTCCGACGTATCTCGGTGCTAACTTGCCTTTGACTCCAAAACGAGTCTGGCCTTTCATTGGTGTCACTTTCACAAAAACGTGATCACCCACTTCGTACTCTCTGTCCCGCCTTCGGACATCGGCATAACTCTTCTGTCTGCTCTGTGCAGTTTTCAGTCTTTGCTGTATCAGTTTCACTTTCTCAGTTGTTTCATACACAATCTCGGGCCCAAGCAAAGGCCCATCTCCAACTTCTGCCCAGCAAATTGGAGATCTACATTTTCTGCCATACAATGCCTCAAAAGGCGCCATACCAATACTCGAATGGTAGCTGTTGTTGTAGGCGAATTCAGCTAAGGGCAAGTGACTTTCCCAGTTTCCCTGAAAATCAAGGACACACATTCTCAGTAAATCCTCCAGAGTTTGGATGGTCCTTTCTGATTGGCCATCTGTCTGAGGATGATAGGCACTACTCAGTCTCAGTTCAGTACCCAGTGCAGTTTGTAGGCTTTGCCAAAACCTCGATGTAAACTTCGAATCCCTGTCAGAAACAATAGACACAGGCACTCCATGCAGTCTTACAATTTCATCAATATAGATAACAGCCAATTTGTCCGCATTATAGATTGTCTTGACAGGTAAGAAGTGAGCAGATTTGGTTAGTCTATCAATAATAACCCAAATTGAATCCATACCTTTTCTGGAGCGAGGTAATCCAACGACAAAATCCATCGTGATATGCTCCCATTTCCACTCTGGTATGGGTAGAGGTTGCAATAATCCGGCAGGTCGCTGATGTTCAGCTTTGACCTGTTGGCAATGAAGACATTTGGATACAAAATCAGCAATTTCTTTCTTCATTCCCGGCCACCAGAAATTCTGTTTCAGATCTTGGTACATTTTCGTATTCCCCGGATGGATAGACAATTTCGAATTGTGGCCTTCTCGCAGAACTCTTCTTTTCAGTTTAGTATCATTTGGTACACACCGTCTTTCTTGAAATTTCAGTACATTATTCTCAAATTTGAATCCCGGTCTCGGTTTAGATTCTCTTTCTTCGATGATCTTCTTCAAGAAGTCATCCAGTTGCTGTTTCTCTTTAATCTCTTCAATCAGCGCCGGTTGGGCAGAAATAGCAGCTAAGGTTCCACCTTGTTCTCTCAAAACAATTTCTATTTCAGATTTTTCAAGGTCACAAAGCAACTCTTTCTGTCCGGTAAGCAAACAGGCTAAGTTTCCAATCGATTTCTGGCTCAATGCATCGGCAACGGTATTGGCTTTTCCCGGATGGTACAATATCTGTAGGTCATAGTCTTTAATCAGTTCCAGCCATCTCCGCTGTCTCATATTCAGTTCTTTCTGTGTGTAGAAATACTTTAAACTCTTATGGTCGGTGTATACTTCACACGTCACCCCGTACAGATAGTGACGCCAGATTTTCAGTGCAAATACTACTGCAGCAAGTTCCAGATCATGGGTTGGGTAGTTCTTTTCGTGCGGTCTCAGTTGTCGGGAAGCATAAGCAATAACTCTCCCATTCTGCATTAAAACACACCCCAGACCCTTATGAGAAGCATCACTAAATACAGTATAACCATCCGTACCTGATGGTAAAGTTAAAACTGGTGCAGTCACAAGTCGAGTTTTCAACTCCTGGAAAGCAGATTCTCTTTGGTCGGTCCAGTCAAATGATGTCCCTTTTTGAGTTAACTGAGTCAATGGTAGGGCAATTTTGGAGAAATCTTTGACAAATCTTCTGTAATATCCAGCCAATCCCAAAAAGCTTCGGACTTCAGTCACATTTGTTGGTCTAGGCCAGTTCACTACGGCTTCAATTTTCTGCGGATCAACAGAAATTCCATTTTTGCTAACAACATGCCCCAAAAACATAACATGGTCAAGCCAAAATTCACATTTAGACAGTTTAGCATACAGTTTCTGTTCTCTTAAGGTTTGTAGGGCAAGTCTCAGATGCTGTTCATGCTGTTCTATACTTTTGGAGTAAATCAATATGTCATCGATAAATACAACAATAAAGTCATCAAGGTATGGTTTAAAAATTCTGTTCATGAGGTCCATAAAAGCAGCTGGTGCATTCGTGACTCCAAAAGGCATAACCAAAAATTCATAATGTCCATACCTCGTTCTAAAAGCAGTTTTATCGATGTCTTCCGGTTTAACCTTCAGTTGATGATACCCCGATCTGAGATCAATCTTAGAAAACACTTGTGCACCCTGTAACTGATCAAATAAATCATCAATGCGTGGCAAAGGGTATTTGTTCTTTACAGTTACCTTATTCAGTTCACGGTAGTCAATGCACAGTCTCAGTGAGCCATCTTTCTTCTTGACAAACAAAACAGGAGCACCCCATGGCGAAGTGCTAGGTCTGATGAACTTTTTATCTAACAGTTCTTGGAATTGCACTTTCAGTTCCTTCAGTTCAGTTGGAGCCATTCTGTAAGGAGCTTTAGAAACTGGTTGTGTTCCGGGAATCACGTCAACGGTAAATTCAATCTCCCTGTCAGTCAAATCTCCTGGAAGATTATCTGGAAAAACATCTGGAAATTCTCCGACTATAGGAATACAATTCACATCAGTTTTAATACTATCATCAGTAGGCACAGTCAGTACAGAACACAGATATCCTTTACACCCCTTTCTAATTAATTTAACAGCTTTTACTGACGAAATCAAATACGGAGGAGGTACTACTCCGCTCCCATTAAACACAAATTCAGGTAGACCAGGTGGACGGAAAACAACTTGCTTGGTCACACAGTCAATAGTGGCATGATATTTTTGTAACCAATCCATCCCCAATATTACGTCAAAATGATCAATGTTCAATGGCAGTAAATCAATAAACAGATGCATATCCCCAACAATAATTTCACATGCGGGGTACATATAAGCACATGTCATGGATCCCCCTACGGGTGATGATACGGCTAGCAGGTAGTTCATAGGTTCTAAGGGTCTATTCAATTTCCGTGAGAAAGCATGCGATACATAAGAATGTGTAGACCCCGAATCAATTAATACATATGCATTTTGTGCACAAATAGAGAGAATACCTGACACAACGGTCTCGGTATTCTGCACATCTCCCGGTACTAGTGCGAACACTCGGCCTTGCCTCACAGGCTCTTTCCCGGTAGCTCTGGGGTTAGGCTTTGGTGAAGCATTTGATGCTGCTGCGCTTGGTGCAGCTTTACTACTGACTTGTGGAGCAGAGGGGCAGTCCTTAACCATGTGGCCCACCTTGCCACACCTGTAACAGGCTCCAGATATTCTGTAGCAAACCCCTTTGTGCTTCTTGCCACATTCAGAACAGGGTGGTATGAAACCACTCCCTTGGCTGGGGCTAGTTGTCAACCCCGTATTCTGTTTCTTGTTGGCTGGGTTGTGCTTGCCTTTCTTAAATTTGAAACTCTGCCTTTTTCCATGCCATTCAGTTGTTGGTGTTTCAGATTGTTTCACTGCTGCAATGTTCGACTCGGCCATCAATGCCCGGTCGAGGACACCCACAAAAGTCGGTAATTTCAAAACATTTATCCGGTCAAGTATTGCCACATTAAGGCCACCTTCGAATTTTCTGGCCTTCTTATATTCAGTATCCACCATGTGCGGTGCATAACGGGCAAGTTCAGTAAATTTGGTTTCATATTCTGCAACGGACATTGTGCCCTGCTTCAGCTGTTCAAATTCAGTCACTTTTCTATCCCTGACACACTGAGGGAAGTACTTTTCAAAGAAGGACTCCTTGAACTGAGCCCAAGTCATAACAGTGTTTGTTTCACGGATTAACATCCACCACCTTCTAGCCTCTTCTTGTAGGGTGAAGGTAGCTAACAATACTTTGTTTGCTTCTGAGCACGGAAACACTTCGAACAATTTTTCTGTTTCCAGAACCCAAGCTTCAGCTTTTAACGGTTCAAGGCCTCCCTGAAAGGATGGCGGTTTCATCTTGCTGAATTTATGGGTGAGAGCAATAATATCCCCATCATCCACATTCGCATTAAGTTCCGGCTGTACCGGAGGAGGAGGAGGTGGGGGCTGTTGGTTCTGTTGTTGTTCCAGTCTAGCAGTTATCAGTTCTATCATTCTTTCCATTCTTTCCATTCTTGCCTCAGTAGATGAGGACTCAGGTTCATTTGCATTGTCCATTTCACTATAAGCAGTTATAACAGTTTTAAACATAAGCAGTCATTTGTTTACCAGTTTAACACATTAACAGATATTCAGTCATAACATAACCACACACTTATCATGCTCATGAGATGCCCTAATCACTTTTCTAGGACACCCTATAGCTCATTTGGACACGTGTGTGCGGTATAACTCGTGGTAACCTGGCTCTGATACCACTCTGTCACGACCCAAACCCGGCCCTATGGGTCTAGCACCGTAACCGGCCAGTAATCCGAGATTACCGAAGGCCTGCAGAACAGTAATACAGTAAAACAGAGTACAGGGCCTGGCGGAAGCCAATACAGTAAATAAATAGTGTCCATTGAACTGTGACAGTCTGTATGCAAAAAGGCTTTTCATATATTCACACATAAACAGTACAGAACAGTATGTACAATATTCACATCCATTCAAACTAGGGACTCAACCCTATAGAACAGTACCGAAAACATTCCGTCTGTACAAAACAGTACAGTCTATACAAAATTTACAGTCACACAGTACAGGGACCTACTCCCTGTATAACAGTACAGTAAACAGTCAGTCTATACAGAACAGTTAGACAGTACAGAAGACAGGCGGGGGAAACAACCAAAACACCCCCAAGCCATAGCATGGCAACTCGGAACCTCGCAGTGAGGCACAAAGGCTGGCTTGACAAAACTGGAGTAACCCTGACGCCTCTAGCTGCGGTCTGGTGCCTGTACACCTACATATATATATGAGCAGTGAGCTAAAGCCCAGTGAATAACACAATATGTAAAGAGGTTAAGAATGAATGTCCTTACAGTATGAAAACAGTTCATTTCAATCAGTCATTCAGTTGTTCAGTACAGTAAACAGTCATATGTGGTACATCCATTAGCATAACAGTAACAGTAGGTCTTAAAAGACCGAACAGTAATGATGGCCATCAGTCAGTAAACAGTAGTGGTTCCACGAGGGAACCGACAGAGATCTCTGTAACAGTAACAGTAACAGTAAACCGTAGATACTAAGGATGCCACAGTACAGTTCAGAAATAAAGGACATACATTCATTCAGTAAATAATACCAGTTCAGTAAACAGTTCAGTTCAGTATTCAAAGATAATCAGTTGAACATATCTTTACACAATTGTTACTCACAGAGTTCTGGGCTACAGTATGCTAGAGCGTGTCTCCCTAGTCGCCAACCCTACACAGTTAACAGATTGAACACACACTAAGCTACACAGTTGGGAAATCTCATAACTTAATCCCTAATTTGCCTTGGTGTGTTCTACAATGATATCCTCATCAAGATGCCTTAAACTAGGCCTAAGAATGCCTAGGATGGGATGAGGATGCAAAAATACACTTAGAAAACATTTCGTAAAGTTTGCTGAAAATAGGAGCCTCGCTCGAGCGAGACTTTCTACGCTCGAGCGTAAGTCCAAAATCAAAGGCTTCGCTCGAGCGAGTAATCCTTCGCTCGAGCGGTCTGCAAAACAGTAAAAGTACTGGATGCTGAAATTTTACGCGCGATGGTCGCTCGATGGTCGCTCGAGCGGAGCCCTGGACAAAGGTGCTCGCTCGAGCGGGGAATCCTTCGCTCGAGCGAGGAAGCCAAATCTGGAATTTCCAGATTTGCCTCCCAAGCTCAAACCAAGCATTCAACCACTCCAAACTCGACCTCTTGGGCCCAAATTCTGGAAAACATCATTAAATTCAATGTATAACAAGTTTCAAAGCTCAATTTATGAATTCAAGCCCCAAAGGTGAGTCAATTAAAACCACATTCAAACCCATTATCAAGAACAACATTCAAACATGTCATGCATGAGTTTTAAACCAAATTGAAGCTCCAAAGCTTGCTCAAATGAGCTCATTTCTTTCCAAAACCAGATGAAAACATGGTCTATAACAACAATATGAGCATGCATGTACTAATGTCCATGTAATTAACCTCAAAATGCAATAATACTAACATGCATGCAAGAGATGAGCTTCAATCCACCATTAATGAACCAAATCATGGCTTAGCTCTACAAATGAGGCATGAATCATGCAAGGATGAACTCAAGAACAGCAACAAGAAGATGAATGTCCTACCTTAGTCTTGTATTCAAGGTCTAGGAGCTCAAAGTAGCAATCACACCTCAATTCTCAAACAATGCCAAGCAAGATCAAGCAAATCTCTCAAGAACAACTCAACTCTCTCTCACTCTCTAGCTTGGGTCGGTTGAGGCAAGAAGAGGAGAAGAAAATGTTTGGTTTGATCACATACGTGGAGTGTTCAAAGGCTCAAGTGTGTGTATATGAGATAGTGGCAAAATGGTAAATATGGCAAACTCTTTAATTGGCTTATTTTAATCTAATTTAATCATACCTAATCAATTTTCAGATACTTATACCATAAAATCACGTTAAATATGAGGGTCACGTAACATCAATCGGTTTCAGATTCGGCCGCCGATAAGGCCTTCAAATAGCAGTTTAAACATATAAACATGAACAGATAATCAGACAATCAAACAGATAGAATGCAATTAACTAACATATACTCGGTCAATTCAGTTTCCAATTTCAGTCAGTCAGTTCAGTACTTTAATCAGTTCAATTATCAGTCAGTTATCAGTCATCATCAGTTCCGTTTAGCAGTAATCGGTGATTATCGGTAATCAATCAGTCCCTAATCAGTAAACAGTATGAGGGTTGTTACAGCAAAGAACCCTCAAATTCCTCAAGAAGAAGTAACTGCTTATCAAAACGCCATGGACCGCGGAAAAGAACTCTCTTCTTATCGACAAAATGATTAAATTGGAAGAGGAACAAATTGTCCCCCAGAACTTTGAACTGCATCCCTTGAGAGGGCTTCCACACACTTACTAACATAGTGCGCAACGCCTCAATATTGAATGGCTAGTGAGTAAGCAACCGGCCCACCAAACATAACCAAGAACGATCCACAACAGGGCGAGTATGAACCTCTTCCACAACCACGACAGCCTCCTCATCCTCCGTAAGGATAAGTTGAGCAGTAAGCTCATCAATAGAAGGTTCCATGGTAAAAGACAAGAAAACAAACACCCCAACTTCTACCAGAGAAGAGAGACGTCTTGCACAAGGCAAGAGAGAAAACTCCTACGAAAAGAAAAAAAAAATGTTTAACCCTGTGATTTAGATTTTTTTCGCAAAATTGAAATTTTAAATGAACGCTATAAAAATCAAAATTTTCTTACTTACATAAATTGGTCTAATAACATTATTTTAATAGATCATATTTTAAATTTCAAAATTTTTAGATATGATTCAAGTAACATTATTTTAGTAGATTATATTTTAAATTTTAAAATTTTATCAGTGCATGTCACATATGTTGGCAAATAAAGTTGGCAACATGCATTCTAAACTTGCAAATTGTATAATTAGGGTATTTTATGATTTTAGTATAGGTAAACTACCAATAGTTTCTAAATCTTATTGAAAGTTAGTCCTAGTAAAAGTGTCACTAAAAATATTTTTTTGTGGTTGTTTTGTTTTTTGCATATATGGCTAAAAATTAAAAATTAATGACTTTTTTTGTCACGATTTTTATAAATTGTCACTAAAATTTATAATTAGTGACATTTTTTCGTGATGAATTTTTTAAATTGTCGTTAAAAGCTGGAAAATTGATAACTTTTTTTTGACAATTTTTTCAAACAGTTGTTGAAAATTAACAATTATTGACGTTTTTTAATAGTATTCAATGAAAAATATCATTAATTATGATAGAAATTATTGGACAATAGATTTACCTATTAAGACCTACACGTAAGTCTTCCTTTCAATATTATGTGAATTTTTTTAATGATTTTTATGATAAAAAAAATTATGAATTCCATGATTTATTTATTTATTTATTTTAGATAGAATGAAGTCCATGATTTATATTATCGAAATTCTATGAACAACATTAACCAATTTATGTTAGCATCACCCTATTAGGCATGAGAAAACTATCTATAAATTTCAATAGTTTGACTTAATTCTCATTAAATCTTATTGAAAATAAGTCTTAACAAAATCGTCGATAAAAATTAACAATTATTGGCTTTATTTTGTCACGATTTTTATAAATTGTCGCCAAAACTTATAATTAATAACATTTTTCTGTAATAAAATTTTCAAACTGTTGCTGAAAATTGAAAATTAGTGACATTTTTTTAGACGATTTTTTTTAAAATGTCGCTAAAACTTATAATTAGTGACATTTTTTGTGACAAAATTTTCAAATTATTACTGACAATTAACAATTAGTGACTTTTTTAATAATGTTTGATAAAAAAAATCATTAATTCTCACAAGACCTATTGAACAATAAATCCACCTAATAAGACCTACATGTAAATCCCCTTAATAAAATTGTTCCAAATTATCAAATGAAGTAATAAGTGCATCTCTAACTCTTTATTAATTTTTTTTATCTAATTTAATTTTAAATTTAAATATAAAATTTAATTTGATATAAACTTGTTGGCTGTATAAATTGTATAAGCCAATCACAATTCAATACGTGGCATAAGAAAGGCAATTTGGGAAGGTAATATAAATCACTAACCATAGTTAGACACGTGTCAACCCATACTAGTAATAATGGGTCTGCATAGCACTGGAATGATCGAGGGATATAAGGTAATGTGGCCTAACGGTTACTCATAAAGTTCAAATTCAAAATCAGGAGGGAAGCCTAACTGCAAACATGGCGTAGTAGAGCTAACTGTGAGAGAGCATGATTAGCGATCATGAAGGGATGTTTCGACGGTTAGAAGCCCATTTCGAAGATTATCATTAAGAAGTATAAATAGCAGAGAAGGTCCCAGAAAGAAAGGACCCAGACTCAGATCCAGAAACTAGTTTTTATCTATTTTATTTTCCTTCTAGTTTTTACATTTCTTGTTCTTTACATTTCTGCACTTCAAATTCTTGTATTGCACTTTATTCATAGGAGTAGTTTCGAATAGCTTGATGCTGTAAACCTCTACGAGGCTGGATCAGATCATTGTAAGTTTTTCATTTTTACTTAATGAAATGTTGCAATTGTTCTTCATTTAATTGTTGTTTACTAAATTCTCATAAACAAGCCATCAGTAAAAGTCCTCTTCATTGAGGCTGAAAGAACTGAAACACAATCGTCTGATAATTGGTTAGCAATTAATCTTCTGTAAGGACTGATTGATCCTTGCTAACACGCTTAAAATTACAATACTAACCTTCGAAAGCCAAAAAAGCCAACATATATTTTTGGCACGCCCAGTGGGACAAATTGAAATGGCTAGATGTAGGAGACAAAGAGAAAATGAACGCCTGGAAGAAGGTGTGGAAGGAGAGGTAGAGGTACCTGATCCAGAGGATAATATGATAACACATCTTATGGAAGCACCTATCTTATCAGAACCTATGGTCGAATAGACCAGTAATGCAGAACATGCACCACGTGTCTAGAATAGTGGACGAGACCATGGAATTGGACCATCCACTATTCCATCTACTCAGCCAATGAATCTGTGGGGAGGCCTAGTAGATGCCATGGGACAGCAGTTAATGAACACAATGGAAAGATGGGCAATATCCTTTATGGATCGGATGAATACCTATCAACCAACTAACACAAGGCATATAGAGGAAATTTCAAATGTCCCTTAGCAAAGATTGGCTAGAGATAAACAGCCTATGCAAGGTAATGGACATACTAATAGCCAAACTAGTAATTAAAATTATGAAAAACCATCACCTTAGTCTTAGTATGAGCCTCCTTCGAGGCCTATGATAAATCAAAATGGCTCATTACTTAACAGTGAAGCCATGCAAATTGGTGGATCTGGACCAACACAAGAAAATGGCATAAGGATGTTTCCAAATCCCATGTTTGAAGCCATACCTAGCACTAGGGGGTTCACTAATCCTTCGTTAGAATTTGTATCCAGGGGGTTGGAAGGGTTTCTTGCGGCTGGAAGAGACACAACTGTGACAACCCTCACCTCTGATTACTGCTAAACTGTGACTGAATATGATAAGTAACTGATTATGAGGAAATCCTAAACTGATTGCATGAGTGTATTGTTTGTAAATGCATTTTTATCTGTTTGACTACTAAATGATCTGTTTGTGTTTTAACTTCGAATTGCGAATTGAAGGCCATATCGGCGGCCGAATCTGAAATTGATTGGTGTTTTATGTTAATTAGAATTTATGTGATATTATGGTAGATTTAATTTAAATTTGATTTAGTGTGATTAAATTAGATTAAATAAAGCTAAATCGTAATAGTTCAAGTTATTTACGAAATTGCCATTGAGTGGATCGACTCAAAAACCCACCCTTATTATGCCTTATACATTTTTGATGCATCATCTTCATTTCCTCTAGAGACCAAAAACGTGAGAGAGAGCTAGAGAGTTGGAAGAAATTGAGTTCACCTAGATTGGCTTGGAATATTAGAAAACTTGAAGAGCATTTGCAAAATTGAGCTTCTATACCTTGAATTCAAGACCTAAGGTAGAGATTTCATCCTCTCATTTGTACATTTGAGTTGTATATTGCATGGTTCATGGTAATTTAGAGTTTAAAGTCAAGGATTAATTTGAAGAGTTGAATTATGAGCTAATTCATGCATGCATGTTCATATTCTTGCATTTTGAGGTTGTTTTGCATGAATTCCTTCCATACATGTGTATATTTTGAATGTAGTCCATGAATTCATCATGTTCTTGAGCTTAATCTTGCATTTGGTCAAGTTTTAGAGCACTTAATTCATAAGAGTTCTTGCATGTTATGTTTTTACATAGATCATGAGAGTTTCTTTGAAATTGTGTTCAACTGACTTACCTTTGGGCTTGATTTTGCAAAATTGATCTTCGAAACATGTTGTTTTATGGGTTCCCAAGTGTGTAACTTAGTGTGTGTTCATTTTGTAACTGTGTAGGGTTGGCATCCGAGGACGCTCATTAGCTGCTTATAGCCCAGTGCTCTGTGAGTAATAATGTTGTAAAGATATGTTCAATTATGAATATTTTCTGAATGATCAACTGTTCTGTTTACTGAAACGTTACTGTTTAATAAACGAATGTTTGTCCTATTTGTAAACTGTATTCGTGGCATCCTTAGTAACTTACTGTTACTGTACTGTTACTGCTACTGTCACAGAGATCTCTGTCGGTTCCCAAGCTTGGAACCACTACTGTTACTATTATGATGGCCATTAACTAACTGTTCAGTCTGTTAAGACCTACTGTACTGTTTTGCTATTGGATGTACCACATATAACTGCTATGGTTTCTAAATGACTAATATGACTGCTTAATTATTGAAAGGACATTCATTCTTAACCTCTTTACACAGTTGTTATTCACTGGGCTTTAGCTCACTGTTTATATTTATATGTAGGTGTTCAGGCGCCGGATCGATGCTAGGAGCGCCGGATCGATGCTAGGAGCATCGGGTTAACTCCTTTTTTGCCAAGCCAACCATTGTGCCTTACCTCGAGGTTCCAAGTCTGACCGAGCTAAGGCTGTTTTAGGGTGTCTCAGTTTCACCCTTCCATCTCTGTTTTGTAATACTGTTTAAGACTTGTACTGTACTCTAAGTGTTTGTACATATGGTGTATATATGTTTTGCTTATGAATGTGAATATGTTCGAAAAATTCTTTTTGCATACAGACTGTCACAGCTCATTGGACATCTTTTATTACTGTTTTGGCTTCCGTCAGCCCCTGTGCTCTGTATTACTGCCTTTACTGTCAAGCAGGCCTTCGATAATCACGAATTACTGGCCGGTTACGGTGCTAAACCCATAGGGGCGGGTTTGGGTCGTGACAACAACACTTGTTCCAGCACCTTTTGCAAGTCCTTTCGCAGGACAGGCTCAGAGAGGTCAACTATACCCTCAATAGCAGCTAGCACCACAGGGACAGCCAGTCCCAAATATACCTCTGTAAACACCCAATTTTTGACCGTCCTCAAGACTTGCTTGCAAGTACATCTAGCAACAAGTTTGATTGCTCGTCGAGTGTTCGACTTTCGCGGCGGAATGCTCCAAGTTTGATCCTTCCAAACCCTATTTCCATTATGTCTCATTTTTGGACCATGTGTTGGTCTTTTCTTTGTGATGTCCTTGATGGCATGCCGGCCATCAGAGAGGGCTGCCGGCCATGGGCTTTGCCCTGACGGCCATCAATAGGCCCTGACGGCCATTAATGAGGCACTGCCGGCCATCACTGATGGCCGACCGACCACCATTGTTTCAACATATATTTTTCAGATATTTTTGAGCCAGCTGTTTGCAGGATTGACCATCTGCACCCACGTGGAGGGCTGGATTTCTTTGAAGGCTTCTTGAATCTTCTATATATAGAGGCTATCTATATGCATGCAAAGGGTTGGAAGTTTTGAGCTGAGATATTTTCCTCCATCTCTCTCTCTAGAATCCTCTCTCTCTCTACATTTTAGCCTTGAAAGTGTGTTTTCTCTTCACTTTTGCACTAAAACACCTAGCCAAACACCTTCACCTTAGGCTTGAGGTTCTTGGAGACCTTGTTGGAGCTCTTTGGAGTTGATTTTGGCTCAGAAGTTGGTAGTTTGCTTGCTGTTTTCTTGTTGTGCGACAAGGGTAAGAAACTACCTCTTTTAAGCTTTGTTCTAGTTCATTGTTTTGCCATCTTTGTATGCAACTTTGAAGCTGGTTTTAGTCTCAAAAAAGTTCTATTTTTAAGGCTTTAAAATGTTGGTTTGAGCCTTGTGTGGTTAGGGGGGTGGTCCCCATTTTTTGCTCTTTGGCTTGTTAAGCCTTTTGAGCCAACACTCTAAGCTTTTGAATCACCCCTTGCTTGGCCTTTTAACCACTAAAATTCAAGCCTCTTGAGCCAACACTCTAAGCTTTTGAATCACCCCTTGCTTGGCCTTTTAACCACTAAAATTCAGAGAAATTTCAGTGGTAAAAAGTTGGTTTTGAGGGTCAAAATAGGAGGGGGTGGTCCCCCCTCCTTTTGTCTTGCTTGCATGCCTTGTTGGATTCATACTTGAGCATGCTTTTCTACTCTTTTGTGACTTAGCTCAAGCATGATTTTGTGACTTTTTGGACCTGCCATAACTCTATTTTTGGTTGGTTTGGTCATTGGTTGCTTGCATCTTATACTTGTAGTGTAATCCTACTTATTGGCCTAACATGCTTCATGCTTTATGCCTATCATCCTAGCTTGTGTTAGCTCTATCTCAGCATGTTTGTGCCATTATTTTAGCATGCCTTAGCTCTATTTTGAGTGGTCTTGGTCATGTGAGACTTGCAGTGCATGGTTGTAGTGTGAATGCCTTGACTAGCTTTGAGTTTCAAAGCCTCTTGCATGCTTTACTTGTGGTGTTTGCACGTCTTAACCTTATTCCATACATGACTTCAGTGTGTATAGTGTAGTCACACTCTCACATGTTCTACTCTTTCAATGTATTTTGAGAGAGGTGCCTTATGCCTTGCTCATAAGCCAACTTGTATGCATGTTCGTCTAAGCTTTTGGGCTATCATTTCAACATGTTTTGGCCTTTGATTTGGCATGGTTGAGATTTGTCCAGAGCTGGTTTGATTGTTTAGGCTATGTATTGCATGCCTCTTGTGTAAAGCCCTTGACTAGCTTTGAGTTCTAAGGACCCTAACATGCTATACTTGTGTTGTTTGCATGATATATCATCATTTGGCATATGATTTCAGTGCTTGTACCTCTATCATGCTCTCATATATATCACTTTTTCAATGTGTTTGAAAGTTAAGCTTTGTGCCTTGTTTGCGAGCCATCATATGAGCATGCATTTCTTGCTTTTTGTGCCTAAGTTTTCGTGTGTTTTGGCCACTGTTTTGGAGTATCTTAGGTCTGTCCATAGCTGGTTTGACCATGTGAGATTGATAGTGCATGCCTCATGTGTAGTGTTCTTCACTTGCTTTAGTGCTCTTGGCCCCTTAACATGTCTTGCATGCATTGCTTACATGATAGAGTCTTGTGCATGCCACCTTAACATGTCAAGATTAGCATGTTGTTTGCATAGCATGTTGTTTGCATTGCATGGTGTTCAACTGGACGTTATGTTGAACACAAGGTGGATTAGTCTACTTCATACTCAAAGTGATGAAACTGAACCAATCCCCTTTGTCTCTATTGCCTTTGATTATCCATGATGAGGTAGTGGATTTAGAGTCTTGTTTGCATGGCATTTATTGAAATATGTGCAGGTTGGATCTTTGGCCATCATGCATTGCATGTTTGATTGATGGTTTTGGATCCAATGGTGCCTCTCCCTTGATGTTTTGAGGTGATATGGAGTGGCATAGTACATACATGTTCTTGGGAGACCCTTCATTTTTCTCTATTTTGTGTTCTGTTGTAGCTTGGTGTCACAGCACACCAGTGGCCGGCAGTGCCACATTGATGGCCGACATCCTTGCATTGTTGGCCAGCAGCAGCTTTTCATGGCCGGCAGGCCACTGGTGTAGTCCCCAGCAGTCCTTTGGTAAGTTTCAGCAGAGAGTTTTTGAAGACACCCTGCAAACAGAGCCTCTAAAGAGCAAACATGAGAGCTTTTCGGGGCGAGAAATCGAATGCGTGCACGCATGTTCAACATCTTCAAACAGAGCTGAAGTAGTTTAATTTAGTGCTTTACTTGTTAGTTAGCATTGAATTTGTAATTAATTAATTAATGTGTTAATTAGTTAAAGTATTGTAATAATTAAGTAGCTCAGCTTAGCTATTTCTTTATTTCGGTTTGTAATAATTAGTCTAATTAGATTAGTTTGTTTAGTTTAGCTTAGTATAGCTTAGCTTATTTATTTGGACCCTCCGTCGCGAGGGCGCAATGTTGTAATAAGGGTGCGTGTGTGAGTGCATGTCTTCCAACCTCATTTCTTTCTCCGTTTTATTTAGCTGCTTTCGATGGTTAGATTTAGGGAATATTTCAATTAGCATACCTTATGCTTTGCATGCATGCATCATTCATTTGTCTTGCATGCACCGAACTCGGCGCATCATCCAAACTGCATCATATTTCAATACGTGTATCAATTGTCGCATTCACATGCCATCTTAGACAACCAAGCCTATTTAGTTACATTATTGCATGTGTTGCATTATGCATTCTGCATAGTTAGGATCATGCATGATTTCTAACTAGTTTTCTGTTTTGGCTCGGAGTACACTGTAAGTGCTTACGCTTTAGCATCCTTGCATGAGTGTGAGCATGATAGCATGCTTGCCATGAGGCTATTTGCTTATATGCTTAACTGCTTGAATGCCTGTGGGTGAAGGCTTGATTGCCAGAATTTGGACAATTCATCAAATACTAGCTTTAAGCCCACTTTGCGGCCCACTTTGCAGCCCACTTTGCGAAGTGGCAAATCATCATGTTTTAAGCCCACTTGAGGGTGGCAAATCCGCGCTTTAGCCTACTTGCGAGTAGCACTTTCAAACTATTTTAAAAAACAAACATGATTTGTTTTGTTCCAATTCGCGTGATTGAGTCTACACTTGTATGCTGTGCGTATTACATAGTAAGTTAGATAATAACCGGAATAAGAACACATGGTTTATAAACAACATATCATGCATAGTAGAGGTCGATCCTTTGATCGAGCGAGCAAGGGTGCTCATTGCATGACCTTGCCCTCTCGTACCCAAATTCCCGAGCCGAGGCAACTTTGGTGATGACGGACAGGTGGCCTTCGACACGAGTCAGGGTTTCCTAAATTTCCTAAAACAAAATATTTAGGTGGCAACTCTGTAATCTGGCAAAGCAGTCCATGTTTGACACTTCTTGATTAAAATCGATTTTCCAAAACGACTTGCCGGATTTGGACTCTTTGGTGATTTATTAGTCTTACGTTACACTTTGTGAGATTAGATTCAGAACCGTGATAGGAGTCCGAACTGTAGTAGCTATGAACCCAAATCTGCGCCCTCTCCAAAAGGGGGGCACGTGGAGGAAGTTTGGGCAGTCTACAGTTTCTGGCGACTCCGCTGGGGATTTAGAAAACTTGACTCGAACATCATGACTCGAACATCATGACTCGAACAAGACGTATTATAGAGATCCTAATTATGAGATTGATGCAGTAGAGATCGTAGGAAAAGAGCCTGTGATCTGTGAGGCGTTAATTCATAAAGACACTACAATAGATCAATAGTTTAAAAAGAAAGACCTTCATAGGAAATATTCTTTCGATTTAACAAATGTAGATGGCATTTTTTATCATTTGCTTACAGCAAATTTTCTAAAGTTCCCAAAAGGTGTCAAAATTTCTTCTCCAGAAAAACTTAAAAGAAAAATGTATTGTAAATAGCACAATTTTTGGTCTCACTCAACTAAAAACTGTATTATTTTTCGGGACAGGATCGAAGAACAGATTCGAAAAGGGAGTTTAAAATTCCCAAGCAGAGAAAGCTATGGGGATTGACACTGATCCATTCCCAGAAATTGGAGAAATTACAGCCAATATTATTGTGCTAGACTTCCAGAACTTATCCTTGAAGGAATTGGAAGAGGTTAATATGCAGATGCATGTTGGTAGTCAAACTACTGTCAAGAAAGATGCTAGAAGTTCACCAGCGAATGGGCAGGGCTTTGCAGACCAAAGGGAAGACTCTGATGAGGAGGCACTGAATGATGACTCTTTAGAAGCAGTTGTCATGCAAATATTGTGTCTCAGATGTAGGTTAAGCTACAAATGGTTGAAAGGACTTCCAATTGTTGGAAATCAGTATTACAAGGATGTGTAGAGACGCCCTAAACCAACCAGTGCCCACAACAAATGGCCATACCCAACTGGTCTTAGACAGCAGCCATTATTGGCTGGACCAACAGCCACTAAAGTGCATTCCAAGGGCAAGAGACCTCTACATGAGTTTAGACCACCCAACTATTACAGAATGGAGGGCAATCATCCTGAGAAGAGACTTGAAGTGGGCTCAAGTTATGGGGTCAGAGCTTGGCCTCCTATACCAGCCTCACGCAAGATGGAAAGTAGCCACCCTCATGGAAAGCCTGAATTAGGCCCAAGACAGGGAGTTAGGGCCAAGAAGTGGCCTCCACAGGCAGTTTCGAAACTGGCTTCGAAGGTAGAAAGAGACAGTTCAACAACTGAGCTAGTGGATTCATGGGTACCTGGGGTTCCAGATTGGTTTGTCATGCAGAACAAGCCTAAGGAAATACTTACCTAGAGTAGTGTTGTTGGAGACCAGGATAGGATGGTTAAACCTCCATTGGTCGCTCTAAATAATAAGGTGTTGCTAAAGCATTTAAAAATAAATGAACCAAATATGGTCCCAGTAATTTCTAAGTCCCAAAGGAGGAAGATCCAACGAAGGTACACTCAGTACCAAAAGGATCTGAAAGACAGTGGGGAGAATTCTTCGTTGGCTCAGCCAAAAGGCCAGACAGAGGAAAGAGAAAATCCAAAGTTGGATCATAGTCCAAAATCAACTCCTCAGGACAAAAGGAGTTTCAGCAAAGAGCGGTTGGCAAAAATTCACTTTGAACTAAAAGCCAAAAAAAGATCCAGTTTAGCGGGTCTTGAAAAGGCTTTGATGGAAAGCGACAGTGAGACAAAGGGAGAAGTTGACCTAGGCTAGAGGAAAGAGATGGTTGAGGAAGAGATGTTTGAAGCCTTCATGGCTGAACAGACATTTTTGGCTGAAAAACCAGCATGAACAGACCATTCGAAGGAAGTCACTAGTACTGAAGTACCAGAATGCAGCATTTTTCTGAAGTAATTGAACAAGTTGGCCTGGAAAAGAAACAAGTACAACCAGTGGTTCAATTTGGCTCATTTCCTCCAGTGTCAGTGAATGTGGTGCATATACTACCACAAGAGTTCCAGGCTAAAGATGGAAACCAAAAAGGTCAGGAGATTGACCCTATTCCAGTTTCTAGTGAAGAATATAGTTCAAGATGAATCCGAAGTGACCATACCAATGGAAACTGAGGATGAGAGTGAGGAAGAGGTGAGTATTAATCTCTCATATCCTTTTGAGTATCCTATAACATCCATGACACAGCATGTCAGGCCCTTGTATATCAAGGCTTTTTTCAATGGGATATAGATGAATAGGGTATTGGTGGATAATAGAGTAGCGGTGAACCTACTTCCGAAATCTTCTTTGAAGAAACTAGAGAAAAGGAACCCAGATTAATCCCTACTAGCACAACGATTACTGGTTTTGCTGGAGATAAACAGATGGCTCAGGGTATTTTTCCCATCAACCTGAGTGTAAGAACCAGAGATTGCATGATGACATTCTTTGTTATTGACAGCAATGCTAAGTATAATGCTCTACTTGGTAGGGATTGGATTCACACCAACAAATGCGTGCCTTCCTCTCTACATCAGAAGATAATGATGGCCTTGTGCAATGGAGAGACAGAGGAGATCAATGCAGACCCTCAACCCTTTGTGCTGATTTTGTGAAGGCCAAGTTGTATACTGAAGGAGTAACACCACTCAGTATATTGAGAAAACTTGATGGTTCAGCCAAAGTGACGGCTGATGAGGAAGTAGCACACCTGAAGCACTTGGTACAAGAGAGTGCTGATGAACAATTCGTCGTCAAAGATGATAACGATGCCTGGTTGTAGGCAAGAAGGTGAAACGTAAGAAGCCAGACCTTTGGCTTTAGTTAAGTTCACAACATTAGACTTAAAAGCAACAGTCCAAAAGGTTCAGGAACAAGAGAAGGAAGCCATGATAGTTGGTTGTAAGCATAAACAACAACAGGTCAAACCTTTGACCTTTGATAAATACTGTGCATTGGACATCGAAACAAATGTCCAGAAAATACAGGAAGAAGAAGCTTTATGGACAGACTTTGTCTATGAGGAAGAGGGCAAAGATGTTGGATCAGAGAAAATGGGAGCAGAACAAAGCAAAGAAATTGCCTTGAAGACAGAAAAAATAAAAAAAGAAGCATTAGTGAGTTCTTAGATACAAGATCCCTTGGAAGAGGTTAATTTAGGGGAAGGTTCTACACAGCAACCCACCTACATCAGTTCTTGGTTAAGTGCTCTTGACAGGGACCAGTTGTTGATGGTCTTAAAGAGATATAAAAGTTGTTTTGTATGGTCTTATAATGAACTTTCAGGATTGGATACATCATTAGTGGAACAAAGGCTCCCTGTGAAGCCTAATTCAAGCCATACAAGCAAAAACCAAGAAGGATGAGTCCTGAAGTGATCCAGAAGGTCAAGGAGGAAATTCTTAGGCTCCTTAAGGCAGGCTTTATTAGAACAACCAGATATGTTGAATGGCTATCCAATATTGTGCATGTAGTTAAGAAGAATGGTAAAATAAAGGTATGCATTGATTTTAGAAACCTGAATTTAGCAACTCCAAAAGATGAGTACCCCATGCCCATAGTAGATTTATTTGTGGATGGTTTAGCAGGGCACAAGATTTTATCAATGATGGATGAACACTCTGGTTATAACCAAATCTGCATTGCAGGAGAAGATATCCATAAGACAACATTCAGATGTTCTAGGAACATTGGCACCTTCAAATGGGTTAAGATGCCATTTGGCCTGAAGAATGCTGGGGCTACATATCAAAGGGCTATGAACACTATCTTTCATGATCTCGTTGAAAGATATTTAGAGTGTTACATTGATGATATTGTAGTGAAGTCCCAATCTATGGAGGAACATTTGTTTCACTTGGAAGCAGCTTTCGAAAGAATGTGAAAGTTTAAGTTGAAACTTAATCCTCTCAAATGTGCTTTCGGCGTATCAGCTGAAAAATTCTTGGGCTATGGAGTACACAAGAAAGGAATACAGATTGATCAAAATAAAGTCAAAGCCATCATTGAAGCCAAGCCTCCATCAACTAACAAAGAAGTACAAAAATTCCTTGGAAAGGTTAATTTTCTTCGAAGATTTATTTCTAATACTGCAGGGAAAACTAAAGTATTTTCTTCCTTATTAAGGTTGAAAGATGAAGAGGAGTTTATGTGGACAACAGAGCATCAAACTGCTTTTGAAGGAATCAAAGCGTACATGGCCAACCCTCTAGTGCTAATGCCACCAAAGAGTGATAAGCCCTTGAAGCTGTACATTGCTGCATCAAAAGATTCACTGGGAGTTTTCCTAGCCCAGAACAATGAAGAAGGCAAAGAGCAAGCAATTTATTACCTCAGTAGGTTCTTAAATTCTTGTGAATGTAAATATTCAGCTGTAGAAAAGTTGTGCTTTGCATTGTATTTCGCTGCAATGAAACTAAGATACTATCTTTTACCTACAACTGTCTTGATAATTGTAACCACAGATTTGGTTAAGTATATGTTGTCTAGACCTATGTTGAGAGGAAGAATTGGCAAATGGATACTAACTTTATCAGAATTTCATCTAGAATATATCTCCTAAAAAGCAGTAAAAGGACAAGTTTTAGCTAATTTCTTGGCAGATCATCCATGTCAGACAGAAAGCCAACAGATAATGGATCTTGGTATGGTTAATATTGAACCATGGCAAATGTGGTTTGATGGATCAAAAGCCAACGGTCTAACTGGAATTGGTGTGGTGATTAAGTCACCACAGGGGGTAGAGACCACACATGGTTTCAGAGTAGATGAAATTACTTGTTCCAATAATCAAGCTGAATATGAAGCTTTAATAATGGGACTGGAAATACTTATTGGGTTACAAGGTCATGCATTTGATATATTTAGAAATTCTTAATTGGTGGTTAACCAAGTAAAAGGAATTTTCAAATGTCAAAGTGCAAGCATGTTGCCATACTATGTCGTTGCATTACATTTGTTTTCTCAATTCCCGATAGTAAATGTGACTTATGTCCCAAGATTCATGAATAACAAAGTCAATGATGTGGTTCAGAAAGTTTCGAACTTCAGGAGAATGGATAACACTCAAATGAACATAAGCCAAACGACATATCAAAAAGTAATACCACCCTTAACTAAAAGGAATGTAGTGTTAGAAATCAATCATAATTTAACCAGAAACATTTTGGGTCGCCATTTCGTACTACTGCTAGTGCTTCGTCCTTGGTGCCGGCTGCAAGTGCATCCCGATATATATTGTCTTTGTTATTCTGGTTAGCGCAACGGCTCCTGTCACGGAATTCACCCCATTCCGTGTAATCCCCGTGTTTGGAGATGTATTCCAGCACATTCTGTTGGTTGTATGCCCCTTGTACATTCGGATGGAAATGGCGACTGGTTCGATCGTGAGTAACGTCGAAGAACCGTTCATTCTATGTTTGAAAACGGTATGGAAATTGAACAAGGGCATGGAGGTGTGGTTGTCCGTCCTCGTGTAATTCATGTGCAACCCTCACATAATTTGGTGGCCTGGTTGTGAATAGCTCTCTAATTTTCCCTAACAATCTCTCTTTAGGTATAGAATATCGGGCATATGTGAGGAAGATGTTCTTGTTTTGGACTCTAAAACGACGTCGCATTGATGCCATAACTCACTCTTGATGACGTCACTTACTCTCTCGGATGACGCAAGTCACTCTCTGAAAAACTTTACTGCTGGAAGAGAGTTAGGGAGTGAGTTATATAGGTGCCCCGGAGCGTCCCACTAATATTACCTGGGACGCTCCCCCCCGTGCCACGTGTCGTCCCCGGATTGGTGCTCCCTTCCGCATTTTGTGGCGTGTTGTCGGCTAGTGTCTTCGCTCCGCGCCCAGATCTGCGGCCAGGATTAAAAATCTAAAAAGGCAAGCGCCGCTCCCCGATCTGCGGCCAGGATTAAAAATCTAAAAAGGCAAGCGCAGGCGGGAAATTATATAAGCCAAAATAATTGGGGGAGTTTGAATTATTTTGCAAATGGATAGCGGAGATCTAGGCCAATTTCAGCGGTTGATTTTAAAATACGAGCCGGATCTATTACTCCTGCACTGGTCCTTGCTGGTCGTCGGCGAAAACAACGCCGAAAGTTTAATCCGGCTCATCAACGCCTTACAGCGACAAGAAGATGCTCTATTCGCCGGTATGAAAGCTGTTTCCGAACTAGAAACCCAAGCGACGTCGGACATATATTCCGTCGCTGATGTCTGCTACATCACCGCGCCTTCAGAAAATCAGCCCCTGTATTCTGGTTCTGGACGTTTAGATAATACAAAAAAATTGTAAATTATTATTTTGTAACTGTTTTATGCGTAATAAAATTTGGGCCTTGTATTTAGTGTCCACTTCTTTCATAGTTTGGATGGGCTTATGTTTAATGGGCCGCGTTGCTTACTGATGGGCCTATCTCTAATGGGCTGCTGTGCGATATGTCTGGGTTATTTTAATTCTTCTTAATAAACATTAAATGGGCCTCATTGTTGTAATTGGGCCGTTGGTCTGTTTACCAATTACAACCTATTTATCCAGCTTAAACTTGCTCAGAAATCGAATTTATTAAGACACATAAATTCAATAAACTTGCATTTTTATTTAATCATAAAAATTTACATAAATATTATCCCATCGCCAATCTTTTACATAATATGAAAGCTCGTCGAGTACAATGGTCAGTGTGAGACAATAATTTACAGGGCTAATAATCCCAAAGCTGGATAATTTGATCGTCATCCTGCGTGCAATAAGCTGGGTAAATATAGTCTCCGACAGGCTTCTGCGACCACTGGAAGTCAGCCATGTATACATTGTTGCTGTAAACGTCCGGATTCCCAATGCTTTCCGGAGGTTGTAGTTGAATAGGCATTGTATCTTGTAAACCCCCTGATTGCCCGGTCTGGAGAGGTCTATTGCTTTGAACCACATCGGGTTCTTCAAAGTATCGTAAAAGACCCCTGACAGCGTCCTCTCTGTCCAGTGTATGTGGTTCGACGCATCCGTTCGTATGGAATATCGAACAGCCGCATTGGAAGTGGAATATCTTCTTGCGTTGGGCCTTCTTCTTGGCATTACGATGCCTCTTCTTGACTGGTTCTGGCGAACAGGGGCTCGTTGACTATATAGAATTCTGTGTTTCGGTACGTCCATGCTTTGAGCCCGACGTGTTCATGTTTTTCCAAAAACTCTTTGTAACTGGAGTCGGCTTCGGGGTTGCATAATATAATACTTGGAATCCCGCCCATTATTTTCTTTGGGTGGGCATATTTACAATTTGAAAAAAAATCCCGTTGCGCTCCAATAAACTCGCGCCAATGTTTCAAATATTGTGGGGCCACATCATCTATTATGTTGTAGAAAGCGTCGTTCTTGTGGTCCCTCAGGTCGATGTGGCCAGAATAATAATTATGTGGTCCCAAAGACCGGGCCCAACATGTTTTCCCAATTCTAGATGGGCCTTCAATTATAATGCTCTTGGGCCTATGCGGTCTTTGGGCTTCGTCTCTTATATTGTCTGCAACCCATTGCTTTATTGCTGTTGGAACGACCCATACTGTGTCTGTAAATGGATGAACATACGGCAATGGTGGATTAAATGAAATTCGGTCATAATTTGATGACAACTTGTCATAATTTACCAGAGACATTTTGGGTCGCCATTTCGTACCACTGCTAGTGCTTCGTCCTTGGTGCCGGCTGCAAGTGCATCCCGATATATATTGTCTTTGTTATTCTATCTGAGAAACAAATTTCTGGTCTCTCAACAATTTCTCCTCTGCAGCTTTGGCAACATGACAAATGTTGATATAAAAGTCAATGATAGTTGTTGCCTGAGATAAATGACTTGAAATAGCCATACTAGATTGCTCAATAACCTTGTAGCACTAGAGGAAACCATTTTTGATAATAGGTCTTTGCAAGGCTTCGAAGGGGGTCCTCGAGAACAATGTCAACAACTCCAAACAGCTATCCAAATCCAGTGAAGGCGAGGAAGTCCTACTGGTGGTGGAAGAGCTCTCAAAAATTTCCAAGAGAGAATCAACCAGAACCAATGGCTAAGTTTCATTGCTAGTTGTTGGAATGGTAGAAGGCATGTCAAAAAGGCTAGCTAGTCTAGCTTCGAAAATGTCCACCTCTTCCATTGACATGGTTGGTACAGAAAGAGCTCGGGTAGAAGGAAGAGATGGCTGCATAGGGATAGGAGAGGAAGATGAAGTATCCCTAGTAGCTTTCATAGTCTTGGTTACCAGTATGTCAAGAGAAGAGGGACTGGAGCTAGATAGGGATAGTGGATAAGGAACTGGTGAGCTACTAGTGTCTTCTCTAAGGGAATCAACTATCACTGGAGATGAAGTAATAACTAGAATTTCCTCATGAGGAGAAGGAGAAGCAAGGCTTAGAGGGAGAATAAATTGGGCTGAGTTAAAGGATAGGAGAGGAATGTATGGATTTAAGCCAAAGGATAAGGATACAGGAATGCTTTGCCTCAAAAAGGGTATGAAAAGTGTAGAACCAAGGAGTGGGAGTATTGCTTGAATGGGCTCCACATTTCGAGGCATTGCTTCTCATAGTCTTTCAACTTCAGATGAAACTAAAGAAGTCCTTATTGAAGGAGAAGACAGAGTAATTGTTGCTACAAAAGAAGAAATACGAAGCAATGTTAAGTTTCAGTATCAAGAACTTGAGAAAGGAAATTAGAGACACAAAAGGAAGTTACTAGTTTCAGAAGTGGTAGCAATGATTGGAGAGCTGCAAAGGGTATAATGTTCAGCAGTTTGCTGTTTCCTTGCAGTTTCTCTTTGGAGTTCATTAGCAGCAAAAGCTTCATCCCTAAGCATTTGCTGTTGTCTCCTCTTCTCAGCACTTTGGAACACAATGATTTCTTTAGAGTGTTCCGCTTCCACTGCTTTAATAGATGCTTTGTGAATGGGGTCCCCAGTGAAATCAGAGAGAGAGACTGTCATTTTCTTCTCTCTTTTTCATGGTGCCTCATGCTCTTTTTCTGCTTCCTCTTCCGCCACGTGAGCCTCAGGTACCATTTCTTCAAGATCAAACAAAAGTTTTCTTTTCCTTTGTTGCTTCTACATGCTCTTAAGGAGATTTAAAGCTTGAGCTCTTTAAGGAGAGTCTCCCTGTGAAGCGCCTACGCCACCTGCACCAAAGAAGGAACTATAAGTAAAAGGCAAAAGTATCATAAAAAGGAGAAAAGAAAAGAAGCATCAATGCATACTTTTCTTCGAAGTAGCTCGAGTAACTCTAGGAGAAGGTGAGGCAACAGAAGCAAACTTTGTAGCCAAGGTAGGAATTAGGGTAGAATGAGCAGTGGAGGAAGTAACCACTCCAATCCCTTTAGACTTGGCTTGAGGCACGTCTAGTACCATTAATAGATCTTGAGGAGAAATGGCCAAGTGTACCTCTATATTGGCCATCCACCAGTTCTAGTACCTTTTCAGTATATTACTTTGAGATATGAAGGGTAGGTACTCAAAATTAATTAGATCTTGGATAAATTTGGAAGTTGCTTCTTCCAATCTAGATCTTGGAACCTTTAAATCTTTGCTGACAAGGTTTAAATTGGACCGACTACGGAGAGGGATAGGGACCCCCTGTGAGAGTCCAAATTGCCTAGCAAATTGGGTAGGACAATAAGGCTCAGAGATGCACTTATAAGCTCTGGGGTTCATAGCACCAATGAATAGTTCCTTGGGAATCAAAATAGAAGCCCACATGTTTTTGTGTTGAGGCGTAGAACAAGACCTATCACTCAAAAAGGTCCTCAGCCAGGCTGGGCCAATATTGGTAGCTTCGAAGGGGCAGAAGGTGTGAGAAGAATGGGAAGCTAGGAGTTGGTGAAAGAAAGAAAAGTAGAAGGCGAAGTTGGAAGGATAAAGTGAAACATTGGCTAACTTCATATCATGAGTGGTAGGGTTTGGCACCAAGAACTTTAAGCATTTAGACTGCAAATCAGTGAAGTATGCAAAAGGCCAAAGTTGGAGTATCCAAAATGGGCCTTCTTGATTGGCATCTATGGGTTTTTCACAAAAGAGGGAACAAACTCTATAAACATGACCCAAAACATATGAAACTAAGGCCACATTTCTTTGTAAAACAAAGGCTTTGAAAAGAGGGCCAAACTCAGGCATGATCCTCTGAGAAGAAGTACAAAAGAGGAATTTGCAAAGCCAATACAATAAAAAAGAGAAAAATTTCCTATCAGTCACAGGGCCTTCTCTTTTGTTCTCAACCTTAACGAAGTCACTATAGGATGAGTTTAGAGGGGGCAGAGAAAAATGGGTTTTAAGGTCAGGATAGTTTGGACCGATGGGCGTACCAATAGGGGATAATCTTAACAGATGGCAGATGTTAAGGGCAGTAGGAGCCATCATCCCACATCTAAATTGAAAGAAATTGAAAGCAGAATTCCAAAAACGAAGAGCAGCAGGTATTAAAAATGGGTCCTCTGAAAAGGTGAACTTGGACAATTGAAGGGCGTCGAAGAGGCAAAGCTCCTAAAGATCCAGTGTCCTAACAGGAACGACTCAATCATATCATTCCTCCCAGTCTGGTCTTACTGTGGGCCAACAACGATGGGGTCGGTTCGTTCTCCAGCTTCCCCAATCAAGACTGCCTTCATAAAGGAGGGGATGATCCCCTAGGTGCGGATATAGAGCTGGAAGCTCAGTGGGAATCTCCTTAAAATGGGCCCAAGCACGTATTCTTGTTGTTCATGGCGACGGGGAATGAAGATGCGCCCGTCGACAGCACTTTTCTCACTAGCCTTATATTTCTCACACTCTTCAGCAATGATCCTTTTTAAGGCTACGAATGAACTCACACGCTTCACAACCGATATTTTCAAGGAGGAATAAGCCATTAACATGAGTTTTTTCAGAAGACAAAGTTGAGAAAGAGGGTAAGGGAAAAGAGAAGTCAATAGAGATGAAGGGTTTGTGTGTTAGGTTGTAGACGCGCCCTCGAGCTTTGCTTCTACAGTTCGGACTCAAATGTCACGGTTCTGAATCTAATTCTGCAAAGTGCAATGCGAGACCGATAAATCACCAAAGAGTCCAAACCGACAAATCGTTTTGGAAAACTGATTTTTAAGAAAGAAATACCAAACATGGATTGCTTTGCCAGATACAGAGTCGCCACCTAAATATTTTATTTTGGGAGAATTTAGGAAATCCTGACTCGTTGCCTAAGGCCACATGTTCGTCATCACCAAAGTTGCCTCGGCTCGGGAACTTGGGTACGATTGGGGAAGGTCATCTATGAGCACCCCCGCTCGCCCGATCAAAGATCGGCCTGTACTAAGCATGATATCTTGTTTTTGAAAACATATGCGTTCTTATTCCGGTTATTAGCTAGAATTTACTATGTGGTGCGCACAACACACAAGTATAGACTAGATCGCCTAATTTGGAACAAAGCATTGCATTTTCATTTGTTTGAAAATGGTTTGAAGTTTGCTACTCGCGAGTAAGCTAAAATGCGGATTTCAATGAATTATCCCAATTCAAGTAATCCAACCTTCACCCACAGGCATTCAGGTAGTTAATCACGTAAGCAAATAGCCTTATGGCAAGCATGCTGTTATGGCAACATTAACACACATGCAGTATGCTAAAGCGTAAACACTTACCTAGTACTCCGAGCCAAAACAATAGCTAATTAGTAATCAATGCATGATCCTAGCTATGTTAAGATGCCTAATGCAACACATGCAAAATGCAACTAGAATAGGCTCAGCTATCTAAGAATGGCATGTGAAATGCGACAACTCGATACACGTATTCAAGTTGGAATTGAAATGCTACGTGGTTAGTATGATGCGCCAAGCCCGGTGCATGCAATACAAATGAATTATGCAAACATGCGAGCATAAGGATGGTAATTAAAACATGACCTAAAACTAACCATTGAAAGCAGGTAAGTAAAAGGGAGAAAGACGTGGGGTTGGAAGACATTCACACACTCACGCACACTTATTACAAAATTGGTCCTCTCGACGGAGGGTCCGAATAAATAATACAAACCAAATAAATAATCAACTACCCTAGCTAATTGAACATTACAAAACCCTTAACTAATTTAACAAATTAATTAAGCTATGAAACTAAAGAGGTCATCGCAGCTCCACATCGGAATGATTGAATGATACATGCTTGATCGCTTCGCTCAGAAACCCGTTGCCATGCCACATGTTGCCTCTGTTTACACTGTTCTGCACCTCTGAAAACTGCATAAGTCCCAAAGATGCTTCTGAACCACTCCCTGAACACTGTGAGATGTCACCAGCCAAGATATAGGAACACCGGCCATGTGGAATTGATCACCAACCATTTGTGAGGATCTCGGCCAACAATGTTTAGTCGATCGGCACTGAAGATGGCCGGCCGGCCATATCTTCCTGCAGAATGCTGTTTTGCTGCAGCAGAGGACAAATAGAGCATGGCAATGCATTTTCAAGGCAATGTCTGCACAAACACCCCTTATCATGTTTAAGGCTCAAAGGAGTGTAATGCTCGACTCTCGGGCCACCAATCATGCATTCCAATGCATGATGGCCAAAGGAGCCAAGTGTGCAAATCAATATGGAATGAATGCACCAAAACACACATATGCCTCACACTCTATCATGTTGGATCAAGAGTGCCGGTGACCGAGGATTGAAGCACGTTTCGTCACTTCGAGTACAAAACGTCCCTCGTTCCTCGTGTTTGGTTTGACACCCCAAACCAAACACAATGCAATGCATGCAAGTATGTCAAATACAATGTAATGCATGCAAACAATGTAATGCAACATGAGCATACCAACTCAACGCAATGCAATGCAACCTAAGCATGCAACCTAGGCTAATGTAACATGAGCATGCCAAGTATGCAACAATGTTTTGTAATGCAACTAGCTAAACATCATGCAATATACCAAATATGCAAACATGATACAATACAAGCATGCAAATATCATGAAAGCAAACATGCTCAAATGGACTTAAACCAAAAGGGCAGGCCTCAGCCATGCCCAAATCAATGGCCAAAATGATGAAATGATGGCTTGAAAAGTAAGGAAATGCATGCTCAATGCATTGGCCTATGGCTTAAGCATAATAGTACAACTCTCAAACATGATGAAGATGTGACAAATGTGAGAATGTAGCAATGAAGCAAGCTCTGAAATTACATTCCAAAGGATGCTAAATCATGCAAATAGCTCAAAGAAAGCATGTCAAGAAGCTTGAAACACAAAGCTAGTCAAGGGCTTTACACTACAACCATACTAAGTAATGCTCAAATGACCTAAAGCACTCAAAACAGACCTAAGGCAGGTCAAAATTGTAGCAAAAACATGTTGGACTCGCAACAAAGATGGCAAGAAAGATAGGCTCCCGAATTATCTCACAAGCAAGGCATAATGGCACAACTCTTAAACACAATTAAAGAGTGATAAACATGAGAGCATGGTAGAAGTTTATGGTCTGAAATTATCTACCAAATGATGCCATATCATGCAAATAACTCAAATATGACATGCTAGGGGGCCCAAAGTGCAAGGCTAGCAAAGCCAAATACCCTATAGCTATACAAAGCGAGCCTCAAAAGGCCAAGAACAATCAAAATAGTTCTAAACATGTCAAAATAATGCTAAAACATGTATGGAGTATAGCCAAGACAAGCTAGCATGAAGGGCCAAAACATCAAGTAAGCTAGGCCAATGGACATGTTTACACTACACCTACCAAAGCCAAGCATGAGATGACTTCACCAACTAAAATCAGAGTCAAGGCATGTTATATAATGACCAAAAACATGCTGGAATGGAGCCAACACATGCTAGAAAGATGAGCCAAAAGCTTAAGCATACAAGGCTAGTTTGTAAGGATTACACTATAAGTGTAAAAAACATGCATGGGGTGAGCAAGATAGCCCAAAACAGAGTTATGGCGGGTTTGGAAAGTCACAAAAATGAGCCTTAACAAAGCCTTCAAGAAGTAGAAACGCATGCTCTTTTGGAGGGCCATCAATACAAGCAAACAAGAGAAGAGGAGGGGGGACAACCCCCCTTATTTTGAGCCTCAAACAAGTTTTCTACCACTAAAATTCCTCTGGAATTCAGTGGTTTTAAGGCCAAAAGATGTTGTCGAAAAGTTTGAAAGTTAGCTCACAAGGCCTTACAAGCCAAGGAGCAAAAGGGAGGACAACCCCCTAGCCAACCAAGGCACAAACCAAGACTTTTAGGACTGAAAAACCAGAGGAAAAATAGAGGTTTTTGTAGTTCAACACCACCCCAAAAAACAGCCCCAAAGTAGTGTGCAAAGGTGGTGAAGTAAGTGTGCAAAACAAATACAAAAGAGGAGAGGTGCTTACCCTTGTAGCACAGCAACAAAAGGGGTCTAAACTCTGAGCTAAAACCAGCTTTTGGAGCTCAAAATGATCCTCAAAGAACCTCAGCCCAATGGTTGTTGAGTTTGATCAAGGATGCCTAGGCAAAGGTGAGGTATATCTTCAAGTATACCTCTTGCATGCACACAAGGTCAAGAGTGAGAGCAAGCTTGAGTGAAAAATTGAACTTTTGCTCTGAAATTTCTAGAGAGAGAGAACTTTTATGGAGAGAGAGGCTCCTAAAACTTGTTCAAGAAGTTCCTCCTTGAAAATGAGAGATATAGCCTCATATATAGCAAAAATGAGCTCAAGGTCGAAAATATCTGATTATAGGATAACTGGAGGAGAAATATCTGCCAATTCTGGGCTTTCTGGACACTTCTGGCCGACCGACTATCTTTGGTGTCAACCGGCCATCATTTTTGGCTGATAAGGTTCACTTTTGGCCGACCTATGGCCTATGAGGACAAATTGTGGCCGATGCACTTCCATAGAGGCCGATGGAAAAAATCAGTCCTGGTCCCTGACTTGAAGCAAGCATAATTCCTTCATCTGGACTCCTTTTCAGGTCATTCTTGAGCCTAAATTGTAAACCCGGAAGTATTCTTTCCAAATTTGAAAGCCTCACCTCAAAATTCTATGTGTTCTAAGAGATATCTCTCTTTTAGTGAAGGTTGCTCAGTTTCGGTCCAACCGAAATGATGCCCAACTTCAACCAATCATATCTCCCCCATCCGGACACGGCTTTAAGAGATTCTTAAGTGAAAAATGAAGCCCCGGAAGTAATCTTTCCAATGGTGGTAGCTTCATAGCTGAAATCCAAGTATTCAAAAGGATAGGCCTGATTTAGTGAGGGCTGCTCGACTCTCTCTTAGCGATTCATGCCCATCTTCTTCTCCAACTAGGTTTCTTTCCTCTTCTCCTATTTTCTTCAACTCCAAACCCCTAAGCAAGGTGTTTTGAAAGATTTTTTAGAGATTTCACATCTCTTTCATTCATTTCTACTTTGTCCTTGCTCAGTTTACCGAAAAGCGCAACATTTGAACGAAATGCGAGCGTCAGAACATCGTAGGAACCTATTTTCAAAAATGTTTTGAAAGAGAGGGTTTTAGGTCTAAAAACCATTCAAAATAGTTTTGGTCCAAAGGGGGTGTGAAGTTTGGATTTGACTCTCTCTTTACTGAAGAAATCGAACCCTTGCACTTCACAACTTTCACCACCAAGTAAACCATCAGTGGCGCCCAAGTCTTAAGGGCGGTTAAAAATGGGGTGTCTACATAGGCGAACAAGTAAATTAGAAACACAAAATAAAAGGGTTTTTAAACCTTTCTGTCTGAAAAATACCCAAACGTTTTAAGTGGGTAGAATTCATAAAGAAGTACTAAAGGTACGGATGCAAAAGTTTTCTCTCAATGTTGATAATTTAGGAGGGAAACGTATCTCAAATACTAATATTGGCTTCAAAATCAAATGTTTGGCTATGAAGCCAAGCTTTGGCGCCAAAATCAGGTGACAAACATTCAGCTAGAGCTTCGAAAGCAGGAAGTTGACTTCGAAGCACATTTCACACCTAAGAGTACAAGAGTGCCCATGTATTTGTTTACTTCAAGAGGATTAAATACCTGCTTTTAGGTTTCTTGTTGAAAGTAAAATCCTTTGAAATAAAGTTTGAAATACTCTGTGGTTAGAATTTGTTTGTTCTAGACTTCGAAGTGACATAAAACCAATATTTGGTTAAGCAATGAAGAATACAAAGGGAATCACTTTTTTAGAATAAAACAGTGTAATCCTTAAAGGAAGTTTCCATACTTCAAAAAATGTAGACTGTTTGTTCGAAGCAAAAATAGTTGATTCGAAACTGTTGATTGTGTTAACCATATGATTGGGAAAAGAAGACCTAAGGCAAAGGTTGTCAATTACACTCCATATGTTGGTGAAGTTCAAATTAGGTCTCCAGTATTCCATTGGATATGTTTAAATCAGGTTTCAAAGGACAAAATTGGTGAATTCGAAGCTTTGATTTTGTTTATTTTGGATAAATAGAATGAAATCAGACCATGCCAAATAAAGAAAGGAAAGCCTAGCTTTATTAAGATGAAAGTAATTACATCAGAAAGCCTTTTTGGCTACATATTCAATTTCATAAAAATAAGGAATAGAGAAAATGACAAGGTCATGGAACTTGTTCCAACAGTGGTTAATGAATTTTTGTTCATATGGAGAAGTGGTTTGGAAATACTCTTTGGATCCAGTAGGACGCTCGTGATCCTCAGCTAGTCACCTGAAAAGGAATGAACACTCCGGTTGGGGGTGCCGGAATTAGCACTCCGACGAATAAGCCAGCGTGTACTCTCTTGGTTGCTTATATCTCAAGTAAACTTACTTGTTCTCACATACCTTTTTTAGCTGATGCTCTTCTTATTTATAGTTGTCCTTGATGTTGATGGTTGGGCCCACCTTTCGTCCAATGAACAATCGCTCATTTGGCTAGCTCTTCATATTCGGCCTAGTTTACAACTGATTCAAAGGTCAATCTGTCTATTCGGCCTCTGTCCCTCTAGGCTATGAGCCGTATAGTACATGACTTGATTTCCTTCTTTAAGTTATTCGGCTAACCTACGTAGTAATCTACTCGGCCCCCACAATTGCCCCCCAAACATCCTAATAATGTCAGTTAGCTGGTATGTTTGGTTTTGGACTTAGAGGGTCAAAAAATATGGTGGTTTCCCTTATTCCAATGCAAGCGTCAGAACGCTTACTCTTTTTAGGCATGATTACAATTTTTCGCCCCTTCGTACGCTTCATTCATTTAATACGATTTGAAACCGTGTTGTCTCTTCGTTTGTATGCTTTTTTGAATGCACAAGGTTTCTCGTTGCCTGTCAGTTCACCTCCCTCGCTTCACGCCCTCTGCAACCTCTTTTCATTCTTCATTGTCCTCATTTCTTGTAAGTTTTTCTCTCTTCCATTTTGACTCCTTTTCCTTGTTTGTTTGCTGTTTAGAGTGTCCACTTTACCTACTATGATGGCGAAACATCTGAGAGCCCTCCTTTCTACGGACCGAGTTTCTGGTTTTCATCATCATTTTTCTATTCCTGACGACGTCCATCTGTCACTCTTGGCAGAGAACGTGATTGACACAGAGAGGACTGACGAGAGTACAATCGTCTTTCCTCTCCTGTCAATTGCTGAGGGCGGAGTCCGCTTCCCCCTTCATCCACTTTTGAAGGCTGTCCTTCGCCATTGGGGTTTAATCACTTCTCAGCCGAACGTAAACTTTTACAGAATAATAATAGGGATTGTAGAACTAAACCGGCGCCTTAGGCTTAACCTTGGAATCCCTGCCATTCGGCATTGTTATGCCTTGGCCAAATCCACTGGTCAGCAGGGGGGCTACTTTCGCAGGGCCAAGGACACCGACCATCATCTGGTGACAATGCTTGCCAGCTTTAGTAAGCGTGTTGATGATGTCATGGTCATTGTTCGTGGCAACTGGAAATTCGGCGAGAGTGAAGATCGTCAAGATCCAGTGCCTAGGCGAAGAGGCGAACCAGGTGGTCGTTTAATCCCCCATGAATTTTTATTAAATATTTACTTGGTTCAACTTCTACGTACTTACCATTTTATTTGTGTAGGAAATGATTTGAAAAAAGTTCTCGTTTCGGCCGACGATGCTATACTTGCGTAGATCAGAGCTGCACTCTAGTTCTTCGGCCATCCGAATCTCCAGAAACAAGGGAGGACGGCCCACATTATTTTGAGATACGAGCCGACCTACACTACTTTTTTGGTCGCAGATAATATTCTGATTCCAAGGGGTGAACAGCACCTTACGACGCTTGTTTTTTCGGGCTTCAAAAACCTTAGGCAGATTGGTTTTGAGGCATCAGACTCAGAGCCGGTGGATGAACAAGTAGCCGAAGGGGTCGCTGAGCAGCCAAATCAACCACCCTAGGATAGATCTGACGGATTAGAGGAAGAGGTTGACGCGACACTAAATTTGGCTTTTGAAGAAGCCAGCCTTAATCCTCCATCCACTTCTGGCCGAGCAGACGTGTGATTCAAAGACATTTTCACTGACTTGGGGGACTTACCCGGCTCATATCCTAACAACATGGCTGGCGAGTCGCTCACTCAAATGGCTAGGCGGAGAAATGCCGTGAGGATGGCTGCCCGTCGGAAAGCTGAGGCCGAGCGAAATGAACCTCCACCCCCTCCTCCCGATGCTAGGGAAGAGACTCAACTTGCTCCTGTTGAGGTGGTTCAGACTAATATGGCCGACACGGAGCCTGTTGTCAATCAACAGGACCAAGTGACGGAGCAAAGCGGCGAAAAACGTTCGGCCGAACAAGAAGCCGGTTATTCGGAAGACTTGGTGGATAAAGGGCCACGAATGGAAGAGTCGGACTTGGTTGTGCCATTTATAATACAACCAAGGATGAGGAACACGCTGGTTGCTTCCGATGCATCGGCTGTAAATGACCCAGTTGTGGCCTTGAGCTTGGCCTTCTCTATTTCTCTGCCGGTTGATAGAGCAACCTTTAGGGCAGAGCACGATCTGTTGTCCATCGTATTAGCCGCTCAGTCGGCGATATTGGTACGTGATCTTTGTAATTATGCAAGACTAACCAAAACAAAAATTTTTATTGGCTTACCGATTTCTTGTTTTGTAGGCGGCGGGAAGGATAGCTGAGATTGGCCGTCGCCAACATGACGCTATCGAACAGATCAGTTTTCTCACAGCTAAAGTGGAAAACGAGAAGGGGAAGGCAGCAGAGGCCTCTTTGAGAGCCGAATCTGAGGCCATAAAAGCGACGGCAGAGAGAGCGAGGGCTGATGCCGAAAAAAATAAGGCCAAGGCTGTTGACCAACTGAGATTGGCCGTCGAGGAGAGGGCGAGTGCCAGCGAAGAAGTGCTCAAATTGGCCAACGAGACAATTGCCAAGTTGGAGGCAGATTTGGAGGAGTCAAGGAGGGCAATGGCAAACGTCGAATCCTAGATTTCCAAGTCATTCTAAGCTGGCAAGGATGCGGCTTTGGAGAATTACATAGAAGAAGTGCCGAAGTTCGAGAACAAGGGGTTCAAACACGGCTGGCTCAAAGCCTTAGCTGCCGCTAATGCGGTATCGGAGTAACCGATTCCGTACGAGCAGGTAGGCGTTGAGCCGCTGGAGTCTGACCTTGAAGACTGACCTAGAGTCCAAGTATTTTTCGTTTTGTTTTGGTGTTCTGTGTATGTAGATTTTGTTAGACTTTGTTAGAATTTTGACTGTTTATTTTTGTCAGAAGCTAACGTAGGGTAGTTTTCATTTGTGAAATGACTTCTGTTTGTGCTCAATTTATGAATGAAAATTGCGTTTGCCCTTCTACCTTGCTTTTGCCTTTTTGCCTGATGAATGTGCTTGTTAACGGCTAAGTAAGATGTAGAAACATGAAATGTGATGCACAAACTACTGAATTAATCCAACGTAAAAATAACTATATAGCACTGCAAATTAGCAGAATATATTAGTGAATCTGCCCTTACCCCAGCAAGTTGACGAACAAGACCGCCGAAAAACGGCAGTTTAGGGATTTGCTGGGGCATAAGAACGTCTTAACGCATGGTATTGATATCTAGGCCGAATAGATTGATAAACCTGCCCTTGCCTCAGCAAAATTGAACAGGACCGCCTAAAAACGGCAGTTCAAAAAATCTGCTAGGGCACCATGACAATTCGGCTCAGAGCTCCAATACTTAGGCCGAATAGATTGATGAATCTACCCTTGCCCCAACAAGTTGATAAACAGAACCGCCTGAAAACGGCAGTTCGCCTAAAAAATGCAGTTCAGGAGTTTGCTGGGGCACAATAGCAATTCGGCTAGGAGCTCTGATATTTAGATCAAATAGATTGATGAATCTTCCCTTGCCCCAGCAAGTTGATGAACGGGACTACCTGAAAATGGCAGTTTAGGAGTTTGCTGGGGGCCAATAGCAATTCGGCTAGGAGCTCTGATATTTAGGCCGAATAGATTAATGAATCTGCCCTTGCCCCAGTAAGCTAATGAACACGGCTGCCAAATTAATGAACAAGACTGCTGATCCACGTCAGTTTGTGGCGCAGAGCATTAAAGGCAACGCTTTGGGAATGCTGCACCCGCGATTAATAAGATGGTAGAGGCTGCGTTCGTTTAGGGTCCATATTGGTGTCCATATTTGGCAGATCATAGGAGGGAGAAGAATAGTGAGTTTGAACTAGATGTCTAGAAGGCTATTTTTCAACAGCAGATGAAAAGGGAGAACACTCGCGGAGTTGGATGCAGAGATGAATCGAGGTGGTGAGCCTACGCGTACGGGGAGTAGGACGTCGAGGGAACGTGAAAAATGCCAGTCCCCGCGTCCTTAAAGTAGGTCACCTAGAAGGGAAAAACAGCAACAGGGCAGCTCCCTTGTACCACGCTCGAGAAGAGAAACCAGTGTGACACCGCGCCCGTTAAGTTTTGCGATTTTTGTGGGGAACAAACCGATGACGGAAGCAGATTCAGTTGTGCATGACCCAAATGTGACGGTCGAGTTTGCTCGATAAATTTTTCCACCAGAAGTCTAGCAATCGATAGTCGGTCGACCTGATTTCGAAGTGTTTCGGGAGGGCATCCATGGAGCGGTGAAAGGGCTGTATACTGCCTATGAAATCGGCATGCGTCTTCGAGATAGATTAGAAGAATGAACGCATTCGAAGCTTAGAAGCTTGTGTGGAGAAGGCTGAGTGCGAACTAAGGAAGGTCAAAACTGCCGAGATGCAATCGGCTGGCCAAGCTGACCCGATTGTGGAAGAAAGGGTGACCTAATGGCTCATAAGTCATGCGATTGCCGATCAAGATACGACAAGCATGTTTGCAATAGAGGCGGCAAGGACCAGGGCTTATGAAAAAGGCTTCCATGAGGGCCGAAAAGTTGGGATACATAAGACTAAGGAAAATCTCGCCGAAGAGGTCTGCCGATATGAGAATCATGGATTTAAGCACGGGTGGGTCAAGGCTCTCTAGGCCGCAGTGGCTCTCTGGGCAGCAGGCGTTGATTCGGCGCCGCCGTTATATCAGAGTCATCATTTTCCCGTTGCGGCTTTCGAAGTTGAGAAGAGTGATGTCGAGGGAGATGCCGAATAAAACTAGACATATTGTAACATGTAGATCAGGAGCAAACTATGTATTATCGATTAATTCAATGAGACATTTTATTTTAAACGTTTTCGTGTTGTTTCAATTTATGTTTATAAATTCAGTTATGATCATCTTCCATTTTTTGCCAACTACGTTTATGCTTTTTAATTATAATATTCACAAAAAGCGTGCCGAATTTCGAGGCTTTTATCTTGGCCAAACTCGACCCGATCGTGTCCTGCAAGGATGGGGCTCCGAATTCGAGGCTTTTATCTTGGCCAATCGCGAAATTGACGAAAGGTGCTTCGAATTCGGAGACTTATTTGGCCTAAAAGTGTCATGCACGGATAGGGCTCCGAATTCGGAGGCTTTTATCTTGGCCAATTGTGAAATCCATGAAGGGCGCTCCGAATCTGGTGACTTATTCGGCCCAAACGTCTCTTGCACGGATGGGGCTCTGAATTCGGAGGCTTTTATCTTGGCCGATCGTGAAATCCACGAAGGGCGCTCTGAATCCAGTGACTTATTCGGTGCAAAAGTGTCATTCAGTGATGGGGCTCCGAATTCGGAGGCCTTTGTCTTGGCCAATCGTGAAATCCACGAAGGGCGCTCCGAATCCGGAAACTTGTTCGGCCTAAAAGTGTCATTCACTGATGGGGGCTCTGAATTCAGAGGCTTTTATCTTGGCCAATCGTGAAATCCACGAATGACACTCTGAATCCGGAGGCTTACTCGGCCCAAAAGTTTCACTGATGGGGCTCTGAATTCGGAGGCTTTTATCTTGGCCAATCGTGAAATCCACGAAGGGCGCTACGAATTCAGAGACTTTATCGGCCCAAAAATGTCATTCATTGATGGGGCTCCGAATTCGGAGGCTTTTATCTTGGCCAATTGTGAAATCCACGAAGGGTGCTCCGAATCCGGAGGCTTACTCGGCCCAAAAGTTTCACTGATGGGGTTCCGAATTCGGAGGCTTTTATCTTCGAACTAAAATTTCATATAGCGAGATAAGAAGTCTTGCATTATAAGAGTGAAAGTTGTACACGGTGAATATTCAAAACAAGTTATCATGCCCCACAAGCCGAGTTAATGATAAAATTTACACAAATGCGTGGAATTCCAAGGACGTGGCAGACTTCTCCCAGACATGTCTTTGAGCCGATATTCCCCTGTTCCCGCGATTGAATCGATCTGATAGGGGACGTGCCAGTTAGGACCCAATTTCCCGTCAGTCGGATTCCTGGCAACTGGAAGTGCTTTCTTCAAGACCAATTCTCCTAGTGCATAGCGGCGTAGCTGAACACGTTGATTATACGACTTAGCAAGCTGCTGTTGGTATCGTGCCACGGATGCACGGGCACGGTCTTTTCATTCTTCAATCAGAGTCAAATCGAAGGCCAGCATCATGTCATTTCGGCCCATATCAAAAACTTTCGATTTCAAGGTCGGGAGGCCGATCTCCAGGGAAATGATTGCTTGGGTTCCAAAGCATAAAGTGAACGATGTTTCCCCAGTGGATCACCTCAGAGTAGTGCGATGAGCCTATAACACACTCGGCAATTCTTCGACCCATCTGCCTTTAACTTTCTCCAGCCTCTTCTTGATGCCGTCCAAGATGGCTTTGCTGGAGGCTTCAGCTTGACCATTGCTCTGTGGATAAGCCGGGGTGGAGAAATAGGGCTGAATACCATACGTGCTACACAATTCTCGGTAGACGCCACAATCAAACTAGGTGCCGTTGTCTAAAATAAGTGCTCTTGGAATGCCGAATCGTGTTATGATATTTTTCCATACAAAACGCCTAACATCAGTATCATAGATGTGTGTTAGTGCCTCTGCTTTGACCCATTTTGTGAAGTAATCCGTCACAACAATTAAGAAAAACTTGTTACCTGGGGCCCGTGGTAATGGCCCGATGATATCAAGCCCCCATTGAGCTAACGACCAAGGACTGGTGATTGAGCTCAACTCCTCAGCAAGCAAATGGGTTAATGGGGAAAACTTCTGGCACTGTTCACATTTCTTGGCGTAACACTCGGCATCAGCTCTCATGGTCAGCCAGTAGTACCCCTGTGTTACAACTCGATGAGCCAAAGAACGCCCACCAGAATGGGCACCACATCTACCTTCGTGTATTTCGGTCAAGAGTTCTTCGACTTTATCCGGATGAACGCATTCTAGGTATGGACCAAAAAGGGATTTTTTGCAGAGCTTTCCTTGCGGATCTAAGTAATATCGCAGGGCTTTGTTTCGCAGTTTGTGTGCTTCTTTCTTGTCCGTCAGGAGTTATTCGAAAGATAGAAATGCAGTGATGGGGTCCATCCAACTTGGACCTGATTCTATGATATTGATTTGAATCAACTCTAAAGGGGAAATGCTCGGCTTAGGGATGAATCCTACTTCAATTGTCCGTTTAATTTCTGAGTTGATGACGGAGGCTAGGCAAGCCAAGGCGTCTGCATGTGTGTTCTGATCCCGGGTTATTTGATTTAATTCATGATGGTCGAATTTTGCAAGCAAAGAATTCGTCGTTTTCATGTAAGCTGCCATACGAACATTTTTGGCTGCGTATTCTCCCTTCAATTGGTTGATGACTAGCTTTGAGTCGCAGAAGATAAGTAGACGCCGAGCACCAAGGAGATGTGCATTCCGCAAGCCGGTTAACAACGCTTCGTATTCGGCCTCATTGTTCGATGCTTCGAAGCCCAGTTTGACAGCCTACTCAATTATTTCCCCGTCGAGAGCCATGATCACTACACCCGCCCCACTGCCATGTTGGTTGGATGATCCGTCACAATACAACTGCCAAATGTCCCCCATGTAAAATATCCATTTCGGCTTAGGTTGAATTTGATTAGACTTAAAGTTGGCGAGGCATCCAGTGAATTCAGCCACAAAGTCGGCGAGTACTTGCCCTTTGATTGAGGTTCTGGGCAGAAATTGAATATCATACTGGCCGAGTTCGAGAGCCCATTTTGAAATGCGCCTTGATGCTTCTGTACTACGGAGTACTGATCGGAGGGGTAGTCCGTTAGTACCTCAATGGTATGCCCCTAAAAATAATGCATCAGTTTTCTTGCTGCCGTGACGAGAGCCAGGATGAGTTTTTCTAATGGAAGGTAGTGTGTTTCGGCGTCAACCATTGCTTTGCTCACATAATAAACTAGCCGCTGCTCCCCAAGTTCTTCCTTTAACAGTAACGACTCGGTCGAAAACTGCCAGATATAAAATGAGCGGATCACCTGCCGAAGGTGTTGTCAAGAGCGGAATTGACAGGAAGTAAATCTTCAAACCTTCCAAAGCGGCTTCGCACTCGGGGGTCCATTCAAAAGCTTTACTCTGTCGAAGGGTATGAAAGAATTGCTGGCAGCGATCTGTGGAACGACTGATGAATCTGTTGAGTGCGGTGGCCATTCCCATCAACTTTTGAACCTTTTTGATCAACCGAGGAGAGCCGAGTTCTAGAATTGTTGTGATTTGCCTCAGGTTGGCTTCGATTCCGCGGTGGTTAACAATGTAGCCAAGGAATTTACCAGATCCGATGCCGAAGGCACATTTGAAAGCGTTCAGCTTCATTTTGTATTTGCGAAGAATGCCGAATGTCTCTTCCAGATCGGCTAGATGAGTTTGCTCTTCTTTGGACTTGACCACAATATCATCGATGTACACTTTCATAGTACGGCCGAGTTGCTCTTTGAACATGGCAATGACTAGTCTTTGGTAGGTTGCCCCCGCATTCTTCAGCCCGAAAGGCATAACCTTATAGCAATAAGTTCTTCTTGGGGTGAGGAATGCAGTTTTGTCTTGGTCCTCCGGATGCATGGCAATTTGATGGTAACCCCTGTATGCATCTAGGAAGCTCATACATTGATAATGTGCTGTTGCGTCTACAAGTTGGTCAATTCTGGAAAGGGGAAAGCAATCTTTGGGACAAGCTTTGTTTAAGTCCGTGAAATCTACACAAACACGCCAAGTTTCATTTTTTTTCTTTACAACCACAGTATTCGACAATCATGTAGGATAGGTCACTTCGCGGATTGCCCCAGCATCAAGTTACCAGCCAACTTCTTCAACAATGGCAGCAGTGTGTTCCGTGGCAGACCGTTGGCTTTTCTGAATAATCGGCTTACATCTGGGATCAACATTTAAGCGGTGCTGAGACACAGATGGATCCACTCCTGGCATCTCATATGGTGACCATGCGAATACATCAAGGTTGCCGAGTAAGAAGGAAATTAGAACCTGCCTGTTAACTTTATTCAGGGAGGCACCGACCATGAAGAATTTGTCAGGATTCCCGTCGATTTCAACTCGATCCAGGGCTCCGGTTGCCTTTTCACTTGGGAGCCGCCCAACGTCGTCGACGCTCTCTCGATCCAGCACCTCAATTGAATTCACTTCCAGGTCTCTTGGTGTCTTTGTAGTAAGAAGATAACATGCCTGCGCTGATTTCTGGGAACCTCAAATTTGCTCAATGTCGTGTTCAGTCCGAAAGTGAAGTAATTGATAATATGTGCTGGGCACGACCTGCATCGTATGCAGTCAAGTTCGTCCCATGATAAGATTATATGGCGAAGGAAGCTTGACAACCAAAAATTCTACATTCACTGACCGGGAGCCTGCCCGAACTAGTAGTGTGATTTTGCCCAATGAGTATTCCGGATTAGCATTGAAGCCGAATAACGGATAATGAGCTAGAGACAGGTCCAACTCAGTGATGCCGAGTTTGACGAAGGTCTTGTAGTACATAACTTCCGAAGTGCTCCCCTGATCAATGAGAACAAGCTCAATGGTGAATCGGTTTATGCGTAGCTCGATGACCAAGGGATCAATGTGGGAGAGCGTTACGCCAGCCAAATCTGAATCATCAAAAGTAATACTCGAAGCTTCATGGGGCCGTTTCGCTGGTGTGATTTGTTTTTGGGGGTTAGGATATGACTGAATTGTATGTATGGCGGATCCCGTCGGCAAGCTGTATATCATATGGATTACGCCGAGTGGAGGTGAATCCTACCGTAAAGCAACTGTTTTGGTTGAGTCGTTCTTTCGGACGTGTTGCTTAAGCCAACCGTCTTGTACCAACTCCTCAAGGTGACCTTTCAAAGCATAACAACTTTCGGTATCATGACCGGAGTCTTTGTGATATTCGCACCGCCTATCCCGTCTCCTCGTGTCGAGAAGTCCCACCATCTTAGGTGGCCATTTGAAGAACGGCAGATGTTGTACTTTAGACATAACCATGCTGATCGGCTCTGACAACTCTGTATATTTCTTGTTCGTGCGCCTTATAAGCCTGCTATCCACTTAAAGTTATTCATTAGCCCGGTGTGGACATTGGTCATTTGATCGGCGCGAATCTCATCTTTTGTCTCGTTTCGTCCGATTTTGTGGTTTAGGGCTCTGTGATGGTACAGAATTTATTGGCTGAACGATTTCAGATGGGGCCGTCTTGCTAGCCTTGTGCCGGCTTTGACCCGCAGGGCGTCATCTTTCACTTTGCAGTATTCCTCGACTTTCTTCATTAGTGACCAAACTGTTTTGGGGGGCTTTTTGGTCAAGGGGTTGTAGAGGGCACTATCAGGATACAACTCCATTTTAAAGGCGGTGATGGCCATGGAGTCATTACAGGCATCATTTACGAGATTAAAGCATTCCCAATAGCGCGCCAAATATGCTCGTAGGGTTTTCCCTGGTTGGATTTGCATTGCCCAGAGAGAATCGACCTGCTTCGGTTGGACCTCATTGGTGATGAACCTTGCCCTGAAGGATTTTTGGAGTTGATGGAAGCTCTTAATCGATGCCAGCTCCAATTTATAATACTATCTGACGGCCAAAGGTCCCAAACTACTCGAAAATATTCAACACATGAGGGCCTCGTCGTTTGCATGTAGCGTCATGACTTGCTTATAATGACGGATGTGAGCAGTGGGGTCCGATTTTCCATCGTATAGGATGAATAATGGAGCTTTGAACTTTTTGGGTAGCACTGCCCTTGCGATCCGTCGCACAAAGGGGTCATGTTGATCCTCTTTATCTGAACCATTTCTTCTTCGCTTATTCCGTGCATGCGGACTCCCTTCAGAGGAACTGGAGGTTTTGACTCGTCCCTTCTTTTTGGATTCTAGGGATGATGAGTCAGAATCACTGTCACTATCTTGTCTCCGAACTTGAGGTCGTCGACCATCCTTTCTCAGAGGTCATCCCGGATCTTGGCATGCGGCTTGTTGGGATTTTGCCACCTCCAAGGCCAAATCCTGTCGAAGGTGCTCGTTCTCAGCGATTATGTTTTCCAACCTCTGTTCGTTTTGTTTCGCCTGATCCATAATCGCTAGCATTGTCTCATGTGCTGATGTCGAGGGTGAGGTCTGGGCAACTGAGTCGAAGTTCAAGGCCCTTCGTGAGACAATGGTCTCGGGCCCAAGCATGTTGCTTGGAGTGGTATCATCTCGTCACGTAAGGTCGTCAGCGACTATCAAAGGATCTTCCGTTACGCTCGCCATGGATATGCTAGAGTATTCCCACAGACAGCGCTAATTGTGGAGAAGTGGTTTGGAAATACTCTTTGGATCCAGTAGGACGCTCGTGATTCTCAGTTAGTTACCTGAAAAGGAATGAACACTCCGGTCGGGGGTGCCGAAATTAGCACTTCGACGGATAAGTCAGTGTATACTCTCTTGGTTGCTTATATCTCAAGTTAAACTTACTTGTTCTCATGTACCTTTTTTAGCTGATGCTCTTCTTATTTATAGTCGTCCTTGATGTTGATGGTTGGCCCACCTTTCGTCCAATGAACAATCGTTCATTCGGCTAGCTCTTCATATTCGGCCCAGTTTACAACTGATTCAAAGGCCGATCGGCCTATTCGGCCTCTGTCCCTCTGGGCTATGAGCCGTATAATACATGACTTGATTTCCTTCTTTAAGTTATTCGGCTAACCTACGTAGTAATCTACTCGGCCCCCACAGTTCCTTTTTTACTCTATCTTCTATCTTTTCCAAGCTAGGTTGCTGAAGTTAATATGCTCTTATTTGATAAAAAAGTTGTTCGGCTTTTATTTCGAACTCTGTTTCCTTCAATCCTTATTCTATCTCATCCATATCAAAGTCATCCCAGTATGCAGAGTCTTTATTCTTGAAGTCATTATATTCATCAATAAGGTTGTCTGCTTTATATTGGGTGTGAATTCAACGGGTTGAGATGTTGTCCAAAGATTGAGTGGTGGCCACAAAAGTTTGGTGCCAATGGAGAAGCAGTGGGAGTTGATCCAAAAACATCTGAAGCCCTGCTTGGGCAATAGGATTGAGGACATGACTCCGGGTCATAACGTCACAAGCCCATCGAAAATTCTCAAGAGGAACATCACTCTCAAGAACATTGAAGGGCAAATGAGAAAAGGCCACAAGTAGAAGCTGAGCTTGATATCACTCAAATATAGTGGGGGGAGTTGGAGGTTCATAGGAAGGAAGAAACTGATTCTCAAAGAGAGTAAGTCTCAGTTCTTCCACCTAATGAGGGTTTTGCGGAAGAGGAGGAGCAGGAGGATCCATCTCGAAAGAAGAACGGAACTGGGGGTTGTTTACATATGCAAGTCAGTCAGAAGAGCAAACTTTTGCCCTCTGGGCTAAGAATGACGCGCTGTAACCTTGTACTTCCTCTGGACAACAAGTGGTTTGCACAATCTTCGTAGGCATGGAGGATGTGTACCATGCTATGAGTAAGTTGTCTTCCAAACTGCATCGGCGATTGATGGATACATATGGGTAAACTACCAAGCTCTGAGCGATAGGAGGGAAAGATAGAAGATTAGCAAATTCGACGAAGTGATGATTAATGCGCTCTCTTAGCCTGGATTCCTCAAGTTCTGGCCAGCCTCCCCAGCCAGAAGTCTTAGAAGAAGAAGAAGAAGTTGCAGTCTCATCCCGCACATAAGATTTTTGGTTAGAAGAAGAGTTTCCAATATTCATGTTTGCAAAGTTTTCGGCTAAAGAATTATGAACAATAGGTTCGTTATCCAAAGGTCGATAGTTTGCAAAAGCTTCCATGACTTGAATATAGAGAGATGGATAGGTGTGGCTAATAAATGCATGAAGATTCTTTCGAGGGCAAGCATCATTATCTAACAACTCTTCGTATGCTCGATCTATGTCAAAGAAAGTTTGTTTGGCCATGCGAGCTGTATCAGTCCTTTCGAATGCTCAGATAGTGGGAAATGTTCAAGGTGTAGAAAAGAATTTAATGTCGTCGGTTGCAGTTCTAAGAAGATGTGAAACCTATGCACGTCCTAGGACGTGGGTGAAGTGTTTTGATCCACTAATATCACCAAGTATTTGGTATATTAGTGCGGGAGGTAATGTTGGCTGTATAAATTGTATAAACCAATCATGATTCAACACATGGCATGAGAAGGGCAATTTGGAAAGGTAATATAAATCACCAGTCATAGTCAAGCACATGTCAAGCCATACTGGTAATAATGGGTCTACGTAGCACTGGAATGATTGAGGGATATAAGGTGATGTGGCCTAATGGTTACTCAGAAGGTTCAAATTCAAAATCATGAGGGAAGCCTAACTACAAACATGGCGTAATGGAGCTAACTGTGAGAGAACATGATCAGCGATCATAAAGGGATGCTTCGACGGTTAGAAGCCCATTTCAACGATTATCATTGAGAAGTATAAATAGCAGAGAAGGCCCCAAAAAGAAAGGACCTAGACTCAGATCCAGAAACCAATTTTTATCTACTGTATTTTCCTTCCAGTTTTTACATTTCTTGTTCTTTACATTTCTACACTTCAAATTCTTGTATTGCACTTTATTCATAGGAGTAGTTTCGAATAGCTTGTTGCTGTAAACCTCTACGAGGCTGGATCAGATCATTGTAAGTTTTTCATTTTTACCTAATGAAATTCTGTAATTGTTCTTCATTTAATTGTCGTTTACTAAATTCTCATAAACAAGCCACCAGTAAAACTCCTCTTCATTGAGGCTGAAAGAACTGAAACACAATCGTCTGATAATTGGTTGGCAATTAATCTTCTATAAGGACTGATTGATCCTTACCGAAACGTTTAAAATTACAATAGTAACCTTCCAAAGCCAAAAAAAACTAACTGTACGGTGAGCAAATATTCCGGCGAGCCCGTACTCCTTTCTTCCAAGCTCCTTGTCTGTCCGATTGACCTGCGAACACAACGACGGTGAGCTACCCGGCGGTGTGTGGCCGGAAAACCCCTTTGACGGTCAAGTTAACACACACTCAAGGATAGATAGAGTGAGGAGAGAGTTGGACGTCTAAGTGTATCTCACCAAATGATCCTCTGTGCAGCATGGGGGGCGCAGACACGCTTATATACCTTCTGCGCCCCAAATCTACTCCCATTAGTCTCTCGATGTGTGGTGCTGCTATCCCATCTGTCAGCACAAATCCAGCAATCACCACCTAACCAAACTGTCAGGATATCTTGGCGGAGCCCGGCAGACCGGCAGAATCACCTCGACCTCACACAGCCGTGCTGCGCCGCATGCCCGAATGCTCACTAGCCGAGCTCCATACCAACCGAGCCGAGCTCGAAATAGGTCACGTGGGTAAAACAAAGGCCTTCCTGTCGAGCTAAAGGCGCGAGCCTTCCTGCCGAGCAATGCAAGTAGCACGGTTCCCACCTGTACAAGTTCAAATAGCTCAGTCTTGGGCTTTAGCCGAGCAGCCCCATCTCCGTGCAAGCCCAAAGCTATCCTGGCCCAAACGCGCTCGGCCTTCAGCAGCCCGGCCCTTACCATGGCCCATTTCCAGCTCATAAAATCTCCCTCTCAATTGCCCCTTAATTCCGTCCGCAAAAGCGTGACCGGGATTACATGATCCGACCGGGGTAGACCCTTTCTCGGTCTGTTGTTTGCAAGACGTCAACCGCACTAATTCCAGTGCTCAGTTCCTCGATTTGCTCGACCAACGTCTCATCTCGCTTTCCTGTCTCTTCAACTCTGACGCCGCCATTAATTGGGACACGCGTCGCTCGTTTGTTGGCCTCAAGCAGCCAACCATCACGTCCCTTCACATTCAAAATTTTTGGCGGTCTCTCACTTCTATTTATACGTCTCTGCCCCTTCACTTTTCGTTCTTACTGACTCTCCTTCATTCTTGTCGATCCAGAGCTCCAGTGCCCTCAGCAGCTCCCATTCTTGCCCTCCTTCTGCGTTCGTGCCTGAAGGATCTGCATTCGCCTCTACTGGTAAGCTCTTCGAATCTTTTTGTGGCTGTTTCATTTGATATTTCTTGTTTTAGGGTACTAAAACCATAGATTTTAGGGTATAGCTCCCCAAAACTCTCTCATGTCCCTTGTTCTCCTTGCTGTTTTTCAGCTTCATTGATGAACACCTGAAGATCTAGGGCAGACTGGGCTCCAGGTCTTCTTTTGATCCCAAAAAACGTTAAGACCGAGAAAATTACAAGTTTGCCAAAACCTTAGTAGAAACCGAGGTAGGCAGAGGACTTGGCCGCTCGACCGGGCTGGCATCTGGTCCGCTTGCGCGACCGAGCTCTTTGGTTTGCCTTCGCGATCGAGGTGGTCTAGCACTCTTCCTGACCGAGCTAAAGTCAAGCTCATTTTGCGTAACCGCGCTTCCACTTACAATTACCCTCCTTTTCCTACAGAGTCCAAGGGGACCACTGACCAATACCGAGGCTCTCAAAGACCGAGCAGCCATCAAACACCAGTCTGTGCTAAACCACCTCAGCTGAGCTAAACCAGCCGGCTACACATGGGGCGCTATCGCTTCCTTGTCGACACTCCAGTTGCCCTGGCCGCGTTTCGGGAAGAGTACGGTATCCCGGCTGACGTTCATTTAGAGCTCGGCGTTGAGGACACAACCCCATGGTGCAGATTAGACCAGTGTTCCTTCACCGTGCTATGCATTATAGAAGGGGGCCTCCACTTCCCGGTTAACCCGCTGATCTGCGAATTCTTGCGGCGCATCGGGCTAGCCCCAACCCAGGTCTCAACTAACACTTACAGAATAATCAACGGGATCCACGAACTGAACAACCGGCTAGGAACCAACCTAGGGCTAGCCGAGATACTGTGCCAGTATACCCTCGGGCATACAGGCGATGGCCTTGCCTACTATTTAAAAATCAGACCGGGCACGGAGAAGATAGTGACCGGCACCCCAGACAAGGACTTGCACGATGATGACTTTTTCTGGGTGTTTGGTAACTACAAAACAGCCGACGTACCGGGCTGGTTTATTAGCAAGAATTTCGGCGAGACATGTAAGCCGTGCTAACTGCTTGGTCAATTTATCTTTCTTCACTATTCTGTACTTGACATTTTTTCTTCTTTCCTTTGCAGCAATCGAAGCCTTGCAAGCCCACTATCATTATCCCAACGAAGCAGCCATCAGAACCGTGCTCCGTAACTGCAATCAGGATTGCCACGAGCTCATTGGTTACAAACCGACATACAGATATTCAGCTCCACGTCAGAGTAAAGTCACAGACTTTCTTCGCGCTCTATCTCCACCTCTTGATCCTATATTACCGGACGTGCCATTCATCCGGTTGACCGAGGCAAAAGAGATGGCCAAAGAAGCCGCATCAAGAACCTCATCACTGCCACCTCCACCGAGATACCGAGCATCCCAACCCGCTCTCCTGCTGCCGGGTAATCCAGCGGGACCGTGGTTGCACTAGCGTCTCCCACCGCCGGGCAAGCCAGCAAAGACAACCGCCGGGCTGGCAAAAGGCCACGTGCAGACCCTTCCGCCGAGCTAGTTGCAGAGCTCAACATCGAGCAAACTGCCGTGATAACTGACCCAACTCCGCCGTGGAGGCCCCAACTCAAGCACCGGGGTAAAGAGATCCTAGCGACAGCTTCTGTCAAAGGCGACAAGGAGCATATGCTCGCCTTTGACCTCTCCAAAGCCTTGCTGCTACCGAGCAATGTGGTCGGCAGCGACCATGTGCCGGACACCCGGCTAGTGAAATCCTCAGTCAAGTCTATGACCAGGGTAAGAACTTTGCACATTTTGCCAAAAAATTTTCCAAGTGTTTGCTCGGTTTCGTCCAAGTGTTTGCTCGGTCTCCTTTTTTATCAAACTTTCTTCTTGCAGGCCATCCAGAAACAACACTTGGTGTTGGAAAGGATCCACTGACTCCGGCAGAAAGCAACCGACTCTGCCAGCCAGGTCGAACATCTTCAAGCCGAGCTGGGGCGATCAAAGGCTTCGCTCGATATGGCAAATTTTGACAACTCAAGGTTGCTCGGCCAGCTTGGTGTTGTCGAGAAAGAGAGGAATGCGCTCAAAGACCGAGCTGGAGACGTTGAAGCAATCAAAAAAGGTGGAGCTGGAGGATGCAAACAATGCCGGCTTCAAGGAGGCCGCGGAGAACTACACTAAGTAGGTCCATGCCACCCAAGACATCTTCTTCAAGGCGGGCTGGAAGGCTGCTTGTGAACAACACGGCCAAGGACCTGATACTGACGTGTTTGCCTCTCCTCCAGCTGCCTTCCTACCGACCTATCTTATGCGCTATGCCAACGACGTCTTCAACGCGTTGCAGGCCGAGGAAGAAGAAACTGAAGACACCGAGGAGAATGCGGAGGGTGACAACCGCCCAAATCAAGCCGGGCAGGAGAAGACCGGCGCCCAGGAGACCACAACCACGATCGACCTGGAGGTCGCGACCGGGGATAAATTCACAGACCTTTCCCCTCTAGCTTAGTTTTCTTTGTCTTTCTTTTTGTTTGAACATGTAACCGGGCTATCTGCCCCTCCTCTTGTAATTATTTTGCACATCAATGAAAAAGTTCAATTTTCATCAAGTGTTTGCACGGTCTTCAAGCTAAATAACTCCAGCCGGACAAAATTTCGACAAAACAAACCATCTTGTTTAACTTATTTAACCGGAAAAGACATCTCGGTTTGAATCATAAAGTTGAGTAAATTATCAACTCAATCAATCGGAGTAAAACATCTCGATTGAAGTTTCACAAAAGTTGAATAAATCATCAACTTAGTCAACCGGATTGAAACATCTTGGTTGAAAATCTCAAAGTTGAGCAAATCATCAACTTAGTTAACCGGAATAAAACATCTCGGTTGACATTCACAAAAGTTTGAGTAAATCATCAACTCAGTCAACCGGAATAAAACATCTCGGTTGACATTCACAAAAGTTTGAGTAAATCATCAACTCAGTCAACCGGAATAAAACATCTCGGTTGACATTCACAAAAGTTTGAGTAAATCATCAACTCAGTCAACCGGAATAAAACATCTCGGTTGAAATCTAAAAGTTGAGTAGATCATCAACTCAATTAACCGGAGTAAAACATCTCGGTTGAAAACCTCAAAGTTGAGCAAATCATCAACTTAGTCAACCGGAATAAAACATCTCGGTTGACATTCACAAAAGTTTGAGTAAATAATCAACTCAGTCAACCGGAATAAAACATCTCGGTTGAAATCTAAAAGTTGAGTAAATCATCAACTCAATTAACCGGAGTAAAACATCTCGGTTGGAATCTCAAAGTTAAGTAAATCATCAACTCAATTAACCGGAGTAAAACATCTCGGTTGGAATCTCAAAGTAAAAAACAACAATTTGAATGCTAAAGCAAAGATGAGACACTTCTATTATATTGACAAAAAGAATATTACATTCTGAAGTGTGAGGCCAAAAATTTCTTTGCACAGAAAGAACACAAAAGCTAAAAATAGTACAGTTTGGGGATGGCCGCATTCCATGGCCGGGGTATTCCTCTTCCCTCCAAGTCCTCCAAGTGGTATGCCCCCTTGCCCGCCAGACCGGTTATCTTGTAGGATCCTTCCCAGTTTGCCCCTAGTTTGCCTTCACCTGGCACCAGGGTGTTGCCCATGACCTTCCTCAAAACCCAGTCACCGACTTTGAACGGTCTGGGGTGCACTGTTTTCTTGTATTTTCTTGAAAGCTCTTGTTGGTAGGCGGCCACATGGATGAGAGCCTTTTCCAGCGTTCTTCCACTAGGTCTAATTCCAGGGCAATGGCTTCGGCGTTCAGCTCGGGCTCAAAACTTTCACTGCGGAAGGTGGGCATACCGACTTCCAAAGGGATGACCGCCTCTATGCCATATGCCAAGGCAAAAGGAGTTTCCCCGGTGGATTGTCGCGGGGTCATTCGGTATGCCCAAAGAACGCTTAGGAGTTCCGAGGCCCATTTTCCCTTGGCTTTCTCAAGCCGTTTCTTCAACCCATCAAGAATGGTCTTGTTTGATTCTACAGCTTGACCGTTAGACTGCGAGTAAGCCGGGGTAGAGTTGTAGAATTCAATCTTCAAGTCTTCACAAAATCCTCTGAATAGGCGGCCGTCAAATTGGGTGCTATTATCAGAGATCATAATTTTGGGGACGCCAAACCGCATTACCACATTCTACCAGACAAACCGTTTGACGTCTTTCTCCTTGATTGTTGCCAAAGGCTCAGCTTCAACCCATTTGGTGAAGTAGTCTATAGTCGCAATGAAGAACTTCCGGTTGCCTGGTGCCGTTGGAAGTGGGCCCACTATATCTAGCCCCACATCGCAAAGGGCCAAGGGCTGGTGAGGGGAAGAAGTTCCCTGGCCGGCTGGTGGATTTGGTGGGCAAACTTCTGGCACTTCTCACATTTGCGAACATACTTCTGCATGTCTGCTTGCATGCGCGGCTACCAATATCCTTGCGAGATAGCCCGGCAGGCTAGAGATCTGCCCCCTATGTGACTGCCGCATATACATTCATGAATTTCGTACAGGAAAGCTTCCACGCTGCTTGGGTGTACACACTTGAGGTATGGACCGATGGAAGACTTCTTGTATAAAGCGCCAGATGGAGAGAGCCAAAACCGCTCTGACTTCACCCGGACTTTATGTGCTTTTTTTTTGTCGGTGGGAAGGGTCCGATCTTTGAGGAAGAGGATAATTGTGTCCATCCAAGAAGGACCTAGCTCAGTGCAGAGTACTTCTGTCTGCTCGACTTCCTCAATGCTGGGCCTCGGAAGGAATTCAATCAGGAGAGGGCTGGGAGATGTGCTATCGACTATGAAAGCGAGGCCGGCTAATTCATCTGCTCGGCTGTTTTCTTCACGACCAATTTGTTGGACCCTTATTGCCTGGAATCACTTGATGTCGTCTCTTACTAGAGCTTGGTACTTCGCTATTCTGTCGTCTTTAGCTTCGTAAACCCCAGAAACTTGGTTAGCCACAAGTTGGGAATCACTATAAACCATTAGCTCGAATGCGTGCATCTGAAGCGCGCTCTTGAGCTCGGCCAAAAGCACCTCGTACTCAGCCTCATTATTTGATGCAGGGAATCCAAGGGTGATAGAGTGTTCAATGGTCAGTCCGTCTGGCGAAATCAGAACTATGGCCAGCCCGGCACCGTGGCGGTTAGAAGCCCCATCTACGAAAAGTTTCCACATTTCGCCCACAAAGAGCTTCTAACATTCTGAGGGGTCCTGGGAGGCTTGCAGGTGGATGGGCGCATGGTCGCTCGGCTGTGCGGCGTCAGGTTCAATGCTGACTGGTTCCACTTCCTCCCCTTCTGGCGATGCGGCACCGGACAGAGCAGGTTGGTCGGTAATACCCAACTCTGTCGTTGCATCGCTGGGCTGTAGCGTTGTACTAGCTGAGGGTTCTTCGGCGAGACGTGCAAGTTCCGCGTCGCCAACATCACCTTGCTGTGTTACTTCGGTTAAATCTGCACTCACCCCCTCGGCTACCGCCGCAAGATCCACTGGGCAGACGGGGTGAATCCCGGGTGAGAATTCAGCAACAAAATCGGCCAATGTCTAGGCCTTTATGGCAGTGCGTGGTTGGAACTTGACGTCAAACTGTCCCAATTCGACCGCCCACTTGAGAATTTGACCGGAGAAGTTCGCCCGCTCGAACAAAGCTTCGAGGGGGAACTCAGTCAAAACAATGATTGTATGAGCATGGAAATAGTGCGTTAACTTCCCGGAGGCCATTATCAATGCCAACGCAAGTTTTTCCAGCGGCAAGTATCTCGACTCTGCTGGTAGCAAGGTTTTACTTACGTAGAAGATAGGGAGGTGCTTGATTCCTTCCGACCGGACAAGCACCGCACTAACTGCATGCTGAGAAACGGCCAGATAAAGGTAAAGTTCCTCGCCGGGATTCGGTGTTACCAACAGTGGTGTTGAAGAAAGATACTCCTTGAGCTCGGCCAAAGCCCGGTCACACTCTTCATCCCATGAGAACTTTCATTTCAAAGCTTGAAAGAAAGGGCAGCAGCGATCTGATGACCGGCTTATGAATCGGTTAAGCGCGGCGGCCATTCCAGCCAGATGCTGCACGTCCTTAGCCGAGCTTGGCTGTTTTAATTCTTGTACAGCTCTGATTTGTGTGGGATCTGCCTCGATGCCACAGTTTGTGACTAGGAAGCCTAAGAATTTTCCGGATCCCACGCCAAAGGCACACTTGGACGCATTCAGGCGTAGCTTGTGTCGTTTGAGAATGGCGAACGTCTCGGCCAAATCAGACAAGTGGTCTGCTTGATGCCGGCTTTTGACCACCATATCATCAATATAAGCCTCCATTGTCTGGCCTAGCAGAGGAGTGAACATCTTGGTCACCATCCTTTGGAAAGTTGCCCCGGCATTCTTCAAACCAAAAGGCATGACTCGGTAGCAGAAGAGTCCCATTGGAGTAGTGAAAGAGGTGATCTCACGGTCAGGGCCATGCATGGCAATCTGATGATAGCTATGGTAGGCATCCAAAAAACTAAGCCTGTTATGTCCGGCTGTTAGATCGACAAGCTGGTTTATTCTGGGCAGAGGAAAGCTGTCTTTAGGGCAAGCTCGATTGACGGTCTTGTAGTCGACGCAAACTCGCCACTTCCCATTCTTCTTAGGTACAACGACCGTGTTTGAAATCCACCGAGGGTAATGCACTTCCTGAATAGCTCGTGCCTCAAGCAAGTTTTTTACCTCTTCTGCAACTACCTTGGTATGGTGTAGCGCCGATCTCCTCGATCTCTGAATGACCGACTTTGCCTCGGGAAAAATATTGAGGTGATGGCAAATAAAACTCGGATCGATGCCGGGCATGTCGTAAGGCGACCATGCGAAGACTTCAATATTTACCATAAAAAATTCCACCATCTCGGTCCTTTCATGGACGGTAAGGCTTGATCCGAGCAAGAAGAACTTGTTCGGGCTCTCCGTGTCAATCCGCACTTCCACCAACTCTTCTACGGCTTTGTCCTCAGCCTTGGTGCCCACGTCGTCAAGGACTCCCCGGTCTTCCGGTCCTTCAATCATTTGAACGAAGCCTTTGGCAGCTCGGCTCCCGTTCACTGCCACGAAGCATTGCTTCGACATGACCTGATCGTCCCAAACTTCCTCAATTGCCTCCATAGCCGAGGGAAATCTCATCACCTGATGGTGGGTCGACGCTACGGCTTGCATAGCGTGAAGCCATCCCCTTCCAAGGATCAGGTTATATGTAGACGGCACTTGCAATACCCAGAACTCCACTTGCTTGACCACGGATCTCGCTTTGACTGGCAGAATAATTTTTCCCAAAGGCCACTCCGGTTGCGAGTTGAAACCAACCAGTGGCGAAGTTGCCGAAGCCAAGTCTATATCTCGGAGTTTGAGTTGTTTGAACGCGTCGTAATACATGATCTTGACCGAGCTTCCCTGGTCGATCAAGATGCGCTTGACTTCGAACTCCTTGACGCGGAGTGTGACCACTAAGGCATCGTTGTGCTGCGTCTGAATACGCTCCAAGTCCCTTGTAGAGAAACTGACCACGTCTTTCTCTTCAGTCTTCCCCCTCTTGATCGCGGGCTGGACCGACAAAACTTCCATCATGTGTTCTGCCTTCTTGATCATACCTCGGGGCTCGCATACACGTGCCGGCTCCACTATGCCGTAGATGACATTAACAACTCCTTGTGGGGGCGCCTCCAGGTCATCCGATCCACGCAGGTCAACCGGGGCTTGATGTGCGGCCTTCACACCCCCATCAATGTAAAGGTCCAAGTGTCCGGCTACGACTAACTCCACCAAGTGTTGCTTCAGAGGCAAATAGTCCCCTATCCAGTGTCCGCGCTCCCGGTGGAATGTACAGCGATACCGCGAATTGAAACCTTTTTGCACATCGCCTAACTTAGCAGGAAACTGGACGTAATCCTCGTCACAGATTTCACTAAGTATGCGATGGATTGGAATCTTAAAGACCGTGGTGATGCCCGTCCGAGCTTTCAACCTTCTGTTTGCGTCAGCTACGTCGTCGCAGGGGTATTCATCTCGGTCATTCTGCCGACCCCTACCCCGGTTTCGACGATTTGAACCTCGGTCAGATTCCTCGGCGCGATCATTTGAACGGTTGGTCTCCTGTCCGACCGCGTGCACCTTGCCAGCCGACCTCTTGTCTGTTGCTACCGGAGTTGCCTTCGCGGTAGATGCTGCTGCATCATCTTTTACTCGGATGTGCTCGTTGATGCGCTGCATTAGTTGGCCTATGGATGTCGGCTGGTGCATGGTAAGCGAGTCCTACAGTCTATGTCCGACCGGGAGACCACGCTTATGTTGTGTGATTGCCAGGTTGACCGGGCAATCCAAGATCTCATTGAAGGTTTCCCAATATCTGGAGTTGTATGCCTTGAGTGTGTCGCTCGGCTCCATCTTGACACTAAGAAGGTGGTCAACTTCCTTTGGCGTTCTGGTGTTGGTTTTGAAACGCGTCACAAAGGCTTCCGCCAACTGCTGCCACCTTTCGATGCTCCCCTCCGGCAACCTCTCAAACCATTTCAAGCCCAACTCGCCCAAGCTTGACAGGAAGATAAGGCACATAAGAGCATCATTCCGCTTATGTCCGGCCATGACCTGTTGGAAGTGGCTTACATGCATGTATGGATCGGTCTTTCCGTCGTAGAGCGTGAACTTTGGCTGGTGGAAGCCTGCGGGAAGCGGCTTTGTTTCTATCCCCAGGGAGAAGGGTGTGGCACTCAGCCTCGCCAGATCTGTGTCTAGAAAGAGGGGCACAGCTGGGCGGGGTGGTGGTATTACGACTTCTTCACTGGCATGACCCCCGTAAGATAGCTACTGGAGCGCGGGCACCCGCTGAGTCTCTTGCCGGCGAGCCCGCTCCTTCAAGATTGCCCGCAAGTCCTCTGAGCAAGCGGAATAGGAATACCTCGACGTCGTCGCCGGACGTGAGGGCTGATATGTACTGTCTTGCGCGCTAGATCTCTTTTCCGGCGCGTCGGATTCTCCAACCCTGTAGCTTCTGGTGATAGAAAGAGACGAAGTGTACCACTGGCCCTGATTGCCTGAATGGCGGGGTTGGGTGCGCTCACTGTGGTCTCCCACTCCAGCTACACCTTTCCCTTTGACATGCCGCTTAAGACCCTCCATCTTCGCCGCCATTCTCCGAATGACGGCGTCTTGGTCCCTTAGCTTGTGTTCCAGACGTCTGGCGTGCGATTCTCTCCGCCGCCGGTGACCGTCTGGACTCCGAGAATAACCAAAGCTTCTTCCGCGCGTCTCTTGAATGTCCTCTTGGAGAAGTCTCCAGGTCCACCATCGGAGGAATGGCGGGGTGTCCTCTCTGTCTGGCTGACTCCGGGATAACTCCGTCGATGGCGGACAACGGAATCTCGTTGTTGTTCGTTATGGACGGCAATCAGATGAGCTGGGAAGACAAGGTTTTGTCTATCAAGTTCCCACAGACGGCGCCAATTGTACGGGGAGCAAATATTCCGGCGAGCCCGTACTCCTTTCTTCCAAGCTCTCTGTCTATCCGATCGACTTGCGAACACAACGGCGGTGAGCTACCCGGCGGTGTGTGGCCGGAAAACCCCTTCGACGATCAAGTTAGCACACACTCAGGGATAGATAGAGAGAGGAGAGAGTTGAATGTCTAAGTGTATCTCACCAAATAATCCTCTGTGCAGCATGGGGGGCGCAGACACGCTTATATACCTTCTGCGCCCCAAATCTACTCTCATTAGTCTTTCGACACGTGGTGCTGCTATCCCATCTGTCAGCACAAATCCAGCAATCACCACCTAACCAAACAGTTAGGATATCTTGGCGGAGCCCGGCAGACCGGCGGAATCACCTCAGCCTCACACGGCTGTGCTGCGCCGCATGCCCGAATGCTCACTAGTCGAGCTCCATACCGACCGAGCCAAGCTCGAAATAGGTCACGTGGGTAAAACAAAGGCCTTCCTGCCGAGCTAAAGGCGCGAGCCTTCCTGCTGAGCAATGCAAGTAGCACGGTTTCCACCTCTACAAGTTCAAATAGCTCAGTCATGGGTTTTAGCCGAGCAGCCCCATCTCCGTGCAAGCCCAAAGCTATCCTGGCCCAAACGCGCTCGGCCTTCAGCAGCCCGGCCCTTACCATGGCCCATTTCCAACTCATAAAATCTCCCTCTCACTAACAAAACTATCCTAATTTTTTTTATTAAACTTTCATCTAAATTTTTAATTTTTTATTTCTCTTATCCCATATTTCTTATTTTATCAAATTGATATTTAAAAAAAAAAAATTTCTAGTACATGTCTTTTTAATTTTTTATCAAATTCAAATTTAAAGATGAATTTTGAATACTTTCGATCAAAAAAAAGAATGGAAAAATGTTCTAATCGAGATAACGGTAACATCACTTTGGTCCGATAATACTCACTTTAGGGTTGGTTTAGGAAGTGGATTGGCTTTTTGACTTTTTGACTTTTTTGGTTATTTTAGCATGGGCTAAAAAGCTTAGGGAAGAATTTTTTGGCCTTTTGGCTTTTTTGGTTTTTTTTGTGAAAGAAAAGTGTAATGATTATGGATTTGATGTGATATTTTGTTTTTTGTGGCTAAAATAGCCAAAAAAAGCCTACTTTAGCTCTTCCCAAACAGTTCTAATTGCTAATCACTCGCATTTCATGAATAAATGCTGAAAATGCCGTACAAATGGACTCGAACCCTATACATATCCGACCCAATAAAATTATATAATAAATAAAAATAAAAATAAAAACGAACACATTACATTTCTCGTTTTGATCAATAAACTAATTATTTCACAATCTAGGGTTGTTTAAGGTGTCCTAAATAAGTGTATTTTTCATCTTTTTGAACTAAAAAATTGAGGAAAAAAATATAGATGTTGGGGTTAACTTTTTGACTTTTTACGAAAAATTGTATAAATAAGTGCATAGGAGAAGTTAGTGATTAGCCGTACAGGTTGGACAGTGCAGTCGGCTGGTTAGGAGATGGGAAAATATTGCCTCTTTTTTTAGCTTTAATTGGACGGTATTGTTCGGCCCGTGGGGGCTCACCACGAGTCCCGTTCTGCTAATCGGAACCGTTCAATGTGTAAAACTCATCTAGTGCTATACGCCTATAAAAAACCACGTTGATCGAATATCGATAGCTATCTGATCATGTTAATTTTTTTTTGTCAACTGTTAACTATAATACCATTCATTTTTTATATAAAATTGATTTGATTATGTAGTTAGCGATATCCGATAGACATAAATTTTTTACAAGCATATAATATTAAACGATTTCTACACAGACCTGTGATAGACCCCCACAGACCTAACATTACCATCCAACTTAATGAATATATATATGCCTTTTCTTTGACGTCAATACCTAAAATGACGTGAAATTAATTTATATTTTAATAATATGTATATTAATTTTTTATATTTTTTTTTATAAATAGTGATAATTTTTTAACTTTTTTATAACTTTTTGACTTTACTAAAAGATCCCAAACCAGGCCTTAGTCCTTAAATTTTGAAGTTTAGGTTTTCTGCACCCGAACATATATTCCTCTTTACTCTAGGAGCACATTTAAATCCTCAAAAATCAGTTTAGAATTAGATCAACCAAATTTCCCCACAACCATCAATAATTAAAAAAAATAGTCAAGAAAATAAATCTGAGAAATCATAACCAAGACCAGAGGTGAAAAATATTATTCTTCTGCACTCAGATTTCAACTTGTACATCCAAATTGCAAGCTGCTACAAGCCGGTACACGGACAAGCTAACCTCACCAGATTCTTCCAAGCATACTAAAATTACAAAAAACAAAGAACTCCCCCCTTCTTTGCATTTTGTTACCCACCCAAATTGAAGTTGGCTTGGTTCTTTTACCTTTGTCCCCCACAAGCACACCTTCTACAATAGTTTAGTAACCGTATCCTGATACAGACAACAAGGCGGCAATTATTTAAATCAAACTCATTTCAAAGAGAAGCTAAGACACAAATTGAAGGTAAAAACAATGTATGTCCAACTTGTTTTAAGTCAACAGCTACTACCTGAATTGTCCATAGGGTTCCCGGCAGCAGCCATTGGCTCAGGCTCTTTGATCTCAACAACCACACAATCTGACATCAAGAAAGTTTTAGCAACCGAAGCTGCATGCTCCAAGCAACATCTGACCACCTGAATCAGTCAGCACAAAACAACAGAATTTTTCTTTTAGTTCACCTGGCCTGCTAACTTCACAAAAAGCATGAGCTAGAGTAGTTTGAAAAAGTAATTACCAAAATAGTGGTCCAAAAATAATATATCTAACCCTATCCGACAACAACAGGTACAGACTATGGATGAACCAACTCAACCAACCTGAATGTCAAGCTATATATATGTAGAAGCCACTGCACTCCTCATAATACGAAGATGTGAATGAAATGGTTATATGATAAGACTGATCCACTAATTGAATCATGTCTGGAGCATGTGCCAGTGCTTTAATATAACAACATAATTCAAAAACCTAGGGACCACCTAAGATTGCGAATACAACTTGATTCCAAATTTCCACTGAACTACTTAAGTTAGTGCAATATAAACATACTTAAATGCACAAAACATATTTTCTGCTAAAGACAAATACGTCCACCAGTTTGCTGGCAATGATCCAAACATGCTATGCCTGGAAGAAAAACCCCAACAAACACCGAGTTCCAGTCTTTGGAGGAAGCAAATACCAATCTATTCTTAGAGGTATTCCATATTCCAACCATTTGGCAAACACTAAGTTGCCTTCAGACCTCCAAGTTTATCAACCAATTCCATGTCCTGCCTTAAGATACTAACTATATGCAACCAAAAAAATTATTGTTTGCCATATTTCACCTTGGTTGGATCAATTATTCCAGCAGCCATCAAATCCTCATAGTTTCCAGTTGCAGCATTGTATCCAAATTTTGGGTTGTCACTGGAGAGCACCTGAAGAAAAAAATCACATAAAATGACTAATTGAACATAAGACTTGACATCTTAATGACATAATGATATAATTAAATACCTTCTCACTGACAACACTTCCATTCACGCCAGCATTCTTGGCAATTAACTTCAGGGGGTAACTCAAAGCTCTCTTAACTATATCTGCTCCAACCTGCAAAATGCTTAGCAACATGATAACCAAAGTTATTATCAATCCTTCTTGCTCAATACAAAATGCTCCAATGATTCCCAGCAGCAGTGGATACCTATCCTTCTCCCACTCTACAGCATCAAATGATGGCCATGATAGTATCCTAGGACGCCAAATGATGGCCATGACAGAATTGAGTAATCCTAGCTAACGGGGTGAGTGCAAAGAGGAGACATAGGCAGACCAAGGGTTGGGCCATGCTACTACCACCACGTGGGAGTGACTGACCAAAGGCACACTAGTTAAGAATTGCTCCCAATTGCTCCTCAACATATCTTATAGGAATGAAACATGAAGGCCATGGTCAAACAAGAGCTTGTTTGGGTGACCCAAAGGGCACCAAGACATGACAATACCGAGCAGCTCTATGACTTGGGCTCTTCATACTTCGACTCATTCACTTTGTGCTTTGGCTCGCAACTAGGGCACCAAACATGCTAGTGGACCAAGCAGCCACACTTGGTGGTCTATATATCCCAACTTAGGTTGGCATATAACCCCCAATTAGGCCACTTGGGAACATTATGGTGCCTCGTAAGGACTGCCACGGTGAGATGGCGACACCAAGGTAGCAGTGACATGGCGTCCATACCACAGGTCTCGCTACATAGCAAAGGCATCCCAAACTTAATTATAAGACTATATTTGATCAGTAGATATATCCAAAGCAAATTACAACATAAAATCACCTTTTCCTCATCATTATCAAGGCTCTCCTTAATGCTATCAACTTTTGAAGCAAGCCTCAACAGAGTGCATCCACCACCAACAACAATACCTTCTTCAACAGCAGCCTGAAAATCAATACCAATGTCTATGTTAGAAGCTGTTGTCGTTTTACCTACAAAACTGAGAAACTACATATATGAATTGAAATCTATGGCCTCGTGAAGGAACTTGCCTTTGTTGCATTAAGAGCATCTTCTACTCTCAATTTCTTCTCTTTGAGCTCTGTCTCAGTTTGTGCTCCAACCTTCAAAATTTAATAGGAAATCAGTACACATCACAAAACAAAAATTTATTTCATAAACCACCAAACTGAACTGATCAAGATCAAATGATGAAAACTGAAAGGTTACCTGAATGACAGCAACACCTCCAGACAGTTTTGCTATTCTTTCATTAAGTTTTTCCTTTTCATAATCTTGCTCTGCAACCTGCTTAAAGCAACCACACAGAGTCAGCAGCATTGACAAATATGCATGCATACAGACATACACACATGGAGAGAGAATCCAACCTCTATGAGGTTTCTAATCTGGGAAACTCGTTTATTTACTGCTTCCTGAGTGCTCCCATCGCCAACAATTGTCGTCGCGTCCTTGGTGAGCACAACCTTAGCAGCATGACCCAGGACTTCTTTATCTGCTTTGTCTAAGGTAAGCCCAACCTCCTCTCTGATAACAGTCCCTGTATATCAAGAAGAAAAAAACCACTTTAACATGAAGAAGAAACAAGCAGACAACCCCAAGAACACTCCTATTTACAGTTATGAAGAAAAGAAACTTCAGAGGATGCAGTGGAAGTAGAGGAAAATGGAGATTGAGCAAATATTCAAGTTATATATGATAGAAAAAAGAATGAACTCTGACCTCCAGTCAGAATCGCAATGTCATCAAGGTACTGGCTCTTTCTTTCTCCAAATCCAGGAGCTTTTAGAGCAGCAATCTTCAGTGCTCCTCTAAGCTTGTTTACAACAAGAGTTGCCAACGCTTCTTGCTCAATATCTTCTGCAACTATTACAATTGGGTATCCACCTCTGATAGCATCTTCCAGGACGTTAATAAGATCCCTTGCATTTGTTATTTTCTTGTCAACCAGTAGCAACTACATGAACATCAAAAGAATAATTAAACCAAAAAAACAAAAGAACATAATATATTAGATGGAAATGCCTTTCTTTACAACTTCAAGATATATACCCAACATCCCTACCTTGCAGTTCTCAAATTCAACTGCCATTTTCTCACTATCTGTGACAAAGTAAGGTGAAATATATCCGCGATCGAATTGCATCCCTTCGACAACATAAAGACTGTTCTCGGCACTTTTACCCTCTTCAAGGGTCACCACACCCTTCCGACCCACTTTACTCATGGCTTCAGCTATCATATTTCCTACTTCATAGTTGTTTCCAGCACTAACTGCAGCAACATCTGCTAGTTCACTGTCTTCTACCTACAATTTCATATTGCACTACATAAGTATGAGACTACTAGGAGAAATTGGGTCCAGATTTTAAACTTTTTAAATAAGCCTATACCAAAAAATTATGAATATTCACAGCAGCATTTATAATTTCAATCTCAAGCCTTAATTATTAAACCCATTTGTGAAAGCACTTTTCATTACCTCTTTAGACATCAACTTAAGCTCTCCAACCAAAGCTTTTGCTGTCTTCTCAATACCTCTGGTAATCAGAACAGGGTTCGCACCAGCTGCTACCACCTGAAAAAGTAATACCACTTCTTAATAAGTTTGATAATGCCAGAATCACTCGTCAGCGTCCTCTTTGGAATTCAAAGAAAGATATACAGCATGAAATTTCCATGCAGACCTTGACACCCTCAGCAATAAGACCTTGTGCAAGAACAACAGATGTTGTCGTCCCATCTCCAGCCAAGTCATTGGTCTTGGCAGCCGCTTGTCTGACCAATTTAGCACCAATATTCTCTACTGGATCTTCCAACTCAACCTAGAAAAAAAATGAAGTATTTACTGTCCATTAGGGCCTCCAATATCAAATATTTACAGGAAATTATTATTAAACTCAGTTATAGAAAATCAGACACTCAGTTATAGAAAATCAGACAAAATTCAGATTGAACAAATTATTTGAGCCATTAAATAATTGCAAAATTCAATGAGGACAATGAAGTACATAAACCATGGCCATGAAGGTTTCCGCTGTTTATTGGCTTCATAAAGTATAAAAAACCTATCCTCTGAACTCTCAAACAATTCAAGGCTTCCAAAATACTTGTTTCCAAAATGAGTATAGTGAGATCAAGGGAATACTTCAAGCCATGGGTTATTCATAACAATAGAAATCTAATTACTACCATTAATTGCAACAAAGTATACCTCTTTGGCCACAGTCACCCCATCATTAACAATTTTTGGGGAGCCATATTTACTCTCTAGAACAACATTCCTGCCCTTGGGACCAAGAGTAACCCCAACAAGATCCGCAAGCTTGTTCACACCACTCTGACACCAAAACAAGACAAGCATTGTTAAAGAAAGCATGCGCATTATTAAACTTCATTATAATATGAAACCTCAACTCATGAAGAGACTCACTTGCAGCTTCTTAATAGCTGACCCATCCTTGTTGAAATACAGATCCTTCGCCATGGCATTTATTCTGGGTGAAGGTGTTCTACGTAGAGCAACATTTTGTCTCCTACTAAACGAGCTCGAAGATATGGAACTGAAAGATGATAACTTGTCCAAAGAAGTAGTAAGTTTCTTATCTGTCACACGAGCACTTGGCGCAGCCAAGGAGCCAACTGAAGACATGCCAGCCAAAGTTGATGCCATTTATTCTTTAAAATCTGATTGAAAAATTCAACATTAATCTTTCCCCAGTGTTACTTATCAAAACAAAACAAACAAAAAAAAAAAACATTTAAAAATCCTTCTGTAGAGAAAGCAATCAACTTCTATTTCAAATGATGAATCATTATCCAGAACAAATAATAAATATCAATTACACTACAAATACAAAAAATTCTCTTTAGCAGTGTAGTAAAAAAATTCCAGAATGAAGCTCCTACCCTACTCAACAATAGCAATCTATCTACATCTTAAATTATTGCCAATCTCACAAAAAAAGGTTGCCAAAATATTAGTTTCAGCAATTAAACAGATAAATAGTATTGAAATAGCTGTCTTCACTACACAGTTACATAAAAAGCCATATCTATCTATATATTTATAGAATTCAAAGAAGTGAAATCAAATTCTTTCACAACAAAAAGTATCACTCTAAAGCACACAATTGACTCTATCTATTTCCATTTCTTTACTTCTAGTTCTAGAGAGAGATTTTTCTTAGCAAACAAACAAAAAAACAAAATATCACATTATAGGAACGCGAATTGAAGAACAGAGAGCTTTACCTAAAAGAATAGGAGGGTACGCGAATCGCAGAAACAGTGACGGGCGGCAGCTGCTAACATGAACTGAGAATGAAAGGCTAGGGGTTGAGCGAGATTAGGTTTATAGAAGGGAGATGAATTGACGGTCCCTTTTGCTCTTGAAGCTTCCAGTTCATCTTAGCCGTTGGATTGGATCATATTGACGTTTTGTTTGTCGCACCCGGAGCACTCTAGAACTTTTGTTTTGTTTTCTTATTTTTATTTTTATTTTTAAATTGCGTAGAACAATTACAAATAAAATATGAGAATTTTTTTTTAAAGTCCCTAATAATTATAATTTAGAATATAAAAGATATTAAAAAAAGAATGATGTTTCAGGTCCATCAACTAATAAAGTGCGCTTTTTATTTACTTCTTAGATCAAAATACCTTTCACAATCAACGAGAAACTTGAACTACATTCCGACAATTGATCAAGTCCACACTTCACATTCAACCATCTTTACGAGCAAGAGAAGAGCAGAATTTGGGTTTTCGAATCATCTTTACTATCGACATTAGGGTTTCATCATTTTCTAAGAAATTTTTTTCCATTTCTTCCTCACAAATTTCTCTGACTCGTTTTCACTATTTATCATCATCACAGTGTATCTTCATCTTAGGACATATCTGTCATGACCCAAACCCGCTCCTAAAAGTTTGGTCCATGACCAGCTTGTACTTAGGCCTCAAAACAAAATTTCAAAATAATATTTATTTAAATACGGGGCCTTAAGCGAAAGCAGACAAATTACAAAACGTCCGTTGAGTGGTGCTTATATGTCAGGATTTTAAACATACACAATTTATACATATCTACATAACACTTGTCCACGTTAGAAGTATATACAAGGAATTAGCAACCAAAAGTTTACATATTACTCAAGGGTTTAACAAAAGCCACCAAAACTAGACCAAACATGTGACATCAAAAGAAATAGATAAAAAGCTTCAATTGCGGAGGCTGAACACAATAAACCCACCCAAAAAAGCTCCTGAAGTTGACCTAGGGCTGTCCTCCAAGTTGATCACCTACATAAACATACATAAAAACGAAGTGAGCAGGGCTCAGTGATTAATAATAATGTAAAGAGGTTCGAGAGGATAGGCATATGTCTTGGAGAATATTTATCTAACGTTTACATGGTCCTTTCGTCATATTCCAAACGGCCTAAGGCCCAATGTAATAAAAAACGGCCTCGGGCCCAACATGATACAAAACGGCCTCGAGCCCAACGTATCAACAGCTGTTCTGGGTTTTATAGGGTAGATGAAACATCAACATGTCTCCATCTCCCTTGCCTTAGAGCCACTATTCATAACAAATCATATCATGGTAGCGTAAGCAGAACATCGACATGTCTCCACCTCCCTCGACCTTAAGGCCATCATATATAACGAAAACATAACGACCTTAGGTCCATTTCATATGCCATTGCTCATATTTGTATCATTACTCAATCATTTCCATTTATCTAAATTTATTTAACGTATGCCACTTACAAACAAAAATGTATAAATCGTAGCACCATTTATCCCAAATATGCTATTCGCAATCATAATGCATAAACTATAGTATATTTTATCTCGAACGTACTAAGTACAATCAAGGTACATAATTCATAAATAGAAATACAAAAATAAATATATATATCATTACACTATTATTACTCACAGTGGTTTAGACAAGTAGCAGTCTCTTTCTGCAAGTGACCTACACATAACACACACACACAAACGGATAAATAATGTATTCTTTCCTTAGTTTATCTTTTTAATCTTTTGTTCGATTCGTTTACTTCTTATTCACTTCCAAATATTTTAGAGGGATCAGATAAACACATTAACAGTTTAAGAGGGTCAAAAAGAGATAACAAAAGTGGACAGAATTGCTCCCAATTACCGCATGTACAGAAGACCACCACCGCATGTGCAGAAAGGTGTGCTGCACGTGCGGCCCGCACGTGCCTTTATTTCAGAATGCCGGAGTTGTTTCCCCTGTTTCCTGTACATGCGGCTGTGCCTCCCCCGCGTGCGGCCATGGGTTCTATTTGAGCAATCCGAAAATCCAACAAATTCAAGCTTCCTAAACTCAATTCCAAGGGTCAATTCAAGCAAATTTCATTTCAAAACCTACTATATGATCATAGTAAACATAAATCTCAAGCTCAATTAGATCATAACTCATTTATTTCATCTTTTCATAGTTTATACCACATATCTTCATATATATATATATATATATACATGAGCTTTAAGCATGCAAAGATGCAAGACTAAAATCAACAATAAGGCAATTGTGATAGAAAAATTTGTGGACCATAAACTAAAAATCATTAAGGATTCAATTCTATACATGAAAACTATATGAATTTCTACTATACAAAATAAGTAAATACATACCTTGATTTATGATAGTATGAAATCCTTTTGAAAGAAAGAAAAACCTTGAATGGAAGACCTTGATCTTTAAGTTCTTTACTTGTCTAAGATCTTCAAACCACTTCTCTCTCTCTAGGCAATGGGAGCCTTCTTGTGGTGACAACTTGAGTTTTGTGATGGAGAGTGTGGTTTGGGACCTTACACTATTCATACTAATATACTTCCCATCAAAGAATCCATTCATTCAATGAGCTTCATTAAATAGATTAATGTATCTTATGCATTCATGATACATAATGCATCTTCTATATTAATGAATTCATTAGAGAGATTAATGTATCTTATATATTCACAGTAGATACATAATGCATCTCTAAGATTCATTCATAATGAATCTATCACATTCAATGCATTGACATTATCTTCATTAGTCTTCTATACATTATGTATATATAGGTGCATTCATCAATAATTAGTCACCATCTAATTGATGTACATGTATCTTACTTAATGAGATGAATCTAGTATAATCATGCATAAGCCACATTAAGCCATATTTAGGAAAAATTCTTACAATCTCCCAGTTGGCTTGCATGATTATATTACATCACTAGATTATCATAATATGGCCAACGTTCTCCCACTAGAAGATTGCACTATCACCATTAGATTCAGTTCAATGAAATTATTAGCACCAAATCATTGTAGTCAGTGATTTACACATTGATCAAGACTGTACAATGGTTGTGGTGTTAATATTTTTCATCAACATGAATAAGTGAATCTTAAATCATAGAGATGACATTAGCAACATAATGGTGATTAATGCTAATTCATCTATAACGGTCCCGTTGTTTACATCTTCTTCTAAATTGTGCACAAGTATGAAGAATGAAAACAGCGAACATAATCATTACTAACAGAAGATGATTATAACATAACATTTATCACGAACATAATACACTCATTTCAAGTCTAAACATGATAAACTTTCTATTAAGCCCATACGCGCAACATGTTCTTGAAAGAGCTTAGGTGTGAGACCTTTAGTTAAAGGATCTACTAACATGAGTGTAGTACCAATATGAGAGATGGAAACAGTCTAATTCAGAACCCTTTCTTTAACAACTAGATACTTGATATTAATGTGCTTTGATCCTCCTGAAGTTTATTATTATTGGAGAACCACACAGCAGCATCATTAGCACAGTAAATCTGTAAGGGTTTCAAAATTAAATAGACAAGTTGTAATCCAGATATGAAATTCTTTAGCCATACTGCATGACATGTGGCTTCATAATATGCTATCAACTCTGCCTCCATAGTGGAAGAGGCTATCAGAGACTGCTTATGACTCTTCCATGAAATGGGTCCATTAGCAAGCATAAAAATGTACCCAGAAAGTGGACTTTCGAGTGTCTTTACATCTAGCATAATCAGTATCTGAATAACCAACCACTTCAAGGCTGTCTGTTCTTTGATAAGTGAGCATGTAATCCTTAGTGCCTTGTAAATATCGCAACACTTTCTTAACTGCTTTCCAATGATCAAGTCCGGGATCGCTTTGGTATCGACCAAGCATACCAACTACAAATGCTATGTCAGGACATGTACAAACTTGAGCATACATAATGCTCCCAATTGCAGAGGCATAAGGAATTTCTTTCATTTGTTCCGTTTCTAAATTATTTTTGGGACACTAAAATTCACTAAATTTATCACCCTTAACTATAGGGGCAACACTACTTGAACAGTTCTGCATGTTGAACCTTTTAAGAACCTTTTCGATATAGGCTCTTTGGGACAATCCTAAAATACCACGAGACCTATCTCGGTGAATTTCTATCCCAATGACAAAAGAGACTTCACCAAAATCTTTCATTTCAAAATTTCTCATAAGGAATTTCTTTGTCTCATATATCATTCCCAAATTATTACTAACAAGCAATATATCATCAACATACAAAACTATAATGCAGATATTGCTCCCACTGATTTTAAGGTAGACAGATTAATCAACCACATTATCCTTAAAATTAAATTTGGTGAGAACTTCATGAAATTTAAGATACCATTGTCGAGATGCCTGCTTTAAACCATATATGGATTCTTAAGCCCACAAACCATATTTTCCTTGCTGTCATCCTGAAAACCTTCAGGTTGGTCCATGTAGCCCACTCCATGCAAGTCATCATTCAAAAAAGTTGTTTTAATTTCCATTTGATGTAACTCTAAATCATAATGAGCTACTAAGGCCATGACTATTCTCAAGGAATCTTTATTAGAAATAGGAGAATAAGTTTCCTTATAGTCTATCCTTTCTTTTTTAGTGTATCCTTTAGCAACTAATCTGGCCTTGTATCTTTCGACATTGCTTTTAGGATCACGCTTGGTTTTAAAAACCCATTTGCATCCAACAGTTTTGGCTCTCTTAGGCAATTCTACAAGATCCCAGACATTGTTGTCTTTCATGGATTTCAACTCATCTTTCATGGTATTTAACCATTGAGTTGCATTTCCATTTTTCATGGCTTGGACATAAGAAACAAGATCGTTCTCCAAGCCTATATCACACTTATTTAGGTAAACCCCATAGTCATCTGATATGGCTGGTTTATTTTCTCTTTGTGATCTGCGTAAAGGTTGTTTTGCAACTGGGACAACTCTTTTTCCAATGTGAGAAATCTCTTGTGTACCAATAGGTTCAGGTACTACATTTTCTTGGATAATCGTGGAAGGCGTAAAATCACGATTTTCCTCCAAAGAAATATTTTTGAGATTCATACTCCCACTAACGTTTTCATCCTCTAAGAACAAAACATTTCTAGTTTCAACAATTCTTGTGCTATAAGTGGGACAATAGAATCTAAAACCCTTTAATCTCTCAGGATATCTAATGAAATAACAACTTATAGTTCTAGGGTCTAATTTCTTTATTTGTGGGTTGAAAATTTTTGTTTCAGCAGGACAACCCCATACATGTAAATAATTCAAATTAGGTTTCCTACCAACCCACAACTCATAAGGAGTTACAGGCACAACCTTACTAGGAACCCTATTAAGAACATGTACAGTAGTTTTTAAAGCTTCACCCCACAAGTAATCTGGCAAAGAAGAGTTACTCATCATGCTTCTCATCATGTCCAAAAGAGTACGGTTTCGTCGCTCAGCTACACCATTTTGCTCAGATGTACCAGGCATTGTGTAGTTAGCAACAATACCATTCTCAGGCAAAAATAAAACAAAAGCACTTGGATTTTGACCCGACTCAGTGAATCTACCATAATATTCACCACCTCTATCAGATCTTACACTTTTAATCCGTCTGCCAAGTTGATTTTCAACTTCAGCTTTATAGAGTTTGAACATATCCAGTGCTTCTAATTTTTTATGAATAAGGTATACACATAAGTATACCTAGAAAAGTCATCAATAAAAATAATAAAATATTTATGTCCAGAAATAGTTGGCATAGTAAAGGGACTACATATATCAGCATGAATTGTGTCTAATAATTCAGTAGTCCTAGTAGCACCCTTTTTCTTTGTCTTTGTGTATTTTCCTTTAATGCAATTCACACAAGTACTAAAATCAGAAAAATCAAGTGAACTTAAAATTTTGTCTTTAATAAGACGTTCCATCCTTTCTCTTGATATGTGGCCTAAGCGCTTATGCCACAAAATGGATGAATTTTCATTCACTCACTTTCTCTTTTTATTTATCTAGTCGTTTACATTAAAGGATAAAAGAGATTGTGCATAAGTGGAATCTAAATTCAATGAATAAAGATTGCCATATAAAGTACCAGAACCAATCATATGAGAATTGTGGAATAATGAGACTCTATTATTTCCAAACTTAAATTCATAACCACAGGAACCAAGTTGTGAAACAGAAATTAGGTTTCTAGTAAAAACAGGAACATAAACTGTGTTTACTAAATCTAAAATGAAACCAGAGTCTAAAATTAGACGAAGGGTGCCAATAGCATCAGCGTCCACTTCTATTCCATTCCCAATCGTAATGGTTCGTTCTCCTTTATTTAGTTTCCGACTTGTAAGGTATCCCTGCATGGAATTTGTTATGTGAATACTTGCACTAGTGTCAATCCACCAAGAATTTGGTGGAACATCTACCAAAAGGGATTCATAAGACACAAAGCATTGAGTGTTACCTTTCTTGTCTAACCAACTTTTAAAACATGGATAGTTTTTTTTCTTATGTGACCTTTCTTTCGACAGAAATGGCATCGAATCTTATTTTCTTCATTAGCCTTGTGAGTTTCATCATTTGCATTTTTCTTCTTCTTACTTGTGCCTTTCTTGAAAATCTTTTTGGTTGGACCCAAGGTGGTAAAGTGAGCCATATCAGGCTTTTCAGCTTTAAGCCTCTCTTCTTCTTGAACACACATGGCAATTAACTCACTCATCTTCCAGTTATCTTTCTGCGTATTATAATTGATCTTAAAATGACCAAATTGTGCAGGAAGAGAGTCATAATGAAATGAACAAGAAAACTTTCAGAAATTTCCATATCCATTCCCTTTAATTGAGAGGCCATGTCGTTTATCTTTAAGATATGTTCATGAACACCACTCAAACCATCATATTTCATTGTCATCATTTTAATCATAAGAGTACTAACAAGGGATTTGGAAGCTCTAATGAATTGTTCTTCAATAGATTTCATATAGCTCACTGCACTTTTAGAAACAGGGATTGCTCCTTGAATTGTAGGCGTAATTGAGCCTTTCATAATCACTAGACTTAAGCGATTAAAGCGTTCCCATTTTTCCTATAAAGCCATGTGTTCCTTAGAACTTGTATCATTAGGCTTTGTAGAAGCTGGCTCTCTTAATGCATAGTCTAAATCCATAATTCCCAAAACAATTCCAATTTGTTCCTTCTATTTCTTAAAATTAGTTCCACTCAAAGCTTCAATACCAGACAAGTAACTATTAATTGCAGTAGGATTCAACGCTGCAAATACATAATATCCATTACATAATATAATCAAGAAAACTATTTTTCACATGTCATAAAAATAACACCACAAGTTAAATATATCTAACTATAAAACATAATTAGTTAGATACAAAATCAAGTTATCCTTCCGTTAGGAAGAATAATAATATATTTTAACAATTCATAAAAGTAAATGAGATGACTAATAAAAATAAACAACATAAAATAAAATAAAATAAACATTAAGACCGTAATGAATTTATCACCGTTGGGTAGAAAAACTCAATGTCTCTTATTTTATTTTATTAACTAAAGCACGTAAAAAGTTTATCACCGTTGGGCAAAAAAACTTATTGCTATATTTATTATACTAATCATCTTAGTTGTTCAAACATACATAGTGTTGAATCTCCGTTGGGTTGATCAATAATGTTTCAACTCATAAGGTGTGTAACAAAACATTATAAGTGCATAAAACATTATCTTAATTACCACTTGTTCAACAATTTTCAATTTTATTTTAATATCAATAGAATAAAAGATTGGCCAAAAATAAAAATAAAATTGGACAAGTGTAAATCAAGGTTTTGCACTTCTTACACAAAACATCATCATAAAATGAAATTCATACTTATACGTTTCATGCATCAAAATTGAAAACCATAGCTCTGATACCAATTGATAGAAAACTTTTCGGAACATAAACTAAAAACCATTAAGGATTCAATTCTATACATGAAAACTATATGAATTTCTACTATACAAAATACGTGAATACATATCTTGATCCATGATAGTATGAAATCCTCTTGTAAGCAAGAGAAACCTTGAATGGAAGACCTTAATCTTTAAGTTCTTTACTTGTCTAAGATCTTCAAACCACTTCTCTCTCTCTAGGCGATAGAAGCCTTCTTATGGTGACAACTTGAGTTTTGTGATGGAGAGTGTGATTTGGGACTGTAACAACCCCGAACTCCGATTAACGCTAATCTATGATTAATTATGCCTAACAGTAATTAAGAAGGGATTCTGAATTAATTTGTATGAGTGTGTGTTGCATTATCTGTGTTTGTATCTGTTTAGCATAGAAAGATATGTTCATATTTTAGCTTTGGTTTGCAAATTGAGGGCCTTATCAGCATCCAATTTAGAAATTGACTTGACTTATGTGTTAATTGAGAATTTTAGAATTTTATGGTAAGTCTAATTGAAATCTGATTTGGAACGATTAAATTAGATTAAATTTATGTCATTTGATTAGTTTTGTTTACCTATCACTTAGTGAGCCTTTTTGATCCCACTAACTCATTTGCCTTGCATTCAACCCACACACTCTTGAGCTCACACACACACAAACGTGAGAAAGGGAGAGTAGAGGGAAATTGAGCTCAAACAAAGATTTGGCTAGGAAATTGAAGACAATTTGAGGCCTTGGGTTAGAATCACACTTGAATTCAACCTTAGGTGAGAACTATACTCTTAAACATTGTATTTATGATAATAAGTATGTGAATTCAAGAGAGTTAGGCGTGCAAGTAAGCTAAGATTGAAGAATTAAAGCTCAATATATACATGCATATGTAATTCATGGCATTTGAGGTTGTTTTTCCAAAGGATTCTTGCATGCATGTCATGATCCTAGCTTTGTTTTGGAAATCCTTCATGTTCTATATCATTTTGTCATAATTGATCATGTTCTGAGAAGCTTTGGTTCAAAGAATTGCATGCAAGACATGTTCATGTATTATTCTTGAGTCTCAAGTTGAAATTTTGCACAAATGGCAAGCCTTTGAGCTATGATTCTTGAATTGATCCTTGGAACATGTTGTTTTATGAGTCTCTATAAGTTTTCTAAAGTTTTGGCCCAGAAAAATTGAGTTTGATGTCTTGGAGGTTGAATTTGAACCTGTGGATCAAATCTGGAAATTCTAAAAATTTGATTCACGCTCGAGCGGGAGACTTCACGCTTGAGTGAGCACTCTGAGTGCGTGCACTTCCGCTTAAGCGACGTGAGTCACGCTCGAGCGTGAAATGCATGTACCCAAAAGTTCATGTGTTTTACAGTCCGCTCGAGTGAAGGAAGTAATGCTCGAGCGAGGGTCTATGTCTCACACTCGAGCGGGGATCGAGCGTCCGTCGAGCGTGAAAACATACATCCAGTACTTTTGTCAAGTTTGTAGTCTGCTCAAGCGAGTAAATCCACGCTCGAGCGAACCTTCACTTTCTGCATGTCCGCTCGAGCGTAGAAAGCCACGCTCGAGCGTGGATCCCATTTTCAGCAAAAATTTGAGAAATGTTTTCAAGTGCATTGTGGCATCCTCTTTCCATCTTAGGCATTCCTAGGCCATATTTAAGACACTATAATGAGGTTAAAGACTAGAAACACACCCAGAAAAAATATAGCAAGTTACGCATAATTTGAGCGTGTGATTCAAGTGTGTATTTGTATGCAGGTTCATGTAGGTCGCGTGCCTCGAACCATTTGATTAATCTGCTCTGTTTTCTGCACCCAAAACCAACTGTGAGTAATAACTCTGTAAAGTTATGTTCAAACAATTATTTTTTGATTGATATGATACGATCTGTTTTCTGAAATGCTATTTACGAATTATAAATGAATGTCCATTTTTTTGATATGTATTTATATTTGTGACACCCATAGTTCACGTAGCCCTCGCCCGGGGGTAACAATACCGTGGCCAATCTGTACGTGGCCCTCGCCCAGGGGTAACAATACTGTGGCTTATATTCGTATGGCCCTTGCTCGGGGGTAACAATACCGATGCCTATATTTTCGTGGCCCTTGTCTGGGGGTAACAATACCATGGCTACTTGCGCAAGATATAGACCTTTGTGGTCGTCGGTACTGACTATACATGTGGATCGTAGGACGAAGTTGATATGACGGCTAATGGGTGTACCATGTATGATCCTATGGAAAGTCTGAATATGAATATGAGTGTGTACCCGAATTCAACTCTGATTTATAATTGAAATATGTTTATGACTCTGTTTCCGACATGAATACGTTGTGATATAAACTCTGAAATCTAACTCTGTGCTGGACATCATTCATTAAAACTCTTTACCTAGTTATTATTCATTGGGCTCTAGCTCACTGTATTATTTATATGTATGTAGGTGAGCAAGCACGTGACCAGGCCTGAGGTGCCGCCTGGTGAGTTTTGGTGTCAACTAGCTATCACGCCTCAAGTGGAGGTTCCCTTTTGAGAGCTACCCGGGTTCATTGTCTATGGGACTTTTGTATTTTTGAAATGTTTATGTCAGGCCTGAACACGTAGTAATCTTGTATATGTGGCTTGGATGATGTAAGACTACTGTATTTAAATGCCTTATATGTATGTATGCAAACATGTATATGAAAAGTTTCAAATATTTTGTCCCATATATGTCTGCACAACTCTATGGACTATGTAACTTTGTATATTTGCTTCCGCAGCCCCTGTTATATATATTATTCTGTTCAGAGGCCTTCGGTAATCCAAGGATTACTGGCCGGTTACGATGCTAAACCCTTAGGGGCGGGTTTGGGTTGTGACAAGGACCTTACACTATTTATACTAGTATTCTTCCCATCAAAGAATCCATTCATTCAATGAACTTCATTAAATAGATTAATGTATCTTATACATTCATGATACATAATGCATCTTCTATATTAATGAATTCATTAGATAGATTAATGTATCTTACATATTCATAATAGATACATAATGCATCTCTAAGATTCATTCATAATGAATCTATCGCATTCAATGCATTGACATTATCTTCATTAGTCTTCTATACATTATGTATATATAGGTGCATTCATTAATGATTAGTCACCATCTAATTGATGTACATGTATCTTACTTAATGAGATGAATTTAGTATAATCATGTACAAGCCACATTAAGCCATATTAGGAAAAATTCTTACAAATTGCTGATAATCTATGTTAATATAACTCAAAACATGAGAATCAACTCTTTAGTTAATTGAACCCAAAGATCACATGCTCAATTTCATGGAATATATCCAACCAAGACCATAATTCATAAACCCAAACTTCAATGAGTGTAAAGCTTCATCTTAAGACTTGATTCTAACCAATTTAAGGAAGATTAAGAGAAGTTTAACGGATTTTCACTTACTTTGAACTATATTCTTGATTCCCCCTTACAATTTCTCAAGTCTTCAAGCTTTGATTTGTGCTCTCTTCTTCTTCTCTCTTTTCTCTTCTCTTCTCTTCTCTTCTTTCTCTCTCTTGGGTGACTCTCCAAATTTTTCCACTCCCCCCAAATGAGAAAAGATGAACTCAAAGGGCTTTTAGTACATATATATGTATATGGCTAAACATGCTTGTGAAACACGCCATAGCGAATCAGACTGAATCAATTTTCAATTAAACCTCTTAAAAGAGTTCTAAAACTCCCATTAGCACACTCATGTACTCAATTTCAGTTTTTGTACTTATTAAGGTCGTTAATTTCAGTTTCAAAGTGTTAACTCTAGGAGTTTTAACCAAATAAGGCTAATTAATTCGTTACGAATCAAATGTTTACAAAACTTCATATAATGTCCTAAAAATCATGCTAATCATAACTGTAAAGTCAATTTCGATTTATCGCGCCTCTAAGGCTTTTAATTTTCAGTCCGAAGGTCACAATTCCAACAGGTTTTCTCATAACCGATAGATACAAATTTATAAACATGCAATTTACAAATTAAAACATAGAATTTCACATCAAGCACATTATCACATGTACAATCGCTCATATAATGAGGGAATCAGAGCATATGGAGCATTTGAAAAAGTCGGGTTATTACAATATCAGTTCATAATTAGGGTTTCATACTCACTCTGGTATATTTTTCTACAATCTAACGAGTTTTTCTCTAGAAACACAGTTAATTGCATTTTATATTAGCCTTCCATTAATTAGGATTTTAATTTCGTAATAAAAGCTACATGAATTTAAAAAATATTATCTCTCTGCGTTTTAAACTTATTTTTGAACATTGTTGTGTGATTTTGTCTATAAATTTCTCTAGTTTCAGAATTTCTCTAGCATTTGTTTGATCTATGTTTTTTCTTTGAATTTTCTCTGGCATGTTTATTCCCCATTTGTTTTTGTTTATTCCCCTATTTTCTCTGGCATGGTTAATTTCTCTGTATTTCTCTGTGTAATTTTCAAATTCAATTCATTCAAATTTCTCTGCTCCATAAATTTTGCTGGCATTTTAATTTTCTCTGGAATTTCTCTGGAATGTGTAATTTTCTCAGACATTTTCATTTTCTATGCTTGCTAAATTTATATTTCTTTTTTGAATTTTCTCTGGCTATATTTTACATCTATATGTAATTTTACTCTATTGTATGTGTCTATGTTTCTATGGCATTTATAATTTTCTCGGGCCACATCACTTTTCTCCTTTGTGTGTGTCTGTCATGTTTAATTTTTTCTAATTGTGTCTGTAAATTTCTTTGTCATTTTCATATTATAGAATAGAAATTTTCTTTGGCTTGCCATGTTTAATTTTCTCTGGAATGTGATTTTCTCTGTCATTTTCATTTTTTGTGCTTGCTAGATTTATGTTTCTTTCTTGAATTTTCTCTGGCTATATTTTACAACTATATTGTTAATCATGTTGTTTAATTTTGATAATGTCTAAAATATTATTTGAAAATTTGAATTTTTTAATATACATATTTTATATTATTTGACACAAAATATTATCTATTTAAAATATATATTGTATGATATATTTGTTATAAATATTATTTAAATGGAAATATTTTGAAAATATTTCAATTCACGATTTTAAAAAGCTCAGCTGGTCATTATTCACTTTTTGACAAAATTAATATTGATTAATTATAGTATTTTGACAAATGTGATATTAGTGAGTTGTCATCTTTTGAAAAATTTAATATACTAACATGGAATGGTTGGCATATAAAAAAATATTTGAATACAAAGTGAAACATACTCAAGTGGTGTCTGAAAGCAAATCATACTTTTTTTAAATATAAATATATAAATATATATATTATTGTAAAAAGAAAAAGATGAGCTTGACGGTGGGTTTTGCATCCTTGACATATATATATATATATATATATATATAAAATAGTAAAAGTTAGTGCAAAAGTTTGACAAAATCCTTATATATATATGATATTATATTCAAAAGTATAAATTGAACATCTTAGTGTCTTGCCTGCAAAAGTTTATCAAAGAAATGATGAACAAAGAAAAAATGTGTAAAGATTGACAAAGAAAAAGGTGTCTTTTGTCTATCAAGGAGCGTGTCCATGTAATCCATGACGTCAGCAAGGAGCGTCCTATCTCCAACGGGTATATTTTTTGATATAAATAGAAGTGTTGTGTGTGGAGAAAAATCAAGAACTTGAAGAGAAAAATTTTGTGTGCTCCAAAATTTTGAGTGTATTGTATTCTATTCTTTCACTTTCAGATCTAAGTGTAGTTTTTGTTCTTACACTTTCATATCTACTCTTTGTGAGAGAATTGTTGTAAAAGAGGGTTGAGTACCTATTATCCTTATTTATTATTTTGTGAAGGAATTTTGTAAGAATGAGGAATTTATTGTTAAGTGAAGCTCAATAGATAAAAATAAGACATGTGCAAAATCCACAAGCTTGGTGAAGCCTTGGTGATATATTGATTCCTTTTGATAGTAAAGAAATTCTCAAGGAGGTTCCTTGGGGAGTGGATGTAGGCCCAGCGTGTCGAACCACTATAAATCTCAGTATTTGATTTTCTCTTCCTATCGCTCTTACTTTTATATTGATAATTATTGTTCTGTTTTTTATTTGTTAAAATTTTAAATATTGTGTTTATTATTTTTTAATATTGTAAAATTTTTTAGTAACCCACTTCACCCCCTCTTGGGTTGCCTACCTGGGATATCATATATGTAAATTTTAGTAATTATTCAAAATTTCTCTGTCATGTTTTATGTTGCTTTGTTTATTTTCTCTGGAAATGGAAATGAACTGTGGCTGCATGTATTCCACATTACTTTCTCCCTTGTGTCTGTCTGCCATGTTTTCAATTTTCAGTGTCTCATTTTCTCTAACATTTATAATTTTCTCTAGCCACCTTAGTTTTCTTCCTTATGTCTAATTTTCTCCCTTATGTGTAATTTTCTCTGAGAATGGAAATGAACTGTGGTTGCATGTATTCCACATTACTTTTCTCTCTTGTGTCTGTTTGCCATGTTTTTAATTTTCAGTGTCTAATTTTCTCTGACATTTATAATTTTCTCCCGCTACCTTAGTTTTCTCCCTTATGTGTAATTTTCTCTAGGAATGGAAATGAACTGTGACTGTATGTATTCTACATTACTTTTCTTTCTTGTATCTGTCTGCCATGTTTTTAATTTTCAGTGTCTAATTTTCTCTGGCCACCTAAGTTTTCTCTCTTATGTGTAATTTTCTCTGGGAATGGAAATGAACTGTGGCTGCATGTATTCCACATTACTTTTCTTTCTTGTGTCTGTCTGCCATGTTTTTAATTTTCAGTGTCGAATTTTCTCTGGCCACCTTAATTTTCTCCCTTATGTATAATTTTCTCTAAGAATGGAAATGAACTGTGGCTGCATGTATGCCACATTACTTTTCTCCATTGTGTCTGTCTACCATGTTTAATTTTCAATGTCTAATTTTCTCTGACATTTATAATTTTTTCTGGCCACCTTAGTTTTCTCCCTTATGTGTAATTTTCTCTAGGAATGGAAATGAACTGTGCCTACATGTATTCCACATTACTTTTCTCTCTTATGTCTGTCTGTCATGTTTTTAATTTTCAATGTCTAATTTTCTCTGGCCATTTTAGTTTTCTCCTTTATGTATAATTTTCTCTGGGAATGGAAATGAACTGTGACTGCATGTATTCCACATTACTTTTCTCTCTTGTGTCTGTCTGCCATGTTTTTAATTTTCGGTGTCTAATTTTCTCTGGCCACCTTAGTTTTCTCCTTATGTGTAATTTTCTCTGACATGTTCAATTTTCTCTAGCATGTTCAATTTTCTCTGGGATTTAATGTTGACATCTTTGTGTTTTCATTGTCTAGAAATGGCGAAATGAAGAACCAGCAAAACACCTGAAACACCAAGAAAGAAATAGAAACTCTCTGAGTCTTCTTACGATCTTAGATCAAAAAGTAGCAAAACACCACAAACTCCTTACCAAAAAAACACACAAGTCTAAGGTGATGAAGCAACTAGCATCAAGATGAGTACCCCAACTTCAAAAGACTCAAGCTCAAGGGGAAAAAAATTTGTTAAACTCCAAAGAAAAAGAGCTCATTACAGCATTCAATACCAATCCAACCTCTCATCTGTTGTCTCATTTTTTGAAACACTTAAATTTAATTCAAACCACCTTGAAAAGCTTCAAAAGACTCCATTCTAGTATTTGATCCAAGCTCTAACCACTGGAAGGATGGATCCAAGGAAGTCTAGGAAATCTGATGATGATGTAGTTGCAATAATTCAACATTACAATGAAAAAACGAAAGCATTCATAGTTGGTAAAAAGAACTTGACCTTTACAACCAACGACAGGACCTTGATTTTTGGTTTGCAAGGTGGTAAAGGAGTCATGTCACTAAAATATTCAAAAAAACCAAACATTGCATTCCTAAGGCGGAGATTCCCAAAGGACACAAGGCTTACTGATCCTGTTCTTAAGAATGCCTTGGTCAAAACAATAAAAGGCAAGCAACCAACTGACTTCAAAAATGTTGCAATCATTGTTACCTTGTACTTGTGTCTCACCTTATTTTTTCCAACAAGTGGGAATCCAGTAGAGTGGGTTTTTATCAAGTATGTTGAACCTCTTGGATCAATGAAGTAGTATGATTGGCCAGAAGCAATCAAAGTAACATTGATCGATTCTATCACAACATTGCACAAAACTCCAAAAAAAAGTTTCAGGGTGTGTCATTTCATTGTTGGTAAGTAGAATTTCCATTCAAATTTATAGTTATGATACTTACAAATTTGTGTGTTTAGAAAAATTAATTACTTCAATTTCCATCACAGTATTGGCTATGTGAACATGCGAATATCATCGACTATGAAGACAGTAACACAACTAAATTCTCAAGATGTACCAAGTGGAACCTACAAAGCTTGACCAAATAGTTGCAGAAGACACCAGTACACTCTATTGCACCTTGACAGATTAGATTCATATCGTCACTGAAATCTCAATGAAATTCCAAAATTTCTTTGACCACTAGTTTGTTTCCCTCCTTGTGCCTTGCTTGATTTGATCAATTTTCTCTACGATGCAATATCTTATATGGAATAACTTATGTGCATTGACTGATTGAGATCAATTTTCTCTGAAATTTCAATTTATGTTGCATCTTTGATTACCACTGGTTTATTTCTGCCTTTGTAATGAATTCTCTCTGAAATCCAAATTTCTCTGACCACAATTATAGTAACATTAACTTATATGCCTTGATTGATTTTCTCTGATATCTAAATTATGTTGCTTGTTTAATAATTTTCTCTGGCCAATAAAATTATAATAACATCAAATTATGTTGCTTGATTTTCTCTGGAATAATTTTTCTCTCAGTGAAATTTTAATATTTCTCTAATAAAAGAGCCTCCTGTTATAAATAAATAACAAGGAGCTAGTTAAAACCCCATTAGAGGAGTTTTGTCTTTGTAAAAAGAAGAAGAAAGAAGCCAAAAAAGGCATTGGCCGAAGTCAATGAGACATTAGAGCCTTGTTTGGTTTGGCTTTGGGAAAAAGATCTTGGAAAAAAAATTTAGAAATTTTGTTTGGTTTGTAATTTTTCTTAAACAATTTTCAAAACCACTTTCTCTCTCCTATACATCAATCAATCACTTTTTCTCTCTCATTTTCAATCACTTTTTCTCTCACATACATCTACTCAATTACAACAAAATATTAAATCATCACAAACTCCCAAACTATTTTCAAAATATACAACTAAACAAACTACAAAAATTTCTAAACTCTTTTCCCAAAATATTTTTAAAAAATTTATCTCCCAAAGTCAAACCAAACAAGGCCTAGAAGATTCATCTGAAAAAGAAGCAGGGAATGAAGAAAGAGAATGCAACAAAGAAGAAGAAGAAGCAAGCAATGGAGAAGAAGATCAAGCAAGCAATGCAAAAGAGGAAGCTACAGAAGAAAATGAACAGAAAGAAGAAGAAGACAATGAAGAAAGGGATGAAGGCATTGAATCTAAATAAGAAGAAGAAAACAATGAGGAAAGGGATGAAGAATAACATAATGAGCCGACGGACCAACATCATGATAGCATTTGTGGCTTAACAATGCATCAGCCTTAAGAATCTGAGGAATTTAAGGATGCTCAAATTGCTAATCTACAACAAAGACTAAAGGCACTTTCTAAATCCAAAATAGAAGAAGAGAAAAATTGGAATGAATTACTTTAAGAAAAGGACATTGCAATAAGAACTTTGATGTTGGATATTCAAAAAGATGATGATAAAAAAAACAATTCAACAGTTGAGATGTTCAATTTCAGAGTTTGAAACTGAAAATGCTAGATTGCATGAACAAATTCAAGAACTATCCGTCCAACTAGCAACACAACCTTATCGACCACCAACACAAGTTCAACCCAAAGGTCAGTGAAAATCTTGAACCACATAACTTAGAGAAATTTCTATTTATTACAATTTTCTCTGTCAATGGTAATTTTCTCTAGAAGTTAAATTTCTCTAACCATATTAGTTTTGCCAGTTTGATTTCTGCTGCTTATTTGATTTTCTTTGTCTATTTGCTTATTTGATTTTTGGGGCTTGTTTGATTTTCACTGTGTATAGTTGGAATAGAAGTGAAACAATAACTAACAACCTGGCAAGAACAAGTGTCACACAAACAACAACCAAAACAAAAGACAAAAGTCCATGGTAACTAGAAAATATTAAATCAAATAAATTTACATATTGAAATATGATCTGTTACTTCAAAGAAATTTAACTTTTATTGATGTTTTCACTGTCTGCAATGAAAAAAGACCCTACATCAATGATAAAGAATTTAAAGGCAAAAGAAAGGAAAGAAAAGCAACAAGATCCAAACTTTCAATATCCCAAAGTTGTGAAGGTGACTAGAGATTCAAAGCAAGCTGCAAAGCAGACAAAGCAAACCACCAAAGACAAAGAACTACTTGATGCCGATGAGTACGTCTTGCCTCAACCAACAAGCATCAGAAAATCTTGGGTTTTTCCATAAACTCTACCGGTTACAAAATTGGTAAAAGAACATGTAAAAGATATCTTGCAACACATATCAAATGTGTCTGGACTCAAGTAAGTACAACAAATAAAATAGAAGATAACAAACAACAATTTACTAACTTATATTGCATTAACAACTATTAAATCCTTTCTTTGTCATCTTGTAGGGTTCTAATTTGGACAAGTGAGTTGAATCTCATTACTTTTGAAGATATTAGAAACCTAATAAAAGAAAAAGAAATTGCCAACAATGTAAGTCTTTCATCAAAATTTCTCTGCAACATTTCATCAGCCTTTATAAACCAATGTTACAATTATAAATGATATTTTCCAAGTCATTGATAGTTATGGTGAGATCTTATTTGCTGACCAAAGGAGAAAAGGACAACAACCATTTTTTTCACATACATGAGCTTGGTATGTTACTACTCTTTTATTTAATTTTCTTTGGAATTTACTTATTACTTTCTCTTGTTAAGAAACTTCTTGAAGCCAATTGTGTCATTAGTCTAATTTTCTCTGGCTAGTTGTATGCATTTAAAATTTCTCTATGTGTATATTTCTGAAATTCCTATAATTTCAACTTTCTCATAACCATTTTTTGATTTTCTTTGATCGCAGAACTTCATCAAGATGACGGAAAATCAAACTTTCCAAGTCTCATTATTTGACAAGCATATTGAAACCGCATGCCATTTCTCAATAAATACCGGGGGCAATGAGAAGTCAACAGATGAAAATCATTGGATGTTGTTTGTCTTGGACAAACAAGATAATTTATGGAAGTACTACAACTCACTAAGGCCAAGGAGGGATGATGCACAAGACAAATATATCAAAGATGCAAAACAATTGGTAACGAGTGCAAATTTCTCTGATCCATGATAATGTTTATGTGATGATAATTTTCATAGAATCCCATTAATTTGTGTGTAAATTTCTCTATTATTTAAAAAAAAAAATTTTGCAGCAAGATTACGTGGAGAATTTTTTGAAGTCTTGCCTTGAAAGAGAGGCAAAATCACAACCCTCTTTCAAATTGATAGACTCACAAAATACAAATTATGACTTTCAATATGTTGACAATTCTCTACAACAAGCCAGTGATTCATAAGTTTCATACAACATCTATAAATAGGATAATCTAATTTGAATGTTTCTTAAAACTAACTATACCTATAATTTGTATACAGTGTGGATTGTGGCCTCTTTATATGCTACATAATGAGACAATATACCAACTATGAACCTATCAGCTCGACATTGTCGACACAAGATGTAAGGTTGATGAGGGCAGAAATCATAGAGAGATTTGCGACCGAAGTTGGCTGGTCACAGACAGAACCAGTTCAAATACCACCAGAAGAAGAACCAAAAGTATAATAGTGAAAGGAAGACAATGCCCACAATGTAATTAGGATCAATTTTTTTTTTTTTCCATACATTGAAGGAAAGATAATGTTTGACATACATATATGTATATATCTTTTTTTGATTAATGTAAATTTCATAGCTATCAATGTTTAAATATATTTATTTTTTATAATGCATGCTAAGTGGTGATTGTCAATACAATCCACACAGAGAAAATTGTCTGAAGAAATTTCTCTGGTATGACCAGAATTTCACAGAGAAATTTAACTCGTATCGTGCCAAAAGGGTGTTTATATGATCATGTAATTTGTAATGCACTGTGTTGGTACAAAACAATCATCAAATTCAAAAAACACAATGCACACACTAATTTTCTCTGCTATTGACAAATTTCTCTAGATGAATTTGACCTCACAAAACACAATGCACAGAGTAATTTTCTCTGCTAGTGGCAAATTTCTCTTGATGAATTTCACTGGTATTATAAACACACTGCCTATAGTATGTTTCAACAAACACAATGCACATAGTAATTTTCTCTGTTATTGGAAAATTTCTCTAGATGAATTTGACCGGTATTATAAAGGCACTCCCAAAGTATGTTTCTAAAAACACAATACAAAAAGTAATTTTCTCTGTTATTGGAAAATTTCTCTAGATGAATTTAATTGGTATTATATACACACTGTCCAAACAAGATACACAAAGCAAATTTCTTTACTATTGGCAAATTTCTCTAGATTAATTTGACTGGTAATATAAACATACTACCCAAAGTATGTTTCAAAAACACAAGTGAATTGATCCAGAAATTACAGAAAAAATTTCAGAGAAAATACTAAACACAACGCACAATATACACGTTATTTTTGTAATAAGATCCTCTAACATCCTCAAATGTATTATTTAATCAATAAAATGTATTATCCTCAACTATTTAACAAAGGTTCCTTACATGTCTTCTTATTATGGCGACTAATACTCTCACATCGACTACACTTCATCACACTTTTAAATTCTCCAGTAGAAACGATTCTGTTCTTCTTTGACCTCCCAGCTGGTTTCTTACTCAATGGAGGTAAAATCATAGCATCATCAATGCTAGACATAGGTTTTTCAATAGTTGAAACTAAGCCAATCGAAAACGAGTATGCTTGATGATACATATCAACATGAAAAAATGGTTCAACAAATGAATTCAAATTCTTTCCACTACTAAAAATTACAGCAACAACATGTTGACATGGATACCCATTTATTTCCCATTTTCGATATGAACAAGTTCTCAACTCAAGATCAACCATAACCGAAGGAAAACAATGCACTTCAAACACATAATCAGATGATAAACTCACATTCTATGTCCTCTCATCCATGAAAGCCTTCTCCAACACACAATCCATACGTGGACAAAGAACTTTATTCCATTTACTAGAAAGCAGCCTCCTATCAGAGCTCATATTCATGATTTGCAACCGTATTATATCCACCAAATTTGTTATTGGCAAGTGCCGAGCTTCTCGAATCCATGAATTGAATGACTCAGTAACATTTGAATACATTTCACCATAATGTTTCCCTTCAAAATATGCATCACTCCAATTTTCATATGGTAAACTTCTCAAGAAAACACTCGCAATGTCTTCTCCCTCACTTTTTAATTCATTTAACTTGAAATGAAATGATGCCTTTGTCGGCACATATTCACATTCTGAAAACTTGGACACAATCGTCTCCCTAACCAAATTTATGTTTCCACATGATAGCCTATCTCTCAAATTTCTCTTTAGATGTTCAAAACAAAATCCATGATATCAATTAGGAAAAAACCTAGCAATTTCTTCCACAATACCACAATGTCGATATAATATAAAACCTATCACTCTCTCCGATCCCAATACTTCACATAAATGTTCAAGGAACCAACACCAATTGTCTTTATTCTCAGCATCAACAATGGTAAAAGCTATAGGAAAAAAACCTACAAAACAAATAGGAACAAGCATATTAGATATACACATGCAGAAAAAATTAGAACAATAAACAACCAAAGAAATTTGACACAGCCAAAATCCAAATAAACTTCACACAATGGCCAAATTCAAAAAAAATTCACACAATGGTAACATCTAAAGAAAATTCACTAAAAATTCACACAGAAAAAACATCCAAAGAAAATTCACTTAGTCACCAACTCCAGAGAAAATTCACACAGTGCCAACATCCAGAGAAAATTCACTTAGGTGACCAAATACAGAGAAAATTCACACAGTGGCGCATCCAGAGAAAATTTACACAATGCCCACCTCCAGAGAAAATTCACATATTGGCCATCTCTAGAGAAAATTCAAAGTGTCAGAGAAAAATCACAAAACATGACCACAAAAATAGAAAATTCACTTAATTCCCACATGTATAGAAAATTCACATACTTAGAGAAAATTAGATATATTTACAATTACCTTCATTTCCATCTTTCCCCGTCGCACCAAGCATAACTCCTTTGTATCGTTCTTTCAAAAATGTTCCATCAAGAAATAACAATGATCGACAATATTTGAAACCAGCAATGCATGCATGAAAAGCCACAAACACTCTTTTGAATCGCTTGTTATCTTCAAAATCTTTCAAAACGACTACCTGGATTGTTTTCAATGCCTCATCAAAATACCACCGTAATTGATCGAATGACAAACAAGAATCCCTATATGTACTACGTTTTGCTTTTTCAACCCTCAACCAACCACAGTTATAACTGATCGAGACTCTATACTTGTCTTTCATTTCTTTGACAACATCCACTGGACGAGTTAAAGGTTTTGCACTTACCTCTTCAAGTATCAGTCCAGAAACTAAGCTGGAAGTCATCCTGCCATGTTTACTAGTACGAACCGCCACACCACACGTATGTTCATTGTTCAAAGTTCTTATGTAAAAGAACCTATTTGTTTTTTCAACTGAAGCATGTACACGCCACATACATTCCCTTGATTCCTTATATGCACATTCTGTCGTAATCCTTAGCTTGTCATTTTTAACATACGTAAACCAAAAACCAACCTCAATAGCATACTTGCATAAAATAGTACAAAACTCAACCACACCACCCTCAAACTTTTGTCCAACACTGGTAATATTATTTTGCCAACTAGCTGACAATAATACTTTTTCTTAGTGAGAACAAAACTAAGAGAGTGAATTCCTTTCAATATCCACGAGCCTATCACATTCACCATGCACAACATCTATCTAATTAGACCCCACTTCATCTTCTTCATCAGAAGTACTACACCTAATAACTGAAACATCAACTATATCAACATCATGTGCACAAACAACCCTCAACATATTCAGAAAATCAATATTATTTCAAACCATACAATTCGGATAGCCGGCAATAGAATATGAAATACATATCATCTCAAGTTTCAAATTTTCCCATGTTTTACACAGAATGCCAATAGTAATGACAATAGTACTGTCCATCTATCATCTCAAATTTTTCCATGAAACATTAATGACAATAGTATCATTCACATATTTGCACAACAACAACACTGTACTGTCCATCTAAACTGAAAGAAAAAACATGAAAAATAACTTGTTCAATATAAAAACACTTCACAAGAACAACATAAAAGTCCAAAGAAATTTCTAATAATTCTAATTTTCTCTGGACTCAAATAAAAGTTTAAAGAAATTTACAAACTTATATTCACCTTCAAGATAACAAAAATAAAATCACAGAAAAATTAATGAATCTAGAGAAAATCACAGAGAAATTTAATGCTAACTATTAAACACAATCATAGACAAAAATCACACAGAATATCTGTTATGAAATTATAAGGTTCTCTGTGATTTTCACTAGACCACAAGCTTACAATTTTCTCTGTGTGATTATGCAGTATTGCACTCAAATCAAAATTCAGAGAAATTTACCAACTTATATTTACCTTTAAGATAACAAAAACAAAATCATAAAGAAAATTAATGAGTCCATAGAAAATCACAGAGAAAATTAATGAGTCAAGAGAGAATTACAGACAAAATTAATGCTAACTATTAAACACAATCACTGACAAAAATCACATAGAAAATCTGTTATGAAATTATAATTTTCTTTGTGATTTTCATTGGATTAGAAGCTTACAATTTTATCTATGATTTTCATTGGATAATAATAACAAACATATAATTTTCTTTGGAATACAAACAAAATTGCAAAAAAAGAAAAAAAAATTACAGAATAAATGAAAATTGCAAAAAAAAAAAAAGAGCACAAAAATTAGAAAAGAGCAGAAAAACAGAGCTGGTCTCCAAACACAAAGAACAAAACTTATCATTGATAAACATGTAATAGAGAACGAAAAATCAACTCCAAAAATCAAAATCAACTCCATTGTCAAATAACAAAGAATGAAAAATCAACTTCAAAAATCAAACAAAACTACACTAAGCTGGCTTTTCTCTCACATTGATCAAAACTGAAAACAAAAACTTAATTCAAAATACACTACAAAAACTTATCTGAAATCAGAGTCCTTACATACAAATCAAATGAAAAATCAAAACATACACTGATTATTAAACTTACCTGATTCAACTCCACTGGAATTCCAAGCTTCAATACGACTTCAACTTCTACACGAGCAACGAAAAACAACTTCTACATGACTACAAAATCTCTATAAAATCTGCACGAATATCTACATCATCAAAATCTTCGTTGCCAAGTTCATCCTCAAGTAATCTCCTACAAAAATAGCAACGTAATCTTCAGTTTCCAAACTTGAAAACCGTATATTATAAAGAAGGGTAAAATAGGTATTTCACAAACTAAAATAACATTGAGGGCCCTTAGGTATCAAAAAAAAATATTGTGGATTTCTCCTCATATTAAAAGTTGGATAAGGACCTTAGACCAATTTTTCTTATAATAAATTTTGAATTTTTATTAACTTAAATCTTAATTTTTTAATTTATTTTTAATCTAAATTATTTGTCAATTTTATTAAGTAAAATCAATAAAAAAAAATGTGTTTTAGTCATTAAAATATAAGTGATAAAAAGTCTAAATTATCATTCTGCATTGAGTTTAATGACTAAAACACTATTTTTTTCGTTAATTTTATTCAATGAAAATAGACAAATGATTTAAATTAAAAACAAATCAAAAGATTTTGATTTAAATTGATAAAATTAAAAATTAAAAATTAATTTTGTTACAAGGATCATAGATTTTTATTTGTATTTTTTTTTATAATTACCCTAACTTCGTAGTTGCATTTTCTTACCATTTTTTGGTAAATTTTACACGTCACCTAAACACTATTTTTATTCTTTCAAATACCACTTATCTCCTTTTTTTTCTTTTATTATCCATTTATCCCCTCTACTGTGTTTGGAAATGATTTTTTTTTTTTATAGTTTTTATGAAAAAACATGCATATGATTACTTTTTGGGGGGGGGGGGGCAGGGGACTGTTTACATTTTTTTAATAAATTTTTTATTTAAATTATTAAAAATTAAATTGACACCATTTAAATATTAAACATCAAATTGAAAGACTTCTATATATTAAGAATTAAATTGACACAAATCAAATATTGAAAACCAAAATAACATGATAATTTGGGAAACAAATTGTAATTAAGCCATTTTGTTTTCTTTTTTATTTCTCTTTAACCAAACTACATTCAGGAAAGAAACTAGTTAACCATTGACACAGTTGCAAAGAGACTACCTTAGAACATGGCAACAAAATGTACCAATTGTTGATGTTATTAAAAGCATTTCACCTTCAATCTCTCATGGTGAAGCTGTTTTTTAGTTATAACCCACCAATAATTTCCCTTGTATCTTTTGGCTTCATTTTATTGACAGTTATACAGGAGATTGCATAATTCTTCCATGCTGCTTACCCAGCTTGTCTTCAAATTCCCATAGTGACTACCACAACAATAAAAATAAAATTAAAATTAATAATTCGAATGTCTTTCAAAATTTATCCGGCGCTAAAGCTATTATCAACAAAACCAAACAGGACAGCCATATCTATCTGTATGAAACTCCATATGATGATTGGGGGGGGGGGGGGGGTTTGTGTGTGTGTGGGCGCAGGCCCAATATTTGTGATAGTTCAGTTGCAATCTCAAATGCAATTGCAGAGACATGCTTTTCAAGGTGTGAATTGACTTCCATGGCTCTCTATTTCTTGTTGAATATGCCTCTAACAGAGTCTTCATGGCATTGATGGCATTTTCATTGATGAAAGATTCATCAAACCAATTTAAAAGAGGATCAAATTCTTCAGATGTCCTGATGTTGGCTAGACCAGGGTCTGTCCAGATTCTCTGAGATTTATTATGGTAACCGTTTCAGATCGCTCTTGGGATCATAATTCAAAATTAAAACAAACCCAAACAGGATTCTATTCCCAAGTTGAGGGATGCATGCACACTTCCATTCACAGATATCTGTTAGCTGGTACAAGCTTCAGTAACTTGGCAAGATCATAAGATTTGAAGTCTTTCCCATAACATAAAGCTAGATCAAGGGGTGTTTTTCCATCCTGAAACATAATGAGGTGATAATGTCAGATCCACTTTCCCAAAAGCTGGAAAAAGGAATGTAATATTCCGCAATATTCTATCAAACAAATTAGTGTACAATTCAAAGACATTTACATCAATCATTCAGTTTTTTTTTTTTTTTTTTAATGAAAAAAATGGAAAAACTGTCCCAATACCAGAAGTCATTGCAATAATGACCACTAATGATAATTTGATGATAAAATGTTAAGGGTTAAAGTGGGAGTTCTAGTGAAGTGTACAATTTGTTAGAATGAAAACTTGTACTTGACAATGATTTGGTTTTTAAAAAAAACACATAATACGAGAGACTAAATGAAGGTCAGCCAAGGAGCTTAAAATCTAAAAGTTCATGAGTTCCTCAAGGCACGAAAGAAGATGAAATTTACCTAGATCATCCTAGCATGAGAATTTCTGACTTAAACAATCTGCAAAAGAAGTGAAATACCTTGTTTCTTCTGGTCTTGTCTGCTCCATTGACTAGTATAACTTTTGCTATGTCTCTATTTCTAGTTTGGATGGCAATATGTAACGGAGTCCATCCTTCCTGTGAAAAAAACTTTGAAGCAAAACTAAAATTGAATAGATGGAACAAGGGAAAAAAAAAAATACAGCCCATCTCCCTGCACTCACATTATCAGAAGCGTTCACATCAACATTGTACTTAATTAATATCTTCACAGTTTGCATGGCCCCAACTTGAACAGCATAATGGAGTGGGGAAGCACCATCCTGTTAAGAGCATAACAGATCAAACATAGCTAACGAAACTAAACAAAAATGGAGCTCGAAAGAATGAAACATGCCTCACCCGATCTCTAATGTTAGGATTTGCACCTTTTCTTAAAAGATGACTAACAACAGCCTCCTTTTTACCAATAATTGCTGTGTGAAGAGCAGTCATACCATCCTGCTTGATCAAAGTAACCAATCACTTGCTCTGTGTAAAAAATATATATATATCCCCAATTCTAGTAGTGAAAGGATGGAATTGAGAAATTGACAAGTCTTACCTTATCAGCAAGGTCAATGTGAAGCCCATTTCCAAGTAACATGTCCATGTAATGTATCTGTCCCGCAAGCCCAAGAGAATGGAAAGGGTTCCATTTCGCCTGAGATAAAAGATTCACGAGAGTTCACAGGATTAACTAGTCTATTAATCAGCAACAAAATGTGCATTTCAATTCCTTTTTCACAGGAAAAATGCCAAGGTAGCAAATAAATAAGAAGAATTTACTCTCTAGTTAATAATACTAACCAAGAAGCAGGTAATTACTAGGAGAGGCTACTGCCACGTTCATGGAGGAGATGAAAAAAATAATAATAATAAATTTATTTAATAATAGGTTGTTCATTACTTCGACCACTTACTGTTGATATTTTACCCAGGTTAGGAGTTGCATTCTGTTGTAAAATATCTCTTTCTTCTAGTCCCAAAAGCTGTTCAACCTCTGCAAGAATTAGACAATACTCCAGTATATTGATCTTTGCCCAATATATGTACTAGAAGAACAAAGCCTAGAATTGTTGTTGATTTCTTTTGTAGGACGAGGAAACATGCTTTGGTGCACCACAAACTCAACAACAACAAAAGGCAAGCCGCAAAATGCATGAATGCGAGTATTACAAAATCCAGTGATTAGGAAAGTCCATGTAAAATTTAGGTGATAATGGTGATGAGAGGGAACATGTACATTTCAAAACAGGACAAAGTTATTGGTTGTTTTTTTAACATGCAATTTTTGCTAGGGATCAACAGTGGCCGTCTAAATTGTCTATGGCCAATCACTATGTGCACCACAAAACACCTCTTTTGAATATGTTGAGTGTAAAGCATTTGATGCTGGATTTCTTATGAAGGCAACCCCATTGCTTCTCAAATAAAATCCTCCACACTAACATATAATATAAGGACACTGCTTCTTTTCTTTTTTCTTTTTTTAAGTAAATTTTGTACAGGAAGATTACTAATATGCTCTCATTTTTATTGGGAACAAAGATTTAAAAAAAATAAATAAATTATTATACATGAAACAGTCTCTCCAAGATTATATAGCCAACACTCAGACACACTTCTAAGTTCTAAAAATACAACAGATTATCATCAATAACAGAAGCTCAAAATTTTTTGGAGAAACTCTTCTTTCTTTCTTTCTTTTCTAATTAACAACATAAATAAATCTTCCAAAATGATTGTATATTGCTCCAGATTTGGACCTTTTTGAAGCCACTGAATTTCAACCAAAACATTAAAAAAAATAATAAAAGAAAGAAAGAGAAGGCGATGAAAAACCTTTCAGAAGATCCTCGGCAGATATGTCTGTTGTTGTTGAGGGCTTATCGGCACTATAAGAAGCAGTAGCTGAAGAAACACTCTCTTCTTCTTCATCTTCTTCTTCCCATTCTCTCTCAAAATCCAAGTTATTTTCTTCATTGTCATCGTCGTATTCACTGCCGGTACCGTCATCGGGATCTTCCCAAAGTGCTTGATTCCTCGGCGAATAAGAGACCCGATTCGACTCAAAGGCATAAATTCTACTCACGTTTGGGCGATCTTCAGCAACAGGAAGAGTAAAGCTTGTTCTTTCAGGATTAGCAGTGATTACTTTCGACATAGTATTGGTGAAACTATAAATTGGAAACAGTTGCTTTAATGGAAAAGTTGCAGAAGCAATTGGCACCATCATTGCTTTTCTTCCTCCTCCTCCTCCTCCTCCTCCTCCAGGTCCAGAAACAAAAGCCCTCTCTTGCTAGGGTTTTGCAAATTACAGAATTAGAGCGTAGTTTGATCTTTCAGTTTCCGTAATAGTTTCTCCGCTTGAGTTAGGAGTGAGCCACGCGTATATTGATCCGTTAAAATCGATTCGTCGTATTTGAATGGATGCCTGATTACGAGCGGATGATTACGAATTGATTTTTTTTAATCTGTTAACCTGGCGGATGGATGGCAAATTTAAAATTTCTTTACCTGCAACTGAACCGCCAAACCGCGAGTACTGATGGGTTGTTGAACACACCAAAATTAAATACTAAACTATACCAAATTCAATCAGAATAATGGCAGCTCCAAGTATCGATCTATAGGGACTATTGTGAAATTAAATTAATTCAATCGCAAAATTCCTAAATTAATTTTGATTAAAAAGATAAGATTAATTCTATACCTAAACAGTAATTAAATAAAATTGAAGAATTATATTGACAATTAAAATCTAGAGTTTGAGATATTAATTTTCGGGAAAAAATCTTAGGGTAGAAAATTCACCACTAACCACATGAATGAGACTTAACATCAACCATCAATCGCAATTCGGTTTGAATTATTCAATATTTCACAACTACAAGTTTGAAATATTAATCAAGAGGGTTGTTGCATTCAATGTACAGGCACGAATCATCCCGAGTAGTACGAGTCGTTTGCTCTAAACTATGTTAGCAAAACGACCCGTCTCTCATAGCATGACTCGTCTCGTACTTTGAATACAAACACAAAGAATACTAATGTATGGAAAATATTAAACAATCATAGAGAGTAAAATGCTTGAAGAGAAGAACGAAACAATTATTTATAAACTTCTAAAACATCCATACATTCATTCAAACCAAGTTACAATGAAAGCTCGTGAAAAATTCCATTACATGGCTAGGGTTTCATCAAAACTCTAGAAAAGACGACTAGCCACTCATGGAGGAGTGGAAAGAGGAAGAAGATGAAGAAGAAGCCCCCATGGAAGTGTTTTCCAAGCTTTGGTAGTGTCTCCCCCTTTGGAACCCTAGCCTCCCTCCTTTCTGTATTCAATTTTCGAACCCTAACTGTGACTGATTTTCTGTCTTTTATTCGGAGCAAAATAGACCAAAAAGTTTGTGCACGCGTCCCTAGGTGGGCCGCTCGTGCGGTGGTGGGCCGCACGTGCGGTGAAACTTGGCCGCACGTGCGGTGGCCTGGTGGACTCGGATTTTTCACATCTCGCTCGAAGAATCTGATTTCGCGTCCCCTTTTGATTGAATTTTCATATTTCCTGTCAAATCTGTACAAGTACACGAAACAAATCATCTCCACCAAATAAATAGAATTGAAAGACAAAAAATGTAACTTAAGTGGCGTCAATGTGGTACCTTTCGGCTTACATCACACCCCCCAACTTACATTTTGCTAGTCCTCAAGCAAAACAAAAGAAATAAGAAAAGTAAAATACTCTCAGTCACTTTCGTAGGGAACACGAATGCATTTAGCATATGCAACAAGCCTTTAAACCATAAGGTTACCCCAAGTGGACGAGTATAGTCTCGTGAGGGTTTTTAGAAATGATACCCACAAACATCAACATATTCAAATCCGCTCAACAACAATTAACCACACTACTCCACACAACAACCAACTTATGTGCCACTACAGTGTGACATTAAAAACATGATGATTCATTAAAGGCATAGTGGACAAGTATGAAAGAATCTATTGAGCTTAAACCACAATTCAGTTAATACAAAAGTAGAGTCTCCTATACTTGTGAATGCTAGTAGACACATCATTAGTACCCTCGATGTAAAGTGCAATCACCATACTAGTTAACTGTCCACTATAATAGCCCAGTGTAACTCATAATAACACTTAACATATACAGAAAAACTAAACTGTTGCAACCAAGCTTCTTAAATTTATTTTTATTTTTTTTTTAATTTTTGTTTTTATGAAAGACTGTGCAATGTCCTGATCCATTAAGCTTTCTATTCAGCCCATGTAACAAGCATTGGGCCAATGACTCCCAAACCAGGCGGTTTTAGGACACTAGGTGTAGAGACACCCCTACGGGCTTAATAACTCGAGCTGAAAAGGCTACAAATCCGAACTAGTCATTCTCTTTATTTTTCCTTAACTGTGCAATGTCTAGGTTCCTTAAGCTTTCTAATTAACTCATGTAGCAAGTATTGAGCCAATGACTCCCAAACCAGACGGTTTTAGGGCACTAGGTGTAGAGACACCCCTACGGGCTTAATAACTCGAGTTAAAGAGGCTACGAACCCAAACAAGTCAAGTTTTTTTTTTTTTTTTAGAGAGAATTTTGGCTACTCATTTATTCTTTTCTGCAATCTCAACCATTATCAATGATGTACACCAGGGATTATAATAAAGAGGTCACTGCTATGATAGTGTGTTCATGTGAATTAAGGCATACTCATGATAAGTGTACTAATACCACAAACACAAACAACTATCCTAGTGCACACATCACATGTGAGTATTTACCCAATAAACCCTTTTCATACAAGCCCACTATATTACCCAATTAACATATGTTCATATCATTACCATACTGGCACAAAGTAAACATTAAGTGAAGTGGTGCAAATCAAGTGCAGCAAGTACAGACATGAATATTTATTACAAATACCCTCACTCCCCAACTGGAATATAACATTGTCCTCAATGTAAGCAAGTAGACATGAGATAGTAAAATGAGAGAAAGGAACTTACCAGACATCATGGGCGCACATCCAGCGAGGCAAGGACACCCAAACACAGTTTTTGAATTTTTTTTTTATAAGTACATATAAAAGAGAAAGGAAAAGAAAATAAAACAAAATGAAATGAAAGAAAATAAAGGAAATATACAGAAATCATTGATGTGGATATGGTGGTGGTGGTGGGAAATGCTGCTCAAATAGGGCATGAATCAGTGTCCGAGTCTTGAATGCCTCATCATGAACCCTAGTTCCATGCTGATCAAATTGTCGATCAAACTGATCAAACCGCTGATCAAACCGATCAAACCGCTGCCCACTCGAATCCCGGTATACATAGAAGTCAGTGTGCAAAGAGGCAACTGACTGTTGATACCCATCAAATGCCGCTCGTGAATAATCCCGGTCAGCCTGGTAGTCGTTCTGGAGATCAACCATAGATTGCTGAAGGGCGGCTTGATTATCCATAATAGCCTGATATTGCGCCCTCGTCATACGGAATGGCAGTGGTGTCGGCGCTGGTGCGGCTGCAGGCTCGACTAGGGTATCATTAGGATTTGCCGGGGCCTCGGGAAGAACTAGTGGAGCGGCTGGCGAGCAGTGGTTTGACGCCAGTGAGTTCTACCATAAAATAGGAACGGCGGAAGCTGAACCTCAATGGCCTGCAGTGGGTATGTCCCTTGGGCTTTTATGAGCGCTGTAATGAGGTTGGCAAAAATGAGGGCCCATGTAGAACTACCCCGTGTATTGCGGATTTTGACTTCATTTAGGATTCTATACATCTGATTGTAGATCAAGGTAAGGATGTCAATCCAAAACCCGAGGTCAAACCGATACAAGGCACGGAGGAAGTCCCTTCTCCGCTCTTCCTTGTGGCCAATAGGAATGACATTCTTTTTCAGGACCACATCGAGGAAGAGAAGGCGACATGGTAAATTAGCCCGCCTGATGCTCGTACGGTTGTCATCCTCATGACGCCCCTCATAAAACTCAGTCACCAATTCCGGGATGGTGAGTTCCCGAGTGAATACCGGGAACTGTTCTGCATTGATAGGGTCCATGGAACAGTGGAGGACCTCGGCAATTGAAGTTGGAGTGACCACTAACTCCACTCCGTCAACAATGGAGCAAAGAGCTCCCGGGGCCTCGTCGTTGACGTACATATGCTGATAAAAGAGGCGCACAATGCGCGGGTATGCCAGTTCAGTGATAGTGCAGATGCCCAGGAGGCCCCGGTCTTCAAGTTGTTGAATACTCCATGTAGTGGTTTGATGCCGACAAAAGAAGTCCCCATCAAAGGATGTATCACATACCACCGGTTTGGTGGCCCAAGCATCTGTTGGCATATCCCTGAATGCAATGTTGGCAGTGCGAGGCTATTTGGGTGCTCGGCGGGATGATGAAGCCATATCTGCACAAAATAGTTCAACCAACACTACCAAAAATGTGGAACCATTATATTAACATTCATCAGAAATAGCATGTAGGCATAAATCATTCAAAACCGGATCATCCTCACACCACCATTTTTTTTTTCCTTTTTTTTAAAGATAAAAACAAAAATAATTAAATAAATGAATAAAAATGACATTAAACTAAATTAACTAAACTATAAAATAAAATAAAATAAACTAAGCTATAAAATAGCTAAATTACAGAAGAGGCTAAAGTATAGAATAAAATAACCTAAACTAAACATAATTTTTTTTTTAAGAAACCGAAATAAAATGAAATAAAATAAAATAAAAAACTAAACTACTTAATAATTAAATGAACAATTACATCATAGAGTAAAAAATAAAAAATAAAAAAAAAATGAAATCACTAACTAAACAAACACAATAAAAATAAAAATAATCCACTAACTAATTAAACTAACCAGAATCACTAATGAAATTATTTAAACTAAACAAATGGAGGAAATAAAAATAAACTAAATTATTATTATTAACTTTATTTCTGTTTTTTTTTTTTTATTCTGGCATGGGCCGCACGTGTGCCGAGTGGGGGCCGCACGTGCCCCGATGGTGTTCTTGCCCATATTCGCAAATGTTTTTTTTTTTAGATGAACAATAGATCTTAAAAAAAAAGAAAAAAGAAAAACAACATCAAAGACTCCACAATCTACACATAAAAGGAAAAAAAAAATTACCTTGAAAAAGTGGAGAAAGAGAGAAAAATAGTGGTGATTCGTCGGAAAAAATGGTGGTCGCCGGAGATTCGACGGATGAAGAGGGTTATAGGACGCCGGAGGTGAGATGGTTTTGGGGAGGAAGAAGAAAGAAGAAGAGAAGGGAAGAAGAAGGAAGAAGAAGATGGTGAAGATAGTGGGTTTGTGGGGTTTAGAGAGAGAGAGACAAATCTGAGAATGAGAGTGATTGGGATAGGAAGAGAGTGGGTTTGTGGGGTTTAGATAAGTTTTTTTTTTTTTCGAAAATAGGAAATAAAAAAATAATAAATAATAAAATAATAAAATAACAATAATAATAAAATACAATTTATTTATTTATTTATTTATTATTATTTAATTATATATATAAATAAATAAATAATAAACAATTATTTTATTTAAAAAAAAATTATTTATTTTTTATATGTAATTAAAAAAATTATATTTATTTATTTATTTTTAAAACTTATTTATGTATTTATTTTTTTAAAAAAATGAATTGTATGTATTTATGTATTTAATTATTTATGTATTATAAATTATAAACAAAACAATTTTTTTTAAGAGCGAGCCGCTCATGCGGCGAGATTGGGCCGCTCCAGCGGCCGTAGACAATAGCCAAATTGGTATGGGCCGCTCGTGCGGCGATCCCAGCCGCTTGAGCGGTCTGGGCTGTTTTTTTTTTTTTTTTTTTTTTTTGCTTGGCTTGGACCTGGGCCGCTCGTGTGCCGAGTGGGCCGCTCGAGTGGTGATTTTGGGCCGCTCCTGCAGCGCTAAGCAGTATGCATCTCAAGTTGGGCCGCTCGTGCAGCGAGCCCAACCGCTCGAGCGGTCTGGGCTCCGTTTTTTTTTTTTTAAAAAAAAACAAGTATAACACCCCATTATTATTATTGTTATTATTATTATTATTATTATTATTATTATTATTATTATTATTAATTTTCTTTTATTATTAAATGAACAAGTATAACACCCCATTATTATTATTATTATTATTAATTTTCTTTTATTATTAAATGAACAAGTATAACACCCCCTTTTTTTATTTTATTATTTTTTTTATCTAAACACAAAGAAATTAAACTAAAAAGCATGCTTTTTGACAAAAACCACAAAGTTCTAATCATCTAAAATTGCTCTTAAATATGACTGAGACCACAAAGAGCTAAGCATCTCAGAAATTAGTTAATAAGAGATGTGCCACAAACTAAAAATAAAAACACACATCAATGCCTTACGCAGGCTACGGAGGGTCCCTTCCACCCACACGCATGCAATGACCTTTTTCTGCTACATTGCAACAGCATAGTTTAACAAAAACACGAAGCACTCACAAGCGTACATGTTTCAAGAAAATAGAAAACTAACTCTCAATACCTAACAAAAGGCACCAAAGTTATGGCATAAAGTTACCACTTCAGAATCCCCCAGGTAATAAAACCCAGCGTAGTTTATAGCCTTCGGGCTAGTACAACCCAAAGTTTACTTAACCATCTCTACCTTCAATTGACATCCGAAATAAATATAGCACATAAGAAAATAACGGAATGCCCACTAAAGGTATAATCTTCACGCGAAAACCACGGGTACTACTTTTCTCCCTAACTATGTTTGTAACTTTCCCTATTCTCCAACAGGGTGACAGATTAGGTTGATTCAGTATCCAGAATCAAGGCGCATAAAGCTACCTCAACCTATGGGGCTGCCATACAGAGTTCAAGCCGAGGTAGTTTGAAGCAATCTCCACACCCCTGGGTATTTAAACCAAACTCTAGTCTCGGAAATTCCAAACCTTTGTGTTCTAGGCTTTGCCATTCGAACTCTAGTTTCCACCGTCTCAGTTGGTCTCCTAGGAACTCACTACAAACACGGTTAGGTGGCTATACCAGACCGTCAGATGCCGTTCGGGCACGGCAAACACCAAAGGAATTACACCTTTAGAGGATTTAAAGTCTCCTAGACGCAAATATAGCATGACGAGAACAAAGAAAAACAAAATAGCAAAGAAGGGAAAGAAAAGAGAACAAGAAATTAATCTATTAATCGTAGTAAAATGGGTCCATCAAAGCAATGGACTCAATCATATCTCCATTCCCAATCCCCTCTATATATGGTTTCAATCTTTGGCCATTCACTTTGAAAGTGTGGCCAGTCTTTGGATCTCGTACCTCAACGGCGCCATGAATAAATGCCTCAACAACTACAAAAGGGCCATCCCATCTTGATCTTAACTTACCCGAAAAGAGTCTCAATTTTGAATTAAAAAGCCACACTTTTTGGTTGGGTTCAAAGGATTTCCTATTGATATGCTTGCCATGGAATTCTTTAGTCCGAGCTTTAAAAACTCTCAAACTCTCATATGCATAATTCCGGATTTCCTCCAACTCATTGAGTTGCAATTTCCGGTTGAGCCCAGCCGCGGCCATATCGAAGTTAAACTTCTTTATGGCCCACAATGCTCGGTGCTCAAGTTCAACCGGGAGATGGCAAGCTTTGCCAAACACCGCTCTATATGGTGACATCCCAATGGGTGTCTTATAAGCAGTACGGTAAGCCCATAATGCTTCAATTAACCGTTGTGACCAATCTTTCCTATCCGGTCTCACAGTTTTCTCAATTATATGTTTTACCTCCCTATTTGAGACTTCCACTTGGCCACTAGTTTGAGGGTGGTATGGAGTGCCAACTTTATGAGTGATAGAGTATTTCTTAACTACCGACTCAAAGAACCGGTTACAAAAATGTGTACCCTGATCACTTATTATGGCTCTAGGAAACCCAAAACGACTAAATATGTTTTCATGCAAAAATTTGATTACCACTCTATGATCGTTTGTTCGGGTAGCTATTACCTCCACCCACTTAGACACATAATCTACTGTCAAGAGAATGTACTCAAACTCGAATGACGACGGGAAATGGCCCATAAAATCAATCCCCCACACATCAAATATTTCTACCACAAGAATAGGGGACATTGGCATCATGTCACGCCGAGACATCGAACCCATTTGCTGACAGCGCAAACAAGTTCTACAAAATTGATGGGCATCTTTGAAAATTGTGGGCCAATAAAACCCACTCTGTAAAATCTTGGCGGCCGTTTTTTGCCCACTAAAATGACCGCCACATGCAGAAGAATGACAAAATGTAAGAATTCTATGCACCTCACTCTCTGGCACACACCGTCGGATCACTTGGTCGGAGCAATATTTAAACAACTCCGGATCCTCTCAAAAGTAATACCTGACCTGCGAAAAGAATCGATCTTTGTCTTGCTTAGACCAATTCTATGGAATTTGCCCAATGGCCAAGTAATTCACAATATGTGCAAACCATGGGGGGCTCGCTTGTGACAGCTCAAAGAGTTGTTCGTCTGGAAACGAATCATGCAAAATAAGAGGGTCGCTATTATACTCAACGAGGATTCGGGAGAGATGATCTGCCACCACATTCTCAGATCCTTTCTTATCACGGATCTCTAAATCAAATTCCTGAAGCAACAAAATCTATCTAATCAACCTAGGTTTGGTCTCTTTCTTAGATAGTAAATACCGCAAAGCGACATGATCAGTGAAGACTATGACCTTGGAACCTAGGAGATAAGACCGGAATTTGTCTAAGGCAAAGACCACATCTAGCAACTCTTTCTCGGTGGTAGTGTAATTCAATTGTGCATCCGAGAGAGTGCGACTAGCATAGTATATAGCAAATGGTGCCTTATTGACCCTTTGGCCCAACACAGCCCCGACAGCATAATCAGAGGCATCACACATGATTTCAAAGAGAAGCGACCAATCTAGTGATTTCATGATTGGGGCGGTGGTCAAGGCCATTCTTAGTGTTTCAAATGCCTTTAAGCATGCCTCATCAAAGATAAAAGGCGCGTCCTTAACCAGTAGACTACACAAAGGACGTGATATCTTACTAAAGTCTTTGATGAACCTACGGTAAAAACCTGCATGCCCTAAGAAAGACCTAATTTGACGCACGGAATTGGGTGGAGGAAGGCCTGCAATGAGGTCAACCTTACCCTTGTCAACCTCTATACCTCGAGGGGACACAATGTGTCCCAACACTATACCCTCACGAACCATAAAATGGCTCTTTTCCCAACTCAAGATTAGGTTTGCCTCAGTACATCGTTCTAACACTCTAGTCAAGTTCCTAAGGCATTCCTCAAAAGATGGTCCAAACACCGAAAAGTCATCAATAAAAACCTCTAAGAATTTCTCCACCATGTCGGAGAAAATGGCCATCATACACCGTTGAAAGGTCGCCGGTGCATTACATAGCCCGAAGGGCATGCGCTTGTAAGCAAAAGTGCCAAAAGGGCATGTGAATGTGGTCTTTTCCTAGTCAGCGGGGTACACCGGGACTTGATTATACCCCAAGTAGCCATCAAGAAAACAATAGAACCCCTGCCCTGCTAACTGCTCTAGGATTTGGTCAATGAAAGGTAAGGGAAAATGGTCCTTCCTAGTCGAGGAATTTAGTCTCCTATAATCAATGCACACTCGCCACCCAGTAGTGGTTCGTGTGGGGACTAACTCTCCTCCCTCATTCTCAACAACAGTGATGCCCGATTTTTTGGGCACCACTTGTGTGGGACTCACCCACTTGCTATCTGAGATGGGGTATATGATACCCGCATCCAACAATTTCAAAACCTCCTTCTTCACCACCTCTTTCATGTTAGGATTCAGTCTCCGTTGCATTTCGTGAGAAGGTTTGGTGTCCTCCTCTAGGTGTATATAATGCATGCACACGAAGGGATCTATTCCTTTCAAATCAGCCACTGACCACCCTATAGCACTCCGATGTGCCACGAGAACACTCATTAACTGACTCTCCTACTCCGCAGTCAAGTCAGATGTAATGATAACTGGTAAAGTCTCTTGGGGCCCTAAAAATGCATACTTGAGTGTGGCCGGAAGTGGCTTCAACTCAAGTGTAGGTGGTGTGACCAAAGATGGTGCGGCAGGCTCTCTCGACAGAGGAGGAAGTGACTCAAACCGAGCTTTCCATGGAGGAAAATCCGATGTAGAAGAAGAATTAAGCAAGACATTCACCTCCTCAACTGACCTATCTATATCAAAATTTTCAAACCCAAAATGAGCTAGACAAGCCTCTAAAGGGTTCTCTACAAGAATAGAGGGCAAAGCCTCCTCAACAATCTCATCCACAAGGTCTACTAATAAGCACTCCTCTCTCTCATGAGGTTGTTGTGATACTTGGAAAACATTAAGTTTCACTTGCATGTTACCAAATGAAACTTCCATAACCCCGGTCCGACAATTAATGCATGCATTGGCCGTAGCCAAGAAAGGTCGACCCAAAATCACCGGGATTTGTTTCCTCGAACTGGCTACCAGTTCCATATCTAAAACCAAAAAGTCAACAGGGAAGTAAAACCTATCAACCTTAACTAGCACATCCTCAATCATGCCTCGTGGCACTTTGAGGGACCGGTCAGCAAACTGAAGAGTAACAGTAGTGGGCTTCAACTCGCCAAGCCCAAATTCCTCGTACACAGAGTACGGCAACAAATTAACACTAGCCCCTAAATCCAATAAGGCCCTATCAATGAAATGGTCCCCTATAATGCATGCAATGGTTGGGGCACCTAGGTCCTTAAGCTTAGGAGGTGTGTCATTCAACAAGATGGAGCTTACTTGCTCCGTGAGTAGGACCTTTTGGGACACATGTGTCCTAGATTTACGCTTTTGCGTACAAAGGTCCTCAGAAATTTGGCATATGATGGTACTTGCTTAATCGCCTCCAACAGGGGATATTGATTTTTACCTGTTTAAGACCTCCATCATTACCTCCATAGATGCCGCCTTCTTATTAAAAGGGGACGGTGTATCAAGGCACTGGGGAAAGGGTGCCTTAGGCACATATGGTGCCTTGGGCTCAAATGAAGTGCTAGGGACTAAGTCATCCCTCTTAAGTGTTTCCCCCTCACCCTTACTCTCACTAGGTGAACCACCGTGGTCACCCTTCCTAACTCTAGTTGCATCAGACGCAACTGACTGAGGCTCTAACTCCCTACCACTTCTCAAAGCAACCACCGCCTGCACTTGCTCATGTTGCTTACCATTCCCACCCGAACTCTCTGCCCCGTATTGTCCCTTAGGGTTGGCCACAATTTGACTTGGTAATTTTCCCTCCTCTCTCCGATTCATGTTGTTAGCCATTTGACCCAATTGGGTCTCTATCTTGGCAATAGAGTGAGTGTGGGAGTGAACTATTGGTGCTAACCTCTTAAGTTCTGAGAGAACTTCCAACACCTGAGTCTCAAAGGCAAAGTTGCCCTGAGGAACAGGCGGGGGTTGTGGTTGTGGTTGTCGGTATGGTTGTGGGGGTCTATAAGGTTGCGGTGGTCGGTAAGACGATTGGTTGGCAAAATTATTGAAATTCTGCCTTGGTGGTGTAGGATTGTAAGAAGTGCCTTGTGAAGAGGGTCTCCATGAGAAATTAGGATGATTCCTCCATCCCAGATTGTATGTGTTGGAGTATGGATCATTACCCGGGTTGGAGAATCCTTGAGCTACATTTACATGCTCTTGGACTAACTCCAGAAATTGTGATGCCGAAGGGCACTCACTCAAGTCATGAGCAGGGCTCGCACAAATAACACATGCCTCGTGAAATTGAGGCTGAACTTGTTGGGTAGGGGCATGTCCCATAGCTAATAATTGGTCCATCTTGCGGGGCAGTGCCTCTACTTGTTGGGCTAACTCTAAGTTTTGCCCGACCTCATAAATGCCCCCCTCTTTTCGGGGCTCCAACTACGGGTTGCCGGACTTGCCAGCCTACGGAGGCATGGTGAAGGGAATTATCACTTAAGTTCTCAAACAATTGCCATGCCTCGGCATCATTTTTAGACATAAATGTCCCACCACAGGACGAATCCACCATTTGGCGGTGTGGCTCAGTTAAGCCATAATAAAATGTTTGAACAAGTTGCCAATCAGGCACTTGGTGGTGGGGACACTGTTGGAGAAGGTCTCTAAGTCTTTCCCACGTCTCATGGAATTGCTCGCCATCCATTTGAGCAAAGTTTGTGATGGCTTGCCTAAGTTGGTTGGTTTTACCTATAGGAAAGTACTTCTCCAAAAACCGTTGCTGTAATTGGTCCCAAGTTGTGATTGAATTAGCAAGTAAATAATTTAGCCAGTGTTTGGCTTTATCCTTTAACGAGAATGGAAACAATCGCAACATTAAGGCTTCATTTGTGAAATTCTGGATCCTCACTGTCGAGCAAATTTCTAGAAATTCATTCAAATGCTTATAAGGATCATCATGAGTTAGTCCATGGAATGATGGGAGCATTTGTATGGTGCTGGACTTAATCTCATAATGAGCAGCAGTGGTATTGGGTAATTGGATGCACGATGGTGATGTATATGCAGTGGGTGTAAAATAATCCTTTAGTGTCCGGTTGGGCACATTCGGGACATTAGGATCTGTCATCTCTAATGGCTCAATGTATGAATATTCAAGCCTAGGAATACGAGCAGAGGTCCTAAGTCTCCTAAGGGTCCTTTCTAGTTCAAGGTCCAAACTCCACAATTCAGGGCGACAAGAACGACGCCCGTGCATACACTACCCAAACACACACACAAGTTCTGACTCTGTGCACTAAGAATGAAAGCAAAATACCAAAGGAAGAAATACTCACAGCGGTTTAACGAAAACGCTTTACTCGTCTTGCGGATGCTTGACGTGTAGACATTGTTTTCAACCTCTGTTTGAGCTTTGACTTTCGTTTTAGCACTTTGGTGCTTTGCTTGTGAGTGTTTGCTTCTGGCTACTCACTTTAGTGCTGCGGTTTTTATTTAAGCTCGGCTGCACTTCGCTTGCACTTTAATGATAGCTCCAATTTCAAACGCTCTGCACACTAGCAACACCAAATGCATAAAATCCTAAACTAAAAATTAAAGTAAGAATGTAACTTTAAATTAACTAATTTCGCCAGAAGTCCCCGGTAACGGCGCCAAATTTTGATGGGTCGTTGAACACACAAAAATTAAATACTAAACTATACCAAATTCAATCAGAATAATGGCAAGTCTAGGTATCGATCCATAGGGACTATTGTGAAATTAAATTAATTCAATCGCAAAATTCCTAAATTAATTTTGATTAAAAAGATAGGATTGATTCTATACCTAAACAACAATTAAATAAAATTGAAGAATTATATTGACAATTAAAATCTAGGGTTTGAGATATTAATTTTCAGGAAAAAATCCTAGGGTAGAAAATTCACCACTAACCACATGAATGAGACTTAACATCAACCATCAATCGCAATTCGGTTTGAATTATCCAACATTTCACAACTACAAGTTTGAAATATTGATCAAGAGGGTTGTTGCATTCAATGTACAAGCACGAATCATCCCGAGTAGTACGAGTCGTTTGCTCTAAACTATGTTAGCAAAATGACCCGTTTCTCATAGCATGACTCATCTCGTACTTTGAATACAAACACAAAGAATACTAATGTATGGAAAACATTAAACAATCACAGAGAGTAAAATGCTTGAAGAGAAGAACGAAACAATTATTTATAAACTTCTAAAACATCCATACATTCATTCAAACCAAGTTACAATGAAAGCTCGTGAAAAATTCCATTACATGGCTAGGGTTTCATCAAAACTCTAGAAAAGACGACTAGCCACTCATGGAGGAGTGGAAAGAGGAAGAAGATGAAGAAGAAGCCCCCATGGAAGTGTTTTCCAAGCTTTGGTAGTGTCTCCCCCTTTGGAACCCTAGCCTCCCTCCTTTCTGTGTTCAATTTTCGAACCCTAACTGTGACTGATTTTCTGTCTTTTATTCGGAGCAAAATAGACCAAAAAGTTCGTGCACGCGTCCCTAGGTGGGCCGCACGTGCGGTGAAACTTGGCCGCACGTGTGGTGGCCTGGTGGACTCGGATTTTTCACGTCTCGCTCGGAGAATCTGATTTCACGCCCCCTTTTGATTGAATTTTCATATTTCCTGTCAAATCTGTACAAGTGCACGAAACACATCATCTCCACCAAATAAATAGAATTAAAAGACAAAAAATGTAACTTAAGTGGCCTCAATGTAGTACCTTTCGGCCTACATCAAGTACCCCTGGTTATTTATAAGATTTTGTGTTTTCAGTTTATTGTTTGTATTTTTAATTAGAAAAGAGTTTAAATATTCTGTTGAAAAAAAAATTTCAACTTAAATATCTTTTTTGAATTAAAAAAAATAAACGTATTATTTATCTATATTTTTTAGTTTTTAAATCTATCTCTAAAAATAATAAATAGAAAATATGATATATGTTGATTGGTTTTTGTTTTCAAAAACAGATATAGATGTAAAAATACAAAGATATACAATCTACTACTGCTCTGTTCATGGTTTTGGTGGTTTGAATTGTTTTTATATTTTAAGAATCACAGATTATAATACTTTATGTGGATGAGAGATGCTGTGATTGTAGTATGTGGATGATTGTGATATTCTAAAGTTTCAAACTTCCTTGTTTTGGATGAGGCATGCAGTGATTGTAATATTTTTTTAAGTCAATGACTGTAATACTTTCTTCTTCTTCTTTTTTAAGAAAGTACATAAGTTGAATTATGTTGAAAATTTATAAAATTTTAAACCGTCAAACCGATTTGCATCCATCCGCCAAACCGCCAATCCGCTCAATCCATATCTGCCGGATTGGCGGACGGATGCAGATTGATTTTCTCTAATCCGCCAATCTGGCGGACAGATGGCGGATTGGAGGTTCCATGGCCGCAACCGACCCGCGCCCACCCCTAGTTTGAGTTTGGATAAGTCTACTTGCGAGGGTAAATTTGGCTTTTGCCAAATAAAATATATTAGGGTAAACTACCAACCCACCTCCTGAGATTTACTTAAATTATAAATTACCTTTTGTGATTCTTGAAATCACATTATACTCTTTAAGATTTTTAATTTCATAATAAATAGATCATTTTATTAATAAATCATCAAGTAATTAATAGTTTTTAATAATGTTAAAATTTTATTTCAATTAATAATTCAAATAATTTTATTATTGTATAGGTGAATAATTAGAAATTTCACTTTTTTAATTAACTTTGTTAAATAAAAAATTATGGCAGAGAGGTGTTTGTAATTTTTCAAATCACAGAAGATAATTCATATTTTAAGTAAATCTCAACAAATGTATTTGTAAATTACTCATACATTAATATAGCGCGATTAATTCTTGTAGTTTGCCTTGTAAATTGTTAAATTGATCCTGGCAATAGCAGCATATTTGTAATTACTTGAAAATATGTAAATACTAGTGTATACCCGTTCTTAAAGGTATGGTGTAAATAATATTAGGATCAAAATGTAGTTATAATTTATACATATTATATTAAAATTCGTATTGTCCATAGCATTTTTTGATTCTTCTTAAAGAATTTTTAACAAATTTATTTGTACGATAAACTCTATAGAACTCAATTAAAAATAACAACTCCCCCTAGCCTTAATACAAATTAAGGAATAAACATATAAAATTTATAATGTTCAGTAATATTGCAAATCAAAATAGTAAAATGTAAAGTAAAAAAAAAAATAGGGTAAATTACACTAACACCCCATGAGGTTTACGTTTATTACAGTTTCCCCTTCAGCTTTTAGAAATTACATCTCCCCCTTGAGGTTTAAAGTTTTATTACAGATTTTCCCCCTCAACAATTTAATTTTTTTAAATACTAATTTTGCCCTCATTAGGTAAATTACATTGACACCCCTCACATTTTAGAAATTACAATCCCCTCCCTAAGGTTTAAAGTAGCATTATCAATTGCCCTCTCGGTCAGTATTAGTTGGAAAAAAAATTTATTGAAAAAAAAAATTACTTAAAAAAAAATTTGTTAGTAAATTTTTTAAATTTCTGTTTAAAAAACCAACGTAAGCTCATTTTTTGAATTTACGTTTTTTCCTTAAATTTACAAACTGAGACAACCATTTATAAACAAAAAAATTATCAAACATGTTTTTATGGCAGCTTTTTAAATTTTTGTAAGTATACATTGAAAACTAAAAATGAAATGGCTACCAAACAAGATTTAGATAGTAAAAATGTCGTAAAATTAACAAATAATTAAATAAGTTACCAACGTAAGAAATGACTTATCAAAAGATTCTTAGGTTATGTATGGTTTGATTTTTAGAATTTTTTTTTAAAAATTAAAAATTAATTTGGTTAAGAAATAAAAAATAAAAAATAATTATCGTTTTTATATATTTTTATCTTTCAAGTGGTTAGAAATAATTTTTTACAAATTAAATTGAAACATTCATGCGTCTGTGTATAACCTGCCCAAAACTTAAAATGATAATTATTTTTTACCCTTAAATGATAATTATTTTTTATTTTTTATTTCTTAACCAAATTAATTTTTAATTTTTAAAAAAAATTATAAAAATCAAACCATATATAACCTAAGAATCTTTTGATAAGTCATTTCTTACGTTGGTAACTTATTTAATTATTTGTTATTTTTACGACATTTTTACCATCTGAGGCCTGTTTGATAACCATTTCGTTTTCAGTTTTCAATTCATATTTACAAAAAATTTAAAAACTATCAAAAAACTTGTTTGATAATTTTTTTTGGTTTATAAATAATTGTCTCAGTTTGTAAATTTGAAGAAAAAACATAAATTCAAAAAATGAGTTTACGTTGGTTTTTAAACAAAAAATTTAAAAATTTTACTAACAAAAAATTTTTTCAATTAATTTTTTTTCCAATGAATTTTTTTTTTCAATGAATTTTTTTTCCAACTAATACTAACCGAGGGGGTAATTAGTAATACTACTTTAAACCTTAGGGAAATTATTGTTATTTCTAAAATGTGATAGGTGTCAATGTAATTACCCAATGAGGGCAAAATTGATATTTAAAAAAATTAAATTGCTGAGAGGGGAATCTGTAATGAAACTTTAAACCTCAGGGGGGAGATAAAATTTTCAAAAGGTGAGGGGGGAACTGTAATAAACATAAACCTTAGGGGGTGTCATTGTAATTCATCCAAAAAAATATAAATCTATAAATCATGCCTAAAAGAACTCTCAACAATTTTTTTGGTACCTCACACTCTACAAAACTCAATTAAAATAAATCAATTTAGAATGACAACAATTTTATTGCCCTCTAGAACTCAATTAAAATAAATCAATTCAGAATGGCAACAATTTCACTGCACTATAGAACTCAATTATAACAAATCAATTCAAAACGACATACTTTACGCATAAGAGGAATGGTGAATGAACATTTTAGTACAAAAAATAATCATTATAGCTTATTAAAAATAAAAAAAAAAACTAATCATTCAGTCGAGAATGAAAGACCAACCATTAACACACATAGAAAAAAGCAACACAACCACAACATTTCTAATGCTGATCAGTCACCTATAAGAAAATCACTCCAACACTTGAATTTGACTTTAAAAAACCAGCTAAAAGAAATCATAACAAGAAAACTCATTCAAAATATTTGTGAGCAATAGAAAAACCAATAATTATGAATTAAGAGAAATTAAACATAACAAAAAATTCTAACATAACTCTTCTTGATAAAAGCACCAGTGTCTTCTCCAAGTTACCTACAATTATCAAACTAAATGCCAGCAATTATCACATTCACACTTGAACAATTTTTTCGTGATCAAAATACATGATTCCTCATAGAAGGCTAAAAAAAATCGTTTAAAACAAATTACCATTAAAAAAATGTAACACTTGAGAAAATCTAAACAATCCAAATTGATTATTGCCGAAAAAAGCTAAGAGGCAAAACAAATTATTGTATTAAAACTAAAAAGATAGGACACCTAGTCAAGGTTCCTCACCTTCGTAAGTATGAAGGTGTACTATAGATAACCAATTTATTCCCTTCAAAAAAAATTGCTTTGAGTTGTAATGGAGTATCATAGAACTAAATAGGAAAAGTAATATGAACTCCTACATTTCCTTTTATCTAGTGTAAAAAGGACAATGCTTCCAAATGCCTTCAAGAATTACCAAATGCATACATCACTGTAATCTATGAATTAGTATTATAAAAGATTGGTTCAATTCTTTCAATTTCCCTGATGTGAAGAACCTTTATAGTTTGTTCACATAAAGCCACATAAGAAATCACATAATTAAGCATGTTAAATAAGTAGGCATTGAAGAAAAAGTTGATTGAAAAAATTTATTTACTACATCATGCATGATTTCATTAGACAGTGATGAGACTGCTTGAATCTTTAAAATCTAAGATCTTACGCAATCATTAATAGTACATTATCCCCTGTTTCTCACTTAATCCCATTAAAAGAAATAAGCTTAGAAATTACAAATGTATTTAAACTAATAAAAAAAATCCATGAGATCTATGGCCATCAAATCCACCATCTTGTTGTGCCCTTGGGTCAATATCACTTATCCAGCGGTTCATTGGAAGAAAAATCCTGAATATGCAAACCAAAAAAAAAAAAAATCCTGTATGCAGGAACAAATTTGACATCTCACTAAATCTAAATTATTTGTTTTTGATGAACATAACAAATCTAGTAGTCTATGGCAAAAATGATATTACACCTATTACCACATTCCTAAGTATGTATCAATATCAGAATTAAGAAAAGACCACAATGTTGCATTAAATTATTCAAACATAAGGAGCTTTTGACATAATTAGAAGCATAACAATAGAAACTTGACACAACACAACCTATTGGTAACATCAAATAAAAGTTTAACAACAATACTAACATTATGAAGCATCAAGTGCTTTCTAGTCTTGAAACATACTAATATTTTAATTGTTAAATAAATTAAGACACTTCAAGAACCATATTTGTTTATAAGAATTTTATTCAAGAACCATCCTAGTACTAAAAAAAAACTGCGATGTCAACACTTTAAATTCTTCATTTTTGATGGACATGACAAATCTAGTAGTCCGTGGCAAAACTGATATTACACTTATTACTACATTCCTAAGTATGTATCAGTGTCGAAATTAAGAAAAGACCACAACGTTGTATTCAAAATTCGAACATGAGGAGCTTTCAGCATAATTTTTTTCTTCATAAATAAGCAGACTTTATTAAAAAGTATCAAGTTGATGTAAAGAATATAAAAATTCAGCCTTCAAAGGGATAACAAAGCTAAGAAATCAAATCATTCATAAAATCTACAAAAGCCAAGACATCTGGATTAACCAAACCCATAACCCTAGAGCTATTTTGGGAAGTGGCTTATGAGCCATCGTATTGACTTATTGGCTTATTTAGGTCACATCACCTCTGTACTTTCTGTACATTTTTTTCGTAATAAGCCAAAAAAATTATGAGCCAAATATAAACTTGACAAAACACAACCTACAGGTAATATCAAATAAAAGTTTAACAACAATACTAATATTATGAAGCATCAAGTATTTTATAGTCCTAAATCATACTAATATTTTAATTGTTAAATAAATAAATAATATAAAACCATACCAGTTGATAAAAATTTTATTCAAGAATTATCCTAGGACTAAAAAAACTGCAATGTCAACGGTTTGAAGGTTGTTGAACCTCTTTTTTAAAAAAAAATTAAAAAAATATACTTTTGTGACAAAATTAAAAACTCAGCATCTCATTAAAAAAGAAAAAATAAGAAAAAAAGAAAAATAAACATTTTTGTGAGAAAAAGACATTACCAAAAGGAAGAATATATCAAACAATCTAGCGAATGACCTAGCCTAAAGGCACTCTCCAACCAAAATGTAGCGTAAATTATCAACATCTGATATGTCCGTAAACTCACTGTTAGCCTCACACTCAATTTTTAATCCTCGAAGATTCAATTTTCACAAGAAAATCAAATTAAGGATATTAATGCAACAAAGTTCAATCTAAATATTCACCCAAAAAAAAAGTTCGCTCTAAATGGTTAACAACAAAGTCCAAAACAAAGGATAAAAATAAATAAATAAAAGAAAGAAAAAATGAAAAGAAAAGCAAGAAGACAAATACAAATCTGAATAAAGGAGCTCTCCTATAATCTAAACAACAATACTAGGAATACAGATGTATAAAAACAAACCCAAAATAGAATTGTAAACAAACACCAAATCAAAATCAAATCAGAAAACAAAGGCACCTAAGGATCTCATCACAGCTTGAGTTGAAAATAGAAATGTTTTTAGAGATCTATTAGCTGGCATAATGGAAAAACGAAAAAACCAAAAAAGGAAAAGCTCATTATATAATGAAAGAGGCACAAAAATAGTGAAAGCAAAAATTAGAAAACCTAGACAACAAAAATTAGACTTTGATGAGGTGATGGCTAGGAGGAAGGGGCAAAGCTGAGGAGGAGTCGAGAGATATCTAGAATCTGAAATGGGTGAAGTGTTAAAAAATAGACCATTGGATTAAATTAATCTAGACCATCCAAATTTGTAACAACCCCGACCCTTAATTAACGTTAATTCATGCTTAAGTGTGTCTAACAAGTGATTAAGAAGAAATCATGAGTTAATGACATGTGTGTTGCATTATTAATGTGTCTCTATCTGTTTAGCGTAGAAAGATCTATTTATGTTTTAGTTTTGATTTGCGAGTTGAAGGCCTTATCGGCATCCGATACAGAAATTGATTTGATTTATATGTCCATCTGGATTCATAGGATTTTATGGTAGGTTTAATTTAAATTCGATTTGGAATGATTAAATTAGAATAAATAAAGTTGAATTATTTGAATCCAAATTAATTACAAGTGTGCCATTGAGTGGGCTTATACAAATTGTTGCACACCTTATGCATATTTTGACTTGTCATTTTCCATCCACAAGACCCAAAACGTGAGAGAGAGTGAAAAAGGAAGAATTGGCTTAAAACTTAAAGAATTTGGGGCTCAAATTATAGAATGCTAGGAATTGTTGTCATTGATGAAGATTTAAGAGTTTTGACTTCAACCATTGTAGATTCAAGCCTCTAGTAAGGGACTAAACTCTAAATTGAGTAATTGAGTTAGATTCTACAAGATTATTGATGAATTAAGTAAATTCATGGTAGAATTGCATTAGAGTTGAGAGATTTGGGCCATACCATACATGCATGTGCAATTCTTCACAATTTCAGCATAACTTCAAAGGATTCTTTCATGCATGTATTTATTTCATCTATGTTTTGAGAATTCATCATGTTTTCTATCAAATTGCCAAATTTAATCTTGGTTTGAAGTGTTTGAACTCAAGGGAGATCATGCATGTTGTATTTATGTTTTATTCATGAAGTTTTAGTTAGAATTGTGTTCAATTGGCATGCATTCTTGAAATATCTTTAATTCATGTTACTTTAGGGTCTTCATGTATTTTCCTCAAGTTTTGGCCCAGAAAAATCGAGTTTGAAGCTTTAAAGGTTGAGTTTTGTGCTTGAGGATCAATTTGGAAATTTCAGATTTTCGATCTACGCTCGAGCGGAGGACATCAAGCTCGAGCGTACACTCCGAGTACATGCACTTCCGCTCGAGTGTCGAGTGTCACGCTTGAGCGTGAAATGCATATGCCTAGAAGTTCATGTGTTTTGCAGTCTGCTCGAGCGAGGGAATCCGTGCTTGAGCGAGGGTCTGAGTCTCACGCTCGAGCGTGGGTCGAGCGTCCATCGAGCGTGAAAAACATACAACCAGTACTTTTTCAAGAGTTTGCAGTCCGCTCGAGGGAGGGAAGTCACGCTCGAGCGGAGCTTCATTGTCTGCATGTCCGCTCGAGCGGGAAAAGCCACACTCGAGCGTAGACCCTATTTTCAGCAAGTTTCGAAAAATGTTTTCCAGCACATTTTTGCATCCTCATTCCATCCTAGGCATTCCTAGGCCATGTTAAGACTCCATAATGAGGATTAAAGACTAGAAACACACTAAGAACAAACGAAATAAGTTATGTACAATTCGAACGTGTGTTTCAAGTGTGTATTTGTATGTATGTTCATCTAGGTCACGTGCCTCAAGACAAGTGAGTGCCACATTACCATCTAATTAGAGCATTCAATCATCTGTGAGTAATAACTTTGTAAAGTTATGTTCAATGTTAAATATTTTCTGATCATTATGACATAAAATGATTAGTCTTCTGAAATGATACACTATGTTTTGAATGAATGAATGATTATCCAAGATTCTAAAAGTTGTTTGTGGCATCCTTAGCATCATATGATATGCGTCCCTTCATGGGTCATCAGGTCCCTTCATGGGTCATCAGAAACGTCTCTGTGCACATAAGTCATCAGCAAGCCTTCATGGCAGTCCCTTTGTGGGTCATCGGATTTGTTAATGCTAATGGATGTGTCATGTATTATGATATGATATATGTACAAGTTTTGACTATGAATGTAAGAATACCTATGAATTTGCTCTGTTATGGTAACTAATTATGTGCAAGGCTTTGTTTCCGTATGGACATTATTCAATAAAATCTTTACTCTGTTATTATTCACTGGGCTTTAGCTCACTGTTTATATTATGTATGTAGGTGAGCAAGCACGTGATCAGGCCTAAAGTTGATGGCCTATGCTTCAGTTTTGTCAGCCAACCCTTGTGCCTCCCGAGGAGGTTCTATGACAACCCTCACCTCTGATTAATGCTAAACTATAACTGAGAATGATAAGTAACTGATTTGACTGAAATTCTGAATTGATTGCAAGAGTATATATTGCTTTATTTGCATTTCTAACTGTTTGTCATTTGATCGATCTGTTCATATTTTAAGTTTCGAACTGTAAATTGAAGGCCTTATTGACGGCCGAATCTGAAATTGATTGGTATTTTATACTAATTAGAATTTTTGTGATTTTATGGTAGATTTAATTGAAATGCGATTTGGTATGATTAAATTAGATTAAATAATGTTAAATTACATTAGTTTGAGTTATTACCAAATTGCCATTAGTGGGCCACTTTCATACAACATTTTGAGACTTAATTCATATCAGTTGGTGCATCATTTTGTCCATATTCTAGTCCAAAACTGAGAGAGAGGGAGGGAGAGTAGGAGAAACTTGATTTCAACAAGGATTAGCTTGGAGACTTAAAGGAATTGAAGTAGATTGCAAAATTGCGCTTCCATACCTAGAATTCAAGACCTAAGGTAGAGAATTCATCCTTTGGTTTATGTATTTAAGTTGTTTCTTGCATGATTCATGGAAATTTAGAGATTAATGTCAAGAATTAGTTTAAAGAGTTGATTTGAGTAGCTAATTCATGCATGCATGTACATGTTCTTGGAATTTGAAGTTGTTTTCATAAAAAGCCCCACATGCATGTCCATTTTCTAGTTGTAGTTCATGAATTCATCATGATTTTGGAGGGATTAACTCATTTGATCATGTGTTAGAAGCTTTGAACTCAATTGAATACATGCATGTTAATGTACATCTTGTTTTTGAAGTTTATTTGAAATTTTGGTTTAATTGACTTACCTTTGGACTTTGATTTTTCAAATTGATCTTCAAAACATGTTATATTATGGTTTTTAAAGTGTTTTCCAGAAAATTGGCCCAAAAGGATCGAATTTTGAGGCTTTTAAGTTGAGTTTTGTGCTTGGGGATGAATCTGGAAATTCCAGATTTTGGACCCACGCTCGAGCGTACACTCTGAGTCATGCACCTTCGCTCGAACGTGGAAAGTCACGCTTTAGCGTGAAATGCATATGCCCAAAAGTTCATGTGTTTTACAGTCCGCTCGAGCGAGAAAGTTCACGCTCGAGCGAGGACCTGAGTCTCACGCTCAAGCGGGGGTCGAGCGTCCGTCGAGCGTGAATTGCATGCATCCAGTATTTTTCATGAAGTTTGCAGTCCGCTCGAGCGTAAGAAGTCACGCTCGAGCAGAGCTCCTTTGTTTGCATGTTTGCTCGAGCGTAGAAAGCCACGCTCGAGCGTAGACCCTTGTTTCAGCAAATTTTGAAAAGTGTTTTAAGGTGCATCCTTGCGTCCTCTTTCTATCCTAGGTATTCCTAGGCCATGTTTAAGGCATCTTAATGAGGATATTGATGTAGAACCACACCGAGTCAAGATAGGGACTAAGTTGTTGATTCCCGAGTGTGTAACTTAATGTGTGTTCGTTTTGTAACTATGTAGGGTTGGCACCCGAGGACGCCTATTAGCTGCATATAGCCCAGTGCTCTGTGAGTAACAATGTTGTAAAGATATGTTCAATTATGATTATTTTCTGAATGATCAACTATTCTGCTTACTGAAACGTTATTGTTTAATGAATGAATGTTTGTCCTATTTGTAAACTATATTCGTGGCATCCATAGCAATTTACTGTTACTGTACTGTTACTGCTACTGACATAGAGATCTCTGTCGGTTCCCATGTTTAGAACTGCTACTGTTTACTATTATGATGGCCATCAACTGACTGTTCGGTCTGTTAAGACCTATTGTACTGTTTTGCTATGGGATGCACCACATATAACTGCTATGGTTTCTAAGTGACTGATATGGCTGTTTAATTACTGAAAGGACATTCATTCTTAACCTCTTTACATAACTGTTATTCACTAGGCTTTAGCTCACTGTTTATATATATATGTAGGTGTCCAAGCACCAGACCGGAGCTAGGAGCGTCGGGTTAGCTCTTGTTTTGTCAAGCCAACCTTTGTGCCTCGCCTCGAGGTTCCAAGTTCGTTCAAGCTACGGCTGTTTTGGGGTGTTCGAATTCACCCTTCTATTTCTGTTTTGTAATAGATGCTATAGACTCCTACTATACAGTCATGGCATAGGGATCGAATCCCTAACTTGTATGTATGTATATGTGGTATGTAAATGTGTTTTGGTTACGAATGTGACTTGTTCATAAAAGTCTTTTTGCATTCAAACTGTCATAGCTCATTGGACACCTTTTATTTACTGTTTTGGCTTCCGCCAACCCCTTTACTCTGTATTACTGTCATTACTATTAAGCAGGCCTTTGGTAATCACGGATTACTGGCCGGTTACGATGCTAAACCCATAGAGGCGGGTCTGGGTCGTGACAGAGTGGTATCAGAGCGATATCAAACCCCGAGTTATACCATACACACGTGTCCAAATGAGCTATAGGATGTCCTAGAAAAGTAATTAGGGCATTGCGTGAGCATGAGAAAGTGTGTGTGGCCATGACATGAACATATGTGCTAATGTGCTAATGTGTTTAAGTATGTAACTGCCTATGTTTATTATTACCATATTGCCTATAGTGAAATGGACAATGCACGAAATCCTGATGAATCCGAATCATCTAAGGCAAGGATGGCAAGATTAGAAAGAACGGTTGAACTGTTGACTGAGGCCTTGAGGCAACAACAGAACCAACAGCCCCCACCTCCTCTAGTTCAACCGGAGCAAAATGTTAATGAGGATATAATTGCCTTGACACAGAAGTTCAGTAAAATGAAACCACCATCCTTTCAGGGAGGCCTTGAACCATTAAAGGCCGAAGCATGGGTTCTAGAAACAAAGAAATTATTTGAAGTGTTTCCGTGTTCCGAAGCACACTAGGTATTGCTGGCTACCTTTACCTTACAAGAAGAGGCTAGAAGATGGTGGATGCTTGTTCATGGCACCAATACTGCTTTGACTTGGGCTCAATTTAAAGAAGCCTTCTTTGAAAAATACTTATCTCAGTGTGTCAGGGATCGCAAAGTGACTGAGTTTAAACAGTTGAAACAAGGTACTATGTCAGTGACAGAGTATGAATCAAAGTTCACTGAACTCGCCAGATACGCGCCACACATATGGTGGACACTGATTACAAAAAGGCTAGGAAGTTTGAAGGCGACCTTAATGTAGAGATACTTGACAGAATTAATGTGCTGAAATTACTGAAATATGTGGATGTTCTTGACCGGGCGATAATAGTTGAGTCGAACATCGAGGCATTAAAACAGACCGAAACACCAGCGACTGAATGTCGTGGTAAGAGACGGGGTTTTAAGTTTAAGAAAGGCCGAAGCAGTCCATTGAACAAAAAGCAAAATACTGGGTCAACAACCAGTTCTAGCCAGGGAAACAATTCCATACCACCCTGCTCTGAATGTAGGAAAAGGCATAAGGGGGTTTGCTATAAAATCTATGGTGCTTGTTATAGGTGTGGCAAAGTGGGTCACATGGTTAAAGATTACCCTTCCACTTCTCAAGGCAATAGTAAAGCTGTAGCTAGCGCAGCAGCATCAACTGTTGTACCGAAACCCAATCCCAAAGCTACCGGAAATGAGCCTCTAAGGCAAGGCCGAGTGTTCGCACTTGTACCGGGAGATGTGTAGAATACCGAGACTGTTGTGTTAGGTATACTCTCAATCTGTACTCAAAATGCTTATGTTCTGATTGATTCAGGGTCTACACACTCATATGTCTCGCATGCTTTTTCGCGAAAACTAAATAGACCACTGGAACCCATGAATTATTTGTTAGTTGTACCTTCACCTGTTGGGGGATCCATGACTTGTGCTTGCATGTACCCTGCATGTGAAATTATTGTTGGGGATGTGCATTTGTATATTGATTTACTGCCTTTGAATATCGATCATTTCGATGTGATTTTGGGAATGAACTGGTTAACAAAATATCATGCTACCATAGACTGTGTGACAAGACAAGTTATTTTTCATCCACCTGGATTGCCTGAATTTGCATTTAACAGAGTTGGTGTAGTGCTTCCCCCATATCTGATTTCGTCTATGAAAGCTTTTAAACTAATTAGGAAGGGATGTAAAGGGTATCTATGTTGTATATTGACTGTACCTACTGATGCTAAAGCTAATGTGGACAGTATTCCCATAGTCAGAGAATTCCCAAAAACTATATTCAAGTTAAATTATTTTCGGTATATGAAATAAGATCTGTTGAATGGAATGTCATGTTTTATACTATGAATGATTGTCCAACAATAATAAGCATTTATGCTATGATTCAAGTATGTTACAAGTTCCTGGTACCGGAGGTTCCTTATGGAACTAACAAGCTATATGTACCCGGTTGGAGGTTCCTAGGTGGAACTGACAAGTTTACAAGTTTCTAGTCCGGAGGTTTCTTTATAAAACTGACAAGTTATCCTTACCTGGCCGGAGGTTCTTCTATAGAACTGACAAGTACGATTTAAGATTCTCTGTATGTGTTCTGTCAGTGCTAGCGGATGCACCATGTAAGATTTAGCATGAATCTTTGATATCTATATACATGTTCAGAATGAGAATACGAATGTGAACTTTGGTTTCAAACACAGTTATGGGACATCATTCATTTATCCCTTTACTCTGTTATTATTCACTGGGCCACCGCTCACTAGTTATTTATTATGTATGTAGGTGAGCAGTCTCGTGATCAGGCTTAAGATAATGCCTGAAGCATTTTTATGTTTGTCAGCCACCTTTTGCGCCTCACGAGGAGGTTCCAGATCAAGTCATGTCTTGTGGCTATGTTAATATGAATGTATAAGACTATTCTTTTTGCTCTATGAACAAGTTTTCCTTTTATATGTACATGAGGTGACGTGTAAATACTGTACCTATGACGTCATTCGTATGTTTATAAAAGTTAAGATTATCAGTCACATGTATGTCTGCACAGCTCGATGGACTATGTATATTTTTCTTTTATGTATTTACTTTCGCAGCCCCTAATTACAAGTCTAATTGTTAAGAGGCCTTCGGTAATCCAAGGATTACTGGCCGGTTATGACGCTAAACCTTTATGGGCGGGTTTAAATCGTGACAGAGCCTATTAAGTAAATTGAAAGCAATGCTTCAGATACAAATTGTAAGAATCAATCACAATTAAAGCTATAAAATAGATAAATAAATAAATCAGTACCAAAAACAATTGAAAAAAATGACACAATTTTTTTTCTAAAAAAAAGAACATAAAAATTTACCCAATCTTCTTAAATACATATGAATGATTTACCATTGCGATTCACTTATTTCAATTCAATAATTTGGAATAATAATTGAAAATTATTTACACAAATGTAGAGAGAGATTAGGGATTTGTGATTGGAAATACCCACCGCATCTGTTGTCGAGACTCGAAATTCCAATCTGTTCTTAGTCTGCCATGCTCCATTTAACAGCTTCAGTCATCGAAATAAACCACTCGTCACCCATACGTAAAAATATGTTGAACCAATAAATTTTTCGCAATAAACGGCGAAAAAGGCTGAACGTGTTTCAATATGGACTATGGGAGTTTCTTTAAAACACACACAAAAAAAAATAAAATAAAATAAATAAATAAATTCAAGATTGTGCCTTCAATAAAATTGATTGTATAAATATATATATATATATATATATATATATATATTTGTATATATCTACAAATACTGATTTAGAGTAACAAACACAATATTGAAACCTGCTGGAAAAAGTGAATCCGAATACCCAATTAATCAAACACAATGCCTAATAGAATTAGAGTAAAGATTATTGAAACATTATTAAAACAAAAGAATTAGACAAACCTGTCGAAAAAGAATTAGAATGACAAACTTGCTGGAAATATACTTGTTTGGCCCAAAAAAATTAATACTCAAGAAAAAGAATTAGACACCTCAAAAAAATAGCACCAGATTCAAAAGAAACTCAGAAAAATATACTTGGTTTAAAGATACAAATACTCAAAAAAATATACTTGCTGGAAATATACCATGATGGGTTAAAGATAGAAAAAGATTGGTTTCATTCCTTTTGGTTTGCTCACCTAAACAGTATTTATACCAGATTCTTCCTTCAGATTCTTCATTTTGCAGTGGCTCCATTCGGTTGTCGACAATATTCAAGGAGGTTTGGGGCTGCCACTGTTGGGTCTCCAGCAAGGCACTACAAAAAAATACACTTTTGGCGACAAAAATATTAGTCACCAAAAGTACTGATTTTAGTCGCCAAAAGACTTTGCCAACCAAAAATTTTGGTCGCTGGCTTTGTCGGGGATACATCATCGCTGAAGGTATTAGCGACTAAAGAACGTTTAGTCGCCAAAAGTACTACAAAATTACCGACTAACACGTTTGTAGGCAAAAGTAACAGCTATCAGCGACGTAAAGAGCCTTAGTCGCCGATGACTCACATTAGCGACTAACATATTAGTCGCCCAAAGGGTGCATTAATTTGTTTAACTCACTTCTTTAGCTACTAAATCTTTTGTCGCGAAAACTGAAAATATTTACGGTGACAAAATCTTTTGTCGCCAATAGTGTTATTTTAGCTACTAAATCTTTAGTCGTGGAAAGGTTCATTCTTGTTTGGCTACTAAACAAGTTAGTCGGCTATGCTTTTTTATTATGTTTTGGCGACTAAAAATGTTGTCGCCAAAAGTGTTTTCCATTTGTTTTGGCGACTAAAAATGTTGTCGCCAAAAGTGTTTTGAGTTTTAGCTACTAAACAGTTAGTCGCCAAAAGTGTTTCGATTTGTTTTAGCTACTAAATATTTAGTCGCCAAAAGATTTATTTCTTTTTTGGCTACTAATTGTTTTGTCACCAAAAACGTCATTTTATATTTTTATTTTGTTTTTTTCATTTTAATAAATTTTGTTGGAACCTGTATGTATCCACCACAACCTGTAATAGGTATACAACCTATATATATTATCACCTATTCCGTAATGCATGTTTCACTTACAACCATCAAACAAAAAAGAACACCTGCTAATGTAAACTTATATACAAACCAACTATATATATTCCAATTACAAATAATAACGTCATACATTCCAAATACGTTACCAAAACAATGTCCTCCTTACACAATATTTTTACTATACTACGCATCGTAATGATCATTTGCCAAGGTACAAATTACCATGGTAATATGTACCACGACAAAAGGTAATCTATATATATACCACCAGAGTAATTAATACAAGCTCCAAAAATATTATGTACCCCGCCATAAATTATATGTACGACGCATCCAAATTCCACGGTCCATTGATTCTATACGACCAGAGCAATTAATAGAAGCTCCAGAAATACTATGTACCCCGTCAAAAATTATATGTACGATGGATCCACAGCCCACACAAAAAGTATAGGACGACAAAAAACTTCCGAAATTTGCAAAACTATGAATTATCTTCCGGAAAAAAAAAATAGAAGATCCACATGTCAATGCCAAAAGCCATCTACACAGCAAAAATTACACCCATTAGTTCCATTGTAAACAAAAATTGTAAACAAAAAGTTATAGCCATCTACAAAACACAAATTGCAAGGATGTCAATTGTAATTGAAATTGTATTTAACTATAGTTTGAATTTAGGAATTTCAATATACTTTCTTTACACTTTAAATTGTATTGAAAGTGTACATTTAAAGTGCAAAGAAATTTCCCAAGTCAAGCATGAGCCCCAAGTCAAGTTTAGTCCAATGTGTAAACATATATGCATTTTATTCATAAATGTACATATATAGAGATGCTTATAGAACATATATTTTTGTAAGCTTTAATACATGCCATCACAACTTCATCAAAAAGTCCTTTTTTCACTTGTTTGCCAAACTCTTCAACCATTTTTGTCTTACCTACCCTTCCTAGTCCATGCACCCCAATCTGTTTTGCGGTTCACAAATTTAAAGCATTTCATGCTTTCAGGATCTGTTATGTGGTTCACAAATTCTTCAACTTCTTTTATCATTTTGTCCGCCTCTGTTAGCCAGTTTGAAACATTAGCCTTTATGTCTTTACCAAGGGTCTTGTATATATCAACTTCGTCATTGACTTTTTGCCACTGATCTTCCAGGTTCTTCTTTTCAGCATCCATCTTCTAGAGGTTTCCTTTGTAGCAAGTAACAAAACGGATATGACACACCACCAATTGGATCACTGAATCAATAATTTTTTCTACAATCTTATCCAGTATGATTTGGGGACTACACATTTTCAATTCACTCTTTTTCTTATCTCTTCGTGAGTTTTTTTTTTTTTTTAAGGATATGGTAGAAAAGAGAGGTTCAAAGCAAATGCTAACAATAGAAACAATGTAAATATTGCAACAGAAACTAGTCAAGACTTGTGGTAAATGTCAAGGATCTTATCTTTCAACTTCGGAAGTCAATATAAGCTTTAATATATTTTTGGTCTAGCTTTATAGCGTTTCTCACGCCAACTCCCAACGTACGCGTACTAATTACGTCTCGTCTGACCCCACAGGTCCTATTTCACATGAGGAAGCTACCCGTGCCATCCCTACACTTGTTTGGGGGCTGCTTTCAATTTTCGGCCCTCGAAGACATTTTCGGCTAAGTTTATGACGTTTTTCATGCCAACTCCCAACGTACACGTGCTAATTACGTCCCGTCTGTCCGCACAGGTCCTATTTGATACAAGGAAGCTACCCATGCCATCCCTACAGTCGTTGGGGGGCTGCTTTCAATTTTCGGCCCTCGAACGCCTTTTTCGGCTAAGTTTATGGCGTTTTTCACGCCTACTCCCAACGTACACGTGCTAATTACGTCCCGTCTGTCCCCACGGGTCTTATTTTACACTAGCAAGCTACCCGTGCCATTCCTATAGTTGTTCGGGGGCTGCTTTCAATTTTCAGCCCTCGAAGGCCTTTTTCGGCTAAGTTTATGATCTTTTTCACGACAACTCCCAACGTACACATGCTAATTACGTCCCGTCTGTCCCCACAGGTCCTATTTGATATAAGGAAGCTACCCATGCCATCCCTACAGTGGTTCGGGGGCTGATTTCAATTTTCGACCCTCGAAGGCCTTTTTCGGCTAAGTTTATAGTCTTTTTCACGACAACTCCCAACTATGTTCCGTCTATCCGCACAAGTCCTATTTGACATAAGGAAGCTACTCGTGCCATCCTTACAGTGGTTAGGGGGCTGCTTTCAATTTTCGGCCCTCGAACGCCTTTTTCGGCTAAGTTTATGGCGTTTTTCACGCCAACTCCCAACGTACACGTGCTAATTGCGTCCCATCTGTCCCCACAGGTCTTATTTTACACCAGCAAGCTACCCGTGCCATCCTTACAGTGGTTCAGGGGATGCTTTCAATTTTCGGCCCTTGAAGGCCTTTTTCAGCTAAGTTTATGGCCTTTTCCACGACAACTCCCAATGTACACGTGCTAATTACATCCTGTTTGTCCCCATAGGTCCTATTTGACACAAAGAAGCTACCCGTGCCATCCCTACAGTGGTTCGGGGGCTGCTTTCAATTTTCGGCACTCGAACGCCTTTTTCAGCTAAGTTTATGGCGTTTTTCACGCCAACTCCCAACGTACACGTTCTAATTACATCCCGTCTGTCCCCACAGGTCCTATTTTACACCAGCAAGCTACCCGTGCCATCCCTACAGTGGTTCGGGGGCTGATTTCAATTTTCGGCCCTCGAACGCCTTTTTTGGCTAAGTTTATGGCATTTTTCACGCCAACTCCTAACGTACACATGCTAATTACGTCCCGTCTGTCCCTATAGGTCCTATTTGATATGAGAAAGCTACCCGTGCCATCCCCATAGTGGTTCGGGGGCTTCTTTCAAATTCGGCCCTCGAAGGCCTTTTTCAGCTAAGTTTATGGCGTTCTAGTAAGACGACATTTTACAGAGGAGACTAACTGAACTAATATATTTTTCCAATATGACAATAATGAAGCTCATAATTGTCCAACATATTGAACATGGTCAATAGGGGGAAATATACCCGGAATTATGTTGATTACAACCCAAATAAAGTCATGATTCAATGTTGACAACTCCTAATGCACAATGAGGGTTTCATTAATTTTTTTCACGTATTACAGTCCTTTTTACGCAACAAAAATTACAATTGTATTAGCACCCTTTTGATTACAACCTAAAATTGTTGTCCACTAATAGACCCCAAAACTCTAGAAACAATGATAGACTTATTGTGCATAGAAGCGTTACAAAAATATATACCGATTGACACGACTAAAACCTACCGACTGTTTCTAACTTAAAAAATTCAAATAACATTTTAGTTTTCAGGTGAGTCAAGTTCCATAAAATTCCAAAACTTTATAAACTTAATTCCAGTATAAGAATAAATTTTTTTCCTAAATCAACTACCAAAAATTACAATCCAAAATTTCAATAGTGGTGTGCGTCAAAAAAATGACTTCTCAAAATGTGAGTGTTCTCAGCATAAACAAAACCAACAGCAAATGTGAGTGTTCTCATGGCTTTGTTTACTTCAAAACATATTTTGAAATGCCTAAATGTTGTGTCAGATTAACAACCAGCACAACATGAATAACAACCAAACAGCACCACACAAAACAACAAAACAAGGCATCAGCAGAGCAGCATGAATACATTTAAGCAACCAACACAACATCCCAACTCAGCCAACCAACCATCCTACCATTAGCTAGCACCTAAGCATAGCAGTCAAGCATCAAGCAGCCAAAATGGACAAAAACAGCAGCGAACTGTCAAATACAACAATTTGTATTTTGAATTTTATTCAGAGGACCCTCGTACGCAAATGATTCATGGCACAGGAAGTATATGCTCAATACATTTATGTAAGGGCATTGTTGGGTAATCAACAAGATGTGGTTTTGGATGTGTGGTAGTTCACAGGATCCTAAGGCAAATTGTTTGTTGTTCTCTCTCAAACTATTTCTGCCTACATTATTAAAGGCATTAGAGTATGCAACTGAAGCTAATTAAATGGACACAATGGAAGTTATCATCATCAGGAGGGGCTACTAAAATATAAGCGACTAGACTCCTAGTGCTTTTAATGATTGCCACTACTTTGAATGTGAACCTTAGTTATATCCTCTGTTTAGGTTTTTGTTATTTGATTTTTATTTTTCCATATACTACTACTAAATCCATAGTGGGTGAGATGGGGTATTGAATGAGCAGCAGGTTATAGTAGGATGGCCGCGACTACCCCATCCAAGTGATGCTAGTGTATGTAAAAATTGTAGATGTTTAAAAATGATTGGTGCTCTCAAATTTGAGTGTTTGATTACATTAAAAACATATGTTGTTCTAAATGCTGGGAACAACATAAATAAGATTTTCATCATCAGAGCAACAAAAAAAAAAAAATTATAAGCAAATTAGACGGAAATTTTTTCCAAAGAAAAGGTACCTTAAATCTCCAAAAAGCACAGCAGAATGGAACTGGATTGTCACTTTAAACTCCTTAGCTTGTCCTTGTGGTCTCAGATCCTCTCACTAACACACAAAACAAGGTCAAACATTATTTAGATTTCTCACCTATGAAATCTAGATTTATATATATATAGGGTTATATATATAGGGTTAGTTTGGAATAATATATATAGGGTTAGTTTGCAAAGAAAGTGTCCTGCAAAATTGAATTTATAGTTAAGGGTATGCCTTGGACTTGTCTTGTGAGAGATCAAAGCAAAGAGCATGAAATTGTTTCCTATATAATATGATACATTTCTACCAACAAGCATTAGCTCAATTGATAAAAAGAGCTCCAAATTAGTGGGATGTGGACTATACCTACATTCTTCAAAATGAAATCTTTTATTATGAGCATAGAACATGATTTTTTGTTTGGAATATTATTTAGATTTATACATATATATATATATATATATATATATAGGGTTAGTTTGGAATATTCCTAAAACAGAGGTCATATATATATGCATTCAGTTTAATCATCTGATTTCCTAAAATAGGGTTAGTTTGGAACATTTGGTCATATAGTTCAACAATCCACAATGGAGAATCAGAAATCGGCAATCCAAAATTTTAACCAAACCCATTCACGAAATCAGAAAAAGCCCTAAAAATTGTTTGTGAAATCAACAGAAAATGAGACAAAAAAAAAAATTAAAAACCCTAGAGAAATCGTTAGAGACACGGGGATGGGAGATACAAATAGACAGACCCAGATCGACAGAGGGGGAGAGAGACGAGAGACAAATACCTGTGGCCAGCGATGGTGACCAGCGATGATCGGCCAACGCCGGTGGACAGCGCCGGTGGCCAGCGATGGTGATGACCGGCGGTCAGGTTTGGTATCGAGTGCTGGTGTATGAGGTTTGTATGTTGGTGTGTGAGACAAAATAGTTCCAAAAATGTGTCTCTGAAATATATATATATATATATATATATATACTGGGCACGAATCATTAATGAGTTTCCCTCTAAAAAATTTCAAAGCTTTAGCGACTAAATCCTTATTTGTCGCCAAAAATCATATTTGGCGACTAAAAATTGGTCGCCCAAAGCATCCTATTTGGCTACTAATTCCAATTTTTCATCGGCAATATTTACTATACAACGACTAACTTAGTTTTGGTCGCCATAAATTCATCAAAAATACGCCCATCTTTTGGCGGCAAAAATTTTTTGTCGCAAAATGGTAGCAAACAATTACTACAGCTAAGTTTGGTCGCCAATAATAATATATGGTGACTAAATTAATTTAGTAGCTAAAAATATTAAACGAATGCCGACTAAATCAGGTTTTTAGTCACCCAATATGGTACTTTTGGCGACTAAAATTGTTTTGGTCGCCAATTTTAGTCGCCAAATGTGCATTTTCTTGTAGTGAGGGGATGGCAGAGAGAGAGAGAGAGAGAGAGAGGGGGGAGGAAGAGAGAAGATGAAAAGAGTAATAGCGGGTTCGGGGTTGGGTCTCTGGCAAGGGTTGGGCTCCAACAGGGAATTAAAAAAGAGCACGAGTATGGGCTCCGATGGAGGTAGAGAGAAAGAGAAAGGCTCTGTGTTCAAAATTTGAATTTGGAAGAGAGAGAGATTCCTGAGAAAGAGATACTTTGGAACTTACATTTTGGGCCATTAAATCTTGATGGTAATTAATCTCAACCATTAAGTAAGACATTTTCAGTTATTGGATTGAATCAATCTAATGGTTCATATGTTGACACATATACATTTTGAGCCCTTGAATTCAAACCAAGCCTTCCATTGTTATATAGATTTTTACACACAAATTTTGGAAGCCAACAAAATCTTTCTACTTTCTTGTTTTTTTTTTTTTTTAGTTGCATTAAATCAGAGTAAAAATGTCCTGATTTAAAGTGGCAAAATATTTATTTATTTTCCAGAACATTACATTATGGGACAATATCCTCTCTAGTGAGCGGACCGACAAGTATTGTGGAGTCCATTAATTTCATCTTGAATCCTTTTAATTATTTGAATTGTTCATATTTTATTACGTATTTAGACCAATTTTAAAAAGTAGGGGAAAAAAAAAAGAAGAAGAAGAAGAAGAAGAAGAAGAAGAATTTTTTTTTTTTTTTTTTTGGTTTTTTTTAAAAAAATGCAAAAAGTATATAAAATTTATGTGACCCAAATAAATCAATAAGCGAATAAATTGACTTTTTTCCTCATTGTCAAGATAGGCCTCAGATTATATAAGGAAAAAAAATGATTCAATGTTCATAGTGATATAATTTTATTATATTTATTTTTAAAAATATAGTTACTTTTTTTTAAAATATATATAATCAAATTATGACATTCAAATTGATTTGAGATTTATGCCAATAAATCAGGTGATTTGATTCATGACCAATAAATCATTTGAGTATATTTATCAGCAAATCACTTATATTCAACAAGTGGAGCCAAAGTCCACCGTGGTTACTTTGCTGAAAAATTCCACCATGTTTGATTTTGTTTCACCCACTTCTTCCATGAGAGCTGTTGTTAGCAACCAACTCATAAGAGACATTTGACTTTTTATTATTATGAGATCTCAATTCTCCATAGTTGGAATGAAAAAGCTAACAAAACCATTTCCAAAGGAAACTTAAAAAGAAATTGTAAAGAATGTAACTGCGGTTCGATTGTTATGCCGGTTTAACCACAATTTTTTCAAAATAGGCCAGTTTTCAGAATAGAACAAGTTTAGAAAGCCATCCGAATCAGAACCCGAACAAGTCAACAGGTTTAGTTTGTTTTTGATAAGTGCTAATCTGATCTCCCCCTAGTATATACCTCAATCTGTTAGTTTTGTCATTGGAAAGGTTCGATTGATTCATATATATCCTTGAGTTGTATAGAGTTGAGAAAATAAGATAGAATACGATTTCTAAAATATTAGTAAATAGATTGTTTAGTGTTCCCAAATTTCAATGAAATTCAACTTACGGAAACTAAATCTGTGGCTCATTACCTAGGCCAGTGTACCACCTTTGTGTTCAATTATGGCACAATTCCTATTTTATTCCCCCGTGAACTTTAATGAGAGATTCCATCATAAATTTCTGGTGTTGACCGATGATCTTGGGCTAATATCGTTCAATAACAATAATATTAGGATGATTATCTTTACTCAACAACCCCCCCCCCCCCCCAAGTGAACTTTAATGAGAGATTCCATCATAAATTTCTGGTGTTGACCGGTGATCTTGGGCTAATATTGTTCAGTAACAATAATATTAGGATGATTATGTTTACTCACCATGTTTTGTTTATAATTTGATACCCGTGTGCTTAGTTTAATATGAGTAAAAATGACAACATTGCTTTCCAGCATTGTTTGATAGAAGAATTTTGCAGAGCATATAGAGAGAAAAAGCAATGTAAATTGTCTTCTCATGAAATGCTTTGCTGAATGATTACAAAACTTCCAACAATGTCCTCACTTTTCTTTTTCTTTTTTATTTATTATTTATTTATGTATTTATTATTATTATTATTTTTATTTTTTTTTTTGAGAGAGAGAGTATTCTATTCAATTTGCAGCCCACACATCCAGACAATTGTATATATTTTTATCAAGAAACCATAAGCTTGAAATTGAGTATTCCATATTACACAGTAGAACAAGGTATTTTGAAATGCTTATTTTTGTGTATTTGGGTACCTAGTTATTCAAAAAGTCGGTATGAAATAATTATACAATCAAAGAATCAACTCTACTACGGTGTCTCTTAATTGCTAATTGCAATAGCAAATGTGCATCATCTGTGAGAATCCCAGCTCCAAAGTTTGGCATTCTATGGAACTCAGAATTTCTTCAACAGCAATACAACTTCCATGATCATATATAGGTGTTACTGTTTCAACTCATCTGCTCACCAATTAAATCCAAGCCAACCACAAGGAAAGACAAGCCTTGGAACAGCAAGAAATAGAAATGAATTCCATGTGCTGATAACAGGCTTCTTGCAGCAGCGGTGAGTAGAAGAAAAGCAAGGGCAAGTTCCTTCCTATAGAGCTTGTTTCGCTTCTTGACAACAGGTACCTCTTGTTCCTTTAGTTTTGTGAGCATTTCTAGGCCAGATTCCGAAAGCCTCCTTTGGATTTTCTCTTGGTTTGAATTTATCGATTCCCTCTCAGCCAGGGCTAATAAATCAGATTCAGATGACCTGCCTGTCTTCTTTGTCACTACCCATTCGTACGCACTTCCAAGTTGAAATAGCCCCGACACCATGGCATTGAATTTTGTCACGGACATGGTGTTCTCAAACAGTAGGTATGGTATCAAGAATGGGAAAGATTTCGGAGAAGGTAGGACATTCAAAAAAGACATGAAAACCGGTACATAACAAACCACCCAAAGAGGTAATTCTGCCTCGGGTATGAACATTGTTAATGGAAGTATGACACAAAATAGTGTGAATGAGTAAAAAGGAAGTATCAGTTTTCGCAGAAGAAAGAAGAGAAATATCATGTTGGCCTTCTTCCACATTGATATCTGCACATAGACACAGCGATAAATCAGATTTGAACAAACATTAGAACTTCTACAGATTCTTAAAAAGCAACATTTAACTCCGGAGGGAAAAAAAAACCTTGGAAGTCAAGATAGCAGGAAGGCATAATCTGAAGAGCTGCATTGGACCCGAATGCCAGCGATGCTGTTGTTTCTTGTACGCTTCATAAGATTCGGGTAATTCACAAAGCACCCTCACATCATTAAGGAAAATGAATTTCCACCCGTTCAGATGGGCTCGAACTGCAATGTCCATGTCCTCTACAGTTGTTCTTTCAAGCCAACCTCCTGACTCCTCTAAGGCCTTAATCCTCCACACTCCAGCAGTTCCATTGAATCCGAAGAAATTAATAAACATGCCATTAACTTGCTGCTCTACCTCAAAATGGAAGCACAGATTAACATTTTGAAGCCTTGTGAGTAAATTCTCATCCTTGTTGACAAACGACCAGCGTGCTTGGACAAGACCCACCTCGGGATTTCCCTGAGACAATTTCACAAACACCTCATAGGTAAGATTAACAAGATTATAAAGATTCGAAAGAAACAATGCCTCCGTTTGGGAAGTGGGTTGGCTTTTTGGCTTTTTGGCTTTTTGGCTATTTTAGCCGAGGCTATTTTAGCCTGGTTTGGGAAGGGCTTTTTGGCTTTTTTGGTTTTTTTTGTGAGAGAGGATTGTAATGATTATGAGTTGGATTTGATGTTTTGTTTTTTGTGGCTAAAATAGCCTATTTTGTTTTTTGTGGCTATTTTAGCCAAAAAAAACCTGGCTTTTTGCTTGCCAAACGGAGGCATTATTCAAGTGGATAGGTTTGTTACCTTGAAGTGAGGTATTGTCAGTTTAAGGAAATCAGGATTGGGCTGAAAGTCTGCATCGAATATTGCGACAAACTCGTAGTCCTTGACATAGTCACAGCCCATGGCTGATTTAAGATTGCCTGCTTTGTACCCTGTTCTTATGAATCTATGTCTGTAGATTATGTTCACCCCTTTTTGTTTCCATGAAAATACTTCATTTCTTATTAGATTCTGTAAACTTTCATCATCTGAATCATCTAGGACTTGAACTAGAAGTCGGTTCTTTGGCCAATCCAACTGGCAGACAGCAGAGATTGATTGCTCATATACCTAAATTCCAAGAAAATCTTTCACATCAGATCCACACAAAAAAAAATGTAAATGGATCAATAAACACCAATATGCATCTAAGTGCTAAAAAAATGGTGACCCAGTGCACGAAACTCTTAATCTAGAAGAGAAAAAAAAAAAAAAAAAAACACACCAATATGCACCTACGTGCTAAAAAAAATGACTCAGTGCGATACTGAATTTGGAAATAACAAACAAGATTTGAACTCGTGCCACCAGGGCAAGCCTTATCATTGGGCCAAACAGCCCTTCAATATGGTGCAACTGATTGCTCTTGATTAAAAATGCAAATTGAGCTGTCAGATGTAATTAAAGAGGTTAACATGTACAAATTGAGAACAGAAACGTACGAAAAGAAAAGGAGAAAGTAGTTTTTTTTGTTGTTTGATTACCTCTCTTTCATTGCACATTGGAATCTGAACAAGAACCATTGGGAAACCTGAACAATCCTCAATGTCATATGGTTCTCCTTCAATCACTGGTTTCAATTTCTTGCACTTCATCCAAAAACACCCAAAGCAGAGAACTAGCCGATCGAGCGATTGAATCATGAAAAGTACAATGCAGAATTTAGAAAGATACACAACGGAAGGAGCAATATAATCAACTCTGAAAGATAGCCAAGCCATGTAAGACCACTGCACAAGACCCTGAACCTCCCATGGATTGATCAGATTCAAATTCCATTTCTTGAAATGGGCAACAATTTCTATAACCAAAGCAAAGACCGAAACAGCAAGAAAAACTCTGAGAAATCTGTACAACCTCCCTTTGTTTTTGGGCTCTTCTCCTTCTTCTTCGCTCATTTCGGATACAGCGATGCGTTTCTTAACCGAAACAAAGGTAGACTTTAAGGCCATTGCTAGCCAAGAAATGCAAGTGAGAGCTTTGTATGCTTTGAGAAGAAGAACCCATGTGAATTGCTTAGGACTTGCAGCTTTTTCTTTATCTGGGAACATTAAAGGCTTGTTCTCAATTGTGACTGCCACTGATGAATTGGGTGCCATTTCTTTTCAATCACCCAAGAAAATCAAAGACAACCCAGATGAGAACTCTGGCAATAGAACAATGGGTTGAACTTGGAAATTAGTTATATATGGGATTTACATAGAATCAAGAATGAGAAAGAAAGAAAAAAAAAACACAACTCCAAATCATTGAAAACTGGATCTGAGCAGAACAGAATGGCACAGGGCCCAGAAATTCAGATGGAAGGTGAGGAAGAGAATATGCTTCCCACAGAGAGAGAGAGAGAGAGAGAGAAGTTGCTTGTGTGGGTGATTAGCAAATGGAAGAGTGGGTTAGAGGGGCCTAATATAAAATTTCACAAAGTCCAAGGTCCACACTGTTCGTTCAAAAGAAAAAAAGGTCCACAGTGTGTGTATGTATACAGCAAAGGATAGTCCAGGTGATGAGAGATGTGTGAAGCACAAAGGTAAAGAGTCAAAGGAGAGAATAGAGAATTACATAATAGGGTAATGTTAGGAATTTTAAAAATTTTATTAAATATTTTATATGGGTGTGTGATTTATATTATGTGAGTTTTACATTTATGTGAGATATTTAATAAAATTTTTGATAGAATTTTTTGACTCTCTAACATTTTTGTATAATATAACAAGTGTACTTGGTTTTAATTTTTTAAATTTAGTTTTTTTTGTTTTTGTATTTTTTTTTGTTTTTAATGAATATTTTTAAAATTTTAAGTAATTTTTTTACTTTTTTAAATGAACTTTACTTAGATGTATTTAAAAAATAAAATATTTATAAAAATCAATAAAACACAATAATACCAAAACAATGAACTGAATTGTTATTATTATTTTTATATTTTTAGTATTTAGCAAATTTTTTAAAGATTTTTTTATAAATATTATATTTTTTTAATTGTATTTATGTTAAGTGTATCTAAAAAAAAATTAAAAATTATTTAAAAATTTTAAAAAAATCAATAACAGTAAAAAAAATATAAAAAATAAAAAATTTTAAGTGAGTGGTTTTTACAAATCAATCTTACACAAGACACATGTTGAAGTAAGAAGATCTAAATTGTCGTCATATGATGATTAATTAAGATAACTTTAGTTGAAAATAATGAGAAAAAAAAAAAAAGTGACAGCCAATTTACAGCCAAAGTCGAGAGACACGTCATTTTCAATCAATAATATGTATATGTATATATCAAACTCAAGCCAACCAACCCATAAGAGAAGAGTTTAATTTCTTCGTCGTGTGGTGTGATCTGGAGTCTATGGACACCGTGTGTCTTTGCGTAATGCATGGTGTACTGTGTTTCAACTTCTCAAAAACAAATCGGTGTCAATCACCGCCGAATCCTGATTGTTAAGGTTTAAATAATATCAAAATAAATTTAAAATTTTAATACATGATAAAATTTAAAAAAAATTATTAGAAAATCTTTCATCAAATACTTATATTCTACCATTGGTGTAGTGGTAACATAGATTACGCATCAGCATTCCACGTTAGCAAGTAGCGCTCAATTTTCAAGAGGCACAAATCTCTTTTAATGACTCTATATTTCAATCGTGATTCTGTTTTATGCTATTTTGATTAGACCGACTAAATAAGAAGATTAGAATTTATCAGATTTGAATCTAAGAACTGTGAATCACCGAATTATTTATCCGTATTGGTTTTCTCATAGAATTAGATATCTGAAAATGACTATTTTTAATGAATCTAATGTTTGGTTGGACGCACTGAATAGGATAAATAAACAAAAGATTATTTTACCTTTTTTCAATTGTTTACTAAGTAATAGTAATATTAAACATATCTTTAATATTTTAATTATTTTTAGCTAAATTAAATAAAAATTTTATTTATTTTATTTTTTACACAATTAAATAAATTTATTTTTTTTAAATTAAATAAATAAAATATCAATAAAAATATATGTTATTTTTTAATTAAAATTTTAAATGAATTTATTTTTAAAAATAATAATAATGAAATAATGAAATTAAATAAAACATCTATTAAAATTTAAATTCAATAAAATATAAACAAAATTTTAAAATAAAACATCAATAAAAATATCTATAAAAAATTATTTTAAAAAATTAAATAAATAAAGCATCAATAAAAAGTTAAATAAAATTATTTTATTTTTAAATTGAGACATTTAAATTTTTTTTAATTTTACTAAATATAATATATAATTAAATAGTAGAGAGTTAAAATAGTCATTTCACCATCTAATCCGAACAGTAAATAGTCCCATGGAAATAATCTCACCTCCCCCAGGATATAATAGTCCCTCATATAAGGGATATAGAGTCTGGTAGGACTCCATGTCCGACGAACTAAAAAAATAAATAAATGCCGGATTGGATGCTTCCAATAGATTACAGTCCGCACAGTAAATAGTCCCTCCCTTATCCCTCCAATCAAACACATTCCAATCGTGACTCTGTCTTTTACTATTATTGTATTTGTCTTATTATTTTGGATATTTGATCTACCAAATCGTAATTCTTACAATTTTACCCTTATAAATATATTTTAAATCCTTACCAATTTGGTGTGTGCTATTTTAGATTATTTTGAATATTTAATGATGTAAACATTTACATTAAATAAATTTAACAATATGAATGTCCACATCATGAAATATTTGCATTGTCAATGTAAATGGGACATTTTGATAATTATGTTATCCATATGATTTATTGGAACATAAAATAAATAATTTGAACTAAATATAATATAAATAGGTGAAGAGAAATTTATAAATAAATATTCTTAAAATTTATATATTTCAATTTTCTCATTGAGACGTGTACAAAGCTATCCATCACACACATTAATCATAATTTGTGCATCTTATTTTAAGGTTGAGATTCTCTCCTTGAATTCCCTCCTTGTCTCCCTACTTGTAATGATAAATATACACCTTAAATTGATCCCACGGTCCAGATTTGGGCGGAAAAAACAAATTTAAATTTGTTTTATTATTTTTTTATTTTTAAATTGTCAAATTTGAACCGTTAGATCAATTCAAAGTGCATCTCTACCATTACAAATAAAGAGATAAGGATAGAGTCCAAAGAAAAGATCTCAACTCCTTATTTTAAGTTAAAACTAGTAATAAAAGAGTAGAAATTAAAAATATCATTTTCCCAATTTTTAAATAATTTATTTATTTAAATTATTTATGTCTAATAAGTTATAAGCATAAATTATATTAAATAGTTTAATACAAACTCTTAAATTAAAATAAGTTATAAGTAAGTTATTTAAACGGAAATAAAAAAAAACCGTGATTGTTAGTATTTTTGTTAATTAATAAAAAATAAATAAAAAGACCACGCACGCAATTAGAAAAGTAATTTGAGAACATAAAATCTATAATTTAAATTTAATTTAATATAATGTGAGCTAATAAATCAAAAAATATACTTTTTTATAACATCTCAAACCAACCTTAAATATGGTTTCACACGCTTAACTGCATTGTCCCTACCTAAAACAGATTTAAGCCGTGTTGCACATTTTTATTAAGTTGATCAACCCTTCTTAATTAATCTTACGCGGATTCATCATGGGGATTTGCTGTCACTTTTCACCTCGATGTGGGTGGGTAGCCTGGCTCATAAAAGTGATGGTAACCATTGATGAGTTGTATTTTAAAGTAAGGGACAGTGTGGTAATTATGAAGAGTAAGCTAAAGAATCTAAATAATTTATTAAATATTTTATTAAATTTTTTACATGAATATGGCATCTACACATATATGAGATTCATAATACGAGATTTGGTAAAATATTTAATAGATTATTTGAGATTCATAATATTTTCTAATTATCAATTAAGAACTATTTTTGGTTATCAAAATTAATAATAAATTCAAATTTCCCGTTTCAAGAAAAAGTTTCACAAATGTTTGAAATTTTTTTTTTTCTTTTCATTAAATAGCTAAAAATTTACACCATTTGGATACGCTTCACTGTTAAAAAAAAATAAAAATGATTAGAGTTGGAGCTTAAGGCAAAAGAGGGAGATGAAAATATCATAATCAAGGAAATTCACCTAAGATGTTAGTTTTTGTTGATAAAAATTTAGTTCAACTCCAATCAATAATGATTTGATCGACAAACTAAAATAAACTTTCAATAAACAGAAATAAAAATCAAGCTATGTTTTAAACAGATTAAGGATTTTCTTAGAGGTAATTAGGCAAAAAAGAGATAGAATAGAAAGGAATATGTATTAATACGAATGAGTTGTCACTTGTCACTTATTACAAAAACTTAAACAAGAATAAAAGATTGAAGAAATATAGCAATCGACAGAAAAAAAAAAAAAAAAAAAGTGGAGGGGAGGTTTGGAAAAGGCTATCACTATTCTACTCCTAAAAATGCTACGTTAAACTACTCGTAGATAAACTCTTAGCAAGTATTTGATTATTGAGAGATGTCCTTCCTTGTATCCCTCTTGACCTATTTATAGACTCATTCACATGAGAAAAAGAAATAACTTAAGGCCACAATTTTCTTAACAAGCCCATGATTTTCTCAACATGATATATATTCAATCTTTGATAGGAACCATTTTGCAGATTTGGTGCTTGATTTGATCTTGGCTCTTTAATTTCAGCAACTAACTTTCAAATTGCTCAATTGCCATCTTTCTAGCTCTCCATTTAACATGTCATCATTTCACATCCTTAACATATTTTTCCCGCTACGTTAGCATGTCTGTTGACAAAAACAATAACAATAAAAGCAAATGTAGCCAAGGTTATTCTTAAAAATATTCTATGGTCTTAATCGACAGGCCATAATTAATAGGTCATACTCAACAGAAAAATAAAATGTGGTACAAATAATGCCCCCCTCATTTGAATGGATTGAAGAATGAAATCCAATTAAATGATTTATAAGACCTTTTACCACAATCCACAGAAAATATTTTATGGTGCAAACAATTCGAATTCTTGAAGAGTTATATTATATCTATCGTAATTTTTAATCTATCACTATCGATTTGTGAACATTCAATCTTTGGCTCTGTCGACTGACATAACATAGAGTCACATCCCTTATTTTTAAAATAAAAATAAATTTTAAAAGAGAATATTTCTATGTTAGCCACATTTTGACTAATTAAAGAGAATTCATTACATATAACATTTTTTAACCATTGTTGCTTTTCAAACCAGGTCATGAAAATTAATTTTTGGTGTAATCTATAAATCCAAAGTGGATGTTGGATCTCAAAACTCACATAATTGAATGTTATGAAAAATTCATAAATTTTGACACTTTGAACAATGTTAAAAAATTCATATTCAATAAACATGGGTTCATAACTTTCAGCCACATTTGGCTTAAAATCATGCCCTCCAAGTGAATTTTTACTATCATTTTGTGATATTTTTTAACATTTTTTAATAGAAGGGGTTGTTTGTCTTTTTTAGCCATTAATGACTTGTCACTTGTTGTTACATTTGGGAAAACATCATGCCCCCCAAGTGGACATTTACCATCAGAATTCTCAATATTTTTTTGAAAGAAGAGATTGTTTTTTAATTTTAGCCATTAATGGCCTATAAAAATTATCCAAAGTCTTATTATTTTCATGACTCGGTGTACTAACCCTTCGAGCTACATACGTTGGCTCTTTTTAAATGATTGGCTTTTCAAAAATATGTGTATTAACCATATGAGATATATTATTTTCATATCTTAATTTTTTATTGGACATTATGTCTTCTAATTTTTTCTTCCAATATTGAATTTCTTCATCAATTAGAAAAATTTGGCTTTTAAGTCAATGAATTTTTTCATCACGATAATTTAAATCTCTGTGTAAAATAATACAAAGATGACAAAATTATTTGAAATCTTTGCCTGTAAAGAGAATTGATTTCTTCTTTTAGGGCCAAGATTTCACTCTCGCACCAATAAATTTCATCATCACAATGCCAAATCATTATTTTCACATCATTTGTCATGTCATTATGTTGGCAATAAGCAGTAGAACCACCACCATAACACTGACAATTTTCAGAATATGAGGTATTTCATTGATAATCTGTATCTATGGGAACATTGCCACTCCATTGGCAGTTTACAGCCATGGGTTCACAAGATGTAAACATACCTGTTAAAAGCATGATTCCATAAAGATAAGTATGTTTCTTCACCACCATCACTCTAAGTTAGAATGGTCCCACCAGGCTTGCCAATTTGTGTTGGTAAAAATTTAGTTCATGCCCAACCGACAATGATTTGATCGACAAACTCAAATAAATTTCCTGTAAACACAAATAAAAATCAGGCTTTGTAGTTGAGGTCTATGCCTTAAATAGATTAAGGACTTCTCAGGAGGTAATTAGGCAAAGAAGAGATAAAACAGAAAATAATATGTATTAATTCGAATGAATTGTCACTTGTCACTAGTTACAAGAATTTAAACAAGAACAAAAGATTGAAGAAATACAACAATCGACAGAAGAAAAGAAGCGAAATGGATGGGGGTTTGAAGAAGGCTATTATCACTATTCTACTCCTAAAAATGCTACGTTAAACTGCTCCTAGATGAACTCTTTGCGAGTGTTTGATGATTGAGAGATTTTCTTCTTTGTGTCTCTCTTGGCCTATTTATAGGCTCAGCCACATGAAAGAAAAAGATAACCTAAGCTAACAATTTTCTTAACAACCTCATGATTTCCTCAACATGATCATATCCCATTTTTTATAGGAACCATTTTACAGATTTGGTGCTTGATTTGATTTTGACTCTTTGATCTCAGCAACTAACTTTCAAATTGCTTAATTGCTAACTTTCTGGCCCTCCATTTAACATGTCATCATGCCACGTCCTTAACATATCTGTCACGCCACGTTAGGATGCTTGTCGACAAAAATAATAACGATAAAAATAAATATAGCCAAGATTATTTTTAAAAATAGCTTATGGTCTTAATCGACAGATTATAATCGAACTTGACAATAATTAACAAGTCAAAATCGACAGAAAAATAAAATGTGGTGCAAACAATTTTGAGAACAAATTAAATTTTTATTTTTAAATTTTAAGTCCCATTAAAATTTTTTTTTTCCAACCATCAAAAATAAAATAAAATAAAATGTCAACTCACAGCTCATAATTGAGTACCTTCCTATCTTCTTTAGTAGAAAAAAAATACAAAATAAAATAAGCTCGTTGACTACATTATCACATATTACTAATGTTTCTCATTTCATCAATAATATTACTAATGTTTCTCATTTCATCAATAATTTTACTAAATATTCTTTCCACCGCAACTGCCATTATCAATGTTAGAAATTTAATAAAATATCTTATGTTCAATGAAAATATAAAATAAAAAGAATAAATTACACTCTACCTTTTTTTTATGTTTGATTATTTTTTTATTTTGACTTAAAAATTTTCCCCCTACTTTAACCTTTTATATTTCAATTTTGTTCAATTTACTTCAAAAATTAATTTATGTCCAAAATTAAATTGAAAATAATATATTGATAGTCACGTGATATAAAAATATTTTATTATATATAACTTACATTTCTGACATAAATTCAAATCACAATATAATAATAAATTTCTTATGTCACGTGAAAGTTAACGTGACATTTTTTTTTTAATCTATTTTGAATAGAAATTAGTTTTAAATAAATTACAAAAACTTGAAATATGAAATATCAAAATAGAAAGAAAAAAAAAGTAGAACTTTAAGAGTAAAATTAAAAAAATAACTAAATATAAAAGGGACAAAGTTTAATTTGTCCAAATAAAAATGATTATTTTTGCATTTGGGTGCCATTCAATTCAAGCCAACGAAAAAGTAAATAAGCAAAATGATGACCAAATTATATTTTAAAATTTTGGAAAATATTGTGGTGCAAACTCTTTAAATATTGTGTACTATATGCACCTTATAATTAAAAAAAAAACATAATTTTAATTTTTTGAGTCATAATTAAAAAAATTATTATAACTAAACACAACATGAGGTATAACTAAAGAATTTATAAATTAAAATTAAAATAATATTATAACTAAAGAAGAAAATTGATCATAATTAAAAAAAAATTATATAATTAAAAATACATATGGTATAATTTTTTTAAATAGGTGTATATTTGAATTTCTCTAAAATTTTAGATACCAGTCAATTTTAGATAGCATCTAAGACAGTCAATTGTGAGCTGCATGGCATGGCAATGATCAGGTACGTATGTAACAAATGGTTTTGGAGATGTATCATATTCAAATTTAGATCTGACAAACCTGTTTGTAGCTTCAGATTGATTAAAATAGTTAGCAGATCAAAAGAATAAAAATTATTTATATCGTTTGATTATAAATTAGTTGGATCTGATAGGTCCTTAAATCTGCATTAACTCCAAGCTGCAGCTTTAGCTACTTCTTTAAGCAATCAGATGTTTTAATTTTTTATTACACCTCATTTTAAATTTGATAAAGGTTTACCTGGGAGCACTTATTTACAAGACGCTGCATCTTAATCATTGATTGCATATTAATCATTGATTGCTGTAGACCTTAAATGGGGGCCATGCAAATCAACGGTTAAGATGTGGGTAACAAATGTCACTTATATTAACGAATAATTTTTTTATTAACCTCTCCTTTTACATTTCTGTATGAATGTCTTACATATCAAAACTACTATAAACTTTATTTGTTTTAGATGGGATAAAATAAAAGACTCATCGTGATTTAGTAATACCTGATTGACAAGATTGCAAGTTTGAGTCATCTTAGACACTAACCAAAAAGAAAGACACAAGTTTAGAAGATCTGTTTGTTGTGATTTATTCTAAATTGAAAGTTAATCATTTAAAAGCAGAATCTAAAAACAATCCTTTTCTAACTTTAAAATAATCAAAATTTTAAATTTATTTAAGTTACTTTTACCACATTAATAGAAATAACAAAAAAGTCATAAACAACTTATTTAAGTTACAACTACACCATAACTAGCAATATCTTCTTTGAGTAAAATGATTTTCACATACGAAACACAAATATGAAAAATGTGAGACCCACCATTGTCTCGCATTGATGTCTCATTATGTGAAAATCTTTTGTATTCATAACAATAGGACTTTATCTTCTTTAGTTGGACAATCCTAACTTGAAACATTAACTGTAACTCCCGTTTAGATGTAGGAAATATGAAAACCAACCCAACAACATAATGGAAATATATACATAAACTAGTCATTTTCATGTAAGAAACTAATGGGGGCAGAGGTTTTAATGGGGGCTAAGTGGGGATGCACCCTAGCTACCAAGCACTTTATTTTTGTCTTCGCTGTTAGGAGGAAGAGCCACATGTGAGAAAGAGTACTGTGTCCCCACTATTACGCCCCATGTGCGTCGCCATTTCTCTATAGTCTCATTTTTTATATACTATTCTAGTATCTACTGGTTTCACTTCCGTCCACTGATTGTGATTGTCTCCTCAATATAATATAATATAAAAACATACTCAAACCCAGAACTGCATAATCAAGGTTAAAATTATGTTTGAAAAAAACATTTTCATGAACCAGACCAATACATATGTAATAATTGATGATAATATTCATGTGGTAAGAGAGAACCAGCGTTCAAATCTCCAAACCAAACTATGATTTCCTCGTGTGATGGTGTGTGTGTTCTTGTTACACATTTGTGAGTTTCTGTTATGCTAAAATCACAACTTGGCAAAGGAGGCATAAATCACATTTGTAACTTACTTATTGCATCACTCACGATGGAGAGAGGGTAGACCATATTGTCGTCACTACTAGGGACGGAACTAGAATTTCATTATTAGAGGGAGTAAAATAAAAATAATTTTTTTCATTATATACACAAACCATACATGTATATATATACATATGATATATAAATTATATATACATAAAAAAAAATTGAGTAAATTACATTGACACCCCTTGAGATTTATATTTATTACAATTCTCCCCTCACCTTTTGGAAATTACATCTCATTTCTTGAGATTTAGGCTCTGTTTGGTTGTGCTCTGTAATCAGTTTTCTACCCCTGTGTTGGAGCATGATGTTTGGTTTCGTTTTCAAATCAATTTTCTACATTCTGCAGAGAGAACTCTGATGCACAGGCGCCTTTTTTGTCCACCCGGTTGTCCACCCGGTAGACCACCCGGATGACCACCCGGATGTCCACCCGGATGTCCGGCTGATTTCCAGATTTTTTTTTTTTTTTTTTTTTTTTTTTTTTGCAATTGATTTACATAATCGGGACAAATATTTTCTGAAAATTTTTAAATTTTTTATGTGCTTTAAAATAATTTTGAGTTGTATGTTTAGTTATGAGTTGTAAATTTTTGTATCACATATCAAATGTCACATCAATAATTCCCCACTCAAATCAAACCTCTTTTCCAAAACTATTTTCAAAACTCTTTACCAAACAAATTTTCTACACTCAAATCATAATTCCACAACACACAAACTCAAAATACAACTTATACTCTCAAATCACATTTACAAAACTCTACCAAACGCTACCTTAAAGTTTCATTACAGATTACTCTTCCCAGTAATTTAATTTTTTTAAATACCAATTTTGTCCTCACTGGGTAAATTACATTGACACTCTTCACATTTTAGAAATTACAATCCCCTCCCCAAGGTTTAAAGTAACATTATCAATTGCCCTATCGGTTAGTATTAGTTGAAAAAAAATTCATTGAAAAAAAAAAATTAATTGGAAAAAAAAAATTTTGAAAAAAATAATTAATTAAAAAAAATTTGTTAGTCAAATTTTTATTTAAAAACCAACGTGAGTTCTAAATAATATATGATAAAGAAAATTTTTAAATACATAAAATTTGATCATAATTAGATATAACTTTTTTACATGAGATATGAGCTACATGTATAGATTCCATTTCACATAATAAATTGTGTTTAATTCTATAATTAAATTATACAAAAATATTATATGGTAAATTTTGAATATAATAATGCCTTGTTTGCAGTCATTAATTGATGGGAATGGAATTGCCAATGTGTAACAGCGGTGTCACCTTAGTCGCAGCCAGTGATGCAATGGCCATGTAATTAAAAGTTGAATAATACCATAATGATCATAATTTTTTGGGTTAATTGCACTTTAACCCCACCAATTAATTCTGAATATTATCTTATCTGATCAACTTCAAAGCATTATTTTTTGTCCCCTCAATTATCAAAATTACTTCACTTTCATCCTATATAGAATGAGAGCTTTTGTACAAATTTTAATAGTTGAGGGTCTGAATGTATAATTTTAAAATATAAGAAGTTACAATAATATTCAAATGATAGTTAAAAAAATAAAGTACAAATTTTCAATGATAGTTAAAAATTTTCTTTATCATATATTATTCAGAACTCACGTTGGTTTTTAAATAGAAATTTAAAAATTTGACTAATAAAAAAAAATTTCAATTATTTTTTTTTTCAAATAATTTTTTTTCCAATTAATTTTTTTTTTCAATGAATTTTTTCTTCAACTAATAGTAACCGAGGGGGCAATTGGTAATACTACTTTAAACCTTAGGGAGAAGATTATAATTTTTAAAATGTGAGGGGTGTCAATGTAATTTACCCAATGAGGGCAAAATTGGTATTTAAAAAATAGAGTTATCTGTAATGAAACTTTAAACATCAGGGAGAGAGATGTAATTTTCAAAAGGTGAGGGGGGAAAATATAATAAATATAACCCTCAGGGGGTGTCAATGTAATTTACCCAAAAAAATTTAAATTTCAAATAGGATGAATAAGTTTTTTTTAATATAAAATAGAAAAATAATTCAAAATGAAAGAAGAATAACATATATATTTTTTATACCGGAAGGACATTTTATATATAAAATGATATATACATACATACATATATATATATTTTAAAATTTTATGACAAACAATAATGTTCATAGAAACAGGCGCCATAGCCCTCCATAGTCATCTCCAAATTTCGTTCTTGGTCACCGTTGTAAAAATAAACCATGTTTTTACTATATTAGTCCAGTCAAAAATCAAAGTACCATAATCTATATTCAGCTAAGGACCTAACACAGTTAAATTTGGGCACTATCGTCCAAATGCTAGGCCTAGCATTGCGTGGAAAACAGTTCTAACCATATGGATCCATGTTATTTTTGGTTTGACAGCATTTCGGGTACTATCTATAACATGCCACCCCTTCAATGGGCCATATAAAAACTCACCATAAAAGTGGGTGGCACTTACTTTGCCCCCAACAATCAAATAATAGAAAAAAAACAAATTAATCCAAATCAGAGACTCCATCCACATGTTTTTGAAGGCAACAGCTGTTGAGCTAATGACCCAATATCAGACAACATACGGGCAAGTGGTGACAATGGAACTTTTACATCATGGGTAAAAAAAAACCTAACATACACAGTAAACATGGTATGCATGTGTTGGACATGATTTGTTGCCATTATCAAAACACAAAAAACATAAATATCTTTGTCAATATATGGTTACCTTCACCAGAAGACAATCCACCTCACATGACCAAATCACATTTCAAATTTTAAAGAAACCAAGTGCAGACAAACAATAGAAGAGTCGCTGAAAGTTCTTTTCAGTAGAATAACAAAATAAGTGCTTTACTTAAATATAAGGAGAACAAGAATGTGGCATTGTCTGACAAGTGTATTGAGATTCAATCCCATGCACTGTGTAGTTTGGTGAGATGTCTAAATCCAAATCAGGATTGGATGGTCTAATTCAGTTGTCACACCATTGGGCACCCATGACTGCCACCTCACCAGTATGATTGTTTTTGTGATCAGGATTTAGTCAGACAACAGAACTAGCATAAGCTGGCACTACCAAAACTTCCAAGAAGAGATCCAAAACAATTTCCAACTCCTAATTTGATCCTATCAATAAAGCAACTCATTTCTTTTGGGCACATTCAAGTGTGTTCTTAATATCCCCAAATATCCCACTAAGACTGTTTGGATCTTGGATTTTCCTTTTCTTTTTCACTTTTCTCTTCCCTTTTCTTTTCTCTCTACAAATTCAAGATCCAAGCACCACATAAAAAATCTCAACTGACTTATTTGCTAGGCCTCTGGTGTTGCCATGTACAATTAAGCAACAAAACCCTCTCAGCAAGGTACAAGAAGGAAGACTTTGCAAGTCCAAAACAACATACATGTATCTCTTGTTGCAGTCAAGTGCATAGAAGGGTTGATTTGCCAAAACAAAAAAAGCAGCAATATCTAAATTGATAAATTTTGCTAGTTAACCCAAACATGATCACAATGTACAAATCAAATCATAGAAAATGGTTCTGTATCTGTACCAGCTGGATGGTCCCTTGGAAATCTGATGTGGTTCACTGATTCTCATCCATGTGATGTGACAAAATCCACCAAAGATAAGGAACTTAAAAAAAAATAAAAATAAAAACCCGCAGTTTGAAGAAAGGAACAATGCCTAGTTATTGATAATATGACCAGAGATGCTAAGCAGAAGACAAAATTAGAAAGAATTAAGCTTGACCCATCCATGCTCAGAGCCAATGGACAAATTTGAGCTGGATTTTTAGAATCAGAATTGGGCTGGAGTTCAAAATTCCAAATTGACCCGAGAGGTCTGGTTCTCTTTAATGATTTGTGCCAAGTGCATCAAATTTAATGCCAAAGTCCCTAGAAAAGAAAGGTCATTCCCCAATGTTGGACTGATTATAGACCTTAATTTTGTAATTATTTGCTTCATGTGGCTGCTTTAAACTTGAACCCTCATTCTCACACAAGATGTCCTGAGATTTTGCCAATGTACCAAGCAATGGACTCTTGGTATCAAACTCCCACGCACATCAAGCTGAGTATAAAGAGCAGAAAAGCCAATTTGAATGAGAAATTGCAGTAATTCAACCCAACCAAGTTCCCTATATGAACTTACTCTATGCTTTACAAAGACACAGGGCATCAGGTACCAACCAGCACCTAGGTTTTAACTTTCAATGAAGCTATCAAACAAATGCCATAACAGCTGAATTCATCTTCTACATATGGTAAACATACTTGATGAATATTTTTTGCCTCTTAAACATCTCAGCCAGGTGACATGAGGCAGGAGGAGTAAAGCCCTTAAAGGATTTCTTATTTCCTTTCTGTGGTAGGGCACAAAATTTCAAGGCAAAGTTGTTAAAATTTAAAAAACATTAAACTAACCCTAAATAATATATATATAGCTCATGCTAAGAGATTCAGACAGGAAATGCCATGGTCAAACAAGAGATGCCAACAAAATTACCATAATGCTAAAAAATGACAAACTAGAAGCAACATGAATGATAATGAGAGCTGCTGCACAAATCTCTAATCATAAGAATGGAGCAAAAGTCATATGTAAACTCCACTTCTCTTGTTGATAATGCTAAAAAGTACCATCATTTCCCAATGATTAATTTACTGTCTCTTCGAAAGAGGAGAAGAAAACAAGAAGGAAAGGGCAGAGATGGAGACAGATACCTTGGATTAGTAGGAAAAGGAAAGGGAAAGGAGATGTCAAGGGGTAGTAAATCTCTCCAAGCCCACCAAAATCAATCTGCCCAACAATGGACATATCGGAGAAAGGTTAGGGAACCTTTTACTTCACATTTCTGCCTGTCAAACCACACCCTTGTGTTAGCATATAAGCGTATAATACTAACATAAAGGAAAAGCCCTTGCCTTCCTATGCAACCAAACAAATGAAGAACAGAATACCCTTTCTGTCCCTCACCTTTTCCATCATTCTTAACGAAGTTTCAACAGCAGATATCATCAAATGTTCATGATCTCAGCAGAACCTAATTACCACCATACAGCAAACAAGATTGTGTGCAGGACCCCAGAGAGCAGAACTGTAAACCAGAGCATGTAGAGAAACTCATTGAATGAAAAATATCTTGCTATGAAAGGTAAGGGTTAACTCTAGCTCACAGACAGGTATGTTTATGCAGCTCCTCATGCACTAACCCAGTATGCTTATCCAACATCTAACTACAAGATTATTGATCAAAGCTGGATATTATAAGTTTACAACAGCCTAAGCAAGTCCTTGGCAATATACGAAAACTTCTGGTCAACTAGTAAGCCTAAAGATGCCAAATCATTTTCATTGACCACTAATTACAGAATGAACAGTAATAGTCTGCATGTTCCTACATTCTGAAGTAACCATTATGTTAACAAACATGGGAGGAAGAAGTGGCTCTTTTACTGATATTTAAGCTCCAGAATTTCCAGTACATACCACCTCCAGATGCCAGTACCACAACACATGAAACTGAGCGAACCTAAAGATACCTAGCAACCATACAGCATGAAAGAGAAAGCTTTACCATCCAAGACCGTGAACTTGCAACCTCTTTACTTTTTTCACAACCTGAGCTGCACACACGCGAAAGATAAAAAGAGTCTAAAATAATAGTATAAAAAAAAAAACTTCCCACATGATACAGAACAAATACCGTCATTTTCTCAGAGATATGCTGTATCACATTCTTCATCAGCTCAGCTTGTGATCCTCCACCAACAGTTTTTGGGAGGTAGAGATTGATAACATGCTAGTATATTTATCATCACTAACATTGATTTTGTTAGAATGAACAGAAGCCTGGTCATAAAATTTAAAATACACATTTTCCAACATGAATATATTAAGGTGATCTTAAAGGGTACAATGTGACTTGAGGGGGTACAATGTAGTAAAAGAGTGAATTTGATCTTGCAAGCAACTACTGGCATCCCACACGATGGGAGAAATTTTAAGAGATATACAGATAGACTTTAAAGAGATTTTACATTTCATAACTAAATCAAAGCATGGTTTCTACATAAAACAATTAGTGGCACAATTTCAGACTTTTGTTAGAATGAAGCACAGTCAATTTCAAATATATTAGTTAACAATAACAAAGAAATTCAATTTTTTTTTTTGTGGGGGGGGGGGGGGGGGGGGGGGTTGTTATAAGCAAAATTCAAGAAGAATATAGTAACATAATCAAGAAAGTTGTCTAATTCCTGCTTATCAATCATGTGACTGATACACATCATTCCATTCATGGACTATATACCAATCTGCCAGTATTTTGAGTATCACCACTATCCTTCATTTTGAGCTCATTGGTTGAGTATCACCAATCCCGAATGTTCACAACTGATCCACCGTCCGCACCTCCTACATTCATTCCCAAAAATTGAAGTCAACGTCATGGTATCTCCACATCTTTCCCTTTTCGGTGCTGCACCTCAAGTCTTCAAGGTCTTCACTTGGATGGCTTGGTGCCTCTATCCTGGCTTTTCATTGTTTTCTCCGAGGGGCCTTTATCAATTTGCGGGTGCATCTTCAAGCAATCAGGAAAGTTGCAGAGTACATCAATGTGAGCAGATAAAGGAAGTATCTAAATGCCTCCAGGGACCTCAATTAAGTCCTTTTCAAACAATACAGTAGTGTACACCAATGAGGATCAGGTTAAGAAGATTATAATTAGCACTTTTATCTTATTTTCCATAATTTTCATATCTATCCCCAATATCTGAATTTGGTGTTGTTAAAGGCATCAAGTTGGTTGAAAACACTTGATCTTTTCCATCACCAACACAATGCAGTTCTTCGCAAGTAATAACAATTTGCAAATAAGATTTTGCCAAGTAAAAACGCTCCAACATCTAGGCTGGAGTAGAATAAATTCCAAGCAAATTAATTAACATCGTAAACTGCATTGATACAACCAATTCAACTGGCATTTAGTGCCCCCATTTCCAAATCGTTCAATTCATCATCTCTCTCACACTACCTTGAGCTAAGTTAAAGTCTTCTTTTTCCTATCACAAATGAAAATTGTTAATACCATTATCATCAAGATAGTCGCATACTCATTCAAGACCTTTTGGATGCCCTCTAGATACCCAAAAAAAAATCAGTTGTAAACACCATCAACTGATGTTCCTACCCAAGAAACCATATATTAGATAATATTTTCTGAATTCTCACTATAATAACTCTACAGAGAAGTCTCCTAACAAATCCTATCAACCCAGAAAAACCCCAAAAACATAAGTGATTGTTTGAAAGGACTTCACAGGATTTGATTTCCTTGAATATATTAGCCTATTCTATGTACACCATTTTTTCTTGAACCCTACTTGCTGTAAGAACTTGAGATGTTACATTCTGAATTTTTTAATTTTCTACATCAATAGCGGGTGAAATTCTAACTTTAAAACTTTGATTTGTCAAAAAATAAAATTATTGCAATGCTGAATGGATGCAAAAGTATATTGAGAGAGTATAAAGCTCAGTAAGGTTGCAGGAACCCTAGCCCCCAAAAATTCAAGAAAAATTATATGGCCCGTGATGACCATGCTCTAATAGCTTCAACTCATCCATATTCATTTTTGGTCTAAAGCTGCCATTACTGTGTCTTACATGTTCTACTAATTACATATAATATAACTAATCTATGTTTGCAGTGAAAAGAGTAATGATATTATTGCTAGTTATGAATTGGTTATCCAAACCAAACCATTGCAGCTTTTGCAGACCAATATGACATCAAGAAGCACACCAGAGAAAAAAAGATAAAAATAAATAAATTGATAAAAGAATAAAAAGCAATCTGGGTTCTGATATTTAGCCCCATTCCTCTACTCACATCACATGCATTGGAAATTATACAGAAATAATCAGGAATCAGAATTGGAGAAAGAAAGAGAGGAAAAGGTGGAAATAACATTGGAGGAAACTGATAGATGAGGAAACAAAATTGACAGAAAAGACACACCCCGTGGGAGAGAACTCAGTTTCCTTGTGTTGCTGGCTCACGTCACAATCCATCCATTGTACCGCTGTCGGCATTGCTCCTCCTCCCTCCCTCCTCGTAGTCATCCATCCATTAGTACCTTCTCAAAGCCAAGCTGCGACTGCGATGCTTCAGTACCAGTCCCCAGAAGGAAAATTTAGAGAATAAAATGAGTTTTAAAATAAATGATAAAATAAAAAATGCACCCTTAAAATTGAGTAACGTTGTTGTCCAAATGTTGTATCAATATTTTTATTAAATTTTTTATAGGGGAGTGTTTTAGGAAAATGGTTAAAAATAATTTTTTAATTTTTTTTTTAACTGCTTTATGTGGGAGATTATATGACCTAAAATAAGTTAAAAATTGACTTTTGACTTTTAACTTTTAACTCATGTTTTCCAAAATAGGCCGAAACTTACATAGCATTTGATAGTAATATTGGTAAAACGGTTCCTCACATTTTTCCTTAAAATTTATTTAAAATACCAGTTGTTGTTATAGTTTTAAGAAAAAAAATATACACAAATTCACTTTTTAGACCCATTTTATAGACTCAATAATGTATTAAGAACATGATTGATTAATAGTTAGAGAACATTTAATTATTAACCAATTATCTTCTTAACCTATCACTAAATTTAGAAATTGGGCTCAACTTTTGAGTTTGAATTACAATATTCTTTGAAAAATTATAAATATATTTTTTTATTTAATAGAATTAATTTATAAATAAAATTTTTAACTGTCCTCCTATATAATAATAGAATTAATTAAAATATATTCTAACATCATTAAAAATATTAATTAATTTAATAATTTATTAATAATAATAATCATTTATTGTAAAATTATAAACTTTAAAAGGTGAGATGTTATTTCTAAAATTATTCTAAACTAACATTTGTAATTTTTACTAAAATAAAAATAAAGTAAAATTTTTAGTTTGGTTTGGTTTGATCTGATTTGACCTTTAGGTTTGGCGTGGCCGAAAACTCCAAAATTTAATTTTCAACTTTTTTTAGTAAACTTTTAACATTTTTCTTTTTAAACCTTTTAGATGTAATTAAAAAAAATAAAAGTATTTATAAAAAATGTAAAATAAAATTACTACAAACAAAAAAAATATGAAAATGTAAATATGGTGATTTTTTTTTCAAATTGTTTTCAAGTATTTTATTTTCATTGCAAAAAAGGGGAATTCTCAGTATCTTTTTCCTGAAGGAATAAGATCACTAGGTCACTTTTGCATTAAAAAATTGTATTGTTAATAATGTTTTATCACTTTTATAATATTTGTAAGGACAATGCGCGCCAGTAATTACAATTTTGAGGCCATTTTGTCGAATCTGAAATTTTAGATACTGTGCAAAATGTTTAAAACTTATAACCTATTGCCCATAAATTGAATGCTTATAACATGGATTGTTTAGTTGTTGATTAATATAGACATTAGGGTAGTTCAATTTGCAAGTCACATTTTAAGAAAAATATTATATGTCACTTAATTTTTATCACCGTTTTGTAACAATCTTTACATAGTCATTACCGATTAATTTCTTCATTTAACGATAATCATTAAAAAAAGTAAGGAAAACAAATAACATTTTTATTATGCACCGATAATATAAAATAATAACAAAAAACCAAGTGATATATTAATATCACTCACTTCAAAAATTAAAACAGAATTCATTTTTGAAAAGAAAAAAGTGTCGCAACTTTCAAAAATTTCAAAATATTTTGAAAAAATTGTGCTTTTTTTTTTGTTTTTTAAAATAAATTTTATCTTCTTTAGCCGTCACTCACTACTTCCAACCATCACCTACCACTGAATACTATTTTCATCTATTACCTAGTCATCCACCATCTCTGACTTTCGATCAACCAATAATGACCCTATGTTAAATTCCGATAATCTTCCTATTATCTTTGGTGATTATATTTTGACAATCTCATTATTGGTTACTAACTCCAATAATTTATCAAACATATGTTTATATGTATTTGTATTTATATTTATATTTATTTATCAAAGTAAGTCATGATGCTGTCTCCAATTTAAGCCAAGACATCTAGTTGGTCAAGTCGTATGTCAATAACTTAATTCATACGAATAACAAACAAACAGAGCGCCAACAAATTTTGAAAATGAACAACATTTTTAAAGTCATAATCCACTGGAAAAGGCTGTCATTTCATATAAAATTTTAGAGTAGAATAAAATACAAAAAAAAAAAATACAACTTTTACAGTTTGAATATAATTACACCGATTTCAAATTTAATAAAGTTAAAAAAATTAAAATTAATACAAATAATATAAAAATAAACAAATAAAATTATATATTTTAACATAAAAGTAATTTTAATATCATTTTTCTATCGATATAACTAATAAATTATTGATAAAAATAAAATTAAGTATTATATGAATTAAAATTGTTAAATTTACTGTATTTTAATGAAAAAAAATTATGAGAATGGTTTGATTGTAAAAATTGTCTAATCTAAACAAACACGTCTTTAAGATGAAACATTTGAAGGATGACACACCATTGATTGAGGGAGTAGTAGCGTGTCTATCGCCATTTCCAAGTCCCATTTGCAATAATACGTCAGAGCCTCTCATTTTCAGACATTTTCGTCTCTAACTTTCTAGCATGCACTCTCCATTTTTCAATTCCATGCTTTCTACTTGAACGTCTTGTGATGTTGATCCATCAATGTCACTTTCCCATATTATTATTATTATTATTATACATATATAATGCTTACACAATCAAACAAAACAATGTGTGACTTTCACTATGTTTTTTTATTAAAGTTGTTGAATTTTCGATTTTATTTTTTAACCAAAAGGGAACTTATATTTTTGGCTTCTTTCAAAGAAATTTCTAGCTTTGTTTATAGTGGGATTTAAAATTCGACCTTATCAGCTTCTACTCATTCAATAAAAATTGTAAAATATTGAGTTTCCCTTATTTTTTCTTTTTTTTGTTATACAAAATATTAATAAATCTCTTTCAATCATCATGTAAACTGTCACAAATTCTCGTCTCAAAGTAGGCTCCGTTCTAGGATTGTGTATATCATTCAATTCGTTAAAATCACACTAATTCGTACCGATTTGTCTACTAAATACGAATTAAACTTTGAAATTTATAACCCGTTTTCGAAACCACCCTATTCTACTATAGTTAATATATATATATATATATATATTTTTAACTTTTAATGAAATCTTAAAATAAAAAGAAGTGCAAGAGAGATTTAAAATTAATAGTTATATCTATAAAAAATATTATGTAAAATTAGTTTATGTTATATATATAAAAAATATTTTGTAAATTAATATTAAATATTATGTAAATGTTTGATAATTGTTTTAAATTATTCAATTGGCTAACAAATTGAAACCACTTCAATCTGTTCAAATTGTGATTTGATTATTTATCAATTCACCATTCACAATTTCGCATATAATTTTATTCTCAAACTATTCCAATTCCACCCTATCTATGAATTGATATCCCTTTTTATAAGCCACCAAAATCAAGTAGAATTAAAGAACAGGAAACAAAAGCAATTTATAAAAACAAAACTGAAGAAGAAATATACCACATCAACATCCTGTATATATATATATATATATATTGTACAACTTCCCAAAACTATATACATAGAGTGATGTTATATACAAATGACATATACAACTTCTACAAATGTAGCAGCCATTGTCACCCATGTCAGTCATATCAAATGATGAATAACGCCTTTACAGTTTGATAGGTTGTTCTTTGAATGTTTTTGGAGTGTTATGGTTTTTGGATGTCAATTCGGATGGGTCGCATTCATAACAGGTGGCCACATGTGTACTATAATTTGTTCGTTTCTCATTTTATCTCTGGCCAAAATATGCAGTGGTATCCTTTTTCCAACTGACAATCTAATCCCATTATTTAGGCTTTGTTTGTGCAGTTAGGTGGTTTTTTAATTTTTTAATTATTTTAATTTAGGATTAAAAATTCCGTATGAGTTAAATATTTTGACTTTTTAATTTTTTGTAAAAAAAAAAATAAATAATTATAATTTTAATGTGATATTTATTTTATTAACTTTTTAATCTATTTTATTTTTTTGTAACTATTTTAACTAAAAAACCTCCAAACAAGAGTATAAATTTGGCCTAATCCAGCCCAACCCATGTTGGGCCGTGCGAATTCCTATCAAATTCGAGTTAGACCACTGGCCAAAAAATTAGATCCAAGTCGCATAGAATATTCGGTTCTTGGGCGAATCAAACTTGGGCGGGACTGAACAATTTTTTTCACCAAAATTTTATTGTTTTCATCAAAAATGATACTGAGCATCGAGCGGGCAGGGCCGGGCCTCAGGTCGAGCTTTGAGTGGGCTTATAGCGAGCCGATGAGTTGGGTCGAGCTTCAAATGACAGTCCAAGCCCAGGGTCTTGAACTGGGCTCGAGCTTGGGCCTAATCAGACCAGGCTCACCTCGAGTAGCGGACAATTTTTGCATCCAAACCCAACATGCCTAACAAGGGCTTAGCAATTTTAATAACTCATTAATATTTCGTTTGTTTTGGTATTACATTATTTTTTTAATAATAAATATTGTTGCCATAATTTTTTTTAATTGCATCATTAATGAGAGGGAGATTTATAATCTGGCTTTGGGCCGTGGTAGAAGCCAAACAGAAGATGGCCGAGCACATTTGGGCCGAGCTAACTTAGGCCTATGTAGAGGTGGTTTTGCTCGGTCGAGGTCCAGGACCAAGTTAGGGCCGAGCTACTTGGGCTTGTCTGCGTCCAGAATCGGTCTTGATCGACCGAGGGTCAAGCCCCATGTATGGGCCGAGCTTACTCGGCCGAGTTGGTCACCTACCAACCCGGGTTCCATGGTTCGCACGTTTAGCTCGGCAGAAAGGCTTTTTGTTTGTCGGCTCGACCTGTCTGGAACTCTACTCTACCAGAATACTACTGAGCTCGGTTGTTATGGAGCTCGGCGAGTGGACACTGGGACTCGTTGTGCAGCCCGGTCGTGTGAAGCCGAGGTGATGTCGCCGGACTGCCGAGTTCCTGGTAATGTTGTCTGGCGGTTTGGTTAGGTGGTGTTCGCTGGATTTGTGCTAACAGATGGGAGAGCAGCTCCATGTGTCAAGAGACCAATGGGTGCAGAGTTGAGCGCAGAAAGTATATAAGCATGACTGCGCCCCCCATGTTGGGGATGGAACATCATTTGGTGGGAGAAACCTAAACACTCAACTCTCTTCCTCTCTCTCTTTATCTTTGAGTGTATGCTAACTTGACCGTCGGAGGGGTTTTTCGGCAACACACTGTCGGTAGCTCACCGCTGTTGTATTCTCAGGTCGATCGGATAGATTTGGAGCTTGGACGAAAGGAGTACAGACAACAACGAATATATTTTCCCTGTACAATTAAGATTATTATATTAATGCTTGAATTAGTTATAGTGTGGCAGCAATAACCACAATAGATAGAGATAGAGGTGGAGATGGTGGTAGAAGTAATTGTGGTGATGATAATGGTGATAGTTGTAATAGTGATGTGCTCACAGTAGCAGTGGAAACAACAATAGTACGATATCATAAAATTTATCCATAAAAACATTATTAGAAGAAAAAAAATATGTGATTTTGATTTATTTCAAGCGTGAGTGATATATAGTACAATAATTTAATGAGAAATGCCTAATTGGTTGAATTTTTTTTTATTTTTTTGTTTTAGTCTTGAGAGCACAGCCCCCTACGTGGAGCTGGGGGTGCTGGGTGTCATCCCCCATTGGGGTCCCAGCATGGATGTGATTTAATTTAGACCACACATCACTTTTTAAAAAATAATAAAATAAAATTCTTACCATTTTTTTATGATTCTCAAAACTTTTGGTGATAAAAGTGATTGTGATGACAGTGTGACATTAGTAAAAATTTTAATATAGAAAGTAAAAATATTTTTGCCAAATAAACTAGTTTTAGTTGACCATAAAAAATATTTTTTATTTTTATTATAGGGTAAATTACAAATACGCCCTATCCGGTTTGCTTAAAGTATAAATTATCCATTGTAATTTGAAAAATTGCAAATATCTCATCGTTAAAATTTTTTATTTAACAGAATTAACAAAAAAAAAAAGAAATTCATAATTGCTCTCCTATATAATAATAAAATTGCCTAAATTATTAATTGAAACATATTTATAACATCATTAAAAACTGTTAATTGACTTGATGATTTATTAATAAAATTGACGATTTGTTATAAAATTAGAAACCTGAATGGATGAAATGTAATTTCCAGAACCACATGGGGCGATTTGTATTTTAGGCATTGTTTGGCATTGGCTTGTTTTATCCTAAAAATAAAAAAGTCACTAAAAAAACAAAAAAACCAACAACTTATATATCAAAAAGTCAAAGATTTCAATTTCTCTCTACTTTTTGCACATTTTTTCATAAAAAATCAAAAATTCATCCTAAACGTACTTGTTTTTTTTTAATATCATATTTTAGTAAAATAAAACTAAAAAACTATTAAAAAAATCTGTTCCCAAATGAGGTCTTAATCAAACCTTTAGAGGTATATTTGTAATTTACACTTTATTATATTAAACCTCAAAAAAATACAAATACAAAATATTTTTTTATAAAATTATAATTCGATAAAGTTGTAGTCGTAACTTCAAACACATCAATTCACACGAACATCACCGATATCTACCCTTCCATTTTTCTTCCAAAGATGATGTGTTTGTTGAACCTTGAAGAAGACAATAATTTCAAATCAATCAATGTAATGCTTTTCAAATTTTTTTATTTTTTCCACGGGGTTGCTTTCAAAAACACCTTCAGAGAATAATTTTAAAAACAAAATCAACAGCAATAAGGGCCTACCTCACATCACCATCAAAAACCCATATCGATATGGATGGTTTATTTGTATATAAAAATATTATTGTGGAAAGTTTCATAGATGGAGAACTCTAATTTTTACAGCACTAGGAAGGGCAAGACATGTGAGGCTGACTATTGAGTGTTAATGTGCTCTTCTTAAAGTATGTTGAGAGTGACCAATCAAATTGGGAATCCCAAATCAAGGAGTACAATAGTACATCAATGGTGAATAGGTGGGCGATGATGATCCATTTCTTCAAAGTTGATGAATCAGTTCATGTTGAATGTTTTAACCTTTTGATTGATCGTCGATGTGTGATGAATCTCACGGTTGTGATCATTTTCTAAAGTTTTTGCTTTTTTAAAACATGTGTTGTGATTTCTTGAATTTGAGGAATACTTATATCAAGTTTGAAAGTTGATCAAAGATTGCCGTTTGGGAAGTGGGTTGGCTTTTTGGCTTTTTGACTTTTTTGGCTATTTTAGCCTAGGCTTAAAAGCTTGGTTTGGGAAGGGCTTTTTAGCTTTTTTGAGTTTTTTTGTGAGAGAAGAATGTAATGATTATGGGTTGGATGTGATATTTTGTTTGTTATGGCTAAAATAGCCTATTTTGTTTTTTGTGGTTAAAATAACCAAAAAAGCTCAAACCATGGCTTTCCAAACGAAGCCTTATTTGAATTTACGGAATTGAAATAGGATATTTATATAGTTTTCTTATGGCATTTAGTTGTGGGTAGTTCTTTTATGGGGTTTTTTTTTTAAGGTCCTTGATCTTATGATTTTATAGCATAAAGGACATCAAATATTTTTATGATGTCTAAGGTCCATCAACAATATTTCATAATGTCTAAGGTCCCTCAACCTTGATCCAGAGAAATTTCAGTCCAGAGAAAATTGGTCCAAAGAAATTTCAGTCCAGAGAAAATTGGTCCAGAGAAATTTCAGTCCAGAGAAAATTAGTGCAGAGAAATTTCAGTCCAGAGAAAATTGGTCCAGAGAAATTTCAGTCCAAATTTCTCTGGAAAATCTAGAATTTCTCTGGTTTCAACCTAGAGAAAATTCAATTCAAAAACCAGAGAATTTCTCTGGTTTCAACTTCAAATGAAAAAAAAAAAATTCAATTCACAATTTGGAACCTCGAATGCTTAATTTGAAACCCAGAGAATTTCTCTGGACTAGCATTGCTATTGCTTGTGGTGAACCCAACACAACTGCAATTGTTCCAGCACTTTTCCATACAATCGCTAATGCTTAAGCCCGAATTATCGTCACGGTCACTGGATTCGGCCGAGTTGGAAGTGAAGGCTCGGAGCAATAATGAGATGAAAAGGACTTTTACTTGACTACTTTGCCTCTTGTAGAACACAGAGATGCTGAGGTTTTGAACTCCAGGTTTATCTTCTTGTTCGACATCTTCATCAACCTCTATATCAGTAACTAAACAGCACAAAATGCTGCACAAACTTTATTACCAAGAAACAACAACAATACCAAAAGCATACATATACAAGAACACATCATTTGTGTAGTTGACAGATATAATACAAGCTGTAGAAGGGGAAATTGAATCAATTAGACTCAACTAGTCAGAGAAAATTCGATCTAGAGACTCTAGACGAATTTTCTCTGGACTTCACAGAGAAATTCTAGTTTACAGAGATTTTCTCTGGTCCAATTTTCTCTGGACTTCACAGAGAAATTCTAGTTTACAGAGATTTTCTCTGGTCCAATTTTCTCTGAACTTCACATTTCACAGAGAATTTCTCTGCTCCAATTTTCTCTGAACTTCACATTTCACAGAGAATTTCTCTGGTCGAATTTTCTCTGGACATCACAGAGAAATTCCTCTTCCATTTCTTGTTCTTTTGCATCTTGCTTCCCAGATTAATCATCACACTTGTTCATTGTAAGGTGCAAATCTAAAGCATTAGGGACAGAAGAGTAGGCAAAGTGTATGAAATAGACTGTAAAAGCTTGACGGAATAGTAGGGAAAACAGGGGATGACGAATTAAAATGAAATTGAAGGGGTTCAAGAACTTGAAACCCTAGAATGAGAAAGTGTATGAAAGAGGAGGAGGAAGAGGAACCTCGTTGATTATCGCCCTACATGTCCACAATTCCACTTCTTGGAGACCAATTAAGCATTCGACGAACGATGAGAGTGATGATTCATCGCCGATTGCATAGCAGCTTTGCAATTGGAGTTTCTTGAGCTGTTTACAACTCCTCCAGAGCCAACTGAGGCCGTAATCGCAGTGTTGAATCCCGGACAAACCTAGGGTTTCTAATTGAAGTTTGGTTTCGGAGTTTCCGATCATTGAATCGGTCAAATTGAGTTTGTGTAAATCGAATTGTCCAGTGTTGAAGACGATCGAGAGGTCTTTAAGTGAGTGGAAAGAGATGAGCCAGTGAAACTTTCATCTGATATATGTTTAGGGACCTTAGACATCAAAAAATAATTTTGTGGATCTCTTCCATTATGAAAAGTGGAAGAGGGACCCTAGACCGATTTTCCCTTCTTTTATTTATTTATTTTTAAATTATACTACATTTTAACAATGAACAATTTTATATATAAAAATCTTGAATTGAAAAAAAAAATATTAAAATGCTATATGTAATGGCAAAAAATTAATGGAAAATCCCATGGTATGTTCCATTTAAAACTGTAAACTTGAAGTCCATTGTATAAATTGTTTTGAAAAACTTAAGTAATTAATTAAAAAAAGGTACATTTTTTAGATTTCAACAAAAATTTAAACTGTGTTTTCCTTTATTTTTAGGTGGTTACTTATTGCAAACATTACTTTTCAAGATTTTCTGTAGAAAATAGTGTAACTACTGGATTAAGTACTCATTAATGAAATGAACAATGCTATATAATACATAATCTCTCATTTATTATTTCATTTTGTCACTCAGCATAAAGCAATGGAGTACTCATTAATCGAGAAAAGGCTCTTATAGATTTATTTTTATATTTTTTTCCACAAATAAAAAGTGAAAAAAATACAAATTTTAACATTAATATTTTCAAAATTTAAAATTAAAATAGAAATATCATTCGATTCGTCGATTCTCAACGAAAGAAATAAGCAAACTTTATTCATTGAATGACAAATGGGGAAATCATGGAAAATTACAATCCCAATTGTGAAATAGTGCACCTAAACATCTGCATTGATGTTATTTTTCGACTGAAAGACTGATAGCTAACTATCGACGCTTTGGATTATTTGGACACATACAAGATCAAGTTAGTAAGGATTAAAATATCTCTTAATTTCTATGATGGGAGCCCTTTTTCAATCTGTATAAATAGACTATTATATTTGTACATATATAATAAAGGGCAAATTACATATACACCCCTCGAGGTTTGGCTAAATTACAGATACCCCCCTGAGGTTTCGAAAATTACATCCCGCCCCTGAGGTTTGTATTTTCATAACAATTTGCCCCCTGAGGTTTATATTTCATAACAAATTACCCCCTAATTTCTTATGCAAATATAGCATTCAGGGGGGAATTCGTAATTTCTTAAACCTCAGGGGGCATCTGTAATTTAGCCAAACCTCGAGGGGTGTATATGTAATTTGCCCTATAATAAAGGATAGCATTCAATCTTAGCCTCCGTTTGGCAAGTTGGTTTATGAGTTTTTTTTTGCTGTTTTAGTCACAAAAGATAAAATAGGTTATTTTAACCATAACAAATAAAATATCACATCCAACCCATAATCATTACATTTTTCTCTCACAAAAAAAGTCAAAAAAGCCATAAAGCCAAAAAGTCTTTTCTAAATCAAGTTTTTTAGCCCAGGCTAAAATAGTCAAAAAAGTCAAAAAGCCAACCCACTTCCCAAACGAAGCCTAGTGTCCAAGTTATTGAAAAAGGGTTGTGGTTCGTTCTATAAATATTTTTTCCTCTGTCTATAATTACCCTTCTTCATAAATATTTGTTGAGCAATGATACATAGCTCTAATTCAAGAGCTCTAAATAGAACTCTAGTGAGTTGGCAAGTTAAAAGAAGATGAAAAGCACCAATAGAAATTAACAATAATTATACATGGGCTAGTGCCACATAATTAGAGCTCTTATTTTAAAGCTACCAAATAGTTTTGATATTTGTTTCATGAATTGATAGAGCGAACATTTTTATAAAAACTAATCATCAAAACATAAAATTTCAATTGAAAAGCACAATTGAATTTCAGAAGGGAGACATTTTGATTTCAGATAAAATGAAAAGGATAATTACAAATATACCTCTTAAAAAATGAATTGTCTGTTGCAATTTTTAAAATGACAATCTGAATTTTTTAATTTCATAAAAAATGACTCATTTTATTAATGATTCATTAAGTTAATTAACATTTTCTAATAATATCAAAAATTCATTTCAATTAATAATTTAAATAATTTTATTACTGTATAAAAAAGTAGTTACAAAATTTTTTTCCCAGTTAATTCCATTAAATAAAAAATTATGACAAAAAAAATATTTATAATTTTTTAAAATATGAGTGGCAGTATGTATTTTAAGAAAATCCAAGGCGTCTATTTGTAATTTATTGCCCCAAATGAAAAATAATAATAAATTTAATTTGAGAAAACGGAATTGTTTTATTTATTGAGCAGTAGTAATGACCAAAACGGCACCGTTTCCAATGCCTGCATCAATCGAGATTGACCTGACCCCGAAACCATCTCACCTTGTCTTTCTTTCATTGGGCGCTTCGCGTAGCATAGCATACCATCCCCAAACCAAACCAAACCCCATCTCCGTTTTTCGCTCTCGCTCTTGCTCTCGCTCTGTCTCTCTCCGCAAAATCTCGATTCGCTCGAAACCCGGCCCCGAATCTCTCGATTTCCCTAACCCAATCTCCCCCATCTCTCTCTCTGAGATCCAATAATAATCGAATTTTCCGTCAAATTCTGTCGGATGATTTCACATCCCAAGCCCTAGTTCTTCAGTTCCGGTGATTAATTCATCTAATTTTGAGGCTGTCTCTTCATCGAAGCTTTGTAACCATCTCGAATTTCAAATTTCCAGAGCCTAGGGTTTTGTACTTGAAGGGGGATCGAAATTATTAGGGATTGATGTTTATCGTGAGGGACGAAAGCTCGACGACCGATACAGATACCGGCGATGATGGACGGCTATTATGCATGGACGGGAAGGTGAGCGCAGGATACACCGCCGGCACATGTGGTCTGTCCCCGCTCCCTCCACGTCGTCTGTAGCTGTTTCCGATTCCGTTGCTGCGATTACCTCCGATTCTCTCTCCAAAGTATATATACATATATATCTGTTAAATAAATATATTACTATTGAAATCTTTTTTGTATACATGTTGTTGGGTTTGTTTTTCTTTCTCTTTAGATGCCCTTGATGCTGATGAAATTAAATGATTTCTTATTTTTGCGAATACCCTATGTTTATAATTTTTGGGTTTGGGTTTGGGTTTGGGTTTGTGGAAGGGAAAAGGGGGAACAAAAATTGTGTTCTGGGTGTGGATTTCTTAATTTTTTGTGTTGGCTTTGGGCTAATAATGAAAGATTAGGTTGTTTTCTTTATTATCTTTATGTACATTAACTCGTTTCTATTCACATGTGGATTGCCGATTCTTTGAGCCTTATTAGTTGCTGGATTGGGCAGTTTTCCACATTTTATATTTACCAAAGTTTTCCAGTTTTTAGGACTCTAGGCTGTTAAATGCATTCGCTACAGGTTCCTTTATTTATTAGGATTGGTATAGATGGTGAAATGTTGATTATTGAGAAAACCCGTCTTTGAAATTACTTTCACGAAACAAATTAACAGTATGGTTCTGGTTAAGATTGCATTGTTAATGCGCAGGAAGTTATTGAGTGAATTTTGTTTTTATTTAAGAAATAATATGCTTGTCTAGATTGAATTTAATTATCGAACTTAAATTTTTAGTGGTAATTCTCAATGCTTATGCCTTTGCCTTTTTATCTTGGCTGAATTTCTCTTCCGGAGATTTCTATTTTGCAACTCTATTGTTTTTCCCTTGACATATTTTTTGTTGGGTATTTGCCCCAAGTTGGAGGGACATACATTTCCTGCACCAATCTGGGATGTGAAAATTTTCAATTTGTTTGTGCCATAAACTTAGGAGTATTCTTCGCTCATGCTTTGCTTTCTTGTAGGATGGACGCAAGATTTGTGTTGGTGATTGTGCTCTTTTCAAGCCGCCCCAAGACACCCCACCTTTCATTGGAATAATTCGTAGGTTAATATTAGGGAAAGAGGAGAATTTAAGCTTATCTGTGAATTGGCTCTACCGACCTGCTGATGTAAAGCTTGGAAAAGGTACCTTGCTAGAACCTGCACCCAACGAGGTCTTTTACTCCTTCCACAAGGATGAGATACCTGCTGCATCGTTACTCCATCCGTGTAAAGTCGCATTCCTTCCTAAAGGTGTTGAACTTCCTTCAGGGATATCCTCATTTGTGTGCAGACGTGTGTATGATATTGAGAACAAGTGTTTATGGTGGCTAACTGATCAAGATTATATTAATGTGAGTATTGTGATTTTTTGTGATATGTATCTGGTGGTTCGTTCATAAGTATTCTCTTGATTATATCTGTAGTCTTGTTTTGGACACAGGAACGGCAGGAAGAAGTAGATAAGCTATTAGACAAGACGCGACTAGAAATGTATGGAGCAGTGCAATCTGGAGGCCGGTCTCCAAAGCGCTTGAATGGTCCAACAGGAACACTGCAGTCAAGGCCTGGTTCAGAAAGTGTTCAGAACAGTAGCTCGCCCTTACCTTCTCAAGTTAAGGGAAAGAAGAGGGATCGGGCTGATCAAGGCTCTGATCCTGTCAAACGAGAGCGTGTCTCCAGAGCAGATGATACTGATTCTGGTCAGTTTAGACCAGAACACTTATTAAAGTCTGAGATTGCTAAAATAACTGACAAAGGTGGGCTTGTAGATTTTGAAGGGGTTGAGAGATTAGTGCAACTCATACAACCTGACAGTGCCGAGAAGAAAATAGATTTGACTTGTCGAAGAATGCTGGTTGATGTGATAGCTGATACAGACAGGTTTGATTGCCTTGGATGGTTTGTACAACTTAGGGGTTTGTCAGTGCTGGATGAATGGCTGCAAGAGGTTCACAAGGGGAAGATTGGTGATGGTAGTAGCCCCAAGGAAAGCGATAAATCTGCTGAGGAATTTCTGTTGGTTTTACTTCGTGCATTGGACAAGCTGCCTGTGAATCTACATGCACTACAGACTTGTAATGTTGGTAAATCAGTGAATCACTTGCGAAGTCATAAAAATTCTGAGATTCAGAAGAAAGCTAGGACTTTAGTTGACACATGGAAGAAACGTGTTGAAGCTGAAATGAATATGATTGATGCCAAGACGGGATCGACTCGTGGTGGTTCATGGCCATCCAAGTCAGTGCTTTCAGATGTTTCTCATGTGGGGAACCGGCGTAATGGAGGACCCTCCGAGGTTAGTGTGAAGAGCTCTACCTTACAATCTTCTACTTGTAAAATACCACCTATTAAGCTTGGTTCTGGCGAAACTGTTGCCAAGAATGTGTCGACATCTCCTTGCTCAACAAAATCGGCAGCATCAGTGAGCTTTTCCAGTGGTGCTAGCGCAAAGGATCCAAATTCGGCGAATTTAATTGGTGGATCCTCAGATATGCATCTGTCAACAATTAAGGAGGAGAAGAGCAGCAGTTCCAGTCAGTCTCAGAACAATAGCCAATCTTGTTCGAGTGATCACGCAAAGATGGGGGTTTCTTCTTGCAGGGAAGATGCACGGAGTTCTACTGCTGGGTCAGTGAGTGTGAGTAAGATTTCTGGCAGCACTCCTCGCAACCGGAAATCAAGCAATGGTCTTCAGGGGTCAGCTATATCAGGGGTTCAAAAGGAAACAAGTTATGGAAAATCTGGTTTCTTTAGTAGGAACTTGGCTTCTGAAAAGGTGTCACCTACTAGGGGTACTTATGAAAGAGTTGCTGATGTGCCCAATGTGGATCATCAGCGACTGATTGTCAGGTTGCCAAACACTGGTCGAAGTCCTGCACGAAATGCCAATGGAGGTTCTTTTGAAGATCCTGCTGCTACATTAAGCAAGGCTTCTCCTCCAGCACAGCCTGAAAAACTTGATCATCTTGATAGGAAAGTAAAGGGAAAAAGTGATGCCGTACAAGCTGGCAGTGCATCAAACATTAACATGGATTTATTTCAGGGTGGAGATGGGTTAGTCAGGTCTGATGAAGGTAATGTGTCGACCCCCAGTGCTATTTGTAATGAATGGAGCAGGACTGCTGATGATGGTGGGAAGCTGATGGAAGCATCTAAAGTTATTGGTTCATCATCTGGGGTTACGCCCAAACCAGGGAAATCCTATGATGCTTCTTTCAGCTCTATGAATGCTTTGATTGAAAGCTGTGTCAAGTTCTCTGAAGCTAGTACAACTGCCTCAGGTGGGGATGATATTGGGATGAATCTGCTTGCTAGTGTGGCTGCTGGAGAGATGTCCAGATCTGATGTCTCGCCATTGGGTTCTCCTGGAAGAAATTCACCTGTACCAGAGGAATCTTGCTCTGGAAATGACGTGAAATCAAGACACTTGGATGAGGATACAGCTCGAACTGAGGATCTAAACACTGGTGAGGCAAATGGTGATGCTATACTGAAGCAAGGTAATTCTGTTGATTCTTTGCATGTTAAGAATGAATCCCCACATGATGCTATGCCTATGTCAACAAACTTTTCTGAAGATGGCAAGGAATCCTTGTGTGGCTGTGAAGAGAAGACGGGGGAGTGCAGTGGCCAATTGAATTCTTCCATTAGTTTGCAACAAAATGCATATGGCTTGCACATGAAACGTGATGGGAAGCCTGTTCAAGTAATTGATGCTTCATTAGCTATCTCTTCTGAACATGCTACAAAAGAGGGTGATGTGGAGAATGAAGGAACTGACCAGAAGTCAGGTGCTCTCCGGGCGATAATGAACAGTGTTTCGACTTCCAAAGTTAAAGCAAGGAGTCTCTTGTCTGATGAAGATAAGAAGAACTATCATGCAGATGAACAAATTGTTGAGAGCAGTACATTATTAGATCCAGAAGCAGCTACTAGTGTAAAAGTTGAGAAACAAGGTAATGCAGAATCACCTTCTTGCTCGTCTTCAGAAATGTGCAGGGAGGACAAGAGTGCTTTGCCTAGGGAGTCAGGCTGTGGCATCTTAACTGAGCAGAAGCTACCTGTTACAGCAAAGATTCTCCAAGAGTCAGGTGGAAAAAGTGAGGGTTCTGTACTACCTTCTGGTTCTGTTAATGTTTTGGGCATGGAGTCAAAGGCTGAGAAGGCTATTGATATGAAGGCAGCAAGTCAGACTGAGCAGAGCGAGAAACCAAATATTGACTTGAGTTCAACCATTACACATCAAAATGAGGAAAGTTGCAAGGAGAAGTCAGAAAGAAAAGAGGTTCTTGATCATTGTCCTGATGGATCCATTTCCCATGCGGAGCCTCCCACAATCCCTGTGCAACAAACAGAGGAGTGCATCAAATCTAATGCAGGCAAGTTAGATGGAATTGAAGCTGGTGGGACAGGTGAACGTGCTTCCAGTGTGAATGCTTCTGGATCCGTGTCAGGATCAGATGCGGTTGTAAAGCTAGACTTCGATCTGAATGAAGGTTTTCCCGTTGATGATGGGTGCCAAGGGGAGTTTGTTAAGTCATCAGTTCCTGGAAATTTATCCACTGTACATCTGCCTTGCCCATTACCCTTTCCTATTTCTTCCATGTCTGCAAGCTTTCCTGCTTCAATTACTGTTGCCTCTGCTGCCAAAGGATCATTTCGCCCTCCTGAAAACCCATTGAGAAGTAAAGGGGAACTTGGATGGAAAGGATCAGCTGCTACCAGCGCATTCCGGCCGGCGGAACCCAGAAAGGTTTTGGAGATGCCACTCAGTGCAACTGGTTCCCCTCCCGTTGATAACATAACGAGTAAGCGAGGGCGCTCTCCTCTTGACTTTGACCTGAATGTGCCGGATCAGAGAGTTCTTGAGGACGTGGCTTTTCAGTATTCTGCACGGGTTACTTGTTTGGAATCTGGGCCTACTGATCGGCATGGTGGTGGACTAGATCTTGATTTGAACAGAGTTGATGAGAGTCCTGATATTGGGCAGTTCTCAGTTAGCAACAGTTGTAAATTGGAAATTCCACAATTGTCCAGTAGATCATCATTATCTGGTGGATTTTCTAATGCTGAGTTGAACTCCTCAAGGGGCTTCGATTTGAACAACGGACCTGGTCCTGATGAAGGGGTCAATGAAACAGCTCCACGTGCCAAAGGGAATGTGCCATTTCTATCACCTTTGCCCTTTGTCAGAATGAATGCTACGGACCAAGGGAACTTTTCGTCATGGTTCCCACAAAACAACTCCTATTCAGCCATTGCAATCCCATCGTTTCTCCCTGGTAGAGGGGAGCAGAGTTATCCCATTGTATCTGCCACTGGGTCACAGAGGACATTGGGTCCAACTGGTATCTCGTTTGGTCCTGAATTCTACAGGGGGCCAGTGTTGTCATCCTCTCCTGCCATTCCCTTTCCTCCAGCTGGCCCATTTCAGTATTCAGGATTTCCATTTGAGACCAATTTTCCTCTGCCATCAAATTCATATTCGGGTGTCTCAACCGGATATGTGGATTCTTCATCTGTTGGGCCAGTTTGCTTCCCTGCCATTCCCTCACAGCTGGTTGGACCTTCTGGTGTAGTATCATCACACTATCCTCGACCCTACGTAATGAACCTTCCAGGTGGTACAAGTACTGTTGGTCCTGAAAGTAGAAAATGGGGAGGCCAGGCTCTAGATCTTAATACTGGTCCTGGGAATACTGATGTAGAACGTAGAGATGAGAGGTTGTCTTCAGCTTTGAGGCAGCTCCCCGTTCCTGGTTCTCAAGCCTCAGCAGATGAGCAAATAAAACTGTATCAGATGGCAAGTGGGGTTTTGAAGAGAAAGGAGCCTGATGGTGGGTGGGATGGAGATAGGATTAGCTACAAACAACCCTCATGGCAGTAGGACTACAGGGTTATGGAAAAATTTGTCAATCTTTTCAGGCCTGGTGAGCCATCTATTCAAACTTCTGTTACAGTAATTGAACTTTGATGCTGATGTAGTTTCACATTATGTATATATAGGATGCACTCCAAAATCTTGTGAAAGTGAATCTTCAAATGTGTTTTTCTTGTGACACATGTAGGCATAAAGTGCTATTTACTAGACTGGGGCTAATTCAGGAAAAGGGGCCATCAAATTACACATGATTGTAAGAATTTGAAACTGACAATGTTTTAATAGGATCCTATACATGCAAAATGAATGATGTTTAACTGTTTGCGAAGGCAAAATGGTGTGTATTTGAAAGCCATGCCAAAATGCACAAAATATTATCATTGTTTTTATGGGGGTGCATGAGTGTGCTATGCATTTAAGCCTTTGTTATTTGGCAATTGTGGGAACTGTTCCTTTACTCTCTTGCTTATTGTCTGAACATGCTTTCTCCCGTGTGTACTGTGCATTTTGTTTTTAGAAAGCAGCAGTAATGTCTCTGTTTCTAATTCTTGCAAGTATTGGGGTGACGACGTTGCTTTAGAATTTTTATCCTTGACTCGATGAACTCTTTTGCAGCTGACAAATCCTAGCAGTGTTCAACTAACTGGTCAAATTTTGGCCGTCAGACGAGAAAAAGAGCTCCTTGTCCTGAACCAATGAAGGCTGCTGGAGTCCTGGAGGAATCGTTATTGCTTGAATCTGTTCTTACATGGCAGTCATTGCTGATCAGTTCCTTGTGTAGATATGACTTTCGAAAAGAATATGTGGTGGTGGTGGCCTTGGGAAGTATGGACTTTGGGTCGGCTGGTGCACTTGAAACTCAAATCTGTATCCAATCCTTTTAGATATAAAGAGAGTATTGAGGGTCGGAACTGTCCAGGCACAGTATCTGGGTTGTATCTTCTTTTTTAATTATTCTTTTCTCTCCCCTCCCCCCCCCATCCTTTTTTTTACAATGCTTTTTAGTTGTGACTGTAGTCCTGACTACCAAATTTTGGTATTATTATTATTACCTCTTCATAATGATATTGCATGGGCCAACCAACCAACCGTCATTGTTGTCTGATATGTATTTACAATTTTTTTTTTTGTTTAAATAACATGATAAACTCAAATTTAGTCTCATTGGACAACTCTGGAACATGGGAATGAAAAATATTTGATTGGTTGCAATTTTTGGCCAAGTTATGTTCCTGAATGTGTATGGTGCTGCTGATTACACTCAAATAAGTGAGTGAAATTTTCTTGAGATGAGCTAGATAAAATGCTTGTTTTCAGCAGATGTGATCCAACAGGTTTGAGGACTTCAATTAATGCTGGAGTCGTTGGTCAATGCTAGGGTAACATGACGGGAATTCATTTTTTATTTTTCCGTAGACATGATATTGAAATGTTTGTTGCCAAGGCCAATTCTCAATCTCCTCGCTTATTTGAAGTTACACTTCCAACATGTCATGGTTAAGAGTTTGTTTGTTTGTTAGATTCTAATGTATCATTCAAAATTTTGGAAGCTCGAGTTTTCTCTGCATCAGTGAGGCAATTGGTGGTTGATGAACTGTGGGGTGATTATTTTCATAGGAGGATGGTTCCCCCCCCCCCCCCCCCCCCCAAATAAAAAATTTTATAAAAATTTAAATGGTTGAACATTCTTCAACTACCCATGTCTTTGGAATGTAGAATCATCTTAATGCTTTGTTAAGAATGTCTTAATCACATCTATAAACTAGACCTTAAAAAATTATCTATAAGAATAACTCAAACAAGCTGTCATTTGGGCAAGAGCTCAAAATCAAGGGGCCCCTCTATGGTGAAAACAAAGGTCCAAACAGCTGCTTTGAGCTAAATATTAAAATTCTGATTGACAGATGGAAGAAATTCAGAGACCTAACAAAACCTGGTATCGTAGTCCAATGAGTAGTCTTAGCCCTTGAGCTTCATTTAATTTGTCAAGAAAAGAGAACTATTTTTGCTTGCAATCTTATAACTCAATAAAATTTTATTCACTTTATCTTTCATTGATTCAAAAGTAACCCCTCACATTCAGTTACAAATCTCTCTTATTTGTCCCTTCATATATGAGACATGAAGACACCTCTTTCTTCCGATCAAGATTACAAGTTACAAAAGAGAAAAAACTTTCGCCAATAAATCCCTCGACAAACAACAGCATAACTAAACACACTGTTGGTAGCATACATGAGTGAAATATGGAAGATGCTGAAGCTATTGGCTATGAAAGTACGACAATAATAACAGTAAAATTATAAAAAATAAAACATAGAAAAAGGAAAGAAAATCATGGCAGAAAAGTATACAAATATATGATCAAACTGTAATAACAAAACACAACCATTTTAGTCCTCAAGACCTAAATCTTCGTCAACCCAACTTCTTCAGGTATTGAACACAACTGACAAAATAACAAAAAACAAAAACGAAAAGGACAGACCAGGTAGAAATTGCTTGTATTGAAGCAGAGATGTGCAAGTGCAATACGAGGTTACATGCTGCTTTAAAGGATAGGCTTTTAATTATAAGAAGAAACAAAGTTAGAAAAAGTTGGAAACCAATGGCAAATAACACAAGGGGTAAAGGACCAACGCCGGTATGCATGGTGGGCTCTTTAGTATATAATCATGTAAAAACATGTATGCCTTGGGGCATGATTGTTTCTACATTTGTTTTGTTTTGCAGTAATCTAGACGTTTCTTCCTCCTATGTCCCATTCGAATATAGCACTAATTTCCATGCAGTGAATGAATTTTGCCAATGAACAGTAATACTGTCAAGATCATGGGTTAAAGCTCACCAATACCAAACTTTAAGAGATCACCTTGTACAACAAAATTAACAAGAAACACCGGTAAATGTTCACATCTGATAAAGAACATTCTAGATGAGATTCAACAGGCATATGGGGCTAAACTAGCAATGATGTACATATATATAGAAGCTAAATCAGGATGCAATGCTGCAGGATATATTTGAACTATAAGCAAGTAAAGTGCTCCGAGGCAAAACCACAAAGGTGTAAAATTAATTTTGCCTACAATTGCTGAAATTCATCTTCCTAAGTAGTAATACCCTTTCATCTCCTCTGTTATATTAACACTTCCAGAATTGAGCTAGTTGACGCCTACTTCAGTCAAAACCAGGAAGTGGTATTCCCAACCAAATAATAGTAGGGACACAGTGGATATTGATCACACCATCCAATAACTAAACAGCAACAATGACTCTTGAACTTGACCAATAATTTTTTTTTAAAAAAAACCCTTAAGAAAATTGATTCTTGTAAGAGAATTTCTCAATCTCTACTACACCACAAGGTAAAAGGCAACAAGACATGTAAACAGTAAAGTTAAACTTCAACTGATGTCATTTTCTTGGTAATTTTCATCAGTATATGTAATGGACCAACAGGTACTTGAGACAAACAAGCACGTCATTGCTTCAAATATAACAACTTGAGTTCTCTTATATGACAGCTGTTGCTATTTGAAATTCACTTCTCTATCCTCCAGTATTACTACCAATATTCATACCACTAACATACAAAACCTTCTTCATGTGATATACAACATCTCTCTCCATTTCGGGAGAGAACATACGGTCTTTAATTTTGGAATTGCTAATGCAACCAATAGAAAGTGATTCCAAATGGCAGTTAATGCTATAATACTTTCCAAAAGTATGATGCAAAAAGAGATATCTATCATCACTACTAAAATAAAATAAATAAATAAATAAAACACATTTCCCCTTATAAATGTCTTATGAACTTCTAAATCTAACTCCACAGCCAACATCATACCATCCTAATTACGTGTCAAGCATAAGAAATTGAGAACACAACTAATGAGGAGGTAAGCGACTTGCCATATCATTTCAATCTTACCATGTATCTCATTTCAATGTATAGTTCTACCAAAATCACATTCTATATCAATCTTCATCCTACTAACCTAAAACATTTCTGAGTAAAGTATCTCTGCACAATTTTAAGTTAAAATTCACCACAAAACAGCATTATGGATATGGATACATAGCAAACATGATGGGATTCTTCCTATACATGGTACTTCTCAACCGTGTCTCCTAGGGGCACTGAAACAAGCAACTCATGAATGCTGCCAGGTTGAAGGAGTCAACAAATCGAACATGGCCCTCTTGCTTACTATCAGTTTGGTTCCTACAACCCCATGCATGTTCTAAATGCCCTTCTTTCATTCAACTAGCAATTTATCACAATTCATAAAACATAATCATATTTGAATTTTCTTCAAACAGGGCATTCTATCATTCCCCTCACATACACAGACTTAATTAAAATTTTAAAACACCATACTCCTACAAAATATTTATAAGCATTTTATACAAACAAACTCTAACCTTAAATATCCAAATTCTATGGAAAAACCTGTTTTCCTTAACAAACATGATTAACAAGCTCTTTTAAACCTAAGCTTCTAACAAGTATTTCATTTTAAAATTCTTGGAAGTGGAATTTCCACCTTTCTTTAGTTTCGTCAACCTTTCCTGGAATCTTCAATCAGGAAAATAAAAAAAATACTAGAAATGAAGAAACAATCACTTCCAGCCAATGTTTAAAAATATATGAAGCAGACAAAAAAAAATCTTAAATCCCACAGCCAGCAAATGATATATAACATAAAAATGTGCGAAAAAGAGTAATGAGACCGAATCCAAACAACAATGAGATAATCTTTCAACATTCAATAACTGTTGTACATCCATCCTTGAGAACTCCAGCAATGCTTATAGGTTGATAGAAGTCACAGACTCACAAATCATTAACATTATAGTATCAGGCTCTATTATGTAGTTAAATAGGTCACAACTAAAACATAAATATTATGGAAAATTAGTTTGGTTTGGTTAGAGCAGTGAGTCACACCAAAGGCAATTGGCAAACTAATGGGGGAGAAAATTATGGGTATCATGCATTTTGTAAGTTCCAACAACAGAGAGAGAGAGAGACATTCAAAATCCAATATTAGATAAATAGCCTATCAGATCTATCATCATATTAAATCCATACAGTTTAAGGGTCCAAACAAATTACAGAGAACTTGTTTCTACTTTAAAGTACAACTGTGATTTCCCCCCACTTTATCATGTCCAAAGCAACTTGAAGAAAAGCCACTAGTTGACCTAATAAAAAGATCCTTCCAATCCTCCCAAAAAACATCAGATAAGCAGAGACAAAATTTTCTAATTTTTTTCTTCAATAAAAGTGAAATACATTCATTCTAAACAGAACATTCTCTAGCCAAATTAAGCACAGGTACTGTTTCAATAGTAAAAGCAGAATTCTTTAGCATGGTCTAAATTGAACCATTGATACAGATCTATGTTTAGTTTCTACATTAGCGAAAAACATAGACAAAACATAATTTAACACAAAAGCAGGGAATGGGGTTTGAAACCTCATGCTTCAATTGTGCTGCCAAGCATAAATGAGAAGAGTTCACGAACCGGAGAAAACTCCACCAGCCCAATATCCATCGCGTACCCAGTAACTGGCAACTTCAAGTCTCGCAAAACAGTAAACGCCTCGGCCATTCGACTCTTTGGCACTTCTTCAGCAACTGGGCAATAAGGAATCCATGAATCCGGGCGGTACTCCTCCCCAATTTCGATGCCTTCCTTTTTCATAGCATCACACAATTGCAAATGAAATTGAAGAAGGGGCAGTGACGGTGTCGGGGCAAGAAAGAGAACATTGTTGTCATTTGGAAGGCTTCCAATTGAGGAGAAAGATATGGCTAAAGGTTCTTGCTTCGAAGCCAAACTTTTTGCTATGTTTTCGAGCTTTGATGGGTCGATAAAGGGGCTGGAAAAGAGGGTAATGTGAGGCCTAGATTCTATTTCGATAAGCTGAGTACTGATTTGGCGGCGAGCCAATACATTCCAGGCCTTCAAGACCTGGTTTTCCAGAGCGGGATCGAAGTAAAGCTCAATTGCATAACCTTGTGACATTGCCTTTAAATTGAGATTCGAAACAAGATAGAATCAAAGAAAGGAAAGGCAAAAATTCAATAACAGAAAATTGGAGTTTCCCAAGACCTAACTTGGAAAAATGATACACAACAGTGTAAAAACCAAAGCAACCCACAGAGATAAAATCGAAGCAGCCCTCAAACAGTGACTTAGAAAACAACAGAACCCCCAACCCAACAAAAGAATATCAAGATCTCAGTTTACCCAGAAACAGAAAAATCCAAATAACAATCGAACAAGGTATTTAAATCAAAGTATAGACCACAAACAGAAGAGATCCAACTAACCCAAGAAGCTAAATTCAAAACCTAAAGATTGAAAAACAAGATAATAAAGAAATGGTAGTACCCAATTGAGATTAGAGATAACAGAGAAAGAAACACCAAGAAAATTAAAAGAAAAAAAAGAAAGAAAAGAATTGGGGGCCGACTGGACTTACCTAAATTTCAGAGATGCAAAGGGAAGTATATAAGAAAGAAAGAGATTCAAAAATGGGGAAACATGGAAGGAGGTAAAAGGGTTAACAAGGGAATAGAGATTGAGAGAGAAGCAAAGAAGGTAAGGGGCAACATTTGTGTAAAATAGTTCTCAAATCTGAAAGAGACAGAGGGAATAAAGAGAGAGAGAGAGAGAGAGCGCAAAGGTTTTTGACAAACAAAAGCAAAAAGAGTCGGTTTTCTATGTAAAGTAATTAAACCGACAAGTTTTGTGGGGGCAATTTCATCGCACTCTCTTGTTGAGTTTATTTTATTTATGAAAAATACTTGGGAGTATTAATTAGTGCTCCCACTAATTAGGTGGTAGTGAGTTTGGTAGTGAGTTTCGTCATTAATGATGTGATGTTTTGATTTTAAAATTATATTTTTTTTTTCTTTTACATTTTTAATGCATTAGTGCTATTAGTGGTGATTTTTTAGTGGGATGAATCATTATTGTTTATTTATTTATGATCAAGTACATCATTATTGAGTTTATTTATGAAAGAGGAAATGATTTTTTTGGCTTAATTAAATTTTTTGTTTTAATTAAATGGGACATAAATTTGAGATGGGATAATCATGCAGTAGTCATGAAATCAGTAAAAGGCTAGAAAAAGGTATGAAACTAGTTTTTTTTGAGAAAAAAAAATATTTTTTAATGAATTTTGTTAGGACAATCCCACATCATCTGGGAGGGACACTTACAACCAACTTATAAGCGTACTGGCCCCCTCCACCTTGTAAGAGGTCTTTTAAAGTCGTGAGGCCGACGGGCGTCGTTTCGCCGCCTCGCCAGAGCGGACAATATCTTACCGGGGCGCGAGAAGCCATTCACGTCAGTTTGGTGGCCCAACTGGCGCGCGGAGTAAGAGAGTTCCCACAGACGGCGTGACTGGCTTCTCACCCCAATGTTCCTGACCACCAAGCCGACCTTCCCAATCCAAACAACCCACCACAGTATTTCACTGAGCTCACCAACAGCATTAACCGTCTGGCCGAGCAAAACCAAGCCTTGATTAATGCTCTACTCCAAGGAAACCTTCCTATACCCCCTCCACCACCTCCAGATATCCCACCCAACCAAGAGCGAGCCCCAAGCCATACTATCCAACAGCCTAATCCACCCAACTTGGAAGGCTTGCGACCCCCTTACCCAGATATAAATCCACTACCCCGAGCCCCACATCTATTGATCCTGGCACCGACCCCTGAAGGAGAGGCCAGCAGCGTCCAGCCCCCGCTGCCATCCGGTGATGACAACATTCCTCTCTGGGATGCAAAATTCCGAGCCATGAAGCTCCAACTCCAAAGAGTCATGCAGAACATACAGCATAAACCCTCTATCACAGCTAACTCACCATTCGTCGCCTCCATCCGGGATAAACCTCTACCCCCTAAGTTCAAAATGCCCACCATCGACTCTTTTGACGGTACAACGGATCCAGTCGACCACTTGGAGACCTACAGAACCCTCATGATCCTCTATGCATTCCCTGACGAAATCATGTATCGGGCTTTCCTCGGGACACTCAAGGGGTCAGCTCGACTTTGGTTTAGTCAATTGCCAGCAGACTCTGTCTCCACTTTCCAGCACCTCAGCGACTCCTTCCTCAGCTATTTCATTGGAGCCCAGCGTCTGGCAACCCAACTCCTTAACATCCGTTAGACCGAGGGGGAGTCGCTGCGCAGTTTCGTTACTCGCTTCAATACCGAAGCCTTGCAGGTAGCGAAAAACGATGACAAGGTCATCCTTACGGCTTTCATGGTCGGTGTACGGTCGTCTGACTTCCTTTTTTCCCTCTCTAAAAACCCCCCGACCTCCATGGCAACCCTACTCTCCAAAGCCTAAAAATACATGAATGTTGAAGATTCCCTAGTTGTTTGTCAAGACCCTACAGCAAAAAACCCGACCCCTCGGGAAAAGCGAAAAGACTTAGAAACCAAACATACCCAGTACAATAACCCAACAAGTCAGTATACCGACCGACCCCCCCGAGCTGACCAGTCGGCACCAGCCCGATCGACCGGGCGGTTCGAGCGGTACACACCTTTCAATTCCCCTATGGAACAAGTCCTCAATCAGATTCAGCGGGACTACCCCCCTAAAATGGCCCCAACCATTACGGACTCCTTCTAGTCGGAGAGACCAGTCCAAATATTGTCGTTTTCACCAGGACCACGGCCATAATACCAAGGAGTGTATTAACCTCAAAGATCAGGTCGAGGGCTTGATTCGTCAAAGACGTCTCAGTCGATTCACGGATACTCGCCCTCAGCAGAGGCAACGGACTGAACCTATCAGAAACAACCGCCGGCGCACCCCTCCCCGACAACCAGCACAACCTAACCAAGGTCATGATCGCCCTCCACAGCAACCTCGGGCACAAGGCAACCTCGCCCCACCTGTTTGAGAAATCAGAGTTATTTCCGGTGGGCTTGCTTGTGGAGGACCATCTCGCTTGGCTCAGCGGGCAAAACTCAGAAAAATAAGGTAGGGCTCAGACAAAGAAGTTGCCACATTGGATCGACCCCCCAAACAGCCCCGGCAGTGGACCGAGCCTATCATCTTTACGGACGCCGACTGCACAGACATCCGTTACCCCCATGACGACCCTCTTGTCATTTCCGCTCTCCTCTTCAATTACAAGGTCAAACGGGTTCTCGTCGACAATGGCAGTTCTTCAGACATCATCTTTCTCAATTACTTCCACCTGCTCAAGATCGGGAAAGAAAGTCTGTCTCCTCTCCAAACCCCTTTGGTCGATTTTATTGACGACCGAGTGACCTCCATCGGCTTCATTGATCTTCCCATCACAATCGGCGAGTACCCGTGTCAGACCACTAGGTTACTCACCTTCCTTATTGTTGACTGCCCCTCTGCCTATAACATCATCCTTGGTCGCACCGCCCTAAATGCTTTCCAAGCTATCACATCCAATTACCACCTTGCTATCAAGTTCCCCACCGATCTTGGGGTCGGGACAGTAAGGGGAGAGCAGACCGTGACCAGAGAATGTTATGTCGCCTCACTTAAAAAAGTCAAGCTGAAGGAAGCTATGATCATTGAAGGACTCGATGTCAGCGACGAGGACGAGCTGGTTAGGGGGGAACCGGTGGAAGAACTTGTTGAGGTCCTCATCGATCCCACTAACCCAACAAAAACTGCCAAGATCGGCAGCCAACTATCCACCCAGGCAAAAGTCGACCTTACCGCCCTCCTGATCGAGCATAAAGATGTATTTACCTGGACCCACTCCGATATGCCGGGTATCGACCCCTCCTTCATAACCCATCGCCTCAGTATTGAATCCCATTTCCGACCCTTCCGCCAGAAGCAACGCATCTTTCATCCAGAGCGCAACACTCTCATTGCCGCGGAAGTAGATAAGCTCCTTGAGGCACAATTCATCAAGAACGTGGACTACCATAGATGGTTGTCAAACGTGGTCCTGGTCTGTAAGAACAACGGTAAATGGCGGCTCTATGTCGACTACTCAGACCTCAATCGAGCTTGCCCCAAAGATAGCTATCCACTTCTTTGCATAGATTTGCTGGTTGATGCCACGGCCTGTCATCAAATGCTCAGCTTCATGGACGCCTTCTCCGGGTACAACCAAATTCTGATGCACCCGTCTGATCAGGAACACACATCCTTCATCACTGACCGTAGTACCTACCATTACCGTGTGATGCCATTTGGGTTGAAGAATGCTGGGGCCACCTATCAACGGTTGGTTAATGCTGTCTTTCATCATCAGATAGGCCGGAATATGGAAGTATATGTCGACGACATGCTAGTCAAGAGCAAGCTCTCCACTGATCATCTGGCCGATCTACGAGAGACCTTCGCCACCCTACGAAAGTACCAAATGAAGCTCAATCCGGAGAAATGCGCCTCCGACGTAGGATCTGGGAAGTTTCTAGGTTTCATGGTCAGTCAGCGAGCATTGAAGCTAACCCCGAAAAGATCAAGGCCTTGATTGAAATGCAGTCACCTAGAACGATTAAGGAGGTTCAGAGACTTACTGGCCGAGTTGCCGCCCTCAACCGTTTCATTTCTCGTGCAACGGACAAGTGTCTCCCCTTTTGGCAAACTTTTGAGTGGACGGCCGAGTCCGAAGAGACCTTCCAACAATTGAAACAGTGCATGGCCAACCTCCCTTCCTTTCTCAGGCAATCACAGGCGAACCCCTCTTCCTCTATTTAGTCATGTCAAACACCGCAGTCAGTGCAGCTCTCATCAGGGAAGACAACACCGTTCAACGGTTGGTCTACTACATCAGTCGGGCTCTTAGGGAAGCGGAACAGAATTACCCATTGTTCGAATAAATGTCCTTGGCCTTGGTCACCGCCTCCAGACGACTCCGTCCTTACTTCCAAGCCCACTCCATAGTGGTCCTCACTGACCAACCATTGAAAAAGATCATGCAACAACCAGAGCTCTCCGGCAGACTTATACAATGGTCGGTCGAACTCAGCTAGTTTGATATTTTCTACTGGCCTCAGACAGCCATTAAGGGGCAAGTTGTTGCCGATTTCATCCTGGAATTCACTAATTTCATCCCAACCACAGCTCCTCCACCCCCACCAACCCTTACCGAACTAGAGGACCCCCACTCCTGGACCCTCAATGTTGACGTATCATCCCGCAAGGAAGGCAGTAGGGCTAGTCTTATCCTCACCGCCCCTGAGGCTGGTTATTTTAAATGTGCCCTCCGTTTCTTGTTCGATGCAAGCAATAATGAAGCCGAATATGAGGCGTTGATTGCAGGTCTCCGCCTCGCCAGAGACATTGGTGTTAGCCATATCCAAGTGTTCAACGATTCCCAGCTCATTGTCGGTCAAATCACGGGGGAATTCGATGCCAAAGAAGACACAATGCGGGCTTATCAGGATATTGCACTCCCTCTCGCTCGCTTCTTCACCAGGTTCCATATCAAGCACATCCCTCGGACCGAAAACTCCAAGGCAGGTGAAATGGGTCAGTTGGCTTCAGCAGACCAGTCAGACCTCAGCCACGGTGTTCGCCTCGAGTACCTGCCTCACCCAGCCATTTCCCCAAACCAGCAGCAAGTTTACTTCCTCCAAAATGAACCTATTCCTTGGGTGGCCGACATCTTTTTATTTCTGACAACGGGGGAACTACCAACTGACAAACAGTAGGCCGCCAAAGTGAGGGCCCAGTCGTCTAAGTACATTCTTGTCAGTTGCCTCTTGTATAAACGCGGCTTTTCACACCTGTATCTGCGATGTCTTAATCCAGCTCAAGCAACCTACGTGATGGGGGAAGTCCATAAGAGTATCTGTGGTAATCATTCGGGCGCCCGGTCTCTAGCCCACAAAATACTTCGCACTGGTTATTTCTGGCCTATTCTCAATCAGGATGCGACTGACTTTGTGCTCAAATGTGATAAGTGCTAACATTTTGCCAACATCCCCCATGCTCCTCCTACGAAATTGATCACACTGTGCAGTCTTTACCCATTCATCAAATGGGGCATTAACCTAGTTGGCCCATTGCCCACTGGCCGAGGCCAAATCAAATTCACCATCATTGCCATTGATTACTTCACTAAATGGGTGGAGGCAGAGCCCCTCTCCACAATTACTGAGCGGAACACAACCAGATTTGACGTGACTGGCTTCTTGCGCCCCGGTAAGATATTGTCTACTCTGGTGAGGTGACAAAACGACGCCCGTCGGCCTCACGGCTTTAAAAGGCCTCTTACAAGGTGGAGGGGGGCTAGTATGCTTATAAGTTGGTTGCAAATGTCCCTCCCAGGCGATATGGGATTGCCCCAACATAACCCCCCAGCGGACTGGGCCACGAACAGAAGGAGAGTTTGCCGGATGACCTGCATGGGCCACCAAACTGACGTGACTTGCTTCTCGCGCCCCGGTAAGATATTATCCGCTCTGGTGAGGTGGCGAAACGACGCCCATCGGCCTCACGGCTTTAAAAGTCCTCTTACAAGGTAGAGGGGGCCAGTACGCTTATAAGTTGGTTGCAAGTGTCCCTCCCAAGCGATGTGGGATTGCCCCAACAAATTTGAAGGATCACTTTTTTTATTTTTATTTTATAGATTTGTGTACTAATATTACATAATAGTGATATGCAAATAAAAAATACATATAAATTTTATATAGTGATTATGTGGTTTGGTGTTTGTTATTTTAAAATAAAGTATGAATTTAAATGAGATTTGATCTAATTACTATAAAAATATCACCATCAAATTATTATTCAAGTGAAAATGTTATATGCATAGCATTTTCTTATATTAAGGCATGTACGAGCACGAAATAATTCCTCTCATATGATCCTGTTGATCAAGTTTGCGCTCCTCCAAACGTCATCGCTTTACTTCCTCAAAACACAAACGTGAGCTAGCCGGCGGGTGTGTGCCGGATACCCCTCCGATGCCTAAGTCAGCAACTAGACAATAGACAATAAGCTCTGTGTATTCTAAAGTAAGAATTGGGATACCTGTCCATAGGTCTGGTCATAAGCTTTTATAGACTTTACTTTGGCACAATCCTAGTAGGATTCCAACTCTCCCTATGAGAGTCCTCCTAGGAATCACACACCCTACTCACTACCAACCAAGTGAGATGGTTTTGCACAATCCTAGTAGTACTTTACTCTCCTTAGCAGAGTCCTCCTAGGAGTTATACTCCTACTCACTACCAACCAAGTGAGATGGTTTACACAATCCCAGTAGGACTCTAACTCTCCTTAGTAGAGTCCTACTAGGAATCTCATCACTGCAAGCCAAGTGAGATGGCTGAACCCTTTTACCTCGGTTATACATTCCTAACCGAACTGCCTTATCTCGGTCCCCTGCCATTCAGACCGTGTGATCGAAAGCCAATCTATCGAATGCCATCCTGTCGAGTTATACACAGCTCGGCCCTCGCCATTGATGTTACCTCATTTACCTCGGCTGACTTCTTTACCTCGGCTGACATTGCGGTCAACCAGGTTATTTCGGCTCGGTGATACTTTAAGCACCACTGTCAGTCTTGACTCTGAGATGACGCCCTGTAGAGCTATCATTTAGCTCGGTTCTCCCCCCATTGATACCTCGGTTTTGTCTGTTTAGACTGAGCTAATTGCAGCAGTCTCCGATCGAACTGACAAGGACGAGGTCTAACTTGCGAAGCCCAAACACCTCGGCCCATTGTTTGGCCCAAATCCGTAATATGAGATGTCTTCTTAGTCTAAGACCGAGCTATACCGGCCCTTATCTCGGCCAATTGCGCGGTCCAACTTCCAAAGAAGACTTTCCTAACTCGGCCCAATTTGCTTACAAATTACCCTCTCAATTGCCCCTTAATTCCATCTGCACAGGATGATTGGGATTACTCTCCTCTAGTCGAGCTAAAAATGCTCAACTCTGCCGAACTAGAGAAGTTTGTTCGATCTCACAACTCATTCAATCCCAACAAGTTTGGTCAGTTGCTCAGCACGTCGTTCCACTAATCTGGCATGTTTGATACGACGTTATCCCAAGGACAGATGGCGTGCCCCCATTTGTCCCGTTCTCCTATTACATCCGTCATGCCAAAAATTTGAATAGCCATGCTTTTTTGCCTTCAACGTATATATCCTTCGAGTTTGCAATCGTATGGCGAGTCGTTCTTTCTGTGTCTCGCCGAGCAGACTAACTCGGTTTATGCTAACCCTGCCAACTTGCTTTGGCCGAGATAACCATCTCGGTCCACGAAAAAATTTGTTGGTCAAACCTGCCAACCTGCTTTGGCCGAGGTAACCATCATCCCGGCCAAAGAGTTCAAAAATTTATTGATCAAACCTGCCAACCTGCTTTGGCTGAGGTATCCATCATCTCGGTTAAAGAGTTCAAAAGTTTGTTGGTCAAACCTGCCAACCTGCTTTGGCTGAGGTAACCATCATCCCGGCCAAAGAGTTACAAAAATTTTGTTGGTCATACCTGCCAACCTACTTTGGCCGAGGTAACCATCATCCTGGCCAAAGAGTTCAAAAAAATTTTGTTGGTCATACTTGTCAACCTGCTTTGGCCGAGGTAACCATCATCCCGGCCAAAGAGTTCAAAAGTTTGTTGGTCAAACCTGCCAACCTGTTTTGGTCGAGGTAACCATCATCCCAGTAGGGTGACACTCGATAGATTGGCTTTTAATCACACGATTCGAATGGTAGGGGACCGAGATAAGGCAGTTCGGTTAGGAATGTATAACAGAGATAAAAGGGTTCAGCCATCTCACTTGGCTTGTAGTGATGAGACTCCTAGTAGGACTCTGCTAAGGAGAGTTAGAGTCCTACTGGGATTGTGCAAACCATCTCACTTGGTTGGTAGTGAGTAGGAGTATGACTCCTAGGAGGACTCTACTAAGGAAAGTAGAGTCCTACTAGGATTGTGCAAAACCATCTCACTTGGTTGGTAGTGAGTAGGGTGTGTGATTCCTAGGAGGACTCTCATAGGGGGAGTTGGAATCCTACTAGGATTGTGTCAAAGTAGAGTCTATAAAAGCTTATGGCCAGACCTATGGACAGGTATCCCAATTCTTACTCTAGAATACACAAAGTTTATTATCTATTGTCTAGTTGCTGAGTTAGGCATCGGAGGGGTTTCCGGCACACACTCGCCGGCTAGCTCACGTTTGTGTTTTCAGGAAGTAAAGCGATGACGTTTGGAAGAGCGCAAACTTGATCAACAGGATCATACAAGAAGAATTATTTTGTGCTCGTACAATTGGCGGCGTCTGTGGGAATCATAGAACGAATAAAACCTCTTGATCAAAGTTTTTCCTCGCTAGACTAGATGCAATGGCGCACAATGAAGATTTGCCACAGTCCGCCATTGACGGACAAACCCCAGAGGGAGGTGGGAGGCGCGAAGGTTTTCCTTCCATCCCTCCCATGGCAGATTTAGAGCCCCAACGACAGAACCCCCGGAGGGATGTAAGGGGGAGGCAGGGTAACAGCCCCCGTCGCTCATCAAGTCCTGATAGGCAGAGGCGGAGGATCGACCCTCAAGTTTTGGAGGATCGGGTAAAGGAGCAGGACGAGTTAATCAGGAAGATGGCGGTGGACATGGAATTGATAAAGTGCCAGATAAAAGGGAAGGTGGTGGCGACAGGAGAGGGGCACAAAAGTAACACGCCCCCTCGCCACTCAGAAGATCGTGGTAGGCATACCACGCCATCGCAAGTAGAGAGTAGGAGCCTCAAAACAGGCGACACTCAATCAAGGACTTCCAGAACTTGTTACTCCAGGTTTGAGAGAACGAGATCATTGAGGTCTTACACTGAGGGAAGTACCTATCGGCCCTCACATACGCACCAGACATCATCTAGGCAAATGGAGTTGCCTAGATCGTCCGACTTACGGACTGTGCTTGAAGAAAGGGCACGACGGAAGGAGGATGCCAGGGCACGCGATCCGCACAGAGTTTCAGCCCTTCAGCGGTTGGCTCCTTGGACGCATGGAAGCGTCGAGGTAGGAATGCCAATACCGCACCTTGCCTACGAACCAACAGATAAAGCATTGGCAAGGCTACATAGCTCGCCGTTCGTTCCGACGATTGAGAACACACCCTTACCTTTAGGCTTCATTTAGCTTAAATTTACGACTTACGAGGGGAAGACAGACCCTTACATGCACCTAAGCCACTTTCGCCAGGTCATGGCAGTATACCGGCGGAACGAGGCTTTGATGTGCATCCTATTCCCATCCAGCCTTGGCGACCTAGGTTTAACCTGGTTCGAAAGGCTACAGAAGGCAGTATAGCCTCCTGGGCACAATTAGCAGAGGCATTCGTGACGAGGTTCAGAACGAACACCAAGACGCCAGTAGAGATCGATCAGCTACTCTCCATTGACATGGGTGACAAGGAGACGTTGAGATCCTACAATAGTTATTATTGGGAGACCTTTAACCAGATAGGAGATTACCCCACAAAACTCGCCATCGCACAGTATAAAAGAGGTCTTCCAGTCGGAAACAGGCTAAGGGACTCAATTACCATGACGTCCCTTCTCACAATGGAGGCCTTAATGGAGAGGGTACACCAGTACATTCGGGTGGAGGAGGATGGCGCCTATGCTAAAACAAAGTCTGGTACAACCACAATACCAGATAAAAAGATTTCGGCAAAAGTCAACGCAGTAGAACGTCCAAGCAAAAACGGGCGAGGCAGGCGGGACAACGGCGAGGACCACGATAAAAGGTGGTTGAGAGTTCGCACTGCCATTACCACGATGTTAAAAAAACCGATCTATTGGATTCTCAGTGAGATATGCGAGGAACCTTTCGTCAGATGGCCAGCTAAATTGGGAGAGGCACAAAAGGACTATGACAAAAGATCTCGGTGCACCTTTCATAAGGAAAAAGGGCACCGCACTGAAAATTACACGCCTTTGAGACAGCACCTGGAGGAGTTAGTGGTAGCTGGGCACTTGGACTAGTACATAGAAGGAGGGACACAGCCAGCCCCTCAAAACCATGATCATCCAGACAGAATGCCGACCGACGCCCCACCTCAAGGCGTGATAAACGTAATACACGGGATATTTGAACCTGAGCGAGTATGTAAGCTCAGGGGAATAATCAAGAAGGCTGAGCACTTAAGGGAGGTATTAAGTGTGCAACCTACCATTAAAAAGGAGAAAACAGAGGCCACGAACATCATGTCTTTTTCAGAAAGAGACTTGGCAAGGATATATTGCCCTCACAATGATACACTGGTCGTCACTCTCCGCGTCAAGGATTACGACGTCAAGCGAATTTTGATTGACGAAGGGAGCTTATGTGAGATAATGTATTACGAAACCTTCAAACAGTTGAAACTGGAGGACAAAGACTTGGCACCTGCCGTATCTCCCTTTATCGGATTCAACTCAATGCCAGAGTGGCCAGTTGGCAAGATAATCCTCCCAGTCAGAGCAGGAAGCATGACGAAACAAGTGGAATTCTGGGTATTGAAAGTCCCTTCCACTTATAACATAATTTTGGGAAGGACATGGCTGCATGCCATGCGATCGGTAGCTTCAACCTACCATCAAGTAATGCGGTTTCCCAACGAAGCCGGAGTAATTGAAGAGGTCTTTGGAGACCAAATTATTTCCAAGCAGTGCTTCGTCACAGTAAATGGCAGCCGAGCTGCCAAAGGGTTTGTTCAGATGGTAGAAGAACCTGAGAGCAAGGAATTATTTGCGGATGTTGGCAAAGCCGTAGAACATAAGGCAGTGGAAGACTTGGTACAGGTAAGAATAAATGAAAAGAACTCGAAAAAGTTCTTTTTGCTTGGCTCATCTATGTCCAGCATCGAGAGAATAGAGGTCATGGAATTTTTGACCTTTAACGTCGAAGTATTTGTTTGGACGTCGTATGACATGCCTGACATTATCCCAAACTTCATCTGTCACCAATTGAATGTCCACCTAACTGCCAAACCAATTATACAGCGCACTCGCAGATCGGCACTCCATCATGCCGAGATAGTGGCAGAAGAAGTAGAAAACTTGCTAGAAGCAGGAGCTATCAGAGAGGTGCACTACCCCAGATAGATCTCCAATACAGTAGTGGTGCTAAAGAAGAATAGAAAATGGCGTGTCTGCGTGGACTACAAAACAGTCAACAAGGCATGCCCAAAGGACAGCTTTCCTCTTCTACGGATAGGCCAACTGGTAGATCTGACGGCATGACACAACCGTCTTAGCTTTCTTGATGCGTACAGAGGTTACCATCAGATCGCTATGTATGAGCCAGACCAGGAGGTCACATCCTTTACAACGCAAAGAGGACTGTATTGCTACAAGGTCATGCCCTTTGGCCTAAAGAACGCAGGGACAACATTCCAGCGGATGGTCACCAAGATGTTCGAACCATTGTTAGGAAGAACAATAGAAGCCTACATCGACAACATGGTGGTCAAAAGCAAGGATAAGAATGACCATCTCAGGGACCTAGGCGAGATGTTTCAGATCCTGAAGAAGCACAAGCTACGCCTTAATGCATCCAAGTGTGCATTCGGCGTAGGGTCTGGCAAATTGCTAGGCTTCTTGGTGACCAACCGAGGTATAGAAGCAGACCCTTCTCAAATCAAAGCAATCCAAGATCTAGAGAGGCCCAACTCAGTAAAAGAAGTGCAGCATCTCACCGGTATGGCAGCCGCGCTAAACCGGTTCATAAGTCGGTCGTCAGACAGATGTCGACCATTTTTTCAAGCATTGAAAGCCAAGTTTGAGTGGGATGAAGAATGCGACCGTGCCCAAGAAAGTTTGAAAGAATACATATCTTCTCCACCGCTGCTAGTAACCCCAATATCTGGAGAAGAACTATTTTTGTACTTGGCAGTCTCAAAGCACGTAATTAGCGCAGTGTTGGTCCGAGCAGAAGGAATCCAACATCTGCCCATCTTTTATGTCAGCAAGACATTACTGGGCGCAGAAACCAGGTACTTATCATTGGAAAAACTGGCCTTAGCCTTGATGATGGCCTCAAGGAAGTTGTCGCACTACTTTCACGCTCACACCATAATCGTCCTCACAGCTTTTCCACTAAAAGCTTTGTTTGAGAGGGCGAACTTTTTTGGGCGAATCTTGAAGTGGGCAGTAGAGTTGGGAGAGTTTAACATCAAGTTTCAATCCAGAACCGCGATAAATGCACAAGCTTTGGCAGACTTTGTCGCGGAATTCACACCAGGAAGTCATCACGTCTGCCCAGTTGACTTGACGGGTATAACCGAAATAGGGATGGAAAGTGGCGCCGGAATAGCGCAACCTCTAATACAGGTGTAGACGTCCCCGAACGCCCCGGGAAGACGAGTCCCATTCTGTTCGTTTTGGGTTCACTACAGTTCAGGACTCTCAAATTGTCACGGTTCTTAATCTGAATCAAAGAGTCCAAATCCGGCAAATCGTTTTGAGAAAAACAGATTTTTAGAAAAGTGCCAAACATGGACTGCTTTGCCAGATACAGAGTCGCCACCTAAATATTTTATTTTGGGAAATTTAGGAAACCCTGACTCGGTGCCAAAGGCCACGTGTCCGTCATCACCAATGTTGCCTCGGCTCGGGAACTTGGGTACGATTGGGAAAGGTCAGCTATGAGCACCCCCTCTCGCCCGATCAAAGATCGGCCTCTACTAACCGTGATATCTTGTTTTGAAAGCATTATGTGTTCCTATTCCGATTATTAGCCTAAAATTACTATGTTATGCGCACAGCAAACAAGTATAGACCAAATCGCCTAAATTGGAACAAAACATTGCATGTTTGTTTTGAAAATGGTTTGCTACTCGCAAGTAGGCTAAAATGTAAGTTTTGCCACCCTCAAGTGGGCTTTAGCAAAATGGTTTTGCCACTATCTAGTGGGCTTAAAACTCACAGTTTTAATACATTATTCCAATTTAGTTAATTCAACCTCCACCCACAGGCATTCAAGCAGTTATATCACATAAGCAAGTAGTCTCATGGTAAGCATGCTGTCATGGCAACACTCACACGCATGCAAGGATGCTAAAACATAAATGCTTACCGAGTACTCCAAGCCAAAACAGAAACTAGTTAGTAATCATATGCATGATCCTAGTTCATGTTAAGATGGCTAATGCAACACATGCAAGATGCAACTACAATAGGCTCGGCTAATTTATGGATGGCATATGATGATGCTACAACTAACACGTATTCAACTTGGAATTGAAATACAATGCAGTTAGTATGATGCGCCGAGCCCGGTGCATGCAAGACAAATATATGGATGCACGCATGCATAGCATAAGGTATGCTAATTTAAATATGACCTAATACTAACCATCAAAAGCAGGTAAGTAAAAGGGAGAAAGAAGTGGGGGTTGGAAGACATGCACACACGCACCCACACTTATTACAAATTCGCCCTTGCTCGGAGGGACCAAAAGAATAATACAAACCGAATAAGTAATTAACTACTCTAGCTAATTAAATATTACAAACCCTTAATTAATTAAACAAATTAACTAAGCTACTAAAGTAATAAAACAGCCTCAGGAAGAGGGATGAATGCATGCTCGGATTGGCTTCGCTCGGAAATCCATTGCCATGACACATGTTGCCTCTATTTTCACTGTTTGGCACCTCTGAAGACTACACAAGTCCCAAGGTATGCTCTCTGCACACTGTGAAGTGCCACCGGCCAAGGTAAATGATCACCGGGGATGTGGTCATCGGCCACTGGTGTGACTCTCGGCCAGCAATACATGGTCGGTCGGCACTGTATGTAATCGACCGGCCAATTCTTCCTGCAGAACCTGTTTTGACAGCAGCAGAGGGCAAAACAAGGCATGACAATGCATTTCAAACAAATGTGTGCACCAACACACCCCTTATCATGTTTATGACTCAAAGGGGTATGGTACTCGATTCTCGGACCACCAATCGCGCATTTCAATGCGTGATGGCCCAAGAAACCAAGTTGTGCATTTTAATGTCAAATATAATGCACACAAACACACAATGAACTCAACCTCTATCATACTCAATTCAAGAGGCAAAGCATGCATGCCAATGTAATGCAACTTAGGCATGTGATCTAAGTGTGCAACATGATCATGCAAACAACAAAACCATGTGCAATAGGCACATGAACTAAACAAGTAAGCATTCAAGGCATATAACATCAATGTTAATGACACACATGCAACAACATGAAAGGCACAACACATGTAAATATGCAAAGCGACTTAATACAAGAAGCATGCCAAATGCAATGACACTTAAACATGCAACATGTTAATAGGCTAAGTACCTAAAAATACAAACATGTATAGCATGCAACAACATGCCAAAGGGATGGTTTTAAACTAATTTGGACAGCTCTCTACTGGGTCCAAAACAGTGGCCAACATGCTCAAGAATGAAAGCCAAAACACATACAAATAGGCATGCATGCAAGATCCAACACTTAGGCACATAGAGACAACTTTTAAACACACTTAAAAGAGGAACAACATGGGCATATGGCATGCAATGTAAGCTCTAAAAATCATGTTAATGATGGTGCCAAAACAAACAAACAAACAAGACAAGCATAGCATACAACAAATGATCTAAAGCCTAAGGCTCACCAAAGAAGCATTGAACTACACTTAGTGCAACCACACATGGAATGAATTAAGTGATTGAAAATAGAGATGTGACATGCTAAAATGAGCCTCAAAACCCACATTAATGGCATCTAAATGGCTTAAGTATGGAAGCATGCATAAGGGCCCAAACAAGAAGCATAAGACAACAACCTTTTAACACATTAAAGGGATATCAAATGCAAGCATATAGGCATGCCACAAGGACTAAAATAACATGACAAGTGGTTCCAAACCACTGAAATGATGCAAGGATGGCATGCTAGAGGGGTCAATGCTCATGGCATACAAGAGAGTTTGCATGGTAGCTATAAAAAGCAAAGCATGGATGACTCAAATGACCAAAAATAGTCCCTTAGCATACTAAAACAAGCATAAAAGCTTCACAAAGCTAGGCCAAAACACATGGGCATGGTAGTCTAAATGCTAGGCACATGCTAAGGCAAATCATGACATTACAAGACATGTATACAAGCTAAGCATGGTGTGTCTAAACCAAGTAAAAACAGAGGTAATATATGGAAAAATACTACCAAATAACACTTAAGACATGGCCAACATGCACTTAGAAACGATGCTCACACATGAGGCTATAATGACCATTATTGAAGACAACAAGGAGAGGGGATAGCCCTCTCCTTCTTAGGACCTCAAGGCACCATCCTCACCATTGAAATCCCTCAAGATTTCAGTGGTGAGGAGGCCCAAACAAAGTGGTCCCGGAGCTCACCAAAAACACACAAAAATGGGGCCAAACAAGGCCTAAGACGGGGTAAACAACCTCAAACACAAAAGTGACCTTAATGAAGTAACTTAAACACACAAAAAAAAAGAAATTTTTTATGTTATACACAAAGCTCAAATCAGCAAGAAAGACAGGCTAAAAGTGTGTGCAAAAACGGGGAATAAAAAGGGAAAAGGAGTTACCTTTGTAGCCAAAAGGGGACAGCAGCCTCTTGGTTGAAAAAAATAGTCCCTTAGCCTCTGAAAATGGCCTACAAGCTCCTTAGGTTGATGATGGAGGTGTTGTGCTAGGAGGTGTAGTTCAAATGGCCAAGAACTAGACCCTTTTGCACCCTCTAACCCACACAAATGTAGAGAGAGAGGGAGATATAGAGAGAGAGTGATATATATATGATATATATCAGATTTTCTAACCCTTGAAATGGGAGGAGAGGCCCTCTATTTATAGAGAAGATGAAGGCTTGAAGCTTCTAAGGGAAGCTAAGCAAAAGGGTCAAGGGGGGTCAAGCTTCTCTTAGAAGCTTGGAGCAAAAGGGCCAAGCTTCTTGGAGAAGCTAGGCAAAGGGGTCTGTAGACACTCCATTTTGACCGCCTTTAAGACTTGGATGCGACTGATGGTTTTGGAAGTTGTGCAGTGCAAATGGTCGATTTCTTCGGCAAGAGGAGAGTCAAATCTCAACTTCATACCCCTTTTTGGACCAAAACAATCTTGATCAAAATATTTTACACCTTAAAACCCTCTCTTTTAAAATGTTTTTGAAATAAAGTTTTTACGATGTTCTGAGGCTCGCATTTTGTCAAATGTTGCGTTTTTCGGTAAACCGAGCAAGGACAAAGTGGAAATGAACGAAAGAGAGATGAAATCTTTGAAAAATCTTTCAAAACACCTTGTCTAGGGGTTTGGAGTTGAAGAAAATAGGAGAAGAGAAAGGAAAACTAGTTTGGGAGAAGTTCGGCATGAATCCGAGTAGGACCGAATCTGCGCGGCTTCACCGAAACGGGCATAACTCTTTGCACAGGAGGAATTTTGATGCGAGGTTGGCACCATTGGAAAGCTAACTTCTGGGGCTTCAATGTAGCCACATGGAAAACTAGAAAATCAGATGGACGACCAGCTTTTTTGGTCAAAAGTGGTTCAGTATGAATCCGAGAAGGAGAGAAAATATCTGCGCGGCTTCACCGAAACGGGCATAACTCTTTGCATAGAAGGAATTTTGATATGAGGACACCACTGTTGGAAAGATTACTTCCGGGGCTTCATTTTTCACTCAAGAATATTGTAAGGACAAGTCCGGGTGGGGGAGATATGGTTGGTTGAAGTCCGTTTGGACCGAATCTGCGCGGCTTCACCAAAACTGGCATAACTTTTTGCACAGGAGGAATTTTAATGCAAGGTTTGCAGCATTGGAAAGCTAACTTCAAGGGCTTCATGAATGACCATCTTTGGGGCTTGAACCTTTTGACCCCTGGTCGGCCGACCAGGGGGAGTGGCCGGCCGGCCACTTGAACTGGCCGCCCTGCTTATTGCTTTTCCTCTCTCTGAGTGTAATCTAGCTGTGCCAGCTGGAGACCATTTGGTGCATCCTCTATACACGTGTATGGAGGATCTTTGAAGCTTCCAAGAGAAGCTTTGGCCTCTCTTCTCTATAAGAGAGGCCCTCCTCTTCATATCTAAGGGTTAGACACTTTTGCTTAAGGCACATACACCCCACCCTCCATAGCCTTCTTTTCCAAAGCTCCAAACCCTAATTTTCTTGGTCATTTACACTACACCTCTAAGCCTAGCACCTCCACCCTCCATTCCAGCACCTTGGAACTCATTTTCAAAGGTTCAAAGCTCACTTTCTTGGTTCGAAGTTGGCTGCGTTGCTGTGCTACAAGGGTAAGTCCTCATTTTCCCAATTTTTGTATTATTTTGCTCTATACCTTAGCTCCATTTGCAAGCATTTTGAGCCTTGGTGTAAACTGAAAATAGTCTTATTTTGAGCTCCTCTTCATGTTTGTTTAAGAGTACTTTTCTGTTTGAGGTCTCCTACCCCCTCGAATGCTATATCTCTCTTTTAGGTCTTATTTTGCATAATATATTAGCCTTATTTGTGAGCATTTTTGGACCTCGACCTAAACTGAAGAAACTTTATTTTTGACCTCATCTTTAAGTTTGATTGAGGACACTTTCCTGTTTGGAGCCATTTTCTTCCTCGCATGCTTCATTTCCCCATGTTTTGAGCCATGCATGTGAGCATTTGCATTGGCCTTGTTTTGGCCTCTTAGCCACAGAAATCCAATGGATTTTCAGTGGCCTTGATGTGTCTTTGAGCTCCAAAATCATAGAGGGGTGACCCTCTCACCCCTCATTTTCTTTACTAGCATTGTTGGCCTTCCAAAGGGACTCTATTTTGCATGCATTGAAGTCATGTTTCAGGCCTCATTTTGTGAGTTTTATAGTCTGCATTAACTCTTTCTGGAGCCCATTTTTCCATATTTTATGTCTATGATGCATGTGTAAAACAATCCCACTGAAGGCCTTTCAAAGAGGCCTTCCTTTGAATGTTCCCTAGACCAATTTCAGGGTCAATTTGGTGAGTTTTAGGGCTGTCATATTTGATTTCCAGAGCTGGTTGTGCCATGCTAAGCATCCTTGATGCATGTGCTTAACTACCCCTTGTATGCCCTTCCAAAGAAGCCCCTCATTTTTGCACATGTTGGCTGCATTTCAGTGATTATTTGGACGTATTTTGGCATGTTTTATTCACTAATTTTTGCTGGTTTGGTGAGATTTCATATGCTTCATATGCATGCCATGTAAACCATGTTTGCTAGTCAAAGTTGCACGCTATTTTAGTCCATCATGCTAGCATCTTTTGGTCATGCTTTGAACTAGAAATATTCATGTTTTGGAACTGCCTTGGCTCTGTCTTTGTGCTTCATGGTCAAATAATGCATGCTTTGTATAGCTACAAGTCAATACATGTGCCTAGCTTTGAGTTTCGGGGCTCATTCCATGCATTGGGTGCCATATTTCCATGTTTCGGGACCATTTAGCACCATGTTTCAGTGCTGAAATTTACATGTTTGAATGCCATGCTTCATCCTTGCCATGCTTTGGTAGAGTGGTATTTTATGCCTTAGGTTCGGTCCTCGGTTTGCGTGCATGTGTGCACGCATTTCGGTCATCTCATTTTCATCTTATGACCACTGATGTGAGTGTGGCTGAGGTCCATTCATGTTGGTGTAAGTCCATCGTGTATTGTGTATGTCATTTCGGTCCATAGCATTGCGTATGCTAGATTGCATGTTAGAGCATCGTGTATGCCATGTCACATCAAGCATCGTGTATGCCATTTCATAGCATTGAGTATGCTAGGTTGTATGTTAGTCACATTGTGTATGCCATCTCATTTGCATTGTGTTTGGGATAGGAGTTAGCCCAAGCACGGGAAACGAGGGATGTTTCGTACTCCGAGTGACGGAACGTGTCTCAATTCCCTGTCACCGACACTCCGGATTACCCGTGATGGAGTTTAGGTATTGTTGCGTTTTCATGTGCATTCATCTCATATTGAGTCATGCAATTCGACTCCTTGGCCATCGTGCATCGATATGCGTGATTAATGGCACGAGGATCGAGGACTACACTCCCTGCAGAGTAGTCATGCATATATATGTAAAAATACTTTGCCATGCCCCTTTGTTGCTCTCTGTTGCAGCAAATCAGAAATTAGCAGCTTTCTAAAGCCTTCCACAGCATTCCGACATTAATTGCAAACAGAGGCGAATCGGGGCATCACAAGGAATTTCCCGACCAAGGCAACTCAAGCATGCATCATTCGTCATTTGGAACAGAGCTGAGGCGGTCCATAGATTTGTGTGCCGATTTATCACTTTCCTAGTTAATTTATTAATTAATTAGGTTTTTTGTAATATTTAATTATTCATTTCGGACTGTATATTATTTATTCGGACCCTCCGAGCGAGGGTACAACTGTAATAAGTGTGCGTGTGTGTGATGTATGTCTTTCAACCCCACGTCTTTCTCCTTTTTATTTAACAGCTTATGATGGTTAGATGACGGCATACTTCAATTAGCATACAGTATGATAGCATGTTTGCATCCATTCATCTGTCTTGCACGCACTAGGCTCGGCGCATCATACTAACTGCATTGTATTTCAATTCCGAGTTGAATACTTGTTAGTTGTAGCATTTCATATGCCATCTTTAGAATAGCCGAGCCTATCTTAGTTGCATTTTTGCATGTGTTGCATTAGGCATTTCTGTATAGTTAGGATCATGCATGGATTTCTAACATAGCTTCTGTTTTGGCTTGGAGTACTCGGTAAGTTTTATGCTTTAGCATCCTTGCATGTGTGTGAGTGACTGCCATGATAGCATGCTTACCATGAGGCTATTTGTTTATATGATATACCTGCCTGAATGCTTGTGGGTGAAGGTTTGGTTATTTGGATTAGAACAATTCATCAATTGTGAGTTTTAAGCGCACTAGATAGCGGCAAATCACCTTGTTTTCTAAGCCCACCTGAGGGTGGCAAATTCACATTTTAGCCTACTTGCGAGTAGCAAACCATTTTCAAAACAAACATGAGATGTGTTGTTCCAATTCAGGCGACCTAGTCTATACTTGTATGCCGTGCGCATCACATAGTAAATCTAGGCTAATAACCGGAATAAGAATGCATAATGTTTTCAAAACTAGATATCATGGTTAGTAGAAGCCGATCTTTGATCGGGCGAGCGGAGGTGCTCACGAAGTGACCTTCCCCAATCGTACCCAAGTTCCCGAGCCGAGGCAACTTTGGCGATGACGGACACGTGGCCTTAGGCAACGAGTCAGGGTTTTCTAAATTTTTCAAAATAAAATATTTAGGTGGTGACTCTGTATCTGGCAAAGCAGTGCATGCTTGGCACTTCTTTCAAAAAAATTTGTTTTCAAAAACGATTTGCCGGATTTGGACTCTTTGATGATTCATCGGTCTTGCATTGCACTCTGCGAGATTAGATACAGGACCGTGACATTGAGTCTTGAACTGTGGTGACCCCAATGAACAAAACGGGATTTCCCTCCCGGGACATTCAAGGACGTCTACAGGGTCAAGCTTCTTTCAGAAGCTTGAGGAAAAGGTGCAAAAGGTGCAAGCTTCTCTTGGAAGCTTAGAAGGGTTCAAGCTTCTTAGAGAAGCTAAAACAAAGGGTTCAAGCTTCTTGGAGAAGCTAGAACAAAGGTTCAAAAGTTCAAGCTTCTTGGAGAAGCTAGTACAAAGGTTCAAAAGGTTCAAGCTTCTTGGAGAAGCTAAATTAAGGGTTCAAAAGGTTCAAGCTTTCTCAAAAAGCTAGAACCAAGGGTTCAAAAGGTTCAAGCTTCCTCAAGAAGCTAAAACAGGGGTTCAAAAGGTTCAAACCCTCTCAAGAAAAAGGCTCGGCCAGAAAAAGTGGCCGATTGACCAAAATCAGTGGCCGGCCGACCAAACAGAGTGCCGACCGGCCAAACATTTGGCCGATAGCAACAAAACACAGTCGGTGGCCTTAAGACACGGCCGGTGATGTGTGGGGATGGCCATCAAGCCACTCCCTGCCCCTCACAGACAAAACACAAGTGTTTGGTGCAAAACCAAACACAAAACAGTCGAGTCGAGAGATCCTGAGGCAAGGCGCGTAGTCGAGACCTCCGGGAACTCAAGACGAACACAAACAAGGATGATCACCGAGTGTTCAAATGGTGATGCCCAAGTCTTGAGGACGGTCAAAAATGGGGTGTCTACAGTTGCCCATCTTTGACAAAACTCGAAAGTCATAACAATGACGGGAGTGAGTGTCAAAACCCAGAGACGACCCATTTTTGACAAGGCCGAAGACTCAGACAAAAGCATACAAGCTACAAATAAATAAATGGTTGTGCCCACAGGCTGCCTACGTATCCCTTTGCAAGGAATCAAACCAGCGTAGTTCAGGAGCAGGATGCAAATGATATGCAAGAAGACTTTGAGAATTGGCCTTATACGCTATGCGAAGCCGGTTTGAAAAAATTGGACTTATATGCTACGCGAAGCCTGTTTGAAAATTGGACTTATACGCTACGCGAAGCCGATTTGTAATTGGACTTATACGCTTTCACGAAGCCGGCTTATAATTGGACTTATACGCTTTCGCGAAGCCGGCTTGTAATTGGACTCATACGCTTTCGCGAAGTCGGTTTGTAATTGGACTTATACGCTTTTGCGAAGCCGGTTTGTATTCAAAACAATGCAATGTACTAACAAGTACAGGTGAGGTGCGCAAGATAGCACGAATGAAATGCTATGATAGTAAAGATGCAAAGGGTGACAAACTCCAACCATGCCGGAATCATGAGAGGAGGTCCAAAACAAACAATTAGGAGTGCGTACAAATCAACCTAAGTCAAATTCCAAACACGCCGAAACTCTGTGAGGAAGGAACAAAGAGAGAAACATAGGGACATATCCCAGTATTTCGGAAAAGGAGAAGAAACATAGGGACGTATCCCGGTGCTTCGGAAAGGAATGAGAAACATAGGGACGTATCCCGGTGTTTTAGAGTGGTTCAAGCACTGGAACGTATTCCAAATGCTCTTAACCAAAGAGGGAGAAACATAGGGACATATCCCGGTGTTTCGAAAAGGTATAAGCATTGGAACGTATTCCAAATGCTTGTAACCAAAGAAGGAGAAACATTAGGACATATCCCGCTGTTTCGGATTGAGTGAGAAACATAAGGACGTATCCCGATGTTTCGGAATGGTGTGAGCATTGGAACGTATTCCAAATGCTCTTAACCAACGGGGGAGAAACATAGGGACATATCCCGGTGTTTCGAATTGAGTGAGAAACATAGGGACGTATCCCGGTGTTTCGGAATGGTGTGAGCATTGGAACGTATTCCAAATGCTCTTAACTGAAGATGGAGAAACATAGGGACGTATCCCCGTGTTTCGGAATGGTGTGAGCATTGGAACGTATTCCGAACACTTTTAACCGAAGAGGGAGAAACATAGGGACGTATCCCGGTGTTTCGGAATGGTAAGAGAAACATAGGGACGTATCCCGGTGTTTCGAAAGGAAAGAGAAACATAGGGACGTATCCCGGTGTTTCGAAAAAAGGAGAAGAAACACGAGGACGTATCCCGGTGTTTCAGAAAGGAATGAGAAACATAGGGACGTATCCCGGTGTTTCGAAAAAGGAGAAGAAACATAGGGACGTATCCCGGTGTTTCGGAAAGGAATGAGAAACATAGGGACGTATCCCGGTGTTTCGGAAAGGAATGAGAAACATAGGGACGTATCCCGGTGTTTCGAAAAAATGAGAAGAAACACGAGGACGTATCCCGGTGTTTCAGAAAGGAATGAGAAACATAGGGACGTATCCCGGTGTTTCGAAGAAGGAGAAGAAACATAGGAACGTATCCCGGTGTTTCAGAACAAGGAGAGGAAACATAAGGACGTATCCCGGTGTTTCGAAAGAAGAAGAAACATAGGGACGTATCCCAGTGTTTCTGAATAAGAAGGAGAAACATAGGGATGTATCCCGGTGTTTCAGGATGAGAAGGGGAAACATAAGGACGTATCCCAGTGTTTCCGAATAAGAGAGTGTGCATAACAATGCAAGTGGAAAGTGCGTGACAACGTAAGTGAAAAGGTGCATGACAATGCAAATATAATGTGCATAACAATGCAGGTGTAACGGTGCATAATAATGCAAGTGAAGTGTGCGTGACAATGCAAGTAAAGAGGTGCACGACAATGCAAGATAGATGTGCATAAAAATGCAAGTAACGAGCATAACAATGCTAGATAGATGTGCAGAACAATGCAGCGAATGGTGTGCGTAACAATGCGAGAAATGGTGTGCATAACGATGCAATGAATGTGCAACTTCAAAAGCATGTTTGAAACAAAATGCCGAATAAGGAAATACAAGCCTTAATGAGACCAAATCCAAACGCGACCTCCGATTTACCTCTCGGAGGGGTTTGTAACACACTCTGCCTGAAAAGGGTACATCCTGTTTATATTGGCGAGAGATAACATCTGCAGCTGCTTTTAATTGCTATTCTGACTTGAAGCAGGCTTAAGCTTGGGGTTGAGATACACTCATACTCCAGGGAAATGGCGAGGCCTGAAAAGGTGCACCCGGAATTCAGTCTCGGAATTTGCTGAAGTTGAAACACACTAAGATGCTCCAAATTTTCCCTCTTTTCTTTTGCTTTGCAGTCTGGAACCTATATAGCTCCAGATAGGTCCTTGTTCTACTGTTCTCACATGACCTGGGTTGAACCCTACGGTTTATGAAAGAGAGAATCTTGTTTTGCACAAATGTGGGGAATGGCACGGCACTCGGAGCGCAAAACGATTTTTTTTTTTTTTTTTTGAAATTGAGAAATGAGTTCTCGACCGGGTATTGAGCCTACAATTGAATACAGCCAAAAAGACTCAATAACGGTAAATAAAAAGGTAAACAACCTAAACACATCGAGACACACTTGGAACGACTCAAAGCAAGAATCGAGACAATCAAAACAAAAGACACGATATACAGACGTGTTACAAAGATGAGAGACCTCTTAGTACACGAGGAGCCAATTTCTCCGGGTATTGTTTCCCACCTTCTCTCATTTGTGATTCTCGTGTCACTCTGGCACTCAGGCTCTTTTTTTTCTCTCAAAACCCTTTTCTCGCTTTTTCTCTCAGCGCACATCTCTCTATTCTTCAATCTCTCATTTTTTGTCCCTCCCCTGGGTGGTTGATGGATAAACAGAAAGTTGTGAGCTCTTACCCCTAGCATTCCGCTAGATTCTTCTTCTTGTTCACAACAGTGAACTTCCTCACAGTGGGGTTGTACTACAATCAGGTATGTAGCGAATCTGCAGCTGACATCGGTTGACGATGCTCTGCTGGGGAGTTTGGACGTGATCAGATCTGTCCAGATAAGGGAGTGGAATATCTTGTCCCATTCCAGCTCGTGCTTCGCACTTGGCTTGATACCTCGTTGCTTGGAGGATTGAGAGAGCTTTCAGCCCTTTTGCGGTCAGCTTCAGTGGTGGCCTTTTCTGGCGAATACAGTGCCCTTTCTGGCAAGTATGTTGGCAACGGGAGAAAGACAGAATACCTGACTCAACTATGCCCCTATTTCATCACTTTGACCATTTTTTGTTTTGCTTTCTACTAAAACAATTTTGACCAATATGAGAGTTAGATTAACATGCTTGTTCACTTTTTTGATTTTGAAAATCATGCAAGTTAGGTTATGAGCACTGAAAAATTTTCTATTTTAGGTCCAAAGAAAGGTCCAATTTTTTGGAAAAATGGAATAATTTTCGAGACAATTAGCCAACCTCAGTAAAAACTCTCAAAAACTATTTTTGCAAACGGTCACTGCTCAACGTTCACGGAACTTACTCTCAAGATGCGCAACCCTGGATCCATAACAATGGAAAATTGCCTCTTGCTTGAACGGCACTGCATAGCAACGGAAAGTTGCCCCTTATTTGAATGGCACCGCAGCGCATTGAATGGCAACAAAAAGTTGCCCCTTGTTTGAATGGCACCACAGTGCATTGTAGTCAGTCCTCAGAGTGACGAACACAACCAAACTCTTGGATACAGATAAGGCAAAGATGATCAAAACCATTATATAGACATAATCAATTTGGAAGTGTTTGTGGCTGGACTTCAGAATGAAGTTGCCTATGTATCCCAAACATGGGAATCAAGCCTTACGTAGTTCGGGGTGTTTAAGGTACACTCGGGTATTTAACCTCTCATTTTGCGCTCTAACTTTTGCCAAGGCCGCCCTTTCGGGTTTTCAACCATGCGAGCTATGTTTTTCTTTTCTTTTTTCATTTCTTTTCATTTCTTCTCTTTTATTTTATTTTCTTTTTTTTGCTCTTTTTTCTTTTTTTCTTGTTCTTTTCTTTGCTCTAACTTTTGCCTGGGTCGCTCTTCTGGGTTTTCGGCCCAGCGAGCCTCTCAAGGGTAAAAGTGTAACTTTGTCCATATCAAATGGTTTTGAGATCCTGAAGTCATCCGAATCCAGGAGAATGGCTGATGTTCGCTGACGATGCAGGAGTCCATCAAATGGGGGGGCTGAATTTGCCCCTAGTTTTGCGGATAGGAACTCAGTTGTTCTTCAGCAGAAACTGTCTTCTTTCCTCCCTTCTGGGATTTGGCATTCTTGCCGACCTTCTTTGATTTGTGGAATGATCCATCTTCGGCTCTTCGAGCACATTTGAAATTCTTTGCCCCTAGTTCCAAGGGTGCTTCTGAACTAGCTTTACAAGTTTCTTTTGATGACATCTGATCTTCTTGATCTGACTATCTTGCCTCTTGTTCGAGGGTTGCTTTGAATCTGGCCACATAGGCCTTACGTTGTAGTTGACCATTGAACATTTCTAAACTTAAGTCCAAGGTTTGACAATGAGGGGTCGAGTCTTGAGGCTGAGAGCGATCCTAGGCTGCACAATCTCAAGAGTGATTCCATACAAGTCTTCGCAAGATCGCGCAAAACAGTTTTTGAAATCTTTTAAGAAAGCGACAAATCGCTCGCGCTGAAGATAATGTAGAACCAATCTGAATCAAGTCAGGATCCTTCTCAGTACTCACATTAACAAGCATGATCTTGATCATTAAGGGCTTAGCATGCCTCTCTTTCTCTCAATTGATCAAATTTTTTAAAACCCGAGGAATTCTTTCCTCTTCGTTTTTATCACAATGTTTCGAAAAAAGTTTTGGAAAACTTAGGTCGATACAATGAATTCAAGGCACAGAAAAGACACAGTTTCTAGTCAAATACTGTCATCTTATTTAGAATTTCTGGCACAACTGGCACACGGCAGAAGCAAACACAAGAGTGTGAAAATCACTGCTGTTCCATTCAGATCTGTTGGCGTAACTGGCTCCTCAGCAGACACAGACTCAAAAGAAAAACGAAAAGACAAACACAAAACAAGTAAGTGATGTCCGAGGTAGCACCTCCAAAATCATCTGACTCCAACAAAAAAAAGACTGACTCGGTACAACAAGACAGACCCAACTGACTCAGTAAGAAAAGACTGACTCTATACAAAACAACAAGATTGACCCAATACCCAAGTCAGAAAGCACAAAAACTAGCATTCGAAAAATACTCAAAACAGTGCGTGCCATACGCCACATCTGGAGTAAACTGAGCGTCGCCCGCAGGTGGTTCATCCCTCGATCACATCACATTATCCCCCACAAGTTCACTGATCAAGTGCCGATAGACTTTGCAGGACCCGGTACGGGGATGACCCTGTTGTCAATCAAATTTTGTACCTCGTAGCGGAGACGGACGCAACTGTCGGTGTTATGACCGGTTTGTTGATGAAAAGCACAATACTTAGTCGGGTCATGCTTTGGAGGGAGAGGATCGGGTAGAGGCCATTGTTCCAACGGTTTCAGATGTCCTTTCCTGAGTAGGACCCCTAGGGCTTTAGACAAAGGCATATAGAGTGGGGTGAAAACCCTCTTACCTCAGGGTAGATAGTCTGAAGTCCGGGGGTTTGAATTGGATGTACCAACAAAGGGGGTGGCTATTTTGGTGGTGATCATTCCAACTTCAGAAGATCTCGCAGCTACATCACCACTGGTGGTCGCATTTGAACTGCGGGAAAACGCCCTCCTGGGTTGCTCTCTATCATTGTCAATCAGGCCCTGTTTTAAAGCATCCTCAATCTGTACTCCCATCTCATACAAATCTGAAAAGGTGGGGAAGGGGAGAACGATCATCTTCTGCATGAGCTTGGGTTGGAGGTTGCGCACAACCATCCGAATCTAATCTTTGTCGGTTGGCCTAATGGTCATCATTGAGGCCTTGGCCCTCCGCCGGGTTACAAAATCGGTGAAACCCTCCTTTGGCTCCTGCTTAGTCATCTCAAGATCACGAGTTGTAATCTTGATTTATGTATTGTAGGAGTATTGATCGACGAAAGCCTCGGCCATCTCATCCCAATTCCTCTTAACATCGTCTTCCAGTTTTGCATACCAGATGACTGATACACCCGGCAGGGTCCGGCCAAATAATGAAAGTTTCTGTAGTCTGGTGAGGCCCATCGGCCTTAGTATATCTGAGAACAACCGAAGATATACCATGGGATCCCCGGATCTGTCAAAGCGGTCAATTTGTGGCATCTTGAAACGGTTCGGCAGCATCACAGCCGCGTCGGTGTACCCGTCCTCAATATCTGGGATGGACTTCACTCCTTGAGATTTTTTGAACATCTTCTCCAGCTTGCTGACCTTCAGCGCTGTAGGGTCTATCTCGAACTCAAAAGGTGAATCCGGCGGGTTAATCGGCGCTTTAGATAGCTGGGGTAGGATCGGGGGCGGAGCTAGTCCTACTGGAATGTCCGTATCTTCCTAGACATTAGCTGTCTCCCCGAGTGTTAGAACTCTGGGTGGGGGAGGAGCTTGATGTGAAGTGGAGGCTCCAGTTTGCTGCTGCAGCCGGGTGATTATCTTTGCCTGCTGGGTCATGATCTCGGCCTGCTGTTTGGAAAATTCTGCTTGGCGGGCAGTGTCCTGCTGCATAGCTTTCATACTTTCTTGGAGTTGACGCATCATTTCCTCCATCCCTGCCATGTTCTGCTGTTCCAACTGACTGACTGGTATTTCTATCTCTATGGTAAAAACTGGGACCTCAGCCTGACTGTTCACTGGTGGGGTAGATAAGGACCACTGATCTGGTAAATGCTGAACTGGTGATCTGTGCCTGACTGGCCCTTTTACCCTGCCTCTGGCGAAAGAACACTGATTTTCCCTTGAACTGAATCTCCGACCTGACAAAGTCTATCAATACAGATCCAATATACCCGGGGGATATTAGAGCCCTTTGAAGCTATAGTTCTACGACTACCTTGCAAAAGAGAAAACAGACAGTATCTCAGCTTGATTTCACCAGAACAGGTATACACATAGCTGAACGACTGCGCCCTCTACTGAATTCTGCCCAGAATTCTGCCTGTAAACCGATACCCTCAGGTAAAACTGATTCCCCGAATATTGGTGCCCTCAGGCCTGATACCCAGACTTGCAAACTGATACATGCATTCTTGTAGAGACACGCTCTAAAAGCACATAACAAGCAAGTGAGAACCAAAACACCCCTATGTTGAGGTAGGGTTTCCCTATCTTATTTTGTCAGGAGCTAGGGTTTCACTACGCACGCAGTGGCTTGAAACAACCTATCAGGTAAGCAACCTGTCCTAGCTTGGAATGGTCACTATGGATTCCGAATATGCACTAGGTCGAATGGTCGAAAAGGGTGCCCCAGTAAAAGCCGGGTTTGTGTTCCCATACTGGCAGAGCCCGTAACTGGTCAACCTTATGGCACGCAGCCTCAGGCTAACTACTCAGGAATAGCAGATGGCAAACACGGTGTCCTAGGCGCACCAATGCACATGTAATGTAAAGAAACACATAAGTGTAATCAAAACAGGATATCATGAGTTCGAGTCAAGCTCTCTAAATCCACGGCAGAGTCGCCAGAAACTGCAGACGTCCCCGAACGCTCCGGGAGGACGAGTCCCGTTCTGTTCGTTTTGGGTTCATTACAGTTCAGGACTCTCAAATTGTCACGGTTCTTAATCTGAACCAAAGAGTCCAAATCCGGCAAATCGTTTTGAAAAAAACAGATTTTTAGAAAAGAAGTGCCAAACATGGACTGCTTTGCCAGATACAGAGTCGCCACCTAAATATTTTATTTTGGAAAATTTAGGAAACCCTGACTCGGTGCCAAAGGCCACGTGTCCGTCATCACCAAAGTTGCCTCGGCTCGGGAACTTGGGTACGATTGGAGAAGGTCAGCTATGAGAACCTCCTCTCGCCCGATCAAAGATCGGCCTCTACTAACCATGATATCTTATTTTGAAAGCATTATGTGTTCCTATTCCGATTATTAGCCTAGAATTACTATATTATGCGCACAACAAACAAGTATAGACCAAATCGCCTAAATTGGAACAAAACATTGCATGTTTGTTTTGAAAATGGTTTACTACTCGCAAGTAGGCTAAAATGCAAGTTTTGCCACCCTCAAGTGGGCTTTAGAAAAGATGGTTTTGCCACTATCTAGTGGGCTTAAAACTCATAGTTTTAATGCATTATTCCAATTTAGGTAATTCAACCTCCACCCATAGGCATTCAAGCAATTATATCACATAAGCAACTAGCCTCATGGTAAGCATGTTGTCATGGCAACACTCACTCGCATGCAAGGATGCTAAAACATAAATACTTACCGAGTACTCCAAGCCAAAATAGAAACTAGTTAGTAATCATATGCATGATCCTAGTTCATGTTAAGATGGCTAATGCAACACATGCAAGATGCAACTACAATAGGCTCAGCTAATCTATGGATGGCATATGATGATGCTACAACTAACACGTATTCAACTTGGAATTGAAATACAATGCAGTTAGTATGATGTGCCAAGCCCGGTGCATGCAAGACAAATGTATGGATGCACGCATGCATAGCATAAGGTATGCTAATTTAAATATGACCTAATACTAACCATCAAAAGCAGGTAAGTAAAAGGGAGAAAGAAGTGGGGGTTGAAAGACATGCACACACGCACCCACACTTATTACAAATTCGCCCTTGCTCGGAGGGACCAAAAGAATAATACAAACCGAATAAATAATTAACTACTCTAGCTAATTAAATATTACAAACCCTTAATTAATTAAACAAATTAACTAAGCTACTAAAGTAGTAAAACAGCCTCAGGAAGAGGGATGAATGCATGCTTGAATTGGCTTCGCTCGGAAATCCATTGCCATGACACATGTTGCCTCTGTTTTCACTGTTTGGCACCTCTGAAGACTACACAAGTCCCAAGGTATGCTCTCTGCACACTGTGAAGTGCCATCGGCCAAGGTAAATGATCACCGGCTAAGGGGATGTGGTCATCGGCCACTGGTGTGACTCTCGTCCAGCAATACATGGTCGGTTGGCACTGTATGTAATCGAACGGCCAATTCTTCCCGTAGAACCTGTTTTGACAGCAGCAGAGGGCAAAACAAGGCATGGCAATGCATTTCAAGCAAATGTGTGCATCAACACACCCCTTATCATGTTTATGACTCAAAGGGGTATGGTACTCGATTCTCGGACCACCAATCGCGCATTTCAATGCATGATGGCCCAAGAAACCAAGTTGTGCATTTTAATGTCAAATATAATGCACACAAACACACAATGAACTCAACCTCTATCATACTCAATTCAAGAGGCAAAGCATGCATGCCAATGTAATGTAACCTAGGCATGTGAGCTAAGTGTGCAACATGATCATGCAAACAACAAAACCATGTGCAATAGGCACATGAACTAAACAAGTAAGCATGCAAGGCATATAACATCAATGTTAATGACACACATGCAACAACATGAAAGGCACAACACATGTAAATATGCAAAGCGACTTAACACAAGAAGCATGCCAAATGCAATGACACTTAAACATGCAACATGTTAATAGGCTAAGTACCTAAAAATACAAACATGTATAGCATGCAACAACATGCCAAAGGGATGGTCTTAAACTAATTTGGACAGCCCTCTACTAGGTCCAAAACAGTGGCCAACATGCTCAAGAATGGAAGCCAAAACACATACAAATAGGCATGCATGCAAGGTCCAACACTTAGGCACATAGAGACAACTTTTAAGCACACTTAAAAGAGGAACAACATGGGCATATGGCATGCAATGTAAGCTCTGAAAATCATGTTAGTGATGGTGCCAAAACAAACAAACAAACAAGACAACCATAGCATACAACAAATGATCTAAAGCCTAAGGCTCACCAAAGAAGCATTGAATTACACTTAGTGCAACCACACATGGCATGAATTAAGTGACTGAAAACAGAGATGTGGCATGCTAAAATGAGCCTCAAAACCCACCTAAATGGCATCTAAATGGCTTAAGTATGGAAGCACGCACAAGGCCCAAACAAGAAGCATAAGACAACAACCTTTTAACACATTAAAGGGATATCAAATGCAAGCATATAGGCATGCCACAAGGACTAAAATAACATGACAAGTGGTTCCAAACCACTGAAATAATGCAAGGATGGCATGCTAGAGGGGTCAATGCTTAAGGCTTACAAGAGAGTTTGCATGGTAGCTATACAAAGCAAAGCATGGATGACTCAAATGACCAAAAACAGTCCCTTAGCATACTAAAACAAGCATAAAAGCTTCACAAAACTAGGCCAAAACACACGAGCATGGTAGTCTAAATGCTAGGCACATGCTAAGGCAAATCATGGCATTACAAGACATGTATACAAGCTAAACATGTTGTGTCTAAACCAGGTAAAAACAGAGGTAATATATGGCAAAATACTATCAAATAACACTTAAGACATGGCTAACATGCACTTAGAAATGATGCTCACACATGAGACTATAATGACCATTATTGAAGACAACAAGGAGAAGGGATGACCCTCTCCTTCTTAGGACCTCAAGGCACCATCCTCACCACTGAAATCCCTCAAGATTTCAGTGGTGAGAAGGCCTAAACAAAGTGGTCCCGGAGCTCACCAAAAACACACAAAAATGGGGCCAAACAAGGCCTAAGAGGGGGTAAACAACCTCAAACACAAAAGTGACCTTAATGAAGTAACTTAAACACAAAAAAAGAACTTTTTTATGTTATACACAAAGCTCAAATCAGCAAGAAAGACAGGCTAAAAGTGTGTGCAAAAACGGGGAATAAAGAGGGAAAATGAGTTACCTTTGTAGCCAAAAGGGGACATCAGCCTCTTGGTCGAAAAAAACAGTCCCTTAGCCTCTGAAAATGGCCTCCAAGCTCCTTAGGTTGATGATGGAGGTGTTGTGCTAGGAGGTGTAGTTCAAATGGCCAAGAACTAGACCCTTTTGCACCCTCTAACCCGCACAAATGTAGAGAGAGAGGGAGATATAGAGAGAGAGTGATATATATATGATATATATCAGATTTTCTAACCCTTGAAATGGGAGGAGAGGCCCTCTATTTATAGAGAAGATGAAGGCTTAAAGCTTCTAAGGGAAGCTAAGCAAAAGGGTCAAGGGGGGTCAAGCTTCTTGGAGAAGCTAGGCATAGAGGTCAAGCTTCTCTTAGAAGCTTGAGGAAAAGGTTCAAAAGGTGCAAGCATCTCTTGGAAGCTTAGAAGGGTTCAAGCTTCTTAGAGAAGCTAAAACAAAAGGTTCAAGCTTCTTGGAGAAGCTAAACTAAGGGTTCAAAAGGTTCAAGCTTCCTCAAGAAGCTAGAACCAAGGATTCAAAAGGTTCAAGCTTCCTCAAGAAGCTAAAACAGGGGTTCAAAAGGTTCAAACCCTCTCAAGAAAAGGGCTCGCTAGAAAAAGTGGCCGATTGACCAAAATCAGTGGCTGGCCGACCAAACAGAGTGCCGACCGGCTAAACATTTGGCCGATGGCAACAAAACACAGCCGGTGGCCTCAAGACATGGCCGGTGATGTGTGGGGATGGCCATCAAGCCATTCCCTGCCCTTCAAAGGCAAAACACAAGTGTTTGGTGCAAAACCAAACACAAAACAGTTGAGTCGAGAGATCCTGAGGCAAGGCGCGTAGCCGAGACCTCCGGGAACTCAAGATGAACACAAACAAGGATGATCACCGAGTGTTCAAACGGTGACGCCCAAGTCTTGAGGACGATCAAAAATGGGGTGTCTACAACAGGATACCCAGCTACCTCCCAGGACAGACCAGAGAGAATAAAGGGAGGGAGAAACAAACTATGCAGCACCAAGCAAAGACCCATCAACAAATAAAGACTTGGTACAATCAGATAGCGAGGGGTAAACAGTAAGTGTGGACTTTGAAGAAAACACCAGCAACACTCAGGATCCCAAGGCATCATCCGATCCCTCTACCTGCCGGAAGCTATTTGTTGGAGAGACGTGGAAGCTTTTTGTGGATGGAGCATCCAACAGGCACGGAGCAGGACTCGGTATAGTCCTCATCTCACCGGATGGCCTAGTGGTGGAACAAGCAGTCAACCTTGGCTTCCCAGCATCAAACAACAAGGCAAAGTATAAAGCACTTTTAGCAGGACTGAAATCAGCATTCTACATGAAGGCCACCGAGCTCATGGTTTATAGTGACTCACAGCTGGTGGTAAACCAAATTTCAGGCGACTACGAACAACAAGGCAAAGTATAAAGCACTTTTAGCAGGACTGAAATCAGCATTCTACATGAAGGCCACCGAGCTCATGGTCTACAGTGACTCACAGCTGGTGGTAAACCAAATTTCAGGCGACTACGAAGCAAACGATGAAAGGATGGCTAAATACCAAGAGTTAGTCAGAAAAGAGATCATGAAGTTCGAAGTAGTGCGGATAGAGCAGATTGGCAGAGAAGAAAACAGCAGAGCACACGAACTAGCAGGCTTTGTTTCAATGACAGATACATCCATCCCACATTCACTACTGATCGACTTCCTACCTAGACCAAGCATTGAAGAACCTAAAGAAAAAGAAGTATGTTGCGCCGAACTAGGCCCTTCATGGATGGATCCCATCATAGTGTTCCTAAAAGATGGCATTTTATCCGAAGAGAAGGAGGAGGCCAACAAGATAAGAACAAAGTCACAGCGATTTTGGCTCTCCCCATCAATGGCCTTGTACAAGAAATCCTTCGCAGGACCTTACCTGAAGTGTGTCCATTCTAGCAAGGTCGAAGCATTCCTGTTCGAGATTCACGAAGGCGTATGCAGAAGCCACCAAGGGGGAGATCATTGGCTTATAGAGCAATTTCGCAGGGATATTGGTGGCCTTACATGCAAGCAGATTCAGAAAAGTATGTCAAGAAGTGCGAGGAATGTCAGAAGTTCACACACCAAATACATCAGCCAGCCAAAGAGCTTCTACCTTTAACTAGCCCATGGCCCTTCGCAATGTGGGGTTTGGACATAGTAGGACCATTTCTAACAGCACCTGGCAACAGAAAGTTCTTCTTTGTAGCAACAAACTACTTCACAAAGTGGGTAGAAGCAGAAGCACTAGCATCAATAAAGGAGAAAGATGTGAAGAAGTTCGTCTGGCAGAATATCATCACTCGGTTCGGCATACCCAAGGCGCTGATATCAGATAACGGCACCCAGTTCGACGGCAAAATTTTTAGAGGCTTTTGTGAAGAGTACAAGATAGAATTCTACAACTCTACACCGACATACCCCCAAGCAAATGGCCAGGCAGAAGCATCAAACAAGGTCGTCTTGGATGGATTGAAGAAAAGGTTAGAGAAAGCAAAAGAAAAGTGGGCTGAGGAGCTTTCTCATGTTTTATGGGCTTACCGTACCACACCTCGGCGGTCTACTGGCGAAACACTTTTTTCCTTGGCCTATGGCATGGAAGCAGTGATCCCACTGAAAGTTGGCCTCCCCACAATTAGAAGTGAAAATTTTGATCCAGACTTGAATGGAGAAGCCATAGCATTGGAACTCGACCTTGCAGAAGAAAGAAGACAAAAAGCACTGATTCATATTGCCTTATACCAGCAAGAGTTGTTCAGAAAGTATAACAAAACAGTGCATCCAAGACAATTCAAAATCGGAGATTGGGTACTGCGTAAAGTGATGGGCAACACCTTGGTACCCGGAGATGGCAAGTTAGGGCCTAATTGGGAAGGACCTTACAAGGTGGTTGGATTAGCAAGAAAAGGGGTATACCACTTGGAAGATGAAGATAGCAAAGCCATTCCCAGGCCATGGAACACTGCCAATCTCAAACTATTTTATTTTTAGCTTTTCTTTCAAGTATTTGTAATTTTTTATTTCTCAATAAAACAAGTAGTTTCTTTTCAGTATAGTTGTTTCCTTCTGTAAAAGATTGTTTTAGTGAGTTAGGCGCACTGAAAGTATAGTTGGCCGGAATAACCAACTTTGCACTCTCTTCAGCTAAGATTAGGATCAGTGCTGAAGAAGTTGGCTAGAAAAACCAACACCCCTCCTAAGTCCAGGATAAGGATCCAGGCTGCAGGACGTTTGGTCGGAATAACCAAACACTTTACTCTAGGTTGGCAGGAATAACCAACTTAGAGGTTGGCTGGAGAAACCAACACCCCTCCTAAGCCCAGGATAAGGATCCAGGCTGCAGGACATTTGGTCAGAATAACCAAACACTCTACTCTAGGTTGGTAGGAATAACCAACTTAGAGGTTGGCTGGAAAAACCCCTTCTAAGCCCAAGATAAGGATCCAGGCTGCAGGACGTTTGGTCGGAATAACCAAACACTTTACTCCAGGTTGGCAGGAATAACCAACTTAGAGGTTGACTGGAAAAACCAACACCCCTCCTAAGCCCAAGATAAGGATCCAGGTTGTAGGACGTTTTGGCAGGAATAACCAAACACTTCACTTAGAGTTAGCAGGAAAAACCAAACTTTGAGCTCTCTTCTGCTAAGATTAGGATCTAAGTTGAAGAGGTTGGCTGGAAAACCCAACACTTATTGTTCTTCAGCCAAGATAAGAATCTAGGCTGAAGAGGTTGGCTGGAAAAACCAACACTTATTGTTCTTCAGCCGAGATAAGAATCTAGGCTGAAGAGGTTGGCTGGAAAAACCAACACTTATTGTCCTTCAGCCGAGATAAGGATCTAGCCTGAAGAGGTTGGCAGGTATGGCCAGTCAGATTGCAAAGTTAAGACCGGGATAAATATCTCAGCCAAAGAATTTACTTCATTCAGATTATATTAGAAGAGTAAATACAAGCATAGAAGTCAACCGAACAGACAGTTGAAGACAACAAAGGATGATTTCATTGATAATGCAAAGCCGAAGTACAAAAGATGGGGCCATAGTCCGGTTTACAAAAACTTCTAAAGTTAGCACCTAAAGAAAAAGATGAAAGTACAAGACTAAACAAAAAGGTCATCAAAATCCGCATCCAGTTCAACTCGAAGCTCGGTTTCAGCTGGTAGTTCGGTCATCAAGTCTTCTACCGATGGCTCCACCCGAGCTAACTGAATAACGGGATCATTGACGACCGGTGCATTGTTAGGCTCGGTTTCTTCCTCATCATCCTCAGATTAAAGGAATTTTTGTTGAATGACGGCTGCATACTCTGCCATACAGCTCGGTATGAAGAACGATTGAGGGTTCAGGAAAACCTCAGTCTCTGGACCATGACCGAGCTGTTCCACCGCCGCTTTCCACCCACACTTGAAGAATAAATCCTTCCTAGCTTCGCACTGCTGGATATAGGTTGCCTCGCCTTCTTTGTAGCCGCGGTCTTTCGCTTCTTCAATCTTCTTTTCCAACCTAGTTATCTCGGCCTTCTTCTTCTCCTCAATTATGGCAAGCTCACATAGGTAGTAGTCCTTCAGCTCGGTCAAAGCTTTTTGTTTCTCCACTTCAGCTGAGTCAACTACACCGGTGAGGCGGGCGACCTTTGATTGAAGCTCGACCATTTTTTGTTTGGCCACTTTTAGCTCGGCCGTCTTCTTGTCAGCATCAACCACAGCCTACCTTGTTGTCTTCTGTAGCTCCAGCACACGCTTATGTGCAATCTGGTTCTTTTGCATGGCCTGCATAAGGGTGGTAAGCAATATTTTGAGTAAGAACCGAGCTAACAGATGCACAAAATGGGAAGACAAAGGAAAAAATACTCACCAGCACCATTGATTTGGTGGCCGAACGGATAGCTTTTAGCTCGGTAAGGTGGGCATGATGATCCATATCAGGGGGCAGACACACGCTCTAAGGCCAGCATGTGATCTTTGTCTGCCACTACTGAATCTGTGTCTCGGATGGCTCGGCTCTGGTATGATAATCTCGGTGCCCAATCAGAAGAGTTAGCTCAGTCTGAGCTCTCAGGTTGCAGGCTTGGTAGTGCAGTTGGAGGAAGCATAGCTTCGCCCTCATCGACAAAGTGTGGCTCGGTTGGAGAAGACCGGGCGCGCTTGCGAGACCGAGACGATGAAGGCTGGTGGGATGATAGGGCTACCACAATCTCTTGTGTTTGACTGACTGGGGGTACCTCGGGCTGGTTTGTCTCAGTCAGAAGGGCTCTTACGGCTCTTTTCTTGGCCATTTCTTGTTCAACAGTTAGTGGGATCGGGATGATTTAAGGCAAGGTTGGGTCCGGTTCAGGAGAGGCTTCCAACAAAAAGTCAGTCACCCTGGTCTTTCGCCTGCTACTGTATCTGTACATCGGTTCAAAATTCAGTAGCTCGACCCAACTTCTATTAGGATATCGTAGTGCGGCGCGAAGTGTGTTTAAGTTGGGGCAGCTGTACTGGGACTTGAGAAAGTTCAAATCTGCATGAAGGAAAGAAGACAACGGTCAGTGCGGTTCAACATAAGAAAACCGAGGTAAAAGAAAGCAGAAAACCAAGCCGAGGTAATTATACCGGCGACTCCTTTATTCCAGTTTATTCGATCACCCGGGATCTGGGCTTCTTAGTCTTTGAAATTCCCAGAAACCCAGAAGAAGTCATCGTCGTTTACGTCCTTATCTGGGGTATTCTTTATTATCTTTTCACGTCGGCACCTTATTCTTAAATAATAAACCCAGCCATCTTCATTTGAACCTATGGAATATTGGTGGAAGAGCTCGGCAAAACCGAGGTTAAGGCCAGCCTGGCGGTTTAGCTCAGCGATGCCATTTATTATGCAGTATGAATTTGTGGAAAGCTGGGTAGGGCAGAGGTTGGTTTATCTAAGGAACTCGCAAAGAAGAGGCTGTACAGGGAATCTTAGTCCGATTTCTACAATGGAAAGAAGGGTAAAGGGAACAAAACCAGGGTTTCCCCAAAGTGTGATATCTAGTTCGGCTAAAGTGAGATGGACATCATCAGGGATATGGTAGTCCTTTCGGAACTCGACCATAGCACCTGGGGTGTTTACCCAAAAATCTATATTTACCCATGAGGTTTTAAATTATGTATAAATTAACGGAGTATTTGCTCGGTCGTGAAATGACACTGAGTAGCTCGGTTGAGCGTTCAAGGGAGTGCCTGGCAACCTAAGTCTGCAAAGTGAAAAAAAAAGAAAGGTGTTAAGCACAGATTGTTGGACCATGCTAAAAGAAACAAAGGCAAGATAAATAAAGTCCTAGCTCGGCTACGTGGGCCATTATCCATTCTTAGCTCGGTTTGAGCAAGGGCCATTAGCCCGGTTGAGCTTTTAGGGCAGCATTGTTAGTTCGGTTTTAACTAATGAGCTGGTTTAGCTCCAAGTTTTAGCTCGGTCGGTGGTTAGGGCTTTCTAGCGCAGTATTGTGCAAACTTAATACAATTCGATAGCCTGGCTAAGAGGTAAGACCTATTGAAATTTTGAGTAGGGTATGAAGTTTTGGTTCGGTTGCTTATTTCGGCCAGGGTCGTACCTAATACAAACAGTATCCTAGTTCGGTTGGAGTATGATTTTGGATCAAAACTACTATTTCCCCGATTATTCATATAGACAGTGGTTATGTTACAAGAGGTTTTTTCAGAAAAATGGAATCTAAAGTGGAATAGGTGTTTTGAAAATCATATGAACAAGCATGCTATATGTTGCAAAACAGGTACAAAATCAACAAAAAAGAAACAGATTTGAGTAAACATACCAACCAAGAATGGAGGAACTGGAGATGGAAATGGCACCATGATAAAAAACACGAGCTTTTGCAGATGCAGTATTGAGGAAATTTCAGAAAGTAGAGAGAGAAAAATGTGAATAGTGTTACATTTGAAGAGTAGGGTTTTTTGTGAAGAATAAGAAAAAAGGCGGGACTGTTCAAATTTGTTGGAGTACGAAGACGGCGTGACAGCTGCATTGAGCTAATCAGAGTCTGCCACGTGTCCTTGGAATGGAAATTGATTTAGTTGCAGAGACTGAAGAAACGTTTTGACCGGACAAATTGGTAGCACGGTGTGAATTTAGCTCAGTTGGAAGGCTAAAGTTTTTTAGCTCGGTTAGAAGGCTAAAGCCTTTTTAGCTCAGCCGGTAACAGGTAATCCCTATCATGCTGCGCAGATGGAATTAAGGGGGAATTAAGAGGGTAATTTATATGTAAATTGGGCCGAGTTGGGTAATGGGCCATTCTGTGGGCCACAGTAAGAAGGGCTGAGTAAAAGGGCCTTGTAATTAGTCCGGTCCAGAGGAGCCTTGCAGGTAGCCCGGTCTGAAAGAGCTTGGTGGTTAGCTCGGTCACCACGGTCGGTGCGATGACAGTTAGCTTGGTCAAACCATCTTGAGCCGTGGTATTTTTGGCTTGAACTTAGGACCTTGCTGTTGAATAGCTCGGTCCAAGTACGCTATGGTTAGCACGGTCTACAGGCGAAGCCGAGATACATGTTATACATAGAGCGCCGGGATAAATGTAACATGAGTATTGTTAGCTCGGTTATATTGTCATTGTGCCATGGAAATGCTAGCTCGGTCGTTTGGATATACCACTGAGCTAGAACCATCTCACTTGGTTTAAGCAGTGAAGGGGGTGTTGAAGGATAAGCATTATCTTTCAGGAGTGTGATTCCTAGGAAGACTCTGCATAGAGAAATAAGAGTCCTACTAGGATTGTGCCACGCGGAACCTATAAAAGCTCATAACATCACTTATGGAAAGGTAACACAACTTTGATTTTCGAATACATAGAGCTTTTGTCTATTTGTCTATTTGTCTATTTTGCTGACTTAGGCATCAGAGAGGTATCCGGCACACACCCGCCGGCTAGCTCACGTTTGTGTTTTCAGGGAGTAAAGCGACGACGTTTTAAGGAGCGCGGACTTGATTAACAGGATTATACGAGAAGATTATTTCTTGCTCGTACAAGGCACTATTTGGCATCTCTTATAAAAATGTATTTTTTTAAAAAATTTTTTGAGGTCACATTATCTCTTTATTTTTTTACATATATTTTTTAAAAAGTCAAAAAAATATACTTATTTAGATCATTTCAAGCACACTCTAAATTTAAGTTGTATCTGTTTTTAATTTTTTTTAATGATTCATGTCTTAGATAAGAAAATGTATTTAATCAATAATCACGTGACCTTAAAGTGCTAATTTTCATAAAATAATGACCACGAAAATGACTGAGGTTGTATTAATAATGGCTGTTAGCTTAATGAAAATTAGGCCATGTTTGGGATATTAGTGTGAGGTTATTTTAATCACAAAAAAGATAAAATAAATTAAAAATCAATAAGATAAAATGTCACATTTAACTTATAATCATTTTATTTTTCTCTTACAAAAGTCAAAAAATTAAAAAAGTTTATCCCAAAAAAGACATTTTAGTCCCAAACTAAAACAGTCAAAGGTTCAAAAAACTAAAAGGTCAACTCACATTCCAAACGGAGACTTAGAAGTTTTATATGCCTATCCTCCGTATGCTCTAGAATATATTTGGTTCTATCCTAATGGCAGGTCAGGTCATGTTGTGACTTAAGGGTTATAGTGAAAATTGGAGAAAAAATAGACATTCTTATTAAATTATTAAATTTTTCATTTACTATATACATAGTGTGAGGTTCATCTGATTAAATGATTAAAACAATCTTCAATCTTGGATTTAAAAGGAAATTTGTGCATAAAAATTAGAAGAAAAGAGAGAAGTAAATATTTATTTTCATTTCTTCTTATTTAAACACAATCTTAATAAATTACACTTTAGGATAGAACACACAAGACAAGGCTAATTGCATTAAAGAAAACACACACAAGACTAATTGAGTAAAGGCAAAGTAACATAGTTGTAACTCTAATGAAGAACGTAAACACACATAAATATATAAACACACATACAGGAGGGCGTGAATAGTGTTTCAATTCAATGGGGAATACGAAGATAGAGTGGGATGAGATTGTGTTGGTTGGGAGGTGCATTCCAGACTGTGAATGCGCTTGTGGAGTTCATCCATTTGTCTGTCATTTCAGAATAATGACGGTCTATTACATCTTTTAAGCTTTCAGTGCTCTTCACCCATTCCATCCCTTTCTTTATGTATGTTTCACCATTAAAATTGGCTGTAAAGAATCTATCTGCTTCAAGCCTTCTGCATATTGTCAATCACCAATTGGTTTTTTGTGTCAAATCCCAATAAATGCTTATCAACTTTTACTCAGCAAGAGTCTAAAAGGATAATTACTAGAAAACAATTACGACATACTGAATTTTAAATATCATTTGAACATTTGATTTTGCCATCCATGCATTGATAGAATGAGTCTCATTTTCATATATTATATCAAAACTAATTAAATCATGTCTAAAAAATTTACCAAAAAAAAAAAAAGTCACATTATTAAAAGAACAATGCTATAGACCACTAATTTACCATCACTAATACCACCACTAGTGAGGTGGCAATTGAAAAAAAAAAGAAAAAAAAAAAAACAAGGCACAAAACACATGTGGCAGCCACCACTAATTAGTGGTCTAAAGCATTTTTGTTATTAAAATAGGAGAAAATTTAGATGCATAAAAAAATACAATAATGTTATGAATATCAAATTTCGTTTATATTTTATTAACTATCTAAGGCTTCAATAAAATATGAGCATAGTTTATTTATTTTATTTTTTTCCCTCTAAAATTGATATGGGTAGTACCCAAATTTTGGAGCTAATTGAAGGTTTCTATTATTTGAAGAGTAAATAGATGACCTATATCTATACTATTTATTAAGAAAAAGGAGGTTTTTAACCCCTAAGGCTTGTGGGAGTTTCAATATCTTAATCTAAATTTTCTAAACTTTTTATTAAAAAAAAAAATCTCAGCATTTATTAATTTGATCAAAATTTCCTGATCAACATTTATTAACTTTTTTCAATCTACATGTCTTTTCGTATGCTGGCATTTATTGATTTGGTTCAAGTATTGTTATTGTATACCTGGATGCCATGATAATGAATATGACAAAAGCAGTCTCACTGATGGCAAATCCCTTGATCTTCTTCTCTGCCATGAGACCTACCAATAGATCGAGGTTCTCCACATCATCACCGTACACTTGTTTGAGTGTGTCAATTGCTTCCTTGTCATCCGTTAGATCTTTCCATTTGGATAACTACAAAAAAACTTGTTTTTTGCGACGGTAAACGGCCGTCGCAAATGCCCAGAAGCCCGTCGCTAATGTCTTTTGCGACGATAATTTGGTTTTTTGCGACGGTAAGGGGGGGTCGCGACAGACGGGGTTGCAAAAGACCTTTGGCGACGGTATGTACCGTCGCCATTAGTTTCTGCGACGGTATGCCAAGTTTTTTGCGACGCCATTTTTCCCGTCGCAAATAATGGTGGAAAAATCACTTTTCGCGACGGCACGTAATTCCCGTCGCTAAAAGTGATTTTTTGAGACGGGAAAATTACCGTCGTTAAAGGCTCTGGCATCATATAAGTATTGGCGACGGCATGGTTTACCGTCGCTAAAGGTGTCCTGTACATTCAATAAGGCAGCTTTTGCGACTGTGTTGGTACCGTCGCAAAAGCCTATTACTGGTTTTTGCGACGGGTTCTTCTCCCGTCTCAAAAAATAAAAAAAAAATAAAAAACCCTGTTGATAAATTAATAAAAAAATTAAAATAACCTGTATTAGATAAAAAATTGAAAAATTACAGAATAATATAAATACGTACATAAACAAAAATTGAAAAATAATGAAAATTAATAATATTGTTCAATTCATAGCAATACAGAAATAAAAATTCAGAACAATAACGTCGCATAATACATACATAATGTTGCTCCCAAATTTAAATAACATAAATCAAAATCAAAATCAAAATCAAAAGTTTTCGTCTTCATTCGTTCGTGGGTTACAAAAACAAAAATTAGTCATAATCTTGATACGCCCGCATTCCAGAAAAAAGCCAACTGCTACTCAGGAAATATCTGAAAAAAACAAGATAAAAATAATTAAAAACCATATAATGTGTTAATATTTTAATTATAGAAAAATATAAAAAAAAATTGATTACTATATAATTAGAAAGATAGTTTAGTAAATAATTTTGACAAACCGAAATCCGGCTCTAACTCCCAAACCGGGAACCCGATTCGAGCCCCGTCTTCTTCCACAAGTCTCTCGTGCCTAGGCGGTCGTGTGTGCCAAGTTTCGTGCTAAACCGACGCCGTTTGGTGATTTTGGGGCGTTAACGCCTCGAATTCAAGTTTCTTAAGGAAGTTGTTTACCTAAAGTGAAATCCGGCTCTAACTCCCAAACCGGGAAGCCGATTCGAGCCCCGTCTTCTCCCACAAGTCTCCCGTGCCTAGGCGGTCGTGTGTGCCAAGTTTCGTGCTAAACCGACGCCATTTGGTGATTTTGGGGCGTTAATGCCTCGAATTCAAGTTTCTTAAGGAAGTTGTTTGCCTAAAGTGAAATCCGACTCTAACTCCCAAGCCGGGAACCCGATTCGAGCCCCGTCTTCTCCCACAAGTCTCTCGTGCCTAGGCGGTCGTGTGTGCCAAGTTTCGTGCTAAACCGACGCCGTTTGGTGATTTTGGGGCGTTAACGCCTCGAATTCAAGTTTCTTAAGGAAGTTGTTTGCCTAAAGTGAAATCCGGCTCTAACTCCCAAGCCGGGAACCCGATTCGAGCCCCGTCTTCTCCCACAAGTCTCTCGTGCCTAGGCGGTCGTGTGTGCCAAGTTTCGTGCTAAACCGACGCCGTTTGGTGATTTTGGGGCGTTAACGCCTCGAATTCAAGTTTCTTAAGGAAGTTGTTTACCTAAAGTGAAATCCGGCTCTAACTCCCAAATCGGGAAGCCGATTCGAGCCCCGTCTTCTCCCACAAGTCTCTCGTGCCTAGACGGTCGTGTGTGCCAAGTTTCGTGCTAAACCGACGCCGTTTGGTGATTCTGGGGCGTTAACGCCTCGAATTCAAGTTTCTTAAGGAAGTTGTTTGCCTAAAGTGAAATCCGACTCTAACTCCCAAGCCGGGAACCCGATTCGAGCCCCGTCTTCTCCCACAAGTCTCTCGTGCCTAGGCGGTCGTGTGTGCCAAGTTTCGTGCTAAACCGACGCCGTTTGGTGATTTTGGGGCGTTAACGCCTCGAATTCAAGTTTCTTAAGGAAGTTGTTTGCCTAAAGTGAAATCCGCCTCTAACTCCCAAGCCGGGAAGCCGATTCGAGCCCCGTCTTCTCCCACAAGTCTCTCGTGCCTAGGCGGTCGTGTGTGCCAAGTTTCGTGCTAAACCGACGCCGTTTGGTGATTTTGGGGCGTTAACGCCTCGAATTCAAGTTTCTTAAGGAAGTTGTTTGCCTAAAGTGAAATCCGGCTCTAACTCCCAAGCCGGGAACCCGATTCTAGCCCCGTCTTCTCCCACAAGTCTCTCGTGCCTAGGCGGTCGTGTGTGCCAAGTTTCGTGCTAAACCGACGCCGTTTGGTGATTTTGGGGCGTTAACGCCTCGAATTCAAGTTTCTTAAGGAAGTTGTTTGCCTAAAGTGAAATCCGGCTCTAACTCCCAAGCCGGGAACCCGATTCGAGCCCCGTCTTCTCCCACAAGTCTCTCGTGCCTAGGCGGTCGTGTGTGCCAAGTTTCGTGCTAAACCGACGCCGTTTGGTGATTTTGGGGCGTTAACGCCTCGAATTCAAGTTTCTTAAGGAAGTTGTTTGCCTAAAGTGAAATCCGCCTCTAACTCCCAAGCCGGGAAGCCGATTCGAGCCCCGTCTTCTCCCACAAGTCTCTCGTGCCTAGACGGTCGTGTGTGCCAAGTTTCGTGCTAAACCGACGCCGTTTGGTGATTTTGGGGCGTTAACGCCTCGAATTCAAGTTTCTTAAGGAAGTTGTTTGCCTAAAGTGAAATCCGCCTCTAACTCCCAAGCCGGGAACCCGATTCGAGCCCCGTCTTCTCCCACAAGTCTCTCGTGCCTAGGCGGTCGTGTGTGCCAAGTTTCGTGCTAAACCGACGCCGTTTGGTGATTTTGGGGCGTTAACGCCTCGAATTCAAGTTTCTTAAGGAAGTTGTTTGCCTAAAGTGAAATCCGCCTCTAACTCCCAAGCCGGGAAGCCGATTCGAGCCCCGTCTTCTCCCACAAGTCTCTCGTGCCTAGACGGTCGTGTGTGCCAAGTTTCGTGCTAAACCGACGCCGTTTGGTGATTTTGGGGCGTTAACGCCTCGAATTCAAGTTTCTTAAGGAAGTTGTTTGCCTAAAGTGAAATCCGCCTCTAACTCCCAAGCCGGCAACCCGATTCGAGCCCCATCTTCTCCCACAAGTCTCTCGTGCCTAGGCGGTCGTGTGTGCCAAGTTTCGTGCTAAACCGACGCCGTTTGGTGATTTTGGGGCGTTAACGCCTCGAATTCAAGTTTCTTAAGGAAGTTGTTTGCCTAAAGTGAAATCCGGCTCTAACTCCCAAGCCGGGAACCCGATTCGAGCCCCGTCTTCTCCCACAAGTCTCTCGTGCCTAGGCGGTCGTGTGTGCCAAGTTTCGTGCTAAACCGACGCCGTTTGGTGATTTTGGGGCGTTAACGCCTCGAATTCAAGTTTCTTAAGGAAGTTGTTTGCCTAAAGTGAAATCCGGCTCTAACTCCCAAGCCGGGAACCCGATTCGAGCCCCGTCTTCTCCCACAAGTCTCTCGTGCCTAGGCGGTCGTGTGTGCCAAGTTTCGTGCTAAACCGACGCCGTTTGGTGATTTTGGGGCGTTAACGCCTCGAACTCAAGTTTCTTAAGGAAGTTGTTTGCCTAAAGTGAAATCCGGCTCTAACTCCCAAGCCGGGAACCCGATTCGAGCCCCGTCTTCTCCCACAAGTCTCTCGTGCCTAGGCGGTCGTGTGTGCCAAGTTTCGTGCTAAACCGACGCCGTTTGGTGATTTTGGGGCGTTAACGCCTCGAATTCAAGTTTCTTAAGGAAGTTGTTTGCCTAAAGTGAAATCCGGCTCTAACTCCCAAGCCGGGAACCCGATTCGAGCCCCGTCTTCTCCCACAAGTCTCTCGTGCCTAGGCGGTCGTGTGTGCCAAGTTTCGTGCTAAACCGACGCCGTTTGGTGATTTTGGGGCGTTAACGCCTCGAATTCAAGTTTCTTAAGGAAGTTGTTTGCCTAAAGTGAAATCCGCCTCTAACTCCCAAGCCGGGAAGCCGATTCGAGCCCCGTCTTCTCCCACAAGTCTCTCGTGCCTAGACGGTCGTGTGTGCCAAGTTTCGTGCTAAACCGACGCCGTTTGGTGATTTTGGGGCGTTAACGCCTCGAATTCAAGTTTCTTAAGGAAGTTGTTTGCCTAAAGTGAAATCCGCCTCTAACTCCCAAGCCGGGAACCCGATTCGAGCCCCGTCTTCTCCCACAAGTCTCTCGTGCCTAGGCGGTCGTGTGTGCCAAGTTTCGTGCTAAACCGACGCCGTTTGGTGATTTTGGGGCGTTAACGCCTTGAATTCAAGTTTCTTAAGGAAGTTGTTTGCCTAAAGTGAAATCCGGCTCTAACTCCCAAGCCGGGAACCCGATTCGAGCCCCGTCTTCTCCCACAAGTCTCTCGTGCCTAGGCGGTCGTGTGTGCCAAGTTTCGTGCTAAACCGACGCCGTTTGGTGATTTTGGGGCGTTAACGCCTCGAATTCAAGTTTCTTAAGGAAGTTGTTTGCCTAAAGTGAAATCCGGCTCTAACTCCCAAGCCGGGAACCCGATTCGAGCCCCGTCTTCTCCCACAAGTCTCTCGTGCCTAGGCGGTCGTGTGTGCCAAGTTTCGTGCTAAACCGACGCCGTTTGGTGATTTTGGGGCGTTAACGCCTCGAATTCAAGTTTCTTAAGGAAGTTGTTTGCCTAAAGTGAAATCCGGCTCTAACTCCCAAGCCGGGAACCCGATTCGAGCCCCGTCTTCTCCCACAAGTCTCTCGTGCCTAGGCGGTCGTGTGTGCCAAGTTTCGTGCTAAACCGACGCCGTTTGGTGATTTTGGGGCGTTAACGCCTCGAACTCAAGTTTCTTAAGGAAGTTGTTTGCCTAAAGTGAAATCCGGCTCTAACTCCCAAGCCGGGAACCCGATTCGAGCCCCGTCTTCTCCCACAAGTCTCTCGTGCCTAGGCGGTCGTGTGTGCCAAGTTTCGTGCTAAACCGACGCCGTTTGGTGATTTTGGGGCGTTAACGCCTCGAATTCAAGTTTCTTAAGGAAGTTGTTTGCCTAAAGTGAAATCCGCCTCTAACTCCCAAGCCGGGAAGCCGATTCGAGCCCCGTCTTCTCCCACAAGTCTCTCGTGCCTAGACGGTCGTGTGTGCCAAGTTTCGTGCTAAACCGACGCCGTTTGGTGATTTTGGGGCGTTAACGCCTCGAATTCAAGTTTCTTAAGGAAGTTGTTTGCCTAAAGTGAAATCCGCCTCTAACTCCCAAGCCGGGAACCCGATTCGAGCCCCGTCTTCTCCCACAAGTCTCTCGTGCCTAGGCGGTCGTGTGTGCCAAGTTTCGTGCTAAACCGACGCCGTTTGGTGATTTTGGGGCGTTAACGCCTCGAATTCAAGTTTCTTAAGGAAGTTGTTTGCCTAAAGTGAAATCCGGCTCTAACTCCCAAGCCGGGAACCCGATTCGAGCCCCGTCTTCTCCCACAAGTCTCTCGTGCCTAGGCGGTCGTGTGTGCCAAGTTTCGTGCTAAACCGACGCCGTTTGGTGATTTTGGGGCGTTAACGCCTCGAATTCAAGTTTCTTAAGGAAGTTGTTTGCCTAAAGTGAAATCCGGCTCTAACTCCCAAGCCGGGAACCCGATTCGAGCCCCGTCTTCTCCCACAAGTCTCTCGTGCCTAGGCGGTCGTGTGTGCCAAGTTTCGTGCTAAACCGACGCCGTTTGGTGATTTTGGGGCGTTAACGCCTCGAACTCAAGTTTCTTAAGGAAGTTGTTTGCCTAAAGTGAAATCCGGCTCTAACTCCCAAGCCGGGAACCCGATTCGAGCCCCGTCTTCTCCCACAAGTCACTCGTGCCTAGGCGGTCGTGTGTGCCAAGTTTCGTGCTAAACCGACGCCGTTTGGTGATTTTGGGGCGTTAACGCCTCGAATTCAAGTTTCTTAAGGAAGTTGTTTGCCTAAAGTGAAATCCGCCTCTAACTCCCAAGCCGGGAAGCCGATTCGAGCCCCGTCTTCTCCCACAAGTCTCTCGTGCCTAGACGGTCGTGTGTGCCAAGTTTCGTGCTAAACCGACGCCGTTTGGTGATTTTGGGGCGTTAACGCCTCGAATTCAAGTTTCTTAAGGAAGTTGTTTGCCTAAAGTGAAATCCGGCTCTAACTCCCAAGCCGGGAACCCGATTCGAGCCCCGTCTTCTCCCACAAGTCTCTCGTGCCTAGGCGGTCGTGTGTGCCAAGTTTCGTGCTAAACCGACGCCGTTTGGTGATTTTGGGGCGTTAACGCCTCGAATTCAAGTTTCTTAAGGAAGTTGTTTGCCTAAAGTGAAATCCGCCTCTAACTCCCAAGCCGGGAACCCGATTCGAGCCCCGTCTTCTCCCACAAGTCTCTCGTGCCTAGGCGGTCGTGTGTGTCAAGTTTCGTGCTAAACCGACGCCGTTTGGTGATTTTGGGGCGTTAACGCCTCGAATTCAAGTTTCTTAAGGAAGTTGTTTGCCTAAAGTGAAATCCGGCTCTAACTCCCAAGCCGGGAACCCGATTCGAGCCCCGTCTTCTCCCACAAGTCTCTCGTGCCTAGGCGGTCGTGTGTGCCAAGTTTCGTGCTAAACCGACGCCGTTTGGTGATTTTGGGGCGTTAACGCCTCGAACTCAAGTTTCTTAAGGAAGTTGTTTGCCTAAAGTGAAATCCGGCTCTAACTCCCAAGCCGGGAACCCGATTCGAGCCCCGTCTTCTCCCACAAGTCTCTCGTGCCTAGGCGGTCGTGTGTGCCAAGTTTCGTGCTAAACCGACGCCGTTTGGTGATTTTGGGGCGTTAACGCCTCGAATTCAAGTTTCTTAAGGAAGTTGTTTGCCTAAAGTGAAATCCGCCTCTAACTCCCAAGCCGGGAAGCCGATTCGAGCCCCGTCTTCTCCCACAAGTCTCTCGTGCCTAGACGGTCGTGTGTGCCAAGTTTCGTGCTAAACCGACGCCGTTTGGTGATTTTGGGGCGTTAACGCCTCGAATTCAAGTTTCTTAAGGAAGTTGTTTGCCTAAAGTGAAATCCGCCTCTAACTCCCAAGCCGGGAACCCGATTCGAGCCCCGTCTTCTCCCACAAGTCTCTCGTGCCTAGGCGGTCGTGTGTGCCAAGTTTCGTGCTAAACCGACGCCGTTTGGTGATTTTGGGGCGTTAACGCCTCGAATTCAAGTTTCTTAAGGAAGTTGTTTGCCTAAAGTGAAATCCGCCTCTAACTCCCAAGCCGGGAAGCCGATTCGAGCCCCGTCTTCTCCCACAAGTCTCTCGTGCCTAGACGGTCGTGTGTGCCAAGTTTCGTGCTAAACCGACGCCGTTTGGTGATTTTGGGGCGTTAACGCCTCGAATTCAAGTTTCTTAAGGAAGTTGTTTGCCTAAAGTGAAATCCGCCTCTAACTCCCAAGCCGGGAACCCGATTCGAGCCCCGTCTTCTCCCACAAGTCTCTCGTGCCTAGGCGGTCGTGTGTGCCAAGTTTCGTGCTAAACCGACGCCGTTTGGTGATTTTGGGGCGTTAACGCCTCGAATTCAAGTTTCTTAAGGAAGTTGTTTGCCTAAAGTGAAATCCGGCTCTAACTCCCAAGCCGGGAACCCGATTCGAGCCCCGTCTTCTCCCACAAGTCTCTCGTGCCTAGGCGGTCGTGTGTGCCAAGTTTCGTGCTAAACCGACGCCGTTTGGTGATTTTGGGGCGTTAACGCCTCGAATTCAAGTTTCTTAAGGAAGTTGTTTGCCTAAAGTGAAATCCGGCTCTAACTCCCAAGCCGGGAACCCGATTCGAGCCCCGTCTTCTCCCACAAGTCTCTCGTGCCTAGGCGGTCGTGTGTGCCAAGTTTCGTGCTAAACCGACGCCGTTTGGTGATTTTGGGGCGTTAACGCCTCGAATTCAAGTTTCTTAAGGAAGTTGTTTGCCTAAAGTGAAATCCGGCTCTAACTCCCAAGCCGGGAACCCGATTCGAGCCCCGTCTTCTCCCACAAGTCTCTCGTGCCTAGGCGGTCGTGTGTGTCAAGTTTCGTGCTAAACCGACGCCGTTTGGTGATTTTGGGGCGTTAACGCCTCGAATTCAAGTTTCTTAAGGAAGTTGTTTGCCTAAAGTGAAATCCGGCTCTAACTCCCAAGCCGGGAACCCGATTCGAGCCCCGTCTTCTCCCACAAGTCTCTCGTGCCTAGGCGGTCGTGTGTGCCAAGTTTCGTGCTAAACCGACGCCGTTTGGTGATTTTGGGGCGTTAACGCCTCGAACTCAAGTTTCTTAAGGAAGTTGTTTGCCTAAAGTGAAATCCGGCTCTAACTCCCAAGCCGGGAACCCGATTCGAGCCCCGTCTTCTCCCACAAGTCTCTCGTGCCTAGGCGGTCGTGTGTGCCAAGTTTCGTGCTAAACCGACGCCGTTTGGTGATTTTGGGGCGTTAACGCCTCGAATTCAAGTTTCTTAAGGAAGTTGTTTGCCTAAAGTGAAATCCGCCTCTAACTCCCAAGCCGGGAAGCCGATTCGAGCCCCGTCTTCTCCCACAAGTCTCTCGTGCCTAGACGGTCGTGTGTGCCAAGTTTCGTGCTAAACCGACGCCGTTTGGTGATTTTGGGGCGTTAACGCCTCGAATTCAAGTTTCTTAAGGAAGTTGTTTGCCTAAAGTGAAATCCGGCTCTAACTCCCAAGCCGGGAACCCGATTCGAGCCCCGTCTTCTCCCACAAGTCTCTCGTGCCTAGGCGGTCGTGTGTGCCAAGTTTCGTGCTAAACCGACGCCGTTTGGTGATTTTGGGGCGTTAACGCCTCGAATTCAAGTTTCTTAAGGAAGTTGTTTGCCTAAAGTGAAATCCGCCTCTAACTCCCAAGCCGGGAAGCCGATTCGAGCCCCGTCTTCTCCCACAAGTCTCTCGTGCGTAGACGGTCGTGTGTGCCAAGTTTCGTGCTAAACCGACGCCGTTTGGTGATTTTGGGGCGTTAACGCCTCGAATTCAAGTTTCTTAAGGAAGTTGTTTGCCTAAAGTGAAATCCGCCTCTAACTCCCAAGCCGGGAACCCGATTCGAGCCCCGTCTTCTCCCACAAGTCTCTCGTGCCTAGGCGGTCGTGTGTGCCAAGTTTCGTGCTAAACCGACGCCGTTTGGTGATTTTGGGGCGTTAACGCCTCGAATTCAAGTTTCTTAAGGAAGTTGTTTGCCTAAAGTGAAATCCGGCTCTAACTCCCAAGCCGGGAACCCGATTCGAGCCCCGTCTTCTCCCACAAGTCTCTCGTGCCTAGGCGGTCGTGTGTGCCAAGTTTCGTGCTAAACCGACGCCGTTTGGTGATTTTGGGGCGTTAACGCCTCGAATTCAAGTTTCTTAAGGAAGTTGTTTGCCTAAAGTGAAATCCGGCTCTAACTCCCAAGCCGGGAACCCGATTCGAGCCCCGTCTTCTCCCACAAGTCTCTCGTGCCTAGGCGGTCGTGTGTGCCAAGTTTCGTGCTAAACCGACGCCGTTTGGTGATTTTGGGGCGTTAACGCCTCGAACTCAAGTTTCTTAAGGAAGTTGTTTGCCTAAAGTGAAATCCGCCTCTAACTCCCAAGCCGGGAACCCGATTCGAGCCCCGTCTTCTCCCACAAGTCTCTCGTGCCTAGGCGGTCGTGTGTGCCAAGTTTCGTGCTAAACCGACGCCGTTTGGTGATTTTGGGGCGTTAACGCCTCGAATTCAAGTTTCTTAAGGAAGTTGTTTGCCTAAAGTGAAATCCGCCTCTAACTCCCAAGCCGGGAAGCCGATTCGAGCCCCGTCTTCTCCCACAAGTCTCTCGTGCCTAGACGGTCGGGTGTGCCAAGTTTCGTGCTAAACCGACGCCGTTTGGTGATTTTGGGGCGTTAACGCCTCGAATTCAAGTTTCTTAAGGAAGTTGTTTGCCTAAAGTGAAATCCGCCTCTAACTCCCAAGCCGGGAACCCGATTCGAGCCCCGTCTTCTCCCACAAGTCTCTCGTGCCTAGGCGGTCGTGTGTGCCAAGTTTCGTGCTAAACCGACGCCGTTTGGTGATTTTGGGGCGTTAACGCCTCGAATTCAAGTTTCTTAAGGAAGTTGTTTGCCTAAAGTGAAATCCGGCTCTAACTCCCAAGCCGGGAACCCGATTCGAGCCCCGTCTTCTCCCACAAGTCTCTCGTGCCTAGGCGGTCGTGTGTGCCAAGTTTCGTGCTAAACCGACGCCGTTTGGTGATTTTGGGGCGTTAACGCCTCGAACTCAAGTTTCTTAAGGAAGTTGTTTGCCTAAAGTGAAATCCGGCTCTAACTCCCAAGCCGGGAACCCGATTCGAGCCCCGTCTTCTCCCACAAGTCTCTCGTGCCTAGGCGGTCGTGTGTGCCAAGTTTCGTGCTAAACCGACGCCGTTTGGTGATTTTGGGGCGTTAACGCCTCGAATTCAAGTTTCTTAAGGAAGTTGTTTGCCTAAAGTGAAATCCGCCTCTAACTCCCAAGCCGGGAACCCGATTCGAGCCCCGTCTTCTCCCACAAGTCTCTCGTGCCTAGGCGGTCGTGTGTGCCAAGTTTCGTGCTAAACCGACGCCGTTTGGTGATTTTGGGGCGTTAACGCCTCGAATTCAAGTTTCTTAAGGAAGTTGTTTACCTAAAGTGAAATCCGGCTCTAACTCCCAAACCGGGAACCCGATTCGAGCCCCGTCTTCTCCCACAAGTCTCTCGTGCCTAGGCGGTCGTGTGTGCCAAGTTTTGTCCTAAACCGACGCCGTTTGGTGATTTTGGGGCGTTAACGCCTCGAATTCAAGTTTCTGAAACACAAAGATGTATTTTAGCTTAGAATGCAAAGATAAATTGTATACCTGATCTTCTGGTGGTGGTGTATATGGATTCTCGTCTTCTGCAGATTCCCTAAATGCCCGGTGGCCACTCGATGCATCAGGAACCTATGTTAGTCAGTGCATAATGTGTTAATCATATTCGAATTTCATACATAATCTTGAGTGAAAATTGAACTATCAAACAATTGTGATGTTTATATGGAACCTGTCTGTTGGGATCCACACTCGCCCCCTGTGACACAAGGGCCATCATCTCAGCTCTCATCTGCTGCAAATGTGTAGAGAACTCTGCTCGCAGCTCCTCCCTCAACTCATCCCTTAGCTCAGCACGAACCTGCTGCGTGATCTGATCAATAGTCGATGGATGGGGTGTTGACTGTGATGGCCCAGCACCATCCTTATACACCACTCTGCGAGGCACGATTCTCCCGTATGTGCGACAATATCCATGTCTGTCATGACCTATCAACTCATGGAAAATGGCATTCCTAGCCTCCAAAGTCCGACCATCCTCAGGTAGCATAGAGAGTTGACGCTTAAACTCATCCTGTATTGAATAAGACACACAAGTATACGCGAAATTAAGATGGTTGACACACAAAAAATAAACTTTAAATACAATCAAAGGTGTTTGGAAACTACCAAGGTCTGGATAACCTCTGGGTCATCTACTCTACGTGTCATAAGCCAAACATTCATCTTATCAGTAGACTCCCCCTTACTGGTCATCTAAATTTTTTTTTAGAAATATGAAAATTAGAATCCAAATAATTTGCAAATATACAATGTTTATTTATATAGAAAAATAAAACAATAAAATGTAAACCTCATGCCGTATCTGAGAGAAAGTAGTACGCCCTGTGGTATGAGCTATGCCGTGAGCTCGCCGATTTTTAGCGTTCCTACTTGCAATTTTCTATAACAAGTTCAACAAATGTAAGTATGTAAATATGATTTGTATGTTTACATATCATAAATATAACGTAATTGTATACCTCAGCATCGGAAGTACGCCAATACTCTACAAGTTGTTCCCACTGGCTTGGCACAACGTTCATAGGAACATCATCCTTCAGATTAGGATCAGAGCTTCTAGGCTTGAAATACTTAGCCTTAAGCTTGTTCTTGTGATCCTTCCATATACTGTTGCAGTTTTTCATGCAGATTGGCTTGTACTCCTCTGGACATATATTCAAATTGTCCTATAAAACACAAAGTTTAAGGCTAAGTATAACACAAATTTGGAATTCGAATTTGTGGACAAAAATATACTTTTACCTTCACATCCTTCCAGATAGCATCAACAATATCATCAGGCACACTGTTCCAGTCAACAAAAGTAAGAGGAACAATGTTACCATTCCGAACAATAATGCCAAGTTGAGTAGTTAACTTGGCCACGTTATCTCCTATTGGGCAGTAATTTCCATCAAATTGTATGTGCAGCTTTTTACCAGTACCCCACTCTTTAATGCCCTTGGCACATCCTCTACCACGCCTAGTCGAGGTCGATGAAGAACTAACATGACCTGCGATATACAATAATAATAAACAATATGCAATGGTAACAACCAAATGCAAATTTAAATAATGTGAATACAAATCATATCAAATAAACCTGATGTGGGCTGTGAAGAAGTCGAAGGGTCTGCAAAATACAATGAGAATAAACAAGTTATATATAATGAGCATAAATAAATGTATGTGTAAATAATTTTCATGCAACTCAAAGCAAATTTAAATACCTGCGGATGGCTCATAAGCTGATGATGATAGCTGCTGTGGTGCCATTGATGGTGGACGCACCGATGGTAGGCGTGGAGGCCGAGTACATGGTAGCTGCTGTGGTGCCACTGATGGTGGTCGATACGGTGGTAATGGCCCCTCAGATGCTGGTGGCACTAATGGCCCCTCCGATGCTGGCCGATGTGATGCCTCCTCTAATGGTGGTGCTACTGATGTCCTGTTATGTAGCACATCAAACATCATGCGCCGGGGATGATCAGGCTTCCTCTTCCTTCCCATAATAATCTTCAAGCAATATAACATTAATTGACATTAGAAACATAGACAATGGTTTGTCATCAACTATAATATGACATGATTTGAACTAATACAATTACAAAGACAAAGTAAATTAAGAAATTGATGATTAACTACAACCTTGGCCTTAATTGAATTACTAATGTTGATTACATATCAGCCTATTTGAACATCAACTGTTTCCCCTTCTGCGGCTTCCCTCACCCAACCAACTTCTTCATCACGAAGCATTATATTTTCTTCCAATTGTTGGCTCATGTATGGCTCGATTTGTGGATCAGTTGAACTCATATCAAATAAACCTCTTTGAGACATCTTCACCACGACTTGCCAGTCTGGTTGTAACGGGTCTGCAACATACCAAACTTGCTCTGCTTGGGACGCCAAGATGAAAGGTTCATTGGTAATTCGATCATCTCGGTACAACAAATGATTGAAGTTCACCAACGTGAAATTGAAGACATCTTCTTTCTTTCCGTGAATGTTGTCAATCCAATCACACTTAAACAACACATGTTTCTTCTCATTGGAATATCGAATCTCAACAATATCTGTCAATTGTCCATAATAGTACACAGACCCCAGACGAGGATTCTTGTCTTTTCGACTAGCATAACTTATGGTATCTGCCTTCAAAGCTACACCACAATTTTGTGTGGCTCGACGATCATCCATGGCCTTTACTCGATACCGAAACCCATTTAGTATATACCCGTTGAACCTCCTTGCCAGGTTATGAGGACCATTTGCCAATAGAATAAGCTCTTCAGAAAGTATGACATCAGTAGTCCTTCGCAAAGTTTGGACCTATTTAACACGAAATGTAAAATTTAAAATGTAGATCGACTTAAGTAACTAGAATCTATAGAGTTAAATACATACATGTTCCTTGAACCAAATGTGAAAAGTTTCAAAATGTTCACGCCGAAGTTGATGATCGTCGACACGAGGCATTTTGAGCTTAAGTACTTCAAGGTGTTTGCTGTGTAGATTGAAATTTTAGCCATACAAAAATTTTAGTTGAAAATTCAATAAACATAATAAAATATTGAGTGAGTGACTTAACCTACTTTATGAATGGTTGAACCGCGCTTGTATTGCATAAGATGTACCGATGAGCTTGTACCCAAGAAGTATTATCAAGATAAAAGCTTGTGTTTTCACCAGTAGCATGACCCAAATTATCAGCACCACTATAGTTCCTCACGGGTCGACTAGATTTGGTTTCCACATCACTGAGATATTGTGCACAAAAATTCATGCATTCTTCCATAAGATATCCTTTAGCAATTGATCCTTCAGGACGAGCTCTATTACGCACGTATTGCTTCAAAGTAAGAAGATACCTCTCAATTGGATACATCCATCGAAACTGAATCGCTCCACCCAATAACGCTTCATCAGCTAGATGTATAGGCAAGTGCTCCATTATATCAAAAAAACTCGGAGGAAATATTTTCTCTAGATGACAAAGTGTTACAGCGATACGATCTTTAATGTATTGCAAATCCGTCGCACGATTCACTTTCGAACACAATTGTCTAAAGAAATTGCTCAATTCAATCAAGGGTTCAATTACATTCTTCGGTAACGATCTGCGAATAGCCAATGGAATAAGTTGTTGCATCAGAATATGACTATCGTGGCTCTTAAGACCCCCAATGCTTCTATCATGTAAGCGCACACGACGTGATATATTGGATGAATACCCGTCGGGAACTCTTACTTCCTTCAACACTTTCAAGAACAAATCTTTCTCATCCTTGGTCATCGTGAATTGTGCTGGTGGTAAATAGGCTTTATTCGACCCTCTTAACTGCAAATGTAGGGGTTTTCTAATATTCATATCTTGTAAATCACGCCGAGCATTAACACCATCCTTCGATTTTCCTGCAACCCCTAATATTGTCCACAACACATTGTCACAAACATTCTTCTCTATATGCATCACATCGAGGTTGTGTCTTATTAGATTGTGCTCCCAATATGGCAATTCATAAAAGATACTCTTTTTCTTCCAACTATGGGTGCGATGTCCAGCTTTCTCCTTCTCTACCTGTCTCCTATGCCTCTCCTTAAGGTCATCCCTATTGTATTGGGTTAAAATACCCTCAGATTCTAATTGTAGCAACATCTCAGTTCCAGACAACAATTTTGGTTTGAGTCTGACTTCCCGACTACCATCAAATGATACTTTATCCTTCCGGAATTTATGGCCAGTAGGTAAAAATCTGCGATGACCCAAGTATGATTGTTTCCTACTATGCTTCAACCAACACGATGTAGTTTCCTTATTGCAACAAGGACATGCATATTCTCCTTTAGTGCTCCATCCTGACAAGTTTGCGTATGCAGGAAAATCACTAATTGTCCACAGTAAAGCTGCATGCATTTGAAACATTTGATTTGTTGATGCATCAAATGTTGACACACCCTCATTCCATAGTTCTTTCAACTCCTCAATCAACGGTTGCATATAAACATCAATCTTGTCACCAGGTCCTTTCGGGCCGTCAATAAGCACAGATAAAATTAGAAATGGTTGCTTCATGCACATCCATGGCGGCAAGTTGTATGGAATGAGCACAACAGGCCAAGTGCTATGAACTATGTTCATCGTCCTGAATGGGTTAAAACCATCAGATGCTAAGCCAAGCCTTACACTTCGGCAATCATTACTAAAGTCAATATTCCGACGGTCAAAATCTTTCCATGCAAGGGAGTCAGCAGGATGCCTGAAGACACCATCATCAGTTCGTTCCTCTGCATGCCATCTCATTAACTTGGCCGTCTTGGATGACATAAACAACCTCTGCAACCTTGACTTTAAAGGAAAATACCTCATCTGTTTTGCAGCTACTTGTTTGCCACCTGTGTTAGGACCATTTGAACCACCATCACCATTTGATTTCCATCTAGAACTGTTGCATATGACACATTTATCAAGATTGGCGTCCTCGTTTCGAAACAACATGCAACTGTTGGGACATGCATCCCACGTCTCATACGTGAAGCCCAAATCTGTTGTGACCTTTTGAGCTTTATAATATGAGTCCGGGAGTTTCACACCCAACGGAAACGCCTCATTCAATAACTCAAGCAACATGTCAACAGACTTGTCCGTCCACTGATTAAGCACCTTCAAATGTAGAAGTCGAACAATGAATGACAAAGATGTGAACTTCTGACAACCCGGATACAATTCACTTTGTGCATCTTGAAGAAGTTTGAAATACTTTGCAGTCTCTGCATTTGGACCGAGCTGGGGTTCAGATGCACGGGGATCAGGCCCCTGTGGTTCATCACCCTCAACACTTGTACCGACATGTGGATTTCCCATAGCCCCTTGTATCATTCCAATCATATCATCTCCAATGTCTAAATTAGCTAATGTTTCATTCTCTCGATTACTATGCAGAGATATGTAAGATTCCCCATGATTAATCCAATGTTTGTATTTTTTAAAAAAATCATTCAAAATCAGATGCTCCCGTACACCATCTCGTACAAAATAGTATCGATTCTCACACTTCCTACACGGACAACTGATCATCGAACCTTCAACCCTATTGGTGTAGGCAAACACAAGGAATTCATCAATCCCATTAATGTATTCACTCGACATCCTATTTGGCAAATCAATCCAACTCTTATCCATCATCTGTACACATCCACAAGAATATCTCACCAAAGTAACTCTAAATATAATACCTACACATAAATATTCACTCGACATCCTATTTGGCAAATTAACGAAATGTCTAAAATTCCTATTTAAGAGCATATGATTTGGAAAAAATAAAAAAATAAAAAACTTGAAGGATTGAATGGTAAAATTGATAATTTATGGATGAAATAGAAAAAAAAATGATAATTTAAACTTAAAGGATTAGAGCATATGATTAGAGCATATGATTTTGATAAACTATTTCTAATTAGAGCATATGATTTTGACAAACTATTTCTAATTAGACAAACTATATATATATGCATATAATTTTTACTGATTTTGACAAACTATTTCTAATTAGAGCATATGATTTGGAAAAAATAAAAAAATAAAAAACTTGAAGGATTGAATGGTAAAATTGATAATTTATGGATGAAATAGAAAAAAAAAATGATAATTTAAACTTAAAGGATTAGAGCATATGATTAGAGCATATGATTTTGACAAACTATTTCTAATTAGAGCATATGATTTTGACAAACTATTTCTAATTAGACAAACTATATATATATGCATATAATTTTTACTGATTTTGACAAACTATTTCTAATTAGAGCATATGATTTGGAAAAAATAAAAAAATAAAAAACTTGAACGATTGAATGGTAAAATTGATAATTTATGGATGAAATAGAAAAAAAAAATGATAATAGTTGAAGAGATATAAATGAAAACAACCATAAAAATAATTAAAAAAACTTAAAAACACTAATTGATAATAATTGATAATAATTGATAAATGTTGATAATAATTAAAAAATAAACAGTTTTATATATATATATATATATAGACAGATTTATTAATAACCATGAGACAAATCTGTTATATATAGACAGATTTCAGATTTATATACATATATATAGACAGATTTATTAATTAAAGTATGTTCTTAATTAAAGTATGTTATTAATAAACAGATTTATATACATATATATAGACAAATTTATATATATATATATATATATATAACAGATTTATATATATAGATTTCAGATAAACAGATTTATATATATATATAGACAGATTTCAGATTTATATATATATATATATAGATTTATATACATTTCAGATTTATATATATATATATAGATTTATATACATTTCAGATATATATATATATAGATTTATATAGATTTATATACATTGCATATATATATATATATAGACAGATTCATATATATATATACACAGACCGAGAGAGAGAGAGAGAGAGAGAGAGAGAGAGAGAGAGAGAGAGCATACGCAGAGGGAGAGAGGGTCGTCGCCGGAGCACCACTCTTGTCGCCGGAGCCGTCGCCGCCGCACCACCGCTGTCTTCCTCGTAGGCCGTTTGGGAAATTTGGGGGTGAAGTTAGGGATTTGGTGAGGAGGATCGAGCGGGAGGCAGAAGGAAAAAGGGAGGGTTTTTTTTTTGGACTTTTTGCGACGGTATGATGTACACCGTCGCAAATAGAACGAAAAACGGTGCCGTTTGCATTAATCCTTTTTTGCGACGGAAATTTGCCGTCGCAAATGATATATGCCGTCTAAAAAAAAAGGTTTTTTGCGACGGTTTTATTTACCGTCGCTAATACTTCCCCATTTCCGACGCCTCCGCTTAGTTTCATTACCGACGGGTCAGTACCGTCGCTAAAGGCTATTATTTGCGACAGTAGAAGTTACCGTCGCAAAAAACGGTTTTTTGCGACGGGGGGCGCGGCGTCGCTAAAAACCCCGTCTTTTTTGCTATATTTTCCTGTAGTGATATGGGTATCAATAGGAGGCCCCTTCGGAACTCATTGTATCTAGCAACTTTCCTCTCCCTATCTCTGTAAACTACACAACCACTCATATGGATCAGCCCCTTTTATTTCATAAACAAGTATATTACAAAGATTACTCTGATACGCATTTACATTTGATTTGTTTATATAATGAATTGATTTCAAACGAGTTATTAACCAGTAGAATTCAAGTAGCTTGAATCATTTAACAGAAAATTACCTTCCAGAGCAGGTAGGTCAACGGGATTAGGCCTATCAGTGCCATCTACATTTTGGGGAATAATTTCCCTAAGCCAGAGAGGATAATTCCAAAGCTCAAGGGCTCCACATGATTGGTGACCCATCGAAACCATTTGCCTTGTAAATCCTATTTCTGTTAATGCCTTTTCTCCTTTGTGGCCAACCAGATTTGGTAAAGGAACCCTGTTTAATTATTTATTTAATTAATTTTTATACATTTTCTTTATTAGGGAAAAAAAATCCAGAAATTTGATGATGAACGAATACGAGAGAGAGAGCGTTTTTCTTTACTTTTTAACCAACGGTAGAGATTTGTTGAGACTGGGTGATGCAGTGATGTCCCTGAGGAGAAGGTGATCAGGTAGAAGCGAGTGCATCCTATAAACACTGACAAATTCCTCAGTCAAGGAGTAGGGTACCCCATGATTCTCTGGCTTCCTTAGGCCCACAAGCCCTCCTAATATTGCTCCACCAACGTGTCCAAATGTATCCTTGAATTTCTTTCCCAATAATCCATACCTGAAATAATGGACTTAATTCATTGTAAGAAAAAAAAACTCCAACTATATAATAAACCCCACATTTTCCTTCCACAGAAATGGAAAACAACCACTTATAAACATGTATTTTTCAAGATAAACAGATTTGATTTTGGAATTGGGCCTAATAGTATCTCTCTAAGAGCATCTCCAACGGTTACTCAGATTTTTCACCAAATTTGAGTAAAAAATGACTCATTTTACCAATTTGATACCACTCGCTCCAACGGTGCACTTTCATCAAATTTGTGCCAGGGACAACCGGTTGGTCGACCGGTTAAGCGAAATTTTTTTTTTTTTTTTTTGATTTTTTTTTTTTTTTGAACTTTTTGAACCTTTTAGTGGTCGACCGGCTGGTCGACCGGTTAGGCAAAATTTTTTTTTTTTTTTTTTTTTTTACTGTTTGAACCTTTTTCTTCGAACCGTTTGAACCTTTAGGCGGTCAACCGGTTGGTCAACCGGCCGGGCAACCGGCTGGTTGACCGGTTGGTCTCTCCCAACAGTTAGGAACAGTGATTTGGTAAAATGCTTCGCCTGTTCTCATTTTGGTACAAGATTTGCTGAATTCTGGATTTGATATCGATTTGGTGAAACCGTTGGAGCTCAAAAAAGTGACTTTTTCATCAAATTTTGAATTTGATATCAGGTTTGCTGAAGCGTTGGAGATGGTCTAAGTATTTTCTTTCATTTGTTGGGTCTAATTAGCAAAGTTTGTTTTACCAGTTGGCACGCATTGAAGCAAGCAACGTGTCAGTTTTAAGAAGCTCAACAGTCCAATCAATGGTATGGATCTTTGCAATTACAGCAGAAGTCACAAGCCTTGCATGCCGGTATAATTCTTCGTCCTCCATCTCCTGGTACTCTTTCTACAAATATTTACACAAGGGTTAATATAAATAAGTAATAAAAAGCATATGCGTATTATCAACTTTTTCTTTCTTTCTTTTTAATCACTTTTGATATGTGTTACTTGATTCTCTTAATATTGCTATATTGCATACTATGGCTCCGTTTGAGAAGAAAAAAGTCAGGTTTTTTTAATTAAAATAGTCACAAAAAAATAAAATAAGCTTTTTAACTTAATAAAACAAAACATCACATCCAACTCATAATCATTATATTCTTTTTCTCATAAAAAAGTCAAAAAAAACCAAAAAAATTAAAAATCTTTCCCAAACGAGACTTTTTAGCTCCAAACTAAAAAAATTAAAAAAATCAAAAAGCCAACCCACTCCCCAAACGAAACCTATAATTTGTGAAGAAGTACCTTGAGGGCATCACAGACAGCATTATGCTCCAGGATGAAGAGGGCCTGCAATGTGAAAAGGCCAGCCCAGCCATTACGAATATCGCCGGACAGAGCAGTACCATCTTGGTCATGAAGAAGAAGGCCATCTTTTGATATTTTTAGCTTCCCATCTTTGAAAGTCCTCACTTTCTCCGACTTCTCTGCATTACTCCCATAAATAGCACTTCCATCCCTATTCACATTACATTACATCACATCTCATTACTTTTTTTTATACGATCATCAATGTGAACTCCACATTGATCCCACGAAACCAAACCATTCGCCTGAGCCATATATATAGATATGAATTATAGAGGATTGAGTTTCTCTCTCTTGTCCTTAATAAGACTAGGAAGGTGTTGTTGGGCTTATTGAGTTCACTTTTATGTCTCGTTTCGATTATCTGAACTGTTCATATTTTAGGATTCGTCGAGTACATTATCTTTACAAAGAATCAAGTTGATCGGGATAACAATAACCACGTGTGTGGATCAGTTTTATGTAAAAAAAAAAAATGAATGAAATAAACGGTTCATACAAAACTGATCTGAACACGTGATTGCCGTTATCCAATCACCTTAATTTTTTTGCAAGGATGATATACACGCACGAATCCTAAAATATGAACAATTCAAATTATTAAAACGGAGCCCAATAGCACCTTAAGGACTGGAGAGAAGCTTAGTCCTAAATTATAATGGGCAAAATTACCCATGAGTCATTCTTTGAAAAGTGTGTTTTATTTAATTCCAAAACTTTATAGATAAATCCAAAAGTCCTGTGTTTATTTATCTTCTTTTCTTTTTCTGCACCTTGTTTCTTCTCTTTATCTCTCTTTCTCTAATATCTGGCGACGACGATGACTACGACCATGCCTTTCTTATTTTCTTTTTTTTTTCTAATCTGTAATCACCGGCGACTACCATTGATTAAGGTTTACCAACAACCACCGAGTACCGACTCCTAACTTCACGCTCACCAACGGTGAAGGAGATGAGTTTTTGACGAAGAAGATGTGTAGATCTATTTAAATCTGATGTAGATTTACTCAGATCTATATCAGATTTGGCTAGATTTAAACTAAAAATAGTTGTCGGAGTACAAGTCTCTCTCTCTATAGGTCTCTTTTATTCGATCTCTTAATTTTTTTAATTTTTTCTGTACTACACACTTCTATTTTTGTATTTAATGGAGAAAATTTTCAAATTCTGAACAAATTATTTTTGAGTTTTAGTTATAGGAAGTGAAAATTGTAAAATTTTACAGTTTTAGTTTTTTGGGTGCTAAAACGAATATTCTTTAGAATTGTAAAATTTTACAATTACATAACTTTCTTTAGAACTATAAAATTTTGAAGTTTCATAACATATTTTTCAATTTGATTAATAAGGATAAATGCTTAATAGAATCATGCTTTGAAATTGTAACATTTTATAGTTTCAAAGCTTGTTTTTCAATTTGATCAATATTGGAGATTATTTTCTTAAATTCTACAAAAATTAAAAATAACATATGTTTTTTTCCCCATATTGTTACTGTTTGTTGTTGTTACGTTTTTTTTCTTCTTTCGGTTTATCAATATTTAGTACATTTGTTATGTTTTTTCATTTTATTATTATTATCTTTTTTTTGACAATGTTCTAGACATTCCAGTGAATATCTGGTGATAGTTTTAACATCGAACGAATATTCTAGATATTCCGGCAGCTTCTTGTGACGTTTAGAACACTCCGGCGATAGTCCAGTGAGTTTCCGGTGATACTCAGGAGACTTTCCAATAATGTTGAACATTTCGGTAAGTTTTCGGTAATCGCCTGACGGAAGTCCGGTAGTGATAGGATGTAGCAATGTCTTTAAATTAAATAAAAAAAACAAAATCAGATTTTTTGGTAATAATTAAAAATATGTAAGACTAATTAATTGGTACAAATATTTTATTTTAAGATTAGATAAGTTTTGAATTTTGTATATCAGCCCTATCAATAAATTTCCCAATTAATTGCCTTACCACCAAGGGGTTCGGATGTTCAAGTAACCGCTTTTGAGGTCATAAAAACCAGTCGAAACCTCCTTAGTCTTGTAAAATTTGAAAGATTGAAGTGGGCATTGATTTGCAACTTCTCTTGGTGCCGTAAGTTCAATCTACAACAATCATTCATCACTCATATATATTATATTATCCAGAGTGATCAAAAGTATCAGAAAATGATATTTCTATCGAAAAAAATTATTGGAACATAACTGATATGAACATTTGAAGAACATACCTGATTGGTATCTTCTAAGTGATCAATCCAGTCATGAATCATGAACTGTATCCAAGAAGCTGCTATCATGTTGAATTGCTTTCCATTGTCTTTCATTGTTCTACGTGCCAGTAGTTTTGTGGCAACCACTATAGGATCCGGCTTCAGGAGCTACATATTTTCATAAAAAAATAAAATAAAATAAAAAATTTGATTAATGAATATAATTTAAACATTAGAGATTCTAAATTTTTTCAACACAAATGTGATCTGTTTTTGTATGTGTATTTTACTTGACTAATCCTACAAAATGAACTATTTAAATTATCTTGATGGCTAAGTGATTATCACCAAAACTCTCAGTGGGTTTTCCAATGAATATAATAATGAAAATTGACTTAAAACTATAATATGAAAGTTATAAGTGTGAAATTTCAATTTTTTTTTTCAATTAATAAGCTTTTTGAAATATCATCACAAATCATTTAATAAAAAATGAAAACAATTATAATTTTTTATTTTAAAAATATATATAAAAATCATCCAACAAAAATTATAAACATACACATTTTATTTACACATTAAAACACAAATTGCCTATATATTTTCTACGAAGACTCCAAAATCAACACAAAAAGTTGATTTCTAAAATCAAATCAACAAACACAAATTATATATAAATATTATATTAGAAAATATGGACTAAGATGATAGAAGTTATTTTGTGATTTCCGCACCGTGATATTGTGCATGAATATCCAACGAAAATGGTAACAGCTATAAATGAAGGATAAACTATCATTTTAAAATATGGGGTAAAAGTGTAATAAATATATATATATATATATATATATTTAAAAAAGATTGGTGCTATTAGCACCCTATAAATTATTTTGGACCCCCACTTAAAAATTTTGAAACTCCTAAAATTTCTTTTCTCCCTCTAAATAATACTAAAATTATCCTTAAACATTTCACCCATTGAATGCACACTCTCCACACCCCAAAAAAAACTCATTTCTAAAAAACCCTAACAAAACCCACTAAGAAAAAGAAGAGTCTCATCCTTTTTAGTCTCATCCTTTTCAAAACCCACAAAGAAGAAGAAGAAGAAGAAGAAGAAGAAGAAGAAGAAGAATATTGTGTCTGTCTATTTAACAAACTTTCCATATGACATTTTTCATTATTCTCAAATCCAAGCTCTTGATTTGGGCCACAATAATCTTTCAGGGGATATTCCAATACAAAACTTGTCTATGGTTGTCACTAACCTTACTTTTCTTAACCTATCATACAATCACTTTTCGGAGATTAAGGCCAAGTTTGGGAAGACTAAAAAAGTGCACTTTTTGTCTTTTTGGACTAAAAAATTGAGGTTGAAAATATGGATGTTTGGGTTAACTTTTTGACTTTTTATTGAAAAATGTGTAATAAAAAATTGTAAAAATTGATTTGTAGGGAAAAATTTGAATTGGGAGTTGTGCAGCCGTAATTGTTGACTTTTGGTGAATAGTGTTAACTTTTTAACTTTTTGAGTAACTTTTTGGCTTTTTAGCTTTTTTTGAACTCCCCAAACTTGGCCTAAATCTTTGATTCCCAATTCTTAAAACGGTTTAGTTTTTCGAGTTTTCTTCATTCTGGACTCATCTCAGATCACAAAAAGTTTAAAATCAATGTTCGATTATTGATTCCTGAAGAAATAAACAATATTCGGGCCTGTGTTCCCGAATTTCGGTCATATGTTTGGAAGTTCAGTCCTGAAAAAATGATGAACATAATTTTTTTTTTATTTTTGCCATTTTTTTTAAGAAACTTACATTTACAAGGCCAATCTCCTCTGAGTTAAGAACAACATCAAAACTATGAACCTCCTCTAAACTTTTATTGTTGTAATCCTCTCGTCTTATGGAGTTGTGGTTGCTAGGAAAATTTCCACTCATTGTCATAGTCGGAAAAGTATAAGCAATCAAATAGTTACCGCCGTTACCGCCAGAATATTGCCGCTAAAGGGTTTTTGAGGTTTTGAGGATAGGTAGATTTGGAAGGTGAGATTTGGGAAAGATGGATGAGTGATGATGGAAGTGGGTGCTCTCATAAACGCATATTCATAATGTAGTGGATATGTAGGTTTAATTGTGAGATGGAGTGTCCCAAAATTAATGATGTCATTTGTAATAATTTTATTTGAGGTTATTATTGTAATAAAAAAAGATAAAAATTAAAGAGTCTAAAATAATTTATGGAGTGCTAATAGCAGCACTCTTAAAAAAAGAACTCCAATTTGCAAGATTTTTTTGGCCGTATCGTATTGACAAAAATGATCTTATCCATTCATTTCGTAAACCCAGTAATAAAGATAAATTAGGTAAAAAAACCAGTTTTATTGAACATCATTTTTTAAAATGCACAATAATTATGAGTTTAAATTCAAATTATTCATTAATTTTATAAAAGAAAATATAATATATTTAACTATTCATATATGATAAAATTAATTTTTTTCACAAATGATTTTTATGTCAAGTTTTACGAAATGAATAGTTTATATCAACATTATGAGTTATAAGCCCAAAGTAAGAGTTACAAAATGAGAGACAAATTAGAAGATTTTTTGTGGGAGACCTCTTGGTGGGATTAATACTGAGAGGGTAATTTATATACGAATTGGGCCGAGCTGGGCTTTTATGGGCCTCAGTACGAAGGGCTGAGTAAAGAGGTCATAAGGTTACTCCGATCTTGAAGAGGCTTAAAGTTAGCCCGGTCTCAAGCCTAGAAGGTAGACCGGTCCGAGGGACTATTGATGTTAGTCCGGTCGAAGGACGCTTTGTAGTTAGACCGGTTTAAGGATGCTTTGAACTTATACCGGTCATGGCGCAGTGAAACAAGATTGGTCTAAACCTTGATAAAAGATAGTTCGGTTTTGGGCATACATGGTTTGTTGAAAAACTATGGACAGAGAATCGAACTAGGTATGGTTCGGCTAAGCGTAGTCGTGATTACTTCGGTCGTATGGTAGGTCGGCCATGGAAGAACCATCTCACTTGGTTTAAGCAGTGAGGGGGGGTTGAAGGATAAGCATTATCCTTCAGGAGTATGAATCCTAGGAGAACTCTGCATGGAGGAGTAAAAGTCCTACTAGGATTGTGCCACGCAAAACCTATAAAAGCTCACAAACATCACCTATGGAGAGGTAACACAACTTTGATTCCTGAATACACAGAGCTTTTGTCTATTTGTCTATTTTGCTGACTTAGGCATCGGAGAGGTTTCCGGCACACACCCGCCGGCTAGCTCACGTTTGTGTTTTCAGGGAGTAAAGCGACGACGTTTGGAGGAGCGCAGACTTGATCAACAGGATTATACGAGAAGGTTTATTTCTTTCCCGTACAATTGGCGCCGTCTGTGGGAAGAACAGACAGGACAAAACCTCTTGATCAAGCTTTACCTCTTTAGGAACAATGGCGCACAATGAAGATTTACCACAGTCCGCCATCGACGGGCAAACACCAGATGGGGGTGCAAGGCGTGAAGGACTACTTTCTATCCCTCCCATGGCGGACTTGGAGCGCCAACGACATAACTCCAGGAGGGATACTAGGGGAAGGCGGACTAACAGCCCCCGTCACTCTCATTCACAAAGTCCTGACAGGTAAAGGCGGAGGATTAATCCTCAAGTTCTGAAGGATCGCGTGAAGGAGCAAGACGAATTAATAAGGAAGATGGCGGCGAACATGGAGGCCTTGAAGCACCAGATGAAGGGAAAAGAAGTGGCGACAGGAGAGGGGCGCAAAAACAAAAAGCCCCCTCGCCGCTCAGAAGACCATGGAAGGCATTCCACACCATCACAAGCAGAGAGTAGAAGCCTCAGGATAGGCGATACTCAGTCTAGAACCTCCAGAACTCATTACTCCAGGTCTGAGAGAACGAGATCATTGAGGTCTTACACAGAGGGAAGTACCTACCGACCCTCACACTCGCACCAAACATCATCCAAATAGACTGAGTTGCCCAGATCATCCGATTTGCAGATCATGCTGGAAGAAAAGGCACGATGGAAGGAGGACACCAGGGCGCGCGACCCTCGCAGAGTTTCTGCCCTTCAACGATTGGCTCCTCGATCGCATGGAAGCGTCGAGGTTGGAATGCCATTACCACGCCCTGCCTACGAACCGACGGACAATGCATTAGCAAGGCTGCAGACCTCGCCGTTCGTTCCGGCAATTGAAAACGCGCCCCTACCTACAGGCTTTCTTCAGCCCAAATTCACTACGTACGAGGGGAAGACGGACCCCTACATTCACCTAAGCCACTTCCGCCAGGTTATGGCGGTATATCGGCGAAACGAGGCTCTAATGTGCATCTTCTCGTCAAGCCTTGGCGATCTAGGCTTGACTTGGTTTGAAAAACTTTCAGAAGGCAGCATAGCCTCCTGGGCGCAATTGGCGGAGGCATTTGCCACAAGGTTCAGAACAAACACCAAAACCCCGGTGGAGATTGACCAGCTACTCTCCATCGACATGGGCGAAAAAGAGACATTAAGGTCCTACAATAGTCGCTACTGGGAAACATTCAACCAAATTGGGGACTGTCCCACCAATCTCGCCATTGCACAATACAAGAGAGGCCTTCCGGTCGGGAACAGACTAAGGGACTCAATCACCATAACACCACCCCTTACCATGGAAGCCTTGATGGAAAGAGTACATCAGCACATCAGGGTAGAAGAGGATGGCGCACGTGCCAAAACAAAATCTGGCACGACCACAGTACTAGAGAAAAAGGCCTCAGCAAAAGTCAACACGGTAGATTGTCCAAGTAGAAACGAACGAGGCAGGCGAGACAACGGAGAAGACCAGGATAAAAGATGGTTGAGAGTCCGCACTGCCATAACCACGGTCTTCAAGAAACCGATCTACCGAATTCTAAGTGAAATACGGGATAAGCCTTTCGTCAGATGACCAGCTAAGCTTGGGGAAGCTCAGAAGGACTATGACGAAAGATCACGGTGCACCTTCCACAAAGAAAAGAGGCACTGCACTAAAAATTGCACGCCATTGAGACAGCACCTGAAGGAGTTGGTGGTAGCAGGTCACCTGGATAAATACATTGAAGAAGGGGCCCAACCAGCCCCCCAGGACCATAACAACCCCAACGGAATGCCAATCGACACCCCACCTCAAGGCGTTATCAATGTGATACATGGAGTTTTCGAACCTAAGCGTGTATGCGAGCTCAGAGGATCAATTAAAAAGGCTGAGCATTTAAGAGAGGTACAAAGTGCCCAACCTGCCATCAAGAAGGGAAAGACAGAGGCCACGAACGTCATGCCTTTTTCGGATAAGGACTTGGCAAGGATATATTGCCCTCACAATCATGCCTTGGTTGTCACTCTCCGAGTCAAGGATTTTGACGTCAAGCGGATTTTGATAAACCAAGGCAGTTCATGTGAAATAATGTACTACGACACCTTTAAATAGTTGAAGTTACAAGATAAAGACTTGGCACCTGCCGTATCTCCCCTGATTGGATTCAACTCCATGCCAGAATGGCCCGTTGGCAAAATAATCCTCCCAGTCAAGGCAGGAAGCGTGACGAAACAAGTGGAGTTCTGGGTATTAAAGGTCCCTTCCACTTATAACATCATCTTGGGCAAAACATGGCTGCATGCCATGCGATCGATGGCGTCATCCTGCCACCAAGTAATGCGGTTCCCCAACGATACCGGTGTAATTGAAGAGGTCTATGGAGATCAAATTATGTCCAAGCAATGCTTTATCACGGTGAATGGCAGCCACGCTGCCAAATGATACGTTCATTCGGTGGAAGAACCTGAGAGCAATGAACTGTTCGCAGATGTAGGCAAAGCTGCTAATCAGAAAGCGATGGAAGACTTGGTAGAGGTAAGAATAGATGAAAAGAACCCGGATAAGTTCTTTTTGCTTGGTTCATCGTTGTCCAGCACTAAGAGATTAGAGGTCTTGGAATTTTTTAACCTCTAATATCGAAGTGTTTGCCTAGACACCATACGACATACCATGCATCGATCCCAACTTCATCTGTTACCAACTCAATGTCCACCCATCCATCAGACCAATCATTTAACGCACCCGTAGATCGGCACTCCACCATGCCGAGATAGTGGCAGAAGAAGTAGGAAACCTGCTGGAGGCAGGAGCAATCAGAGAGGTGCACTATCCGAGATAGATCTCCAACACAGTCGTGGTGCCAAAGAAGAATAGCAAGTGGCGTGTCTGTGTCGACTACAAAACAGTCAACAAGGCATGTCCGAAAGACAGCTTTCCTCTACCACGGATAGATCAACTGGTCGACCTAACGGCGGGGCACAACCAACTTAGCTTTCTGGATGCATACAGAGGCTACCATCAAATCGCCATGCATGAACCAGACCAGGAGGTCACATCCTTTACAACTCCAAGAGGACTATACTGTTACAAGGTCATGCCCTTTGGCTTAAAGAACGCAGGGGCAACATTCCAACGGATGGTCACCAAGATGTTTGAACCATTGTTAGACAGAACAATGGAGGCTTACATCGACGACATGGTGGTCAAGAGCAAGGATGAGAATGACCATCTCAAGGACCTAAGTGAGATGTTTGAGATCCTAAAGAAGCACAAGTTGTGCCTCAATGCATCCAAGTGTACATTCGGAGTAGAATCTGGCAAATTCCTAGGCTTCCTTGTGACCAACCGGGGTATAGAAGCAGACCCCTCCCAGATCAAAGCAATCCAGAATTTGGAGAGACCAAACTCAGTAAAAGAAGTGTAGCATCTCACCGGCATGACAGCTGCGCTCAATCGGTTCATAAGCCGGTCATCGGACAGACTACGACCATTCTTCCATGCACTAAAAGCCAAGTTCGAATGGGACGAAGAATGCGACCAAGCTCTGGAAAGCTTTAAAGAATACATGTCTTCTCCACCATTGCTGGTCACCCCAATACCTGGAGAAGAACTCTTCCTGTACCTGGCAGTCTCTCAGCACGCAATTAGCGCAGTGTTGGTCCGTGCGGAAGAAATCCAACATCTGCCCATCTATTATGTCAGCAAGACATTGCTGGGTGCCGAAACAAGGTACTTGCCACTAGAAAAACTAGCATTGGCCTTGATGATGGCCTCAAGAAAGTTATCACACTACTTTCACGCCTACACTATAGTCGTCCCCACAGCTTTCCCATTAAAAGCTTTATTTGAGAGGGCAAACTTTTCTGGGCGAATCTTAAAGTGGGCAGTAGAGTTGAGACAATTCGACATCAAGTTCCAATCTAGAACCGCGATAAAGGCCCAAGCTTTGGCAGACTTTGTTGCAGAATTCACCCCAGGAAGTCATCATATCTGTCCAGTCGACCTGACTGGTATAACCAAACCAAGGATATAAGTTGACGCCGAAATAGCGCAACCCCTGGTGCAGGATACTCAATCAGATCCCATGGCAGACCAGACTAAAGACAGCAAGGAAGAAGCAAACCAAGCTACACTGAACCAAGACTCACCAACAAATAAAGACTTGGTACAATCAGATAGCGAGCGGCAGACCGCAAGCATGGACCTTGAAGAAAACACCAGCAACATTCTTGATCCCACGACATCATCTGACCCCTCCACTTGCTGAAAGTTGTTCGTTGGAGAGATGTGGAAGCTCTTTGCGAATGGACTAAAGAAGACTCATCAAACAAGGTTATCTTGGATGGACTGAAGAAAAGGTTAGAGAAGACAAAAGGCAAGTGGGCGGAGGAACTTTCTCATGTTTTATGGGCTTACCACACCACACCTCAACGATCAACAAGAGAAACACCATTCTTCTTAGCCTACAGCATGGAAGCAGTAATCCCACTGGAAGTTGGCCTCCCTACAATTCGAAGCGAAAATTTTGATCCAGACTTGAATGGAGAAGCCATAGCATTGGAGCTCGACCTCGCCGAAGAAAGAAGAAAAAGAGCACTAGTCCACATTGCCTCATATCAACAAGAGTTATCTAAGAAATACAACAAAATAGTACATCCAAGGCAATTCAAGATCGGAGATTGGGTGCTGCGCAAAGTGATGGGAAACACCTTGGTGCTAGGAGATGGCAAGCTAGGGCCTAATTGGGAAGGTCCTTACAAAGTGGTTGGGTTAGCAGGCAAAGGGGCATACCACCTAGAAGACAAGGACGGCAAAGCAATCCCTAGGTCATGGAACACCGCCAATCTCAAGTTATTTTATTTTTAGCTTTCCTCTTTCAAACATGTGTAATTTTTTCTTTCCTCAATAAAACAAGTCGATTCTTTTCAGCATAGTTGTTTCTGTAAAAGTTAGTTTTTTAGGAACATTGCAAACATTTTATTCTAAGCTGGCTGGAAAAACCAACTTGGTGGTTGGCTGGATAAAACCAACACCCTTCTTAAGCCCAGGATAAGGATCCAGGCTACAGGACGTTTGGTCGGAATAACCAAATACTTTACTTTAGGTTGGCTGGAAAAACCAATCTAAAGGTTAGCTGGAAAAACCAACACCCTTTCTAAGCCTAGGATAAGGATCCAAGCTGCAGGACGTTTGATCGAAATAACCAAACACTTTACTTTAGGTTGGCTAGAAAAACCAATCTAGAGGTTGGCTGGATTAAACCAACTCTTAGTACTCTTTAGCCGAAGTAATGACATCGGCTAAAGAGTGGTTGGCTAAATTAAACCAACACTTGGTACTCTTTAGCCGAAGTAAGAACATCGGCTAAAAGAGTGGTTGGCTGGATTAAACCAACTCCTAGTACTCCTTAGCCGAAGTAAGGACATCGGCTAAAGAGTGGTTGGCTGGATTAAACCAACTCCTAGTACTCTTTAGCCGAAGTAAGGACATCGGCTAAAGAGTGGTTGGCTGGATTAAACCAACTCTTAGTACTCTTTAGCAGAAGTAAGGACATTGGCTAAAAGAATGGTTGGCTGGATTAAACCAACTCTTAGTACTCTTCAGCTGAAGTATGGACATCGGCTAAAGAGTGGTTGGCTAGTAAGGTCAGTCAGATGGCACAGGTAAGACCGAAATAAAGTTTCTCGGCCGAAAAATAATATGGTTCAAGTTGCAATTAGAAAGCATGCTCAAACAGGAAAGTAAACCAAGATTACAGTTGAAGCAATAAAAGTCATTAAAAAGTCATTACAGGTACAAGCATACAGATCAAACCGGAATAACAGTTAGCACAAAAGAAGATGATTCTCATTAATTAAATTCAAAGCGATTACAAAGGAGGGGCTCCCAGCCCGGTTACAAGTCGAAGCAAAAAGAAGAAAAAGAAAAAATACAGAATCAATTAAAAAGGTCTTTAAGATCGGCTTCAATATCAACTTGAACATCGGTTGTAGATGGAAGATCAGTCTCAGTAGCAACTGGCAGCATGGTGTCAGTTGGTGGCTCAACAGTTAGGTCTTCAACCGTTGACTCCAACCGAGTTGATTGATCGTTGCCTTGCTCGTTGACTACCGGAGTAACAGTTGGCTCATTTTCTTCATCTTCATCATCTGAACCCTGTAAAAATTGTTATTGGACAGAAGCAGCATACTCCGCTAGTGAGGCCAGAATGAAATACTGAGGAGCATTGTAGTCCTCGGTTTCGGGCCCACAGCCGAGCTGTTCCACAGCACTTCTCCAGCCGCACTTGAAAAATAAGTCTTTCTCTCCCTCACATTGTGGAATGTTGGACAGAAGCAGCATACTCCGCTAGTGAGGCCAGAATGAAATACTGAGGAGCATTGTAGTCCTCGGTTTCGAGCCCACAGCCGAGCTATTCCACAGCACTTCTCCAGCCGCACTTGAAAAATAAGTCTTTCTCTCCCTCACATTGTGGAATGTAGAGGCCCTCTGCCTCCTTGAAACCTTCGACGTTGGCACCACCCACTTTCTTCTTAAGTTCAGCGATTTCGGCGTCCTTTTTCCCTTCGAGCATGACTAGCTCACGAAGGTATTTATCTTTCATCATGATCAACGCCTTCTGTTTGTCAGCTTCAGCTGAGGTAACTAGTCTAGTTAGACGAGCTACCTCTGCCGCTAGCTCGGTCGTTTTTTGTTGTGATTCCTTCAGTTCGGTTGTTCTTTCTTCCACCTCTGCCATGGCCTGCCTAGCCGTTTTCTTGAGCTCCAATACCTTTTGATGGGCAATTTGGCTCTTCTGAAGAGACTGAAATGAATGGAAAGATATCAATGACAAAACCGAACTAAAAGTTTGAAAAATTTGAGAGACGAAGGGCATCTTACCAGGATCATGGATTTGGTGGCCGATCGAATGGCCTTTAGCTCGGTCAGGTTCTGGTGGTGTTCCATGTCTGCTGGAAGGCAAACACTCTTGGCAAGGTTGAATGCCATCAAGTGATCCTTCTCAGCAACCACCGAATCGGTATCTTGGATATGTCGGTTTTGAAATTTTAGCTTCGGTGCCCACTTGGAAGAGCCAGCCCGGTCAAAAGGCTCCGGTTGTGAAATCGGTGGGTGGCTCGGTGGAGGGGTGGTTTCGTCCTCATCCGCTAGACGCTGCTCTGCTGGGGTAGACCAAGCGCGCTTGGATGGGCGTGATGAAGACGGCTGTTGAGAAGGAAGGGCCACAACGGCCTGTTGCGTTTGGCTTGGTGGCAGTACTTCGGGTCTGTTGGTTTTGGTCAAGAGGGCCCTGACTCTATTTCTCTTGGCCATCTCTTCTTCAGCGGTCAGAGGGATTAGTCTAATTTGTGGCAAGGTTGAGTCTGGTTCGGGGGCGTCCTCAAGCAGAAAGTCTGTTACTCTGGCTTTTCGGCGACCGCTGTAACGGTATGTCGGCTCAAAATTAAGAAGTTTGGCCCAACTTCTTTCTGGAAAACATAGTGCGGCGCGAAGTATGTTCAGGTTGGGGTAACTATACAAAGATTAAAGATGGGCTGAATCTGCATTAAGAAGACGAACTGTTAGTTCGGTTCAGGAGCAGGTAACCGAAATAAAAACAAAGCATGTGAACAAACCGAAGTAATTATACCAGGTGTTCCTTTTTTCCAGTTTATACTTCGGCCTGAGATCTGGGCTTGGTGGTCTTCAAAATTCCCAGATACCCAGAAAAAATCGTCATCATTTAAGTCCTTATCCGGCATATCTTTTATTATTTTTTCTCTACGACGGCGTATCCTAAGGTAGTAGACCCAGCCGTCATCTTTGGAGCCAATGGAGTATTGGTGGAATATTTCTGCTAGACCAAGGTTAAGACCGGCTCGGCGGTTTAGTTCGGCTATTCCCATTATTATATGGTAAGAATTGGTGGAAAGCTGAGTTGGGCATATTCTGGTTTGTCTTAGGAATTCACAAATCAAGAGTTGAACGGGAAATCTTAGTCCGGTTTCTATTATTGATAAGAGGGTAAAAGGTACATAGCCCTCTTTTCCCCATGGAACGATATCTTGTTCGGCCAGATTGAGTTGGACGTCGTCAGGGATGTTATAATCCCTTCGGAATTCGGCCAGGCCACCAGGGGTTTCTACCAAAAACCTATACTTCCCCATTTATTTTTTAAGATATGGATAAATTAGTTCGGTCGCAAAACTGTGCTTAGTAGCTCGGTTAAACGCGCAGTGGAGTGCCTGGGCAACCTAAGTCTGCAAAGTGGAAAACAAAGGGGTTAAGCACAGATCATTGGACCGTGCTACAAAATAAAAGCAAGAATAGGAGTCCTACTTCGGCTATGTGGGATGCTACAGGTTCTGTCTCGGTTTTAACAAGATGCTTAGTGGCTTGGATTGAGCAGGGGGTTCGATAGCTCGGCCTTGGCGAGCGATTCGTTATCTCGGTTAAAGAGAAGGCTCAGTCAGATCGGTTGAGCCTCTAGGGGCAGCTTTCTGAGTTCGGCCTAAAAACTTAGAAAGCTGGCTTAGCCCCAAAGAACTAGCTCGGTCGAAAGATAAGGTTTCCAGTATGCTAAGTTCAGACTTAGTTCGGTTCATTTATCCCGGCTGAGGTAAATCAGAGGATGGTTTGACTTATTGAAATTGCTAGTATAAGTATGAAGTGCTAGCTCGGTCATATAGATAGATTAGTGTGGCATCAACTATAAACTACTTTTTAGTTCGTTTATATTGTAATTTTGGATCAAACACAGTGTTCTATAGACTACTTCATGAAGTTCAAGTGATTCTTAAAAGTGTTTTTCAAACATAGAATGCTATGGATTAAACAAAAGCAGAAACAAAAATAGAGAAACAGATTTATGATGCTTACCAGGTCTAGAGGCACAAGAAGATGGAAGTGGAAGTAGCAACAATAGCAAGAACACGCAGCTTCTTCGAAATACAAAAAACAGTAAGAGCTTAGAAGAGAGAAAGAGAGAGAAGAGCTTGAAACAGTAAAATGATCGATGAGGGTGATTCAAAGGACGAAAATATTGTTTTGGGATATAGGAATGACGAAAACGCGCGGGACTATTCAAATTTTGCGGAGTACGAGGGCGGCGCGACAGCTGCAGTAAGCCAATACCAGCATGCCACGTGTCAAAGGGATGAGAATCGATTCAGTTTCTGTGATTGAAGGGACGTTGTGACCGGACAAGCACAACTCAGCTTAAGTTTAGCTCGGCTGGGAGGGTTAAAAGTATATAGCTCGGCTTTAAAGGGTTCAGAGTTTTAGCTCGGCTGGAAAGGCTAAAGGGTTTTTTAGCTCGACTGAAAAGGTAAAACTTTAGCCCAGTTTATAGACAGGTAATCCCTATCATGCTACGCAGATGGAATTAAGGGCCAATTGAGAGGATAATTTATATACGAATTGGGCCGAGCTGGGCCTTTATGGGCCTTAGTACGAAGGGCTGAGTAAAGAGGTCATAAGGTTACTCCGATCTTGAAGAGGCTTAAAGTTAGCCCGGTCTCAAGCCCAGAAGGTAAACCAGTCCGAGGGACTCTTGATGTTAGTCCGGTCGAAGGACGCTTTGTAGTTAGACCGGTTTAAGGATGCTTTGAACTTATACCGGTCATGGCGCAGTGAAACAAGATTGGTCTAAACCTTGATAAAAGATAGTTCGGTTTTGGGCATACATGGTTTGTTGAAAAACTATGGACAGAGAACCGAACTAGGTATGGTTCGGCTAAGCGTAGTCGTGATTACTTCGGTCGTATGGTAGGTCGGCCATGGAAGAACCATCTCACTTGGTTTAAGCAGTGATGGGGGGTTGAAGGATAAGCATTATCCTTCAGGAGTATGAATCCTAGGAGAACTCTGCATGGAGGAGTAAAAGTCCTACTAGGATTGTGCCACGCAAAACCTATAAAAGCTCACAAACATCACCTATGGAGAGGTAACACAACTTTGATTCCTGAATACACAGAGCTTTTGTCTATTTGTCTATTTTGCTGACTTAGGCATCGGAGAGGTTTCCGGCACACACCCGCCGGCTAGCTCACGTTTGTGTTTTCAGGGAGTAAAGCGACGACGTTTGGAGGAGCGCAGACTTGATCAACAGGATTATACGAAAAGGTTTATTTCTTTTCTGTACAAATACTAATGGTTATTTTGGGAAATAGGTTAAAAGTCAGTTTATTAATTTTTTTTGGCTTTTTTTTAAAAAAAAAAATATACAAAAAAGTAGAGAGATTATGCAATTCCAAAAAATTAAAAAGCCAAAAAATTGACTTTTAGCCTAAATGCCAAAATATGCCTAATTATCTCATAAGATAAACATTAAAAAGAACAAAAGGAGTAATTTTTTTCAAGAAAAATGCTCTATCCTTCCAAATTTTTCCCTCAAATGACGTGATAACAATTTTAAGAGACTTAATTAGTTGGTCACATCATTGAGGGGAGTTTAAGGGGAACAAATTGGAGGGACGTAGCATTACTTGTTTTTTCAATTGTTTTGTTGCGTAAGTAGTTTATGAATTGCTCTCCTTTTTTTTTTTCAGCTGTGATTGGGGCCTCGAATTTGAGGCTCGAAATTGCCTCAAATGCTATTTTTTTTTTTTTTTTTTTTTTTTTTGGGCTTATACATTAAAAAAAAAATAAATAAAAATAATAATAATAATAACAAGCAAAACATCAACCCAGCAAAAAAAAAAAAAAAAAAAAAAATAAATAAATAAATAGAAATTCGAGCCAAATTTGAGCCAAAAATTTGAGGCCTCAATCTTTTTCCTTTTTTTTTTTTTGGAGTGAATTGCTTGCTCTTTTTAACTCAGTTTTGTCCCCTCTCCTACAAACTATAAACATCGAATGTCAACTTCCTCTCCCATGTGAATGAGGCACAACTCCAACTAGTCCAAAAACAAAAACAAAAAAAAGAAAAGAAAGAAGAATAGAAAACCTTATCATTCTGATCAACAGGAGGAATGTTGCGGCCGAAGAAAGTCCCTTCACTGCCTGCACCTTCATTGAAAGGGTCGTTAAATTTACCATCAGCAGTCCTGAATGGAAAATCAGCCGGGCAAGACCGAACACCAACCGGTGTTCTCCCAACGTTAATCAAGTTGTATTCCTGGTGAAGGTGTCTCCGAATTGATAGATATATCAGCCCCAAAAACACCGGTAACCGGTGCCATATCCCCAACTTATCAATGGAATGCATGATCTGCATAACCAAAAAAAAAAAAAAGGTTAATTTAGCCTAGTGTTGTGAAAATGGAGAAAAAAAATGGTATAGTGAAGTGGAAAGAGTGATTTGAATGGAAGTTTTTACAAGGAAGAGAAACTTGTCTATGAGAGTCATCTTTGCTACAGCTTCATGAAAGTCTCTGTGAATGCAATGATGCAGAGGTGCCATCAAGATAGCCTTGATGAATTCCATAACTAAGACTGAAAGAGAATGGGAAAGAGAAAGAGAAAGATAAACCAGTTAATATATTAAAGTTTACTAGTCCACAACTCTTAAAATTGTTTAGCATTATCTCAATTGCTAGTTAATATATATATATATATATACAAGTGACATTGACATTTCAGAGCAAGGATCTTCTAGAGTATTTTTTTCCTAAAGTTTCCTAGAGTAGTGCATTATGTGATTGAGATTTAATGACAAGTCACATCAATTTTTCAACATTAAATCTCAACCACACAATGCACCACTCTAGGAAACTTTAGGAAAAAAATACTCTAGAGAATCCTTGGTGGACATTTCAACCCAGTGTTATAATTTTATTTTATGGGGCATTAGCATCTAGTGGGAGTATATATAAAAATATATATATTACAAATATATAAAAAAAATTAAAATTTTTATTATTAATGTTGATAAAATTATCCACTAATTTGTAATTTATTTTCTTGCTCTGTTATTTTCCCTTTAATTTATTTTATTGTAGTTAAGACTTGTCAAAACTTATTTTCTATGTAAAGTAATTAAACCGGCAAGTTTTGTGGGGGTAATTTCATCACATTCTATTTTATTGGGTTTATTTATGAAGGAGGATATGATTTTTATGGCTCAATTAAATTTTTTGTTTTAATTAAATGGGACATAAATTTGAGATGGGATAATTATTCAGTAGTCATGAAATCAATATAAAGGCCAGAAAAAAGGTATGAAACTAGTTTTTTTGATAAAAAAAATATTTTTTAATCAATTTGAAGGCTCACTTATTTTTATTTTTATTTTATAGATTTGTGTACTAATGTGACATAATAGTGATATGCAAATGAAAAATACATATAAATTTTATATAGTGATTATATGGCTTGGTGTTTATTATTTTAAAATAAAGTATGAATTTAAATGAGATTTGATCTAATAACTATAAAAATATCACCATCAAATTATTATTCAAGTGAAAATGTTAGACGCATAGTATTTTCTTATGTTAAGGTACTATTTGGCATCTCTTATAAAAATGTATTTTTTTTTTATTTGAGGTCACGTCATCTCTTTATTTTTTTACATATTTTTTTAAAAAAAATCAAAAAATATATATTTAGATCATTCCAAACACACTCTAAATTAAAGTTTTATCTATTTTAAATTTTTTTTTCATGATTCATGCCTCAGATAAGAAGATGCGTTTAATCAATGATCACGCGACCTTGAAGTGCTAATTTTCATAAAATAATGACCACGAAAATGACTAAGGTTGTATTAATAATGGCTGTAGCTTAATGAAAATTAGGCTATGTTTGGGTTATTAGTTTGAGACTATTTTAATCACAAAAAAGACAAAATAGATTAAAAATCAATAAGATAAAATATCATATTTAAATTATAATCATTTTATTTTTCTCTTACAAAAGTCAAAAAATTTAAAAAGTTCATCCTAAAAAAAACATTTTAGCCTCAAACTAAAACAGTCAAAGATTCAAAAAACGAAAAGGTCAATTCATGTGAAAATGTTAGACGCATAGCATTTTCTTATATTAAGGTACTATTTGGCATCTCTTATAAAAATGTATTTTTTTTTTTTGGGGTCACGTCATCTCCTTATTTTTTTTTATATATTTTTTTTAAATAAAAAAATATACTTATTTAGATCATTCCAAACACATTCTAAATTTAAGTTTTATCTATTTTAATTTTTTTTTAATGATTCATGTCTCAAATAAGAAGATGCGTTTAATCAATGATCACGCGACCTTGAAGTGCTAATTTTCATAAAATAATGACCACGAAAATGACTAAGGTTGTATTAATAATGGCTGTTAGCCTAATGAAAATTAGGATATGTTTGGGATATTAGTTTGAGACTATTTTAATTACAAAAAAGACAAAATAGATTAAAAATTAATAAGATAAAATATCATATTTGAATTATAATCATTTTATTTTTTTCTTACAAAAGTCAAAAAATTCAAAAAGTTGATCCTAAAAAAATTTTTTAACCTCAAACTAAAACAGTCAAAGATTCAAAAAACAAAAAAGTCAATTCACGTCCCAAACGAAAGCTTAGAAGTTTTATTTGCCTATCCTCCGTATGCTCTAGAATGTATTTGGTTCTATCCCAATGGCAGGTCAGGTCATGTTTTGACTTAAGGGTTATAGTGAAAATTGGAGAAAAAATAGACATTCTTATTAAACTATTTAATTTTTCATTTACTATATACGTAGTGTGAGGTTCATCTGATTGAATGATTAAAACAATCTTCAATCTTGGATTTAAAAGGAAATTTGTGCATAAAAATTAGAAGAAAAGAGAGAAGTAAATATTTATTTTCATTTCTTCTTATTTAAACACAATCTTAATAAATTACACTTTATGATAGAACACACAAGACAAGGCTAATTGCATTAAAGAAAGCACACACATGACTAATTAAGTAAAGGCAAGGTAACATAGTTGTAACCTTGATCACGAACTAAGTAAACACACATAAATATATAAACACACATATAGGAGGGCGTGAATAGTGTTTCAATTCAATGGGGAATACGAAGATAGAGTGGGATGAGATTGTGTCGGTTGGGAGGTGCATTCCAGACTGTGAATGCGCTTGTAGAGTTCATCCATTTGTTTGTCATTTCAGGATAATGACGGTCTATTACATCTTTTAAGCTTTCAGTGCTCTTCACCCATTCCATCCCTTTCTTTGTGTATGTTTCCTCATTAAAATTAGTTGTAAAGAATCTATCCGCTTCAAGCCTTCTGCATATTGTCAATCACCAACTTTTTTTGAGAAATGTTATGTACTCCAAATATATTACCAAATAGTTTACTACACCTTTCACATGGGGTGGGACTCACACAGATCCATATGTATATGGGTTCCATACTGAGAGGTTTGGTAGAATATTTAGGATTCCTAGCATATAACTCATTTATTTTTTGTCAAACCCCATGTATGCTTACTCACCAAGAGTCTAAAAGGACAATTACTAGAAAACAATTACAACATACTGAATTTTAAATATCATTTGAACATTTGATTTTGTCATCTATGCATTGATAGAATGAGTCTCATTTTCATATATTATATCAAAAGTAATTATATTGTGTCTCAAAAATTTACAAAAAAAAAGTCACATTATTCAAAGAGGAGAAAATTTAGATGCAGAAAAAAATAGAATAATGTTGTGAATATCAAATTTCTTTTATATTTTGTTTACCATCCAAGGCTTCAATAAATTATGAATATAGTTTATTTATTTAATTTTTTTTTTTCTCTAAAATTGATATGGGTAGTACCCAAATTTTGGAGTTAATTGAAGGTTTATATTATTTGAAGAGTAAATAGATGAACTTTACATATAGATAATGGAATTCAAGTATTGTTATTGCATACCTCGATGCCATGATAATGAATATGACAAAAGCAGTCTCACTGATGGCAAATCCCTTGATCTTCTTCTCTGCCATGAGACCTACCAATAGATCGAGGTTCTCCACATCATCACCGTACACTTGTTTAAGTGTGTCAATTGCTTCCTTATCATCCGTTAGATCTTCCCATTTGGATATGGGTATCAATAGGAGTCCCCTTCGGAACTCATTGTATCTAGCAACTTTCCTCTCCCTATCTCTGTAAACTACACAACCACTCATATGGATCAGCCCCTTTTATCTCATAAACAAGTATATTACAAAGATTACTCTGATATGCGTTTAAATTTGATTTGTTTATATAATGAGTTGATTTCAAACAAGTTATTAACAAGTAAAACTTAAGTAGCTTGGATCATTTAACAGAAAATTACCTTCGAGAGCAGGTAGGTCAACGGGATTAGGCCTATCGGTGCCATCTACATTTTGGGGAATAATTTCCCTAAGCCAGAGAGGATAATTCCAAAGCTCAAGGGCTCCACATGATTGGTGACCCATCGAAACCATTTGCCTTGTAAATCCTATTTCTGTTAATGCCTTTTCTCCTTTGTGGCCAACCAGATTTGGTAAAGGAACCCTGTTTAATTATTTATTTAATTAATTTTTATACATTTTCTTTATTAGGGAAAAAAAATCCAGAAATTTGATGATGAACGAATACGAGAGAGAGAGTGTGTTTTTCTTTACTTTTTAACCAACGGTAGAGATTTGTTGAGACTGGGTGATGCAGTGATGTCCCTGAGGAGAAGGTGATCAGGTAGAAGCGAGTGCATCCTATAAACACTGACAAATTCCTCAGTCAAGGAATAGGGTACCCCATGATTCTCTGGCTTCCTTAGGCCCACAAGCCCTCCTAATATTGCTCCACCAACGTGTCCAAATGTATCCTTGAATTTCTTTCTCAATAATCCATACCTGAAATAATGGGCTTAATTTCATTGTAAGAAAAAAAAACTCCAACTATATAATAAACCCCACATTTTCCTTCCACAGAAATGGAAAACAACCACTTATAAACATGTATTTTTCAAGATAAACAGATTTGATTATGGAATTGGGCCTAATAGTATCTCTCTAATTATTTTCTTTCATGTGTTGGGTCTAATTAGAAAGTTTGTTTTACCAGTTGGCACGCATTGAAGCAAGCAACGTGTCAGTTTTAAGAAGCTCGACAGTCCAATCAATGGTATGGATCTTTGCAATTACAGCAGAAGTCACAAGCCTTGCATGCCGGTATAATTCTTCGTCCTCCATCTCCTGGTACTCTTTCTACAAATATTTACACAAGGGTTAATATAAATAAGTAATAAAAGCATATGCGTATTATCAACTTTTTTTTTTTTCTTTCTTTTTAATCACTTTTGATGTGCTACTTGATTCTCTTAATATTGCTATATTGCATACTATGGCTCCGTTTGAGAAGAAAAAAGTCAGGTTTTTTTGGTTAAAATAGTCGCAAAAAATAAAATAGGCTTTTTAGCCTAATAAGACAAAACATCACATCCAACTCATAATTATTACATTTTTTTTCTCACAAAAAAGTCAAAAAAATCAAAAGTCTTTTCCAAACGAGGCTTTTTAGCCCTAGATTAAAATAGTCAAAAAAGTCAAAAAACAATCCACTCCCCAAACGAACCCTAAATTTTTTGAAGAAGTACCTTGAGGGCATCACAGACAGCATTGTGCTCCAGGATGAAGAGGGCCTGCAATGTGAAAAGGCCAGCCCAACCATTACGAATGTCGCCGGACAGAGCAGTACCATCTTGATCATGAAGAAGAAGGCCATCTTTTGATATTTTTAGCATCCCATCTTTGAAAGTCCTCACTCTCTCCAACTTCTCTGCATTGCTCCCATAAATAGCACTTCCATCCCTATTCACATTACATTACATCACATCTCATTACTTTTTTTTTATACGATCATCAATGTGAACTCCATATTGATCCCACGGAACCAAACAATTCGCCTAAGCCATATATATAGATATGAATTATAGAGGATTGAGTTTCTCTCTCTCGTCCTTAATAAGACGGGGAAGGTGTTGTTGGGCTTATTGAGTTCACTTTTAAGTCTCGTTTCGATTATCTGAACCGTTCACATTTTAGAATTCGTCGAGTACATTATCTTTACAAAAAATTAAGTTGATCGGAATAACGGTAACCACGTGTGTGGATCAGTTTTGTGTAAAAAAAAAATGAATGAAATAAACGGTTCATACAAAACTGATCCGAACACGTGATTGCCGTTATCCAATCAACTTGATTTTTTTGCAAAGATAATATACGCACACGAATCCTAAAATAAAATATGAACAATTCAAATTATTAAAACGGAGCCCAACAGCACCTTAAGGACTGAAGAGAAGCACAGTCCTAAATTATAATGGGCAAAATTACCCACATGAGTCATTTTTTGAAAAGTGCGTTTTATTTAATTCCAAAACTTTATAGATAAATCCAAAAGTCCTGTGTTTATTTGTCTTCTTTTCTTTCTCTGCACCTTGTTTCTTCTCTTTATCTCTTTTTCTCTAATATCTGGCGATGACGATGACTACGACCATGCCTCTCTTATTTTCTTTCTTTTTCTAATCTACAATCATCGGCGACTACCATTGATTAAGGTTTACCGACAACCACAGAGTACCAACTCCTAGCTTCACGCTCACCAACGGTGAAGGAGATGAGTTTTTGACGAAGAAGATGAGTAAATCTACTCAAATCTGATGTAAATCTACTCAAATCTATGTCAAATTTGGCTATATTTAAACTAAAAATAGTTGCTGAAGTACAAGCCTCTCTCTCTATAGGTTTCTTTTACTCGTTCTCTAAATTTTTTAAACTTTTTCTGTACTACACACTTCTATTTTCGTATTTAATGGAGAAAATTTTCAAATTCTGAATAAATTGTTTTTGAGTTTTAGTTATAGGATGTGAAAATTGTAAAATTTTACAGTTTGCTTTTTTGGTGCTAAAATGAATATGCTTTAGAATTGTAAAATTTTACAATCACATAACTTTCTTTAAAACTATAAAATTTTACAGTTTCATAACATATTTTTCAATTTGATTAATAAAGATAAATGCTTAATAGAATCATGCTTTGAAATTGTAACATTTTATCGTTTCAAAGTTTGTTTTTCAGTTTGATGAATATTGGAAATTATTTTTTTAAACCCTACAAAAATTGAAAATCACATATGTTTTTTTTCCCATATTGTTACTGTTTGTTGTTGTTAAGTTTTTTTTTTTCTTTCTTTCTTTCAGTTTATCAATATTTAGTACATTTTGTTATGTTTTTTCATCCTAATTTCTCAGTTTATTATTATTTTTTTGACATTGTTCTAGACATTCTGGTGAATATCTGGTGATAGTTTTAACATCTAACGAATATTCTAGATATTCCGGCAGCTTCTTGTGACGTTCAGAACACTCCAGTGATAGTCCAGTGAGTTTCCGGTGATACTCAGGAGACTTCTCGATAATGTTGAACATTCCGGTAAGTTTTTGGTAATCGTCTGACGGAAGTCTGGTAGTGATAGGATGTAGCAATGTCTTTAAATTAAATAAAAAAAAAACAAAATCAAATTTTTTGGTAATAATTAAAAATATGTAAGACTAATTAATTGGTACAAATATTTTATTTTGAGATTAGATAAGTTTTGAATTTTGTATATCAGCCCTATTGATAAATTTCCCAATTAATTGCCTTACCACCAAGGTGTTCGAATGTTCAAGTAACCGCTTTTGATATCATAAAAACCAGTAGGAACCTCCATAGTCTTGTAAAATTTGAAAGATTGAAGTGGGCATTGATTTGCAACTTCTCTTGGTGCCGTAAGTTCAATCTACAACAATCATTCATCACTCATATATATTATATTATCCAGAGTGATCAAAAGTATCAGAAAATGATATTTCTATCAAAAAAAATTATTGAAACATAACTGATATGAACATTTGAAGAACATACCTGATTGGTATCTTCTAAGTGATCAATCCAGTCATGAATCATGAACTGTATCCAAGAAGCTGCTATCATGTTGAATTGCTTTCCATTGTCTTTCATTGTTCTACGTGCCAGTAGTTTTGTGGCAACCACTATAGGATCCGGCTTCAGGAGCTACATATTTTCATAAAAAAATAAAATAAAATAAAAATTTTGATTAATGAATATAATTTAAACATTAGAGATTCTAAATTTTTTCAACACAAATGTGATCTATTTTTGTATGTGTATTTTACTTGACTAATCCTACAAAATGAACTATTTAAATTATCTTGATGAGTAAGTGATTACCACCAAAAGTCGCAGTAGATTTCCCAATGAATATAGTAATAGAAATTGACTTAAAACTATAATATGAAAGTTGTAAGTGTGAAATTTCATTTTTTTTTTCAATTAATAAGCTTTTTGAAATATCATCACAACTTTAAATCATTTAATAAAAAATGAATCATCACAACTTTAAATCATTTAATAAAAAATGAAAACAATTATAATTTTTTATTTTAAAAATATATATAAAAATCATCCAACAAAAATTATAAACATACACATTTTATTTACACATTAAAACACAAATTGCCTATATATTTTCTACGAAGACTCCAAAATCAAAACAAAAAGTGGATTTCTAAAATCAAATCAACAAAAACAAATTATATATAAATATTATATTAGAAAATATGGACTAAGATGATAGAAGTTATTTTGTGATTTCTGCACCGTGATATTGCACCAAGGATCCTCTAGAGTAATTTTTTCCTAAAGTTTCCTAGAGTACTTGTGTGGTTGAGATTTACTGAAGGATAAACTATCATTTTAAAATAGGGGGTAAAAGTGTAATAAATATATATATATATATATTTAAAAAAGATTAGTGCTATTAGCACCTTATAAATTATTTTGGACCTCCACTTAAAAATTTTGAAACTCCCAAAATTTCTTTTCTCCCTCTAAATAATACCAAAATTATCCTTAAACATTTCACCTATTGAATGCACACTCTCCACACCCGAAAAAAAACTCCTTTCTAAAAAACCCTAACAAAACCCACTCAGAAAAAGAAGAGTCTCATCCTTTTCAAAACCCACAAAGAAGAAGAAGAAGAAGAAGAAGAAGAAGAAGAAGAAGAAGAAGAATATTGTGTCTGTCGATTTAACAAACTTTCCATATGATATTTTTCATTATTCTCAAATCTAAGCTCTTGATTTGGGTCACAATAATCTTTCAGGGGATATTCCAATACAAAACTTGTCTATGGTTGTCACCAACCTTACTTTTCTTGACCTATCATACAATCACTTTTTGGAGATTAAATCTCTGATTCCCAATTCTTAAAATGGTTTAGTTTTTCGAGTTTTCTTCATTCTTGACTCATCTCAGATCACAAAAAGTTTAAAATCAATGTTCGGTTATTGGTTCCTGAACAAATAAACAATGTTCGAGCCTATATTCCCGAATTTCGGTCATATATTTGGGAGTTCAGTCCTGAAAAAATGACGAACATATTTTTTTTATTTTTGCCATTTTTTTAAAGAAATTTACCCTTACAAGGCCAATCTCTTCTGAGTTAAGAACAATATCAAAACTATGAACCTCCTCTAAACTTTTATTGTTGTACTCCTCTTGTCTTATAGAGTTGTGGTTGCTAGGAAAATTTACACTCATTGTCATAGTTAAAAAAGTGTAAGTAATCAAATAGTTGCCGCTGTTACCGCGAGAGTATTGTCGTTAAAGAGATTTCGAGGTTTTGAGGATGGGTAGATTTTGAAAGTGAGATTTGGGAAAGATGGATGGGTGATGATAGAGGTGTGTGCTCTCATAAACCCATATTCATAATGTAGTGGGTATGTAGGTTTAATTGTGAGATGGAGTGTCCGAAAATTAATGATGTCATTTGTAGTAATTTTATTTGACGTTATTATTGTAATAAAAAAAACTAAAAATTAAGGAGTCTAAAATAATTTATGGAGTGCTAATAGCAGCACTCTTAAAAAAAGAACTCCAATTTGCAAGAGTTTTTTGGCCATCTCGTATTGACAAAAATGATCTTATCCATTCATTTCGTAAACCTAGTAATAAAGATAAATTAGGTAAAAAATCCAGTTTTATTGAACATCATTTTTTAAAATGCACAATAATTATGAGTTTAAATTCAAATTATTCATTAATTTTATAAGACAAAATATAATATATTTAACTATTCATATATGATAAAATTATTTTTTTTCACAGATGATTTTTACGTCAAGTTTTACGAAATGAACAATTTATATCAACATTATGAGTTATAAGCCCAAAGTAAGAGTTACAAAATGAGAGACAGATTAGAAGATTTTCTGTGGGAGACCTCTTGGTGGGATTAATACTAATGGTTGTTTTGGGAAATAGGTTAAAAGTCAGTTTTTTAATTTTTTTTTGGCTTTTGTTTAAAAAAAAATATACAAAAAAGTGAAGAGATTATGCAATTCCAAAAAATTAAAAAGCCAAAAAACTGACTTTTAGCCTAAATGCCAAAATATGCCTAATTGTCTCAAAAGATAAACGTTAAAAAGAACAAAAGGAGTAATTTTTTTCAAGAAAAATGCTCTATCCTTCCAAATTTTCCCCTCAAATGACGTGATAACAATTTGAAGAGACTTAATTAGTTGGTCACATCATTGAGGGGAGTTTAAGGGGAACAAATTGGAGGAACGTAGCATTACTTGTTTTTTCAATTGTTTTGTTGCGTAAGTAGTTTATGAATTGCTCTTCTTTTTTTTTTTTTTCTTTTTTTTTTTTGGAGTGAATTGCTTGCTCTTTTTAACTCAGTTTTGTCCCCTCTCCTACAAACTATAAACATCGAATGTCAACTTCCTCTCCCATGTGAATGAGGCACAACTCGAACTTGTCCAAAAACAAAAACAAAAAAAAAGAAAAGAAAGAAGAATAGAAAACCTTATCATTCTGATCTACAGGAGGAATGTTGCGGCCGAAGAAAGTCCCTTCACTGCCTGCACCTTCATTGAAAGGGTCGTTAAATTTACCATCAGCAGTCCTGAATGGAAAATCAGCCGGGCAAGACCGAACACCAACCGGTGTTCTCCCAACGTTAATCAAGTTGTATTCCTGGTGAAGGTGTCTCCGAATTGATAGATATATCAGCCCCAAAAACACCGGTAACCGGTGCCATATCCCCAACTTATCAATGGAATGCATGATCTGCATAACCAAAAAAAAAAAAAAGTTAATTGAGCCTAGTGTTGTGAAAATGGAGAAAAAAAATGGTATAGTGAAGTGGAAAGAGTGATTTGAATGGAAGTTTTTACAAGGAAGAGAAACTTGTCTATGAGAGTCATCTTTGCTACAGCTTCATGAAAGTCTCTGTGAATGCAATGATGCAGAGGTGCCATCAAGATAGCCTTGATGAATTCCATAACTTAGACAGAAAGAGAATGGGAAAGAGAGAGAGAAAGATAAACTAGTTAATATATAAAAGTTTACTAGTCCACAGCTCTTAAAATTGTTTAGCATTATCTCAATTGCTAGTTAATACATATATATATATACAAGTGACATTGACATTTCAACCCAGTGTTATAATTTTATTTTAGGGGGCATTAGCATCTAGTGGGAATATATATAAAAATATATATATATATATTACAAATATATAAAAAAAATTAAATTTTTTATTATTAATGTTGATAAAATTATCCACTAATTTGTAATTTATTTTCATCCTCTGTTATTTTCCCTTTATTTTATTTTATTGTAGTCAAGACTTGTCAAAACTTATTTTTTGGTTAACATTGAAATTTGAACCATGTGTTGGAATATTCTCATTCGTACTAGTTAGATTTGTCAATTCTTTGGATGAAATTTATTTGAGTTGTATTCATCTATTTGAATTGTAATTGGTTTCAACGTAAATTTCATTTTCCCTTTTTTACTTGAATTTTACTTTGAAATCTCATCTTTAATTGCAATGATTAAGAGCATCTCTAATCGTTTATCAAATTTTTCATCAAATTTTTCATCAAATTTGAGTTAAAAAAGACCCATTTTCTCATTTTGATACAGACTACTCCAATGGTAGGCATCAAAACATGGGTCGACCGATTGGTCGACCAGCCAATCAACCGGTAAGGCATATTTTTTTTTTTTTTTTTTTACCTTTTTAAACCTTTTGATCTCTTTGAACCAAAATTTTTGTAAGGGAACCAGTGGACTGGTTGGTCAACCGGCCGGTCAATCGGCTGGTCGACCAGTTGGTCTCCCCAACGGTTACGCACAGTGAAATGGTGAAAGTTGCTGCATGTTCTCACTTTGATGAATTTTTTGGTGAATTCTCAATTTGATACCGATTTGGTGCAATCGTTGGAGCACCAAACAATCACTTTTTCACCAAAATTCAAATTTGATGTTAAGTTTGGTGAATCGTTGGAGATGGTCTAAGTCTTTAAATTTTAACGCAAGGTTTATTATAGTTTCCTTTGTAAGAAATTACATAATAATTACACAAATGTATCCACTTAATAACAATAGATTGATAAAAGATTAGTTGGACAAATAATTGCATAATCACATTCACAACCATCAATAGATTATTACACACATTATTGTTCTACACTTAAGGTGACAGTGTATCACACCTAGCGGAGAAATTTTTGTATGCCAATAGGGTATCACATAACACTACTTTTTACTTATTACAAATGTATATATCAACTATTGTTCCTCAAACATTCTACATAAATATAGTGGACCCTACTGTCAAAGTCAATACCTAACGATAGAATTTCAGACACATAATTAATATTTATCAGTGATGATAACTAATCTAATTTAATTCATACCCTTAACCACTTTCTAAAAAATAGATGAAAAATATTTTCATCATGATCACATCAAACATTGAAAGAGGTAAAACATATTTTAACACATGTATTATTGAAACTTTAAGCCCAGTGCCACCAAAACTATAAGACATCTGTATCACTAGTAGGCTAATTAGGGCTGCAAATGAATTGAATTGTTCATGAACAAGTTCGACTTGATTTGTTAACAGCTCAGCTCGGTTTGTTTAGTAAACGAGTTGAATTCAAGCTCGCATAAACTCGGTTCGTTTATCTTTATTTAAATTATATAATAAATATATTATTTATATATTAAATAATATAAATAATATTAAAGAAAATTTAATGAGTTGAGCCGAGCCAAACTTGAGTTTCATTAATATTAACAAGTCGAGCCGAGTTCAAGTTCAAGTCCAGTTCCTTATCGAACCGAACTCGAGCTTAATCAACGAACTCGATAAGTAAACGAGTCGAGCTCGAACTTAGCAAAGCTCGACTCAATTCGATTCGTTTGCAGTCCTAAGACCAATGTTGAAACTCACAGAGATAAGCTGACACTAAATTTTAGAAAATTATAGAATGTTTCCGGAGTATCACCTGTTCGTACTCGTTAACCAATCATCATTCAATATGTCACCTTATGCTTCTCAATCATTCAACACAATACCCTACATACCCGCCTTCTCCACCAATCACAATATTATGTAATACTACGTGTCTATACTTTGAAATTACTGAATAATTTTTCTTAAATTTTATCCAAAACAGTAAGTTAGACAAAATGAAAACTTCTTGTAACACATTGACCATAAAAACAACAAAGACTTCAATATAAATAAAATTTTTGTAAAAAATATATTTTTATATTTTTATATTTTTATTTCCTACTATAAAACACTTAAACACTTATTATTGTAGCTTAAATTTGTAAAAATATCACCTTCCCATTATTTTATATGATTTCGATGTATTAGAACTCTGTATACCAAAAAAATTAAACAAATAAAAATAAAAAAATTAGGAAAACGAATAAAGCAGGTATACTTGTGGTTTGTGGGACCGTGGTCAGAACATTTCATAGATTAGGTGCTTCGTTGAAAATGTTTGAAAAGGATTTTTTTGTTTTTAATTTTTCCTTTCTTTTGAACAAAATTGGAAAAAGTCAAATTGCGAAAGTTTATCCAATCTAGCAAAATTTATAAAGGAACATTCATGTCAGTGTTTGATCAATATTAGAATAGCCCATAATATTGATTAATCAATGTTCGGCCCATAAGTTAGATTCAATGTTTTGAGAAAGGTTAGTAGGGTAGTATTTAATATAAACTAGTTTAGAAAAAATATATAAAAAATAACAATTTTAAATATGTGAATCATATTAGTTTTAAATATTTAAATTTAAACTATCCACTTTTTTATATAATATTTAAAAATATTTTTTCAAGAACATAATGGCCATGTTTGGTTTGTGTTTTAAAACATGTTTTCGGAAGAAAATTTCCAAAAACATGTTTGGTTACAAATTTTCTTAAAAAAATTTGAAAATTACTTCTCTCTCTGTTACACATTAATCAATCACTTTTTTTTCTCTCATCTCTCATTTTCAATCACTTTTTTCTCTCACATATCTACTTAACTACTCCATCTGTCCCAAAATATTAGTCTCTTATTCCATTTTTCCTTATCTCAAAATATTAGTCTCTTTTCAAAAATCAAAGAATAAAATAATATGAATTTACTGTTTTTCCCTTCTTTTAAATTCATTAATAATACAAAAAGTGCAATTATGACAATTGATATTCTAAAAAAAATGTGCTATCAAAGGATAACTTTAGAAAATTAATATTTTTAAAATATAATAGTTATACTACCAAAAAAAGTTAAATTTCCCAAAAGGGACATTAGTTTGGGATGGAAGGAGTACAACAAAATATCAAATTATCCCAAACTCCTAAATTTCAAAACTGTTTTCAAAATATGCAACCAAACAAACCAAAAAAAATTTCTAAACTCTTTCTCCAAAAATTTTTTAAAAAAATTTATCTCAAAACACAAACCAAATTTTAAAAATATTTTAATCAGAACAAATTACACTAACGGTTCCTATAGTTTGAGACTTGTGTCACTTTGGTCCCTGATTTTTCAATTGTGATACATTTGACTCTGAATTTTGAATATTGTTCCAAATAAGGACAATTGAAAATACCATTGCTTAATTTTAAGGACAAAATTATCAATTTGATAAAATAAACTAATTTGACAAAAATAAATGTCAAAAAAATATTTTTAATTTTTTTAAAATTATTTCTACATAGTAAAGATAAAATTATGTAAAATTAATATATCTTTTAAACATTTATTTATTTTATCAAATTAATTTTTATTATATGTTTGGATGATGATCACGTAATGGATGGTTGTTTTTATTTTCATTAAATTAGTTTCTATTTTTCCAAAAGTCAAATATGGCGACAGTTTCGATATCATTATTAAACTAATCCATTAAACTAAAAAATCCAAAACTAAAAACATTTTATATATTAAATATATTGACCACACATTAAAATTCTAACGATCACCCATTACATAATCATCATTCAGATTCCAAACATGTAATAAAAATTAATTTGGTAAAATAAATAAATAAATAAATATTTAAAAGATTTATCAATTTTATATAATTTTATCTTTTGTGAATAAAAATAATTTTTAAAAATTAAAAAATATTTTTTTGACATTTATTTTTATCAAATTTGTTTATATTTTATCAAATTGACGATTTTACTTTTAAATTAAGTAATAATATTTTCAATTACCCTTATTTAAAACAAGATTCAAAATTTAAGATCAAATGTATCACAATTGAAAAATTAAAAACTAAAAACACACAAATATCAAATTATAATGACTATTAATGTAATTGGGCCTTTTTAATCAATAACAGACAGCCGGTCCTTCCCGGCGGGCCTTGAGCACGAGGGCTCACATTTGTCAACTAGCTTTATCATCCTCTCCTCTTTTTATTTATTTATTTCTTATTTAATTTTTAATTTTTTATGGAAACAGGATGACATCTTCTTCTCGGGACTTTTAAACTTACGATGAAAATTTTGTAAAGAAACAGTCAAATTTCAATAAAATAAAAAATTAAAGTACTAATTTTCTTTATGAGTGTATTTTTGGTCATCAAAATGGGTAGGAGGGACCAATTGAAGAAGACCATAGTAGCACTTTACCAAAGAGGTCTAAAATTAGGTAGTGGATGACTCATAAATTATGGGGTTAAAATTTTATTTTTCAATATTATTTCATAAATATTTGAAATAACATGAGTTAATGAAATTCTTATTTTCTTAAAAAAATTTATAAGGATTATAGCCTCCACCTACCTCTATGTCGGTCACTAAATGTAAATAATTTACAATTCTTTTAATGGGCAAATTACATATACACCCCTCGAGGTTTGATTAAATTACAGATATCCCCCTGAGGTTTCGGAAATTACATCCCGCCCCCTGAGGTTTGTATTGTCATAACAATTTACCCCCTGAGGTTTATATTTCATAACAAATTACCCCCTAATTTCTTATGCAAATATAGCATTCAGGGGGGAATTCGTAATTTCTCAAACCTCAGGGGGGTATTTGTAATTTAGTCAAACCTCGAGGGGTGTATATGTAATTTGCCCTTCTTTTTTAAGTCAAGTCGAATGATATTCTAAGCTCAACCTTCCCTAATGCCTGATTGTCGACAAACTTTAATAATAGGGCAAATTACATATACACCCCTCGAGGTTTGGCTAAATTACAGATACCCCCCTGAGGTTTCGGAAATTACATCCCGCCCCCTGAGGTTTGTATTTTCATAACAATTTGCCCCCTGAGGTTTATATTTCATAACAAATTACCCCCTAATTTCTTTTGCAAATATAGCATTCAGGGGGGAATTCGTAATTTCTCAAACCTCAGGGGGCATCTGTAATTTAGCCAAACCTCGAGGGGTGTATATGTAATTTGCCCTTAATAATAATAATAATAATAATAATAATAATAATAATAAGATCAGTGTGTTTGATTTAAGTTTTTTGAATTAAATTTTTTGAAAATTAAGAGTATGTTTGGTTTGAGTTTTAGAGACGAGTTTTAGAAAAAAATTTCCAAAAAATTGTTTGGTTTGAGATTTTCTCAAAAAATTTTCAAAATCACTTTCTCTCTCTTACACATCAATCAATTGCTTTTTCTCTCTCCTCTCTCTTTCTCAATCACTTTTTCTCTCACACACATCTACTCAATTACAAATAAATATCAAATCATTCCAAACTCCCAAACACCAAAACAACTTTCAAAATATACAACCAAACAAACCAAAAAAAATTCTAAAACAACTCTCCCAAATTTTTTTCAAAAACAACTCTCCCAAAAACAAACCAAACAAACCCTAAGTTTTTTGGTTTTCGTGTTTTTTTGTTTTTAGTGAATATTTTTTGAATTTTAAACATTTTTTTTTACTTTTTAGATGCACCTTACATAGATGTATCTAAAAAGTAAAAAATGTGTAAAAAAATATTTAAAAAATTAATAAATACATAAAAATACAAAAAATTTACTGAATTCTCATTTTTTTTTTTTTTGTATTTTGGGTATTTAGTGAATTTTTAAAAGGTTTTCTTCACAAATTTTTTACTTTTTAGATACATTTAAGTTAGGTATGTCTAAAAATTTTTAAAATGGCTTAAAATATTTTAAAAAATCAGTAAAAACAAAAAAACACGAAAAATAAGAAAGTAGAATTTTTTGAAAAGTATTTTTTGAAAAGTGAAACCAAGCATTATAATAATAGAACAGTAGAAGGCCTCGTTTGACAACTCAATATTTTAGTTTAAAAGTCAAAAAATTACTAAAAAAATAAAATGCCAATAACCTATACAAAAAGTCAAATATTTCATTTTCTCAATACTTTTTACACATCTTTTCGTAAAATATCAAAAAGTCATTCCAAACATATTTATTTTTACTTCATATTTTAGTCAAAAAAATTAAAAATTTATGAGAATAACTTATTTCCAAATGAGACCTTAAGAATAATTTTCTTCACCACCAAATCGAATTCATATTTTTTTACGTATTATATTAGGGGAGTTGACCAGTAAATCCCATTTTGTAAACCTGTAATCCATAAGGTCTTAAATGTTTTCTTGGTAATTAGGAGATCCCTTAATTTGTTTGTTGACTATTTTGCCACTGCTAGTATTATTGATTGATAGTTGGCGTGGGTTTGTATGGAGGGAAAGCGAATGGATATTTGTGTGTCACGTTGATCAGGAAAGCGCACTAATACCTTTTTTTAATTTAATAGGTTGGTAACACGCACAGAATGAGAGGTGGGTTATGTCACGACCCGCTCCCCGTACCCAAGGGTTAAGCATTGTGATGGCCAGTAACCGAGGTTACCTCCGGCCAATTCTTAAACAAATTAATAAACGCAAATAGAAGAAAATAAGGGTACCAAAATAATCATTGGAGCTTCTATTTTTATTATAAAATTATATTGACCAAAAAGCCGATATTTACATATAAAAAATATTAGAAAAGTGCTGTGTGTGTCTATTCCGTAGCTCCGCATCTAAGACTTTCCAAAAACTATTTCTGAATTGCATGTTTCCTGAAAATTGGTAAACAGCTATAAGCACATGGCAGAATGAGAAATATTATACTAAGAATATAAAGGCATAAAATTCACCATGGATAATTATTGGCTAAAAAGAGTTTGATATTAAAATGTATCATATATAATACGGAGATCATTTAACATATAATATGGAAATCATTTGACATATACTACATAAATTACGTAAACAACTATAACCACAGTACATAATGGAATAGAACAGGAGTCACTAAGTGACAATCACTACAGGGGTCAATGGATCAGAGGGCCACAAAGTAACCAAACAGAGGCCAATAGTTATTTAAGTCCCCCAAGGCATGAGACTCCCGTGGTGGTACATACAAAACATAATTGTATATAAGGTCATAGCCAAATATTCCTTAAAATATAAACAAACATATCCATGGGTTTCCTTTTAAGCAAATAGGGTTCAGAATTAAAACCACGTTACTGAAACCTTTATAAAATATAATTTTTATTAATATACTAATAAAACATAACTAGTATAAAATAGGTTTTGGTAAGTCAAAATATCAGTAAAATATATTTTGATGACTCAAAATATAATATAACTCACATTAACTTTAATACCTCACTCTTTCTTTCCACCACCAAAGACCCTTTCAGCTTTTATTATTATTTTTCCTCTCTTTTCTCTACTTTCTCTCTTACTTTTCCATTCTTTCTTTCTCCCTTACGGAGTCAACTTCTTCCTATTTATACAAATTCAATTCGTGAGCCCCAAGCCAACTGCCACATGTCACTTTCTTATTAATCTCCATTAATTCAAACTTATCAAAATTAATTAAAGCTTATCTAAACTTAATTATTTATTTATATTTTGGCCTCTAAATTTTAAATAATTATATTATTTTATAAAATTACACATAATAATATACAATAAATTATATATTTTCCGAACAGAGATTAAATAATATTAGTATAAATTCTACAGAATAATTAAAAATTTGGGTTGTTACAATCTTCCCTTCTTTTTAAATTTCATCTTCGAAATTTGTCATATGTAAGCTATCCACTGCGCACTCTGATAAATATATATTAGATGATTAATCTGATAGAAAATAGTACTTCAAAAAAAAAAAAAAACACTTTACCAAGAATTACTCACTGTCTAGTTGTCAAAAATTGGATTGGGCTAAAATACGAAATTATGGGTGACTTTAAAAACTTTTCACTCGTACTGTTTACGATAAAAATAAAAATAAAAATAAAATAAACTGAGAACACAATGACAAAATCATATGTAAAAGTTGAAAAAAATTGAGGTGAACTTTTCATTGATATGAAATAGTTTCAAAATTAGTATTTTTAAAATTTGAACCCACTTTTAAAAAGTCGAAATAATTTTTTTTTTTAAATACTGAACTAAAAATTCTATGTATTTAATTATATTATAATTTTGGTAGATGCTTGAGTCTGACACCTTTTGTTTATTTTCCCTCTTTTGTTATATAAATTATATCTAATATCCATCACAAATTATACAAAAAAAAATATATATATATATATATATATAATCATATAAAATTATAATATAATTAAATCGACTAACAAAATATAATATTTAGGTACTAATTACCCGCTATCCAACTTCCTACATGTGCGTGTGTCCTATGCTCCAATGATGACTTTTTTTATTTTTATTTTTTATAAACCTGGCTCTGATACCATTTGTCACGACCCGCTCCCCGTACCCAAGGGTTAAGCATCGTGATAGCCAGTAACTGAGGTTATCTCCTGCCAATTCTTAAACAAATTAATAAATGCAAGCGAAAGAAAATAAGGGTACCAAAATAATCATTGGAACTTCTATTTTTATTACAAAATTATATTGACCAAAAGGCCGATATTTAAATATAAAAAATATTAGAAAAGTGCTGTGTGTGTCTATTCCGTAGCCCTACATTTAAGACTTTCCAAAAGCTATTTCTGAATTGCATGTTTCTTGAAAATTGGTAAACAGCTATAAGCACATGACAGAGTGAGAAATATTATACTAAGAGTATAAGGGCATAAAATTCACCATGGATAATTATTTGCTAAAAAGAGTTTGACATTAAAATGCATCGTATATAATACGGAGATCATTTAACATATAATACGGAAATCATTTGACATATACTACATAAATTACGTAAACAACTATAACCACGGTACATAATAGAACAGAACAGGAGTCACTAAGTGACAATCACTACAGGGGTCAATGAATCAGAGGGCTACAAAGTAACCAAACAGAGACCAATGGTTATTTAAGTCCCCCAAGGCATGGGACCCCCGTGGTGGTACATACAAAACATAATTGTATATAAGGTCATAGCTAAATATCCCTTAAAATATAAACAAACATATCTGTGGGTTTCCTTTTAAGCAAATAGGTTTAGAAATAAAACAACGTTATTGAAATATTTATAAAACATAACTTTTATTAATATACTAATAAAACATAACTACTATAAAATAGATTTTGGTAAGTCAAAATATCAGTAAAATACATTTTGGTGACTCAAGGTGTAATATAACTCACCTTAACTTTAATACCTCCCTCTTTCTTTCCACCACCAAAAACCCTTTCGGCTTCCATTATTTTTTTTCTCTTTTCTCCACTTTCTCTCTTACTTTTCCTTCCTTTCTTTCTTTCTCCCTTACGGAGTCAACTTCTCCCTATTTATACAAATTCAATTCGTGAGCCCCAACCCAACTGCCACATGTGACTTTCTTATTAATCTCCATTAACTCGAATTTATCTAAATTAATTGAAGCTTATCTAAATTTAATTATTTATTTATATTTTGACCCCTAAATTTTTAATAATTATATTATTTTACAAAATTACCCATAATAATATATAATAAATTATATATTTTCCGAACTAAGATTAAAAAATATTAGTATAAATTCTACAGAATAATTAAAAATCTGGATTGTTACAATCTTCCCTCATTTTAAAATTTCGTCCTCGAAATTTGTCATATGTAAGCTATTCGCTGCGCACTCTGATAAATATATGTTAGATGATTAATCTGATAGAAAATAGTATTTCAAAAAAAAAAAAGACACTTTACCAAGAATTACTCACTGTCTAGTTGTCAAAAATTGAATTGGGCTAAAATAAGAAATAATGGGTGACTTTAAAACTTTTCACTCGTACTGTTTACGATAAAAATAAAAATAAAATAAATGGAGAACACAATGACAGAATCATATGTAAAAGTTGAAAAAAATTGAGGTGAACTTTTCATTGATAGGAAATAGTTTCAAAATTAGTATTTTTAAAATTTGAACCCACTTCTAAAAAGTCGAAATAAATTTTTTTTTTTAAATACTAAACTGAAAATTCTATGCATTTAATTATATTATAATTTTGGTGGGTGCTTGAGTCTGACACTTTTTGTTTATTTTTCCTCTTTTGCTATAACAAATATAAATTATATCTAATATCCATCACAAATTATACAACAAAAAAAAAATTAATATATATATATAATCATATAAAATTATAATATAATTAAATTGACTAACAAAATATAATATTTAGGTACTAATTACCCGCTCTCCAACTTCCTACATGTGCGTGTGTCCTATGCTCCAATGATGACTTTTTTATTTTTATTTTTTATAAACCTGGCTCTGATACCATTTGTCACGACCCGCTCTCCGTACCCAAGGGTTAAGTATCGTGATGGTCAATAACCGAGGTTACCTCCGGCCAAGTCTTAAACAAATTAATAAACGCAAGCAGAAGAAAATAAGGGTACCAAAATAATCATTGGAGCTTCTATTTTTATTACAAAATTATATTGACCAAAAGGTCGATATTTACATATAAAAAATATTAGAAAAGTGTTGTGTGTGTCTATTCCGTAGCCCTGCATCTAAGACTTTCCAAAAGCTATTTCTGAATTGCATGTTTCCTGAAAATTGGTAAGCAGCTATAAACACATGGCAGAGTGAGAAATATTATAATAAGAGTATAAGAGCATAAAATTCACCATGGATAATTATTAGCTAAAAAGAGTTTGATATTAAAATACATCATATATAATACGGAAATCATTTAACATATAACACGAAAATCATTTGACATATACTACATAAATTACGTAAACAACTATAACCACAGTACATAATGGAACAGAACCGGAGTCACTAAGTGACAATCACTACAGGGGTCAATGGATCAGAGGGCCACAAAGTAACCAAACAGAGGCCATTGGTTATTTAAGTCCCCCAAGGCATGAGACTCCCGTTGTGGTACTTACAAAACATAATTGTATATAAGGTCATAGCCAAATATTCCTTAAAATATAAATAAACATATCCATGGGTTTCCTTTTAAGCAAATTGGGTTCAGAAATAAAACCACGTTACGGAAACCGTTATAAAACATAACTTTTATTAATATACTAATAAAATATAACTAGTATAAAATAGATTTTGGTAAGTCAAAATATCAGTAAAATACATTTTGGTGACTCAAGAAGTAATATAACTCACCTTAACTTTAATACCTCACTCTTTCTTTCCATCACCAAAGACCCTTTCTGCTTCCATTATTTTTTTCCTCTCTTTTCTCTACTTTCTCTCTTTCTTTTCCTTTCTTTCTTTCGCCCTTATGGAATCAACTTCTCCCTATTTATGCAAATTCAATTCGTGAGCCCAAGCCAACTGCCACATGTCACTTTCTTATTAATCTCCATTAATTCAAACTTATCAAAATTAATTGAAGCTTATCTAAACTTAATTATTTATTTATATTTTGGCCCCTAAATTTTTAATAATTATATTATTTTACAAAATTACACATAATAATATATAATAAATTATATATTTTCCGAACTGAGATTAAATAATATTAGTATAAATTCTACAGAATAATTAAAAATCTGGGTTATTACAATCTTCCCTCCTTTTAAAATTTCGTCCTCGAAATTTGTCATATGTAAGCTATCCGCTGCGCACTCTGATAAATATATATTAGATGATTAATCTGATAGAAAATAGTACTTCAAAAAAAAAAAAAAAAAACACTTTACCAAGAATTACTCACTGTCTAGTTGTCAAAAATTGGATTGGGCTAAAATAAGAAATAATGGGTGATTTTAAAAACTTTTCACTCGTACTGTTTACGATAAAAATAAAAATAAAAATAAAATAAACTGAGAACACAGTGACAGAATCATATGTAAAAGTTGAAAAAAATTGAGGTGAACTTTTCATTGATAGGAAATAGTTTCAAAATTAGTATTTTTAAAATTTGAACCCACTTTTAAAAAGTCGAATTTTTTTTTTAAATATTGAACTGAAAATTCTATGTATTTAATTATATTATAATTTTGGTGAGTGCTTGAGTCTGACACCTTTTGTTTATTTTCTCTCTTTTGTTATAACAAATATAAATTATATCTAATATCCATCACAAATTATACAAAAAAAAAATTTAATATATATATAATCATATAAAATTATAATATAATTAAATCAACTAACAAAATATAATATTTAGGTACTAATTACCCGCTATCCAACTTCCTACATGTGCGTGTGTCCTATGCTCCAATGATGACTTTTTATATTTTATATTTTTTATAAACCTGGCTCTGATACCATTTGTCACGACCCGCTCCCCGTACCCAAGGGTTAAGCATCGTGATGGCCAGTAACCGAGGTTACCTCCGGCCAATTCTTAAACAAATTAATAAACGCAAGCGGAAGAAAATAAGGATAGCAAAATAATCATTAGAGCTTCTATTTTTATTACAAAATTATATTGATCAAAAGGCCGATATTTACATATAAAAAATATTAGAAAAGTGCTATGTGTGTCTATTCCGTAGCCCTACATCTAAGACTTTCCAAAAGCTATTTCTGAATTGCATGTTTCTTGAAAATTGGTAAACAGCTATAAGCACATGGCAGAGTGAGAAATATTATACTAAGAGTATAAGGGCATAAAATTCACCATGGATAATTATTGGCTAAAAAGAGTTTGATATTAAAATGCATCATATATAATACGGAGATCATTTAACATATAATACGGAAATCATTTGACATATACTACATAAATTACGTAAACAACTATAACCACGATACATAATGGAACAGAATAGGGGTCACTAAGTGACAATCACTACAGGGGTCAATGGATCAGAGGGCCACAAAGTAACCAAACAGAGGCCAATGATTATTTAAGTCCCCCAAGGCATGGGACTCCCGTGGTGGTACTTACAAAACATAATTGTATATAAGGTCATAGCCAAATATTCCTTAAAATATAAACAAACATATCCATGGATTTCCTTTTAAGCAAATATGGTTCAGAAATAAAACTACGTTACTGAAACCTTTATAAAACATAACTTTTATTAATATATTAATAAAACATAACTAGTATAAAATAGATTTTGGTAAGTCAAAACATCAGTAAAATACATTTTGTTGACTCAAGATATAATACAACTCACCTTAACCTTAATACCTCACTCTTTCTTTCCACCACCAAAGACCCTTTCAGCTTCCATTATTTTTTTCCTCTCTTTTCTCTACTTTCTCTCTTACTTTTCCTTCCTTTCTTTCTCCCTTATGGAGTTAACTTCTCTCTATTTATACAAATTCAATTCGTGAGCCCCAAGCCAACTGCCACATGTCACTTTCTTATTAACCTCCATTAATTCGAACTTATCTAAATTAATTGAAGCTTATCTGAACTTAATTATTTATTTATATTTTGATCCCTAAATTTTTAATAATTATATTATTTTATAAAATTACACATAATAATATATAATAAATTATATATTTTCCGAACTGAGATTAAATAATATTAGTATAAATTCTACAGAATAATTAAAAATCTGGGTTGTTACAGGTTATGTCGTAAGTGTTGTTTTGCGCGTGACGTGAACATGCGCAATAAGGCAAACTAAACTGGTTGCTGATTTCCGTTTCAGATTTCTCACAACTCAACCCTTTTTTTTTTATTGTCGTTGCCGTGAGTTTTGAAATTCAAATACCTGTGATTTGTGGGATTGTATTCAAAATAATTTTCAAATCAATTTGGTGTCGGTGTGTTGGGGTTGGGGTGATTCTTGTGGTGTGAGAAACCCACCAACTCACAAAAACGAACCCTTTTCATCTAAAAAACCCAACCCGATGGAATGTTCTCATACATTGGCAATCATTCCCATTTTGGAAAGACGAATTGGTGGTGCATGTCGACGTGAACCCTACCATTTGTTTGATGCAACTTTGAAAATGTGATTCCATCTTTTCGTTTGCACCTTTCGTTTACATAGAGTTCTGAACATATGATTCCACCACACATTTCAAAACATATTTCCCTTTCACGTTTGGATAGAGTTTTCAAAACATATTTCTCTTTCACTTTTATCTTCTCCATTATGAAAAGTAGGGAGTTTTTGAATTTTGAGTCTATTCGGTCATCCCCCGAGCGTCCAGTCGGTTGACCGGAATAGTACTTTTTTATTTTTTTTTTGCAATTTATCACAGTTGTCGAAGTCCTTGTGCATACTTAGCCACACAATAAGCTTATGTGGTTCCTTGGCCGTCATTTGGCTTCATTGGCTGAAGTCCTTGTGCACTTAGAATACCAACTTCAAGGATTCCAATAGGATGCTTCTATGGCTGCCGAGCAGTGGGCCTTGTGTCACTTACATACATAATTGATTCATCTAATACATGGTAAGCACCTTCAAGACAGGCTCTGAGATCAATCCTGGTTGAAAACTTATGCTCGTGCCTTTTATCTCCCTCCAATGCACCAAACCCAAATTTTTCGAGGTTAAACCAGCAAGATTGAACTGGCTTGTGATCTAATCTCTTGAAAAGAGATAGAGAAGGGTGTGGATTTGCGATCTAGAGAACCAATTGAGACTCATTGACCCATAGTGAGGTCTGGTGAAGAAATCGGAATCGCTCTATGTAACAATCCGAAAATTTAAGTTGTCCATTAAATTTTATATTAGTATTATTTAATTATAAATGAGAAAAATCCTAAAGGTTTCATTAAATATTCTATAAGAGGAAAATAAAATATTGAATATTATGGTTATATGTGATAAAATGAAATTTAATTTGGGATTATATATTATAAAAAAAATAAAATTAAGCCTAATTAGAATTAAATCAAAGGTTAAAATAATAATAATAATAATAATAATAGTCCCTACATGTGCTCTAGCCAAACATATAGATTGATGACTGTGCAAGTATAGTTTTAAAGACTTGTGAGTCACCTAATCTAGAGAGACAGGTAGAAGTAAACAAATTATCACTTGTTGGATATAGGCCATGCATTAACTTTTGATTAGAGACGAAGGTTTTCACCAACTACAAATGCGGGGCTTAGTGGGTTGCTAAGGAGGAGGAAAAATGATATAACTAAGGGCAGCACACAACAGGAAGTCGATACGAGGAAAGTAAAGGTTAAGGGTCAATATTTTGGTAAGTTATATTATATTTTGAGTTATCATAATATATTTTATGTATGTTTTAAGTTACCATAATTTATTTTACACAATTTATATTTTATAAATTATATTAGCATTTTTAATTTATGAACCTTATTTTATATAATTAGGAAAACCTATGGATATAACTGTTTATTAAAATGTGTTTTGAGTAATTATTTTATAAGTATAACCACGGAAGTCCCATGTCTTGAGGGACTTAAATAGCCGTTGGCCCTCTAATTAGTTACTTTGTGACTCTCTGTCTGTCATGAATTCACTGACACTTTGATTTCTAGTGTGGAACAAAGTGTTATATGAAACTAAGTGTTACACTATTATGGGAGCCACCTCTTGAGTTCATGCATCTGTTTTGTTTTGTACTGTGGTTATCATTTCTGGCACATGGGGCAAAGTGCTGCACAAAGTTAAGTGCTACACTATGGTGGGAGTCATCTCTAGAGTTCGTACGAGCCACTTTTTGAGTCCATACATCTGTTCTGTTTCTTTCTGTTCTGTACCATGGTTATGATCATTCTGTTTATATGATTTCTGTATTATATGTCAAATCATTTTCGTATTATGTACTTTGTATTTTAATATCAAGCTTTGTTTAGCCAATAATTATCCATGGTGAATTTTATGCACTTATACTCTTTGTATAATATTTCTCACTCTGCCATGTGCTTATAGCTGTTTACCAATTTTCAAGAAACAATGCAATTTAGAAATAGCTTTTGGAGAGTCTTAGATGTAGGGCTACGGAATAGACACACATAGCACTTGTATCGTATTTATAATTATATTCTTCATATGTAAATATTGGCATTTTGGTCAATGAGTTTTTGTTATAAAAGTAAAAGCTCCAATGATTATTTTGGTATCTTCACTTAAATATTTTTCCGCTCGTGTTTAGTAATTTATTTAAGAATTGGCCGCAAATAACTTCAGTTACTGGCCATCACGATACTTAACCCTTAGGTACGGTGTGACAACCCTCACTACTGATTACTGATAAATCACTGATTACTGTTAAACTGAGACTAATTATGATAATTGACTGAATCGACTGAAATCTTGAACTGATTGATTGTTTGTATCTGTTTAAGTGCATCTCTATCTGTTCGACTGTTAAACTATCTGTTCACATTTTATGTTTAAACTGCAAATTAAAGGCCTTATCGGCGGCCGAATCTGAAATTGATTAGTGATACGTGTTAATCATAATTTATGTGATTTTATGGCATACTTATTTGAAATGTGATTTGGTATGATTAAATTAGATTAAAATAAGTTAAACTACATGAGATGGACTAATTACCACTTTGCTATGCCTAGTGGCCCACTTCATATAAAACATATTGAGCCTTTATTTCATAGCATTGCACCAGCCATTTTGAGTACATAACCGACCAAGAGTGAGAGAGAGTGAGGGAATTGAGTTCAACTTGATGGTTTGCTTGGAAATTGGAAGAATTGTTAGAGAATTTGCCAAATTGAGCTTCTAGTCTTGTGATTGAGGACCCAAGGTAGGATATTCAACCCCCCATTGATGTATTTAAGTTAGTTCTTGCATGGTTCATTCTAAATTGAAGAGTTGAGCCTAGAATTGGTCCTAAAATGTTGAATTGTAGCATATATTATGCATGCATGTCTACATTGTTGCATTTTGAGGTTGATTACATGGAATTTGGTACATGCATGTTCATATTATTGTTATAGTCCATGTTTTCATCATGTTTTGGAAGTTGAAGCTCATTTGAGCAAATAATTGAAGCTTTGATTTGGTTTAAACTCATGCATGTCATGTTTGAGTTATGTTCATGAAAATTGGTTTGAAATTAGATTTAATTGAACTACCTTTGGGCTTTGATTTCTCAAATTAATCTTTGAAACATGTTATATTATGAGTTTACAAGAGTTTTCTAGAAAATTGGCCCAAGAGGATCGAATTTGGTGTTTTAAAACCTGTTTTTGAGCTTGAGGTTCAAATATTAAAATTTCAGATTTTGGACTCACACTCAAGCGGAGTGACTGGCGCTCGAGCGTGAAATTCGTGCATCCAGCACTTTACACAGTTTTAAAGTCCCCTCGAGCGAGGTATTGGACGCTCGAGCGAGGACTTGTGTCACACGCTCGAGCAGGTATCGAGCGCCCAATCGAGCGTGATTTTCACACATCCAGTACTTTTAGCATGTTTTACAGTCCGCTCGAGCTGGGTAACTCGCGCTCGAGTGGAATTTTGTGTTTGCCTGTACGCTCGAGCGGGTAAAACCACGCTCGAACGGGACCCCTGTTTTTTGAAGATTTGTTAAATGTTTTTAAAGTGCATCTTTGCATCCTCATTCCATTCTAGGCATTCTTAGGCCTAGTTTAAGGCATCTTTGGTGTAGGAACACACCGAGTCAAGATAGGGATTAAGTTATTATTTTCCCAACTGTGTAGCTTAGTGTGTGTTCACTCTGGAACTGTGTAAGGTTGGCATCCGGAGACGCGCTCTAGCTTATCTGTAGCCCAGAACTCTGTGAGTAACAATGTTGTAAAGATATGTTCGAAAATGAATATTTTCTGAATGATCAACCGAACTGCTTTCTGAACTGTTTACTGTTAACTGAATGATGTTTGTCCTCTATTCTGAACTGTATTGTGGCATCCTTAGCTACTACTGTTACTGTTACTGCTATTGTTACAGAGATCTCTGTAAGTTCCTATTTTGGAACTTTTGTTTACTGTTATGATGGCCATCATTGACTGTTCGGTCTTTCAAGGCCTATTGTTTACTGTACTGTTCTGCTAATAGATGTACCATATATGACTGTTATGACTGAATGACTGATACACTGAATCAATTGACTGTTTTCAATACTGAAATGACATTCATTCTTAACCTCTTTACGCATTATGTTATTCACTAGGCTTTAGCTCACTGCTGATATATATATGTAGGTGTTCAGGCACCAGACCGGAGCTAGGAGCGTGGGTTAGACTCCCTTTTGTCAAAGCCAACCATTGCGCCTCACTGCGAGGTTTCGAGCCTGTCAAGTTAGGGCTTTGGGGGTGTTTTAGTTTTCCCTTTTTTGTATCTGTTTTGTAATTATCGTATAGACTGACTGATGTTGTACTGTACTGTTCTTATAGGGATTAAGTCCCTGTACTGAATGATTGTATATATTGTACATATTGTTTTGGTACCGATTATATATATATATATATATGAAAAGTCTTTTTGCATACAGACTGTCGCAGCTCATTGGATATCTTTTAATTACTGTTTGGCTTCCGCCAGCCCCTGTACTCTGTATTACTGTATTACTGTTAAGCAGGCCTTCGGTAATCTCAGATTACTAGCCGGTTACGGTGCTAAACCCATAGGGACGGGTTTGGGTCGTGACATACGGGGAGCAGGTCGTGACACTCTATGCAGATTTGGAAGGAGAGAGGGCGGTGACGGAGGTAAGGGTGGCAGCAGTGGTGGTTGAAAGGGGAGGGAAAGAGGGAGGAAGATGAAGTGTGAGTGTAAGTGTTGTTATGAGGTTATTTTATTTTACTTTATTTTTGTTAATAATTAATTTTTTGAATTGAATTTTAAAAAGAATTTGGTTATGAGTGTTATTTTTTTGTTAATAATTAAAGTTTTTACTTGAATTTGAAAAATAGTTTGGTTATGACTGTTAATAAGATTTTTCAATAGAGTTTTAAGTTGTATATTTGGTTTTCAGTTATAACTTTTTGAATTAAGTTTTGAAAACTCATTACCAAACAAATTTTCTCATTACGCATGTCACATTAAACATTCAAAATTTAATTCAATACTTAACTCAAAACTCAATTTAAAAATATTTCAAACCTCATAACCAAACAATTTTCTACACTCAAATTATAATTCTAAAACTCACAAACTCAAAATACAACTCTATTCCCAAATCATAATTCTAAAATTCTACTAAACGTAACCTTAGGTTTTTTTATCTTTTTATTTTTAGAGTTATGTCAGGGACATCTCCAACGGTGCATCAAAATTTTCATTAAATTTGAGTAAAAGTTTCCTTTGATATCAAGTGCTCCAATGGAGAGATTTGTGATTTCATCAAACTACTGGTCAATCGGGCGGACAACCGATAGGTCGACTAGACAGTGTAATTCTTTCACATTTTTTTGCCTTGAGGTGGTCATCCAAGGGGGTCGATCAGGCGGACGATCGGCCAATCGATCGGACAGTGTAATTTTTTTTTATAAACTTTTGCCTTGAGGTGGTCATTCAGGAGAACATTTGGTGGTAAAAATCTAACAGCAATAAACAGTAATTTGATGAAAGACACATTAATTCTCAGTTTGATGACAGAAAAGTAAAATCTTGGATTTAATGATGGATTTGATGAACTGTTGGGGAAGCAAAAAGTTACTTTTTTATTTGATGATGGATTTGATGAACCATTAGAGATGGTCTTAAGGATTTTAAATAATCTATCAATTTTTTTACCAAGTCTCTTATATGGGTGTGGGACCCACACACAAGTGGATTTGTGTGGGTTCCATATCCATGTAAGAGATTTGATAACAAAATTGATAAATTATTTAGGTCTATAGCTTCTTTTTTTTTCTTTTTCTTTTTCTTTTTTGTATATTATTTCATAAAAAATAAAAATAAAATTATTTAGAAAGTCAATTCTCAAACATTCTTTTTATTTTGCTTTTTCCATCGCAAAGTACGTGCACACAGAGAATTAATTTTTTGCTCATTTGAGAATATATAATTTTAATAATTTTTTAATATTTTATAAAAATATATGTAAAAAAGTAGAGATAATGATATGATAATTTATAGTGATTTTTTGACTTTTTAATTAAAAGTAAAGTTCCTAAACCAATAGTTTGAAGTTAGATTTTCCTAACTGATATGTTTTAAGATTCATTTGGGAATTAATGTTTTAATAATTTTTAAATTTTTTCCAAAAAAAAAATGTAAAAAAATAAAAAGAATAATTAACCTTTTATAGTTATTTTTTTTAACTTCTTGACAAAAACTGCTTCTTCCTAAACGATGCCTTAAGACGGTTTAACGTTAGCCCAAGGGTGTAGCGGGCTGGCTTTTGAGACTAATGGGCTGATGAAGTTGTTTTTTTTAACCTTGTGGGCTTTGTGTTAGGTACAAGTAAATTTTATTACAATCTTTGAAAGATCATATTTCACATAGGAATACAAGTATACAACACAAGGCTAATAAACAACAACAATGTAACAAAGTTGGAAATTTTACTTTTAATATTTTAGATTATTTGATAAATGTAATTATTGGAGGTAATCATTATTAAATGTGAAATACATTTTAAAAAGAAAAAAACAACAAACTTACTTAGCAACGTTCACACCAAATAGTATATAATTAGAGATTGTGCTTCACTGGGGAATACGAAGGTATAAAGGGATGTGATTGTGGGGGTTGGGAGGTGCATCCCACACCGTGAATGCACTTGTGGAGTTCATCCATTTATTTGTCATATCAGGATAATGACGATCTATTACATCTTTTAAACTCTCTGTTTTCTTCACCCATTCCATTCCCTTCTTTGTGTAAGTTTCTTCGTTAAAATTGTTTGTAAAAAATCTATCCGCTTCAAGCCTCCTGCATTTGTTAATAAAATTTCGGACTAACTTTCAGGACACTTAAAAATAATTAATTAAAAATTTTAAAAGTAAGTATATATAGATAATGGAATTTTCTTATTTGATACCTCGATGCCATGATAACGAATACGATGAAGGCAGTCTCACTGATGGCAAATCCCTTGATCTTCTTCTCTGCCATGAGACCCACCAATAGATCGAGGTTCTCCACATCATCACCGTACACTTGTTTGAGTGTATCAATTGCTTCCTTATCATCCGTTAGATCTTCCCATTTGGATATGGGTATCAATAGGAGGCCCCTTCGGAACTCATTGTATCTTGCAACTTTCCTCTCCCTATCTCTGTAAACTACACAACCATTCTTATCGATCAACAGCTCCTTTATCTCATAAACGAGTAGAATATTAAGTTGTTCAAATTTAAAATTTTAATTTGAAACTTAATCAATTTTAAAATATATTTAAATTTGACTTATTTAGCTAATGAATTTATCTTGAACAACTTTTTAATGAGTAGAGTTTGAGTAGCTTGGTTCATCAAACATAAAACTACCTTCAAGAGCAGGTAGGTCAACGGGAGTAGTTCTATCAGTGCCATCTACATCTTGAGGAATAATTTCCCTAAGCCACAGAGGATAATTCCAAAGCTCAAGAGCTCCACATGATTGATGACCCATGGAAACCATTTGCCTTGTAAATCCTATTTCTGTTAAGGCTTTCTCTCCTTTATGCCCGACCAGATTAGGCATAGGAACCCTGTGTAATTATTTAATTAATTCATTTTTATACATTTTGTTACAAGGAAAAATTTTTTTTGATGATGAATGAATAAGAGAAAGATTGTGTACTTTTCGATCAACGGTGGAGATTTGTCAGGACCCGGAGCAGCGTTGATGTTCCGGAGGAGGAGGTGATCGGGCAGAAGCGGGTGCATCCTATAAACACTGACAAATTCCTCAGTCAAGGAATAAGGTACTCCATGATTCTCAGGCTTCTTTAGACCCACAAGCCCTCCTAATATTGCTCCTCCAATGTGTCCAAATGTTTCTTTGAATTTCTTTCCCAATAATCCATACCTGATCGGTCAAAAAAAAGAAAAAAATCCATACCCGAAATAATGGTTATGTGATATGATATGAGGGAAAAAAAAAAAAAAGCCTAGAGCTTCTGTCTTTTTCATTAAGAAAAAAAAAATTGCTTTACCAGTTGGCACGCATTAAGAATTTTTTTTTTTTTTTGAGCTTTTGTTCACTAAGAAAAAAATTCATACCTGAAAAAAAAAATTCATTAAAGGAAAAAAAAAAAAATACACTGAAACTGAAACTGTCTTTTTCATTTGAAAGCTTCTGATCACTTGGTGATGTGATATAAGAAAAAAAATTGTGACTTATTTTTTTTATCAATAAATATTAGTTATTAGTTGTTAGATTAGTATTTATAAGAGAAAATTTTTTCATTCTTGACAAAGTATCTAAGTACTTAGATACCCTTAATTCAACCCTTTACGGAGAATTAAATTCACGACCTAAATTTTAAAGAAAGTATGGTTGCCAATTAAATTAGGCTTAGTTGATTAAAAAATGCGACTTTATTGGCTCTGATTAAGAAATTGCTTTACCAGTTGGCACGCATTGAAGCAAGCAACGTGTCGGTTTTAAGAAGCTCGACAGTCCAATCAATTGTATGGATCTTTGCAATTACAGCAGAAGTCACAAGCCTTGCATGCCGGTACAGTTCTTCGTCCTCCATCTCGTGGTACTCCTTCTACAAATATTCACACACGAATTATTATATGAGATTTTTATTTATAAATTTTATTTAAAAGTGTTTTAATATTTTTATTTTATAAAGTTATTTTTTTTAATTCACATTATTTTCTTAGATTCTTATGTCTTATATTTAATATTGATATTTAATGTTTTGGGAAAAGAGAGATAAGGAAAAGGGTCAAAACATAGAAAATTTCATATATAAATTAAATAGCATTGATGTTATTATTTTATATTATTATATAATGTGAATATATTTTTAATTGATTACACATTAAAAATAATGTGAACATTCTCTTTTATCTGATATGAACATTTACATTAACGTCATCTGATGTAAACATTCACATTCACTTCATCTAATGTGAACATTCACGTCATCACGTACAGTCATGTTTATATTCAAATGAAAGTTGAGATTTGTAATTGTATATTTTGATGCAATACTGATGTGAACCTTAACATCACCTTTATCACAACGTCATCTGATGTGAACATTCGCATTCACGTTATCTAATGTGAACACTCACGTCATCACATAGAGTTAATGTTTGGATAAAAACATAATGACAATCAATAAAGAACCACATTTAATTTTTATGTGTAATATATATCAACATTAAATAATGGTGTGTAGTTAATGTATTTTTTTGGAGTGACGATATGGGGAATAAGAATGGTCATGAGAACTACCAAAACATAATGACAATGGTAGGAGAGATTGAAGGTATTTTGGTCTTCTTATGTCAAATAGGATAGGACCTAATGGAATAGTCAAAAAAGACTATGAGTTAGATGAAATAAAACTCTTAAAAAGAAAATTTATCAAAAAAAACCCCTTATTATATATATATATATATATATATTTCAATAACTTTGAATGAACTGATAGTGATAATTGTTTGGCAAAAGGTTATTTTTTGTTTTTTTGGGTTAAAATATACAAAAATAAATAAATAAGTAAAATAAAATAATTAATAAGATAAAATGTCACATCAAATTATTAATCATTTTATTTTATTTTTCATAAACATTACATTTAACTATAAAAAAAAAATCTAATCATTTTTTCAAATATAAAAATTTTAACCTACTAAAATAATTAAAAATTAAAATAACCAACTAAAATTACAATTTCTCAAACAGTCACATTGTAGAATAAACTGATGGTGACAATTAAAAAATGTGGTCATACATAGTTCCTCTAAAAAGTACCTTGAGGGCATCACAGACTGCATTGTGCTCCTGGACGAAGAGGGCCTGCAGTGTGGAAAGGCCGGCCCAGCCATTACGAACGTCACCGGAGACGACAGTCCCATCATGGTCATGAAGAAGAAGGCCATCTTTTGATATTTTAAGCTTCCCATCTTTGAAAGTCCTCACTTTCCCCAACCTCTCTGCATTGCTCCCATAAATAGCACTTCCATCCCTATATTCACATCACATCCTAACTACACGAATAATCCTATAGATATATATAACTACACGAATAATCCTATAGATATATAGATATGTATTATAATTGTGCGTACCACCAAGGTGTTCGAATGTTCAAGTAACCACTCTTGATGCCATAAAAACCAGTAGAAACCTCCTTAGTCTTGTAAAATTTGAAAGATTGAAGTGGGCATTGATTTGCCACTTCTCTTGGTGCCGCAAGTTCAATCTACAACAAGACTCATATTATCGGAATGAGCAAAAGTATCAGAAAATCATATTCCTATCAAAAAAATTATTGGTACAAAACTGATATATATACATTTGAGCAGACCTGATTGGTATCCTCCAAGTGATCAATCCAGTCATGAATCATGAACTGTATCCAAGAAGCTGCTATCATGTTGAATTGCTTTCCATTGTCTTTCATTGTTCTACGTGCCAGTAGTTTTGTTGCAACCACCATTGGATCCGGCTTCAATAGCTGCATGTTTTCATTTAAAAAAAAAAAAAAACAACAAATATCATTTAAAGACCATACATTCTAATTGTTTTTTTTAAAGATAAGTGTAATCCGATTCTACTTGACAAATTTTTCAAATTAAATGATTCAGATAATCTCAATAGTTTCGGCGTGAGCCCCACCAACACTCACTGCAGCTTCAGGGGGCTGCTGTGTAGCCGCCACCGCAATTAGGGGTGTATACGGTCCGAATTGGTTCGATTCTAAGAAAATTTAAGAACCAAACTGATCCTACCGATTCTATGATTTTAAGAACCAGACCAGACCATTATACTTGTAAAATCGAACCAGAACCAAACCTAAATAACGGTTCGGTTTCAGTTTGGTTCACGGTTCCAAAATTTTCTATTTACAAGAATAAATTGTTAATATTAGAAAAATAATTACTCAAACTAATTATATTTAATTCATGATAAAAACTAATAATATTAAGACATTACTTAATATTACATATCTATATCATCATAATATCATTAAAATTACAAAAAAACCAATTAATAAAAAAAAAACTTAATATTATATATATATATATATATATCTTTTAAAATTCGATTCGGTTTGGTTGGAACTGTGATTTTTTCATAAAATCCATTAACCGAATCGTTTTTATAGTTCTCATATTTCATAAATCCAAACCGAATCAATTCTTAATAGAACTGAACCAAATCGTATGATTCGATTTGATTCAGTCCAAATTACCAGTTTAAACGGATTTTTGAAGAGCCCTAACCCCAATCCATATGAGTGAGGCACAACTGCAACTAGTCATTAAAAACAAAAAGAAAAAAAGAAGAGAAAAACCTTATCATTCTGATCAACAGGAGGAATGTTGCGGCCGAAGAAAGTTCCTTGACTGCCGGCTGTTTCATTGAAAGGGTCGTTAAATTTACCATCAGCAGTCCTGAATGGAAAATCAGCTGGGTTAGACCGAACACCAACCGGTGTTCTTCCTACGTTAATCAAGTTGTATTCCTGGTGAAGATGTCGCCGAACTGCTAGATATATCAGACCCAAGAACACCGGCAACCGGGACCATATCCCCAACCTATCAATGGAGTGTATCATCTGCATTACCACAAAAGAAAAGAGAACATCATTTCACAAAGTTAATTAAGCCAAGAATGGTGAAATGGAGGAGTAAAAAGCTACTCTAAAATGGAAAGAGATTTAAAGGCAAGTTTACCAGGAAGAGAAACTTGTCTATGAGAGTCATCCTTGCTACAACTTCATGGAAGTCTCTGTGAATGAAGTGATGCAGAGTTTCCGCTAAGAGAGCCTTGATGGGTTCCATAACTAGAGAGAGAGAGAGAGTCCTAGCTTTTTTCCTAACCCAACTCGTAAAATGTTTAAGGTATATTGTCCCAGTTACTACTTATTTATAGGGGACTGGGGTTACCTAAAGTATCCAATCTGTGTTTGTGTTTTATTTTGAGCTTTATATTTTAGAATTGGGATCCTCTCTTTTATTTTGGTCTTTTATTCCCTCCTTGCAAGGCTTTCGAGGCCACTTTGAGGCCCAATTTTGATAATCCGAACCGTTCATATTTTTAGATTTATTTAGTATATCATACCTGTAAAAAATCAAGTTGATCGGATATCAGAAACTATGTGTTCGGAAAACTGTTTATTAAAAAATAGTTTGTAGTCCCAATTTTCTGATGACATACTTTCTGATATCCGATCAACTTGATTTTTTACAAGTATAATATACTGAATAAATCTAAAAATATGAACAGTTTAGATTATCAAAATTGGACTTCAAAGTGGACCCAAAGGCCCCTGCAAGGAGAGAATGAAGGAGGGGCTCAAGAAGGGGATCTAGACTCTATATTTTAAGCGTATTAATTTCATTGTTAACTTATTTAATTTGGGTTTTAATGGTTCTAACCGTTACAACAAATTAAGATTTTAGACGCAATAATTTATAGACAAATCATTTTGAGTATCGCATTAACTTAGTCACTGAAAATATTATTATTTTATTTTTATTGATGAAATTGAATATAAACTGATGAAATTTGTCCTTTCGGAAACAAAATTTTCTTTTTCTTGTCAAGTAGATTTTTTTTTTTTTTGGCACAAAATAATTTTATCCTTAAAAGTTTACATATGAGCAACATTTTTAAAATTTTGTCACTTCAGCCCTTTAAAGATGATAAGAATTAATCTCCTAATATTTATTTTAGAAACGAAAAAGATTCGTCTTTAAAATTTTTATATGTTGTAATAATGTAGTTTTCATTCAAATTTTAAAAACTAAAATTAAATTAACAATGTTTATAAAATTTGGATTGAAACAATGTTAGGAACAATTTAAACAAAATTTAAATTCACACAATTAAAATATATAAATGGCACAATTAATTGTATATTTAATTCAAAAGTTGTGTTTGAATTGTAGATTTGAATAAAAATTTGAAAAGAAAAAAAAGTAAAGAATGAGTGAAATGTAATTATATTTTGTTCACATTTTACTCATATTTTTTCTTTTATCTTTTCAAATTTTCTCTAAATTCATGATCCAAATAAAAATTAAATATATATACACGGGCACTAAATTGGTTTAGAGATTGTTTTTAGAGAGGCTATTTGATAGTTTAAGAGTAATGCTCTACACTATTAGATTTTTTTATTTTTTATCAACAAAAGAAATTTTGTTAATAAAAATCACTTGTACAGAATACATAGATGAACTTGTCAAGTTATCTTTCAACAACCTTAAAAAAAATGAGATAATTATTAGTCAGAGAACTTTTGAAAACTTAATTACAATGTCATGAAAAAATATATGAATTTACTTTTTAACGTATATAAAATTTATCATTAATTTTAAAATATTTTTTAAACATCTACTAGGGTCCGATTTAAAAAGAACAATCCACTAGGGTAAAAAATCTCCTAAAAAAAGAAATATTCAGTGGGTTTAGTTTGAGTTTTTTGAATTAAATTTTTTAAAAATTAAGTTTTTTATTTTTTGTATTTTTTTGTTTTTAGTGAGTATTTTTAAAATTTTAAATATTTTTTTTTACTTTTCTAAATGCATCTTACTTAGATATGTCTAAAAAATAAAATATTTGTGAAAAAATTAATAAATACACAAAAATACGAAAAATATATTGAATTTTTATAGATTTTTTTGCAAAATTATATTTTTTAAGTATATTTATATTAGGTATGTCTAAAAATTAAAAAAATTGCTTAAAATATTAAACAAAATTTAGTAAAAATAATAAAAAAAATGAAAAACAAGAAAGTAAAAAAAATTTGAAAAATATTTGGACAAATTACATATACTCCCTGAGATTTATATTTTCATAACAAATTGTTCCCTGAGATTTATATTTTCATAACAAATTGTCCCCATAATTTGTTATGCAAATATAACCTTTAGGAGTTCTGTAATTTCTCAAACCTCATGAAATATCTGTAATTTTACTAAAGCTCGAGAGAATATATATAATTTGTCCAAAATATTTTCAAAACTCAAACTAAATAAAATGATTAAATTCCATAATGTCAATAAATAATATTAAATTAAGACACCATCTCACAACGTCATCATTTTTCACGTTTTTTAACATCAGTTGATATTGACATTTGAACAAACCAATTGATAATGGTACAGATTGTTAGATTCTGCCGTAGTTGGATTGCGGAATTGATCATCAAATCATATGACCTTTTGCCTCCGTTTGGGAAGTGGGTTGACTTTTTAATTTTTTGAATTTTTTGATTATTTTAACCTGAGCTAAAAAATTTGGTTTGGGAAGAACTTTTTAGTTTTTTAGTTTTTTTGACTTTTTTTGTGAGAGAAGAATGTAATGATTATGGGTTGGATGTGATATTTTATTTTTTGTGACTAAAATAGTCAAAAAAGCCCCGTTTAGCTCTTTCACCACATATATGAATGGGGTGCTGTTATGGTGTGCAACCCCTTAAGGTTACACACCATATGCAATCAACACAAAAGGTGTAAATGGAAGGTGTAAACATAAAACAAGACAGCAAACAGAAAGGCATAAGTGTAAGGTGTAAGTTGCACACTTAAGAAAAGTCCATATGAATGGGGTGATGTTAAAATTATTAGATAGCCTAGGAATATTATGTCACCTTACTACGTAGTGTTTTAGTAAATAGAAAATCATAATTCAAACTGTACGGGAAAAAAATAAACATTCTCGTATAATTCTGTTGATCAAGTCTGCGTTCCTCCAAACGTCGTCGCTTTATTCCCTGAAAACACAAACGTGAGCTAGCCGGCGGGTGTGTGCCGGAAACCCCTCCGATGCTTAAGTCAGTAAAATAGACAAATAGGCAAAAAGCTCTGTGTATCAAAGAACCAAAGTTGTCTTACCTCTCCATAAGTGATGTTTGTGAGCTTTTATAGGTTTCGTGTGGCACAATCCAAGTAGGAGCCTTACTCCTCCATGTAGAGTCCTCCTAGGATTCATACTTCTGAAGGATAATGCTTATCCCTCAACACCCCCTTCACTGCTTAAACCAAGTGAGATGGTTTTACCATGGTCGAGTTCTAACAGGACTGAGGTAATCATGGCTATGCTGAGCCGTAGAGTAGGCCGAACCATCTTTAGTTCGGTTCTCCTTTACACTACTCCTTATCTCGGTTCCTCATGTACAAAGAATGGTGTGGTTAGACCGAGCTACCGAGTAGCAAGGTTCTGACCAGTCTAACCACAATACGTCATGACCGGGCTAACTCTGAGACCGGTCTAACCACAATACGTCATGACCGGGCTAACTCTAAGACCGGTCTAACTTCAAAGCGTCTTCAAACTGGCCTAACTCCAAGTCGCTTCCGGACCGGAGTAACTTTACATCTCTTTCGGGTCGGAGTAACTTTTGTACCTCTCTCGGGCCGGAGTAACTTTACGGCCTTTTTACTCACCCTTCACACCGAGGCCCATAACAACCCAGCTCGGCCCAATTCGCATATAAATTACCTTCTCAATTGCCCCTTAATTCCATCTGTGTAGCATGATAGGGATTACCTGTCTATAAACCGGGCTAAAGTTTTACCTTTTCAACCGAGCTAAAAAAACCCTTTAGCCTTTCCAGCCGAGCTAAAACTCTCTCAGCCGAGCTAAACCTAAGCCGAGTTGTGCTTGTCCGGTCACAACGTCCCTTCAATCACAGAAACTGAATCGATTCTTATCCCTATGACACGTGGCATGCTGATATTGGCTTACTGCAGCTGTCGCGCTGTTCTTGTACTCCGCAAAATTTGAACAGTTCCCGCCTTTTGCCCCTTCTCTTTCCACAAAACAACCCTTTCATCCTTTGAATCACCATCATCGATCATTTTTACTGTTTTCAAGCTCTTCTCTCTCTTCTTGCCTCCATTGTTCTCCATCCTCTGCAACTGTGAAGCTCGTGCTTGCTGCCATTTTCTACTTCCAACTCCAGTTCTTGCCTCTTCATCTGGTAAACACTGCACCTCTGTCTTGTTTTCGTACTTTGTTTTGTGTGTTTTTGTAAAACATATATTCTTGCTCTACCTTGTGTTTTCTAGGAAAAACTTCATAAGAACCCCATGAACTTCATGAAGTAATCTATAAAACACTGTTTGATCCAAGATTACAATGTAACCGAACTAAAAAGTAGTTTGTAGTTGATGCCACATTAATCTATCTGTACGACCGAGCTAGCACTTCATACTCATACTAGCAATTTCAATAAGTCAAACCATCATTTGATTTACCGTAGCCGGGATAGACGAACCGAACTAAGTCCGAACGTAGCATACTGAAACCTTATCTTTCGACCGAGCTAGGTCTTTGGGGCTAAGTCAGCTTTCTAAGTTTTTAGACCGAACTCAGAAAGCTGCCCCTAGAGGCTTAACCGATTTGACTGAGCCTTCTTTTTGACCGAGATAACGAATCGCTTTGCCAAGACCGAGCTATCGAACCCCTTGCTCAATCCAAGCTAGCTAAGCATCTTGTTGAAACCGAGACAGAACCTGTAGCATCCCACACAGCCGAAGTAGGACTCCTACTCTTGCTTTTATTTTGTAGCACGGTCCAATGATCTGTGCTTAACCCCTTTCTTTTCCACTTTGCAGACTTAGGTTGCCTAGGCATTCCATTGCGCGCCCAACCGAGCTACTGAGCACAATTTTGCGACCGAACTAATTTATCCATAACTTAAAAAATAAATGGGGAAGTATAGGTTTTTGGTAGAAACCCCTGGTGGCCTAGCCGAATTCCGAAGGGATTACAACATCCCTGACGACGTCCAACTTATTCTGGCCGAACAAGATACCCTTCCATGGGGAAAACAGGGCTATGTACCTTTCACCCTCCTATCAATAATAGAAACCGGACTAAGATTTCCCGTTCAACCCTTGATTTGTGAATTCCTAAGACAAACCAGAATATGCCCAACTCAGCTTTCCACCAATTCTTACCGTATAATAATAGGAATAGCCAAACTAAACCGCCGAGCCGATCTTAACCTCGGTCTAGCCGAAATACTCCACCAATACTCCATTGGCTCCAAAGATGACGGCTGGGTCTACTACCTTAGGATACGCCGCCGCAGAGAAAAAATAATAAAAGATACGCCGGATAAGGACTTAAACGATGATGACTTTTTCTGGGTGTCTGGCAATTTTGAAGACCAGCAAGCCCAGATCCCTGGTCGAAGTATAAACTGGAATAAAGGAGAACCTGGTATAATTACTTCGGTTTTTGGCATGCTTTGCTTTATTTCGGTTACCTGCTCTTGAATCGAACTAACAGTTTGTCTTGTTTATGCAGATTCAGCCCATCTGCAATCTTTGTATAGTTACCCCAACTTGAACACGCTTCGTGCCGCACTACGTTTTTCAGAAAGAAGTTAGGCCAAACTTTTTAATTTTGAGCCGACATACCGTTACAGCGGTTGCCGAAAAGCCAGAGTGACTGACTTTTTGTTGGAAGACGCTCCTGAACCGAACTCCACCTTGCCACAAATTAACTTAGTCCTTCTGACAGCCGAACAAGAAATGGCAAAAAAGAACGGAGTCAGGGCCCTCATGACCGAAACCACCAGACCCGAAGTTCCGCCACCAAGCCAAACTCAAGAGACTGTGGTGGCCCTTCCTTTTCAACAGCCTTCTTCATCACGCCGAACTAAACGCGCCCGGACTACCCAGACCGAACAACGGTTAGTTGATGAAGACGAAACCACCCTCCCACCGAGCCACCCACTGAGTCCGCAACTAGAGCCATCTGACCGAGCTACCTCCAAGTGGGCACCGAAGCTCACTTATCAGAACCGAGATATTGAGGAAACTGATTCGGTGGTTGCAGAGAAGGATTACATATTGGCCTTCAACCTTGCCAAAAGTGTGTGCCTTCCAAAGGACATGGAGCACCACAATCAGCTAAACACCGAGCTGAAGGCCATCCGGTCTTCAACAAAATCCATGATCCTGGTAGGTAGCACTCTCTTTTGCTTTTGTACCTTTCTAATTCTTCCTACTTTCAGCTCGGCTAAAAAGGAAAGTTTCTATTCTATTGTAGGCCATTCAGAAGAACCACATTGCACACAAGCGGGTATTGGAGCTCAGGAGAACATCAAGGGAGGCCATGGCAGAGGCCGAAGCCAAAACCGCCGAGCTCAAACAAGAACAAGTGAGGACGACCGAGCTGGAGGCTGAGGTGACTCGTCTGACCAGCCTAGTTGCTTCGGCCGATGCTGTCAGACAGAGAGCCCTAACCGAGATGAAAGATAAGTATTTGCGGGAACTGGCGAAACTTGAGGGTGTCAAGGACGCCGAAATAAACGTTTTGAAGAAGAAAGCTGAAGATGCCGAGGTGAAGGGCTTCAAGGAAGGCGAAGCTGCATACATCCAGCAGTGTGAAGCTGCGAAGGACTTGTTCTTCAAGTGCGGCTGGAGGGGTGCCGTGGAGCAGCTCGGTTACGGTCCTGACACCGAGGTCTTCAATGCTCCTCAGTATTTTATTCCGGCCTCACTGGCGGAGTATGCAGCCGATCTACAGAAGCAATTCCTTGAAGCGTCTGATGACGACGATAAAGAGAATGAGCCGACTGACACTCCGGTTGACAATGTTCCAGCTAACCAATCAGTTCGGGCGGAGCCTGTGGTAGAAGATCTGATCATTGAGCAACCAGTTGAAACCGAGCTCCCAACTCAGATTGTAATTCCATCTGAAACCGTACTCCGGGTTGACGTCGAGCTGGATGCCGAAATAGATGACCTTTTTGGCTGATTTTGTATTTTTCCTTATTCTTCTTTTTGCTTTGACTTGTAACCGGGCTGGGAGCCCTTCCCTTGTAATTGCTCTAAACCTTGATCAATGAAAATCATCTTCTTTTGTGCTAACTGTTATTCCGGTTTGATCTGTATGCTTGTGCCTGTAATGACTTTTTAATGGCTTCTATCGTTCCAACTGTAATCTTGGTTTACTTTCCTGTTTGAGCATGCTTTCTAACTGTAACTTGAAGCATACTATTTTTCGGCCGAGGTACTTTATTTCGGTCTTACCTATGCCAACTGACTGACCTTACTAGCCAACCACTCTTTAGCCGATATGCGTACTTCGGCTGAAGAGTACCAAGAGTGGTTTAATCCAGTCAACCATTCTTCAGCCTATGCCCTTATTTCGGCTGAAGAATAATAAGAGTTGGTTTAATCCAGCCAACCACTCTTTAGCCGATGCCTTTACTTCGGCTAAAGAGTATCAAGAGTTGGTTTAATCCAGCCAACCACTTTTTAGCCGATGTCTTTACGTCGGCTAAAGAGTACTAAGAGTTGGTTTAATCTAGCCAACCACTCTTTTAGTCGATGTCCTTACGTCGGCTAAAGAGTACTAAGAGTTGGTTTAATCCAGCCAACCACTCTTTTAGCCGATGTCCTTACGTCGGCTAAAGAGTATTAAGAGTTGGTTTAATCCAGCCAAGCACTCTTTAGCTGATACCCTTACTTCGGCTAAAGAGTATCAAGAGTTGGCTTAATCCAGCCAATCACTTTTTAGCCGATGTCCTTACGTCGGCTAAAGAGTACTAAGAGTTGGTTTAATCCAGCCAACCACTCTTTTAGCCGATGTCCTTACGTCGGCTAAAGAGTACTAAGAGTTGGTTTAATCCAGCCAACCATTCTTTAGCCGATGTCCTTACTTCGACTAAAGAGTATCAAGAGTTGGTTTAATCCAGCCAACCACTCTTCAGTCATACCCTTACTTCGGCTGAAGAGTAACAAGAGTTGGTTTAATCCAGCCAACCACTCTTCAGCCATACCCTTACTTCGGCTGAGGAGCAACAAGAGTTGGTTTAATCCAGCCAACCTTTAAGTTAGTTTTTCCAGCCAACTTAGAATAGAATGCTTGGTTATTCCGACCAAACGTCCTGCAGCCTGGATCCTTATCCTGGGCTTAGGAGGGGTGTTGGTTTAATCCAGCCAACCTCTAAGTTAGTTTTTCCAACCAACTTAGAATAGAATGTTTGGTTATTCCGACCAAACGTCCTGCAGCCTGGATCCTTATCCTGGACTTAGGAGGGGTGTTGGTTTTTCCAGCCAACCTATAGATTGGTTTTTCCAGCCAACCTTACTTTTGATGTCCCTAATTCACTAATACAATCTCATACAAAAAACAACTATGTTGAAAAGAATTGACTTTGTTTTATTGAGAGAAAGGAAAATTACACATACTCATAAAAAAAAAAGGTAAAAATAAAATAGTTTGAGATTGGCAGTGTTCCATGGCCTTGGAATGGCTTTGCCGTCCTCATCTTCCAGATGGTATGCCCTTTTGCCGGCTAATCCGACCACTTTGTAAGGTCCTTTCCAATTGGGCCCTAACTTGCCATCTCCTGGTATCAATGTGTTTTCCATCACTTTGCGCAGTACCCAATCTCCGATTTTGAATTGTCTTGGATGCACTGTTTTGTTGTATTTCCTAAATAACTCTTGTTGGTATAAGGCAATGTGAACTAGTGCTCTTTCTCTTCTTTCTTCCGCAAGGTCAAGCTCCAATGTTATGGTTTCTCCATTTAAGTCTGGATCAAAATTTTCGCTTCTAATTGTGGGGAGGTCAACTTCTAGTGGGATTACTGCTTCCATTCCGTAGGCTAAGGAGAATGGTGTTTCTCCTGTTGATCGTCGAGGTGTGGTACGGTAAGCCCATAAAACATGAGGAAGTTCTTCCGCCCACTTGCCTTTTGCCTTCTCTAACCTTTTCTTCAGTCCATCCAAGACAACCTTCTTTGATGCTTCTGCTTGGCCATTTGCTTGAGGATATGCTGGTGTAGAATTGTAGAACTCTATCTTGTATTCTTCACAAAAGCTTCTAAAGATTTTGCCATCAAACTGGGTACTGTTGTCTGATATGAGGGCTTTAGGTATGCCAAATCGAGTAATGATATTTTGCTAGACGAACTTCTTTACATCTTTTTCCTTGATGGATGCCAATGCTTCTGCTTCCACCCACTTTGTGAAGTAGTCTGTTGCTGCGAAAAAGAACTTCCTGTTGCCGGGTGCTGTTGGAAGTGGTCCTACTATGTCCAAGCCCCACATTGCGAAAAGCCATGGGCTAGTCAATGGTATGAGTTCTCTGGTTGGTTGATGTATTTGGTGTGTAAATTTTTGGCATTTCTCGCACTTCTTCACATATTTCTCTGAGTCTACCTGCATGTATGGCCACCAGTATCCTTGCAAAATGGCCCTGTAGGCTAGTGATCTTCCCCCTTGATGGCTTCCGCACATCCCTTCGTGTATCTCGTATAAGAATGCTTCTATTTTGCTGGGGTGGACACACTTTAGATAGGGTCCTGAGAACGACTTTTTGTATAATGCCAGAGATGGAGAGAACCAATATCGCTGTAACTTTGCTCTAATTTTGTTGGCCTCTTTCTTTTCTTCCGGTAGGACGCCATCTTTCAAGAATAGTGTGATGGGATCCATCCATGAGGGGTCTAGATCGGCGCAGCATACTTCTTCTGCCTCGGGGTCTTCGATGCTTGGTTTTGGTAAGTAGTCGATGAGCAATGGATGAGGGATGGATGTATCTGCCATAGAAGCAAAGCCTGCTAGTTCGTCTGCTCTGTCGTTCTCTTCCCTGCCTATCTGTTCAATCCTCATTACTTCAAATTTCTTGATCTCTATTCTGACCAATTCTTGGTACTTGGCCATTCTATCATTCTTTGCTTCATAGTCACCAGAAATTTGGTTTACCACCAGCTGTGAGTCGCTGTGGACCATTAGTTCGGTGGCCTTCATGTAGAACGCTGTTTTGAGACCTGCAAGAAGTGCTTCATACTCCGCTTCGTTGTTTGATGCTGGGAAGCCAAGGTTGATTGCTTGCTCCACAACCAGGCCGTCTGGTGAGATGAGGACTGTGCCAAGTCCTGCACCATGCCGGTTGGATGCTCCATCCACAAAGAGCTTCCACATCTTTCCAACAAACAACTTCCAGCAAGTGGAGGGGTCAGACGATGTCGTGGGGTCAAGAGTGTTGCTGGTGGTTTCTTCAAGGTCCATGCTTGCTGTCTGCCCCTCGCTATCTGATTGCACCAAGTCTTTATTTGTTGGTGAGTCTTGGTTCGGTGTAGCTTGATTTGCTTCTTCCTTGCTGTCTTTAGTCTGGTCTGCCATGGGATCTGATTGAGTATCCTGCACCAGGGGTTGCGCTATTTCGGCGTCAACTTCTATCCCTGGTTTGGTTGTATCAGTCAGGTCGACTGGGCAGATATGATGACTTCCTGGGGTGAATTCTGCGACAAAGTCTGCTAAAGCTTGGGCCTTTATCGCGGTTCTGGGTTGGAACTTGATGTCGAATTGCCCCAACTCTACTGCCCATTTTAAGATTCGCTCAAAAAAGTTTGCCCTCTCAAACAGAGCTTTTAATGGGAAGGCTGTGAGGACAACTATGGTACGGGCGTTAAAGTAGTGCGATAACTTCCTTGAGGCCCTCATCAAGGCCAATGCCAGTTTTTCCAGTGGCAAATACCTTGTTTCGGCTCCCAGTAATGTCTTGCTGACATAATAAATGGGCAGATGTTGAATTCCTTCCGCACGGACCAACACTGCACTAATTGCGTGCTGAGAGACTGCCAGGTACAGGAAGAGTTCTTCTCCAGGTATTGGGGTGACCAGCAATGGTGGAGAAGACATATATTCCTTCAAGCTTTCCAGAGCTCGGTCGCATTCTTCATCCCACTCGAACTTGACTTTTAATGCTTGAAAAAATGGTCGTAGTCTGTCTGACGACCGGCTGATGAATCAGTTGAGTGCAGCCGCCATGCCGGTGAGATGCAGTACTTCTTTCACCGAGTTAGGCCTCTCCAGATCCTGGATTGCTTTGATCTGGGAGGGGTCTGCCTCTATACCCCGGTTGGTTACCAGGAAACCCAAGAATTTGCCAGATCCTACTCCGAATGCACATTTGGACGCATTGAGGCGCAACTTGTGCTTCTTCAGGATCTCAAACATCTCGCCCAGGTCCTTGAGGTGGTCATTCTCATCTTTTCTCTTGACCACCATGTCGTCGATGTAAGCTTCCATTGTTCTGCCTAACAACGGTTCAAACATCTTGGTGACCATTCGTTGGAATGTCGCCCCTGCGTTCTTTAGGCCAAAGGGCATGACCTTGTAATAGTATAGTCCTCTTGGAGTTGTAAAGGATGTGACCTCCTGGTCTGGTTCATGCATGGCGATTTGATGGTAGCCTCTGTATGCATCCAGAAAGCTAAGTCGGTTGTGCCCCGCCGTTAGGTCGACTAGTTGATCTATTCGTGGTAGAGGAAAGCTGTCTTTCGGACATGCTTTGTTGACTGTTTTGTAGTCGACACAGACACGCCACTTGCCATTCTTCTTTGGCACCACAACTGTGTTGGAGATCCATCTTGGGTAGTGTACCTCTCTGATTGCTCCTGCCTCCAGTAGGTTTCTTACTTCTTTCGCCACTATCTCGGCATGGTGGAGTGCCGACCTATGGATGCGTTGAATGATTTGTCTGGCGGATGGGTGGATATTGAGTTGGTGACAGATGAAGTTGGGATCAATGCCTGGCATGTCATATGGTGTCCAGGCAAACACTTCGATATTAGAGGTTAAAAATTTCAAGACCTCTAATCTCTCAGTGCTGGACAACGATGAACCGAGAAAAAAGAACTTATCCGGGTTCTTTTCATCTATTCTCACCTCCACCAAGTCTTCCACCGCTTTTTGATCAGCTGCTTTGCCGACATCTGCGAATAGCTCATTGCTCTCAGGTTCTTCCACCGAAAGAACGTATCCTTTGGCAGCACGGCTGCCATTCACCGTGACGAAGCATTGCTTTGACATGATCTGATCTCCATAGACTTCTTCAATTATCCCGGTACCGTTGGGGAACCGCATTACTTGGTGGTAGGATGACGCCACTGATCGCATGGCATGCAGCCATGTTCTGCCCAAGATGATGTTGTAAGTGGAGGGGACCTTTAATACCCAGAACTCCACTTGTTTCGTCGCGCTTCCTACCCTGACTGGAAGAATTATTTTTGCCGACGGGCTATTCTGGCATGGAGTTGAATCCAATTAGGAGAGATATGGCAGGCGCCAAGTCTTTGTCTTGCAGCTTCAATTGTTTAAATATTTCGTAGTACATGATTTCACATGAACTACCCTGGTCAATTAGAATCCGCTTGACGTCAAAATCCTTGACTCGGAGAGTGACGACCAGGGCATCATTGTGAAGGCAATATATCCGTTCCAAGTCTTTATCCGAAAAAGACATGACGTTTGTGGCCTCTGTCTTCCCCTTCTTGATGGCAGGTTGGGCACTTAGCACCTCTCTTAAGTGTTCAGCCTTTTTGATTGACCCCTGAGCTCGCATACACGCTCAGGTTCAAAGACTCCATGTATCACATTGATAATGCCTTGAGGTGGGGCGTCGACTGGCATCCCGTTGGGGTTATTATGGTCTTGGGGGGCTAGTTGCGTCCTTCCTTCAATGTATTTATCCAAGTGTCCTGCTGCCACCAACTCCTCCAGGTGCTGTCTCAATGGCGTGCAATTCTCAGTGCGGTGCCCTTTTTCTTTATGGAAGGTGCACCGTGATCTTTCGTCATAGTCCTTCTGAGCTTCCCCAAGCTTAGCTGGCCATCTGACGAAAGGTTCATCTCGTATTTCACTTAGAATTCGGTAGATCGGTTTCTTGAAGACCGTGGTTATGGCAGTGCGAACTCTCAACCATCTTTTATCTTGGTCCTCTCCGTTGTCTCGCCCACCTCGTCCGTTTCTGCTTGGATGATCTACCGTGTTGACCTTTGTCAAGGCCTTTTTCTTTGGCACTGCGGTGGTGCTAGATTTTGTTTTGGCACGGGCACTATCCTCTTCCACCCTGATGTGCTGATGCACTCTTTCCATCAAGGCTTCCATGGTGAGGGGTGGTGTCATGATGATCGAGTCCCTTAGTCTATTCCCAACTGGAAGGCCTCTTTTGTACTGTGCAATGGCGAGATTAGTGGGGCAGTCCCCAATCTGGTTGAATGTCTCCCAGTAGCGACTATTGTAGGACCTTAGCGTCTCTTTTTCACCCATGTCGATGGAGAGTAACTGGTCAATCTCCACCGGGGTTTTGGTGTTTGTTCTGAACCTTGTGACAAACGCCTTCGCCAATTGCGCCCAAGAGGCTATGCTGCCTTCTAAAAGTTTTTCGAGCCAAGTCAAGCCTAGATCGCCAAGGTTTGATGGGAAGAGGATGCACATTAAAGCCTCGTTTCGCCGATATACCGCCATAACCTGGCGGAAGTGGCTTAGGTGAATGTAGGGGTCCGTTTTTCCCTCGTACGCGGTGAATTTGGACTTAAGGAAGCCTGTAGGTAGGGCGCGTTTTCAATTGTCGGAACGAACGGCGAGGTCTGCAGCCTTGCTAATGCTTTGTCCGTCAGTTCGTAGGCAGGGCGTGGTAATGGCATTCCAACCTCGACACTTCCATGCGATCGAGGAGCCAATCGTTGAAGGGTAGAAACTCTGCGAGGGTCGCGCACCCTGGTGTCCTCCTTCAATCATGCCTTTTCTTCCAGTATGATCCGCAAATCGGATGATCTGGGCAACTCCGTCTGTTTGGATGATGTCTGGTGCGAGTGTGAGGGTCGGTAGGTACTTCCCTCTATGTAAGACCTCAATGATCTCGTTCTCTCAGACCTGGAGTAACGAGTTCTGGAGGTTCTAGACTGAGTATCGCCTGTCCTGAGGCTTCTACTCTCTGCTTGTGATGGTGTGGAATACCTTCCACGGTCTTCTGAGTGGCGAGGGGGCGTCTTGTTTTTGCGCCCCTCTCCTATCGCCACTCATTTTCCCTTTATCTGGCGCTTCAAGGCCTCCATGTCCACCGCCATCTTCCTTATTAATTCGTCTTGCTCCTTCACGCGGTCCTCCAGGACTTGAGGATCAATCCTCCGCCTTTGCCTGTCAGGACTTTGTGAATGAGAGTGATGGGGGCTGTTAGTCCGCCTCCCCCTAGTATCTCTCCTGGAGCTATGTCGTTGGGGCTCCAGGTCCGCCATGGGAGGGATAAAAGGTAATCCTTTACGCCTTGCACCCCCATCTGGTGTTTGCCCGTCGATGGCGGACTGTGGTAATTCTTCATTGTGCGCCATTGTTCCTAAAGAGGTAAAGTTTGATCAAGAGGTTTTGTCCTGTCTGTTTTTCCCACAGACGGCGCCAATTGTACGGGAAAGAAATAAACCTTCTCGTATAATCCTATTGATCAAGTCTACGTTCCTCTAAACGTCGTCGCTTTATTCCCTGAAAATACAAACGTGAGCTAGCCGGCGGGTGTGTGCCGGAAACCCCTCCGATGCCTAAGTCAGCAAAATAGACAAATAGGCAAAAAACTCTGTGTATCAAAGAACCAAAGTTATCTTATCTCTCCATAGGTGATGTTTGTGAGCTTTTATAGGTTTCGTGTGGCACAATCCAAGTAGGAGCCTTACTCCTCCATGTAGAGTCCTCCTAGGATTCATACTCCTGAAAGATAATGCTTATCCCTCAACACCCCTTTCACTGCTTAAACCAAGTGAGATGGTTTTACCATGGTCGAGTTCTAACAGGACCGAGGTAATCATGGCTATGTTGAGCCGTAGAGTAGGCCGAACCATCTTTAGTTCGGTTCTCCTTTACACTACTCCTTATCTCGGTTCCTCATGTACAAAGAATGGTGTGGTTAGACCGAGCTACCGAGTAGCAAGGTTCTGACTAGTCTAACCACAATACGTCATGACCGGGCTAACTCTGAGACCAGTCTAACCATAATATGTCATGACCGGGCTAACTCTAAGACCGGTCTAACTTCAAAGCGTCTTCAAACCGGCCTAACTCCAAGTCGCTTCCGGACCGGAGTAACTTTACATCTCTTTCGGGTCGGAGTAACTTTTGTACCTCTCTCGGGCCGGAGTAACTTTACGGCCTTTTTACTCACCCTTCACACCGAGGCCCATAACAACCCAGCTCGGCCCAATTCGCATATAAATTACCTTCTCACAAACTATACAAATAATTATTTATTTTTCATTTACAGAACAAAGATGAATTAGCTTCTTCTTTTTTCCGATGTTGTGTTAGCATTTTATACATCTATAATTATGAATGATGAAACATATTAACTTCAATACAATATTAACATAAAAATGATAAATAAAAAAATATGATCATTTTGCTATTATTGTTTCTAACTTATACAGTACTTAAATTATTTGAACTGATAGAAATCATATGCCTATTTAACTGCTAGGACTTTTATCTTAACAAATCTTATTAATTTCCTTTCATTTAATTCTGTTTGGTTTGATTTAGTTTTTATAATTTATTTTTTGAAGATGAAAATATTTTGTTCTTGTTTATTTTTATCAAATTAATTTCTTTTTTAAAAAAAATTTAAAAAACTGAATCTAAAATTCAAACCAAACATATTATAATGGACATAAGCCTTAGCCAAACAAGGAAGAATTTAACAACTTTCCCACTTATCACTTACAAATAAACCCTAAAAAATGTATACAGTATTCGTTTCAAATTTTTTTTTTACAAAAGTTCATAATTTACACACGAAATGTCATAATTTTTTTACTACAAAAATCATAACTTTTGTTCATTATAAAATGTCATAACAAAAACATAAAGTGTCATAACAAAACTACGAAATGTCACAAGAAAAATCACAAACGGTCATAATATTATTATCCCTAACTTTAAAATGCATATCATAAATTCATTATTCATAACTTATCAAAAAATGTCATAACACACCTCACGAATAATTATAACTTTCATCATTGTTAATGTATATGTGGTATTCCTAAATATATTAGATATTAATTTCCTAGATATATTTAGGAATAGCCATAGTTAGGTTTTTAGTTGGATACTATTTCTCATAATTAGGTTTCTAGTAGGATACTCTTTCTCAGCCTATATATACAGGCTTTCTATTGTATAGAATACATTCAACTCTACAATCATTCAATACAATACATATTATTTCCTCTCTCTCTCTTTCTCTTTCTCTGTCTCTCTACTAATCTAACATGGTATCAGAGTTAGGTTAAGAACCTAGTATTTTTGCTTCATCAACGGGCGGCAGCCTCGCCTTGGCCGCCTACTGGACCTATTCCTATTCCGCTGTCATGTTTTCTTGTTAGTATCGTTTCGTGGTGACCTCTTCCTTTGTTTGTTGGTTTCTTCCTACTCCAAATATCTCTATCATATTTTTTTGTTTTTGTTTTTTACTCGCAATACTTTTTTTTTTTCTCCACTCTATCTTTCCCCCTACTTCAATCTCAAATTGGTTTCTATATTCAAACCTATTTGAGCTTGATGGGGGGTATTATACCTATATTATGGTGAACTTGGTTATACACCATGCAAACCACCTAAGCCATCTCCTTTAGCGCACAATCCATGTCACGATTCGCTCCCCGTACCCAAGGGTTAAGTATCGTGATGGCCAGTAACTGAAGTTACCTCCGGCCAAATCATAAACAAATCAAATAACGCGAGCGGAAGTAATATTTAAATAAGGGTACCAAAATAATCATTGAAACTTCTATTTTTATTAAAATATATGGACCAAAAAAGGCCGATATTTACATAGAAAAATATCATAAAAGTGATGTGTGTGTCTAATCCGCAGCCTCGCATCTAAGACTTTTCAAAAGCTATTCCTGAATTGCATTGTTTCTTGAAAATTGATAAACAACTATAAGCACATGGCACAGTGAGAAATATTATACTAAGAGTATAAGGGCATTAAATTCACCATGGATAATTAGTTAGGCCAAAACATTAACATAATTTGAGTTGAATACACAAATTAATTAAGTGCTAGAAACTGAAATAATCACTATAACCACGGTACATCAGTAATGTAACAATCACTACAGAGGTCAATGGATTCATGGCAACACTGGACCACAAAGTGGTCAAACACTAACCAATGGTTATTTTAAGTCCCCCAAGGCGTGAGACTCCCGTGTGGTACTTACAAAACATAATTGCTTATAAGGTCATAATCAAATATTATTTAAAATATAAACAAACATATCCATGGAAGCAAATAGGGTTCAGAAAATAATCCACATAACTGAAACATTTATGAAACATAACTTTTATTAATATACTAATAAAACATAACTAATATAAAATAGATTTTGGTAAGTCAAAATATCAGTAAAATACATTTTAATAACCAAAGGTATAATATAACTCACCTTAATTTTAATACCTCACTCATTCTTTCTACCACCAAAGACCCTTTCAACTTTCATTATTTTTTTTCTCACTTTTCTCTACTTTCTCTCTTACTTTTCCTTTCTTTCTTTCTCCCGTGTGTGGAGTCAACTTCTCCCTATTTATACAAATTCAATTTCTGAGCCCCAAGCCAACTGCCACATGTCACTTTCTTATTTATCTCCATAACTTATCTAAATTAATTGAAGTTTATCTAACTTAATTATTTATTTATATTTTGACTCCTAAATTTTTAATAATTATATTATTTTACAAAATTACCCATAATAATAGATAAAAATGATATATTTTTCCTAACTGTAATTAAATAATATTAGTATAAATTCTACAGAATAATTACAAATCTGGGTTGTTACAATCTTCTCTTCTTTTAAAATTTCGCCCTCGAAATTTGTCATATGTGCAATTATCCGCTGCGCACTCTGATAAATATATATTAGATGATTAATCTGATAGAAAATATTACTTCAAAAACAAACACTTTACCAAAACAACTCATTGTCGAGTTGTCAAAAATTGGTTTGGGCCAAAATGAGAAATAATGGGTGAATTTAAAAACTTTCCACTCATTTTGTGTATGATAAAAAAAAAAAAATGAGACCACAATGACAGAATCATATGTAAGAATTGAAAAAAATTTGAGATGAACTTTTCATTGATGGGAAATAATTTCAAAATTAGTATTTTTAAAATTTGAACCCACTTTTAAAAAGTCGAAATAATTTTTTTTTTTTTAAATACTGAACTGAAAATTTTATGTATTTAATTAATTATAATTTTGGTGGGTGCTTGAGTCTGACACCTTTTGTTTATTTTCCCTCTTTTGCTATAACAAATATAAATTATATCTAATATCCATCACCAATTATACAAAAAAAAAATTATATATATATATAATCATATAAAATTATAATATAATTAAATCGACTAACAAAATATAACATTTAGGTACTAATTACCCGCTATCCTACTTCTTAAATGCGCGTGTTTTATGCTCCAATGATTTTTTTTTTTTTTCTAAACCATTGCTCTGATACCATTTGTCATGACCCGCTCCCTGTACCCCTACATTGTAAAATATTGTATAAAATGGCAAAATTGCATTTTTACCCCTACATTGTAAACTCATTAGTTACAGGCGGCAGGAGGATAGTATGGCTTGGTTGAAATGGTGCATGAGACTTCACAGGTACTGTTGGGCCGTGGGAGCCCACTATGGGTCCCGTTTCGATAATTCGAACCGTGCACTGTGTAGAACTCGTTGTGTACTATATGCCCTTGAAAAATCACTTTAATTGAATATCGATAGCTATGTGATCAAAACAGTTTTGTATGAAATTAATGGACAGTAAAAAATAAACGGCTGAAAAAAAATCTGATTTGATCACATAGCTATCAATATTCGATCAACGTGATTTTTTACAAGCATATAGCACTCGACGAGTTTCACACATTAAACGGTTCAGATTATCAAAATGGGACTTGTGGTGGGCCTCCATGGGCCTAACATTACCCTCCAACTTAATGAATATATATATATATATATATATCTAATTTTCTTTTTTGTTTCTTTTTTGTTCCTTTGTATTAAAATATTGTGTAAATTAATTTTTTTATATGTTTAATTTGTGAATGGTGAGAACTTTTTAACTTTTTTAGTAATTTTTTGACTTTTTACATTTTTTCTAGTATGCCAAACAAGGCCTTAGTCTTTGTGATTTGGATCATTTGCACTTAATTCTGTACTTCAATAATAGGCTATATAATTATATTTTAGTTAATTATGGCCTATTTTAACAACTAAACAACAAAAAATGAATTTATTAATTTATTTGGATCACAGCAACTCTTTATTTTTTTAAACATTTTTAAAAAAAGTCAAAAATTATTATTTTTTTTCCCTTACTATCTAAAATAGGCCATACGCATTGCATTGTTGCAAAAATTAAACTTCAAATTAGTTTAGTATATAACTTAAATTTAAGTTTAATGGAGTTAATATTTGATTAAGTTTAAAATTAAGTGAAAATTTAATAAAAAAGAGTATAACAAAGAGTAGACAAGAATAGAAAGAAACAGATAGATAGTTTATCATTTAATATTTGTCATTAACATTGTTAACATTACATTTTAGTTCAAAATTACAAAAGAATTCTCTAATTATTATTGAAATACCGGGGTAAAGTGCAGATGACCCAAACAATTTTGGCCAATGTTTTATATTAAGTTTATGGATTATTTTAAAATGTGAACAACTCAAATAATTTCATCTCGTAACCGTCTCCTTCACCGCCAGTCATGCAAACTAAGTTCTTGTATATGAAGATACACATATGTTCTAATATAAAATTAGATTTGATATATCATTAATGAAACTAATAAAATTATTTTAAATCATTGAAGTCTTGAAAAGTCAGTTCTTGCATTCGAACGCCTTTGACGGAAAGGAGGGCAATGTAAGGAGCTTAAATTTAAAACAAAAGGCAAACAAAGCAATTTTTTATGTGTAAATACAAAAAGGCTGAAAAATGTGGTAAGAACGATGAAATTGCACAACAAAAGAAACTAAACTGATTGTGGTCAGATTGTCATCGTGGAAGAGTAAATTTTGAGTCTAATTTTAAAGAAAAATGTTAGAGATTTTAAAAATTTTATTAAATTTTTTATTAAATATCTTACATGGTGTAGGATGATATGAATCCTACACCCATATATGATATTTAGTAAAAAATTTAATAAAATTTTTGGAGTGTCTAACTTCACTTAATTTTAATCGTTTGTTCTCTTTTTTTTCAATTATTATGTTTTTATACAGAACCCATGCATAGGACATGGTCTTTATTGGATTGATTACATTATGGGGTTACGTTTTTTTTTGGGCAAATTACATATACACCCTTCCAGGTTTGGTTAAATTACAGATACCCCTGAGGTTTCGGAAATTACATCCCGCCCCCTGAGGTTTGTATTTTCATAACAATTTACCCCCTGAGGTTTATATTTCATAACAAATTACCTCCTAATTTCTTATGCAAATATAGCATTCAGGGGGGAATTCGTAATTTCTCAAACCTCAGGGGAGTATCTGTAATTTTGTCAAACCTGGAGGGGTGTATATGTAATTTGCCTTTTTTTTTTTTGTTTTTTGCAATAGAAGTCCAAAAGTCTCTCTTATTAAGAAGAGCTCGGCAGAGCCATCAAAATAAATAAATAAATAAACAAATAAAAGAATAACTTGGGTGGGGAGAAATGATTTTTTTAATTTTTTATTTTGTTGAAATTCGCATTGAAACGTGGGATGCGGAGCAGGTTCGTGCGCTGCCTCGTTTGACTGCCACGACATAGTGGGGTTGGTGGCATTTTAAAAAGAAAAATGAGTGGGAGCTCTGCCATGTGATAATGGGTGTCATCTACGGTAGGGATGGCAATTTAAAATTGGCTCGATAAGAATTTGATCCTCTGATTTTGAATTGTGCGGATTTTTTTTGAAAAATATCTTCGACGGAACGGGGATGGTATTTAAAAATCAATCTCTGAACAGATTCGGGCCGGGGACGGGGATAAATATCCCAACCCCATACCCGGCCCGGCCCCGTCTCTGTTCCCCGGCCCGATTTTTCCCCGAATTAAAATTACTAATTTACCCCTAGATATATATATAGACACATAGTAACCAAACCAAACCCTCATCCAGTTGTCTTCCGTCTCTCTCTCTCTCTACCCCCTCTACTTTCTCTCTCTCTGGCCCTGTTCACGACGTCGATCATCGCCACTGTCGGCGTCGCGGCTTCGCGATCGGCCTCCTCCGTTGTTGACAGCCACAGATCGGCCTCCTCCGTCGTTCATCGTCACTGTCGGCGTCGCGATCGGCCTCCTCCGTCGTTCACAGCGTCGTTCACAGCCACAAATCTGTCTCCTCCGCTGATCGGCCTTCTCCGTCGCTCATCGCCACTGTCGGCGTCGCGGCGTCGCGATTGGCCTCCTCTCTCTCTCTCTCTCTGACACAGATACACAGATCTATATGTTACATATACCGATCTATTTTTTTTTATGTTGATTCTGTATGTTACATATACAGATCAGTATGTATCTCTGTAACTGGGGAAAAAGGGGGTCTAGAACATTATATATATATATATATATTTGTTGTTGAGGAAAAAAAAGATAGTGAAACAGATCATGAACCATGAATCCTCGGTTGCCCTCTTTCTCTCTCTCTCTCTCTATTTATATATATATATATATATATATTTGTTGTTGAAGAACATTTTTTTTCTTTTTAAGTTATATATATTTGTTGTTGTTGTTGATGATTGTTGTGTGTTGAAGAACAGATCATGAACCATGAAGCCTCCATTCTACAGAATTTTTTTTTTTTTTTTGGTTGTGTGTTGAACAGATCTGCCGGGGATGTTTCGGGGTCGGAGAAACCCGATCCCCGTTAGGGGACGGGGGTGGGGGAGGTAAGGGGTTCCCCGTCGGGGATCGGGAGCAGGGACGGGGATTTTTCTACCTTCGGGGATCGGGGACGGCGAGTGTCATCCCCGGCCCCGCCCCGGCCCGTTGTCATTCCTAATCTACTGTCATATTATATGTTGTGTTTGTTTATTTTTATTTTTATTTTTTTTTTGGTTACTTTTTCATCTCATTAGTGGTGGGTTTAGAACCACCAAATTAGTGAACTCCAGCATGATTGTTTTAAAAAGGATAATTTTTTCTGACACTAAGGCCTCGTTTGGGAACAGGCTAATTTAGTAACTTTTTAGCTATTTGGTTAAAATATGAGTTAAAAAAAACTAGTATGTTTGGGATGAATTTTTTGACTTTTTACGAAAAGATGTGCAAAAAGTAGAGAGAAAAAAGAATCTTTGACTTTTTTGTATGGATTGTTGGCTTTTTGGCTAATTTACTAACTTTTTAATTTTTTGACTAAAATGAAGGGTTCCCAAACGAGGCCTAAGTTATTTTCCTTTTAAAAATAGAATGTAAATTACATTTTGGGGTGTTTGGAAAGAGTTTTTTTTTTTTGTTAGTTTTTTGTTAAAAGACAAAATAAGTTAAAAAATTAAAAAAATAAATTCAGACAAAATATCACATCAAACTCATAATCATTTCACTTTTTTTCTTACAAATATCACATCCAACTACAAAAAAATTCAACTATCTTCTAAATACAAAAAAAATTTCCTCCAAAAATAATCAAAAATTAAAAAAACTTACTAAAATAACAACTTCCCAAACACCTATTTTATTTGTTTATTACTAGTATAATAAGTTAGGATAATGCTATGGAGTATTTTTTTATTATTATTATAAGTTATCTACATATATTAATTTATGGAGTTGTTACGATATCTAATTTTGAAATATGTAATATTACATGCGTTACATAATTGTCGTTTCGTAACAAATAGAATAACGTGTTGTAATTTTTCATTAAAATAATTTATAATATTTTTTATTACAAATAATGTGTAACATTTTTATCACAAAAAAACATAAAAGATTTCTTATGAATATATGCGCATATAGATTTTTTCATCAATTAATTTACATATCTCATTGAAGTGAAAGAAATTTTATTTTATTTTTATTTGTGTTTTATTAGTATAATGTGAAAAGAAAACATTTATATGCGGTTGATGAAAAATGTGTCCTAAAAGTGTATTGATTCTATGAATCCTATTACGGTCCAATATTCAAAAATATGTTTGATTTACGTTATAACGTGGGTATTGTGAAGACCATTACTGTGGTCACATGATTCTCTACACTTTTGCTAGCAATAGCATTAGAGTTTTTTGTGCACATATTACCAAAATAAATCCTTGGGTTAATTTACATTTATTTTAGCTTGCACTAATATTTTTCTTTTTGAAATACTAAAAAGTATAACATAAAGTAACTTTGATTATGCTTGAGAAAGGTTAACAATGATGAAATATGTCTCCAACATGATCTAGGAGTTCCATAAACTTCCTAAGAGCAGAACCTAAATATATTGATTAAGAATGAAGATAAATTATAAATCAAAATATTTATGTAACAAAAACAAATGGACAAAGTTAATTAGATAAGTGAAATCAAAATGTCCTTTATACATTTTTAAAACAAATTAGTGAACTAAATGGAAACACATTAACAACCAAAACCCAACTAGGAATCATCATTTCGTTCAAAAGCTCATGGCTTGTTTAACCTAACGAATTTTTATTTGACTTGAGCCTACACCGTGGTGAATCGGGCCAAGCCGAATGACACTTGGGTTAGACCTAGGGTCTAAAGCCTAGACCGCAAATATGACCCATTGGCTTATCTAATTGTGTTGGAAAATTGGTTGTATAAAGACTTATTTTGGGTCAACTTTGATCCCACAATTGAGTGGGCCCCAAACGTCTTTCGTGGTGGGTCCGAAAAGGTGACGTGTTCCTTGCCGCATGGCATGTCACACAATGAAAACGGTTCGTCAAAACCATTTATAAGTAAATGGGAAGTTGACGTCGTTTTCGGGTTCGTGGAATGGGAAATTTAAAGAAGTAAATGTGAGTTTCTTGAAATTAGTTGTCCCACGTTGAAACTTTAAGAGAGCTTTTATGGGTATATAATCTCTAGAGTACAATACTTGGATTGGGCCCCAACGGGCACCCCAAGTTTGTAAAAGGAAGGAGTTATGGACATATAACACCTTAGCCCAAACCACCACACACACGCGCCGCCGTCGCCGTCCGGCCGAGCCGTGCTAGGTGTTGGTTGGGTCGGTTCTAATATTAATTTTTTGGACAAAATTCTTTTGCAGGAATTTAATTCCAAATTTGAATTTGAATTCAAAATTTTGTCCATCATTTATGCCTCTTTTCAGACCCGAATTTCTCTAATTTCCCATATGTTAAACAGTTATTAAACTGCTAGAAACTGTCCAGACAGATTCAAATCTGTCCAGCAGTTTCTAGCAATTCTGTACAGGTTTTTTTAACTGCTAACAGTTTTGGACAAGTTCATAACTGGCAGCAGATCTGTCTAGTTTGAATCTTGCATCTGTTCATTTCAAATTCTACCTGTTCGGGCAAGTTAAATGGTCACCAAGTGGCTTATAAATATAGATCCATTTCCAGCAGTCCAGATGATCCAAAAACAGTCTAAAAATTTCCTTTTTCTTGTTGTCCAGATTCTATCTGTTTGCGTTATTCTTCATTCTAGTTTTAGGAAAAAATTAGAGAGAGTATAGAACTTAGGTTCTAGTTCGCCGAACAAATTGGTTTGTAATACTACTACAAATTTGTGAAGATCAATGTATCCTCGGAGATAGACGTCACTTAACCGTAAGCACCGTAGCGAGGCGAATCTGTCTTAAAGACAGAGTGTCACACACTCGACTTGGTCTTTAATTATTCATTCGGTTCGGTAAAAATAAATTCGGTACGTAATTTATTTTATTTATTTCAATTTATTTATTTTACACAGAAGATTGTTCCAACAATCTCAAGACAGATTCGAATTATTATGTTTACAGAATTTTTCGTTTCTTTCCTTTCTTCTTTCTTCTTCTTACAGAAATTATTTTCTATGATTTTACAAAATAATATTCCGGTTGGAAAATAAATAGTAGTAATATACTGTTTGACAGATAGTAGAAATATACTGGTGTCATTAACAATTCAGAATATTTATTTGTGAAGGTTGTCTGAAATTAATTTTGCTTTTCTTAAATAATTTCTGAGTGTTCATTAATTAAAAATAAATTCATTTTTTAATTATTGAAGTGTTACAGAAATTTAATTTTGTGTGGAATTAACTTGGTTAAATAAAATTTTATTTTATTTCTAAATTAATTGAAAAATAAAAGCTACATTCTTGTTTCTTTTATTTTTACAGAATTTAATTATGTGAATTTCGATTAATTTTTTGTGTAGTATAAATTATAATTATAATTTTGTTTTATAATTTAGAATTCATGGCTACTAAAACTAATGCCCAAACAAGTACTAGTATAGTGGCTGCAATTGCGCCAACCTCTTCTCCTGTTGTGATAGTATCGGTAAATCACGGTCAAAAGCCAGAGAAGTTCTCAGGAACTGATTCTAAAAGATGGCAACATAAAATATTGTTCTATCTTACAACTATAAACTTGGCTCGTTTTCTCCTTGAAGATGCTCCTATTTTGAAAGAGGATGAAATCGACCGGCAAGTGGTTGTTGCGGTTAATACCTGGAAACATGATAATTTCCTTTGCCGGAACTACATCTTGAACGGACTTGACAACACATTATACAACGTCTACAATCCTATCAAGACATCAAAGGAACTTTGGGAGTCTTTGGAGAAAAAGTACAAAACGAAATATGCCAGCTCAAAGAAATTTGTGGTTGGCAAATTCCTAGACTTTGTGATGGTTGATTCTAAAACTGTGATCAGCCAAGTTCAAGATCTCTAACTCATTCTGCATGACATTCACGTAGAAGGAATGTCTCTCAGTGAATTCTTCCAAGTTGCAGGCTTAATTGAGAAATTATCACAAGGCTGGAAGGAATTCAAAAACTACCTCAAACACAAGCGCAAAGAAATGTCTTCAGAAGAATTAATTGTGCGTTTGAGGATTGAAGAGGACAACCGCAATTCTAAAAAGTGGGCTGGTAAGTGTAGACACCCCATTTTTGACCGACCTTAAGACTCAGACGTCACCAACTGAGCGCTCGGTGATGTTGCATATTGTGCTCGTTCTGAGGTTGCAAAGTCTCGGCTGAGAGCCTTGTCTTGAAACCCTTTCGTGCCTTGCCTCGGTTTGCGAACCAGGTCCTGTTTTCTCTATTTTATCTTTTTGAAGGGAGGGAGAGGTCTCGTAGACCATCTCTCAGTGGCCGTAGGCTACGTTTCGTGGTCGTAGGCCATTTTTTCCCGTTTAGAGACCAGTTTCTGATTTTTGGAGCCGTCGGTCGTGTGCCTCTGTTCGGGACTGCTTAACTACCACCGTTTGCTCCGGTTTTTGGCACACACCTTGTTTTCTCTCCTTAGAGGGACATTGTGGCCCAGGAGACCACCTTCATGGTCGTACGCTACTTTCGATGCTTAGTAGTCAGTTTTCGAGGCCCCCGGCTGCGCGTTCTGGCCCATGAACCTTTGTTTCGCATCTGTTAGGGTTCATTTTTGGCATGGACCCTAGTTTCATTGTTAGAAAGCTGGTAGTACGGTGGTAGACCACCTTTTCTTCTTGGAGACCATTTTTCTTTTCACCGCCCGATTTTCTTGTTAGAGAGGTGGTCTCCCTCACTTTTGGGCCATAATTTTTGGTCTCCCATACCACCACTGTATTGCATTCACCTGAGAGGCCACCTTTTTGGCATGGCCGACCACCTTTTCTGGTTGACCCTTTTGACCCTTGGTCGGCCGACCACTTGAACTGGTCGGCCAGCCATCTCCTTTTTGGTCTTCTTAAGTTGCATACAACTGTGCTAGTTGGGAGGCATTTGCCCCATCCTCCGAGATTTAACCTTTTTGTTTGTCTTCTTAAGGAAGCTTTGGCCCTTTTTGCTTAGCTTCTAAGAGAAGCTTGACCCTTTGTCAATCTTCTTGAGGAAGCTTGACCCCTTTGGTCTAGCTTCCTCAAGAAGCTTGACCCTTTTGGTTTAGCTTCTTTTAGAAACTTGGTCCCTTTGCTTGAGGCTTCTCCAAGAAACCTTGGACCTCTTCTTCTATAAGAGAGGCTCTCCTCTCCATTTGCAAAGGTTGAACATTTTTGGCTGAGGCATACATATACTCTCCCTCTATATCTCTACATCCAAGCTCCATAGCTCCATGGTTCTTGGCCATTTGCACTACACCTCCAAGCACAACACCTCCACTACCATCCTAAGTACCTTGGAGCTGTTTTTCAGAGGTTAAGGGCTCACTTTCTTGGTCAAGAGCTTGCTGCATTGCTGTGCTACAAGGGTAAGTCACCATTTCCCTCTTTGTAGCTTTATTTTACTTCATTCTTTAGCCTTATTTGCAAGCATTTTTGGATTTTGTCATAAACTGAAAAAAGTTTTTTTTTGAGCTTATAAACATGTTTGTTTAAGACATTTTTTCTGTTTGGGGTCATCTTCCCCTTTGCATGCTTCATTTCCTCATGTTTAGGGCTATGCATTACAGCATTTGTGTTGGCCTTGGTTTGGCCTTTTAGCCACTAAAATCCAGCGGATTTTCAGTGGCTAACATGTGTTTTTGAGCCCTAAAATCAGAGAGGGGTGACCCACTCATCCCTTGATTTGTTTACTAGCTTTGTTGGCCTTCCAAAGGGGCTCCTACTTGCATGTTTCAAAGCCATATTTCAGGCCCTATTCGGTGAGTTTTAAGGTCTGCATAGGCTCTGTCCAGAGCCCATTTTTCCATATAAGGTGTCTATTATGCATGTGTAGAACAATCCTATTCAAGGCCTTTCAAAGGGGCTTTCACTTGCATGCTTCCTAGACTCATTTTAGGCCCTTTTTAGTGAGTTTTAGGGCCCTCATAACCTCTGTCTAGAGGTAGTTTTACCATTTTGTGTGTCCATCATACATGTGTAGAACAACCCTTTCATTGGCCTTTCAAAGGAACACTTCATTTTAACATGTGTTGACTGAGTTTTAGTGGGTTTTTAGTCATATTTTGGCATGCCATGTTTCTGTTTTTGGCTGGTTTGGTGGCCCCTCATGTGCTTTATATACATGTAGTGTAAACCATGCTTACTAGCCTATGTTGCATGTTGTTTTGGCCCTTCATGTTAGCACTTTTTGGCCATACCTTAAACCGATTTTGTGCATATTTTGGACTGCCCTAGCTCTATTTTTGGGTCTCATGGTCGAATAATACTTGTTTTGCATGCTTGTAGTTCAATACACTTGCCTAGCTTTGAGATTTGAGGTCTATTGCATGCATAGATTGAGGTGTTTTCATGCTTTGAGGTCATTTGCATCATATTTCAGAGCCTATGTGAATGCCATATCCTCATGTTTTCTCCTCTTTAAGTGTGCTTGAGAGTTGTGCATGAATGCCTTGTTTTCGGATCATTGAATGAGCTCCATTTTCTTGCATGTTGAGCCATCATTTTAGGCCATTTTCCCACTGTTTCAGACCTACCTAGGGTCTATTTGAGGCTGGTTTTGCCATTTGTGCATTGCTTTGTCTACGTCTAGTGTAACCCGCTTCACTAGTTTCGGTATTCGAGCTATCTAGCATGCATTGTGTGACATATTTGCATGATTCGGGACCATTGTGCATCATGTTTCAGAGCTGGAAAATGTGTGTTTCTATGCCGTATTTCATCCTTTGCCATGCTTAGTTAGAATTGCATGTTGTGCCTTAGGATCGGTCCTTTGCATTCGTGCATGTTTGCATGTATTTCGGTTGTCTCATTTTTATCATTTGGCCACTAATTTGGATTCGACTGAGGTCCATCCATCTTGGTTTAAGTCCATCTTGCATTGCATATGCCATATTAGTCCATGTTGTTACATGATTGACCATTGCATTGTGTATGCCTTGATCATTTCATTATTAGTATCTACATATGCATTGCGCATGCCATAGTTTAGTAAATGTGCCTTGAGTATGCCATGTGTAGTTCATAGCATTGTGTATGCCATTTGCATGCTTGCATGTCATTCATTGCATCTTTGTATCATTTAGTCGCATTACATTAGGATTACATGCTAGAAGTTGCATTGAGCATGCCATTCCTGTTTCATCATGTTTGGGATAGGAGTTAGCCCAAACACGGGAAATGAGGAGCGTTTCATACTCCAAGTGATGAAACGTGCCTCAATTTCCGATCGCCAATACTCTTGACTATCCATGATAGAGTTGTTGGCTTTAGATATTTATTTATGCATTCATGTCACATTAAGTCGTGCAATCCGACTCCTCGGCCATCATGCATCGAGATGCGTGATTGGTGGTCTAAGGATCGAGGGTTACACTCCCTAGCGCCGATGCTATGACGGAGAGAGTAGTCAAGCACACACTTGTTGAAAATACCTTACCATGCTGCCCTATTGCTTTGTGTTGCAGAAAACCAAAATCCAAGAGCAGAAAGTGGTCGGCCGACCAGGTTTTCTGGTAGGCCGACCACCCTTTTTGGTCTCCACCACAAAGGGGTGGTCGGCAGTGGCCTCCCATGTCATTGGCTGGTCGGCAGCCTTCCCATAACTTCCTAGAGTGGAGTTCCAGCCTCTTGGAGCTTCGTGCAAGTTTCTGAGATAAATTGCACACAAAGGCGAGACGAGGCATCGCGATGGATTTCCCGACGAGGTGACTCGAGCATGCATGCATCCATTGTCATCCAAAATAGAGTCGAGGCAGTCACATTCATTTAGTTTACATGCTTACTTAGCTAGTTTGTTAATTAGTTAATGTTGTGTAATAATTAGCTGTAGTTCATTATTCATCTAGTTTTGTATTATTCGGACCCTCCGAAGAGGGCAATGTTGTAATAAGTATGCGTGTGTGTGATGTATGTTTTCCAACCCCACATCTTTCTTCCTTTTATTTACCATCTTATGATGGTTAGATTAGGGCATGTTTTAATTAGCATACTAATGCTTGCATGTTTGCATCATTCATCTGTATTGCATGCACCGGGTTCGGCGCATCATACTAACTGCATTGTATTCCAATTTCAAGTTGAACACGTGTTAGCTGTAGCATCTCATATGCCATTCTTAGGATAGCCGAGCCTATTTCTAGTTGTATTTTGCATGTGTTGCATAAGCCATCTTAACATAAACTAGGATCATGCATTGATTACTAACTAGTTTCTGTTTTGGCTCGGAGTACTCGGTAAGTGTTTATGCTTTAGCATCCTTGCATGTGTGTGAGTGACTGCCATGATAGCATGTTTACCATGAGGCTAACTGCTTATGTGATATACCTGCCTGAATGCCTGTGGGTGAAGGTTGGATTATCTGAATTGGAATAATGCATTGACTGTGAGTTTTAAGCCCACTTGAGAGTGGCAAATCATCTTGTTTTCTAAGCCCACCTGAGGGTGGCAAATTCGCATTTTAGCCTACTTGCGAGTAGCAAACCGTTTCAAAAGCAAACATGAGGTGTTTTGTTCTAATTCAGGCGATCCAATCTATACTTGTATGCTGTGTGCATTACGTAGTAAATCTAGGCTAATAACCAGAATAAGAGCACATAATGTTTTCAAAACTCGATATCATGGTTAGTAGAGGCTGATCTTTGATCGGGCGAGCGAGGGTGCTCACGAAGTGACCTTCCCCAATCGTACCCAAGTTCCCGAGCCGAGACAACTTTGTTGATGACGGACACGTGGCCTTAGGCAAACGAGTCAGGGTTTCCTAAATTTTCCAAAATAAAATATTTAGGTGGCGACTCTGTTTCTAGAAAAATAGTCCATGTTTGGTACTTCTTTCAAAAAAATCTGTTTTCAAACACGATTCGCCGAATTTAGACTCTTTGATGATACATCGGTCTTGCATTGCATTCTGCGAGATTAGATACAGGACTGTGACATTGAGACTCGACCCCTCTTGATTTCAAACCTTGAACTTGGATTCAGAATGTTCCAAGGCCAATCATGATGTGAGGCCTGTGTGGCCAGATTTGAAGCAGCCTGCGAACTAGAGGCAAGAAAAGTCAAATCAAGAAACTTGTGAAGCTAGATCAGGAGCACCCCTCGAACTAGGGACAAAAATGTTAGATGTGCTCGAAGAGTCAAGGACAAAGATCGGCAAGAATGCCAAATCCTAGAGGGGAGGAAAGAAGAAAGTATTGCTGAAGGATAACCGAGTTCCTATCCACAATACTAGGAGCAAATTCAGCCCCCCATTGGATGGACTCCTGCACCGTCAGCGAACAGCAGCCATTCTCGTGGATTCAGATGACTTCAGGATCTCAAAACCATTTGACATGGACAAAGCTACACTTTTACCCTTGAGAGGCTCGCTGGGCCAAAAACTCGAAAGGGCAACCTAGGCAAAAGTTAGAGCAAGAAAAAAAGAAAAGAAAAATGCAAAAAAAAAAAATAAAAAAAAGAAATAAAAAATCTTGAAAAGATTGAAGAAAAGAAAATGAAAAGAAAAGAAGAACAAAGCTCACAAGGTTGAAAACCCAGAAGGGCGGCCTTGGCAAAAGTTAGAGCGCAAAAGGAGAGGTTAATACCCGAGTGTACCTTGACCCCGAACTACATAAGGCTTGATTCCCATCTTTGGGATACGTAGGCAACTTCATTCCGAAGTCCAGCTGTAAAACACTTCAAATTCGACTGTGTCCATGTGATGGTTCTAATCATCGTTGTCTTCTCTGTATCCGAGAGTTCGGTTGTGATCGTCACCTTGAAAACTGGTTACAATGTGCTACGGTGCTATTCAAACAAGGGGCAACTTTTCGTTGCCATACAGCACGCTGCGGTGCTATTCAAACAAGAGGCAACTTTCCATTGCCATACAGAACGCTGCGGTGCCATTCAAACAAGGGGCAACTTTCTATTGCCATATAGCGCGCTGCGGTGCCATTCAAACAAGGGGCAACTTTTCGTTGCCATGCAGTGTCGTTTAGACAAGGGGCAATTCTCCTTCGGATCTGAAGTTGTGCATCTCGAGAGTAGGTTTCGTGCTCGTTGAGCAGTGGCCGTTTGCAAAAACAGTTTTGAGAATTTTTACTAAGGTTGACTAATTCTCTCGAAATTATTCCACTTTTCCAAAACTGGACCATTTCTGGGACACAAAAAGGAAAATTTTCAGTGCTCATAACCTAACTTGTATGATTTTAAATCAGAAAATCGAACAAGCATGTTAATCTAACTCTCATGTTGGTCAAAATTGTTTTAGCAGAACGTCAAAAATAAAAAAATGGTCAAAATGATGAACTAGGGGCACAGTTGAGTCAGGCTTCCTGTCTTTTTCCCGTTGTCAATGCATTTGCCAGAAAGGGCACCATACTTGCCGGAAAGGGCACCCTATTCGCCAAGAAGGGCACAGCGGAAGCTAACAGAAAAGGACTAAAAGCTTTCATATCCTCTGAGCAGCGAGGTATCAAGCCAAGTGCGAAGCACGAACTGGAATGGGGCAAGGTATTCCACTCCCTCATACGGACAGATCTGATCACGTCCAAACTCCCCAGCAGAGCATCGTCAACCGATGTCAATTGCAGATCTGCTGTGCGTCTGGTCCCATTGCAACCCCTCTATGGGAGAAACTTACTGTTGTGAACAAGAAAGAGAATCTAGCAGAATGCTAGAGGCAAGAGCCAGCAGCTTCTTGTTTATCCATTAACCACCTAGGGGAGGGATAAAAAATGAAAGATTGAAGAATAGAGAGATGTGCGCTGAGAGAAAAAGTGAGGAAAAGGGATTTTCAAAAAAAAAAAAAAAAAGAGCCTGAGGGCCGAGTGATGTGAGAATGACAAATGAGAGAGGGTGGGAAACAATACCTAAAGAAACAGGCTCCCTGTACATGTCTAAGTGTCGTGTCTTTTTGTTTTATCTCGATTCTTGTCTTGAGTCGTTTTTTAGTGTCTATGTTTGTGTTTAGGTTGTTTTGCCTTTGTTTTCCTTTGTTGAGTCGTGGTGCGCTGTGTTCAGTCGTTGGCTCAATACCCGATCGAGAATTCATTTCTCAATTTTAAAATGATTTGTTTTGTGTTCAGAGTGTTGTGCCATTCTCTACATTTGTGCAAAACAGGATTCGTTCTTTCATAAAACCGTAGGGTTCAACCTAGGTCATGTCAGAACAGTAAAGCCAGGACCTATCTGAAGCTATATAGGTTCCAGACTGCAAAGCAAGAGAAAAGAGGAAATGTCGAGTATCTGAGTTTGTTTTAACTTCAGTAAGTTCTGAGATTGCATTCTGTGTGTAGCTCTTCAGGTCTTACCAATGTTCTGAAGTATGAGTGTGCCTCTACCTCAAGCTCAAGATCAAGTCTACTTCAAGCCAGAATAGTAATCAGAAGTGCTCTCCCTGAGTACCATTCCCTGCTAGAGGCATCTTGGCTATGTTCGCAATGAGTTCCTAGGAGATCAACTGCGACGGTGGAAACTATAGTTCGAATGGCTGTTGCCTAGAACGCAAAGGTTCGGGATTTCCAAGCCTAAAGTCTGGTTTAAATGCCCACAGGCGTGTCCTCGGCTTGAAATCTGTATGGAATCCCCATAGGTTGAGATAGCGTGTATGCACCTCAATTCTGGATACCGAACCAACCTAGTTTGTCACCCCGTTGGAGAATAGGGAAAGTTGTGAATATGATCAGGAAGAAAGGCAGCACCCAAAGTGTTCTACGTGAAGAACCCTTGTCAGTATTTCAGAGCCTTTGTACTGTGAGTTGAAGGTAAGTGTTCCAAGAGCACGAAGGGAGATCCCCGTCAGAGTAGAGCAGTTCATCACCACTCACCCCATGAGGTGCTTTCTAAAGCGCCGCTACGCTTGTTTATTGCGTTCCTTAAACATCATGCATTGTATTGCATTGTACCTATCAAGTTTCTTTCTCATTCATGCACGATATTGTATGTACGGTTCATTCAAAAAAGTTCCGTTTGAGATCATTTATTTAGTGTATCAATCACACTTCATTACACTTCATTTATTTAGTGTATCAATCACACCTCATTCACCCTTAGTGTATCTATCACACTTTCTTCATTCGCTTAGTGTATCAATCACACTCTCTTCACTTAGTGTATCAATCACACTTCTTTTATTTTCGGTATCTATCACACATATTCTCATTTTTTGTATCTATCACACACATTCTCATTTTTCTGTATCTATCACACACATTCTCATTTTTTGTATCTATCACACACATCCTCATTTTGTGTATCTATCATGCACATATTCACTTCATTTACTTTAGTGTATCCATCACGCTTCATTTACTTTTGTGTATCCATCACACCTGTTCACATAGTGCATCTATCACACTTTGTGCTCATTTTCAGTGTATCCATCACACTTGTTCACTAAGTGCATCTATTACACTGTGTTCACCTTTAGTGTATCTATCATACTTGTTCACTAAGTGCATATCACACTTCGTGTTCACCTTTTGTGTATCCATCACACTTGTTCACTAAGTGCATCTATCATACTTTGTGTTCACCTTTAGTGTATCTATCATACTTGTTCACTTAGTGCATCTATCACACTTTGTGTTCACCTTTAGTGTATCTATCACACTTGTTCACTAAGTGCATCTATCACACTTTGTGTTCACCTTTAGTGTATCTATCATACTTGTTCACTTAGTGCATCTATCACATTTTGTGTTCACCTTTTGTGTATCCATCATACTTGTTCACTAAGTGCATCTATCACACTTCGTGTTCAACTTTTGTGTATCCATCACACTTGTTCACTAAGTGTATCTATCACACTTCGTGTTCACCTTTTGTGTACTCATCACACTTGTTCACTAAGTGCATCTATCACACTTTGTGCTCACCTTTAGTGCATCTATCATACTTGTTCACGAAATGCATCTATCACACTTCGTGTTCATCTTTTGTGTATCCATCACAGTCTGTTCACTAAGTGCATTTATCACACCTTGTGTTCACACGTGCTTACTCACTTTGAGTATCTATCACACGTTCGCTTTGTGTATCTATCACACATGCACACTGTATTCGCAGTGAGAATTGCAGTAATTCTCTTACATCCTTTCTGCATGTAATGTAATTAGATTTGTGTATGCTTGCTTAAAACTGTTGCATGTTATGCTTCGTTACAGTTTTCTTTGCATGATCATGAGTTATATTCGGCTTTGTGCATATCGTTTTGCATTTTGCCCCTTGCCTGCGGGCATGCCTGCGGGCATATCTTTGTTTATCTTGCCTATTTGTCTAAGTCTTCGACCTTGTCAAAAATGAGTCGTCTCTAGGCTTTGACATTCACTCCCGTCACTTATGACTTTCAAGTTCTGTCAAAGAGGGGCAACTGTAGACACCCCGTTTTTGACCGACCTTAAAACTCAAACGTCACCAACTGAGCGCTCGGTGATGTTGCATATTGTGCTCATTCTGAGGTTGCAAAGTCTCGGCTGAAAGCCTTGTCTCCGGGCTTCGAAACCCTTTCGTGTCTTGCCTCAGTTTGCGAACCAGGTCCTATTTTCTCTATTTTCTCTTCCTGAAATGAGGGAGAGGTCTCGTAGCCCATCTCTCAGTGGCCGTAGGCTACGTTTCGTGGTCATAGGCCATTTTTTCTCGTTTGGAGACCAGTTTCCGGTTTTCGGAGCCGTCAATCGTGTGCCTCGGTTCGGGACCGCTTAACTACTTCCGTTTGCTTCGGTTTTTGGCACACACCTTGTTTCCTCTTCTTAGAGGGACATTATGGCCCAGGAGAACACCTTCATGGTCGTACGCCACTTTCGATGCTTAGTAGTCAGTTTTCAAGGGCCCCCGGCTGCGCGTTTTGGCCCCTGAACCTTCGTTTCGCATCGGTTAGGGTTCATTTTTGGCATGGACCCTAGTTTTATTGTTAGAAAGGTGGTAGTATGGTGGGAGACCACTTTTTCTTCTTGGAGACCACTTTTCTTTTCGCTGCCCAATTTTCTTATTAGAGAGGTGGTCTCCCTCACTTTTGGGCTATAATTTCTGGTCTTCCATACTACCATTGTGTTGCATTCATCTGGGAGGCCACCTATTTGGTATGGCCAACCACCTTTGGTGCTTGATCCTTTTGACCCCTTGGTCTCCCTCACTTTTGAGCCACATTTTCTGGTCTTCCATACCACTACTATGTTGCATTCACCTGGGAGGCCACCTTTTTGGCATGGCCGACCACCTTTTCTTGTTGACCCTTTTGACCCTTGGTCGGTTGACCAGGGGAAGTGGTCGGCCGACCACTTGAACTGGTCGGCCGACCATCTCTTTTTTGGCCTTCTTGAGTTGTATACAACTGTGCCAACTGGGAGGCATTTGCCCCATCCTCCGAGATTTAACCCTTTTGTTTGTCTTCTTAAGGAAGCTTTGGCCCTTTTTTCTTAGCTTCTAAGAGAAGCTTGACCCCTTTGGTCTAACTTTCTCAAGAAGCTTGACCCTTTTGGTTTAGCTTCTTTTAGAAGCTTGGTCCCTTTGCCTGAGGCTTCTCCAAGAAACCTTGGACCCCTTCTTCTATAAAAGAGGCTCTCCTCTCCATTTGCAAAGGTTGAACATTTTTGGCTGAAGCATACATATACTCTCCCTCTATATCTCTACATCCAAACTCCATAGCTCCATAGTTCTTGGCCATTTGCACTACACCTCCAAGCACAACACCTCCACTACCATCCTAAGTACCTTGGAGCTGTTTTTCAGAGGTTGAGGGCTCACTTTCTTGGTCCAGAGCTTGCTGCATTGCTGTGCTACAAGGGTAAGTCACCATTTCCCTCTTTGTAGCTTTACTTTGCTTCATTCTTTAGCCTTATTTGCAAGCATTTTTGGATTTTGTCATAAACTGAAAAAAGTTTTGTTTTGAGCTTATAAACATGTTTGTTTAAGACATTTTTTATGTTTGGGGTCATCTTCCCCTTTGCATGCTTCATTTCCTCGTGTTTAGGGCTATGCATTACAACATTTGTGCTGGCCTTGGTTTGGCCTTTTAGCCACTGAAATCCAGCGGATTTTCAGTGGCTAACATGTGTTTTTTAGCCCTAAAATCAGAGAGGGGTGACCCTCTCACCCCTTGATTTGTTCACTAGTTTTGTTGACCTTCCAAAGGGGCTCCTAATTGCATGTTTCAAAGCCATATTTCAGGCCCTATTTGGTGAGTTTTAAGGTCTGCATAGGCTCTGTCCAGAGCCCATTTTTCCATATAAGGTGTCTATTATGCATGTGTAGAACAATCCTATTCAAGGCCTTTCAAAGGGGCTTTCACTTGCATGCTTCCTAGACTCATTTCAGACCCTTTTCAGTGAGTTTTAGGGCCCTCATAACCTCTGTCCAAAGGTAGTTTTACCATTTTGTGTGTCCATCATACATGTGTAGAACAACTCTCTCATTGGCCTTTCAAAGGAACACTTTATTCTAACATGTGTTGACTGAGTTTTAGTGGGTTTTTAGTCATATTTTGGCATGCCATGTTTCTATTTTTGGCTGGTTTGGTGGCCCCTCATGTGCTTTATATACATGTAGTGTAAATCATGCTTACTAGCCTATGTTGCATGTTGTTTTGGCCCGTCATGTTAGCACTTTTTGGCCATGCCTTAAACTAATTTTGTGCATATTTTGGACTGCCCTAGCTCTATTTTTGGGTCTCATGGTCGAATGATACTTGTTTTGCATGCTTGTAGTTCAATACACTTGCCTAGCTTTGAGATTTGAGGTCTATTGCATGCATATATTGAGGTGTTTCCATGCTTTGAGGTCATTTTGCATCATATTTCAAAGCCTATGTGAATGCCATATCCTCATGTTTTCTCCTCTTTAAGTGTGCTTGAGAGTTGTGCATGAATGCCTTGTTTTTGGACCATTGAATGAGCTCCATTTCCTTGCATGTTGAGCCATCATTTTAGGCCATTTTCCCACTATTTCAGACCTGCCTAGGGTCTATTTGGGGTTGGTTTTTCCATTTGTGCATTGCTTTGTGTACCTCTAATGTAACCCGCTTCACTAGTTTCGGTATTCGAGCCATCTAGCATGTATTGTGTGACATATTTGCATGATTCGGGACCATTGTGCATCATGTTTTAGAGCTGGAAAATGTGTGTTTCTATGCCGTATTTCATCATTTTCCATGCTTAGTTAGAATTGCATGTTGTGTCTTAGGATCGGTCCTTTGCATTCGTGCATGTTTGCATGTATTTCGGTTGTCTCATTTTTATCATTTGGCCACTGATTTGGATTCGACTGAGGTCCATCCATCTTGGTTTAAGTCCATCTTGCATTGCATATGCCATATTAGTCCATGTTGTTACATGATTGACCATTGCATTGTGTATGCCTTGATCATTTCATTATTAGTATCTACATATGCATTGCGCATGCCATAGTTTAGTAAATGTGCCTTGAGTATGCCATGTGTAGTTCATAGCATTGTGTATGCCATTTGCATGCTTGTATGTCATTCATTGCATCTTTGTATCATTTAGTCGCATTACATTAGGATTGCATGCTAGAAGTTGCATTGAGCATGCCATTCTTGTTTCATCATGTTTGGGATAGGAGTTAGCCCAAACACGGGAAACGAGGAGCGTTTCATACTCCAAGTGATGAAACGTGCCTCGATTCCCGGTCGCCGATACTCTTGACTATCCATGATAGAGTTGTTGGCTTTAGATGTTTATTTGTGCATTCATGTCACATTAAGTCGTGCAATCCGACTCCTCGGCCATCATGCATCGAGATGTGTGATTGGTAATCCGAGGATCGAGGGTTACACTCCCTAAAGCCTATGCTATGACGGGGAGAGTGGTCGAGCACACACTTGTTGAAAATACCTTGCCATGCTGCCCTATTGCTTTGTGTTGCAGAAAACCAGAATCTAGGGGCAGAAAGTGGTCGGTCGACCAGGTTTTCTGGTAGGCCGACCACCCTTTTTGGTCTCCACCACAAAGGGGTGGTCGGCAATGGTCTCCCATGTCATTGGCTAGTCGGCAGCCCTCCCATAACTTTCCAGAGTGGAGTTTTAGCCTCTTGGAGCTTCGTGCAAATTTTTGAAATAAATTGCACACAAAGGCGAGACAATGCATCGCAATGGATTTCCCGACGAGGCGGCTCGAGCATGCATGCATCCATTGTCATCCAAAATAGAGTCGAGGCAGTCACATTCATTTAGTTTACATGCTTACTTAGCTAGTTTGTTAATTAGTTAATGTTGTGTAATAATTAGCTGTAGTTCATTATTCATCTGGTTTTGTAATATTCGGACCCTTCGAGGAGGGCAATGTTGTAATAAGTATGCGTGTGTGTGATGTATGTCTTCCAACCCCACGTCTTTCTCCATTTTATTTACCAGCTTATGATGGTTAGATTAGGGCATGTTTTAATTAGTATACTTATGATTGCATGTTTGCATCATTCATCTGTATTGCATGCACCGGGTTCAGCGCATCATACTAACTGCATTGTATTCCAATTTCAAGTTGAACACGTGTTAGCTGTAGCATCTCATATGCCATTCTTAGGATAACCGAGCCTATTTCTAGTTGCATGTTGCATGTGTTGCATTAGCCATCTTAACATGAACTAAGATCATGCATTGATTACTAACTAGTTTCTGTTTTGGCTCGGAGTACTTGGTAAGTGTTTATGCTTTAGCATCCTTGCATGCGTGTGAGTGACTGCCATGATAGCATGTTTACCATGAGGCTAACTACTTATGTGATATACCTGCCTGAATGCCTATGGGTGAAGGTTGGATTATCTGAATTGGAATAATGCATTGACTGTGAGTTTTAAGCCCACTCGAGAGTGGCAAATCATCTTGTTTTCTAAGCCCACCTAAGGGTGGCAAATTCGCATTTTAGCCTACTTGCGAGTAGCAAACCGTTTCAAAAGCAAACATGAGGTGTTTTGTTCCAATTCAGGCGATCCAATATATACTTGTATGCTGTGTGCATCACGTAGTAAATCTAGGCTAATAACCAGAATAAGAGCACATAATGTTTTCAAAACTCGATATCATGGTTAGTAGAGGCCAATCTTTGATCGGACGAGCCGGGGTGCTCACGAAGTGACCTTCCCCAATCGTACCCAAGTTCCCGAGCCGAGGCAACTTTGGTGATGACGGACACGTGGCCTTAGGCAAACGAGTCAGGGTTTCCTAAATTCCCCAAAATAAAATATTTAGGTGACGACTCTGTATTTGGCAAAGCAGTCCATGTTTGGTACTTTTTTCAAAAAAATATGTTTTCAAAAACGATTTGCCGCATTTGGACTCTTTGATGATACATTGGTCTTGCATTGCACTCTGCGAGATTAGATACAAGACCGTGACATTGAGTCCGAGCTGTAGTGAGCCCCAATGAACAAAACAGGATTTTCCTTCCAGGACGTTCGGGGACATCTACAGTAAGCATCCTATGGAGTCTAAGGCAAATGTGGTGGAACATGCTCCAAAAGCAAAGAAACGAAAGTTTTCTAGAGAGAGTTCCTTACAAGGCTATAAAAGGGAGAGAAAATAAAAAGTACAAGTTTAATGGAAAATGTTACATCTGTGACAAAGAGGGACATCGGGCCAAAGATTGTCGTAGCAAAGGAAAAAACAAAAGAAGAATAAACAAGAAGAATAAGCAAGAAGCCTGCTCAAGCCCATATGACCGAAGTAGACAATATTTCCAATGGTGTAGATGGCATCAATCTTTCTGCAGTTGTTTCTGAGGCAAATCTTGTCGAAAATCCTAAAGAATGGTAGGTGGACACTGGTGCTACTCGCTACATTTGTGCCGACAAAAAAATGTGCACATCTTATTCTACAATGGACAATGGTGAACAACTTTTTATGGGCAACTCCTCAACTTCCAAAGTTGAAGGACAAGAGAAGATTATTTTGAAGATGACATCTGGAAAGGAACTCACTCTCAACAATGTGCTGCATGTACCGGACATTCGCAAGAATCTTGTTTCCGGATCTTTGTTGAGTAAGAATGGGTTTAGGTTAGTGTATGAGAGTGATAAATTTATACTTACTAAGAATGGGATGTATGTAGGAAAATGTTACATGTTTGATGGTCTTTTCAAGATGAATGTAATGACCATTGTACCCTCAGTTATTAATAAAAATACATTTTCTTCTTACTTGCTTGAATCTTCAAATTTATGCATGGTAGACAAGGACATGTTAATTATAGATCTTTATGTAGATTAATTAATATGGAATGTTTACCTAAATTTGACATTGATTCAAATCATAAATGTGAAATTTGCGTTGATGCAAAATTATCCAAAACTCCTTTTCATTCAATTGAAAGAAATACGGAACCACTTGAATTAATTCATAGTGACATTTATGATTTTAAATCAATTAAAACTAGAGGTGGGAAAAAATATTTTATCACTTTCATAGATGACTATACTAGATAAAATTATGTTTATTTAATTCGAACCAAAGATGAAACTTTGAAAACTTTCATTCAATATAAGAATGAAGTTGAAAATCAACTTGATAAGAAAATCGAAAAACTAAAAAGTGATAGAGGTGGTGAATATAAATCACCTTTTGGTGAGTTTTGTAAAGAATATGGAATAATTCATCAAACCACTACTCCTTACTCACTTCAGTAAAATGGAATTGCTGAAAGAAAAAATAGGACTTTAAAAGAAATGATGAATGCCATGTTAATAAGTTCTGGATTACCTCAGAACTTGTGGGAGGAAGCAATACTTTCTGCTAATTATATTTTAAATAAAGTACCCCGAAATAAAATAAATCAAACACCTTGTGAATTGTGATATGGAAGAGTACCATCCTACACATACTTAAAAGTGTGGAGGTGTTTGGCTAAAGTGATTATTCATAGTCCTAAAAAGACTAAGATAGGTCCTAAAACCATTAATTGTATTTTCATTGGTTATGCCAAGAATAGTAGTGCATATTGGTTTTTGATTTATAAATCAAAACATACCGAAATGTATGTAAATACTATTATTGAGTCTCGGAATGCATCATTCTTTGAACATGTTTTTCCAAATAAGACTAGACAAGAGACTAGTACTAATAAAAGATCTTTTGATGCTATTACTAGTAATGATCAAGAACAAGATCAAGAGCAAGAAATATATCAAAATGAGGAAGAGGAACTTAGGCGTAGTAAACGTGCTAGAACCTCAAAATCTTTTGGTCTAGATTTTCTAACATATTTGTTAGAAAATGAGCCTTTAACTTTTAAAGAGTCTATATCCAGTCGTGAAGCTCCTTTATGGAAAGAAGCTGTCGTGAAGTTGAATCCATTTGGCAAAATCACACTTGGGAATTGGTGGATTTGCCACCAGGTTGCAAACCTATTGGGTACAAGTGGATTTTCAAAAAAAAAATGAAAGCAGATGGATCAATTGACAAATACAAGGCAAGACTTGTGGTCAAATGTTTTAGACAAAAAGAAGGTCTTGATTACTTTGACACATACTCACCGGTTACTAAAATAACATTCATTAAAATGCTAATTACCATTGCATCTCTATACAATCTAGAAATTCATCAAATAGATGTGAAAACTGCTTTCTTAAATGGTGAGTTAGATGAAGAAATTTACATGGAACAACCAGATGGTTTTTCTGTTCCAGGAAAAGAAAAGAAAGTGTGTAAATTAGTTAAATCATTATATGGTTTAAAACAAGTACCAAAGCAATGGCATGAGAAATTTGACAAGGCAATGATGTCAAATGAATTTAAAATTAATGAGTGTGACAAATGTGTTTACATTAAAAACACAGACAAAAGTTATGTCATTGTATGTCTTTATGTGGATGATATGTTCATCATAGGTAGTAATAATGACATGATTAAAACTACTAAGAAAATGTTGAATAAACATTTTGGCATGAAGGACATGGGCATTGCTGATGTAATTCTTGGTATAAAAATTACCAAAACATCAGTAGGATATGCTTTATCATAATCTCATTACATTGAGAAAATACTTAACAAATTTAGCAAAGATAATGATCATCTTGCTAGAACACCTGTGGATGTTAATTTGTTTCTTTCTAAAAATGTACAGGAAAGTATTTCTTAATTAGAGTATGCCTACATTATTGGAAACTTAATGTACTTGATGAATTGCACTCGCCCGGATATAGTTTATGCAATAAGTAAATTAAGTAGATATACGAGTAATCCAGGAGTAGAACACTGGAAAACAATTATAAGGGTTCTAAGATATCTCCGATTTACTCGTAACATTGGACTGAATTATACTAGATATCCAGCAGTACTTGAAAGATACTGTGATGCAAACTGGATATTGGATACTAGAGACTCAAAGTCCACCAGTAGGTATGTCTTGACTCTTGGTGGGACAGCTGTATCTTGGAAATCTTCTAAACAAACTTGCATAGCTAAGTCTACTTTGGAATCAGAATTCATAGCTTTAGATAAAGCTGGGGAATAAACAAAATGGCTTCGCCACTTCCTTGAAGATATTCCAATGTGGCTAAAACCGGTGCCTGCTATATGCATATATTGTGATAGTCAATCAACAATTGGTAGAGCACAGAGTCATATGTATAATGGTAAGTCACGTCACATATGTCGTTAACATAACACCGTGAGACAACTACTCTCTAATGGAATCATTTCCATTGAATATGTGAAGTCTAAAGACAACATAGCGGATCTATTAACCAAAGGGTTAGCAAGAGAGTCAGTTGAGAACTCATCGAGGGGAATAGGACTTAAGCCTATTATATAAGAGTTACCACAACGGCAACCCAACCTAGTTGACTGGAGATCCCAAGATATAGGTTCAAAGGGACAACCGAGTTGTGAATGACTCAGAAGAATCACTGGGGATTCCAACTCCTTCTCATTTCTATGATGAAATAGTGATGTTTGCAACGTTTTAGGTTAAGTAAAATTTTAATGATTCTTATATCTAGGTAAACCTAGTGGAGTATAACATGATACTTTTCATAAGAATCACCTATGTGAGTGTAAACTGGGCCGATTCTATGAGATTTGTGAAGGGCTACAATTCTCTAGAGCACTCATGAAAGACCAGGTTGTTCAAGGCCAAAATGAACACAATAGTGAGAACTAAACTGTGTCTGGTGATATACTGTGTGAGTTCTATTATTTTGGTTTACACAAACGACTGAACAGTTCAAGATATCATGTTTACTGGTTAGCTAGTAAATCCGATAGTATCTCACAAGGGAAGGTTCAAAACCAAAAGATACCTATCCTTGGTAGAATGTTTCCAATTTCTATACTCTCTGTAATTAGATCATGTTGTTGCATTTTCTCTTTCTCAAATTCCATTCATGTGGGGGATTGTTGGAAAATTGGTTTTATAAAGGCTTATTTTGGGCCAACTTTGAACCCAAAATTGAGTGGGCTCCAAACGTCTTTTAGGATGGGTCTGAAAAGGTGACGTGTTCCTTGCCATATGGCAAGTCATACAGTGAAAACGGTTTGTCAAAACCATTTATGAGTGAATGGGAAGTTGACATCATTTTCGGGTTCGTGGAATGAAAAATTTAAAGAAATAAATGTAGGTTTCTTGAAATAGGTTGTCCCACATTTTGAAACTTTAAGAGAGCTTTTGTGTGTATATAATCTCTACAGTACAATACTTGGGTTGGGCCCCAAGGGGCACCCCAAGTTTGTAGAAGGGATGAGTTATGGACATATAAAACCTTAGCCCAAACCACCACACACACGCGCGTCGCCGTTGTCCGGCCGAGCCTAGCCGGGCGCGGGTGTGGTGTGGGCCGGGTCAGTTCTAATATTAATTTTTTGGGCAAAATTCTTTTGAAATTTTTCAAAAATTATTACAGGAATTTAATTCCAAATTTGAATTTGAATTCAAATTTTTGTCCATCATTTATGCATCTTTCAGACCCGAATTCCTTTAATTTTCCATCTATTGAACAGTTATTAAACTGCCAGAAACTTCTCGGACAGATTCAAATCTGTCCAGCAATTCTAGCAATTCTGTACAGATTTTTTAACTGTTAACAGTTTTGGACAGGTTCATAACTGGCAGCAGATCTGTCCAGTTTGAATCTTGCATCTGTTCATTTCAAATTCTACATGTTCGGGCAAGTTGAATGGTCACCAAATGGCCTATAAATATAGATCTATTTCCAGCAATCCAGATGATCCAAAAATAATCTGAAAATTCCCTTTTTTTGCTGTCCAAATTTTATCTATTTGCGTTATTCTTCATTCTAGTTTTTAGATTCCAATTCGCCGGACAAATTTGTTTGGAGTGCTACTACAAATTTGTGAAGATCATTGTATTCTGGGAGATAGACATCATTTAACCGTAAGCACCGTAGCGGGGCGAATCTGTCTTAAGGATAGAGTGTCATATACTCGAGTTAGTCTTTAATTATTCATTCGGTTCGGTAAAAATAAATTCGGTACGTAATTTATTTTATTTGTTTGATTTATTTCAATTTATTTATTTTACACAAAAGATTGTTCTAACAAATTGTATGACCAATAAACACACAATGAGCTCATCATTAGAAGAAAAAAAAAAAAAAAAAAAAAAAAAGACAATGCGTTTAGCTTGCACATGGTTTCAAATAGGGCTAGGCTTCCCTCTAGTCCGATGTTGGGCCCGTGGGGGCTCACCACGGATCTCTAGTGTGTAGAACTTGTCGAGTAGTATATGTTTGTAAAAAAATCACGTTTATTGAATATCGATAGCTATTTCATCGGATCAGATTTCTGTCAACTTTTTATTTTTTCACTGTCCATTGTTTTTATATACAAAACTGATTTGATCACGTAATTATCGATATTCAATAAATGTGATTTTTTACAAACATATAGTATTCGATGAATTGTACATATTGAATGATTTAGATTATCCAAATGAGACTTGTGGTGGACCTCTATAAATTCAATAATATCTTTCAATCCAATCACAAATTAGAGGGAAGTCAGCCACTTTGGGGTTGTTTAGGGTGTCCTAAATGAGTGCATTTTTTGTCTTTTTGAACTAAAAAGTTGAGGAAAAAAAGATGGATGTTTGGGTTAACTTTTTATCTTTTTACGAAAAAATGTGTAATAAAAAATTGTATAAATAAAGTGTATAGTGGAAGAAAGATGAGTGGTTGTACGGCTGCACTGCTGCCCGAGAATGTCTTACCTAGAAAATAATTGCCTTTTTCGAGGCAAAGTGTTTAGACAGTGATGGTCGGTTTGTGGGGGGCCACCATGGGCTTCATTTTAATAATCTGAACCGTTTAATATGTATAATTCGTTGAGTATTATATGCTTGTAAAAAAATCACATTGATTGGATATCGATAGCTATATGATCGGATTAGTTTTTTTTCAACAGTTAACCATTACACCATCCGTTTTGTTTATACAAAACTGATTTGATCATATAGTTAACGATATCCGATCAACGTGATTTTTTACAGACATATATTACTCGAAGAGTTCTACATATTCAACGGTTCGGATTATCAACATAGAACCCTTAGTGGGGCCCCAAGGGCCCAACATTACTATCAAACTTTGTGACTTTACATATGTAATTTTTTTTTTTGTCCAAAAAGTGTATAATGGCCTTCCTACTCACAAGTACGGCTAACAGCATCCATCAAACTTTTGTATTATAAAAATATATAAAATATTTTTTTAATATTTTTTATTTATAAATAGTAATGACTTTTTTACTTTTTGTGTAACTTTTTGACTTTTTAAATTATTTTGGACTTGTCAAACCAGCCCTTTGAAATACTCCATTTTTGCATGTCATTACAGTCTGAAGTAGACTTGTAAAGCTCAACAGTTACATTGCTTGGTTGAATCTCATTTAATGACATCACGATAACTTTATTAGAAAAAAATTGTAGAGAAATTGTCAAATTTTAAAGGGACAAAAAAAAACAAAAAAAAAAAAGAAGAAGAATTGATGTGTTAAATTATTGAAAAATGGGAGAGAGCTCGAAATTGAACGAGCTTGAATCCCTCAAATGCCAAAACGACGTCGTTTTGGCAATTTTATTTTTTATTTTTTTCATTTATATCTGAGTTCAGAGGGGAGGGCAAGAGAGAGAGAGAGGGAGAAAGAGAGAGGAGGAGAGAAGAGAGACGGAAACAGAGAGAGAAAGGCGACAACGATGGAGGGTGCGACGGTGGACAGTGATGGAAGGTGGGTGCGATGGTGACCGACCAGATCTGATGGAGCACCGCCCAGATCTTAATATTTCTCTCTTTTTTTTTCTTTTTTTTTTTCTTTTCTGGCTCTGTGTTGATGATGGTTATGTTAATGAAGATGTTTTTTTTTTTGGCTCTGTGTTGATGATGGTGATGTTGTTGTTGATTTTTTTTTTTCAGATCTGATGGATCTTCTTCTTCTTCTTCTCTCCTCTTCTTCTTCTTCAGACAAACGACGAGGAAAAAAGAAAAAAAAAAGAAAAAAAATCCCAAAACAACGTCATTTTGGGATTTCGGGGGATTCGAGCCGTTGATAATTCGACCTACGTAGCGGAGTTGTAATTTATTTTGTGTGTTTCTTGTGTGTTTCTCATGAAAAAGGGTAGAATAAAGACTCTGCTTGAGCAAGACCATTTTAGCATTCACACGGGAAATTAGACAAAAATGGTCTAAACGTGCAATGGAGGACACAAATTATGAAGAGGAACATCGTAAAACTATTCAGATTTTAAAAAACCAAAATATTTGTAAAATTTTGAAATTAAAATACTAATTTATTTAAATATTTAAAATAGCATGAGTTTATGACTTTATTTATTTATTTTCCTTAAAATTTGGAAGAGATGTGGCTAGGGTTGCAAATAAGCTAAGCTGAGCTGAGCTGAGCTTTTAAATGTTCAAGCTTGTTTATTAAGAATTAATCGAGTTCGAGCTCAGCTTGTCAAATATTTGTTGAACTTGAACTCGCTCCCCAATACTGAGGACCAACCACTAATTAATCCCCAATAATAATGATAATAAAGTTATAAAACAAAAAGATGATAATTTTATATATATTAATATTGTACATGGAGGGTGGTTAATAAAACTCCAAGGTGGTCTGAGTTTCCAAAGATGATGAAATCATTATTTATCTTTTACTTTCTTTTGGTAGAACTGGAGCAATATATAGATAAAATAAAGTATTTCTTTCTTAACCTACAAAACAAAGATATGCACAATTGAGGCATTCCTTGTCTGGGATGGCAATCAGATGTAGGAATGGCAACGGGACGGGGTGGGGTGGGGCGGGGTGGGGCGGGCCCGGGGATCACACTCCCCGTCCCCGATCCCCGGTGGTGGAAATTTCCCCATCCCTGGCCCCGATCCCCGACGGGGAACCTATCGCCACCCCCGCCCCCGCCCCTGCCCCTAACGGGGATCGGGTTTCCCCGACCCTGAAAACACCCCGGCCAAAAAAAAAAATCAACTCCAAAAAATACAAGAACTCATCAACTATAACATCAACATCATTGACAACAACAACAACATCATCTTCATCATCTAACACAATAAGCAGATCTGAGCTTCGCTGATCAAAAAAAAAAAGAAAGCAGATCTGAGCTTTATCATCTTCATCATCTAACACATCATCTTACATATTAGATCATCAACAACAAATCTAAGCTCATTTATAAAAAAAAAAAAAAAAAAAAAACAAATCTGAGCTCAACAACATCTTCATCTTCATTATTTTCCAAATCTGAAGAACAAAAGCAAAAATCAAAAAGAGAGAGAGAAAGAGAGAGTAACTAGTGAGGAGGAGGTACCGTAAGAGAGAAGAGAAGAGAGGAGAGGAGATACTGTGAGAGAGAGAGGAGTTGCCACTGCAATGCCGGTGAGAAAGAGAGGATGAGCCGTCGCCATCGTATGTGTGAGAGAGAGTGGGAGGATCGGCGGTGAGGGAGCACAACAGCGGTGAGGGAGGAGCGTCGGTGAGAAAGAGGAGAGAGCAGCAACGGTCGTCTCGTTTGTGAGTGTTGAGTATGCATGAGTGTGTAATGTTTTAGGTCTGGTTTATATATATATATATAGGGGTAAAATTGTAATTTTACTTGGGGGAACAAAATCGGGGCGGGGGCGAGAGCGGGGGCGGGGGCGGGGACGGGGACGGGCTGGGTATGGGGCTTAGACACTTATCCCCGTCCCCGGCCCGAAATTGATCGAGGATTGATTTTTTAATACCATCCCCGTCCCATCGGGGATATTTTTCAGGAAAAAACCACTTAATTCGGGGTCGGGGGATCGGGTCCCCATCGGGCCGGGTTCAAATTACCATCCCTAATCAGATGAGAAGACTTCTATGAAGTATATCTCATTATTATTAGTCCCCCATTATTAGAATCCCAAGAAAATGCTTGAGAATGTAACAATAGTATTTCGTACCCTTATTCTTTTACACAAATTCTACTCTTTATTCCTATATTAAAAGTTTTATTCATATGACTCTCGTATTATTTTTAAAAATAATAAACAAAAATTATTTTTTACTAAACATTTCACTTCATCACACTGATATATGTTATATTTACTCATAACTAATTGTTTTCACATGATGAATTTTCGTTCACAAATAACACAGAATTAAGTAATTATTTTCAAATCACAATGAATTATATGCATATAATTTGTTCCAAATGGATAAAATGAAATTTGCCATACTTTTCTGCAATAATTTTAAGTAGATTAATTTTCATTTTTCAATGGTCACAAGGGGTTCCGCATTTGCCCTATTGGACAACGGGATTGTTTGGTCTGGCTTATTTTGAGCAGATTATAACTTTTGGCTTTTTAAAAGCTATTACAGACTATTTGGTTGAAAAGCTACAGAAAATTGATTTTTGCTTCTAATGGCTAAAAAGCTATTATAGAAGCTAAAAATCAAACGACAACTTCAGCTTCTATAGCTTTTTTTTTAAAGGCAAATTCATTTGAAAATCAAAACTAGCTCCCAGCTGCTTCCGTAAGTGGATTATGCGGGGGCTTCGAAATTACTTAAATATCCTTAGTATTTGAAGGTATTTACTCTTATATCACTATATATATATATATATATATATTAACCCTAATCTTCTGTCACGCCCTCAAAATAAACCCATAAAATATCCAACAATAGCATGCTAAAACATAAGTGAATAAATCATAAATATATTCCATCAGAGTAGTCTTTACAAAATGTATTACATGTTGACATCAAAAGTAAATGCCCTATGGGCTTACAACTTTCCAAGTCAACACTTGGTTACAAAAAAAAAAAAGTACTAGCTCTATACAAAAAAAGGCCATTGGCTTGATATACATGTAATACAATCAAAAACACAAAACAGCCCAACACTCTCAATCTTCCCAAGCTATGTCCTTGGAGGTGGCATGCTACCTGTACCTGAAAATGATGTCCCATATATGGTAAGCCACAGCCCAGTAGAAATATACTAAACCAACTATAAACAATGACTAAAATAACAGCATTCGATAGATGGTCCACGCTTATATTCCCACTTATAACACATTACAGTTTCATGACATTCAAGTCCATGTTACATTTCATTTCTCACTTCTTTTTCAACTTTGAGTATGAAAACAAGGCTCAGAACCTAGCCAAATAACTTAATGAGATTATGACTCATCTTTAAAACACTTTTGAAATTCATGATGAATACACATTTTAGTGTTGTATCAATATAACATAGAAATATTTCTATACTTCACAATTGATAACGATATACATTTTAGTGCTATATCAAATCAATTCAAACACTTCCATAATCCACACTTGATACACATTGTAATGCTGTATCAATGTCAAACCAAATCTAGTTTAGAGGTTCATCCCCTATCTTCCCCTAAACCGTGGAGTACATCTCCTATCTCCTCCCACACACATAATGTATAGAAACGTAGATCATATACATAATCAATCAATACATACAGTTAATGTATTATTCCAACCGCTATACTTGATAGCACACTCAATCAATTAGTTTTAATTTGCCAAATCATCATGCATTGTCTACAACAATCAAGACTATCCTCTACTGATAGCCCAAAGCAGTTATTTCTACACAGAAAATAAATGCACCAAATGGATAAAATATCAACATTTCAACTAGGTGAGTGATAAATGATCCAACTACACCCTTTAATCCCTTACATTCCCAATTTCAACGTTCTTAATTCAATTTCTCATTTCTCAAAATTAATTTTACAAATTAATTTATCAATGTAATTAGAGCATTGCCCATAATTAACTAAACAACCCTAAGGTTCCATTTCTATCAATAACCCAACATTTACCTCATTTCTCCATGCTAAACATGCATATAGGTTTATATAAGTAAAACCCCTTCTTTTGTAAAATTACATAAAGGCCCAAACTTTCTCAAAATTACCCAACAACCCCAAACATATCAAAATGCTAAAATTTAAAGACAAAGCTCATAAGGAGGAGTAGGATATCCCTACCTCGAAGTTTGAGCTCAAACGAAGATGAAGACTAAAAACCAACATGCTCCAAATCCCAAGTTTTTCAAATTAAAACGAAGCCCTCAACCCACTATATCTTTTTAACAAAGGACTAAGGGTAGAAACTCACTCTAGATAGATCAAACCTTAGAGAGAAGACAAGTATAGAGAGAGAGAGAGAGAGAGTCAAATCTAGGGTTTGCAAAATAAAAGAAGATGAAAAAGTGGTGTTTTCCCCGCTGCTGTCTGCTGATATACAACAGGCTCGCTGGAGCGAAAAGTTGGTCGCTCGAGCGAACAAACACAAGAAACCTATCTCGATCGAGCGAAGGACGTCTCGCTCGAGCCAACAATTCAAACCCTCAGGTCTGTAACCAAATGCACGCTCGAGCGACAGAATGCTCGCTCGAGCGAAGAATAACCAGCTCGCTCGAGAGAAAAAAAGCTCGCTCGAGCCAAGAAATGCAACTCTTAGGTCCAGAACCAGACGCAGTTTCACGCTCAAGCGAAGAAACTCTGGCTCGAGCCACCAGACACAAAACTCAACTCTCGCTCGAGCGAAGAAACCCTGGCTCGAGCGAAGGACCAAAATTCTGGGCAGCAACCATTTGCTCCCATACACAACCAACCTGTAACAAACCTGCCCAACACATCTTATAACTCGAATACAAAGTACGAAAGGATGTAAACAAGATATAAACAACTGCTAACATCTACGGAACCAAGTCCGGATCACTGTACAACAACGGGTAAAACCCGGGATCGCTATATCTTCTCTTTACTGTTCACTAAGACTCAGAGAAAAAGAGAGGGGGCTGATTTCCAACCGGTGATCGGAGATATCCAATGACGCTCTCCTCTCTCCGTTATGATCGAGAAACCCTCTCCTCTCTCTATTTGTCGCCTTTGTTGCCGTCTCCCCATCTCTCATCACGATCGATAGTGAACAAAAGTTCTCTTTTTCGGTGAACCAGAGCGCTCTCTCTCTTCAGCATTGTGTCATGTCTGCGATTTTCGGATAGGATTTCGAGTTGTTCTCTCTTTATCTCTCTCTCTCTCTCTCTGTTTCTCTCACAAACCAGAGGGGCAAAGCCCCAGAATCGCGATCGACAACCCTAACCCTAACCACCGTCATTGACGACGTGACGATCGACCTTTTGTGCTCTCGCTGGTGTTGCAAGATAGCCTGACGGTGACGAACTAGAGCTCACCACCGCATCTACAATCTCAAACCAAAGCAATCCTTATTCCACTGCCATCATGTTGTTTGTCCCTGTCACGAGTGCGATTTGTAATGTGAAACCCTAGCCTCCAACGGCGGTAGCTAGGGTTTGTTAAAAAAAAATTAATAAATTAATAAAATTGGTATTTTTTTGTAATGAATTAATAAATTAAAAAAATAAAAAAAAAATTATATTATTAATTGGTATTCTGATGAAAAAAAAATTAATAAAAGAGAATCACAATTTTTTTTTTTAAATTAAAATTGAAGAAAATGAAAAATGAAAAATTGTTGCTAATTGATATTAAGAAAATCACAATATTAATATAAATACATGAATATTAATTGATATTAATTATAATGAATTAATAAATTAAACAAAATTAACAAAGAAAGAAAAGAAAAAAAGAGAAGAAGAAAAAAAAGATAGAAGGGAAAAGAAAAAAGAAAGAAGAGAAAAGAAAATAAATAAATGAAGAAAAAGAAAAAAATAAGTATTGTAAATTAAATCACCAATTTTATATCTTATAAGGAATAAAAGGACATTACACAGCAAAAAATTATTTTACAGCTTGTTCAACCAAACGCTGCTCTACTGATTAAATTTATAATCTCACAGTTATACTAAGCATGTAAACAATTTAATGTTTAAAGTTATAATCTATAATCTGTTAAGCCAAAACCTATAATCACCTTCCCATAATTATACCAAACAGGGCCAATAATGGGTGGGGTGGTGTAGGGCCGGCCCTAAGCATGGGCCAACCAAGCCATGGCCTAAGGCCCCTCAAAATAAACCCAAAAAAGAGGTCCCCTCCTATTATGGTTTAGTTTAATATATTACGTATGTTTTAAGTTCAAAAAAAAAATTAAAGAAGGCCCAAACTAATTTAAAATATATTGACTCATTAAAAAATTGAATGGCTCATTCAAAAAAATTAACATTGTTATTCATTGAAAATAGACCCAAAAAAAAGGGTCCCCTCCTATTATAGTTTATTGTAATATATTAGGTATGTTTTAAATTAAAAAAAAAAACTAAAGAAGACCCAAACTAACTTAAAATAAATTGATTCATTAAAAAATTGAAAGGGTCATTTAAAATAATTAGTATTGTTATCCATTGAAAATGATTTGACAAAAAAACTAGATTATGCAAGTATGGTTGATTTATTTGCTTCTAAAAATACAATAAGAGCGAGGATCAAGCGACACTTATTAGTTGTTGTAATATAATATTAAGTATTTTTTGTGATTTTTTATCTTTTATCTTCATTTTTTTTTATTCAATAAAAAAATGTAAAAGATTCCAAAAATTTATTAGTTAATTATTAATTTTGGACCCTGAAAAACTCAAGACCAGGCCTGGGGTGGTGGCAGCTTGGAAGTCCCGATAATAATGATAATCTATACTTCGGGTTTCTAACCCCCAAGGCCTGTGGGAGCTCCAATATGCCAATCCTAATTTTCTAATTTTTTGTTTTTAAAAAAAATTAATTTTAATATTTATTAACTTCTCTCAACTCACAAGAATTTTTTATTTCTCTTATAATTACTATAGTACCTTTTCCAAAACAAATAATTTTTATATTAAAAAAAATTTAAAACAAATGTAACTATCTATATCTATATCTATATCTATCTATTTATTTATATCTATCTCTAACCCACAAGTTTTGTGGGGGTTCCAATATTCCAATCTAAATTTCTTGATTTTTTTATTTAAAAAAAAATCTTAGCATTTATTAATTTTTCACAACCCTCAAGCCTTACCCTTATAATAAAATAAAACTTTAATGCATTAAGAATAAGTATAAAAAAAAAATTCATTGAAAAGTCCAACATATATGAATTTATTGAAAAGTCCCAACACATATGATTATTATCCCTCATAATAACACTTTAATGCATTAAGAACATGTATAAAAAAAATTCCTTGAAAAGTAAAACACATATGATATTATCAAAATATTAAACTTTAATATAATATCTTTTTGACTTCTCTCATAATTACTGCAGTACCTTTTCCAAAACAAATAATTTGTTTATTAAAAAAAATTTAAAACAAATGTAAATATCTATCTATTTATTTATATATATCTCTAACCCACAAGTTTTGTAGGGGTTCCAATATCCCAATCTAAATTTCTTAATTTTTTTATTTAAAAAAAAAAACCTTAGCATTTATTAATTTCTCACTACCCCCAAGCCTTACCCTTATAATAATACTTTAATGCATTAAGAATAAGTATAAAAGAAATTCATTGAAAAGTCCAACATATATGAATTCCTTGAAAAGTCCCAATACATATGATTATTATCCCTTATAATAACATTTTAATGCATTAAGAGCAAGTATAAAAAAAATTCCTTGAAAAGTACAACACATGTGATTATTATCAAAATATTAAACTTTAATATAATATAAAAAAACAAGACATTTAATTCATTGAAAAGTCCAACACATGATTATTATCAAAATATTAAACTTTAATATAATATAAAAAAAAGACATTTAAAAATCACAATTCAGCTATATATCCCATGATCAGCATTTATTACATTTTTTCAATCCACATGTCTTTCCACATGCTTGCATTTATTGATTTGGTCAAAATTCTCTAATCAGCATTTAAAATTCCCTCATACAGATAATTATAGATACAACTCATGTATCGTTACTGTAGTACCCTTTTCAATTTCTCTCATACACTATGGTTAGTGATAAGATTGTTTAATTATTTTTATAAAAAATCTTAAAAAACATAATTTATATATTAAAAAGGTTTTAACCCCTAAGGCCTGTGGGATCTTCAATATCCCAATCTGAATTTTCTAAATTTTTTATTAAAAAAAAAAAAACTCAACGTTTATTGATTTTGTCAAAATCCCTTAATTAGCATTTATTAACTTTTCTCAATCCACATGTCTTTCCACATGCCTACATTTATTGATACAATCCCCTGATCAGCATTTAAAATCCCCTCATACAAATAATTATAGATACAATCCGTATATAATTACTGCAGTACCCTTTTTAACTTTTTTCATACACTATGATTAGTGATAAGATTGTTAAATTATTTTTATAAAAAATCTTAAAAAACATAATTTATATATTAAAAAAAATCTAAAACAAATATAAATATCTATAATTATCCCGTGCATAGCACGGTGGATAGGCTAGTAAAGTTATAAAACAAAAAAATTATAATTTTATATACATTAATATTGTACATGGAGTGTAGTTAATAATCTCCACGGTGGTCTGAGTTTCCAAAGATGATGAAATCGTTATTTATCTTTCAAAAATTCTAGAGGTCCTAAAAATTCTACCAAAAGTTTTACCAAATGTCTCACATGGGTGTGGGACCCACATGGGATCCACATTGTGTGGGTCCCACACCCATGTGAGACATTTGGTAAAAATTTTGGTAGAATTTTTGGGGTCTCTAGCATTACTCTTTATCTTTTCCTTTTTTTTTTTGGTAGAACCGGTGCAATCTATATATATATATATATATCAAAAATGCTTCAGACTACTAATTAGTGGTGACACTAATGATGTGGCAGTGGGCCCCACCCACTGCTATAGTATTGCTGTACCTTGTTTTTTTTTTTTTTTTTTGATTTTCTACCTCATTAGTGGTGGTTTAGTGGTATCAATCACTGCTGTATCTATATCTATACTATATATTAAGCAAAATAGGATTTTTAGCCCTAAGCCTTGTGGGAGCTCCAATCTCCCAATCCAAATTTCTTGATTTTTTGATTTTTTTTAAAAAAAAAACTTAGCATTTATTAACTTCTCCCAACTCCCAAGTCTTACCCTCGTAATAACACTTTAATACATCAAGAAAAAGTATAAAAAAAATTCTCTAAAATCCAATACATATGAATTCCTTGAAAAGTCTCAACTGTGACAACCCTCACCTCTGATTAGTGCTAATCTCTAATTGAGCATGATAAGTGATTGATGTAACTGAAATTCTAAATTGATTACATGAGTATGTTGTTTGATCGCATTTCAATCTGTTTGATTACTTAATTGATCTGTTCAAGTTTTAAGTTTTGAACTGCAAATTGAAGGCCTTATCGGCGACCGAATCTGAAATTGATTAGTGTTATATGTTAATTAGAATTTATGTGATTTTATGGTAGATTTAATTGAAATGTGATTTTGTATGATTAAATTAGATTAAATAATGTTAAATTACATTAGTTGGCCTTATTTTCTCTTTTGCCACTTAGTGGGCCACTTCCACAAAACATCTTGAGGCTTAATTCATACATGTTTGGCACCTTCTTCAGCCATTTTGAGACCAAAACCATGAGAGTGAGATAGGAGAATTGGTTTCAACAAGAGATTAACTTGGAGAATTAGAAGGAATTGAAAGGATTTTGCAAAATTGAGCTTGTAGACTTTGAATTCACGACCTAGGTAAGGAATTCATCTTCTTGAATGTGAATTTAAGTCATTTCTTGCATGATTCATGGTGGAATAGGAGCTTAAGGTCAAGAATTAAATTAAAGTGTTGAATTGAGTAGAAATTCATGCATGCATGTGCACATTCTTGAGTTTTGAGGTCTTTTCCATGAAATTTGTTATATGCATGTTCATATTTTGATTATAGTTCATGAATTCATCATGTTTTTAGAAGGATTGAGTTATTTGACCATGTATTTGAAGCTTTGAATTTAATTGAATGCATGCATGTTGTGTTTGAGCTTTGTTCTTGAAGTTTATTTGAAATTGTGTTCAATTGGCTTACCTTTGGGCTTGATTTTACAAAATTGATCTTCAAAACATGTTATATTACGGGTTTAAAGTATTTTTCCATAAAATGGGCCCAAGATGTTGAGTTTTGAGGTGTTGAATGCTTGGTTTGAGCTTTGAAGGCAAATCTAGAAATTCTAGAATTTGGCTTCCTCACTCGAGCGAAGGATTCCACGCTCGAGCGACTATCGTTTGTTCAGAGCTTCGCTCGATTTAAGGAATGATGGCTCGAGCGTAAATTGCAAGCTCTCAGGTTTTTGGTGCACGCAGACGCACGCTCGAGCGAGAGAACCTGCGCTCAAGCGAGGATTATGTCTCACGCTCGAGCGAGCATCAAGCGGGGATTTTCAACATCCAGCACTTTTTGCATTTTTACAGACCGCTCGAGCGAGGAAGTCCACGCTCGAGCAACCCCACTGTTTTGACAAGCTCGCTCGAGCGAAGAAAGTCACGCTCGAGCGAGACCCCTGTTTTCTGAAAATTTTGAAAAGTGTTTTAAAGTACATCTTTGCATCCTCATTTCATCCTAGGCATTCCTAAGCCTAGTTTAAGGCATCTTAATGAGGTTATTGATGTAGAACCACACCAAGTCAAGATAGGGGCTAAGATGTTAATCCCAAGTGTGTAACTTGGTGTGTGTTCATTCTGTAACTGTGTAGGGTTGGCATCCGAGGACACTCATTAGCTACTTATAGCCCAGTGCTCTGTGAGTAACAATGTTGTAAAGATACATTCAATTATGAATATTTTCTGAATGATCAACTGTTCTGTTTACTGAAACGTTATTGTTTAATGAACGAATGTTTGTCCTATTTGTAAACTGTATTTGTGGCATCCTTAGCAACTTACGGTTACTGTACTGTTACTGCTACTATCACAGAGATCTCTGTCGGTTCCCAAGTTTGGAACCACTACTGTATACTGTTATGACGGCCATCAACTGACCGTTCAGTCTGTTAAGACCTACTGTACTGTTTTGCTATTGGATGTACCACATATAACTGCTATGGTTTCTAAATGACTGATATGACTGTTTATTGACTGAAAGGACATTCATTCTTAACCTCTTTCCACAGTTGTTATTCACTGGACTTTAGCTTACTGTTTATATTTATATATAGGTGTTCAAGCACCGGATCAATGCTAGGAGCATCGGGGTAACTCCCTTTTTGTCAAGCCAACCATCGTGTCTCATTTCGAGGTTCCATGTCAGTCCAAGCCAGGGCTTTTTGGGGTGTCTCAATTCACCCTTTTGCTTCTATTCTGTAATACTGTTTTAGACTTGTACTGTACAGTTTGAAGAAGGGACTTAGTCCCTAACCTGAATGTTTGTACATATGATGTATATATGTTTTGCTTATGAATGTGAACATGTTCGAAAAAGTCTTTTTGCATACAGACTGTCACAGCTCATTGGACATCTTTTATGACTATTTTGGCTTCCGCCAACCCCCATACTTTGTATTACTGTCTTTATCGTCAAGCAAACCTTCGGTAATCACGAATTACTAGTCGGTTACGGTGCTAAACCCATAGGGGGCGGGTTTTGGTCGTGACACCAACACACATGACTATTATCCCTCATAATAACACTTTAATGCATTAAGAACAAATATAAAAAAAATTTCTTGAAAAGTCTTAACACATATGATTATTATAAAAATATTAAACTTTAATATAATATAATAAAAAAAAGACATTTATTCCTTGAAAAGTCCAGCACATATAATTATTATCAAAATATTAAACTTTAATATAATATAAAAAAATGAAAAAAGAAGAAGACATTTTAAAAAAAAATCATTTAAAAATCACAATTCACATATATAGATAATTGTAAACACAATCTGTGCATAGCACGAGTGATATACAAATCTATACTATATATTAAGAAAAATGGGGTTTCTAACCCACAAGCTTTGTGGGAGCTCTAATATGTCAATCCTAATTTTTTAATTTTTTGTTTTTTTTTTAAAAAAATAATCTCAACATTTATTAATTTCTCTCAACTCACAAAACTTTTTGACTTCTCTCATAATTACTGCAATACCTTTTCCAAAACAAATAATTTGTATATTAAAAAAAATTTAAAACAAATATAAATATCTATATCTATCTATTTATTTATATCTATCTCTAACCCACAAGTTTTATGAGAGTTCCAATATCTGAATCTTAATTTCTTAATTTTTTTAATTTTTTTAAAAAAAAAAATAAATTCTTCCAAATCTTTTTAACTTCTCCAATACACACACTCTTTTTAACTTTTCACATACCTATTGCAAACAGTGAGTTTTCTTTTTGTTTTCTTCTTCTTGACTTCTCATTTCTACACTTTCAACTTCAGTGATCACGCATGCAAACAGTAAGTCTTCTTTTTGTTTTATCCTTTTTAACTTTTCCTTTTGTTTACTGTTTTAATATTGTAGTTAGATAGCGCATAAAAATATTTGTGATTTGTCTAGCGAAAAAAATTATAATTTAATTTTTTAATATGATTGAAGTTAGATAAATATAAACCCTCACAAAGAGAAAAATGTTATTATAATTAGTTGAATGATTCTCTTTTTTTTAAATATGATTGTAATTAGTTTAACAGTTATTTTTTTTCATTTATTTATTTTATTATGGAAAAAATGTGATGTGATTGTAGTTTGTTTAATGGCTCTTTTTTTTAATATGATTGTTGTAGTTAGTTCAATGGGTTTTTTTTTAATTTTATTTAATCTTTTTATTTACTATTTTATTTTTATTTTTAATATGATTGAAATTAGATAAACAAAAACCCTCACAAAAAAAAAATGTGATTGTAATATGATGTGATTGTAGTTTGTTCAAATGTTCTTTTTTTTTAATATGATTGTTGTAGTTAGTTCAATGATTTTTTTTTCAATGTTATTTAATCTTTTTATTTATTATTTTATTTTTATTTTTAATATGATTGAAGTTAGATAAATATAAACACTCACAAAGAAAAAAATTTGATTGTAGTTAGTTTAATGATTCTTTTTTTTTTAATGTGATTGTAATTAGTCAATGGTTCTTTTTTTCATTTATTTATTTTTTTTATTATGGGAAAAATGTGATGTGATTGTAGTTTGTTCAATAGTTTTTTTTTTTTAATGTGATTTAATCTTTTACTTACTGTTTTAATGGTTTTTCTTTACAATTATTTATGAAAAAAATATGATTGTAGTTAGATAGCATAAAAATATTTGTGATTTGATTTTTAAATTACCAGTTATTAATAATGATTAGATTATATTTTGAAAAGAAAAATTGTAATTGATTTTTTTAACTCACTGTGTTTTTTGAAAAAAAAAATTATTGTATTTTTTTAACTACCAATTCACTTAATTTGTGATTTGATTTTTAACTCACTGTGTTTTTTGACAAACAAAATGGATTGTACTCATTAGGGTCACATAATGTACCAATTATTAATGATGATTAGATTGTATTTTGACCCAAAAAAATTGTAATTGATCTTTTTAACTTACTATGTTTTTTGAAAAATAAATTATTGTGTTTTTTAATTATCAATTGACTTAGTTTGTGATTGATTTTTTTAATTATTGATGATAATTAGATAGTATTAAAAAAATTCTGATTTGTATGATTGAAGTTATGTCATTTTTTTTATAATTTTATTTTTTAATATGATTGAAATTAAATAAACATAAATACTCACAAAAAGAAAAATGTGATTATAGTTTGTTCAATGGTTCTAAATAATCTTTTTTATTTACTATTTTAATGGTTATTTTTTCAATTATTTTTTTTATTATGAGAAAAATGTCATTGTAGTTAGGTAGCATTAAAAAAATTACAATTTGTATGATTGAACTTATCTCATTTTGTTTATAATTTGATTTTTTAATATGATTGAAGTTAACTCACAAAAAGAAAAATGTGATTGTAGTTTGTTCAACGGCTCTAAATAATATTTTTATTTACTATTTTAATGGTTCTTTTTTTCAATTTTTTTTAATTATGAGAAAAATATGATTGTAGTTAGATAGTATTAAAAAAATTGTGATTTGTATGATTGAAGTTATATTCTTTTGTTTATAATTTGATTTTTTTTAATATGATTGAAGTTAGATAAACAAAAACACTCACAAAAAGAAAAATGTGATTGTAGTTTGTTCAATACTTCTAAATAATCTTTTTATTTACTATTTTAATGGTTCATTTTTTCAATTATTTTTTTTTATTATGAGAAAAATGAGATTGTAGTTAGATAGCATTAAAAAAATTGTGATTTGTATGATTGAAATTATCTCATTTTGTTTATAATTTGATTTTTTAATATGATGGAAGTTAGATAAACATAAACACTCACAAAAAGAAAAATGTGATTGTAATTTGTTCAATACTTCTAAATAATCTTTTTATTTACTATTTTAATGGTTTTTTTTCAATTATTTTTTTTATTATGAGAAAAATATAGTTGTAGTTAGATAGTATTAAAAAAATTGTGATTTGTATAATTCTCACAATTATATATATATATATATATTGACATGTTTATCTAGGCTTGCTATGAATCTTATATCACAAAAGTTGGTATCTTGGAATCGAAAAAATGGATTTTCAATTTCACAGTTATTGATAATATCAAATGCCAAAAGATTTCGAATACGTGATTTTGTACCCATGCCAAAAGTAAGAATTGTTATCATCTCAATTAATGAAAATTAAACGATATATATATAATTTGTATATAGAGGGATTAATTTATGTTTTTTCAAATATTTTGTAGGTTTCATATTTTCGAATACTTGGGTACATTGAACAAATTGATGTTGACAACCTTTGGATTGATTTGTGCAAAAGTTGCTATCAAAAAGTTGAATATCATTATGGTCACATTATTTGTCGTCACTGCCTACATGATGATATTGATATTATAACAAGATAATTTTCTTTAGGTAAATAATTACTATGTACAATAATAATTCAAATTTAACAAGTGTTTAAATTTTTTATTAGGTACAATATTTGCTTTTAACAAGTATCTTCTTTTTTTTTTGGTTGATAAGATGCAATGTTAACCTTGTGGTCAAAGACAATACTGCTACAATAAACCTCACTGTTCAAGATAAATGGGCAGAGTTTATTTTACGATGTCAACCATCATATTTGAAGAATATGAGATCAAAGGTAGGAAATTATAAAATTTATTATAAATAACTTATTCTTACTTTTTCAAACATAAAGTTATAATTCTAAAATTTTATAGGATAATGGCATTAGAATGATTAAAGATTATATTGCGTCATACCAAGACCGTGCCTATGCATTTATCATACATGTACCAACAATGCCACGTCAACTAGATTGTGCACCGTGCGTGACCTTTGTTTTAAATATACATTTGTTTGAAAGATGTTTATACCTTTCATAAAGTAAAAAAAAAATGTAAGTATAACAATTTTACTTTATAACATTTTATAAATACATAATATATGTGTTGTTCATTAATTATAATACTAATAACTGTCATGTTGACAATGCAGGAATGCTGATTGAAGGCCCACAACAATTTAGATTTTAGTTATTTTTTGTTTTACTTATTCAGTGAATTTCAAACAAATGTAATACATTCTTATTTTTATTACTTTAATTATGCAATGTCAATATTTTTTTTTAAAATTACATATATTTTATGCTAACAATTTAAAAATATGTTTGACATAACTATGAATTTTTTTTTTTTTTAAATTTAATCCCGAGCGTAGCACGGGTGATATGCTAGTCTATATCTATACTATATATTAAGCAAAATGAGATTTTTAACCCCAAGCCTTGTGAGAGCTCCAATCTTCCAATCTAAATTTCCGGATTTTTTGATTTAAAAAAAAAAAAACTTAGCATTTATTAAATTCTCCTAACCCCCAAGTCTTACCCTCATAATAACACTTTAAAACATTAAGAAAAAATATAAAAAAAAATTCTTTGAAATCCAACACATATGAATTCCTTAAAAAGTCTCAACACATATGATTATTATCCCTCATAATAATACTTTAATGCATCAAGAACAAGCATAAAAAAAATTTCTTGAAAAGTTCAACACATATGATTATTATCAAAATATTAAACTTTAATATAATATAATAAAAAAAAAAGACATTTAATTCCTTGAAAAGTCTAACACATATGATTATTGTCAAAATATTAAACTTTAATATAATATAAAAAAGGAAAAAAAGACGGCATTTAAAAAAAAAAAGACATTTAAAAATCGCAATTCACATATATAGATAATTGTAAACACAATCGTGCATAGCACGGGTGATATGCTAGTCTATACTATATATTAAGCAAAAGGGGGTTTTTAACCTCAAGCCTTGTGGGAGCTCCAATCTCCCAATCTAAATTTCCTGATTTTTTGATTAAAAAAAAATTCTTAGCATTTATTAACTTCTCCCGAGTCTTTCTCTAATAATAACACTTTAATGCATTAAGAACAATCATAAAAAAAAAATTTTGAAATCCAACGCATATGAATTCTTTGAAAAGTCCCAATACATATGATTATTATCCCTCATAATAACAATTTAATGCATTAAGAACAAGCATAAAAAAAATTTGAAAAATCCAACACATATGATTATTATCAAAATATTAAACTTTAATATAATATAATAGTAAAAAAAATACATTTAATTCCTTGAAAAGTCCAAATTATTATCAAAATATTAAACTTTAATATAATATAAAAAATGAAAAAAAGAAAACATTTAAAAAAAATTAAAAATCACAATTCACAGCTCCAATCTCTCAATCTAAATTTCTTAATTTTAAAAAAAAATCTTAGCATTTATTAATTTCTCCCAACTCCCAAGTCTTACCCTAATAATAACACTTTAATGCATTAAGAACAAGTATAAAAAATAAAAAAAAATCTTGAAAAGTCCAACACATATGATTATTATCAAAATATTAAACTTTAATATAATATAAAAAATGAAAAAAAGAAGACATTTAAAAAAAGAAGAAGAAAACATTTAAAAATCACAATTCACATATATAGATAATTGTAAATACAATCCGTGCATATCACGGATGATATGCTAGTATATATTAAGAAAAAAAGGGGTTTCTAACCCCCATGCTTGTGGGAGTTTCAATATCCCAATCTAAATTTTTTGATTTTTTTATTTTAAAAAAAATTGAGCATTTATTAACTTCTCCCAACCCCTAAGCCCTACCCTCATAATAATACTTTAATGCATTAAGAACAATCATAAAAAAAAATTTCTTTGACATCCAACACATATGAGTTCATTGAAAAGTCTCAACTCATATGATTATTTTCCCTCATAATAACACTTTAATGCATTAAGAACAAGTATAAAAAAAATTTCTTTGAAATCCAACACATATGAATTCTTTAAAAAGTTCCAACACATATGATTATTATTCCTCATAATTACACTTTAATGCATTAAGAACACGCATAAAAAAAAATTATTGAAAAGTCCAACGTATATGATTATTATCAAAATATTAAATTTTAATATAATATAATTAAAAAAAGACATTTAATTTCTTGAAAAGTCCAACACATATAATTATTATCAAAATATTAAACTTTAATATAATATAAAAAAAGAAAAAAAAAAAGACATTTAAAAATCACAATTCACATATATAGATAATTGTAAACACAATCCGTACATAGCACGAGTGATATGCTAATCTATACTATATATTAAGCAAAATGAGGTTTTTAACCGCAAGCCTTGTGAGAGCTCCAATCTCCTAATTTAAATTTCCCGATTTTTTGATTTTAAAAAAAAAAATCTTAGCATTTATTAACTTCTTCCAATTCCCAAGTCTTACCCTCATGATAACACTTTAATGCCTTAAGAACAAGCATAAAAAAATTTTTTGAAATCTAACACATATGAATTCCTTGAAAAGTCCCAACACATATGATTATTATCCCTCATAATAATACTTTAACGCATTAAGAACAAGTATAAAAAAAAATTCTTGAAAAGTCCAACACATATGATTATTATCAAAATATTAAACTTTAATATAATATAATAAAAAAAAGAAGACATTTAATTCCTTGAAAAGTCCAACACATATGATTATTATCAAAATATTAAACTTTAATATAATATAAAAAAGGAAAAAAAGAAGACATTTAAAAAAAAAAAAAAGAGGAAGAAAACATTTAAAAATCACAATTCACATATATAGATAATTGTAAACACAATATTCCTTGAAATTTTCAACATATCTATCTATCTGTATTATATTATCTATATCTATATCTATATCTATCTATATATTATATAAGAAAAATCTATATCTATCTATCTATATCTATACTATATATTAAGCAAAAGGAAATTTTTAACCCCCAAGGTCTGTGAGAGTTTCAATATCCCAATCAGAATCTAAATTTTTTATTTTAAAAAAAAAAAACTTAGCATTTATTGATTTGGTCAAAATCCTCTGATCAGCATTTATTAACTTTTTTCAATACACGTGTCTTTCCACATGCCTACATTTATTGATTTGGTCAAAATCCCTTGATCAGCATTTAAAATCCCCTCATACAAATAATTATAGATACAATCCGTGTATAGTTACTGCAGTATCCTTTTCAACTTCTCCCATACACTATGGTTAGTGATAAGATTGTTAAATTATTTTTATAAAAAATCTTAAAAAACATAATTTATATATTAAAAAAAATCTAAAACAAATATAGATATCTATAATTATCTCGTGCATAGCACGAGTGATAGGCTAGTATATATTAAGGAAAAAGGGGTTTCTAACCCCTAAGCCTTGTGAGAGTTTCAATATCTCAATCTAAATTTCTTGATTTTTTTATTTAAAAAAAAATTGAGCATTTATTAACTTCTCCCAACCCCCAAGCCTTACCGTCATAATAACACTTTAATACATTAAGAACAAGCATAAAAAAAATTCCTTAAAAAGTCCAACACATATGAATTCATTGAAAAGTCCCAACACATATGATTATTATCCCTCATAATAACACTTTAATGCATTAAGAACAAGCATAAAAAAAATTCCTTGAAAATTCCAATACATATGAATTCCTTGAAAAATCGAACACATATGATTATTATCAAAATATTAAACTTTAATATAATATAAAAAAAGAAAAAAAAGAAGAAGACATTAAAAAAAAGAAAGAAAGAGGGCATTTAAAAATCATAATTCACATATATAGGAATAATTGCGAAGGACATATGAATTTTTTGAAAAGTCCAACACATATGATTATTATCCCTCATAATAACACTTTAATGCATTGCCTTGTGGGAGCTCCAATATCCGAATCTAACTTTCCTGATTTTTTGATTTAAAAAAAAAACAATTATTAACTTCTCCCAACCCCCAAGCCTTACCCTCATAATAACACTTTAATACATTAAGAACAAGCATAAAAAATATTCCTTGAAAAGTCCCAACACATATGATTATTATCCCTCATAATAACACTTTAATGCATTAAGAACAAGTATAAAAAAAATTTCTTGAAAATTCCAACACATATGATTATTATCAAAAAATTAAACTTTAATATAATATAAAAAAAGAAAAAAAAGAAGACATTTAAAAAAGAAAAAGAAAAAAATTGCATTTAAAAATCACAATTCACATATATAGAAATAATTGTGAAGTACATATGGATTCCGAGAAAAGTCCAACACATATGATTGTTATCTCTCATAATAACACTTTAATGCGTTAAGAACAAGCATAAAAATTCGGTGGTGTTACATGCACCAATTAGTATACACATTAGTGTACCAACTAGTGTTATGATATTATTATTGAACACATTTATTATACAAGTTACAAATACCTAAAACCATACAAATGATACCACATCATCTGTTAGTACATTAGGCCTCGTTTGGAAACAGGCTATTTTAGTAATTTTTTGACTTTTTACGAAAAGATGTGCAAAAAAGTAGAGAGATGATGTGACTAGTTTTAGTTGACTTTTTGGCTAAAATAGCCACTCCCCAAACGAGGGATGTAATATAAAAGATGTGCAGAAAAGTAGAGAGATGATGCAATTAGTGTGTACATTAATTAGTACATATAGAATTATTCTAAAAAGTTTCTTAAAAAGTCCAACACATATAAATTTCTTGAAAAGTCCAGCACATATGAATTTCTTAAAAAGTCCAACACATATAATTATTATCAAAATATTAAACTTTAATATAATATAAAAAAATAAAAAGAAGAAAGAAGAAAACATTAAAAACAAAAAACAAAAAAAAGACAAAGTACTAAAACACAATTTGTACATAACACAGGTAATATGCTAGTATATAAATAAAATAAAATATTTCTTTTTTAACCTACAAAACAAAGAAATGCACAATTGAGGCATTCCTTGTCGGGATGGCAACCAGATGAGAAGACTTGTACAATCAACAGCGCTACCAACCCCCAGTGGGGGTCCGACCCCCAGTGAGCTGTCCAGCTCTCATTTGCTGGAAAAAAAAAAATTGTTTTTTTCGCCTAATCACAGGGCGCCACCTCACTGGGGTTGACCTCCAGTAGGTGTATGAGGCATTTCTGCTTGTACAATATATATATCTCATTATTATTAGTCTCCCTTTGTTAGAATCCCGAGAAAATGCTTGAGAATGTAACAATGGTGTTTCGTTTCCTTATTCTTTTACACAAATTTTATCCTTTATTCTTATACTAAAAGTTATATTCATATTACTCTCGTCTTCTTTTAAAAAATAAAAAACAAAAATTATTTTAAACTAAACATTTCACTTCATCACACTGATATATGTTATATTTACACATAACTAATTATTTTCGCATGATATATTTTTGTTCACAAATTGCATAGAATTAAGTAATTATTTTGGGATCACAACGAATTATATGCATATAATTTGTTCCACATAGATAGAATGAAATTTGTATTATTTTTTTGCAATAATTTTAAGTAATGTCTTGTTTAGGAACAAGTTATTTTAATATTTTTTTTAATTTTTTACAAAAAAAATTGTACAGAAAAATATAAAGAATTAAGTGAAAAGTCACTATAAAAGTCCAAAAGTCAAAAAAAATTCATAAAAAATTATTAAAATAATTTGTTTCCACGCTAGGCTTAATTTTTATTTTTCAATGGTCAGAAGGGTTCCGCAGTTGCCCTGTTACAAGTCAAGAACAATAATGGGTGGAGATGGCGGCAGCGTGGGAGTCCCGTGAACTCACGTTTAAGCAGACACTGTTTTAGGGCTGGGTTTTGAGACTAATGGGCTGGCCCAAGTCTTTTTTGGTGGAGCTTCAGCCTTTCTTTATGGGCTTCCTTTTGGACACAATTGCATTTTATTGCAAGTTCATGTTGCAAATCCTTCACTTTTTACCCCTTTTTATTTTGGTTTCAAGGAGTGATACACTCTCCTTTTCTTTTTTTCTTTTTTTTGGGTAAGCAGGAGTGATACACTCTGTTTAGCTTCAAGTTTTTTGAATTTTTTCAAAAAAACATTATAATGATATTTTTTAATTTTTTAAAAATTATTACGGTCTATGATGTTTTTTTTTTTTCAAAATTCCTGTTTTGTTAAGTTTTTAGAATCACTTTCTAAAAAATATTAAAAACTAATTCATTAAAAAAAAATCATTATTTTACTTTATTTTTTCCTTTTTTTTCAGGTGAAACTATTTTTTTTAAATTTAGAAATATTATTATAATTTTATATTGAGAGATTTATTTATAAATCCCTTTTAATAAATTTATATCCCAATAAACCCATATATTTATAATCATTAATACTGTACGTGGAGTGTAATTAACACAATTGAGGCATTCCTTGTTGGGATGGCAATCTGATGAGAAGACTTCTATGATGTATTTCATTATTAGCCGCCCATTGTTAGAACCCCGAGAAAATGCTTGAGAATGTAACAATGGTGTTTCGTGCCCTCATCCTTTTACACAAATTTTACTCTTTGTTCTTATATTAAAAGTTATATTCATAAGACTCGTGTTATTTTAAAAAAATAAAAAATAAAAACAAAAATTATTTTGAACTAAACATTTCACTTTTACCTCACTGATATAAGTCATATTTACACATAATTCATTATTTTAAGACAATGTATTTTTGTCCACAAATTGCATAGAATTGAATAATTATTTTCAAAACACAACGAGTTATATGCATATAATTTTTTTAGGTTTTTGTAATTGCCAATCTCATTTAACTTTCAGTTATAATTTTATTTGTTCTTTTGTTTCAGTGAGGATATGAGTATTTACATGCAAATTCAATCTAAATTATGCCTATGCAGAAGAGTTTGTGATTTTGATCCTTTCATATTTGCCACTTCGCTAACTATGTACAAGGATCGAGCTGGCCGATCAGCTCGTGGGGTTCTAGAGGGCAACGTCCTATGATAGGTCCGGGGCAATGCCCAGGCGGAGTCGAGAGGCAGCGCTCTCAAAGTCAAAGTTGTTTGACCACTTGAGCTGCGAATGGCATCATCCAATATTTTTGCAGAGAAGACTAAACTCTTTTTTGCCCTTGAGTAGTAGAGTCTTGGCTCGAGCGAGGGCACATGTTCTAGTGAGTTTGCTTGAGCGATGAGGTGGTCGCTCAAGCGGTATTCACGGCTTTATTTTTTTATAAAGTGCGCCATTTGCTATTTTTTGGTTAAGGTCATCTAAATTCTAGGAAAGCAAAGTTATCGAGGTTTTCTATATTAAAGGATATTTTTCTAAGTGTTTTTTTAATAATTTGAGAGTGATCAATGGATTTATGAATTTCATATTAACATCATCAAGTTTTTTTTTTTTTTTTAATTCACAAAAAAAAATGGTGCTTTTTGGTGAATTTCAAGAAATTTGGGCCTGAAGTTTTGGTAGATTTTGGAGTGGTTCATCGTCATGGGTTCGACATCGAAGTTGTGAATTCAGCGTTGGGTAAAATGGTTGTGAGGTGAAGACAGTGATAGAAGAAGTACATCGAGTTTGGTTCAATTCGAGCGTGGATTCGCTAGATAATTGAGAGTACTTTTATGTAATTCTTTTTTTTATTTTTTTAATGGATTATTTTGTGACTTTGGTCAATGGATTTTTATCACAATTGGAGGCACTCTAATTGTGATTTTTTTTGCGTTAAATCGTTATATCAATTTGTATTTGATTGTTCGATTAGAATTGTTATTTATTATTTAAAATTGAAACATAATCACAAATTAATATTTAAAAGATTTTAGATTTTTCAAATTTGTTCCACATGAATAAAATGTAATTTGCCATACTTTTCTGCAATAATTTAAAGTAGATTAATTTTCATTTTTCAATGGTCACAAGGGGTTCCGCATTTGCCCTGTTGAACAATAATGGCTGGGGTTGGTGGCAGCATGGGAGTCTAAAAGCAGATACTCTGTTAGGGCTGGGTTTTGAGACTACTGGGCGGGCTCAAGTCTGTATTTTGTGGAGCTCAGCTCTTCCTTATGGGCTTCGTGTTGGACACAATTGCATTTTATTGCAAATCCTTCACGTTTTACCTCTTGTGGGCCCTCAATTTTTATTTATTTTGGTTTTAAGGAAGCAATTTTATTTATACCCAAAAAAAATTATTAAGTAGTTTTAATTTCTCAGTATATTTTATTTAATTATTTAAGATTTTATGTTATTCTTACACTTTATAATTTTTCTTAAATTACCTTTTAAAGTGCATCCAAATAAAAATAAAGTTTCCGTGTTCGAACTCACAATGCCGGTTGGTTTAGATTTTCAGATACTAAACAAAGCAAATCTATTCGGATCTAAAAATCTAAACAATAACGACGTTAACCGATTCAATATGAATTGGACGATGACAAGGACGAGAATGATGTGAGCGCCAAGAATATCATATATGTTACGATCCCTACAGTGGATGATCCTGTCAAAGCTCCTCTGGTGGCCAAGGAGGTGGTCTAGGAAAGGGAGATATTGATTTGTTTTTTTGGATGGCATAAATTTTTTGGATTAAAATAGTTACAAAAATATAAAATAAATTAAAAAACTAATAAGACAAATGATTATTTTAGAAAGATAGTTAAAAGCTGATTTTTTAGCTTTTTTGGCTTTGTTTTTTTTTTAAAAAAAATATGTAAAAAATGTGAGAGATAATGTGACTTAAAATAAGTTAAAAACTGGAAGATGATTTTTATCCATCTTCCCAAAATAACTCAAAATATCACATTCAAATCATAATCATTTTAATTTTTTTCCACAAAAATTAAAAAATTTATCTCAAATGAGACTTTTTTAGTTTCAAATTTAAAAATTAAAAAAAAAAATCAAAAAACCAATTTACATCTTAAACGAAAGCTTTAGGGAATTTGTTCTTGTAAGTCTGGGCTATTAAACAAGTACTACTTTGTCTTCATCTATTAACCCCCAAATATGCTGAATATTATGTAAAAAAAAACAATATACAAAAATTAATAATTATATTTGATATTTATGTGAATATTTATCTATTTTTTATGGATTATTTTAAAAAATAATTTTTATTATTATTCTCATCCATCATTTAATTTTGTTCAAATTTTCTTCTATTCGCAAAGATAAACAAAAATGATATTGATGACAAGGACTTTTCTTAAGTGTGCAACTTACATCTTGCACTTACGCCTTTCTGTTTGCTGTCCTGTTTTATGTTTATACCTTCCACTTACACATTTTGTGTTGGTTGCATAATGTGTGCAACCTTAAGGGGTTGCACACCATAACAGCACCCTGATGACAGTGGTGAGTTTTGGTGGGGTGGTTTGGAATTGTAATGAGAAAGAAGAAGAAAAGAAAATAATTGAAACTTGGGGAAGATGAAGAATAATATATGTGATTAGGGTCTCGTTTGGAAAGTCAGCAATTTTAGTAGGATATTTTAATTTTTAGGATAAATTACAAATACACGTTTTGAGATTTGATTAAAATACGAATTATCCCTGTAGTTTTGAAAATTACATTCTACCCCTTGAGGTTTCTAATTTCGTAACAAATTGTCCATTTTATTAATAAATCATGAATTCAATTAACAATTTTTAATGATATTAGAAATATGTTTCAATTAATAATTTAGGTAATTTTATTATTGTATTAGAGAACAATTATGAATTTCATTTTTTTATTTAATTCTATTAAATAAAAAATTCTGACAATAGGGTATTTGTAATTTTCGAAATCACATGGGACAATCTGTACTTTAAGCAAACCTCATGGGGTGTATTTCTAATTTACCCTAATTTTTAGCTAATTTAGTAGGTTAAAATATTTGTGTTTGGGAAGATGGTTGAATTTTTTTTTTTGTAATTGAATGTAATGTTTGTGAGAGAAAAAAGTGAAATAATTATAAGTTTAATGTGACATTTTATCTTATTGGATATTTTAGCATATTTTATTTTTTTGTAAATTTTAGCCAAGAAAAAAGTTAATTTTTGGCTTCCCAAACATAGCCTAGGGTCGCATTTAAAAAAAAAAAAAACATAGGCTAGGGTGTGTCATGAAAAATAAATTATATATTTTATTTTGGAATTTAATATGTATTAACTTTATTAATAAATTTATATTAAGATATAACAAAAATTAAAATTTTAAAATTTTAATTGAAAATACCTAATGATGTTTTGGATATAAATGGAATGTCGTTCAAGGAGTGATGCACTTTTTTTTTTTCTTTTTTTTTGGGGGGGGGGGGGGGGGGGGGGGTAGGAGTGACACTCTGTTTAGTTTCAAGTTTTTTTTTTGTTTGAATTTTTTCAAAAAACACTATTACCGTCTATGATGCTTGTTTTTTTTTTTTAAAGTTCCTGTTTTGTTAAGTTTTTAGAATCACTTTCTAAAAAAATATTAAAAACAAATTTATTTTAAAAAAAAAACCTCATTATTTTACTATATTTTTTCCTTTTTTCTGGTGAAAAATAATTTTTTAAAATTTAGAAATATTTTTTGATATTTATTATTATCAAATTAATATATAGTTTTTTTTTTTTTTAAAAAAAAAAAGCTCTAAAAACTCAATTAAAGAAAATCATCCTTTGCAACTTTCTTCAAATGGAGGTGATTATAGAAATTAATACATAATTCTTTGTTTCCTATTCAGCACCTGAAGTTTATTTCGCATTTGAGAGTCAAAAGATGCTATGTTCTCAAAAACAACTTGCCCTAGAGACAAACAAACAAGATTGAAATTATTGAAGCAGCTCAACACAAAAATGACGTAATTTGAATTTCAGTATCTGCGAGACTGCGAGACAAATTGCTGAGAATTTCACATAATCAAGGATAAATTAAGCTATACATATATGACACATACATACACGATACATCCCCATATATACATAAAACCTTTTCTGACCGTAAATAGTGTCAGGCCGCCATTGTAGTCTGACGATCTAATGCATATTTTCCTCTTTCAATATGCGAGGATAGCTATGGCATCATTCTCATTCAACTCATCCGCTCTACATTTCTTGAGCTTTGTAACTTTGCAATAGAGGGACTTTCCGGTTAGGCGACCATTCCAAGTCGCCAGTTTCACTACCCTCGGCCATCTCTTCCTTTGCTTTTCCCCACATTACAGTATAAAACCCGACAGATATTATTGTTGCTCCAACAACACTGCAAAACAGGACAAGAAAATTTGCAAAATCAACATCTATATATATATGTACACACACGCCAACCCGTATATATGTTATTAGTCAAAATGAACACAATTGGAATAGATGGTTAGTCAGTCATGTAATACCTTCCAAGATAGAGAGTATCACTGAGGAAGATGACTCCCATGGCAACTGCAATAGCAATCGACAGTGGCTTGAACATTGCAACATAAACAGGACCCTTCACGCGTAGGACCCATGTGTGGACAGCATTGTTCAAGAACGACCCAAAGATTCCCTGAAAAAAACAGAAAAGCCTCATTTTAGAGCATCTCCAATGGAGCTCTCAAAACACTTGCCAAAGCTATAATTTAGCAATAGTGATAGAAAATGGGTCTCCAATGGCTTGCTATTTTACTTGCCAAAGACGGCATATGCCATATCTATTCTCAAATTTGGCAAGTAAAATAGCAATTGCTAAACATGCCACAACAGCAAGTATAAACATATTTGTGGCTCCAAATTTAGTTGAAAAAATAGAATTAAAACAGTAAAAAACCAAGTAATTTTTTAAATTTAATTTTTCAAATTGAATTACATTTAATTTTTTTTTCTAATTTTTTTCATTTTTTATATTTGTCTAGTCAGGAATAATATAAATATATAATTTTTTTTTACAAATAGTTAAAAAAAGGTCATAATAGACAAAAAAATAAATAAAAATAAAATCACAAAAAAACCTATATCCAAACAATACCTACAAACTTGGAGGAAAAGTTGGTTGAGAATTGCCAAATAGCAAGTGACTATTAGAGTACTATTTCTATAATTTGACAAAATAACACTATTCATTGTCAAATTATAGCAGTAGCAATAGTATTATAACAATAATCATTGGAGATGCTCTTAGACAGTATATCACCAAGGGCCCAGGATTCTCTCTCTACCCAGTGATCTCTTTCTACTTACCGAGCATATGATAGAGACCAATGCTATATCAGGTCTGATAATCCAAGCACTCATGTTTGGCTCAGCAATTACACCTACAATTGCTGCTAGGACGCTAACGCACAAGTTGTAGAAGAAGACTACAGTCAGTTCAGCTGGGTACACCTTCATGATTTGGGCCTGTTTCAATGTCACAAAATTTTAATTAAATTGAGCTTTTCTATGAGATTGATATGAAAAAAAAAAATTGTGTATAAAAGAATCTACCTGAACAATGTACCACATTGGAACCAAAATATACTCGGATGTGAGGAAAAGGCCACCAATGAGCCAGTTGGACTGCGGAGGTGATTGGAGGAGGGGCTGATTAAGTGAAATGGCAGGTGATGGATTCAATACAATAGGTGTGCCTTTGTAGAGAGTTACTAAAAATGCTCCTGAAATTGATACTACGGTGCCTATGATTTTAGCTTGACTGCTTGAGCTTCTCAGTGCTAGCTTTTCCATCCTATTTTAGGCCCACAAAAGTAAAATAACGTTTGTATAGATTTTCACATCTTAATATGTAACCACACTACAGTAATATACCTGTCACACAAAATACTATCACCTTTTCAAGATTAAAATTTTAGTACCCTTATATGAAGTGGATTATTATTATATGGTGATATCAAATGTTAATTATGATATAGTTTCACAGTTATATTAAAATTTTGATAAGTACTATATATCACTAGTTTATTGTTACTGTTTTATATTATAGCGTGCACGAAACCTAGTGATCAATTTTTTTTTCGGAGGCAAATCATTAAGAATAAAATGAAGACAAATAGGACTAGACTTTTCTTCACTTCATTAATCTATTTATAAATGGACAAGAGGGAGTTAATGGGTTGTGGACCCATTCTAGTCCCATTTTTATGATTCAAATCGTTTAATTTCTTGTGTCTATCCATTAGATTATTTATATAAAAATTTAAATTGATCAGATATTGATAACTTAATGTTTTGATTGCATTTTTTTTAATTTACAATCTATTCTCAAAATTATGCGAACCGTCTATTTTTATAAGATAAATTTGATTCAATCATACATACTGTTCTTTGATCATTTTGATTTTTTTTTTCATGATTGATTTACTTAGTAGACACCACAAAATAAACAAGATTGTGCCAGTCTCATTTTGACATAAGAAAAAGATTGGGATTTTTAAAAATCTCTTATAATTTTAGTCCCAATGACATAATAAATTACATGTCAATTTTAACTTAAATAATGCTATATATACCAATTAATATATGCATTAGTGTACTAGCAGATGATGTGACATCATTTGTATGGTTTTTAATATTTATAACTTGTATAATAAATATGGTTAAAATAATATCATAACACTAGTTGGTATACTAATGTGTACACTAATTGGTGCATGTAATATTACCGTTTTAATTTGTCATAAATTTAACGGTGGTGCTATATGCATCAATTAATGTACACACTAACTAGTATTATATCATTATTACTGACCCCACCTATTATATAAATTAAAAATACTCAAAATCTTTAAAATTATGTCTTAATATACTAATTAATACATATAGTATTAATCTAAATTTAATTACCCAAGACTCAACTATGGAATGCGAACGAGTATTTGTCGAGAAAAAATATCTTATTATTTATTATTTCTATTCCTATGATGGGAAACGACCGAAAAAAAACAGGTAGGAGCATAGCAATTAAACACATTACTGACATCACCATAATTTACTTTACAGGTTCAATTATGGAGTTGAGTTGTTCTCTAAAAAAATTGAACAAGGAGAAAGAGGAGATTAAACCTGAAAATGAGGGCAAGTATAAAAGTGAAAGCAGGGACGAGGTTGCTGATGGCTGAAGCAAGTGTGGGAGAGCTGTAATTGATCCCTGTATATCCCAATATCTGAGACGTACACCTGTACCCTCCTCCACCGAATCAAACCAAACCAAAAAATCCCTCTAATCAGAAAAATCAATGAATTGAATTGAATTGAATTGAATTTGATTAGTTTAGTTTAGATCAAAATTATTCAGTTGTATTATTATTAAGTAGTAGTATTAGTAATACATGTTCGTTTCTTACCCGATCAGCCCGAGAAGGAAGATTTTACATGCGATGGAGGAGTTGAGAGGAGGCAGCTCTGTTGATCTGCTAAAATTTAAAAGGAAAAAAACAATTAGACATTTGGATTGCCAGCGATTCTGATTTCTCAACACAATTAGCTAGAGAGAGAGAGACCTGCGAGAGAAGAAAGGGGAAGGGAGGAGGACAAGAGCAGCGACAGCATAAGCGTAGACGACGAAGACGTAACGGCTCATGCCATGGACGGTGGCTGCTTTGAATAAGGTGTTGAGACCGACGTTGATGCACTCCATCGTCACCATTGATGTAAATGGCAGCACATCCCTGTAACAATACTTTTCCCTTTCCATCTCTCTCTCTCTCTCTCCTGTTTCTTCCTCCGATTCTCTCACAATTATGTACTAAAAAATGCACTTAAATATGTCTCTGCGATCTCATCTTTTATGTGGCCTTTTACATTATGACGACATAATTTTAAAAATTTTAAATTTTTATAATTTATATAATAACAACAATGATAGAGATCACTAATTTTGGAGTTTTAAAAAGATCGCTAATCACATGGTACTCAATAAAAAAAAAAAATACAACATCAAGACCAAAATATCAAATCATTCATAATAAGGTCCACTATCACATCATTGGTGGTTCTCACTCATTTTCCATATAATAAATAGATTTGCAATTTTAAGATGATAATATTATAATATATATTAATATAATAATTATACGTATAATATCATTGTTGTATTATTGGTGTGTGCTGTTTCGTGTTTTCGACTATCAGACGGACGGCACTGTTGTTGGTGAGAGCTGAGTGCGACAACAATGCAGCGTCTCTCACTCTCTCTCTCTCTCTTACTCAACCCCTTTAATCAGAATTGGGATCCTCCCCTTGAGGCCCCTCCTTCATTCCCTCCTTGTAGGGGCCTTCGGGTCCACTTTGAGGCCTAGTTTTGATAATCTGAACCGTTCATATTTTTAGATTTATTCAGTATATCATACCTGTAAAAAATCAAGTTGATCGAATATCATAAAGTATGTGTTCGGAAAACTGTTTATTAAAAAATAGTTTGTAGTCCCAATTTTCTGAACGCATACTTTCTGATATCCAATCAACTTGATTTTTTACAGGTATAATATACTGAATAAATCTAAAAATATGAACGGTTCGGATTATCAAAACTAGGCCTCAAAGTGGACCCGAAGGCCCTTGCAAGGAGGGATCATGGTCTCCAACTTCCTTTTTCCTAAAGTCCAAAAAAAAAAAAAAAAAACTCTCCTTTTTCCGAACGTCACTATTATTAATTACACTGGCGATTCATCTCTTAAGGGTAGTACTTTAATTGTGTTCTAATAATATAAAAATAAAAAAAAAAACATATTTTAATTGAGTTCTAATAACATAAAAAAAAAAAAAAACACACCAAGTCAAAACTTCACATCAGATGGGGGTTCACACACACATTAAAGCTATTAGAACTCTTTTTTTAGAGCTCCCCAACATTGTTCTATTAATTAACACAACAATTATACATCTCCTAAACGAAGGAACTCTAATGGCATAAAAAATCAAAACAAAAAAATAAAAATAATAATACAAACATCACTATAACAGTGGGGCTTACCCCCAATTTGAGCTCCTAGAACTCTTTTATTAGAGTTCTAAAATATTTTTGTAATTAATAATCAAACAAGGAGAGGAGAGAGTTAATTTGCCAGCACCTTTGGTCATTATTATTTTTTGATCGGTAAAGAAAATCTTTACTGATGAAAGCATGCAAATAAGATATAGAATATCAATAAAGAGGAGTTTGGAGCTAATTGAAACTCCAAGTTCCAATTGGTAAGAAACCAACAAACAAAATAAGAACAAGAAAAGCATAACAGATCAGACTACACTCTGGTTCCATATAACTATAACTCAGCACCAAAACTGAACAAAACCAATCCAAACTAGCACTAAAGTTGAGAGCAGAACTGAACAGAAGCAGCCAAATAAAGCATCCAGAACAATGAATCAGCCAATGAAGCAGTCAGAACTGAAATTGAGGTCAACCAGAAACAGACCATCAAAGATGCACCCAAACAGCAGAGGAATTGTTCTACAAATCTATATGTAACAGTTGGTTAATGTAGCTGAAATCAACATCTAAGGTGCCTTTAGACTAATTGGAGCTCAAATCAACATCTAAGCACCTTTGGTCATTATGTGAATTTGTTTTCGTAATTTCTTTGGATCTCTCCCATTTTAAAACTAATTTTATATATTATATATGTAACTTGAGCCATAATTGAGGATTTGTTCTAGTACATTATAATTTTAAAATATTATTAATTAATGATACTGCATTCTTAAACTAAACTAAACTAAACTAAACACAGATAAAAATATTTATTATTTTGTAATTATTAATATGGACATCATCAAGGTAATAACATGAGTGACTCCACATAGTCCACATAAATAAATAAATAATATTATTAATTGACGATCCCATGTTTTTGAGCTAAACAAAACTTAGTTTTGAATTATGTAAGCAAACAACACAAACACAATCAAGCAAGTAATATATGGTATTGAATTATTATGTATATGTATAAATTAATATAAAGGGTGTAGGATTCACTTTATATTTACAATAATATTAGCTCCCTAAGTGTTATGTGATATATTCATAATTTAAAATCCACAATTCACTCAAATTGATATTGTGAACTAAAAATTAATAGGGGAAATTACAAAAAAAACTCCAGGGTTTCGCGTGTTTTTCAAATTAAACCCCATAGTTTTAATTTTAACAAATTAAACCCTGGAATTTCTTCCATGTTTCACTATGAACCTTCCGTCTATATCCGTTTGATTAAACTAACGGAATCTGGGCAAAATTCTCAGATTCAAGAACACATGTTTAAACATTTGTATCTCCCCCGTCGTAACTCCGTTTCACCTCATTTTTGCGTCGTTGGATTCACCTCATTACCTAATTTTCATTCCATCCTCATACACCTTGTTCCACCTCTTTTTGTGTGCCTTTGGAACTCTGAAAATTGGGGAAAAAAAAAAGATTTTTCTCTTTGGACATAACTTTCAGATTCAAACACACATATTCAAGCACTTGTATCTCCTTCGTCGTAACTCCGTTTTGCCTCATTTTTGCATCTTTGGATTCACCTCATGGCCTAGTTTTCGTTTCATCCCTCGTAAGCCTTGTTCCATCTCTTTTTGCATACTGTCGGAGCTCCGAAAGTTAGCCAAAAATAAGATTTTCTTTCTTTGGAAAAAAATTTCATATTTAAACCCACATATTCAAGCACTTGTGTCTTCCTCATCGTAACTCCGTTTCGCCTCATTTTTGCTTTGTTGGATTCACCTCATGGCCTAATTTTCATTTCACCCCTCATGCGCTTTATTCCAACTCTTTTTGTATGCCGTCAAAGCTCCAAAAGTTGGAAAAAAAAAATTTCTCTCTTCTATTTTCTATCTCCATGCTTCTTCCCTCCTACTTTCTTTCTACAATTATTCTCTTTTTTCCTTTTCCTTCATAGCCCTTCCACAGAGCTCGTGGTGGCCACCGAACCTCTGACAGTAGCGATGTCGTCGAGTATGAATGTATATGACTTACAAGAACAAAAAGAAACATAAAAGTAGGGGAAGGGCCATGAAGGAAGAGGAAAAGAGATAATAATTGTAAAAAGGAAGGAGGAAGGAAAAAGTATGGAGATATAAGATAGACCGGAAAGAAAAAAAAATCTTTTTTTTGGCCAACTTTCGGAGCTCCGACAACACTAAAAAAGAGGTGAAACAAGGCATATCAATGGTGGAAAGAAAACCAGGGTATAAGGTGAATCCAACGACGCAAAATGGAGTTAAGACGAAGGAGATACAAATGCTTGAATATGTGTGTTTGAATCTAAAAATTTTGCCCAAAGAGAAAAAAAATCTTATTTTTGACTAACTTTTGGAGTTCCAACGCACACAAAAAGAGATGGAACAAGACATATGAGGGATGGAATGAAAACTAAACAATGAGGTGAATCTAACGACGCAAAAATGAGGCGAAACGGAGTTGCGACGAAGAAGATACAAGTGTTTGAACATGTGTGCTTGAATCTGAGAATTTTGACCAGATTTCGTTAGTTCAATCAAACAGATATATACGGAGGGTTCACATTGAAACACGGAAGAAACTCCAAGATTTAATTTGTCAAAATTGAAACTATAGGGTTTAATTTGAAAAACACATAAAACCCTGGATTTTTTTTGTAATTTTCCCAAATTAATAATAAGAAAAAAACACTCATCTCTCAAAATTTTATATAATCAATTTTTTTTTTTTTTTTTTGGTTGGACCAAACTATCAATTTGACACAAACTTCTAAAATAATAATAATAATAATAATATATTATAAACAACTCAAACAAAAGCTTAGGGCTTTTTGGACTTAAAAATAAAAAAATAAAAAAAAGTATAAAAGACAAAATTGACTAAATAAGTTAATAAGATAAAATGTCACATCTAAATCATAATTATTTTACTTTTTCTTTTACAAAAGTTTAAAAAGACAATTCAAACAAACTTTTTAATTTCAAACTAAAAAAATATTAACTCAAAAGAGTCAACTAAACAAGTTTTTGGCAAACAACAACAAACTATTGCACCAAACAATCCCAATAGCATATCAATGTAATCATACCTTAGACCATCTCTAATAGTTCATCAAATAGATCATAAAAATTAAATTTGATGAAAAAGCTTACTTTTTGTTGCTCCAACTGTTCATCAAATAAATCATTAAATCTATGATTTCTCAAATCTTTCATCAAACTGAAGACAGATGTGTCTTTTGTCAAATCACTATTCATTACTAGTGGATTTTCACCACTAAATATCATCGGATGACTACCTGAAGATAAAAATTTTACACTGGCCAATCGACTGACCGAATATCCGCCCAGTCAACCGATGGCTTGATGAAACTCTATTAGAGCGCTTGATATCAAAAGAAGATTTTGCTCAAATTTAATAAAAAAAATAAACCGTTGGAAATGCCCTTACATTACATGATTAAATTTATAGGAAAATAAAAATTGAGCTTACTTTCACTCAACAATGTTATAATATCATTTTTTTGGGACTCTGAATATTTTCCCTATTCCGGTCTTTTCAGCTGGAAAAATGCTCCGACTCAGCATATGAGTTTACCTTTCACTTGAGTGCTCTCTCTCTCTCTCTCTCTCTCTCTCTCATGGAAACGTATAGCTAGGTCAAATTCCACCCAAAAAAATCATGAAAATGACTGGCATATTGAAAGCACGTTAACTTCACATAGGCATTTAGCTTAGCAACAATGGGTAACGCAAGCTAGCATAAAACGAAGGGGGCTGATTGTGACATTACAGCCACTCATGTCTCTAAGCTGAGCTAGCTTAACTCAATTATGGCATTCTTGCCCACTTCTATATTATTCTACATGACCAGTGACAATTTTCTCAGGTAACTATAACTCAGAATGTTTCTCAGTTTTCCTAATCAAATTCAAAAATTTATAATGGCAACTATAAATCAACAACCGATACAAACTCAATTCACCACATGCATAAGAAAGCTAAGATTTATTTATCTAGGAACATATAAGATTTGCCACACTGACCAAAATTGGCTGATTATGAAGTTCAAATTCAAAGTTTTGTCCCATAAACAAGCACAAGTCATCACCACGACACCTAATAAATACAACTATAGCATAAGAAAGCTAAACTTCATTTCTACCCATGGACATCACTGCATATTCTCAAATCATTGAATCTTGGTCCGTCTTGATGTCTTTGGGGCAATAGTCCCACCCTCCTCTGTCTTTCAGGAGAACTTTTAACAATCCCTCCATTCACAAACAGCTCACCTATTATATACATCATGAAAATAACAATATTCAAAATTGTCCCATTAATTGGTAACAATATTTTTCTAAGATATGGCTGCATATTAGGTGCTGAGTAGGGATGTAATCAGTTCAGGACGGTCGGTGTTTAGGTGAAATTTTGTACCGAACTAATAATGTCGGTTTTATTATATTGAAAACTGATACCGACCAAATTTTTTACCAAACTGCACCAATTATGGCTCGGCTTAATGCGGTTTAATCGGTTTAAATACTTTCAAAATTGAGTCATTTCTTAAATTTGTAATATAATAAATAATTTATATAAAATATTATATTAGTCATTTGTACACAATTTTAACCATATCTAATCCAACCATTCATAAAAATACAAACAAAAAAAATTAATAAATACTAATACTTGAAACATTTACTAAATTAGAATTAGAAACAAAATATATTCTAAGAACCAAAGTCTTGACATCAAAACAAAACCAAAACTTAAAACAATAATTTTATTATATGTAAACATCTTCGGTCGGTTTCGGTGAAAATCGGTGTACAATATGTCAAATCGGTATCAAACCGAAAACCCAAAAAAATTAATTTTCAAAACCGAACAAACCGGATCATGGAACATGTAGTTAAAACAAGTCAAAGCAATTGACAAACAATAATAAAATTTTACATAAATCAAGCAATCTATCATGATTCCTAAGCTTTTGCTTCCTAGTAAAAATTAAATTGTATATCCAAAACAAAACAACAGCACCAGCAGCAATGAATACATCACTCAGAAGTCAAAGCTAAAATAAGTCCATTAGGAACCACTCACTACCCTTTAAACACAATTTGCTATACCAAGATGGACTTGGTAAATCAAGCATGGCATCTGTACAACCCCCATGCACAGTGAAGTAGCTATTTAACAAGACCGCATGCCCTGTTGTATATGAATTCAATGTTTCTTGAAACAAAGATACAAGAAGCATCTAAAAGTTCATATGGCAGCATATAGGCCTCAAGGCAAAAATGCTATTGAACATTTTGTCTCATCTTTACTGACGCCCAAATCCATGGAGTTTAAGAAGCCCAGAAAATTTAAGAGAGAAATTTGATATAAGTCCATCATTAGCATTCAAAGGTATTCTTTGTCCTTTCAGGCTATTTGCTTTGCCAAGATGGACATGGTAAAATCCTAATACACTTGCGCAAATTAGCATTTTCTTTGCAAAATGCTAACACAAAATTTTGTGTTTAATCTTTAATGGTCTGCAACTCCACTGATCTGTTATAAATTTGGCATCAGCTCACAAGAATTGCACTTACAATCGGAAACACAAAGCAACTCAAAATAACACTTGAATGGCTACATACCACCATAATCCTTTTTCTCAGCATCAACATAAGAATCGGGAGTGAAAAACGAACACCAGGCAGACCTGTAATAAAGAAACCATCCAACATAAAAGCAGCCCTGATCACATACTTGTAAAACATGAATGTAATACAGATATTAAGTAACACAAACCTTGGAGCTTACGAGCTGTCTCGTCGACAATTTCGCATCCAAACCCAATGTACCCCTCACAAGACACTGTAAATACTTTGCTTTACTCCCTCTTCACAGGTACAAAAAACCAACAAATATCATTTCAGGATTAGAGATGCAACTGTCTCTAGTAAAATTCCACCACCCAAAAGAAAAAGGACCGAATACAGAAACCACAGAATTAAAGAACAATATCTTCCAAACATAGATAAATAAACTGTTAGAATTTCCCATCTTTACCTTCACCTACTCCACTACTCACCTACTCCACTACACACTCCACTTCACCTACCTCCACTTCACCACACTCCACTTCACCTAACCCACTATCACCTCCACTACACCTACTACCACATTTTCTTCTATATATAGATTGTATAGGAATTGTAATTAATCAATCTTGTAAGACATCAATCAATAATATTACATCATTTTTTTTTAACATGGTATCAGAGCAAGGTTAAGACCTTAGTATTTCTCGCTTCACCGGCGGGCGGTAACCTCGCCTTGGCCGCCCGCCGGACCTCAACCTAGTCTGCTAAAATTCTCTACACATACCTTGAAATTTATTCGAGTCCACCACCACTGTTAACCTTACCCTGTGAGAACCCAGCTTCCAGATCCAACTCTACCGAACACTCTGAATATACATCAACTCTGGTGGGATTTCCCCAACCAGTTGATTCAACCAAATCATCAAATCCCGGAGCTTGGCGAGGGAACCCAAGCTAGCAGGGATTTCCCCAGTGAGGAAATTGAAGCTCGGATCAAGAGTAACCAGCTGAGTACAGTTACTCAGATTCTTCGGTATCGGACCTGCTAACTTATTGTTCTGAAGATACAGAACTTTCAACATGTTGCTAGGATCTTGACAAATACCAGGAGAGTCCCAATCGGTAACTCACCAGAAAAGTTGTTATTAGAGATATCGAGATTCCATGGCAGAGCAGAGCCAGACAAATTGTTGAAAGAAAGATCCAACTTCACCAGACCATTCGAGCTCGAGCACAGAGACCCAGCAAGCTGGGATGGTATTTCGCCATAAAAATCATTCTTAGACAGATGCAAGAACTTCACAGTCCCGGCTCTTCCAGTCGGTTCTTGCCCATCGCGGCAGCCACCGCCGCCGACCTCGGCTCCGACGCCGCTGTCTCCTCCAACTTCCTCGCCTTTGCCTGCCAAACATGCGCCTTCTCGCTATACTGCGCCGCCCTCTGCGTTCCTTCGCACCGCCAGTTCGCACTCAAGTTCTCTTTCTAACAGCCGCCTCTCTGCCGAGGCTTCTCTCTTGCAGAAGAATAAAGAAGAAAAGTAAAAAAAAAAAACCAAACAGGGGGGCCTTCTTCTCTCTCTCTAATAATCACCCACACACCACCCACGTTATCTCCCACATTTTTTTTTTATTTTACTATATCTATATATTAAACTAATGCCTCATAAAACCATTAGTTTAGCTCAGTGTTTGGATGGTGGGGGCCACAGCATGCTTTTCCAGAATCAAAAATAAAATTTTAAAAAAAAAAAAAACAAAAAAGTGCCACACAACCCCTTTCTTTTCTTTTCTTTATTCTCCACTCACAAACAATTATCATTACCTTTTGCACCTCACCCGTTGCTCCACTTTCTTTCTTTTCTTTTATGTTATTTATTTATTTATTTTATTAAAAAAAAAAAAAAAAAAAAAAAAAAAAAAAAAACCAAACAAACAAACACGGAGGAAGAAGACGAACTGCGAACTCATTTTATTCATATCGGGCCTCACCCCGATCATCATTTTACACACAAAAAAAAAAAATAAAATAAAAATAAAAAAAAAATAAAAAAAAATACAAACAAAACAACCACACCCACAGTGGGATTTTTCTTTTCCCTTCTCTATTCTACTGCAGGTCTCTTCTTCTTACTTTTATCTTGGGTGTCCCGTGCCAGTCCGGTCTCCGTGTTTCCTTGTCCACTGAGCACGTTCACTCCCCCATACTCCTCCACTGCAGCATATGGAGGACCTCCAAATCGGAACATCACGGTGGCCTTTCGGTTCAGCTCCTTGTTTTCTGCCCTTAGCACGCTTATCTCTGCTCGCGCATCCTTATACATGCGTTGGAGCAGAACCAGCTGGGAGTTTAAATGCTGCACCTCATTTGTCCTACTCTGCAGCCGGTTCGACAGGTTTGTGACCGCCGTCATGCTTTCCACACATGCCTTCAAAGTATACTGATTGGCCTCCACATCCGACTGCACTGCCATTCTTTGCTCCACAGACCGCATCGGAAAGTTCAACGGAGTAAACTCCGTGGCGCTTGGTTGAGGTTCCAGTGCCACCGCACCAGTTGTCTCTCTTGTTGACTCATTGAGGTCGGGAAAGAGAGTGAGCAGACTCCGGGAAGATGAAGCCACTTTCTGGGCCACAGAGTATTACAGAGTATCTCTCTCAGAAATCTCTCTCAGACAACAGCGTGTTACGGACTATCTCTCTCAGCAAAACGAAGAAGAGTTTTTTGTTTTTTCAGAGGTTTTTCGCAGCTTTTCTCTGCCTCAGCCTCAGCCTCTGTCTTATAGCCGAGGCAGCCACGCGCATCGCGCGCCTCTTATCACCAGCCGACAAACGGGCACGCAAGCCAAGGCGCCCACGTGCCTCGCCATCATGTCCGGCACACCTTTTGATGAATTGGGCACGCCTTTTGATGGCACGCCTTTTGACAAAATTGGGCACACCTTTTGAGGATGCCACTTTTCCACGGGTCCGACAAGACTCTGTAAACTGTCCCGACATTGATTCCGGTTAGCTCCTTTATGGGTCCGACAAGACTCTGTCAACTGTCCCGACATTAATTCCGGTTAGCTCCTTTATGGGTCCGACAAGACTCTGTAAACTGTCCCGACATTGATTCCGGTTAGCTCCTTTATGGGTCCGACAAGACTCTGTAAACTGTCCCGACATTGATTCCGGTTAGTTTCTACAAGGGTCCAGCAAGACTCTGTAAACTGTCACAACAACTGTCACAACATTGTCTGCTACAACGGTCCGACATGACCCCATAAACTGTCTTCTACAACGGTCCGACATGACCCCATAAACTGTCCTCTACATGGTTATGACACCCCCATACAGTGTCTCCTATCCTTTTTTTTATGTATTTTCTTGTTTTGTTCCTCTCTTCAAACTCAAATTGGTTAGTTTCTATCCTCCTTGAGTTTGCGGGGGGCTGTTAGAATTTCCCATCTTTACCTTCACCTACTCCACTACTCACCTACTCCACTACACACTCCACTTCACCTACCTCCACTTCACCACACTCCACTTCACCACACCCACTATCACCTCCACTACACCTACTACCACATTTTCTTCTATATATAGATTGTATAGGAATTGTAATTAATCAATCTTGTAAGACATCAATCAATAATATTACATCATTTTTTTTAACATAAACCATTGGAGAGTAATCTGGGCACTGAAACAACTCATAAACCCCAATTCTCAGCCTAAGTCTGAATTTTTTTAAAAAATCCTAATTTTAGGTAAGGTAATATTGGTACTACTGTCCAGCTAATGGTTCAGACTATTTTTAGCTCACTGAAACTCTCTGCCTCTTCCCCAGAGAGCGTTTTCCAATGCTTCATCTTTTGTTTCATCAAATATTTGATGAAAAACGTACAAAACTGGTGCTCGAACGTTAATACCAAATCAGTATCAAATTAAGAATATCTCAAATTTTTCATCAAATTGAAGATGCCGGAACCTTTCACCAAATTACTGTAAATAGCCGTTAGCTTTACAGATGGTTGTTGGACAATACATGACCACTGGATGACCGGTCAAGTGTCAAGTGTCCGGCTGGTTGTCCTCCTGGTTGACCACCTCCTTGCAAAATTTGTTTCAGAATTTTGGAAAATTTACACTGGCCGGTCAACCGGCCGAACATCCCCCGGTCGACCAGTGATTTGATGAAATCCCACATTGCTCCATTGGAACGCGCGATATCAGATGAAGCTTTTACTCAAATTTGATGGGAAAAAAAAAGAGTACACCCTAAAAGGGAAATAAGTAGCTCTGCTCAAAGATTCGATTAATCAACAGCCCTAAATTTGAAAGAGAGTTTAACAGCTTTAATAATCAGATAAGAACAACAGCAATGAATATATGAGTCTCTCTCTCTCTCTCTCTCTCTCTCTCTCTCTCTCTCTCTCTCTCTCTCTCTCTCTCTCTCTCTCTCTAGCAGTTATCAAATTCAAAGTTAGCAACAATCTTGTATCCTTTCTAATAGAGAATAGTTGAAGAGGATACCATGCCCATGTATATTATTAATCTGAATCCAATTCTTTTGAATATCAAATTATTGATCCAAACTTAAGGTCATGTCCCCTTGAACATATATGTAATGCTCGGGTAGAGCCAGGAATTCTTCATTGGGTTTAGGAACACTAACAGAAATACCTATCTAAGCTTTGAGTAGAAAAAGTGTTGAGCATATTTATTAAACAAGTGACAATTTTTAAACAGTAACATACCTGGGTAAAAAATAGAAAAATGTTACGAATCTGAAATGTGTATATCATATTCGTTTTAGGTATGATTCACACTAGATATTATTCTGTTATTTTTTCTGTGTACATAGCATTTCACAATTTTCATATTCTAATTTTTCTGTGACCATTATTGTCGTTATACAAACTTGTTCTATGTCTCTTGCCCAACATTATTTTGGAGGAAAGGGGTGTTTGGGGCAGATGATTCCCATGTTGTACAGGCATTGTCCTCCTTTTTAGCTTTTCCCCACATCATAGTGTAGAATCCAAAGGCAATTTTGGTTCCACCAATAACACTGCACAGCACATCAAATTTACAGTCATAAAAAGCATGCCCTTCATCACTTTCAAAGCAAAAACAAAACTCTGCATACATTGTAATACTGTTGAGATTCAAAAACATGACTATGATGATATATGTATATATACCTGCCAAGATGAAGTGCATTGCCGAGGAAGATGAGCTCAAAGACCACTGCAATAATCATTTGTGGGCTTGAACATGGCTACATAAACGGGACCCTTCTTATGCAGGCACCATGTCAGAGCATTGGTTCGGAACACAGTACCATATATTGCCTGAAATGGACCCAATAAGTGAGGACGAGTTAATGAATAACAATCAATTAAGCCATATGTGCTTAATTTTTTGAATCTGTTTCAGAGCGTTTAGTATAGTTTCTTCGTACATGCAGAAAAGACTTATCAGTTTTTAGCTTGCCAGGGTGTTTGGAAGGTATATTTTTAGCTTCGGCATTTGGATTATCAGTTTTGTTTTTAACTTATGAGAAACTGCACCAAAGTAATGCACATTCAGAGGCATATTGTGGTAGAAGAACACAGCTAAGCTTTCCAAAACATATCCAACACAACTAAAACAAAAGCTGTTAAGTTATAGTCTTCTTACTGAAAACACAACAGAAATCATCTCGACCCCAGGTGTTAGAATCCAAGCAGTTGGATTTCTTTCAGAGACGAGAGAGAAAATTGTACACTGGATCGTGCCAAAGAAGCAGTAAAAAAAGACTACGGTGATTTCATCTGGATACTCCTTAATAGGTGCTGTCTGCAATTAGAAATCAACAACAGCTTCCTTTAGAGAAAAGTTTTGACCTAAGTAACATTGGCGGATTTTTTCTCGAGGGAGAATATTAGATAAATGGAAAAAGACAAAATAATTGCAAGAATATTAGATAAATGGAAAAAGACAAAAATAATTGCAAGTGAGTGCAAGTGTCATTTTTGCACAATTCTATAGCATCTCATAATTTTTTGGTAGTTTTTTACCTGCACAATGTTCCATATAGAAGATGAAAGGCAAGAGATTCCAAGGAAAAGCCCTCCAAGGACCCAGTTTGGTTGTTCTTGTGACAAAAGAAGCCGGTGAGGTAAATTAGAAGGCAAGATGGCCACCAGCAGTGGCGGTCCTTTATAAAGAGCCATCACAAATGCTCCTAACACTGCCACAATGGTCCCCAAGGATTTCGCTTGTCTACTTGGTTTTCTCAAATCAAATTTCTCAATCCTAAAAATTGTAAAAGTAAACGAAAATTCAAAATATACTTAAGAACCTAAATATGTTGAGAGAGAGAGAGAGAGAGAAATTGCAAGAATGGAATTTTATTTTTATTTTAATAAATACAAGAAGGGGGTTCGGGTTATTTGGCAACTTCTTGTAACTTCATGTCTAGAGACTAGAATGCAACATCCCAATTCTATACCCTAAGTGAAACAGGAACATGATGTCTTCCTTATATGGTTGTCTGACTTGGTGCATTTTTCCCGGCCTGTTTCTCTTAGGAATAAAAGATCACTCCTTTTCATAGGGAAACTAGGGAGAAAGAAAAGGAAGAATGAAGTAATAACCTTTGAATCTTTTCATGAATACAAGAACTTTTCAAACATTTCAAACATAACCTCAAAAGAGTTAAAATTAGACAGGTATGTGATCACATTAACCAACTGAAATGATATAGTCAAGAACATTTGCATTGAACATTTCAATTGCATAGCCATAACCAACAGTCAAATTAACTCGTTTTTTGTATTAATGGTAAACACAACTGGAAGTGATTTGTTTGTCTACTAAGGTCAATCCTACCTGAAAAGGACTGCAAGCAAGAATGTAAAAGCCGGAAATAGGTTACCTAGGGCAGCTGCCAGAGTTGGGGAGCTATAGTTGATTCCAGTGAATAAACATATCTGCAGCAAACAAGTCCTGCAACAGATAAAAACCCCTACTCAGTTCTTGAAAATTATCAATAAGGTGTAAAATTGGATTCCTTAATTACACATAGGCATTGTTACCCAAGTAGACCAAGGAGTGAGAATCTGCACAGGAGAGAGAAACTGAGCGGAGGCTGCTGGGTTCTGCTGAAAAAGTTTTAGGTGTTCAATGGGTTTGTTTGTTGTAAGAGAATCAGAAACCACAATATGGAAACAACAAACCTGTGCCTATGAAAGATGAAAAGAGGAAGAAGAATGAGGGTGCCAAGAGCATTATGGTATACGACGAAAACCAAGCTGTTCATCCCAGTATTCATAGCTGCTTTGGTTAGTGTTTTAGTACACACATCGCCAAACTCCAACATTACCATTACTGCAAAGGGTAATTCCTTCTTCATCCAAGATTGCAGCCCCATCATCTCTGTGAATCTCTCCCCAAGAGCACTTCTTCACTGTTGCATAAGTTTAGAAACAGAGAACACTCGAATCTCTACACAGAATATATATATGCAAGAAGTACTCTTACTTCGAATACATTCACTGGATTATGATATAAAAGGAAAGTAATGATTAAGCTAATGCAAGAAACCTTTAAAAAAAGTTCTCCCCCTATGGTCCTGCTAACCTTTTTATACATTGGGCATTCTGTTCTCTGATTATCATTATTGTGCTTAAACTAATAGTAATAACTTGAGATATTGAAAAGAATAAATATTATCAACAACAATTAGGAATCTTTCACTAACCCACATGACAATTGAGGTGTCATCTGCTGGCCCAGTCACTAAAAAATATCATTTAACATTTGCTGATAACTCAATTAATTGAACAAATGAATGGTTTGACATCAAATCCTCGTGTGTTTTTCTTTGCTTTAGATTATTTCAATTTGCAGAATCTTCCTAATTAAATCAATTCAGTTGGAGGCTCCAAGTTTGATAGTATGAAAAATAATATAGTATTCATTAGTTGCAAGATCATACATGATTGGAGTAAGGACCTTGACTTGCTAACAATAATGTATATTTAACAACCTTCATAGGAAAATTATGCTGCTCACCAACAAAAAAATATTTGGACTTTCAATACCACTTGAATTAATCACGTTTTGCTTACACATTTACTATTCCATACACAAATAAATATATATATATAAATTCCCATCCTACATCTCAATTATTAGCAATGCTAATAAAGTAGAGTTCCACATCTCAATTAGTAAACAACCTTCCCTTGTCATGGGGGGAAAAAAATTCAATGTTCCCTTAAAATGCCACGAATCAAACACACAAGTGATAGTGGTCCAATATTAGACAACTTCAACCGACCATCAAAAGATTTCAACACAAGATCTCTTCATTGAACAAATTCTGACAAATTATACATTTTCCAGCTGTTTTGTTTCAAGTACTGCTGGCTTGCTTTAAGATGCAAATCCACACACACATGGGTTGTGCTCCAGAACCGGGTGAGAAGTCTGGTTTAGTATCCTAAACTGAAATAAGTCGACTCTCATTCAGGCTACTGAAATGAACCAAAGGCTGTTGTTGACTCCAAAGACCGAGGTTTGATTTTTATTCCTGAAGAGCAACCTGCACCCTAGCTCATTGTCACAGCCCAAACCCGCCCCTATGGGTTTAGCACCGTAACCGGCCAGTAATCCGAGATTACCGAAGGCCTGCTTAACAGTAATACAGTAATACAGAGTACAGGGGCATGGCGGAAGCCAAAACAGTAAATAGACAATGTCCAATGAGTTATGACAGTCTGCATGCAAAAAAACTTTTCATATATATATATATATACAATCAGTACCAAGACAGTATGTACAATGTATACAATCATTCAGGACAGGGACTTAATCCCTATTAAACAGTACAGTACAAAAACATTCAGTCTAAACAGTAGTTACATAACAGACACAAAAAGGGGAAAACTAAAACATCCCCAAAGCCCTGGCTTGACAGGCTCGGAACCTCGCAGTGAGGCACACTGGTTGGCTTGACAAAACTAGAGTTTACCCTGACGCTTCTAGCAACAGTCTGGTGCCTGTACACCTACATATATATATATGAGCATTGAGCTAAAGCTCAGTGAATAACATAATGCGTAAAGAGGTTAAGAATGAATGTCCTTTCAGTATTGAAAACAGTCAATTGATTCAGCATAACAGTCATTCAGTCATAACAGTCATATGTGGTACATCCATTAGCAGAAACAGTACAGTAAACAGTAGGTCTTGAGAGACCGAACAGTCAATGATGGCCATCAGTAATGGTTCCAAACATGGGAACCGACAGAGATCTCTGTAACAGTAGCAGTAACAGTTCAGTAACAGTATATTGCTATGGATGCCACAATACAGTTCAGAATAGAGAACAAACATTCATTCAATTAACAGTAAACAGTTCAGAAAATAGTTCAATTGATCATTCAGAAAATATTCATTTTCGAATATATCTTTACAACATTGTTACTCACAGAGTTCTGGGCTATAGATAAGCTAGAGTGCGTCTCCGAATGCCAACCCTACACAGTTACAGAGTGAACACACACTAAGCTACATAGTTGGAAAAATAATAACTTAATCCCTATCTTGACTCGGTGTGGTTCTACATCAATATCCTCATTAAGATGCCTTAAATTAGGCCTAAGAATGCCTAGAATGAAATGAGGATGCAAAGATGCACTTGGAAAACATTTTCAGAGTTTTCAGAAAACAAGGGTCTCGCTTGAGCGTGGGATTCCCCGCTCGAGCGGACATGCAAACAAAAGACTCCGCTCGAGCGTAAACTTTCCCGCTCGAGCGTACTGAAAAAGTACTGGATGTGTGAAAATCACGCTCGATTGCGCGCTCGATACCCGCTCGAGCATGTGAAACAAGTCTTCGCTCGAGCGGACTGTAAAACAGTGCAAAGTGCTTGTAAGAATTGATGTTTAGGGAGAGAGAGAGAGATAATCAATTATGTATATATTGATGTATTATTGATTGATCATATTGTTATGTATTACAAATGGTGAGGGGCTCCTTATATAGGAGATGTAGTGGAGTAGGTGGTAGTGGTAGGTGTGTAGTAGGTGGTAGTAGGTGGTGGTAGGTGTAGTAGGTGGAGTAGGTGTAGTGGTAGGTTTTGGTACATTTTAACAGCCCCCCGCAAACTCAAGGGGGATAGGAACTAACCAACTTGAGTTTGGAGAGAGTAACAAAACAAGAAAATAGACGAATACATAAAATAAAAGAGGATAGGAGACACTGTATGGTCGTGTCAGACCGTTGTAGAAGACTGTACAGTTATGGCAGACCGATGTAGACGACAGTTTATGGGGTCATGTCAGACCGTTGTAGCAGACAATGTTGTGACAGTTGTTGTGACAGTTTACGGAGTCTTGCTGGACCCTTGTAGAAACTAACCGGAATCAATGTCGGGACAGTTTACAGAGTCTTGTCGGACCCATGAAGGAGCTAACCGGAATCAATGTCGGGACAGTTTACAGAGTCTTGTCGGACCCTTAAAAAGTCGCACCCTCAAAAGGTGTGCCCAATCTTTCAAAAGGCGTGCCATCAAAAAGCGTGCCAATCCATAAAAAGGCGTGCCATCAAAAGGCGAGCCCAAGTCATCAAAAGGCGTGCCATCAAATGGCGAGGCGCGTCACCACATTGGCTTGCGCGCCCATTTTGTCGTCTGGCGTCAAGTGGCTCGTGATGCACGTGTCTGCCTTGGCTATTTAACCAAGACGGATGCTGAGGCTGAGGCAGAGGCTAAGACAAAAAACTGGCTAAAAACCTCTGAGAAACTCTTCGTTGTCTTGAGAGAGATACTCTGTAACACTCTGTAACCAACCCTTCTCTGAAACACTCAGCAACCCATAACATGGCCTCTTCGTCCCGTAGTCTGCTCACTCTCTTTCCCGACCTCAACGAGTCCACAAGAGAGGTAACTGGTGCGGTTGCCCGTGAACCTCAACCAAGCGCCCCTGAGTTTGCTCCGTTGACCTTTCCTATGCGGTCTGTGGAGCAAAGAATGGCAGCACAATCAGATATTGAGGCTAATCAGTATACTTTGAAGTCATGTATGGAAACCATGACTGCGGTCACAAACTTGTCGTACCGGCTGCAGAGTAGGACAAATGAGGTGCAGCAGTTAAACGCCCAACTGGCTCTGCTCCAGCGCATGTATAAGGATGCGCGAGCAGAGATAAGTGTGCTAAAGGCGGAAAACAAGGAGCTGAAGCGGAAGGCCACCGTGATGTTCCGATTTGGAGGTCCGCCATATACTGCAGTGGAGGAGCAGGAAGTAGTGATCGTGCCCAGTGGAGTGGAAAACACGGAGGCAACACCGTCAAGGGCCGCTCAGGACGGAGGCAAGAAGAAGAGACCGGCAGCAGAGTAGAGAAGAAAAATCCCGCCTGTGGATGAGGAAGGTTGTTTGGCTGTTTTGTTTTGTTTTTTTTTTTTTTTTTTTTTTTTTTTGGTTGTTTTGGGTTGTGGTGTAAAATAGTGATCGGGGTTAATCCCAACAGAAATAAAACAAAGATTGTGAGATGTGGAATGTGTTTGGTGTTGTTTTTGTTTTGTTGTGTTTAATAATAATAATAAGAATAAAAAATAGATAAAGAAAAGAGAGAATATTTTTGAGTGGAGGATGTTGGGGGCGATGGTGTAATGTTCAAAAAGAAAAGATAAAAAATAAAATAATGGTTTGAAAAACCAGTGATGGTGTGTGAATCTGTGAGTGGGGTGCAAAAGGTGAAGTAAAGGGTTGGAAAGTGGACAAAGTGGTGGATGTCCTTGAGTAGAGAGAGGGAGTGGGTTGATTAAAAAAAAGGATTGTGGGTTTGAAAGTGGAAATATGAGATGAATCTGCATTTGCTGGAACACTTCGAGCCATGGCAGGTCCAAAAACCTTGTACAAGCCTTTCACTCCCTCCGAGGCCACAATCTTTCTAAAAGCATCAATCGAGCCAGAAAACTTGGGATTTTTGTAATCATCAACTTGAATTACGCTCTTGACAACATCGGTTGGGTAGACAGAAACCCAGAAGGAAGCTCCAGCCAAGCCTCCTGCTATAATCAAAGAACCTCTTCCCAACTTGGATGTGTCTTGCCCTCCTGCAAGGTACTGCTTCAGGGCTTCGTAGACGCCAAACAGTGCAGCATTTCCAGGAACCTCTCGTGCCATAGTGGGAATTAAGCCCTTGAAGAGACCTCTCATACCGCCTTCTGATCGGAGAACATGCCTTGCCACGTCCATTGGTCCTGCATACTTCACTGCCACGGCAGCTGAACCAGAATCTGCTAGAGCACTCTGTGCTTGCAACCTGCACTTGATCAATTCAGTGGGGCAAGCCAAAAAGGAGACGGCAACTCCAGCCCCAGCCCCAGCAATTATCTGCTGATTGACGGTAAGAGGCACACCAGGTTCAGATCTCAATAAAGATTCCATTTGTCCTCTAACTGTAAATAGGAGAGCATTAAAGGCTGCCACAGTGGCAAGAGGTGCCCCCATACCTTTGTACAGACCACTTGGGCCTTCTGATGCTATCGTTTTTCTGACAGCATCCATAGCACCCGAGTATTTTAGAGGTTGACCTGGGAGTGGTGTGGGTTGGCTTTGGAGTTTGACCTTGATCGTATCAAAGGGGTGTCCAACAATCAACTGCGCTGCCCCACCAACAGTCCCAGCAACTAGGTCCTTGGCTACGTCACCCATCGTAGCCGATTTTTCTTGACGCGGGTTGAAATTGCAAGGAAAAGAACAAGATCGAACCGAACTCCCTCTCTCTCTCTACCATGCAATCAGGTATTGAATCAGTGTGTCATTGTGATGGAAACCCAGAACAGAAAAGAGAGGACTTGGATGCAAATGAGGTTTGTAGAAGTGAAATGTAAGGACAACAAACACAAATATACATAAAAGATTGATGAGAGAGAAGTCGGATGCGACAAACTACAGTGGTGGTTGGTCGAGACTGAATTTCACTCAGATATATAACAGAGAGAGAGAGAGACGTGGGTGGGTGAGATGCGAACCAGAGAGCTAATCTCAACCTTTCTCTTCCCTCCAATTCGCTGGAGAGAGACAGAGCAATCAACAACTAAATGGTCTCAGATCATTGACCAAATGGAGGATCAAGTGGCTGCAATTCTCCAAGAAGAGAGGGAAGAGATGGAGTGAAGGCATGTGTAGAGGTCCGGCGGGCGGCCAAGGCGAGGCTGCCGCCCGCCGGTGAAGCAGAATTACTAGCTTCTTAACCTTACTCTGATACCATGTAATAATTGATGTTTAGGGAGAGAGAGAGAGATAATCAATTATGTATATATTGATGTATTATTGATTGATCATATTGTTATGTATTACAAATGGTGAGGGGCTCCTTATATAGGAGATGTAGTAGAGTAGGTGGTAGTAGGTGGTAGTGGTAGGTGTGTGGTAGGTGTGTAGTAGGTGGTAGTAGGTGGTGGTAGGTGTAGTAGGTGGAGTAGGTGTAGTGGTAGGTTTTGGTACATTTTAACAGTGCTAGATGCACGAATTTCACGCTCGAGCGCCAGACACTCCGCTCGAGCGTGAGTCCAAAATCTGGAATTTCCAGATTTGAACCTCAAGCTCAAAAACAAGTTGTAATGTACTAAATTCGATCCTTTTGGACTAATTTTCTGAAAAACACTTCAAAACTCATAATATAACATGTTTCAAAGGTCAATTTGAGAAATCAAAGCTCAAAGGTAGTTCAATTAAACTCAATTTCAAACCAATTTTCATGAGCAAGACTAATATGGAACATGCAAGAATTTAAACACTTTAAAGCTTCAAATGCTAGCTCAACTAAGCCAATTCTTTTCAAAACAAGATAAATTCATGGCCCTTAGCAAAAATATGAACATGCATGTGACCATTTTCCATGAAAACAACTTTAACTCCTCAATATAGGCATGTATGCATGAAATGAGCTTCAATTCAACATATAGAATCAATTCTAGACTTAGATCACTAAGGACACAAGAACCATGCATGAATCAATTGAAAAACAAGTTCAAGAAGGTGGATGTTCTACCTTAAGTCTTGTATTCAAGGTCTAGGAGCTCAATTTGCAATCTATACTTCAATTCTTCAAGTTCTTCATGCCAATTCACAAAATCAAGTTGAAATCACTCCTATTCTCTCACTCTCTCACTCTAGTCGGTTGTGGCCTCTAAAATGGCTGAGGGAGAAATGTTATGTGATCAAGTGCAAGGCTCAAATGTGTTAGGTAGTGGGCCACTAGGATGGCAATATGGTAAATAGGACAACTTATGTAATTTAGCTCATTTTAATCTAATTTAATCATACCAAATCACAATTCAGATAAATATGCCATAAAATCACATAAATTACGATTAACACCTATCACTAATCAATTTCAGATTCGGCCGCCGATAAGGCCTTCAATTTGCAGTTTAAACATAAACCATGAACAGATAATTAAACAGTCAAACAGATAGACATGAATTTAAACTAGTACGTTCAATCAGTCAGTTCAGTGTTTCAGTCGATTCAATTACTTATCATAATCAGTCACAGTTTAGCAGTAATCAGTAGGGTTATCAGGAATCAGTGGTGAGGGTTATTACACTCATAAATGTGACAAAGGTAAATCAACTAGAAGGGCGGGTTGATAAAAAGAGAACATAGCTCACCTAACGTCGTGACAAGTGGTATAAGAGCCAAAGGTTAGGCCAAGCCATGCCTAGTGGGAATAACCCGTAGGCTAGTGCCATCAAAGAGGCTCGACGGGAGCGGACTCGTGATCATGTAAAAATTCTATGAGCACATGAAGAAAAAAAAAATAATAATAATAATAACAGAAAAATGTACGAAAAAATCATGTATGGTACAGATTCATTTTGTAGTCTGTAAGAGAAACCCAAAATGATTTGAGCCACACATTGATTTTTTTGTACTTTTCTTTGTACATAACATTACTGCCTTCAGAATCTAGAAACTAAACAATCTTGTTATTTCTTATAAATACATGCATAAATCAAACAAACTTAACTCTTCCTCCACTTTCTTCTCAAAAAAGGCAAGACACGTATAGAATTTACAAGGGCTGCCACAGAATCACCTTTTATGATACTTTCTGAAGGAGACATTTGTAACCCAGAATGATCATGACTAGTTATAGGAATTGAATGGTCAAAATTCGGCTTGCTATTAAATGCGTCTGTTCTCAGCCATCCTGAAATCCATCCAAAGCTCGTGTAGGATTAGAAACCAATTGAACTGGACCAATATCAGAATAAGGAATTCTTCATTGGGTTTGGGGACACTAACAGAAATACCTGTCTAAACTTTGGGAACAAAAAGTGTGGAGCATATTTACTAAAGAAGATGAGCAAATGATAATGCTCAAACAGTAACATATCTGAGAAAGAAAATAGAAAAATGTTAAGAATTTGAAATATGCCCACACTAGATATTGTTCTGTTTATTTTTCCTATGTACATAGCAATTCAGGGTTTGTGAAATTTACCGGTCACAAAATTTACATATTCTAACTTCTCTATGACCATTATTGTGGTTATACAAGCTTGTTCTATCTCTCTTGCCCAACATTATTTTGGAGGAGAGGGGTGTTTAGGGCAGATGATTCCCATGTTGTACAGACACTGTCCTCCTCTTTAGCTTTTCCCCACATCATAGTGTAGAATCCAAAGGCAATTATGGTTCCTCCAATAACACTGAACAACACAACACATCAAATTTACATCATAAAAATTATGTCCTTCCATCACTTTCAGAGCAAAAACAAAACTCGGCATACATTGTAACATTGCTAAGATTAGAAAACATGACTATGATGATATATATACCTGCCAAGATGAAGTGCACTGCCAAGGAAGATGAGCTCAAAGACCACTGCAATAATCATTAGTGTGGGCTTGAACATGACTACATAAACTGGACCCTTCTTATGCAGGCACCATGTCAGAGCAGTGCTTCGGAACACAGTGCCATATATTGCCTGAAATGGAGCCAGTAAGTGATAACAAGTTAATAACAATCAGTTGACTATCTTGTGGACAATCTATAGAATGCCTCACCAATCAAGAAAGGCGATATGCACTTAATTTTTTTTTCAATTTGTGAGTATTTAATACAGTTTCTTTGTGCATGCAAAAATGACTGATCAGCTTTTAGCTTGCCAGGGTGTTTGAAAGGGGATAATTTTAGCTTCTGCGTTTATCAGAAGCTGTACCGAAGCTGTACCAAAGCAGTGAGCATTCAGAGGCATATTGTGGTAGAATAACACAGTTAGGCTTTCCAAAACATGTCCAACACAGCTAAAACAGAACCTATAAGTTCATAGTCATACTGAAAACACAACAGCAAACATCTCAACCCCAGGTGGTAAAGTCCAAGCAGTTCAATTTCTTTCAGCGATGATAGAGAAAATTGCACACTGGATGGTGCCAAATAAAGTGTAGACAAAAGACTACGGTCATCTGGGTACTCTCTTAACAGTTGTTGTCTGCATTTAGAAATCAACAATAGCTTCCTTCAGAGAAAAGTTTTAACCTTACTAACTAAACATTGGCAAATTTTTGCTCAAGGGGGAATATTGAGGGAGACTATTAGATAAATGGAAAACAAGAAAAATAATCGCAAGTGAGTGCAAGAGTCATTTTTTCACAATTCAGTAGCATCGCATAAAGTAATTTTTTTGGTGTTTTTTTACCTACACAATGTTACATATAGAAGCCAAAAGGCAAGAGATTCCAAGGAAAAGCCCTCCAAGGACCAAGTTTGGTTGTTGTTGTAACAAAAGAAGCGGGTGAGGTAAATTATAAGGCGAGGTGGCTATCAGCAGTGGCGGCCCTTTATAAAGAGCCATCACAAATGCTCTTGACACTGCCACAATGGTCCCCAAGGATTTTGCTTGACTTCTTGGTCTTCTCAAATCAAATTTCTCCATCCTAAAAATAGTAGAAGTTAATGAAAAATCAAAATATACTTGAAACCCTAAATATGTTGAGAGAGAGAGATTTGCAAGAATGGATTTTTCTTTTTTGTTTTTTAAAAAAAAGAATAAAAGAAGGGGGTTCGGGTTATTTGACAACTTCTTGAAACTTCATCTCTAGAATGCAACATACCAATTCTATTGGGATTTGGAAAGGGAAAGGAAAATGTAGGTAAAATGTGAACGAAATAGACTTACATTTCACACACCTTTTCCCTTTCCTCTTCCGAATCCCTACCCAGATTCATAATCCAAACACAGCGTAAGTGAAACAGGAACATGATATCTTCCTTATATGGTTGTGTGATTTGGTGCAACTTTCCTGGCTTGTTTGTCTTAGGAATAAAAGATCGTTCCATTTAATAGGGAAACTAGGGAGAAAGAAAAAGAAGAATGAAGTAATAACCTTTGAATCTTTTCATGAATACAAGAACTTGTCAAACATTTTAAACATAACCTCAAGAGTTAAAATTAGACAGGTATGTGATCATGTTAACCAACAGACCAGATGATATAGTAATCGAGTTCATTTTCCCAACAACATTATTTGCATTGAACATTTGAAATTGCAAAGCCATATCCAGCAATCAAATTAACTTGATTCTTGTATTATTGGTAAACGCAACTGGAAGTGATTTGTTTGTCTAGTAAGGTCCATCCTACCTGAAAATGATTGCAAGCAAGAATGTAAAAGCCGGTAATATGTTAGACACGGCGGCTGATAGAGTTGGGGAGCTATAGTTGATTCTGGTGAATACACATATCTGCGTTAAACAAATCCTACAACAGAAATAAATCCCCTTTCAGTACTTGCAAATCATCAACAAGGTGTAATAATCTGATTCATGAATCACAGCCATTGTTACCCAAGTAGACCAAGGAGTGAGAATCAGCACAGGAGAGAGAAACTAGGTGGAGGCTGCTGGCTTTTGCTGAAAATGTTTTATTTGTTCAATGAATTTGTTTGTTGTAAGAGAATCAGAAACTAGAATATTAGAAATGGAAACAACAAACCTATGCCTGTGAAAGATGAAAAAAGGAAGAAGAATGACGGTGCCAAGAGCATTGTGGTATACAACGAAAATCAAGCTGTTCATCCCAACATTCATAGCTGCTTTGGATAGTGTTGTACTACAGACATCGCCAAACTCCAACATTACAATTACTGCAAAAGGCAATTCCTTCTTCATACAAGATTGCAGCCCCATCATCTCTGTGACTCTCTCCCCAACCTACTCCACTGTTACATAAATTTACAAACTAAAAACTCACCAATCTCTACACAGAATATATATATATATATATAGAACTACTCTTACTTTCACTACATCACTGGGTTATGATATAAAATGAAAAATAATGATTAAGCTGATGCAAGAAAACCTTAAAAAAATGTTTTCTCCGCCCATCGGCCTTCTATCCTTCTTATATTTTGTGGTACTCTCTTCTGATTATCATTATTCTGTTATAAACTAATAGTAGTAATAACTTAAAAGATTAAAAAAATTTATTATCAACCACAATTAGGAATCTTTTGTTAACCCACATGACAAGTGAGGTGTCATCTGTTGGCCCATTCATTGAAAACGATCGTTTAACATTTGCTGATAGCAAAAGTTATCGAACAAATTAAGGGTTTGACATCAAATCCTCATGTGTTTTTCTTTGCTTTAGATTATTTCAATTTGCAGAATCTTCCTCATTAAATCAATTCCTCTGGAGGCTCCACATTTGATATTATGAAAATAATAGTATTCATTAGTTGCAAGATTGTACATGATTGGAGTGAGGACCTTGACTTGCTAATAATAATGTCTTTTACAAGTAACAATCTTCTCAAAAAAAAATACGCTGCTTACCAACAAAATAGTATTTGGTGGAATTTCAACACCACTTGAATTAAATCAGGTTTTGCTTATCCATTTAGCTATTCCATATACAATTTTTTTTTAAATAAATAAATATATTCCCACCCTACTTCTCAATTATTAGCAATGTTAACAAAGTGGAGTTCCACATCTTAAGTAGTAACCAACCTTCCCACATTAGCAGCAAAAAAATAAAAATAAAAATAACACACAAAAAGATAATGGTCCAATATTAGAGAATCTCCACCAACCCTGTCAAAATACTTCACCATAAGAGCTCTTCATTGATCAAATTCTGAAATATTATATAATTTTCAGCTGTTTTGTTTCAAGCACTGCTGGCTTGCTCTAGGATGCAAATCCACAGACAGTGGGGTTGTCCTCCAGAACAGTAATGCAACGAGCACAGGCGGGGAAAAAAATAACAGAAAAGTGTACAAAAAAATCATGTGTGGTCCAGATTCAGTCTGGAATCGGTAAGAGACCGCAATCAGAATGATCTAAGCCGCACATTGACTTTTCTGTGTACTTTTCTTTGTACACAACATTACTACCTTCAGAAACTTGAAACTAAACAATCCTGCTATTGCTTATTAATACATGCATAAATCAAACAAACTTAACTCTTCATTTTCTTCTCAAAAAAAGGCATTGCACGTAGAGATTTTATAGGGGTTGTCCCAGGATAATCGTTCCTGATACTTTCTGAAGGAGACATTGGTAACCCAGGCATCACTACTTATAGGAGTTGAATGGTCAACAAGTGCTTACTATCATATGCATCTGTTCTCCATTTATCCTGAAATCCATTCAAAGCTCTTGAAGGACTAGAAACCAATTGAACCGGGCCAACATTAGAACAATGGGCAGGGTCCGCAGCTGAATTGGAAGGACATTTATCTGTGCCCTTATTTGCTCCATATTCATCCAAGCAAAATCCACCCCCCATTTGAAGGTAATCTTCAGACAATTCTGCCTCCAAAGAAAAATCACACCATTTGGACCAAAACTTGGTTGGCGACCTGTTTCAAGTTCTGGTTCAGCACCATCCACCTGCCATTTTAAGGTAGTCCCCACTTGAGCGCTCCTCAAACAAAGAATCTCCAATTTTGTGCTGTTTCTTTTCACCAGGACCAGCACCAACAAACATGTCCAACTAAGCCATGATCCTCAGAGGGCTCATCTTGCACTGCCTCTTAATCACTGCAGTTTTCTTCATCTTCGTCTGCTTTTGACCGGTTCATCAATTTCCAAGTCATCCAAAGTGTATTTCACAGCCTTTCGAGTTCAAGTTGACTGGGAGAGTCATACAAGAGAATAGTTGGTAAATCAAACAAATGAGAAAAAGAAAATTGGGGAAAATGATAAAAGAATGAATTATACACAGTTGTCCCGCAAAAGAGAAGTTTTATGGACAGCCAATCTAAATGTGACACATTAGAAAATTTCAGAAACATTGGGCCACACGATAAAATTTTCAGCCTGTTCTATTCTGTGTTTTTCCCTTTCTTTCCATTCCACAGATGTCATGGCTGCCACCACCCATAATTGCAAACAACACCAGCCATCGTTGATGCACAAACTCGATTCTTATTGAAAATGGCAGCAACAAAACTAAAAATAACCTAAACACTGCCCAAAACACTAAAGCATTTTCCAAAAACCCAACACAAATTCCTATTTAATTATTTTTGAACTGGATTCCCTATTTGAAAAAAACCACAAGCATAACCAAATCACTCACTTGAATTCAAACATCGTCACACAAAATTTTCACCAAATCACTCACTTGAATCTGACTTATTTTCTTGAAACTGTGACGGCAATGATGGGTTCAATTGGAAGAGACGGCCATGAGTCTACTTTTTTTTTTGGCAATTTTTAATTGGCTAACCGTAAAATTGGTGTTATACAGTGTGTTCTTGCAGAATATAACCTCAAATGATTAAAAAAAAAATGGATTACTATACGTTACTTTGAGTGTGCAAATGCTAACCTAGGCATACATGGATTATTGTAGTGCAGACAAGAAAGTTGAATCTGAAAAAGCCACAATCAGTGATGATCATCATGCATCATGGTGTTGTGTGTTCAAAAACCCTTTATTATCCCAACAAGGAGTGCCCTTACAAAGGGCCATTATTATAAGCTGATCTGCTGGAAATTTGTGTTAATGCATATAATAAGATTGTGGCATATGATAGTGGTGTTGGTGGTAGATAGTGACATGTATAGAATATGATAGTGGTGTTGGTGGTAGATAGTGGCATGTATATAATATGATAGTGGTAGATAGTGGTAATATATAATATGTAAGTGGCATATAATGGGTTATAATGATGTTTGTAATATCTCCTATATAAGGAGTGTCATTTGGTCTTGTAAAATAAGAAGTTTTGAATATAACAGAAATATATTCCTTCTTCCTCATATTTTTGGAGTTCTTCTTCCTCATATTTTCTAAGTTGGTATCAGAGCTACAAAAAACACAGCAGCCCTAAAACCATCATAGCCATGTCGGAAGTCACGTCCGAAACCACTTCAACCCCTGCCGCTGCCATTCCGGTGAAAACGTCCAACTCTCACTCTGTCCAAATCACCACCATCCGCCTAAATGGTGATAATTTTCTCCGTTGGTCACAATCTGTCCGGATGTATATCCGTGGGCAAGGAAAAATCGGTTACATCACTGGTGACAAGAAGGCTCCTGCTGTTAATGATCCGCTGTTCGACAGTTGGGACGCTGAAAACTCCATGGTTATGACATGGTTGGTCAATTCCATGGAGGAGGATATAAGCTCTAATTACATGTGCTATCCTACTGCACAAGAATTGTGGGATAATGTTAATCAGATGTATTCTGACCTAGGAAATCAATCTCAAGTTTTCGAATTAACTTTGAAGTTGGGAGAGATTCGTCAAGGAGATGATTCCGTCACCAAATATTTCAATTCGTTGAAAAGGTTGTGGCAGGATCTTGACATCTTCAACACATACGAATGGAAATCGGTTGACGACTGCAACCACCACAAGAAAACTGTGGAAGACAGCCGTATTTACAAGTTTCTTGTCGGCCTCAACATTGAGTTCGATGAAGTGCGAGGAAGAATTATTGGCAGACCTCCTCTCCCATCCATTGGCGAAGTATTTGCCGAAGTCAGAAGGGAAGAGAGCCGAAGGAGCGTCATGCTTAAGAAAAAAGGTACTGGTGAATCAATTGAAATTTCTGCTTTAATTAGCGATGTTGCAGCCAACAAGGCTGCAAATTACCAGCGCAGGTTTGATGATAAGCCACGGGTCTGGTGTGATTTTTGCAACAAACCTCGCCATACACGCGAAACGTGTTGGAAGATCCATGGCAAACCTGTCAACTGAAAAAGCAGCAAACAAGGAGAGAAGAATCGTGGCTTTCCTACCGCTAATGAAGCCGATTCAGGTCCCTTCAACAAAGAGCAAATTGATCAACTCTTAAAGCTGATAAAATCCAACTCCTCATCCGGTACTCCTAGTGTTTTGTTGGCACAAACAGGTAGAAATCCTAAAGCCTTCTCTTGCCTAAACTTCTCTCCGTGGATCATAGATTCCGGTGCCTCCGATCACATGACTAGTTTTTCCCATTTATTTAGTACCTATTTCCCTTGTTCTGGTCATGACAAAATCAGAATAGCCGATGGTAGTTTTTCACCTATTGCAGGAAAAGGATTTATTAAACTAACTGAGAAAATTAATCTCAATGCTGTTCTTCACGTCCCCAACTTAGCCTGTAACCTTTTGTCTGTCAGTAAACTATCTAAGGATTCTAATTGTCGTGTTACATTTTTTGAATCCCATTGTGAATTTCAGGACCAGAACTCGGGGATGATGATTGGGCGTGCTAGGATGCTTGAAGGTCTTTACTACTTTGATGAAGTACCTGTTAGTAATAAAAAAGCTCAGAGCTTTAATAGTACTAGTTCAATCTCTGTTCGAGAAAAAATAATACTATGGCACTATAGGCTAGGACATCCTAGTTTTCTTTATCTGAAACATTTATTTCCAGAATTATTTAAAGGGATTGATTGTTCTTCTTTTCATTGTGAAAGTTGCATTTTTGCAAAATTTCATCGCTCTACTTATTTGCCAAAACCTTACCAGGCTTCCAAACCTTTTTATTTGATTCATAGTGATGTTTGGGGCCCTTCTAAAATCACTACTCTTTCTGGTAAAAGATGGTTTGTTACATTTATTGATGACCATACCCGCTTATGTTGGATTTATTTGATGAATAAAAAATCTGACGTGAAAAATTTATTCACAAATTTTTACAATATGATTGAAAATCAATTTCAAACCAAAATTGGTATTTTACATTCTGATAATGGAACAGAATATTTCAATGAGCAGTTGGGTGAGTTTTTGAAAAAAAATGGGATTTTTCATCAATCTACATGTCGGGATACCCCTCAACAAAATGGCATTGCAGAACGAAAAAATAAACATCTACTTGAAGTAGCACGTGCTATAATGTTTTACATGCATGTTCCTAAATATTTATGGGGTGAAGCAATTTTAACAGCCTCTTATTTGATAAACAGGATGCCTACAAAGGTGTTAACATACAAAACACCTTTCGATTGTCTCAAAACTTTTTTTCCTAACACGAGGTTGTTTTCTGATTTACCCGCCAAAGTTTTTGGATGTACTGCCTATGTTCATGTTCCTAGTCAATTTCGTTCAAAACTTGACCCCCGTGCTATAAAATGTGTTTTTTTGGGTTATTCCTCAAACAAAAAGGGGTATAAGTGTTTCGATCCTCAAACCAAGAAATTTCATGTGAGTATGGATGTGTCATTTGTGGAAACAAAATCCTATTTCCCCAACACTTCTCTTCAGGGGGAGACAAGTGGAGTAGAAGACCGTTTTTGGGATATTTCTATCCCGCTCCCCAATGTCATTTATCCTACACAAAAACCACATCTGTCTGATAATGATCACTTAGGAGAACCAAGTTTTATAGTGCCTAGTCAAGAAGATTCTTGTTTAGGGGGAGAAGTACTACAAAATGATCTAAATCCTGAGCTTCAGGTTTATACTAGGAAGCGATTTCATCTGAGGAATAATGACCTGAATGTCCATCCTAATGACCCGAATGTCCACCCGAGTTCTGGCATCGAAATTTTAGGTAATCCTATTCCTTCTATTTCCGACCTTGATGTTCCTATAGCAATAAGGAAAGGTGTCCGAAATTGCATTAAACATCCTATTGCAAATTACCTCTCCTATCAAAGACTGTCTAAAAACCATAGAGCTTTCACATCTAGGATTTCACACTTGTTTGTTCCAAGGAATATACAGGAAGCATTGGATGATCCGAATTGGAAATTAGCAGTCATGGAGGAGATGAATGCTTTAAGGAGAAGTGGTACTTGGGAGATAGTTGATCTACCCAAAGACAAGAAAACAGTTGGGTGTAAATGGGTGTTTACGATAAAATGTAACGCAGATGGAAGCGTTGAGAGATACAAGGCGAGACTGGTGGCTAAAGGCTTCACTCAAACTTATGGGATCGACTATCAGGAGACGTTTGCTCCTGTTGCTAAAATAAATTCCATCAGAGTACTGTTATCTCTTGCAGTAAATTCAGATTGGCCTCTACATCAACTTGACATTAAAAATGCATTTCTCAATGGTGATCTTGAAGAGGAGGTGTTCATGAGCCTACCGCCGGGATTTGAGCAGAGACTTGGAAGCGACAGAGTATGCAGATTGAACAAGTCATTATACGGACTCAAACAATCACCAAGAGCGTGGTTTGAACGCTTTGGGAAGGCAGTTATCAGTTGTGGCTTCTCGCAGAGTCAAGCAGATCACACAATATTTTATAAACATTCAAAAAACAGTAAAATTGCAATTTTGATTGTTTATGTTGATGACATCATTTTAACTGGTAATGATGGAGCAGAGTTAGCAGCCCTCAAAGAGAAACTCGCAAAAGAATTTCACATTAAGGATCTGGGAGCCCTCAAGTATTTCCTCGGAATGGAATTTGCAAGATCCAAGGAAGGTATATTCGTTAATCAGAGAAAATATGTTCTTGATCTCCTTGGAGAAACAGGTATGCTTGGTTGTAAGATGGTGGAGACTCCGATCGAGCCTAACTTGAAGTTACAAGCTGCTAAGGCTGAAGAAGTCAAAGAGAGGGAACAATATCAGCGACTTGTCGGGAAATTGATTTACTTGTCTCATACGCGGCCTGATATTGCCTTTGCAGTCAGCATGGTAAGTCAGTTCATGCACTCACCAGGGGCAGAGCACTTTGAGGCCGTTTATAAGATCTTAAGATATTTGAAAGGAACTCCAGGGAGAGGCTTACTGTTCAAGAAACATGGACATCTTCAAGTTGAAGTATACACAGATGCAGACTGGGCAGGAAGTGTTACAGATAGGAGATCAACATCCGGATACTGCTCCTTTGTAGGTGGGAACCTAGTTACATGGCGGAGTAAAAAACAGAATGTGGTAGCTAGAAGTAGTGCAGAAGCAGAGTTCAGAGCTGTTGCCCATGGAATCAGTGAAGTAATGTGGATTAAAAGAATTCTTGAAGAATTAAAGCTTTCTCACCCGACACCTATGAAGGTCTATTGTGACAACAAAGCAGCTATATCTATAGCTCATAATCCAGTTCTACATGATCGCACAAAACATATAGAAGTGGATAAACATTTCATCAAGGAGAAAATCAATGCTGGCATAATCTGTATGACCTACCTTCCAACAGGTGAACAATTAGCTGATGTGCTTACGAAGGGACTACACAAGAAGCAATTTGATAAGCTGACTAGCAAGCTGGCTATGGAAGATATCTTCAAACCAGCTTGAGGGGGAGTGCTGGAAATTTGTGTTAATGCATATAATAAGATTGTGGCATATGATAGTGGTGTTGGTGGTAGATAGTGGCATGTATAGAATATGATAGTGGTGTTGGTGGTAGATAGTGGCATGTATATAATATGATAGTGGTAGATAGTGGTAATATATAATATGTAAGTGGCATATAATGGGTTATAATGATGTTTGTAATATCTCCTATATAAGGAGTGTCATTTGGTCTTGTAAAATAAGAAGTTTTGAATATAACAGAAATATATTCCTTCTTCCTCATATTTTTGGAGTTCTTCTTCCTCATATTTTCTAAGTTGATCATACCCCATATAATAATTGCCAACAGCCCACCAAAGTTGATTATAATAATCACAAAGAACTGAATAAAGGCCAAATAGAACAGAGACAAACCAATTTAACTTATCATTTGTAAATCTAATTATTAATAATTATCAGTTTAATTAACTCAAACTAAAATATGATTTGAGATCTCTTTTACTCTATACATCTCCCTCTACATGTGGTATAGATATGTAAATGCAACAGGAAATTACCTTCTGACGACCTTAGCTGGGGTTTGGAAGTAGCAATCAATCATGTACTGCTTATTGCTTTCGTAATTGGATCCGCTGGACACTACCAACCGGTTCACCCGGCACCAGACCGGGTTTAGCCAAGCCGCACCAGGAGCCAACCATCCAGGGAATGAGAGAGATCGGAAGTGATTGGTCCATGATTATTATGAGGAGGATCAAAATTCTATAAATTTTGTAATTTTGAATTTGAACATCTCCTTAATCTCTGAGATTTAATGAGCTCTTTGGTGTGCAATTTATCACAAGAAATAATTAAAAAATCAAAATCAAAACCACTTGTCCACATACTCACATTAAAATTTAAAAAAAAAAAAAATTTCATAAGCAGTTTATATAAAGTTGTCTGAATATATTATTAGTCTCTACATTTATTTTTTTTAGCCAAGCCTGATATTATGTATTTTATTAAATTATGATCTAATTCCAAAACATCAACACAAAAGTCCACATGTGTTTGGCAAATCAAATTAGCATTCTTAGAATCAAATCATTTGCATTGTGTACAACCCCTATTTGGATTGGCCTAAGATTATAACAAAAAATTGGTAAAATCCTATTAATTTTGAAATTTAATTAATTAGTCCTAATCTCTCATTAATTATTCATTTTGTATACCACATTTCTTTTGGAATTCGATAATATAACCATATGAAAGATACTATATCTTAATGAACTATTAATCTACACTCCAACTTTCTTTGCTAATTGTAAAATTATGTATTTTATTAAATTAATAATCAAATTCCAAAAGTCACATTCCCAAACAAACAGGATTACAATTCTTTACAATAATCACCCTTGCAATAATCTTGCAATGCTAAATTATATCTAATAGAAATACCACTGTCTAAACTTTGGGTACAAAAAATCTCTATTGTGCACATGAGCAAGTAACACTTTTCAAGCAATGACATACCTAGAAAAAAAATTTGAAAAATGTTAAGGTTGAAATGCATATAATATTCATTTTAAGTATGATGCATGCGATACCAAGTTTGAAACTATGCTATAGATTCAAATTATCAATACTTTTCTTAGTATTTTGCTAGGTACCCAGCGTTTCTCATTTTCAAATGCTTGAGGGATTGTGAAATTTACCAGTCACAAAATTTCCCTCTTCAACTTTTCCATGACCATTATTATGGTTACAACCTTGTTCTATCTCTCTAGCCCAACACAATTTTGGAGAAGAGGGGTGTTTGGGGCAGATGATTCCCATGTTGCACAGACATTGTCCTCTTTAGCTTGTCCCCACATCATAGTGTAGAATCCAAAGCCAATTATGGTTCCTCCAATAACACTGCATAACACCTCAAATTTACATCATAAGAAGTATGCCCAAAGTCACTTCCACAACAACGAAAAAAATCCTCTGTACACATTCATTGCTGGGAATAAAAAATATGGCTATGATGATATACATATACCTGCCAAATTAAAGTGCATTGCTGAGGAAGATGAGCTCAAAAACCACTGCAATCACCATTATTGTGGGCTTGAACATAGCTACAAAAACGGGACCCTTCTTGTGCCGGCACCATGTCAGAGCAGTTTTTTGGAACACAGTCCCATGTATTGCCTGCAATAAATAAGTGATGACAAGTTAATTAAGAATAATCAACTAAAGCAATATGCACTTAAATTTTGAAATATGTGTCAATGTTTAGTTCAGTTCGTATAGGTAAAAAAAACTTAATCAGTTTTTTGTTTGCAAGAATGTTTGGAAGGGGATAATTTTGGCTTCGGCTTTTAAATTATCAGTTTTTAGCTTATCAAAAGCTGCACCAAAGCAATGCACATTCAGAGGCATGTTGTGGTAGAAGAACACAGTTAGGCTTTCCAAACCATGTCCAACGCAACTAAAACACAAGCTATATGTTCATAATCTTCTTACTGAAAATACAAAAGCAATCATCTCAATGCCAGGTTGTAGTATCCAAGCAGTTGGATTTGTTACAACCGATGAGAGAGAAAATTGCACACTGGACAGTGCCAAAGAAGCAGTAGAAAAAGACTACGGTGATTTGATCCGGGCACTCTTCAACATTTGTTGTCTGCAATTAGAAATCAACAACAGTTTCGTTTAAAGAAAGTTTTAACCATACTGACTAAACATTGGGGGTGTTTCACAAGTTAGGTTTTGGTTAAAATAGTTAATAAAGACAAAATAAGTTAAAATAGTTAATAAGATAAAATATCATATTCAAATCATAATCATTTTTTTTTTTCTTTCACAATATCAAATCAATTGCAAAAAAAAAACTATCATTCCAAGCACAACATTTTAAGCCAAGCTAAAACGGCGAAAAAGCGCCAAGTTCCCAAACCAACCCATTGGAAGATTTTTTTTCAAGGGAAAATATTAGATAAATGGGAAACGAGGAAAATAATCACAAGTGAGAACTGTGTCATTTTGCACAATTCTGTAGAGCATCTCATAAAGTAATTTTTTGGTGGTTTTTACCTGAGCAATGTTCCATATGGAAGACGAAATGCAAGAGACCCCAAGGAAAAACCCTCCAAGGACCCAGTTTGGTTGTTGTTGTGACAGAAGAAGCCGATGAGGTAAATTAGAAGGTGAGGAGGCCATCAGCAGTGGGGGCTTTTATAAAGAGTCATCACAAATGGTCCTGACACTGCCATAATGATCCCCACGGATTTTGCTTGACTACTTGGTCTTCTAAAATCAAATTTCTCCATCCTAAAAATTGTAGAAGTTAAATGAAAAATCAAAACATACTTGAGAACTATATATGTTGAGAGAGAGAGATTGTAAGATTTATTTATTTATTTTTAATTTTTTTTTTTTAAATGAATACAAGAATGAGGGGTTTCATGTTATTTGACAACTTCTTGCAACTTCATATTTAGAATGCCAACACACGTACCAATTCTATATACATGCATGAAAGATTTCAGAAGTGTACAGGGAGCAAATATTCCGCAGAGACCACACTCCTTTCTACCAAGTTTTTTGTCCGTCCGATCGACCTGCGAACACAACGGCGGTGAGCAACCCGGCGGTGTGTGGCCGAAAAATCCCTCTGACGGTCAAGTTAGCACACACTCAAAGATAGAGAGAGAGAGAGGAGAGACTTGAATGTATAGATTTATCTCACCAAGTTATGTTTCATCCCCAGCATGGGGGATCTGCTCCCATTAGTCTCTTGACACGTGGTGCTGCTCTCCCATCTGTCAGCACAAATCCTGCAATCACCACCTAACCAAACCGTCAGGCCATATTAGCGGAGCCCGGCAAACCGGCGGAACCACCTCGGCCTTTCACGACCGCGCTGCGCAGCGTACCCGAGTGCTCCACTCGCCGAGCTCCAGAACGACTGAGCTCGGTTGCATTCCGGCAAAGCCGAGTTCAAGATAGGTCGAGCTAGCAAACCAAAGGCCTTCCTGCCGCGCTAAACGCATGAACCGTGGAATCTAGAATGGCAGGCAATCAACCGAGCAATCAACTCAAGTAGCTCAGTATTCTACATAGACAAGCCCAAGTAGCTCGGTCCCAACATGGTCCTGGGCCTCTACTAAGCAAAACCTTATCTGGACGAACCCAAATCTATCACGGCCCAAACATGTTCGGCCCCACATTTTGCCCGGCCTTTACCATGGCCCATTCCAGCTCATAAATCTTCCTCTCAAGAAGAGATTTGAAAAGAAAAAGAAAAAAGATAAGTTAAATATAAATAAAATATACTTACATTATATTTCTTTTCCTCTCCAAATCTCTAAACCAAACACAATGATACCCCAAGTGATGACCAACCACCTGGGCCTCTGCTAAGCAAAACCTTATCTGGACGAACCCAAATCTATCACGGCCCAAACATGTTCGGCCCCACATTTTGCCCGGCCTTTACCATGGCCCATTCCAGCTCATAAATCTTCCTCTCAAGAAGAGATTTGAAAAGAAAAAGAAAAAAGATAAGTTAAATATAAATAAAATATACTTACATTATATTTCTTTTCCTCTCCAAATCTCTAAACCAAACACAATGATACCCCAAGTGATGACCAACCACCATGGTGTTGCGTGTTCAAACACTTTATTATCCCAAGAAAGAACCCGGGAAGACGTGGGGCTCTCTGGCTATGGAAGATGTGGATGAGAGAAGGCGTTTGGAGACAAAGAGGAGGTATAACACTGATGCTGAGGATCGGACGGCCAGCATAAATAGTATCTTAGTCTCACCCAAAAAAAAATCATAAATTTTGTAAGCTAAAATTTGAGACTACAGAAAAAAAGAAAACCTGAGATAAGAAGGAGAATTTTTTTAAAAATAATAATAATAAAAATTCGATGAAAAGAGTTGAAGTAATTCACATTAAATCAAGTTATTTACTTAAATTTGAAATTAAATTAAATAAATAATAATAATAATAACAAAAGGTTAGAGATGATCTTAAAATTTCATTTTTGTTATTTTTGACAAAATTCTGTAAGTTTGCAAGTCTCTTGAGAGATTCAATAGTTTCTCTGCATGGAACATATCATAAGTATACTACATTCTTCTAAACCAAACATAAAATTATGTATTTTATTGGATTATTAATCCAATTCCAATATTATGTCCCAGTCACAAACTTTATTGTGGTTACAAACTTGTTCTATTTCTCTTGCCCAACATTATTTTGGAGGAGAGGGGTGTTTGGGGTGGATGATTCCAATGTTATACAGACATTGTCCTCCTCTTTAGCTTTTCCCCACATCATAGTGTAGAATCCAAATGCAATTATGGTTCCTCCAATAACGCTGCATAACACACCAAATTTACAATCATAACAAAGTATGCTCAAAGTCACTTTTCGCAACAAGAACAAAACTCTGCATACACTGTAACATTGCTGAGATTAAGAAACAAGACTAAGATGATATATATACCTGCCAAGATACAGTGCATCTCCAAGGAATATGAGCCCAAAGACCACTGCAATAACCATTTGGGTGGGCTTGAACATGGCTACATAAACGGGACCCTTCTTGTGTAGGCACCATGTCAGAGCAACACTTCGGAACACAGTACTATGTATTGCCTGAAATGGAGCCGACAAGTGATGACAAGTTAATGAATAAAAATCAATTGATTGTCTTGTGGACAAAATCTATGGAGTGCCTCACTGATCATGAAAGGCCAAAGCCAAATGCGTTTAATTTTTGGAATCTGCTTCAAAAGTGTTTAGTGCAGTTCCTTTGTACAAGCAACAATGAAAATCAGCTTTCAGCTTGCCGGAGAGTTTGGAAACGGATAATTTTGGCTTCTGACCAAAGCAATGCGATTTCAGAGGAATATTGTGGTAAAACAAGGTTAGGATTTGCAAAACATGTCCAAGGCAGCTAAAACACAAGCTACATGTTCATAGTATTCTTACTGAAAACACAACAGCAATCATCTCAATGCCAGGTTGCAGTGTCCAAGCAGTTGGATTTCTTTCAGCGATAAGAGTGAAAATTGCACACTGGACGGAGCCAAAGAAGCAGTAGAAAAAGACTACAGTCATTTCATCTGGGTAATCTTTAACAGTTGCTGCCTGCAATTATAAATCAACATCAACTTACTTTAGAGGAAAGTTTTAACCATACTAACTAAACATTTGGGGATTTTTTTCGAGGGAAAATATCAAATAAATGGAAGATAGGAAAAATAATTGCAAGTGAGTGCAAATGAGAAGTGTCATTTTTGCTTGGTTTTGTAGATTCTCAGTAAAGTAACTTTTGGGTGGTTTTTACCTGAGCAATGCTCCATATGGAAGTCACAAAGCAAGCGGTTCCAAGGACAAGCCCTCCAAGGACCCAATTTGATTGTTGTTGTGACAAAAGAAGCCGATGATGTAAATTAGAAGCTGAGGTGGTTATCAGGGGGCCTCTATAAAGAATCATCACGAGAGCTCCTGACACTGCCACAATGGTTCCCACGGATTTCGCTTGACTGCTGGGCCTTCTCAAATCAAATTTCTCCATCCTAAGAAATTGTAAAAATTATTCTAAAAATTGAAATATGCTTGAGAAAAACCTAAATATGTCGAGAGAGAGAGAGAGAGAGATTGCAAGAATGGTTTTTAAATTTCAGAAAACAAAAAAGGGGGTTCAGATTCTAGTATTTGTCAAACATTTTAAACATAACCTCAAAAGAGCTAAAATTAGACAGATATGCGTTCACATTAACCAACAGATGATACGGTAATCGAAATCATTTTCCTAACAACATTTGAAAATGCATAACAATCAAATTAACTTGATTCGAGTAGGTCCATTAATTAGACCTGAAAATGATGGCAAGCAAGAATGTAAAAGCCGGCAACAGGTTACCCATAGCGGATGCTAGAGTTGGGGAGCTATAATTGATTCCAGTGTATCCACATATCTGCACCAAACAAATCCTACAGCAGAAAGAAACCAATTCATCAGTTGTTGAAAATCATCATCTAGTATAAAATCTGATACATGAATCATATATATATATAGACAGTGTTACCCAAGTAGACCAAGGAGTGAGAATCGGCAAAGGAGAGAGAAACTGAGTGGAGGCTGCTGGCTTCTGCTGAAAAGTTTGACATTTTCAATGGATTTGTTTGCTGTAAGAGAATCAGAAACTAGAATATTAGAGAAATAGAAACAACAAACCTGAGCCTGTGAAAGATGAAAAAAGGGAGAAGAATGAGAGTGCCCAGAGCATTATAGTACACGACGAAAACCAAGTTGTTCATCCCAATATTCAAAGCTGCTTTGCCTAGTGTCATAGCACACACATCTCCACACTCCAACATTATCATCACTGCAAAGGGCAATGCATTCTTCATACAAAATTGCAGCCTCATCTTCTCTCTCCACGGTTGCAATAAGTTGAGAAACAGAGGAACGACTACTCTTACTTCCACTATACTCGCTAGGCTATGTATAATATATATATATATATATAAAACTAAAACTAAAACTAAAAGTAAAAGTAAAAGTAAGGGTATGGGTATCTCTAAACGCTAGGTATATAATGCCTGTGAGTTAAAATATTTAATATGATTTATTTTTTTTTAATTTTAATGTACTAGACATATGATTAAGCATTTTAGTTCAACTCATATTTATTAGTTACTTGTATCTAGCTTTCAAAGTTAGGCAAAATATATTTAATCATTAAGATTATTTCTCTCTATCTTTGTTGCTGATGTGACATTCTATAAAATTAATAGTATTTGAATAAATAGCTAAAATACAGAGCATGATTGGAGTAGAAACATGAAACAGTTAATAAATAAAACAAAATGTATACTTCATAGTAATATTTAGATAGATAAAATGTCTATTACTGTTAGAAATGTTCTAACGAATCAACAGAGAGACGCATTTTTTTTTTTTTTACACATAATATTAAAAATTTTAAAAAATTTATTAAAAGTTTCGACAAATATCTTATGGGGATGTGAAATTTAGGCTATGTAAATTTCATATAGATCTTATGAATTTTACACTTATATAATATTTGATAAAATTTGGAAGTTTTTTAATATTTTTATTATACTATCGTCCATTTTTTTTAGATTGGATTATATTATTGTCCTTGAGCTGACAGCAATTGATGCGGTTATGATTTTGACATATTTAAATATTAAATATGCCCTACAACTTGAAAGATTAAAAAATATCTAATCAACAATAATAATGAATCTTTTCGTCAACCCTGCAAGACGGCCTATTTTGCCCACTGGATTAACATTTTTTGATTTTTTTAATCATATTTTTTATTTTTATTTTTCTCCGGTTCTTCAAAAAAATATTAGAAAAATTAAGAAATTAATTTTTAATCTAATTCTTAAAATAGACCAAAAATTTATTAATTAATCTTCAGACTTTACATTGTCATACCTTACATCAATTATAATTCATCATATTCTTTTATATTTTTTAATTATTTAACATAAATTTATAAATTTTATTTTTTTCGTCAATCACCGCACAATTAAAATAGGATGTAACAGACATTTCCTGCCCGACGGTTGAGGTGTCATCTGTCAGTCAAGTCACTGAAAATGATGGGTAACATTTTGCTAATATAAAAACAAAGATAATTATTACAAAATGACAGACTGCGTGAGGATGGCAATCTGAACAAATGAAGTCTAATATGCACCACGTAACATTTTGCTTATGCATAATCTTTGATAGCCCGAAATTAGGGGTTTAAAATTGTCTCAAAATCTAAAATGATGTTGTTTTGGATTTTTGAGAGGGTAATTTTTGGTAAAAATTAGGTCGAGCTATGAGATGGGCTTTGTGGCCCAAAGTGCCAAAAACTTGGTGAAAATGCCGCAATGTTACTCCGGCCCAGGGAAGGCCGCAGTGTTACTCCGGCCCAGGAGAGACAAGGCTACTCCGGCCTAAGAGAGACAAAGTTACTTCGGCACAGTGACTGTAAAAGATGCTTCGGTCCGAAAGCAACTTGGAGTTATACCGGTATTGGGGTTAGACCGGCCGAAAGTCGTTGGTTCAGTCCAAGACCGTACCATGGGTTCTACATGGAAAGCTGAGATAAGAAAGGGAAAACACAAGGACCGAACTAAGGATGAGTTCGGTTTATTCAGTGGCTCTGCATAGCCAAGCTTATTTCGGTCATATAGTAGTTCGGCCAAAGTAAAAACCATCCCACTTGGTTTAAGCAGTGGGGGAGGGTGTAAAAGGATAAGCATTATCCTTAGGAGTATGAATCCTAGGAGGACTCTGCATGGAGAAATACAAGTCCTACTAGGATTGTGCCACGGGAAACTTATAAAAGCTCACAAACATCACCTTGGAGGAGGTAATTGAACACAATTTTTTCTGAGAACATAGAGCTTTGTCTATTTGTCAAGTTTTCTGACTTAGGCATCGGAGAGGTTTCCGGCACACACCCGCCGGCTAGCTCACGTTTGTGTTTTCAGGTGACAAAGCGACGTCGTACGGAGGAGCGTGGACTTGGTCAACAGGATTATACGAGGAGAATTATTTCCTCCCCGTACAATTGGCGCCGTCTGTGGGAACAAATGAAGTCTAATATGCACCACGTAACATTTTGCTTATGCATAATCTTTGAGAGCCCGAAATTAGGGGTTTAAATTTGTCTCAAAATCTAAAATGATGTTGTTTTGGGTTTTGATTTTTTTGATTTTTATTTTTCTTTTCTTCATTTTCTTCCTTTTCTTTCTTCTTCTTCGTTGAGTTGAACAGAGGCGAGAGAGAACACAGAGGCGAGAGCGAAAACGCAGGTTGTCGTCGTCGCAGCTCGTCGGCGTCTCAGTTCGTCGGCCGATCTCGCAACTCATCCCTCGTCGCTCGTCGGCATCGCAGCCCCGCCTCTACCTCTACCTCAGCCCGCCGCCGCCGCCGTCTCTGCCTCCGCCTCCGCCTCCGCCTCCTCTTCTGCCCGATTTTGTTGGCCCCTCCAGTCGAGTTCTTCTTCTCCTTTTTCTCCTCCTCCTCCTCCTTCTTCTTCCCCCTAATTTCGAGCCAAATTCGAGCCTCTATATTTGGGCTCTGTAGCATTACTGTTTGCTTATAACCCTAAATAAATGAAGAAAAATTAGAGTAATTTATAAATTTATTTAAAATATAAATTATTTTTTATATCATCTTTAATGGTTGTTGCCATAATACCATTGCTATTGCTATAATTTAGTAATGAATAGTGTTATTTTGCCAAATTATAACAATGGTGCTCCAATGGTCACTTGCTATTTTGACAATTCTCAACCAACTTTTCTTCTAAGTTTGTAGATGTTGTTTGAATATATATTTTTTTGTAATTTTATTTTTGTTTATTTTTTGTCTTTTGTGACCTTTTTTTAACTATTTGTAAAAAAAATTATATATTTATATTATTCCGACTAGACAAATATAAAAAATTAAAAAAATTAAAAATTAGAAAAAAAAATAATAATAATTCACCCCACCAAAAAATTGATTTTGAAATTGTGAAATTTATTGTGAAATTGTGAATTTTTTTGTGAAATTTGTGAATTTGGCTGTATATTCAAATTTCGGTTTGATTTGGAAATTGGGAATTGATTCTAAAAATTACTTAGTTTTCTACTGTTTCAATTCTGTTTTTTCGACTGAATTTGAAGTTACAAATCTGTTCATATTTGCTGATGTGGCATATTTGGCAATTGCTATTCTACTTGCCAAATTTGAGAACACAAATGGCATATGTTATCTTTGGCAAGTAAAATAGCAAGCCATTGGAGACCCACTTTTTGTCACTATTGACAAATTATAGCTTTGGCAAGTATTTTGAAAGCTCCATTAGAGATGCTCTTTATGATTTAAAAAATTATAAATCCTTTCTTATCAGAATTTTTTATTTAACAAAATTAATTGAAAAAATAAATTTTCTAAATGTTCTCTTATATAATAATAAAATTATCTGAATTATTAATTGAAATAAAATTTTAACATCATTAAAAACTACTAATTAACTTGATAATTTATTAATAAAAAGACTTGTTTGTTATGAAATTAAAAATCTTAAGAAACATAATTTCCAAAATTATAGAGATGATTTGTAGTTTAAATAAACCTTAGAAGATGTGTTTGAAATTCACCCAAGAAATTATTATCAAATCCTTCGTAACAAAATGGAAACAATTAATGCACCAGGCCTTGAAGTCTACTTCAAATTAATTAACTTGTATCTCTGTTAAATCATGATTTATTTATCCATTTACCAACTCCATATCCAAAACAAAAAACGTATCCTGCTGCCCTAGATCTCAATTATTAGCAAATTTTAATAAAGTGGAGGTCCACATCTCAAGTAGCGACTTCAACATTTTCATGAGCAAATGCCAGTAGTGCAGTGAAAAGCACCAACAAGTTAAAATCAGCCAGCTCATCCGCCCGTGGTGGAGATCCTGAATTCCCTTCCCCACTACCCCGACCAAAAAAATAAACGATTCCCACAATGCTACAAATTGAAACACAAAAAAAGATAATGGTCCAATATCAGAGAACCTCCACAGACCCTGGCAAAAAAAAAATTTTTTTTTTTTAGACGAGCTCTTCATCGAACAAATTCTGACATCTTATACAAATTTCAGCTGTTTGGTTTTAGGTAATGCTGGCTTGCTCTAAGACACAAATCCACAGGAGCATAGGGGGGTTATCCTTCAAAATTGCTTCTAAATACATGCATACCTATTCAATTATGGCCCTAGAAAGAAAAAAGGAGGGAAGACAGAAGAAATGAGATATACAGCCCCATCAATTCACCCCCTCCCTCCCCCTCCCCCCCTCTCAACAACAAAACAAAGGTTCCAAAAATCAAACAACCTCAACTCTTCCTTCGCTTTCTTCTCAAGTAAGGCATGGCGCTTAGATATTTTACAGAGGCTGTCCCAGAATCATCTTTTCTGATACTTTCTGAAGGAGACATTGCTAACCTTGAATGAACATCACTAGTTACAGGAGTTGAATGTTCAACATTCTGATTGCTATCATATGCATCTGTCCTCCTTCTATCCTCAACTCCATCTAAAGCTCTTGAAGGACTGGAAACCAATTGAACTGGACCAAAATCAGGGTCAGCTTCTACCACAACATTAGAACAAAGAGCAGGTTCAGCATTGTCAGAGATGGAAGCCCCAACTGATTTGGATGGACGTTTATCTGTGCCCATATTTGTTTCATCTTCATCCAAGCAAAATCCACCCCCCATTTTAAGGTACTCTTCAGACAATTCTGCCCCAAAAGATGGATCGTCTTTCTGATCTAAACTTAGTTGACCTGTTTCAAGTTCTGGTTCAGCTTCATCCATGCAGAATCCACCAGCCATTTCAAGGTAGTCCCCACCTGATCGCTCCTCAAATGAAGAATCCCTACCTTTATGCTGGATCTTTTCACCAGATCCAGCACCATCATCTCCAACTAAGCCATGATCCTCAGAAGGCTCTTCTTGCACTGTCTCTTCATCACCGGAGTTTACCTCTTCTTGGTCTGCTTTACCCGGCTCATCAATTTCCAAGTCATCCAAAGTGTATTTCACAGCCTTTCGAGTTCGAGTTGACTGCGAGAATTAAACAGAAGAATATTGGTAAATCAAATGAATGGCAAAAGGAAAATAGGGGGAAATGATAAAAATGGATTCATATATGTTACTTTCAACGTAGAATGTTAATTTACGCACACATGCATTGTAGTGCAGACACCAGAGTTCAATCTGGAAAACCACAGTAGTGATAACCATGGTGTTCGTGTTCAAACCTTTTAGTGTCCCAAGACTCCCAACAAGGAATGCTGTGAGAAATGGCATGTTAAGCTGATCCTACTAATATAAACAATCACATTTTTGTGAAGAACTTTATAATTGTCACTATGACAGCAACTCAATGCAGGTTTGCCAAAAGCCCACCTTAGGGTTGGTTTGAGGTATCCTAAAAAAATGTACTTTTTGTCTTTTTACGAAAAGATGTGTAGAAAAGTAGAGAGGTGATGTGATGGAAAAAAGATAAAAAGATGAATTATATAGGTTATGCCAAACTAGGCCTTAATTCTAATATTCACAAAGAACTGGATGAAGGGCACATGCGGCAAGCCAAGTCAAAACGAGTTTCCAACCCATCACTGAGATTGTTTGTCGTTTGTGTCCTTGTCACTATGACATTGTTTTTATGTACCCCATGTCTCAACATTTAAAGCAAAGGGGGTTCATTAAGAAGCCCAACATGCTTATCCCAGTTCCTAAATGAAAACTGGTAGCCCAGATTCATTGATTCCCTTTATTGATATACATTTACCTGTATGTATAGAATAAATGTGTGTGTGTGTGTGTGTATAGCTCTCCAACAAACTGGAAGTTCGGATGGAAAGACTAGGCAAGCTGAACCAGCTTTGAATGACCCAAAACTGAAGCAAGTGTGTCTAGAAAGTAGAAAGCTTTGTTAGTTCTGGTCAATTTGAGTTTCAAGTTACACTACCCTGTAGAAGCACCCAATCAAGTCTTCCCGTAACTCAGGTCATTCTACATTATATAAACAACAGTGATATCACCCCAAAAAATTAACACAAAAATAAAAAGACAGGGAACAACAAAATCTACCTTCCTTACTCCATGTGGTCCTTCTAAATTTTCAACTTGAATTTCCAGTTCATAATCACTATTGCTTCCATCATTAGAACTGCTTTCAGCATATGCACGACCAGGGTTTTTCTTTCCCCTACTTCTTCCCACTGCTCGGCCTCCTCCTCTTGCACTCAACCCCTGACTGCTACTTTTCCCACCTTCCTGCATCAGTGGTCCTGGATTCCTTGCTTCAGATGGTACAGGTTCTACATGTTTCCTTTTTCTTGACCACTTGGCAGTTGATGTTTGTGTTTTGTTGCCCTTGCTGCTATTGATATAAGCCTCTGCTCCACTTAAAGGTTTTTCTGACTTGTCCTCCCTATGTTCACTGGGGCTCACTCTTCTTTTCTTTCTACTCTTGGAAGCTTCTTGCACATCATCCATTAGCTTCGAGGACAGGCTCCCTGTTATTCCTCTAACAGCTTTTTTAATCCTCTTACTGCGGATTTTTGCAAATCTCTCATTGAAAGTGTAAAATGCTTCCAACCGCAGTTGAGTCTTAATCAAGCACATGAAACAAGTCAGAAGATACCATACCAGTATCAGCTAAATAAAGGGAGAAAAAGAGAAGATTGTTTGGTGATAAACATCTCAATACTCATGAAACAATTCTAAAAAGTGTGGACACTTCTAATACACTTGTCAAACATTTGTTGGCACGTGTTTGGCACACATCCAAACATGTCATTGTTTTTAAAAGTTAATTAAAAACCAGACACCCTTTGGACACTTAGGAAAATTACAATAACACATTGTACGTTTGAAGAGAGAGGGGGGGGGGGGGGGGGGAGATGGATTAAACGACAAAATAAAATCAATTAAATATGTAGTTTATCCCTCAACCTTTCAATTATTATTTTTTAAATTGTAGGAATTTTAAAGCCAAAAGTTCGAATTTGTTTATAAATAGAGTTTTCTAAAATAGATATTTGGACTTTTGTTCACGCTTCTTTTCCAATATGTAGAATGTGAAAAAGAATTTCACTTCTATGCTCCTCTGTTGCTAATTATAATGCAAACATTATCGATGTATTCAATTATAATATACCTTGGTATAAAAATATACAATTCATGTGATATATGTAAATATATTTCTAAAATGAAGAAATAGTCATTAATACATATTTAATTGTTGAGTTTTGCTACATCACCCCTAATTACACTTCTAATGAGGTGGCAAACAATTTTGAAAGGGGAAAGAAGAGTTTGAAGAAAGTTAATTGGTTGGTATTGTTTGCCACCTCATTAGAGGTGCAATTGGGGGTGATAAAATGGGAGATGGGGCATTTCTCTTTATTGGTTATCATTTTCCTACAGTGTCATTTCTAGAATTTTTTTAAAACTTGTTGTCTCAGTGTGTTTCATAACGTGTCACATCTGTGTCCATGCTTCTTAGTGAACCATACCATATAAATTTTGAGCTAGAAAGTGTATTGCTATAAGATCAGGGGGAAAAAATGATGTCTCCCACATCAATTGTCTGGTCCATCCAAGTGGACCTTGTTAGTCTCTAATACTCTATCACCCATCCAAAAATCACTTCCTGTTAGTGCATGGTGTGTCGGTTTGGAGTTCATTCGCTCTCGGTGTGGTTGTGTGCGCATGTAATTCTACAAAACCCACACACACACACACACAAAAGTAGAAAACTTTTATAAAAAAATCTTAAATCCTACATAACTCGCTCCTTAAACTTCATTAGCTAAAGGCGTTAAGGTTTATGGGCTGGTTGTGTGTGAGGGTGTGTTGGTATGGGTGTGCATTTGAGAGAGAGAGAAAGAGAGAGACTAACCTCGCGTTTGTTGTACTCCTTCAGAACAGGTTGGAGCAATTCATCAGCCTTCTGTGTACTCCACCCAAACTTTTCCCAACATAATCTGTGTGAAAAGACACTTGGTAAATCCAGCATTTGATTTCTTTCGTAAAGCACTCTAGTGACTGTTTTGCTGGGAGTTGACTGGTATCAATGTAGGCAAGAGCTATTAATCAATTTTGAAAGCAATTTTTTCCTCTTAAGAGTCAGATGAATTAGTCACAGCTGAGTATGTGAATTCAGTTGTTGTAAGGTGAAGGAAAGTCATTGACAGTTTTCTGCAGCTGTTTTTTTAGTGTTACAACCTCCAAATTCAGCAAGTTTTTTGACAGGTAAAACTTCATACACAACTGTGAATTTTGGACAAAGCTAAACAAAATTCCATCATGTTTAATTGATCAAGTCACTGCATGTTGACTGAAAGGATCAAATAAAACAGAAATCAGTATTAGTGTGGGGAAATGGATATGCATTTTGACGGAAAGGATCGAGTAAAATATAAATTAGTAATAGCATGGGGAAATTGGTTGAGCCAAAATTAGAAGTGGAAAATAATCTTGATTTTATCACATCATGTGCTCCACCAGGTAACCAAAATACTATACAACTAAAAAATCATTCACAAGTTTTCCCAAAGGGGAATTGCAAGCTACATATTTATAAAAGACTCACTTGCGAAGAACAAAAAGATCTGGCTTTCCCCATGAGAAAAGCTCGGTTGACTTGTCCACTTGTGGAGAAACATATGCAGAAATTACTGCTTCATTTGGAAAAGTACAGGGAATGTGCCAGTTTTTGCTCACATTTCTCTGTATAAATAAAATTTAGTGATATTCAATGAAGAAATGACAAAAGTAAACACTAAATAGAAAAATAGAACAGCTTGACAGATGATATTACATGCTTATCCATGAAGACCTGCTTCGTGTTATCAATATAATCCATAGACTGTGAAACAGTTTGGTCAGATGCAGAGAGTCCTTCCAGATTGCTATTCGAGCAATCAACATCACTGTCACTGACTTTTGACCCTCTTTTCCTCGAACTAGATCCTGGTTTCACATCAAACGTCCCCAGAATCGTTGGATCTGGTGATTCAATCCACTCCCGGAATTTACTGAGTCCATCTTCCTCAGGAAATGCATTAACAACTTCAATAGCATTAACAATGCCAATCCCACTGCAACACAAACCCATACCAAAAACAAAATTAAAAAGAGGTCACTCATGTAAATCCCATGCTTCTGAGTAGGCTCAGACTGCTACACCTATAAAGAATAAATAGCAAAACAAATCTCAAATGAGTAGGCCAAAATAAAAAGGTTGCATAACTGCCAAACAGTTCTACAACGATAAGAAATAAATAGCAAAACAAATCCCAAATGACTAGGCCAACAGAACAAGTTCGTATAACTGCCAAACAGATGGGGACCTTGGGATGTAATTGTAAGATTTCTGAATAGTTTTCTGTATCTCATATATTCAATGTGTATCAAAGATTACAATCAGACCTAAGATTATATAGCCCTAAATCCTAAACCAAAAAGGAAAATACAAATACAATTATAATTATGCCTCTAACAGGACTCTAACACAATCATGCCTCTAATAGGACTCTAGTTTGTACAAAACACACAATAATATATTCCATATTCTCACACCCCCGCTCAAACTCAAGGTGTTTTAGCAGAAAATACTAAGAGTTTGCTACGAAGAAACTGAAACCGAGCGGTAGTGTGAGTCTTGGTGAAGAAGTCCGCAAGTTGCAAAGCCGCGATACTCAGCTTCGGCAGTAGAGCGAGCAACGACTGACTGTTACTTACTTTTCTAAGAGATCAAGGAATTTTCAAGAAACATACAGAAACCAGACGTAGACTTACGATCAGTAACATCACCGGCCCAATCAGAATCAGCATAAGCCACCAAGTCCAAAGAGGAAATAAAGGACAACAATAAGCCCTGAAAGAAAGTATCCCTGAGATAGCAAAGAACGCGAACCAAAGCAGCCCAATGGGTAGAGCGAGGAGCAGAAACGAACTGACTAACCACATGAACAACATAAACAAGATCAGGGCGAGTGACAATCAAATAAACTAAACAACCCACAAACTCGCGATATAAAGTGGGATCATCCAGAGGGACACCATCAATAGAGTTAAGCTTCACATTAAGCTCAATAGGTGTATTAGAAACCTTAGTATCAGTAAGACCAGCACGATGAATGACTTCATTAGCATACTTGGCCTGAGACAGGAAATAGCATTTGGGAGAAGAAGCAACCTTAATACCAAGAAAATACTGTAATGGACCCAGATCCTTCATTTCGAAAGTGCGGAAGAGATGTTGCTTGACCTCAGAGATAGCAGAAGAGTTCGAGCCAGTGATGATCATATCATCCACATAGAGTAAGAGAGCAACAAAACCAGATGAGGTATGTCGCAGAAATAAAGCAAAGTCGGAAGCAGAAGGATAAAACCCGAGCTCGATAAAACCCGAGCTCGGTAACAGCAGTATGAAATCGATCATACCAAGCACGAGGAGACTGCTTTAAACCATACAGAGTATGCCGAAGATGACAAACCTGACCAGAGGGATGGTGAAGGCCAGGTGGAGGACGCATGTAAACCTCCTTAGTGAGATGGCCATTAAGAAAAGCATTCTTAACATCCATCTGATAAAGAGGCCAAGAATGAACAGCAGCAACAGAGATCAAAGTACGGACAGTAGTCATTTTGGCAACAGGAGCAAATATCTTCTCATAATCAATACCATACTCTTGAGAGAAACCTTTGGCAACCAGACGAGCTTTGTAACGCTCAAGAGAACCATCAGAATGAGTCTTGACTTTGTAGACCCATTTGCAACCAACCAGGTTCTTATCAGCAGGCAAAGGAACCAACTCCCAAGTACCAATTTTTTGTAAAGCAGACAACTCATCCTCCATAGCTTGAACCCAATGAGGATCCTGACAGGCCTCCTTGTAAGACTGAGGTTCTACAAAAGAGTGAATAGCAGACAAAAAGGTACGATAGTAAGTAGAAAAACAAATATTGGACCAACCCAACATGTTGGAGGATGACGTGCTCGAGAAGGATATCGGTGTGCAGTAGGATCAGAGTCGTCAGAAGCAGAGGGAGCAGCAGCAAGGGTAGAGACAACCGGTGGAGGAGGAGCCTTACGACGAGAATAAACTAACAACGGAGGAGGAGAAGAAGCCAAAGGAAGAGAAGAAGCCGAAGAAGGAGAAGTAGCTAGAGGTATAAGAGGAGAAGATGGAACAAGCTCAGGGGGAACAATAGAGATGTACTCATCAGACGAGACCTCAGAAGAAAATGGGTCAATGTGAACCAAATCCTCTTTGGAAACTGGAACAGTGAGAGGGGGAAGCTGGGAGTAAGATAGACGTTCAAGAAAGGCAACATGACGGGAGACATAAAGACGACGGGAAATAGGGTCATAACACCGATAACATTTCTGAGTAGGACTATAACCCAAAAAAACACAAAGGACAGACCAGGCACTAAGTTTGGTCCTATCTTTGTGGGAAAGAAGAACAAAACAGGCAGACCCAAACACACGAAGGAGGGAATAGTTAGGAATTTGGGAAAACAAAGCCTCATAAGGAGACCGACCAGAAAGAAGGGGAGTAGGCATGCGGTTGAGAAGAAAAGCAGCAGTAAGAACTGCCTCCCCCCAGAATGGAGCCAGAACTGAGGCAGAGAGAAGAAGAGACCTAGCGGTCTTAAGAAGATGACGGTGTTTATGCTCGGCTCGACCATTTTGGGCAGGTGTATCTGTACAGGAAGTTTGGTGAATGCTACCCAAATTGGCCAAATACTCACAGAACTCATTTTTAAAATATTCCCCACCCAAGTCAGACCGTAACACTTTAATTGTAGACCCAAATTGAGTAGTAATCATAGACTGAAAAGTATGGTATATCTGATAGAAATCGGACTTATGAGTCATAAGATAAACCCAAGTGTAACGGGTGCAGTCATCAACAAATGACACATAGTATGCAGAACCCCCTTTGGTGAGAACAGGAGAAGGGCCCCAAACATCAGTATGAACTAAAGAAAATAGGGTATCAGATATAGAAGTACTTTTACAAAAAGGTAAGGCTATCATTTTGGCAAATTTACACTCCCGACATTCAATAAATTCACTAGGAGAAACTTTACCCAAAATACCTGACTGAGCTAAAGATCGTAAGCGGTCAGCGGACAAATGCCCTAATCGATAATGCCATTAGGAGAAAGGACTAGACAGAGAATCTAACTGAAAAGAGGAAAAGGCAGTCAAAGAGGTTGCTATAGGCAGATGCAAGCTCTCCACTATATAGAGGTCTCCAATTCTACGGCCAGTCCCAATCTGCTGCATAGACATTCGATCCTGTACAGAACAAATAGCAGAAGAAAAGATAACATCAAAACTAGCGGCATCAAGTTGACTGATAGATAATAAACTGACAGATAACTAAAGAACATAAAGGATAGATGGAATAGAGACAGCAGACATAGCAGACGGTAAGACAGACCCAACAAATACAACAAACATACCAGATCCATTAGCAGCATTGACAGTAATAGGAAAGGAAGGAAGAGTACAATTTTGAAGTAAGGAGAGATGGGGAGTCATATGATGAGAAGCACCAGAGTCAAAAATCCAAACAGACGAAGAAATACCTGAAGAAGAACCAAGCAAACCTGAATGAAGAGAGGAAACAATGGAGGCAAATGAGGATGGCTGAGAGGTAGACAATATATGCTAAAGCTGACTAATTTGAGCAGTTAAGGAAGCCAAGTTAGGATCAGGAGCTGGAGCGGATGTAGTGTACGCAGCGAGAGAAGCCCAGAATTGATTTTGAGACTGCTGAAAAGATGTGGCAGACAGACATCCCTTCTTGGGACAATGGTACTTCCAATGGCCTTTCTGATGGCAGAAAGCACACTCATCAGAAGCCAGAGACATCACAGTAATCAGAAAACTGAGAGATTCAAGTATAATCAAACAAAATAGCCAAACCAAGAGTTTAAGTGTAATACTCAAAATTTGAGGGGGCAAAGTGTAATAACTCAAAATATAGCACAGCTGGGTCAAAGACTTGGTGGGTTGAAATTAGATATCAAACATAAAGAGAGAGATCACCGTTAAAAGACCAAAGCAAACTAGCAAACTAGCAAACTCAGAAAGAGGGAGACCACTGACTGAAGTCGAGAAGACGAGAGAGACAAATGGAAGTCGAGAGAACCAGAAGGAGAGAGGTAGACTGAGCTGTGAGGAGTCGAAGCACGGCAACCACGTCAAACAGATGGGTCGACCAGATGGGTCACCCAAGTTAACCAGAAAGAAGAGGAACCACGTCAAAGGTCGAGAGAGCAAAGAGACGAACCAGAGGTCAACTAGATGGGTCACGAGAGGAACCAGACCTAGACGTGGTAAAGAGACGAACAAACGACCCACGAAGCAAGGTGCTTCGATTGACAACCAGGTCTGTGAGAGAGATGGATCGCGAACCAGTTTGAACCAACGACGCGCGATTCTGGTGACAGAAGACAGTGATTCCGACGATTACCCAACAAAGCCCAAATCAGACGACTGGATTAGAGAGGATCTCTGACACTCTTCAACAGGCGATGTAGGGTTTCGTGACCTGCTCTGATACCATGTAAGATTTCTGAATAGCTTTTTGAATCTCATATATTCAATGTGTATCAAAGATTACAATCAGACCTTAGATTATATAGCCCTAAATCCTAAACCAAAAAGGAATATACAAATACAATTATAATTATGTCTCTAACAGGACTCTAACACAATCATGCCTCTAATAGGACTTGTTAAAATTGATGTATTATTGATTGATGTATGTTGTATATTACAAATGGTGATGGACTCCTTATATAGGAGATGTAGTGGAGTAGGTGGTAGTAGGTGGTAGTGGTAGGTGTGTAGTAGGTGGTAGTAGGTGGTAGTGGTAGGTGTGTAGTAGGTGGTAGTAGGTGGTGGTAGGTGTGTATGTGGAGTAGGTGATGGTAGATTTTAACAGCCCCCCGCAAACTCAAGGGGGATAGGAACTAACCAACTTGAGTTTGGAGAGAGTAACAAAACAAGAAAATAATCTGAAAAATAAAAAATGGATAGGAGACACTGTATGGTCATGTCAGACCGTTGTAGAAGACTGTATGGTTATGGCAGACCGATGTAGAAGACACTGGCTCGTGTTGGACCGATGTAGAAGACAGTTTATGGGGTCATGTCGGACCGTTGTAGCAGACAATGTTGTGACAGTTGTTGTGACAGTTTACGGAGTCTTGCTGGACCCTTGTAGAAACTAACCGGAATCAATGTCAGGACAGTTTACAGAGTCTTGTCGGACCCATGAAGGAGCTAACCGGAATCAATGTCGGGACAGTTTACAGAGTCTTGTCGGACCCCTAAAAAGTCGCACCCTCAAAAGGTGTGCCTAATCTTTCAAAAGGCGTGCCATCAAAAGGCGTGCCCAATCCATAAGAAGGCGTGCCATCAAAAGACGTGCCATCAAAAGGCGCGCCCAAGTTGTCGGCGAGCACCGAGAGGCGCATGATGCGCGTGTCTGTCTCTTCATCATGGTCTTTATAAACCGAAGCGGAGGCTGAGGCTTGGAAGCATAACAAACCAGTTGAAACCGTTTCGTTCTCTGAGAGCTTGTCGCTAAGAGCTGCAAATCTTGAAACACTCTGTAAACACTCTGTAACCAACCCTTCTCTGAAACACTCAGCAACCCATAACATGGCCTCATCTTCCCGTTCAGCGACCCAGAATATGGCCTCTTCGTCCCGTGGTCTGCTCACTCTCTTTCCCGACCTCAACGAGTCAACAAGAGAGATAACTGGTGCGGTGGCCAGTGAACCTCAACCAAGCGCCTCTGGTTTTGCGCCGTTGAACTTCCCTATGCGGTCGGTGGAGCAAAAAATGGCAGTGCAAACAGATATTGAGGCCAATCAGTATACTTTGAAGTCATGTGTGGAGACCATGACGGCGGTCACAAACTTGTCGCACCGGCTGCAGAGTAGGACAAATGAGGTGCAGCAGTTAAACGCCCAACTGGCTCTGCTCCAACGCATGTATAAGGATGCGCGAGCAGAGATAAGTGTGCTAAAGGCGGAAAATAAGGAGCTGAAGCGGAAGGCAACCGTTATGTTCCGATTTGGAGGTCCGCCATATGCTGTAGTGGAGGAGCAGGGTGGAGTGATCGTGCCCAGTGGAGTGGGAAACACGGAGGCAACAACGGCAAGGGCCGTCCAGGACGGAGGCAAGAAGAAGAGACCTGCAGCAGAGTAGAGAAGAAAAAATCCCACTGTGGGTGTGGGTGTGTTGTGGTGGTTTGTTTGTTTGTTTGATTTTTTTTTTTTTTTTTTTTTTTTTTGGTGTGTAAAATTGTGATCGGGGTTGATCCCTGACATGAATAAAATGAGTTTGGTGTGCAGTTTTGCTTCTTCTTCTTCTTCCTCTTTTTTTTTTTTTTTTTAGAGTGGATATTTGAAAGAGATGAAAAGTGAGTTGGAGAAAATAAATAAAAAAATAATGAAGTTGGAATCAAACGGAGGAGAGAGGGGACAAGCCCACATGGATGTCTTGGGAATGAAAATTCAAAGGTGAGTGGAGTTGATTTTTTTTTTTTTTTTTTGGTCGAATATATATAAATATATATATAATATCAACTAGTGACATACCTCATCACAAAACACGTCCCACCAATAAGCTTTACAGCTGCTCAAGCACTAACCCATAATACATGGCAAAAAAACCATGTGCTGGTGCACAAAAAGGCAGATAGTGGGTCAAAGATTTGATGTTTCGATTTGTCAGAAAGGCAGATAGTGGGTCAAAGATTGTTGGTTCTGTGAAGGCTGATTCTGTTGAAAGTGGTGATAAAACCAGTAACATGAACATTTTACCTCAGGAGAACAGTGCCCATCCTTCTCTTTCTTGCAATGCAGTGGTATGTTCTGGTTATGAAGCATCCAAAGAAGAAGTGACTCAGGGTGGCTTTATTAAAAAAAAAAATGAGAGGTGATTGTTGGAGTGGCTGAAGTCAAAAGTCAATGGAGCAAGTAGATCTCGATGAAGCCGAACCAAACCTTGATGTTGAGAGCCAAACAAGACCTTGATATAGCCGAAGGTGTAGATCTCAACGGAGTCGGCGTAGATTTCGTGTGCTCTGATCTTGCGATCCAAGCCAAGAGAAAGAGATAGGTGGGTTTCTTTTTTTTTTTTTTTTTTTTTTTTTTTTTGGAGAGAGAGAGAGAGAGGCCGTGTGTGTGTGATGACAGCGGTGGTGTGGTTGAGTGTCTTCTCTCTCCCAACCGAGAGTGAAAGAGAGAGAGAGAAAGTCAGAGCCCTCCACTGCTGTTCAGTTCGGAGACCACGAAACTGTTGAGAATCTGTTACAGAGAGACCCAACTCTCATCAACCAGACCACAGTCTACGATCGCCACTCTTCTCTTCACATCGCTGCTGCCAATGGCCAGATCGAGATTGTTTCTATGTTTTTGGATAGATCTGTTAAACCAGATTTGTTGAATCGTCATAAGCAGACTCCGCTTATGCTGGCTGCGATGCATGGGAAGATCTCTTGTGTGCAAAAGCTTATTGAAGCTGGAGCTAATATTTTGATGTTTGATTCAATTCATGGAAGAACCTGCTTGCACTATGCTGCTTACTATGGTCATTCCGAGAGCAAGCTCGAGTGGGTGTTGCTGGGTTGCCTCCGAGAGAGAGAGGATTTGGGCAATGATGGGAAGGTATGTGCAGAAAATAAGCGGAATAGGTGGAGGACCGGCGGACGGCTAAGGTGAGGTTGCCGCCCGCCGGTGAAGCGAAAAATACCAGGTTCTAAACCTGCTCTGATACCATGTTAAAATTGATGTATTATTGATTGATGTATGTTGTATATTACAAATGGTGATGGACTCCTTATATAGGAGATGTAGTGGAGTAGGTGGTAGTGGTAGGTGGTAGTGGTAGGTGGTAGGTGTGTATGTGGAGTAGGTGATGGTAGATTTTAACAGGACTCTAATTTGTACAAAACACACAATAATATATTCTATATTCTCACAATAATTATGGCAAAACACAGAAGGATATGATCACTAGTGTAGTGTACCTTACACCTTCAGTATAATCACTCCCAAGAAGCAGTGCCATACGGATTAGTTTTTCTCGTGTTAGGCCAAGATCATTCTCAATATCCTGATAAATGACATCAATAGGGCATTAAACAAGCTGCTGTGAGTGCACCCCACCTTCCCCAGCAAACAAGGGAGTGAGATTAACTATCATTTCCCAAAAACATCAAAGCCGATATGAGACTCAATAAGAACAAGCTAAACACCACAAAACTGAAAGAAATAAAATTTTAAAAAATAAATAAATCAAATAGAATTAATTTTCACCGACAAACCATTATAAGCAAGTGCTCCCATAGTACCAATCAAATCGAACCTACTACCCTGAGCTCCAACTGAGCCTTGCAAAATAAACTAGGGGCAGTACAAGTTCACTATATACTGTAGACTCAGTAACAGAAAATGGACTGAGAAAAATAACAAACTCTGAAAAATATTATGGGTTAAACAAAACAATTATAGAGTTGTGGCAGTATAATAACAAGTTCATTATAAAATGTAACATAACAGGAGGTAGGAAGAACAACTCTATGCCAGATACAAACCTTCATAAAGTACGTCTCAACATATTTGCGGTCATCGAATATATTCTTGTAAACACTTTGTGCCCCAAACAAGAACACATCAGAGTCATCAGTAATCACACCGTCTACAAGGCTTTCCAGTTCCATGTATGCACACTGAGCTTCAGCTTCCATTGGTGCAATAATATATGGCAAGCCAAACATTTGAAGAAGCTCCTGAAATCATATCAAATATTAGGACCAACTGAACTCGGACGGTTTCTCTCTCTTTGTTTCCTTTCAGAAAGCAATTAAATCTACTGACAAAAGTGGTACCAACAAAAAAGGATAAATGAAGAGAAAGACCACCTCCCAAGTGCCCAAACAAGTATTCAACCCCAACACACCACACCACACCATAAAAAGAAAAATAAAAAAAAGATGTTTTTGCTGCCATACATCGTTTAAATGATAATCTAAAAGCAAAGATTTCTGAGTTAGCATCACCATAACAAATTACTATGGAGAGTACTGTTTATGCTGCATAAAAAGTTGCAACATAGTATCGTTAAGCACTTGAGCTCCAAACCAATATAAAAACTAATATAAAAACTAGTTGTGCATTGGCCCCAAGTGGTTGGAGAAATTGAGGACTTGGAAGCCCTTCTTAGGATTCTCTTCAAGTCACATCAAAATAAATGACAAAATTAGTTTGAGTCAATTGGCCATATATCTTCAGAAGTTAGTGAACATTAAATTGGAAAGCAGCAGCGTTGAACATATATAGATCTAACTATTATAAAAGAGAAAATATATAAGTTCACTACAACAGCTAATTGACACAACACTTGATCCTTACACAAATACTTCGTCTCGAGAATGGAATGGAAAACTAACTTTCGACAAAGCTTCAACAAACATGACAAAGGCTGTGTTCTTAAAAAGGTAACAAGCAAGGTATTTGTTTCCAATAAAAAGTAATATACGTGCCACTCATGTGAAAGCTATTAAACATAAACACATGCCTTTCAATGATGCAAATCAAAATTGAGCACACACCTGGCATTCTGCAAACATTTCACTGCTAACAGACTCCGCATTGCGCTCGAGCTTTCTCTGCTCATCTCCTAAATCTATGCGTTCTTTGCTTAAATTTAGCATTTCCTCCTCCAAACTAGCCTCTGTAACTTCAATTGGCTGCTCTGTGGCATCCTTATATGTAAATTCATGCATCTCATCCCCTCTCTGCCCAGCAACATTATCATGATTTTTTTCATTGGGCAATTTTTGTGCAACATCATGGTTGGCTGTTGATTCTTTAACAGAAGATTCTCTGTGTTCTGTTTTCTCTATTAAACAGTAATTTGCAGCAGCTTCAAAGACATTTTGTTGAGCATTAGCAACAATGACATGAGGTGTCTCACCCAACACCATATCAGAAATCTGAGAACTAACCCCAGAACAACTATTGCCACAGGTGACCTGACCACCAACATTAGATGTATCCAAGAGCTGCTCCACAATCAAGTGAACCCCCTTTCCTTCAACAGTAGTTACTTCCTTACGTTCAATTTCTCCAAGTAAAATTTCAGCTTCACTATTACCTTGCAGAAAACGTTCACCATGCGGATCTGGGTACCTTTCACATGGTTTATCTATCGGTTCTTCTGTGATATCAGGACAAACTGCCATTGATGTTGCCAACTGTCCCCCAGGAGAATCATCAGTATTTAACATATTAATTCTAGCCTCACTGTCCACCCTTTCAACTCTACTGATAACCTCGTAAGATGATTCATCTGTTAGCATAGCATTATCTGGTGGCATATTAGGCTCAGCCTTGTCATTTTCCGGACGAACAGAACCAACACTTGTAGCCTGACGAGGCATTTCTATGGCGTCTTTTAATTTCTCAGCTGCAAGCGATGCACTAGATTTCTGTCCCTTTAAATCCTCCAGACTTCTCCTTACTGCTTCTTGGAAATCAGCTTCCTCTTCAAAAACACCTTTTGAGGCAGTTTTACTGGGTTCAGCAGGAGATGGAGAAGCATACTTACGAACATCAGAATCTCCGTCCTCCCATTCCACTTCACTGTCATTATTATTACTGTCACCTTCAGCAAGAGCAAGCCTACTTTCCTTTTTAATATCATGAATCAAACTATTACCTTTCTCTTCAATCACTCCTTCTTCCCAGTCACAATCTGAATCAGAATCAAGAGAATGTTTCTTTGAGGGACTATTATCAGCTGAAGAAATCATTACTGGATCTCCTGCCACTAAACGAGCAAATATATCATCATCATCCAAACATTTGTGGCCACCATCATCCTCAAACGATATCTCCATCAAATTATCATTTTTAAATGTAGACTCATCATTCCTATCATCTAAGTGAACAGATCCATCACTACCTTGATACGAAGTTTCTATAAGCTGGATTTTATCAGGAAGTCTTCTTGAGACACCACCTGAATTTTTATCAAGGATAGACTCATTATTTGCAATCTCAATTGTGTGCACTTGGTCTTGCTCGATCTCTTTCATCAAATCCAAATTTCTTTGTAAATCTCGGGTCATGCGAATTCCCATAGCCCTCACCCTACTGACTCGAACACGTCCCCTCTCATCCAGATATGTCTCAATATCATTATCAAAAACCCTTCCAGAGTCATCTGCAACTGATCCAGTTTCAGCATTGGACTTCTTGGTAGATGATGCAATGCTTCCCAGAGACTCTGAAGGAGGAGGTTTCTCAATATTATTATCAAATACCCTTCGACGGTCATCTGCTACTGATCGAGTTTTAGCATTGGACTTCTTGGTAGATGCAATGCTCCCCAGAGATTCTGGAGGAGGGTCAGATGGTGTCTGATGTAGCTTTTTATTCTCAACATGTCTGTCTACTCCAGCAGATGTAAGAACTCTAAAATATTTGAGCATATAATAGACAAATAAAAATCATTCCATCAAGCAAAAAAGATATACCAACAAACAAATCAAGTTCATCAGAAATGTTTTAGTGTTTAACAGCAAGATATGCATAGGCTCCATCTCATGTATTAATATTGTAAAGAAGAGAATCTTATTGACATCAGAACTCAAAGAGAAGAAAATGTAGATATTCTACTCACTGTTTATCCCCAGTAAAAGATGATGAGAAAATAAACTCTCTATTGGCTTCAGAGGCTATCCGCGAAGTCTGGACACCACCTACTCCCTTCCCAGCAGCAGATTTCTGAACTTCATCTATCTCCCGACGAAAAGCCACAGTTTTGAGATAGGACTGTATTTGTAATTCTGAAAACTTTGCAGGGGCCTAGATGTGCACATATAAAAACTACTTCAGTTATAATCAGTGAGTTCAAAAAAGAGATGTCTTTCCACAGAATTCAAACGTGCACTGGGATTGACATGGTGGAAAGAATAAATGTTTGAATCACTAAGCCCATGTGGATACTTCTGCAGATGATTAAAAACTAACCAAATAAAGTTCCTTAACATGAATAACCAAGGCCATTGCTAACCATACCATCACCATTGGACTTCTTGGCGCCTGCCCTAGCTATATGAGCAACTCATACAAAAGAGATGGGGCTGTGTGTCTTAAGAGAGGAATAATGCATCAGACCAACTTTACCTTGCTGTATATCCCACATGTTCCCCAAGCAAATACACCCTACCATCATGGCATCACTGACAATTAGAGATAATGAAGCTTTCTACTATTTCCTCCTCTCCCCTCTTTTTTACTCTCATCCATCAATCATATCTTTCTGGTCTTTCTGACAGAGTACATAAACTCCTTATCTACAGAAGGAAACCTAAAACTCTTGGCTTGCCATCATAAACCGGGAAAGCTGATTATCATCCAGTTATACTCAAGAATTCATGACAAAATGATACATTTAAAAGTTCCATATATTACCACGTGAACCAAAAAACATTATTGCTAATATAACCCTGTAAAATGGAAATAAACATTTTTGCCATGTTTGATTTGTATTTGTGAAACAATTTCAAAAAATAATTTTTTTGAAAAAGTTTACAAAACTTGAAAATTTGTTTGGTTGTATATTTTGAAAATAGTTTTGGAATTTTGGATTTTTTTTTTTTTTTTTTTTTTTTTTGTAGTTGAATAGATGGGTGTGATAGCAAATGTGATTGATTGATGTATAGTAAAGAGAAAAGTGATTTGAATTTTTTTTCAAAAATTTTCAACCAAACAAAGTTTTAAAATTTTTTCCCACAAATTGTCACTCAAGAGACAAACCGAACAAGGCATTTTTTTTCAGTTTTTTCCAAATCAATTACTTCATATTATTCTAGACAAACTGGTACTTTCATGGAAAAGTAAACACCCACTGTAATACCTATTCTCTTTGTTCTATCATTTTGTACTCTTACCAACCTTTCCTAAATTTCATACATTTTGACAAGCTTGAAACAAATGGATAATTGGATAGATCCTAAAGAGTCTTGACCAAGATAATAGTGAAGAATTTATTTGATTTCAATCGCATATATTACCTTTTTGACCTTTTGATATTTCTGTCTGTTCTCTGCCATCAATCTCTCTCTCATCTACAAAACAGAAGAGTCATACCTCAGACAAGAGCTTAGAAAAAGGGGGGGGAAAAAAAAGAGTTAGCTTAATTCCCCCCCTTCTCTTCCAGATTAGAATGTTAGTTCACTTACCTGAACAAGAAGATCAAGTTGCATTGATGGAGGTAAAGCAGCTAACACAGCAGGATCAACTTTTCCATTCATTGCTGGCTGCAAGATCAATTAGAAACAACGTGAACGGAAACATCACTAATTTCTTGAATCCTTTAATGTCAAGTATAACCTATATAGAATCCTAGAGGCACTTCTAAAAAGTAAAAATAAAAAAGAGAAATAAATACTAACAGCATCAAGTTCTATTATTCGCTAACACAAATAAAAATAAAAATAAAACAAAAACCAAAGGAGGTAATGAGATAGAAACAATAGAACTTTTAGGATGCATGCACATCATTCTTTCCAACAACCACCAAAACCCATAGCACCCTTACCAATGTCAATTTTTTCCTCTTTCCAAGTCATCTACAATATCACATTCACCGGCCTCAACCCCCAAAAATAAAGCAGCCCCGTGATCTAATTTCAATTGCAAATTAGTGTTATTATATTTTGTGACTTTTCATGGCTTTGTGTTTCAAAACATAGTTAATCTATCAGAAGAACAACCCAATTATATCATTAATAACCAGATCTGCATTATGGGTAAAGGTCAGAAAATGAGACATCTAACTTGAATCATATGACAAATACTTACAAGTATCATCTCTTCATCGTCACTGTCATTATCTTCTTCTGTAGGAATCCCCATGCCAGAGGTTGATGCATTGCCGGTAAAACTTTCATCTTCCTCTGCCGCAAGGGATGCTGCCAACCTTAATCAACTTGGCATAAAGAACAATCAGAATTCTTGGCATCCATATTTAATGATAAATTAGAAGTGCAATCAAGTATGAAGCTTACATTTCATCTAGTTCTTCCTGGTTTAAACTAAATGATGCAGTATTATTTCCTTCTGCATTGTCATCTGCCATTTCTTTCTGATCAGTGATAACCTTTTTACCCTTAGCACCATTCTTCTGTCGTTGGCTTTCGAGATCGTTGGCCAGTTCTTTCAACCGCATTGCCCTGAGCTATTAATAAAAACCAAAAACAAAAACAAAAACCATAACTCAAAAAGTATTAATTGATTTAATCACTGTGATTTCCCCAACTTCAAACAAATAGATAGTGAATTCCCACCCAAATTCGGTTGGTGAGAATATTGACTAAAAAACAGATATTTATAATTTTAATCATAAATTTAAGAATTGTTTGAATGACATAAATGTAAAACTCACCAAATATAGGCCAAAAAGTTAAGCCATACTCAGTTTTAAAAAATCTATAAAAATAAAAAATAAAAAAATGACAAATCAACCACTCAAAACAACAGTCCCTTTTCTTCTCCCGTACGAAAACTTCAAAAAGTCAATTATATTTTACAGAGCCCGCTGAAGATTAGAGAAACAGTAAGCATGAGCTGAACAAAAACGATAGAGATTGCAAGAACCAGCTTCAAATCTAAACCAAAATAAATTTTGCAAATTCAACTGAACATAATAGCAGAAACACAAACACTTGAAGAAACTCACGTGGTTGAGGAGCAATTTCTCAGCAGTTTTTCGGATCTTAGCCTGAGCATTCTCGCGCTGTCTGCGACGAGCGATGACAGTCCGGCGCTTGAGAGCGGGAGTGCCACCATCAAAGACGAAGACTGGCTTGGTACGGAGGAACAATAGCTTGCAGATTCGGCGAAAGAATCCCAAAATATGAGCGTTCTTCACCATTTCGCCTTTATCGTCCCTCATCGCCTTCATGAATTGGATCATCCATATACTCGCATCTGCAAAACAAAATTGAGATATAGCATTAAATAATATACGATCGTTCTATTGCTTTGATCGGGAATGGAATTAGGGCTAGGGTTTGAAAGGGAGAGAAGACCGATTGCGAGTTTCTTTCCGGCTAGGGTTTCGACGGAGACGCGGCGGCCGACGGGGGCAAGCAGTTCCCAGAGACCGTGAACGCCCATCGTGGCTTGTTGACAACGTTTCTCCTTTCTTCGGTTATTGCTGCCGCCAATGCGCTTCTTCACTTGGGTGTTATTTATGCTACGGCATGCTGTTGAGGCCGTGGACATAAAAACGACGCCGTAGTGTCTCGTCAGTAAATTGTTTCTCCTCCTCCGTTAAATTACAGTCACCACCGCCTTCATAATTTATTTTAGGATAAATTACAAATACACTCTTCAAATTTGATTAATTTATTTAAGAATAAATTATAAATACATTCTTAAAATTTTATTAAAATAATTTATTTAAGGATAAATTATAAATACATTCTTAAAATTTGATTAAAATATAAATTATTTTTTGTGATTTTAAAAATTATATTTTATTCTTTGAAACTTCTAGTTTCATAACAAATTATCCCTTTTATTAATAAATTATCAAGTTCATGAACAGTTTTTAATGATATTAGAAATATATTTTAATTAATAATTTAGGTAATTTTGTTATTGTATGGGAGAGTAATTATGAATTTTATTTTTTTAATTAATTTTATTAAATAAAAAATTTTAATAAGAGAATATTTGTAATTTTTCAAACCACATAGAGCAATCTACACTTTAAGCAAATCTCAAGAAGTATATTTGTAATTTATCCTTTATTTAATTAATTAAATTAAACAAATTTTGAAAATTTAGAATAATTATGCCATCATTTCTTACAATTTAATTCGCACCATACAAGTAAAACACAAAAGAATTAAAAAATACAAATTATTTGTCACTAAATTTAATGTACTAATTAATATATTTTTAATATTTCATATATATTTAAGACACTTCTGCCTACTTTTCAACGTTAAACAATGCCTAACAGGCATTTGTTAGCATCTGTCATAAAATAATTTTATGCTAAAATATGTATTTTTTGTAATAACAATGCTACTTTCATCTAATTTATCCCCCTTAAATGACTTATAATGTTGTGACATTGAGGTTATATCTAGGGATGACAATGAGATAGATATTAATTTCACATCTCCATTCCCCTATCATAATTTTTTCCCATTTATCATCTACCATTCCTTATGGGGATTACATTTCCTATCCCTCAATGAGTTTGGGTTTTTTCCAAAAGTAATACTAGAAACCTCAAAATTTCTATTCAATGTCTCGCATGGATATAGAACCCATACAATGTAGGTCATTTGTAAGTCTCACACCCAAGCGAGGCATTTGATAAAATTTTTGATAGAATTTTTGAGATCTCTACCATTTTTTGTTTTTCCAACCCAACTTGACTCCTTTTTTTTTTTTTCAATGTTCACAGTCAAAGCCAAATACACATTCAATTATTATTATTTTCTGTTGTTCAACAACAAAATCAAATACACTTTAATTAATTAATAAAGAAGCTTATTTTAAAATAATAAAATTTAAAATGTTTTTTCGAGAATAAAATGTAAAATATTGATAAAGTATTTAATAAATTTTTAAAAAAACATACATGGGGAGATATAAATAGAGAAACACAGAAAAGCAAGAAAGAAAGGAACCATGGCAGCAGCAGTGACTAGAGATGGATTGTGGGGCTAAGGCAAACAACGTAAATAGAAAACTTATCAGAGTCCCAAACGATAAAGCTATTGCGAGCTCTACTCCACGAGACCACGAAATCGCAATGAGGGTCTTCTACCATTTCAAACGTCTTGTTCAAAAACGGAGGCAAACTCACATCGTGAAGCCCCTCCATAGGCCTCAGCAATGAAGAGGACAATAAGTTCTTTCGTATGGAGAAATGGGTGGGTATCCAACCCCGATAGATATTTAAATTATACCGCCTACCCAACCAGACAAGTAAGAACATGGGAAAAACCCATGGCTGTGTTTGGTTGTATTCTCAAAATATATTTCCACTCGTATATTTGCGCTTCACGTTTGGATACAATTTTCAAATCGTAATTCCACCATACAATTCAAAACATATCTCCACTTCCCGTTTGGCAGATTTCTCCCTTCGTTTCACCACTGTAAAAAGCTTTCAACGGTACATACTATGTGTCTTCGATATTCTCCATTCCTGAAAAGCTTCACGTGAAATAAATTTAAAGCTGAACTTCTGAAAAGCTTCACTTGGAAAGAAATTTAAAGCTAAACTTCACGAGTGGTCTTCCTCTTTTTCAACGATCACAGCTCAAGATTCTTCACGGGTCATGTTGTTCTCTATGAACTGAGACCTTCAAATCTAAACTATGTCTGTAAACCCCCTCTCCACCCATAAAATCGCATCTACCAGCTCCCACAAATCAAGTGAGTTGCAGTCTGTGTGTTACGGAAGATTCACTCTCCGAGCAACAAAACAACAACAAGACCGAAGTCAACTAAATCACAAAATTCTCTTAAATTTTAAATTACAACTCACTGATTTCCTCAAACATCCCCAAATTCATTCCCAATTTATGTGTGTCAGGCCAAATTTGTAAAGCGTATTCTCGAATCAGATGCCTACCGAAGAAGCGCGCATCTACCCACTGTACCCACTCTGTCACCGATGACAACTATTTCACTCATACTGCTCTAATACGTATATCCTTCAATCAATCTGCTAGTCGTATATCCTTCAATCCTTCAATCAATCTGCTATGTAATAGATGAGAAGCAGAAATGGTTATGATCTGTCAAACCGGTCAACCATTAGGACAACTAGCCGGTTGTCCCGCCGGTCTTCCGGTCGGTCCATCGCCAACCCAACTCCCTCTCCTCTGGGTCAACTGCCACTTACCCCATTTGATGCTTCTCTTCTTCTTTTGCTCTCCTTCTACTTATTTCTGCTTATTGTCTACTGTGTACACTTCTTTCACAAACTTTTTATATGCAATATTCTGTTTATGCTTGTTGTATCTATTTTTTCCAACACTGTTAACAATTTCAATTGATGAATTTTTTTCCTAGCAATATTCTAATTTTTCTTGTTGTGTCTGTTTTTCCCAACACTGTTAACATCTTCAGTTGATGAACTTTTTTTCCTACCAAAACATAATTGGAGATGATTCTTGCATTTTTATTTTTTAATATCCAATTCAGATTTGTTTAGATATAAATTATGTGTTATTAGATGAATGGCAACAATTCTGATAACAATCAGGACACAAGAATGTGGAGTTCCATAATTGAAATGAAGTTAATAAACATGTTAAGAGACGAGGTAAAAAAATCAAATAACAAGTCGTAATACTATGTAGACAGTTAGGCATTGGAATCATTTTGCAACTAAGTTGCAAAATTTATATGGGTTTCGATACATACCAAAACAGGTGAGACAAAAATATCGGCGATTGAAAGCTGATTACCAAACCTTCAAGCTATTGTAGGTACAGACCGGTCTAGAATAAGATCCCATTTTAGGAACGGTTGTTACACCCGATGAATTTTGGGATAAGGTATTGAATTAACCTGCACCCTTTTCAAAAAAAATTTGTAACATTTGATCACACGTATAGAACTCTTATTTTTAATATTTTCAATTGCTGTAGGCAGCAAAAAAATGTTAAGAAATTTAGGACAAAAGGATTTGACTATTTTCAAGAAAGGGCCGAAATTGTTGAAAACTGTTGTGCCACAGGGGCCTTGGCTCGTGCATCCACACAAGGAGTCCCTGACTCTAATGAAGATGATGAAATGCTTAATAAATTTTGGTCGCCTGGAGCTGGTAGGAGTAATGCGGCTGAACCTATTACTGTTGACTTATTTGGCGATGAGTACATAGAACCATCGAAAGGCAAAAGTCACAAGAGAGGCCCTAAACATAGCCAAACTGTTAGTGATTGTTCTAAAAGGTCACAGCCAAGTGGCTTTGATGATGTCTACGCAGCTCTCACTACCTATGTACAAGCAAAAACGGAACATTCTCATACCCGATCAACAAACACAGATGCTGTAAGTGCAGATGGTGATGACTATTCCCTTGATGCATGGCAAGATGCCCTGTTAGAGCTTGGAGACATACCACCGGTCCAGTACATTAAAGCACTGACACTATTCAAAGACAAGGAATGACAGAGATTTTTTATGCGTACTCCTGCCCATATGCCCCTAGCTATGATCCTAGCCTTGCAATGAACGGAGAAGTTGTGGCTTGGTCGAGCTTGCAATTCTCTTTGTGGTTTTCCAACATGATTTGATGATATCTATGTTGTTCTTATTAAAAAAAAATTTCACCTGATGACATGCTCTTTTTTATTCTTCTTTCTCTATTTATTTCTATATTTTTTAAAATTGTTTATGCTTTACATTTAGATGTGATTTTATTCTTCTGCGTTATTTCATATCTGTTTTCTTATTTCTACTTCAACTTTCAATTTTACACACAGCATACAATATGAAAAGGTAGTAATGACAATATGATTAAATATTAATAGGTTTTTTCTTCGCATGTATGTTTCTATTTAGTTCGATAAATGACTAAGGTTGACAAATTGTACGCAGTGGTTTATTTTAGTTTCACCAATAAGGATAATAATTAGCATGTTGTTAAATTATGCGTTATTGTCATGTAACCGAAACAATATGTCATCCAACACAGAAAACAATACAATTAAGAGATCATCAGAGAAGGATGAGGTTATTGAAGATTTTATGGACTTTTTTATGATTGTTTTTATGAATGAGCATATGAATACGTCAACCAGTAGACGACCGTAGCAAACTTATCTATTCAAAGGTAATGATTATATCTTCAGTTTATTAAATGGCCATCCAGAAACAATGATAGACATCATGCAAATTGATGCCCAAACATTCATTTTATTGAAAGACACTTTACTTCAAAATGACTTTGTCGAAGCTGAACATATACATATCAGTGTCGAGGAATCGCTTGGCATTTTTTTGTACACTTTCGCACAAAATGACCGGCATAGACTACAAGCTGATAGATTTCAACACTCCGCTGAGACTATTGTCAGCATATCAAAATCATTATGTAGGCACTATGCACGCTTGCATCAACGATTATCAAACCACGTAACCAAGATAAGATAACGGCAAAAATTTTAACTGATAGGACCTTTTTTCCCTAGTTCAAGGTATGACTACATGTTTGTCTTGTAAGTTTTCAATAACAGTAATGAATTAATTTTTATTTTATTTTTATTTTTATGTTTTACAAGTAATATCTAGGTTTGTTTCACGTTTAATGTCAAACTAATATATTTCAAGTAGAATTGTGTCGGTGCTATCGATGGCACATTGGTGGATGCGTGGGTCCCAACCTCAAGACAGAATACATTTCGTGGTCGCAAAACTACGGTACCGCGAAATGTACTCGCAGCTTTCGACTTCTACATGTTGTTCACACTTATCAATTATGGATGGGAAGGTAGTGCCCACAGTAACACAATTTTAGTTGACTCAATTACAAGAGCTGATCTATATTTCCCACACCCACCCCATGGTGAGTGTCACCAAATAACACAATGTACTGTCTTAAATGTTGATTTTTGTGTACATGTATTTGACAGAGCATTGCCTACATTATTTACATGTAGGCAAGTATTATTTAGTGGATGTCGACTTCCCGAACATGCTTGGATTTCTTGCCCCATTTCGTTCCCTACGCTATCACTTGCAAGAGTTTCATGGCCGTCATTATTCTGGACCAAAGGAATTGTTTAACCATCGACATTTGTTGTTACACAATGTCATAGAAAGAACATTTGGTTTCTGAAGAAGCGCTTTCCAATATTACGGTCCATGCCAAATTACAAGTCCACAAGACAAGGATCCATCGTGATTGCATGTTGTGTAGTGCACAACTGAATCTGTTTGCATGCAGCTATGGACCCATTCTCATGGAAACTGATAATGAAATGGCGGCAGGAGCGAGAGCAGATGGGTTTGTTCAAGGCTAAGCTGACTATGTTGACATGTTACAACATGGGTTGACGTACCAATCGAACTTCAGGGATGCAATTGCTACTGCTATGTGGCAAAATCATATTGGCCATGGGTAGATTTGTGATGTGAAGAAATAATGTGAATTTCGTAGTATCATATGTATTATTACATTTGAATTTTTTTTTAATGTGTAAAATATTTGAAAATATTAAAAAAAAATCAACCATAATTTTTTTTTAAAAAATATTTTAAAAAAATTGTTGTAAATTTTTTTAGTAAAACAAAAATATTAAAAAAAATATTTTAAAATTCATCTACCGCGTTGCTGTTCTAAAAAATCAATCATAATTTTAAAAAAAATATATTTACAAAATTATTTTTGTTGTAACATATTATAATATTTCAGTAAAACAAAATTATTAAAAATTAAAAATCATTTTAAAATTCATCTACCCCTTTGGCGTTCTACAAAAGCAACCATAATTTTTAAAAAAATATTAAAAACATTATTTTTGTTGTAACATATTATAATATTTCAGTAAAACAAAAATAATAAAAAAAAAGCATTTTAAAATTCATCTACCACGTTGGTGTTTTGCAAAATCAACCATAATTTTAAAAAAAATATTACAAAAATTATTGTTGTAACATATTAAAATATTTCAGTAAAACAAAAATAATTAAAAAAAAATTATTTTAAAATTCATCTACTCTGTTGGTGTTCTACAAAAGCAACCAAAATTTTTAAAAAAATATTAAAAAAATTTATTTTTGTTGTAACATATTATAATATTCCAATAAAACAAAAATAATAAAAAAAGAACATTTTAAAATTCATCTACCCCGTTTGTGTTCTACAAAATCAACCATAAATTTTAAAAAGATATTAAAAATAATAATTTTGTTGTAAAATATTAAAATATTTCAGTAAAACAAAATTATTAAAGAAAAACCATTTTAAAATTCATCTACCCCGTTGGTATTCTACAAAATCAACCATGATTTTGTAAAAAATATAAAAAAAAATAATTTTGTTGTAAGATATTAAAATATTTCAGTAAAACAAAATTATTATATAAAAAAAAAATTAGTTTGGTTAACAGTGTTTTTTCAATTAACTGTTATTAAAAAAAAAATCAGTTTGGTTATAATTGTTATTTTCTTTTTGTTAATAATTAATTTTTTCAATTAAATTTTAAGAACAGTTTGGTTAACAGTCTTTTTTTTGTTAATAAATATTTTTTGAATTGAAATTTGAAAAGAGTTTGGTTATGAAAAAAAAATGAAAATAAAAAAAAAACAAAAAAAAACAAAAAAAAAACAGATAGGTGCATCATTTAAAAATAAAAACAGACAACAGTAAATTATACGGGGAAAAAAATACACAAAAAAAATACAATGACAAATGGTGCTTACATCCATGAACCAAAAAATTAAGAAAGAAATAAAAGGAAACAAACAAATAAAAACAAAAAGTACGAGTACATCTGTAACACAACTAAGCGTCATTGTCAGGTGGTTGTGGTGGTGGTAGAGGTGGAGGGAAGTAGTGATGGTAGACCTGAGTCACTCGATGGTCAATCTGATTAATGCGATTGCTTGTAACTTCATCACGCCTTTCAGTGTCTACACGAAACTCTCCAAATTGTTGAATTGGTGAGTTCTAAGCAGCCCAAATGCATCAAACCGATTACCCAATGCATTGAATTGATTCTCCATTTGTTATTGTACGCGCTGATTGTGTCGTTCTTGTTCCAACGCCAAATAATCAATCTAGTATTGAGGTTGTTGATTTGGTGGCATGGCATTGTCATTGGGGTCTTCGAGATCATCAGCTATTGGTGCATTTACAACATTAATAGATCCCAATAAGTTGTCAGTGCCACCAACTCAAGTCAATGTATACTCTGAAATTGGTGAAGAGATTTTCATATATGCTTCACCTACAAGGCTGACATGATGAGCTTTGAAATTTTGGTTAGCAGAGCTCCAAAAGATAATGACTGGCCACTGAGAGTACTAAGATTTGCAATTACCATTTCCTTCAGTAGTATGTAGTATAAATATAATGTTTGTCAAACTTCAAAACAACATAACAAATAAATATTATAAAACAGTATCAAAATGTCCTTTTTTGGGAATGACATTTTCGACTATTCATCGATAAAGAATATGAAGGTGGGGTTTCAAATGTCGTGCTTGTAAATTAGTGCCGGTAAATCAATTCTCACAAATTGTAGTATAAACCTCACTTACTTCACCAACCATTCTACCTCACTTTGAAAATCACTTTGCAAATCCCCTGACTGAACTCCAATAATTTGTGCCAAAGTGTGGTGGTTTAGTGTGATTAGGTTACCTTTGACGTAAGATGTCAAACTATTCTCTCAAACTGCTCCCTCAGTAGGTCTTAAGTGAAGGTAAAATAAATACATAAGACATGGATATACCTTTTAGGGTAAATTGGTTAAAGATAGCCATCTCATTGTCTCTAGTTTGCCAATCAACAAAGGATCATATTGAGAAGGTAGATTTACCTTTCTCCCGATAACAATTGGCTAGTTGGCAAAATTTGGATAAGCTTGTTCATGATTGTACATGAGAAAATCAATAGTTGGATAAGTTTGCTATTGTTGGCGTGGTAGAAGGTTAGAGGTTTGGCCACATTCTAGTCTGGTTTTTTTGTTCTCGACATGACTTATGAATGTAAGCAAAATGATAGCAAAAGGTAACAAAAATGTATGAAAAATGTATAGCAAAATGTATGAAAACGGTGTACAAAAGGTAAGCAACATATAGCCAAAGCTTAGCCTTGGGTTGAGACTTGTTGAAAACTGAAACAGCCTTGGGTTGAGACTTGCTGGAAGCTGCAACAGGCGAGGCCAGTTGACCTGCCGAATGACCCACTGGTTGTCCGTCTAGATAACCCATCGGTTGACCGCCTGGTCGACCTGTTTGCTGAACTGTTCGGCTTACTTTTACAGCTTTGAAATTGTGAACAGATCTGAAAGAACCTTTGATCAAAGCTCTTTGTCTTGTATTTTGCACGGATATGAATTGAAAAAATATAAACTGAATTTTTGAAATTAATTGAGGTAGGTGGTGGAGGAGGTGGTTGTATCGTTCAAGTATTAATACTATTTGAATAATGAATGTCAATGAAAATGGTGAAGAAGTTGGTGAAAGTTGTAAAGTAATGAAGTTCTTGGAATGAATATGGTGCTGCTGAAAGTTGTGAAGTGAAATTGTTGGTTAGCAGAGTGATATAAAGAGCCTCGGTTAAACAAATGGTCAAAAACATACTGCTGAGTTTGGGCTTCTTTATTTTCTTCTTTTTTTATTTTTTTATTTTTTTACTTTGATCGAAAGTTGACCAACTATTTTGGCTTTTCTTTTTCTTTTTCTTTTTTTCTCCTTTTATCAAAGCTAACCAATTGAGGTTTTGCAAAGGGCTAATGGCTGTGCCGAATATGTTAAATTACCATGTTGTCCTTTTTATTTTTTTTCTAACATATGAATTTAGTATTCACTGAAAGAGGGGTTATGTGGTCATTTCAATCTCAAATACATCACACACTAATATTATTGATGGTACGTTTACTTCACGGGTGAGACCTTCACGGGTGCAATTGACAGTGAAATGGACAGGTGATGTACAATAATGAAGGTGAAGACAACGGTATAGATTCAAATTTTTCATAGAAGTGATAAAATTTAACAAATGAAAAAAATGTTTAGATAGTGTTTAGTAACGTTTATATTTTTGGTTTCTATTTACAAAAATTTTATTAATTAGTTTTTATTTATTTTTTAAAAAATATAAATTACAAATGCGTTTGGTTTGAACATAATATTTATTGTCTAATTTTAACACACATAAACAAAAAAAATATATTTAATGAGGTCTAAAATATTTATATTTATTATTTATTATTTTATGACAATGGGATCATATACATTATAATTGAAAAAAATTAATTATAAAAATAAATTGGGATAAAATTAATTTTAAAAAAATAATTGCATAAATAAATAAATAAATTGAAAAACACTAATTAAAAAAATAAATTAATTGAAAATAAATAATTTCAATAAAAATTATTTCAAAAAAAAGTAATTGAAAAAAAATTGAAATAAAAATTAATCGAAAAAATAATAATTTCTTAAAAAAATTATTTGAAAAACAAATTAATTGAAAAAAAATTATTTAAAAAAAATTATTAATTCATTTTTTGAATTTAATTTTAAAAAGAGTTTGGTTATGAATGTTGATCAAAAATTTCAATCGAGTTTTGAGTTGTGTGTTTGATTATGATTTATAACTTTTTGAAAACTCATAACCAAACAAATTTTTTTACTTCACATGTCACATTAAACTTTCAAAACTCAATTTCACACTCAATTCAAAACTCAATTCAACACTCTATTCAAAAACTATAACCTAACAAATTTTTTGCACTCAACTCATAATTTCAAAACTTATAAACTCAAAATACAACTCTATTCTCAAATCATATTTAGAAAACTCTACCAAACGCTATTGTTGGCTACATATTTTGTAAAAGCCAGTTACAGTTTGACACGTGGCAGAGTAAGGGTAATAAAGGAAGGTTATTCAAGCCTTCAATCCTGATCGTACACGTGGCAATAAATATTGGTTCTCACATGATCTGAGTAACACTAGATCAATAACGGGATGCAAGATGACATAGCTTCAACGGTTACTCATATTTAAATTCAAATACAAGAGGGAAGCTCAACTGCTAGTAATGGCATAATGGAGCTACTTGTAAGGAAGCATGATCAGCGATCATGGAGGAGCAGTTCGACGGTTCGAAGTGCAGTTCGAAGGTCATCACTGACGAGTATAAATAGCAGGGCAGCCGCCAGAAAAAAAGGAGGACTCAGATCATACAAATCAGTCATTTACTTCATATATTTTCTTCTCCAGTCTTTTACAGTCTTTAAATACCTGTTCTTTAAATACCTGCACTTTAAATACCCGTACTGCACTTCGATTCATAGGAGTAGTTTCAAGTAGATTCAAGTGGATTGCTATTGTAAACCTCTCCGAGGCTGAGTTTGGACCATTGTAAGTGTTCATTTTAATGAAATACTTCAATTGTTTTTCATATTACTGTTATTCCTTTTAATTTCTCCTAAGTCAAGCCACCAGTAAAAGTCCTCTTCATTGAGGCTGAAAGAACTAAAACACAATCGTCTGGCAATTGGTTGGCAATCACAATTTCTGTAAGGACTGATTGATCCTTGCTGGCACGCTCACATTTACAAAAATACCCTTCGAAAAGCCAAAAAGCCAACATATATTTTTGGCACGCCCAGTGGGACCTAATTAAAAATGGCTAGAAGAAGACGACAAGGAGAAAATGAACGCATGGAAGAAGGCGTGGAAGGAGAGGTAGAAATACCAAATCTAGAGGATAATGTGGTAACACATCCTGTGGAAACTCCTATATTGTCAGAACCTATGGTCGAACAGACCAGTACTTCTGGACAAGAACCATATGTTCATATTATTGGACGAAACCAAGGAATTGGACCATCCACTGTGCCATTTACTCAACCAACAAATCCATGGGATGGTTTAGTAGATGCCATGGGACAACAATTAATGAACACAATGGAAAGGTGGGCAACATCCTTTTTGGATCGAATGAATAACCACCAACCAACAAACACAAGACACACGGAGGAAGTTGTAAATGTCCCCCAACAAAGATTGGCTAGAGAAAAACAGCCTATGCAAGTTAATAGACATTCTAATGGTCAAACTAGTACCCAAAACTTTGAAAGACCATCACCTCAGTCTTGGTATGAACCCATTTCAAGGCCTATAGCAGGCCAAAATGCCTCAGTACTTAATAATGAAGCCACACAGGTTGGTGGATCTGGCCAAGTACAAGAAACCGGCATGAGAATGGTTACAAATCCCATGTTCGAAGCCATACCTGGCACAAGGGGGTACACTAATCCCTTATTCGAATTTACACCCGGGGGGTTGGAAGGTTTTCCTACAAATGGCAGAGACACAACACCTGTTCCAGCACCTTTTGCAGGTCCTTTCGCAGGTCATGCTCAAAGAGGTTACCCATACCCTCAACAGCAACCTGCACCGCAAGGACAACCAGCCCCAAATTTACCACCGTATGGACCAAGAGGACCACAAGCACAAGTTTGTCCACCAAATCCTGTGTTTGCCCCTCCAGTAGTGGTTCAGCAGGCACAAAATATGGTCCCTAGAGACCAGATTGCTGATATTGTTAGGGAGATATGTGGACCAATGGCTCGGGGGGTCCAGACTCCTATATACAGAAAACCATACCCAGAATGGGTAGATAGGGTACATGAATACCCAAGGGGATTTAGGATACCAGATTTTACCCTTTTTTATGGGACTGGAAATCAATCAACGATAGAACATATTGCTAGGTTTGCTGCTCAATGCGGTGAATTTACTAACCATGGCTATATGAAACTGAGATTATTTCCAAATTCCCTAACGGGGGGAGCATTTGTATGGTACATCAACCTTACACCTGGCTCCATTCAAAATTGGCAACAAATGGAAGAGGCATTTCATGCCCAATTCTTCCAATCAGAGCCAGAAGTATCTATGGCAGATTTGGCTAGATTGAGTCAAAGGCCTGAAGAAAAGGCTACTCAGTTTGTTGCCAGATTTAAAAGGGCTCGAAATAAATGTAGAGTCATCCTGCCAGAGCCAGAATTCGTCAGATTGGCTCAAAATGGTTTAGAATTCAGGCTTCGAAAGAAGTTTGATTCAACTGAGTTCAGAGATTTGGTCGAACTGACCTATAAGGTGTCTCGATATGAAGCATTATTAGAAGAGGAACAAGATCGAAATAATGTATCATATAAGACATATTATAGAGATCCTAATTATGAAATAGATGCAGCAGAGATTGTAGGCAAAGAACCTGTAATCTGTGAAGCATTAATTCATAAGGATACAACTATAGACCAGCAGTTTAAAAAGAAAGACTTTCACAGAAAATACTCTTTCGATTTAACAAAAGCAGATGACATCTTTGATCATTTGCTCGCGGCTAATTTCCTTAAGTTACCTAAAGGAGTAAAACTACCATCTCCAGATGAACTAAAAGGAAAAGTATACTGTAAATGGCATAATTCTTGGTCTCACTCGACTAAAAACTGCATTGTTTTTCGAGACAGGATCCAAGAACAGATTCGAAAAGGAAGTTTGAAGTTCTCAGCTAAAACAGAAAAAGCCATGGGAATTGACAGTGATCCCTTTCCAGAAGTTGGAGAGGCAGCAGCCAATGTCATTACATCAGACTTCCAGAACTTGTCCTTGACAGAATTGGAGGAAGTCAATGTGCAGATGCATGTTGCTAATCAAACCAACATCAAGAAGAATACTAGAAGCCCACCAGTTATTGAACAAGGTTTCTTGCACCAGAGGGAACACTCTGATGAAGAATCACTAGATGATGATTCTTTAGAAGTAGCGGTGATGCAGAGAATGTGCCCCAGGTGCAGACTCAGTTACAAGTGGTTGAAGGGGCTTCCAACTGATGGGAAGCAATACTACAGGGATGTTCAGAGACATCCTAAGTCAACCAATGCTTACAACAAAAGGCCATATCCGGCTAGTGATAGGCAGAGACCACCAGTGGTTGAGCCTGTGGTGAACAGAATGCATGACAAAGGCAAGAAGCTCTTGCATGAATCCAGGCCACATAACTATTATAGAATGGAGAGTAGCCATTCTGAAAGAAAACTGGAGAGAGGTTCAGTTCATGGAATCAAAGCCAGAGATTGGCCCCCTAGACCAGTTTCACGCAGGACAGAAAATGGTCACCCTTATCGAAGGTCTGAATCAGATTCAAAACATGAGGACAAAACCAAGCACTTACTTTCACGGCCAGTTTCGAAGATGGCTTCGAAGGTGGAAAAGGGCAGATCAGCGTCTGAATCAGCAAGTTCATGGGTACCTGGAGTCCCAGACTGGTTTGTAATGCAAAACAAACCTAGAGAATTGCCTGTTCGATGAGATGTTGTAAACCAAGGCAGGATGATCAGGCCTCCTATGGTGGCTCCGAATAACTGGGTGCTGCTTAAACACCCAAAGACAAGGGAACCAGACATGGTCCCAGTCATCTCAAGATCATAGAGAAGAAAAATTCAGCGCAGGTACACCCAGTATCAGAAAGATCTGAAGGAAAGTGGAGGAAATTCTTCACCAGTCAAAACGGAAGGAAGAAAGAACCCAAAGTCAGGCTATGCTCCAAAGCCAGTTCCACAGAGCAAAGTGGTCTGCAGCCGAGAACAGTTGGTCAAGGTTCATTCTGAACTAAAAACCAGAGAGAATGCTAGTTTGGTAGGGTTGGAGAAAGCTCTGATGGAGACAGATAGCGAGACCAAAGAAGAAATTAGCATAAGCCAGAAGAAAGAGGTCGTGGAGGAAGAGATGTTCGAAGCCTTCATGGCTGAGCAAACGTTTCTGACTGAAGAGCCAGTTGAGAAAGATCCTTCGAAGGGATCAGTTAGCAATGAAATACCAGAATGCATCATGCAGGATGTTTCTGAGGGAGTCGACCAAAGTAACCAAGAGAGGGAACAAGTACAGACAGCCATCCAGTTTGGCTCGTTTCCCCCAGTATCAGTGAACATGGTACACATACTACCACAGGAATTCCAAGCTGGAGATGAAAAACAAAAGGGGCAGGAAGCTGATCCAGTTCAGATCTCTAGTGAAGACTCGCAAGCAAGTATGGTGCAAGATAATTTCGAAATGGTTACCCCGATGGAAGATGAATATGAAAGTGAGGAAGTGGTAAGCATCAATCCATCGTATCCATTTGAGTACCCCTCGGATTCGATGACGCAGCACGTCAGGCCTTTGTACATCAAGGCTTTCTTTGATGGGATACAGCTGAACCGAGTCCTGATAGACAATGGGGCAGCAGTAAACCTACTCCCGAAATCTTCTTTGAAGAAACTAGGAAAAAAGAATCCCAGGTTGATACCAACCAGCACAACCATTGCTGGTTTTGCTGGAGATAAGCAAATGGCTCAGGGGATTCTACCCATTAATTTAAGTGTGGGAACCAGGGATTGCATGACAGCATTCTTCGTAATCGACAGTAATGCTAAATATAATGCTTTGCTTGGAAGGGATTGGATCCACACTAACAAATGTGTGCCTTCTTCTTTACATCAGAAAATCATGATGGCTGTAGGCAATGGAGAGACAGAGGAAATCGATGCAGATCCTCAACCCTTCATAGCCTGTGCAGACTTTGCGGAGGCTAAATTGTATATTGAGGGAGTGACACCGCTCAGTATACTGATGAAATATGACAGTTCAGCCGAAGTGACGGCTGATGAGGAGGTGACACACCTGAAGCACTTAGTCCAAGAAAGTGCTGATGAAGAGGTTGTCCTTAAAGATGACAATGATGCCTGGTTATAGGCAAAGAGAGGAACCACAAGAAGCCAAGTCCTTGGCTTTGATTAAATTTTCAGCATTGGATATAAAAGCAATAGTCCAGAAAGTTCAGGAGCAAGAAAGAGAGGCCATGATAATTGGCTGCAAACAGCAGCAGCAACAGGCTAGAGTCTTGGCTCTTGGTAAGTACTGTGCCTTGGACATTGAAACAAAAGTCCAGGAGATACAGGAAGAGGAAGCCTTGTGGACAGATTTTGTCTATGAGGAGGAGGGCAGAGATATTGAATTGAAGAACTTGGGGGCAGAACCAAGCTTGAAGATCACTTCAAAGGTAGAAGAAACCAGAGGGAGTTCTCATGCACAAGACCCTTTAGAAGAAGTAAATCTAGAGGAAGGTTCTGTACAACAGCCCACTTATATAAGTGCTTGTTTGAATGCTCTGGACAGAAACCAACTATTGGTTGTTCTGAAGAAATACAAAGATTGCTTTGCATGGTCTTATAATGAACTACCAGGATTGGATAGGTCATTAGTGGAACATAGGCTCCCCATGAAGCCTAATTTCAAGCCTTACAAGCAGAAACCAAGGAGGATGAGTCCAGAAGTAATTCAGAAGGTTAAGGAAGAGATCCTTAGACTCCTCAAGGCAGGTTTTATTAGAACAGCCAGGTATGTCGAGTGGCTATCTAATATTGTGCCTGTAGTCAAGAAGAATGGCAAAATGAGGGTATGTATCGATTTCAGAAACTTAAATCTGGCGACCCCCAAAGATGAGTACCCTATGCCTATAGTGGACTTGCTGGTAGACAGTTCAGCAGGTCACCAAGTCTTGTCAATGATGGATGGGCATTCCGGCTATAACCAAATCTACATTGCAGAGGAAGATATCCACAAGACAGCATTCAGATGTCCTGGGAATATTGACACCTTTGAATGGGTTAAAATGCCATTTGGTCTAAAGAATGCTGGAGCTACATATCAAAGAGCCATGAACACTATCTTTCATGACCTCATTGGAGGGTATTTAGAATGTTATATTGATGACATTGTGGTTAAATCCCAATCCATGGAAGAGCACCTGTTTCACTTAGAAGCAGCCTTTGAAAGAATGAGAAGGTTCAAATTAAAGCTCAACCCTCTTAAATGTGCCTTTGGCGTATCATCTGGAAACTTCTTGGGTTATGTGGTACACAAGAAAGGAATACAGATTGACCATAACAAAGCCAAAGCCATCATTGCAGCCAGGCCTCCATCAAGTAAGAAAGAATTGCAGAAGTTCCTTGGACAGGTTAACTTTCTTCGAAGGTTTATTTCTAACACTGCAGGGAAAACTAAAGTATTTTCTTCCTTGTTAAGGCTGAAAGCTGAAGAAGAATTCGTGTGGTCAGCAGAGCATCAAATTGCTTTCGAAGGTATCAAAGCCTACTTGGCTAACCCTCCAGTGCTGATGCCACCAAAGGGGAACAAGCCCTTGAAGTTGTACATAGCTGCAGCAGAGGATTCATTGGGAGCCTTCTTGGCTCAAGACAACGAAGAAGGCAAAGAGCAAGCTATTTATTACCTTAGTAGGTTTTTAAATTCTTGTGAATGTAAATATTCAGCTGTTGAAAAGCTATGTCTTGCTTTATATTTTGCTGCAATAAAATTGAGATATTATCTTTTGCCTACAACTGTCCTGGTGATTGCAACCACAGATTTGGTTAAATATATGTTATCTAGACCAATGTTGAGGGGAAGAATTGGCAAATGGATACTTGCCTTGTCAGAATTTCATTTAGAATATGTCCCTCAAAGGGCAGTAAAAGGGCAGGTTTTAGCCAATTTTTTGGCAGATCATCCATCTCACACAGAGAGCCAGGAGATAATGGAGCTTGGTATGGCTAATGTTGAGCCATGGCAGATGTGGTTTGATGGGTCGAAAGCCAATGGTTTAATTGGAATTGGTGTTGTAATAAGATCTCCACAAGGGGTAGAAACCACACATGGTTTCAGAGTAGATGAAACTACATGTTCCAATAACCAGGCTGAATATAAAGCCTTAATTGTGGGACTAGAGATTCTTATTGAATTACAAGTACATGCAGTTGACATATTTGGAGATTCTCAATTGGTGGTTAACTAAGTGAAAGGAATTTTCAAGTGTCAAAGCATAAGTATCTTGCCATATTATGTTGTTGCATTACATTTGCTTTCTCAGTTTCAAATAGCAAATGTAACCCATGTTCCAAGATTCTTGAACAATAGAGCCAATGATGTGGCTCAGAAAGCTTCGAACTTCAAGAGAAGGGATAATACCCAAAGGGACATAAGCCAAACAACATATCAGAGATTAATACAACCTTTGAATAAAAGGAACGTGATCTTGGAAGTCAATCATAATGACTTACAAGAACAAGATTGGAGGCATCCAATAATGCAGTACTTGGCTGGTCCATCTTCGAAGGCCAGTAGAAAAGTCAAATTGCAGTCTATGCAATATATGATATATGGTAATGCTCTCTACAAAAGGGGGGGAGATGGCTTATTGTTAGAATGCCTAGGCCCGAAAGAAGCATTAACAGCCATGGCTGAGGTTCATGAAGGCATCTGTGGTGCTCATCAACCTGGTGTAAAAATGAGGTGGTTGCTTCGAAGGCATTCCTATTATTGGCCAACCATCCTTAAAGACTGCATAGAATATGCAAAGGGGTGTCAGGCATGTCAAAAGCATGGCACAATAAGGCACGTGCCCATAACTGACCTACATGCAGTAGTGAAGCCTTGGCCATTCAGAGGGTGGGCCATGGATATGATGGGAAAAATACACCCACCTTCTTCGAAACATCATTGTTTCATTCTAGTGGCTACTGATTACTTCACTAAATGGGTCGAAGCTAAGCCATACAAGGCTGTAGACCAAACAGAGGTTATTGGTTTTATTAAAGATTTGATCCATAGATTTAGCATCCTGCAAACCATAACAGTTGATAATGGAACTGTGTTTGATGGGAAGATGGTGAAGTCTTTTGTGGCAGAATTTGGAATTAGTCTTATTAATTCCACACCCTATTATGTACAAGCTAATGGTCAAGCTGAGTCATCCAATAAGTCTTTGAAAAAAGGAATACAAAAGGTTATGGATGACAATCCCAGGGATTGGCATAACCTATTGTTGGATGTTCTGTGGGCATATAGAACCTCACCGAGGTCAAGCACAGGAGTCACTCCCTATGCCTTAGTGTATAGACATGATGCAGTCTTACCAGTAGAGATTAATGTTAAATCTTTGAGAGTAAGATGTCAAGATCAATTGAATCCTGAACAATACCATCAAAGTATGTGCTTAGAATTAGAAGGCATAGATGAAGCCAGAATTTTGGCATTAAATAGCATTCTTTTTCAAAAGAAGAAAGCAGCCAAGAATTATAATAAGAAAGTCAAACACATTAGCTTTGATGAAGGTGATTTGGTATGGAAAACAATACTCCCAATTGGGATTAAAAGCCATAAGTTTGGCAAATGGTCACCTAATTGGGAAGGACCATATCAAATTCATAGGGTTCTGCCTTTTGGAGCATACCATTTAAGAAATTTGAATGGTTATGTACATCCCAAAAAGATTAATGGCAGATATTTAAAACCTTATTTTCCAACCATTTGGGAAACACAAGGGATAGAGTGAACACCATATGCAAAAACACAAGCTTGCTCAAATGATATACAAAATATTGTGCTTTCATAAAGAATCAAGTACATTGTGCCACAAATTGGCCCAAAAATCATTACAATGCTTTAATTGGTTTTGTACAATAGCTTTCCTATTGCTAAGAGAAGGAAATAATTGAATAGCCACAGCCATGTCTTCTTTTCGATCAGCCAGCCCTTGATTGGTGATGTGCAGTTTCTTATCAGTTCGAACCAAGGCTTGGTTTACTGCGGCTAACTCCTCCTCAAGCTGAGCTTTCTTCTCCAGAAGTTGGACTCGAAAGTGGGAGGCAAAAGAGTGTTGTTCTTTCAGAGTTGATACTTCAGTATGCACTTGAGAAACAAAACTCTGGTCCTTAGCCAGCTTCTCATCCGCAGTCTTAGCAGCATGGCAAATGTTGAGATAAAAATCAATAGTAGCTGCAGCCTGAGATAGATGACTTGAGACACTCATGGCAGACTGCTCAGCAATATTACAGCATTGAAGGAACCCATTCCTGATGATAGGCCTTTGTAAAGCCTCGAAGGGGATCCTTGAAAAAGAAGTCAACAGTTGCAAACATGTGTCCAAATCTACTGAAGGTGCAAAAGGCTTGTTGCTGGAGGAAGGAGAACTCTTGAAGATTTCCAGTAGGGAGTCAGCCAAGGCTAATGGCTCAGCTTCAGCAGTAGAGGTGGGAGAGGTAGAAGGTATGTCAAAGAGACTAGCTAGTCTTCCTTCAAAAATGTCTACCTCGTCCCTTGACATGAAGGGCATAGAGAGTGTTATGGTGGAGGACACAAAGGGTTGCATAGGGATGGGAGAAACGGATGAAGCATCTTTGGCAGCCTCTATGGTCTTGGCCACCAGCAAATCAAGTGAAGAGGGGCTGGAAGTGGGCATTGGTGATGAGCCATGAATTGAAGAGCTACTAGTGTCCTCTATGGGAGAATCAACTGCCACTGGGGATGGAGCAGCAGTTGGAGTTTCTGTAAAGGACGGAAAAAGAGCAAGGCTCGAAGGAAAAGTAGACTGAGGTAGGTCACGAGCCAAAAAAGGGAGGTATGGCTTTAATCCAAGAAGAAGAGATGCAGGAATACTGGGACTTAAGGAAGGTACGTCAAATATAGGCTTTGGAAGTGGAAGTACGATTCGAATAACCCTGACATTCTGCATTTGATCAACCTCAACCGAAATTGAGGAAGGCCTCATTGGAAAGGTGAGTGCAGTAGTTGTCGCTGCAAAAGGAAGAAATGCAGAACAATGTTAAACTTCAATACCACAAGCTGACAAAGTAAAAAACAGTAGAGGTATGAAAGAAATTACTTGTTCCAGAGGCACTGGTACTGATGGGAGAACTGCGGAGAGAATAGTGTCCAGCAGTCCGTTGTTTTCCGGCTAGTTCCCTTTGCAATGCATCAGCAGCAGCAGCTCTCTCTCTTAAAATTTGTTGCTGCCGTCTTTTCTCAGCCCTTTCAAAGACGACTATGGCTTTGGAATGTTCTCGTTCCACGGCCTTGGTGGCTGCTTCATGAAGGGGATCTTCAATCAAGGCAGTAGCTGAAGCAGTCATTTTCCTTCTCTTTCCTATTGCTTGGGCAATTGTCTCAGAATCAGAATCCTCATCAAAGTTGGAAGGGGAGATATCAAACTCAGAAGAAGAGACAGTAATCTTTCTTCTCTTTTTTCTTTGAATTGGCATTGTCTGCTCCTCAATTGTTTTCTCAGCTCCTTCAGCCTGAGGTTCGGATTCCTTAAAAATAACCTCCTCCTCTACTTCCCTAATGGTTGTCTCTTCTTGGGACAAATCAATCATCCTTTTCCTCCTCATCAAGGGTGACTCATGCTCTTGATCTTTTGCATCTTCTTTTCCTTCTTCTTGCACCTCAATTGTTTTCTTCTCAGGCTCAAGCAGTCTCTGCTTCTTTTGTTTCTGATCACCTTCAACTAAATAAACTTCCATATTACTCACCCACCAACTCTGATATCTCTTCAAAAAGGTGCCTTGAGGAATGAAAGGGATGTACTCAAAAGTGGCTAGATCATCCATAAACTTGAAGGTTGCCTCTTCTAGCCTTGACTTTCGAACCTTCAAATCTCTCTTGGTCAGAGTTAGGTTGGTGTTGCTGCAGAGAGGTATTGGAACTCCTTGTGTGAGGCCAAATTGTCTAGCAAATTGAGCAGGACAATAAGGCTCAGCTATGCATTTATAGGCTCTGGGGTTGGTGGTCCCAATAAACAGTTCTCTAGGGATCAGTAGGGAAGCCCACATATCTTTGTGAATAGGCAAGGCACAGAGCCTGTCACTGAGGAAGTGGTTCAACCAGGCTGGACCTATGCTAGCTTCGAAGGGACGGAAACGGTGATCAGGTAGAGCAGCTGGTAGTTGATGAAAGAAGGAGAAATAAAAGGCAAAAGTAGCTGGATAAAGTGAAGCATTGGCTAGTTTTATGCCATGAGTAAGAGAGTGTAGCCCAGAAAATTTAAGACATTTGGATTGTAGTTCAGTAAAATAGGCAAAGAGCCAAAGCTGAAGGATCCAAAATGGTCCCCCTTGATTAGCATCTAAGGGTTTCTCACAAAAGAGAGAACAAACTCTATATACATGACCCAAAATGTATGGGGCTAAGGCTACTCTTCTCTGCAAAACCAAGGCTTTGGCAAGAGGAGCAAATTCAGGCATGATTCTTTGGGAGGAGGTGCATAAAAGAAATTTGCAAAGCCAATATAATAAAAAGGAAAAGAATTCCCTATCAGTTACTGGACCTACTCTTTTGTTCTCGGCTCTAACAAAATCACTGTAAGATGAATTAAGAGAGGGGAGGGAGAAAGGAACTGCTAAGTCAGGAAAATCTGGTGTGATGGGGGTACCAATGGGGGATACTCCTAATAGATGGCAAATATCAAGAACAGTGGGGGCCATCATCCCACATCTGAATTGAAAGAAATTGAAGACGGGGTTCCAAAAGTACAAAGCAGTAGGAACTAGGAAAGGGTCCTCTGAGATAGTTACCCTAGATAGTCGAAGGGCATCGAGGAGGCAGAGCTCTTGGAGATCCAGTGTCTTAGCAGGAATGATCCGATCATACCATTCTTGCCATTCCGGTCTTATCGTGGGCCAGCATCGATGAGGATGATTGCTTTTCCAGTTCTTCCAGTCAAGGCCACCTTCATAAAGGAGACGTTGGTCCACCAGACGCGGATAAAAGGTTGGGAGCTCAGTAAGGACTTCCTTAAAAATTGGTCCGAGCACGTAGTTCTGCTGCTCATGATGACGAGGGACGAAGATACGCCCATCGATAGCGCTTTTCTCTCCAGCCTTGTACTTCTCACATTCTGCGTCAATAAGCCTCTTCAAAGCTAAAGATGAGCCCACACGCTCTGGGGCTGGCACTTTTGGTGAAGAAGAAGCCATTGATGATACACTCTTCAGAAGATGAAGACCGAAGCAAAGAGGAACCAGTAGAGAGAAGGGTTTGTAAAAGGCAAGAGATTTCGGAACATGAAACGAGAGGGTTTTTGTGTCCGAAATTATACCCCGCGAGTCGTTAAGTACTAAAAGTACGAATGCGAGGAATCTCTTCCAATATTGATAGTTTTGGAGGGAAGAGCTTATTCCGGGATTGGGGCCAGCTTCGAAATGAAATATTTGGCTTCGAAGACAAGATGTTGGCGCCAAAAAAATTAAATAACAACGGCTTCGAAATACATAAGCCGGCTTCGAAGCCTATTATATGCGTAAAGGTGCTAAATTGCTTGATTATTGGTCTATTTCAAAGGGTTTAAAGACCTGTTTAGGGATTATGAATCAAAGTAACGACCTTCGGAGCAAACCCTAATATTCTCTGAGTATGAGAAACACTGTTCAAAGCATCAAAACCAATTGTTGGTTTTTTATACATATTACTCTTCGAGAGAAAAAAAAATGGTCAATTTGAAATTGATTGATTATATTAACCATGACCATATGTTGGTTGTAATTGGTTTTGAGGAGTATTATTGTTAAAATTTAAAGCATTAATTCCAGACGATATCGGCCAGAATTGTCAATTTTACTCCATAAATTGGAATAAGACATGTTGGTTCTTTTAGTACTTCATTAAACAATTGACTCGAAGGATGAGATTGTTCAATTCGAAGTTATGAGTTAGCTTTTAGAGATAAAAGGAAACAGAGTCAAACAGTGTTAAGTACAGAAAGACTTTGTTTATATTAAAGCCAAGACGATTACATTAAGTGACCCTATCTGGGTACAAATTCAAGTTCATAAAAATAAGGAATAGAATAAATAACAAGGTCATGAAATTTTGTCCAGCAATGGTCAATAAATTTCTGTTCTTTCTTTATTATTTCTTCTATCTCTTTTAAATGGCTGCATAAGCTGATGAGCTCTCACTTCATAATAGAGTTCTTCAGCCTTTGTTTCGAAAGCCTCTTCCCTCGATTTTTGTTCCAATTCATCCATAACCAAATTGTCCCAGTACGCAGAATCTTTATTCTTGAAGTCATCGAACTCTTCGATAAAATTTTCTGCTTCATACTGGGCATGAATTCAGAGAGATAAAAGTTGATCCAGAGATTGGATGGTGATCTTAGAATTCCGATGCCAGTAGAGGAGCACCGGAAGTTGATCTAGGAACATGTGAAGCTCTGCTTGGGCAAGAGGGTTGAGGACACAACCCCTAGTCAGGACATCACAAGCCCATTGAAAGTTCTTAAGAGGAATGTCATCCTCAAGAACATTGAAGGGCAGGTGGGAGAAAGCCGCGAGCAGAAGTTGAGCTTGCTTTCGCTCGGCTGGAGAAGGGGGTGACGGAGGTTGGTAAGGTGGAAAAACTTTGTCCATTGGAAGGGCAAGTCTTAGTTTCTCTGTCCAGGAAAGAATGAGAGAAGGAGGAGGAGAAGATGGTCTTGCTTCGGAAGATGGAAAGGGAATAGATGGCTCTGCTTCAGAAGATAAAGGGGAGGGAGCAGATGTTTCTATCTCAGAAGATGCAGAAGAAGGTGTGGATGCCTCTATCATGGGAGATGGCACGGGAGCAGAAGGAACAAAGGCATTAATATAATCAAGCCAATCAGAAGAACAAATCTTCGCCTTCTTGGCTAAGAATGAAGGGCTGTACCCTTGTGCTTCTTCTGGGCGCTGGGCAGGGTGCATTATCTTTGTAGGCATGGAAGAAGTATACCAAGCCACAAGCAGAGTCTCTTCCAAGCTACGTCGAAGGTCAATGGGCACGTAAGGATAGACCACTGAGCTTCGAGCGTAGGAGGGAAACTCCAAGGGGTCAGTAAACTCAACAAAATGGTGATTGATTCGCTCCCTTAGATCATAAGTCTCAAGAGTTGACCAGCTTGTCCAGCCAGAAGCCCCAGAGGGTGAAGAGGTTACAGCTTCATCCCATGCAGAGGTCGGTGAAGAAGAGGTTCCTAAGTTCATATTTGCAACTTGTCGAAGCAAAGGCTTGAGAGTAGTTCGGTCAAAATACAAAGGGAGCTTAGGGGAAGAACTCCTTGTATCTGTAAGTTTGTAAACCAAGGGATCAAAGGCAATGTGTTCGTAGTCCAAAGGTTTATAATCTGCAAAAGCCTCCATTACCTGAATAGAGAAGGGCGGGTAAAGGTGGCTAATGAATGCGTTGAGGTTCTTTCGAGGGGGAACAACATCACTCAAAGGCTCTTCATATGCTTGATCAGTAGAAAGGGAAGTTGATGCAGCCATGGCCTGTTCGAATACTAAGGTATTGGGATGTTCGACGAGTTAATGCAGATGATCACCAAATGGATGACGGTTGTGTTTCCAGAATTTGGACTCCATACACGTTCTAGAGGCGCGGGAAAACTGTAATCCACTAATATCGCCAAGTATTGGGTATATTAGTGCGGGGGGTAATGTTGGCTACATATTTTGTAAAAGCCAGTTACAGTTTGACACGTGGCAGAGTAAGGGTAATAAAGGAACGTTATTCAAGCCTTCAATCCTGATCGTACACGTGGCAATAAATATTGGTTCTCACATGATCTGAGTAACACTAGATCAATAACGGGATGCAAGATGACATAGCTTCAACGGTTACTCATATTTAAATTCAAATACAAGAGGGAAGCTCAACTGCCAGTAATGGCATAATGGAGCTACTTGTAAGGAAGCATGATCAGCGATCATGGAGGAGCAGTTCGACGGTTCGAAGTGCAGTTCGAAGGTCATCACTGACGAGTATAAATAGCAGGGCAGCCCCCAGAAAAAAAGGAGGACTCAGATCATACAAATCAGTCATTTACTTCATATATTTTCTTCTCCAGTCTTTTACATTTCCAGTCTTTAAATACTTGTTCTTTAAATACCTGCACTTTAAATACCCGTACTGCACTTCGATTCATAGGAGTAGTTTCAAGTAGATTCAAGTGGATTGCTATTGTAAACCTCTCCGAGGCTGAGTTTGGACCATTGTAAGTGTTCATTTTAATGAAATACTTCAATTGTTCTTCATATTACTGTTATTCCTTTTAATTTCTCCTAAGTTAAGCCACCAGTAAAAGTCCTCTTCATTGAGGCTGAAAGAACTAAAACACAATCGTCTGGCAATTGGTTGGCAATCACAATTTCTGTAAGGACTGATTGATCCTTGCTGGCACGCTCACATTTACAAAAATACCCTTCGAAAAGCCAAAAAGCCAACAGCTATCCATGTATTTCAAATCGAGTCTCCATGGATACCCATTGGGTAAAGTATCCATTGTCGTTCCTAGTTGTATCCAATATAATGAAATATTTGACAAATCAAAATTCGACATTTGTTAGACACATCATTAAGAGTAGTATTTAAAAGTGATAAATTAGATGTCTAAAGTATTTTTATTTTTCTAATTAGTAAAGGGAAAGTGAAAGGATTATAAGTGTATTTATACCATTAAGGGATCCTATGTGCATTTCAAATTAAGGTATTGAAGACATATATATAGTGGTGTTTTGGGAAGTTAGTAAAAAATTAATTTTTCGATTTTTTGGCTTTTTGGTGGCTTTTTTGGCTTAAAAAGTTGATTTTTGTATTTTTTTGTGTAAAAAAACTAAAAAGCCAAAAAACTTGTTTTTTTAGCAAGTTCCCATATTAGTTAATTATTATATATAGAGAAAAATAAAAAAAAAATATAAGTTGAGATACAAATTACTAAGGCCTCGTTTGACAATCTTCAATTTTAGTAAAAAAGTCAAAAAAGTTATTATAAGTTGTCGCATTACTTTTTCTATTTTTTTGCACATTTTTTCAAAAAAAGTCAAAAAATTACTAAAATAACTTGTTCCCAGCCTAAATATAGTTGAGATAGACGATATGTATTTAGGACTGGTTTGACATCCATAAAAAAAAGACAAAAAGTTAAAAAATTATTTAAAAAATTAAAAAGTTGTTACTATTCACAAAAAAATATTAAAAAAACAAATTAAAAAAAAGTACAAGTCAAGTTTTGGCATAGTAATGATAGTGATGTCTGGTGCTGTCAGAACATACATGTATATATATACATATATGTGCATAAATATTATTGGGGTAAATTACACTGATCTCTCCTGAGGTTTCTAATAAATACAATGACTTCCCTTATAGTTTTAATAATTACAGTAACCTCTCATACTTTGCCTAATATTCTCCAGATTCCCCCATTCTGTCAAATTGGAACAAACGGAATTACTTTTTTTATAGTATAATGACCTTATTGCCCTTCCTTTTAAAATATTAAAAAAATGTTTTTGGATTGGAGGATGTGTTTGGAACAATATTTTTGGATTTATTTTTATAAAATATTAAAAAACGTTTAAGAAAATTTTATTTTTTAATTTTAAATATATAATTTTTATTTAAATATTTATAAGTTTTTTATTTTAAATATTTTATTTTATTTTGTAAATATTTTTATTTTCTTAATTTTAATATTTTAAACTCAAAACACGACTCCACACTAAAATCGTAACCAAACACATAACTCAAAATTCAATTCAAAAATTATTTTCAAACCTCATAACCAAACACATAATTCTAAACTCTACACTACTTTCAAAACTCTACACAGATTGCACTCAAATCGTAACCAAACATATAACCAAAAAATTAAAATATTTAAAAATATATTTGTAAAATAAAATAAAAATCAAATATTTAAAATAAAAATTATATATTTAAAATAAAAATACATTTTTTAAAATTTTTAAATATTTTAAAAAATATAGTACATAAATGTATGAAATATACTACACATTAAAATAAATAAATAAATATTTAAAATATAAAATATTTACCCTAAAAAAATAAATTTCAAAACATAACACAAAACTCTTTTCAAAACTTATAACCAAACTATTTTTTTTTTCTTCAAAACTCATAACTTAAAATATGACTTTACACTCAAATCATGATTCTAAAAATAGTTTTAATTTTTTTTCTTTTAAAATAGAGTTTTGGAAAAAGTTTGGTTTTGATGTTTGCAAAGAGTTTTAAATTGAGTTTTAAGTTTGTGTTTGGTTATGAGTTTTGAAAATAATTTTTAAATTAAGTTTTGAGTATAAACATGTTCCGAAAGAAGATTTTTTTTAGAAACATGTTTGGTTCTCTTTTAGAATCACAATTTCAATTTAAGTGTGGAGTCGTATTTTGAATTATGTATTTTGAATTGAGTTTTGAAAAGAAAAAATTTGCTTGGTTATAAGTTTTGAAAAAAGTTTTGAGTTATATTTTGAAATTTTTTGAAATTATTTCTTTAGGGTAAATATTTTATATTTTAAATATACATTTATTTATTTTAATATGCAGCTATTGGCTACATATTTTGTACAAGCCAATTACAATTCGACGCGTGGCAGAATAAGAGTAATACAGGAAGACTATTCAAGTCTTTGATCCTGATCGTACACGTGGCAGTTAGTATTGGTCATTACGAGATATGAGTAGCAGTGGATTAATAAAGAGATGCAAGTTTATGTGGCTTCAACGGTTACTCACATTTAAATTCAAATTTATGAGGGAAGCCTAACTGCAAGTGATGGCACAGTGGAGCTAATTATAAGGCAACATGATCAGCGATCATGGAGGAGCAGTTCGACGGTTGGAAATACAGTTTGATGGTCATTCTTGAGAAGTATATATAGCAGAGAAGGCCCCAGAAAAAGTCCCAGACTCAGATCCAAAAAATCAATCTTATTCCACTTATTTTCCTTTTGAGTTTTACATTTCCAGTCTTACATTTCCTGCTCTTTATATTCCTGTACTTTAAATTCCTGCACTGCAATTCGTTCATAGGAGTAATTTCAAGTAGTAGATTGTCGCTGTAAACCTCTACGAGGCTGAGTTTGGATCATTGTAAGTTTTTCATTTTAATGAAATGTTTCAATTGTTCTTTATTTAATTGTTATCTTGTTTAATTCTCCAAAATCAAGCCACCAGTAAAAGTCGTCTTCATTAAGGCTAAAAGAACTAAAACACAATCATCTGATAATTGGTTGACAATTAATTTTCTGTAAGGACTAATTGATCATTACTGGCACGCTCGCAATTGCAAAAATAACCTTCGAAAGTCAAAAAGTCAACATATATTTTTGGCACGCCCAGTGGTACCCCAATTGAAATGGCTAGACATAGGAGATAATGAGGAATTGAACGCTTGGAAGAAAGCGTGGAAGGAGAGGTAGAGATACCTAATCCAGAGGATAATGTGATAACACATCCTGTGGAAACTCCCATTTTATCAGAACCTATGGTCGAACAGACTAGTACTTCAGAACAAGTACCATATGTTCAAAATATTGGACGAAACCAAGGAATTGGACCATCCACTGTTCCATCTACTTAGCCAATAAATCTATGGGGTGGCCTAGTAGATGCCATGGAACAGCAATTAATGAACACGATGGAAATGTGGGCAACATCTTTTTTGGATCGAATGAATAACCACCAACCAACAAACGCAAGACACATGGAGGAAGTTTTAACTGTCCCTCAACAAAGATTGGCTAGAGATAAACAGCCTATGCAAGTTAATGGACATTCTAATGGTCAAACTAGTAATCAGAACTATGAAAGACCATTACCTCAGTCTTGGTACGAACCTATTTCGAGGTCTATGGCAGGTCAAAATGCCTCAGTACTTAACAGTGAAGCCATGCAAATTGGTGGATCTGGCCCAGTACAAGAAAATGGTATAAGAATGATTCCAAATCCCATGTTCGAAGCCATACCTGGCACGAGGGGGTTCACTAATCCCTTATTCGAATTTATACCTGGGGGGTTGGAAGGTTTTCCTACAAATGGAAGAGACACAACACTTGTTCCAACACCTTTCGTAGGTCATTTCGCAGGACAGACTCAAAGGGGTTACCCACACCCCCAACAGCAACCTATACCACAGGGACAACCAGTCCCAAATATACCACCTTATGGACCAAGAGGACCACAGGCACAAGGTTGTCCACCATATCCTGTGTTTGTCCCTCCAATAGTGGTTCAGCAGGCACAAAATATGGTCCCTAGGGACCAAATTGCTGACATTGTTAGAGAGATGTGTGGACCGATGGCTCGGGGGATCCAGACTCCTGTATACAGGAAACCATACACAGAATGGGTAGATAGGGTACATGAATACCCAAGAGGTTTCAGGAAATCAGATTTTTCCCTTTTTTATGGGAATGGAAACAATCAACAGTAAAGCATATTGCTAGGTTTACTGCTCAATGCGGTGAATTTACTATTACTGACTATATGAAGTTAAGGTTATTCCCAAATTCCTTGACTGAGGGAGCATTTGTATGGTATATTAACCTGACACCTGGCTCTATCCAAACGTGGCAACAAATGGAAGAGGCATTTCATGCCAATTATTCCAATCGGAGCCAAAGGTTTCTATGGCAGATTTGGCAAGATTGAGTCAAAGGCCTGATGAAAAGGCTACCTAGTTTATTGCCAGATTTATAAGGGCTCGAAACAAATGTAGGGTCATCCTACCAGAGCTAGAATTCGTGAGATTGGCTCAAAATGGTTTAGAGTTTAGGCTTCGAAAGAAGTTTGACTCAATTGAATTCGGAAACTTAATGGAACTGACGTATAAGGTGTCTAGGTACGAAGCATTACTAGAGGAGGAACAAGATCAAAATAATGCATCGTACAAGACATATTACAGAAATCCTAATTATGAGATTGATGCAGCAGAGATTGTGCGGAAAGAACCTGTGATCTGTGAAGCATTAATTCATAAGGATACGACAATTGACCAGCAGTTTAAAAAGAAAGACCTTCACAGGAAATACTCTTTCGATTTAACTAAGGCAAATGACATTTTTAATCATTTTCTTGCGGCCAACTTCCTTAAGTTACCAAAAGGAGTTAAAATTCTATCTCCAGATGAACTTAAAGGAAAAATATATTGTAAGTGGCATAATTTTTGGTCTCACTCGACTAAAAAGTGTATTGTTTTTCGAGACAGGATCCAAGAACAAATTCGGAAAGGAAGTTTGAAATTCCCAGCCAAAGCAGAAAAGGCCATGGGGATCGACAGTAATCCATTTGCAGAAATTGGAGAGGTAGCAGCCAATGTCATAATGCCAGACTTTCGAAGCTTGTCCTTTAAAGAATTTGGAGAAGTCAATGTGCAGATGCATGTTGTCAACCAGACAACTATTAGGAAGGACATTGGAAATCTGCCAGCTATTGGACAAGGTTTCTCACACCAAAGGGAAGACTCTGATGAAGAAGCACTGGATGACGATTCTTTAAAGGCAGCTGTAATGCAAAGGATGTGTCCCAAGTGCAGACTGAGCTACAAATGGTTGAAAGGGCTTCCAATTGATGGGAAACAATATTATAAGGATGTGCAGAGGCGTCATAAACCAACTAATGCTTTTAATAAAAGGGTATATCCATCTGGTGTTAGGCCGCAACCATTGATGGTTGAACCAGCAGCTGATAGAATGCATTCCAAATGCAAGAGGCCTTTATATGAGTCCAAGCCACCCAATTATCACAGAATGGAGAGCAATCATTCTAAAAGAAGACTGGAGAGAGGTTCAGTTTATGGGATCAAAGCCAGAGATTGGCCTCCTAGACCAACCTCATGCAGGACAGAAAGTAGACACCTTCATCAAAGGCCTGAGTTAGGCCCAAAACATGAAGTCAGGACCAAGCAGTGGCCTTCACAGCCACCTTCGAAGATGGATTTGAAGGAAGAAAGGAGCAGTTCAACAGCTGGGTCAGTAGGTTCGTGGGTACCTAGAGTTCCAGACTGGTTTGTGATACAGAACAAACCTAGGGAAGTGTCTACCCAGAGAGATATTGTTGGAAACCAAGGTAGGATGGTCAAACCTTCTTTGGTGGCTCCAAACAATTGGGTATTGCTTAAACACCCAAAAATAAAGGAACCAGATATGGTCCCTGTGACTTCTAGATCACAAATAAGGAAGATTCAGCGTAGGTACACTCAGTACCAAAAGGACTTGAAAGAAAGTGAAGAGAGTTCTTCATGGGTCCAGACAGAAAGAAAGAAGAATCCAAAGTCAGACCATACTCCAAAACCAACTCTACAAGGCAAAAAGGTTTGCAGCAGAGAACAGTTGGTCAAAGTTCACTCTGAACTAAAAGCCACAGAGAGGTCTAGTTTAGCAGGATTGGAGAAGGCATTGATGGAGAGTGATAGCGAAACAGAGAAAGAAGTTGGCTTAGGCTAAAAGAAAGAAATAGTTAAGGAAAAAATGTTCGAAGCCTTCATGGCTGAACAAACATTTTTGGTTGAAAAGCCAGTCATAAAAGACCATTCGAAGGAGTTTGTTAGTAATGAAGTGCCAGAGTGCAACATGGAGGATGCTTCTGGAGTAACTGAATAAGGTGGCCAACAAGAGAAACAGACACAGCCAGCCATCCGATTTAGCTCATTGTCAGTGAATATGGTACACATACTACCGCATGAATTCCAAGCTGGAGATGAGAACCAAGAGGGGCAAGAAATTGACCCAATTCCAGTCTCTAGTAAAGACTCACAAGTGAGTATGGTGCAAGATAATTCCGGAATGACTACCTCAATGGAAACTGAATATGAGAGTGAAGAAGATGTGAGTATTAACCTCTCATATCCTTTTGAGTATCCCTCGAATTCTATGACACAGCATGTCAAGCCTTTGTATATCAAGGCCTTCTTCGATGGGATACAATTGAACCGAGTCTTGGTGGATAATGGGGCAGCAGTGAACTTACTACCGAAATCTTCCTTGAAGAAATTAGGGAAGAGAAACCCCAGGTTAATCCCAACCAACACAACCATTGCTGGTTTCGCTGGAGAAAAACAGGTGGCTCAAGGAATTCTGCCCATCAACTTGAGTGTGGGAACCAGGGACTGCATGACGGCATTCTTTGTGATCGACAGTAATGCTAAGTACAATGCTTTACTTGGCAGAGATTGGATCCACACTAACAAATGTGTGCCTTCCTCTTTGCATCAGAAAATAATAATGGCCTTGGGCAATGGAGAGACAGAGGAAATTGATGCAGATCCTCAACTTTTCATAGCCTGCGTAGACTTCGCAGAGGCCAAGTTGTATATTGAGAGAGTGACACTGCTCAGTATACTGAGGAAACCTGATGGCTGAGCCGAAGTGACGGCTGATGAGGAAGTGACACACCTGAAGCACTTAGTCTAGGAAAGTGCTGATGAAGAGGTTGTCGTTAAGGATGACAATGATGCCTGGTTGTAGGCAAAAAGATGAAGCACCAGAAGCTAAGTCTTTGGCTCTAATTAAGTTTTCAATATTGGATGTAAAATCAATAGTCCAGAAAATGCAGGAGCAAAAGAAAGAATCCATGACTGCAAGCAGAAGCAGCAACAGGCCTGAGTTTTGGCCCTTGATAAATACTGTGCATTGGACATTGAAACAAAAGTCCAGGAGATACATGAAGAAGAAGCCTTGTGGACAGACTTTGTCTATAAGGATGAGGGTAAAGATGTTGAATCAAAGAACTTGGGAGCAGAACACAGCAAGGAGATTGCTTCGAAGCCAGAAAAAATCAAAGAAGGAGCTTCAGTAAGTTCTCAAATACAAGACCCCTTAGAAAAAATAAATTTAGGGGAAGGTTCTGTACAATAGCCCATTTATATAAGTGCTTGGTTGAATGCTTTTGACAGGAACCAGTTGTTGGTTATTCTAAGGAGATATAAAAATTATTTTGCATGGTCTTATAATGAACTACCAGGATTTGATAGGTCATTAGTGGAATATAGGCTCCCTATGAAGCCTAATTGCAAGCCATACAAGCAAAAACCAAGAAGAATGAGTCCAGAAGTGATTCAGAAAGTTAAGGAGGAAATTCTTAAACTACTCAAGGCAGGCTTTATTAGGACAGCCAGGTATGTTGAATGGCTATCTAATATTGTGCCTGTAGTTAAGAAGAATGGTAAAATGAGGGTATGTATTGATTTCAGAAACTTAAATCTAGCAACTCCAAAAGATGAGTATCCTATGCCTATAGTAGATTTGTTGGTAGACAGTTCAGCAGGGTATCAAATTTTATCAATGATGGATAGGCACTCTGGTTATAACCAAATCTGCATTGCAGAGGAGGATGTTCACAAAATAGCATTCAGATGTCCTGGGAATATTGGCACCTTCGAATGGGTTAAAATGTCATTTGGTCTAAAGAATGGTGGGGCTACATATTAGAGGGCTATGAACACTATCTTTCACGATCTCATTGGAGGGTATTTAGAGTGTTATATTGACGATATTGTAGTTAAATCCCAATCCATGGAGGAGCATCTGTTTCACTTAGAAGCAACTTTCGAAAGAATGAGAAAGTTCAAGTTGAAACTCAATCCTCTTAAGTGTGCTTTTGGTGTATCATCTGAAAATTTCTTGGGCTATGTAGTACACAAGAAAGGAATACAGATTGACCAGAATAAAGCCAAAGCCATCATTGAAGCCAGACCTCCATCAAGTAAGAAGGAATTACAAAAGTTCCTTGGACAGGTTAATTTTCTTCGAAAATTCATTTCTAACACTGCAGGGAAAACTAAAGCATTTTCTTCCTTGTTAAGGTTAAGAGATGAAGAGGAATTTGTGTGGACAACAGAGCATCAAATTACTTTCGAAGGAATCAAAGCCTACTTGGCCAACCCTCCAGTGCTAATGCCACCAAAGGGGGAAAAGCCCTTGAAGTTATACATAGCAACAACAGAGGATTCATTAGGAGCTTTCTTAGCCCAAGACAATGAAGAAGGCAAGCAACAAGCTGTTTATTACCTTACTAGGTTTTTAAATTCTTGTGAATGTAAATACTCAGTTGTAGAAAAACTGTGCCTTGCATTGTATTTTGCTGCAATGAAATTAAGATATTATCTTGTACCTACAACTGTCTTGGTAATTGCAACCACAGATTTGGTTAAGTATATGTTATCTAGACCTATGTTAAGGGGAAGAATTGGCAAATAGATACTAGCCTTATCAGAATTTCATTTAGAATATGTTCCCCAAAAGGCAGTAAAAGGATAAGTTTTAGCTAATTTTTTGGCAGACCATCCATCTCAAATAGAAAGCCAAGAGATAATGGAACTTTATATGGCTAGTGTTGAGCCATGGCAAATGTGATTCGATGGATCAAAAGCCAATGGCCTAACTAAAATTGGTATAGTGATTAAGTCACCATAAGAGGTAGAAACCACACATGGTTTCAGAGTGGATGAAATTACTTGTTCTAATAATCAAGCTGAGTATGATGCCTTAATAGTGGGACTGGAAATTCTTATTGGATTACAAGTTCATGTAGTTGACATATTTGAAAATTCTCAATTGGTGGTTAACCAAGTAAAAGGAATTTTCAAGTGTCAAAGTACAAGCATTTTGCCATACTATGTTGTTGCATTACATCTGCTTTCTCAATTTCAAGTAACAAATGTAACTCATGTCCCAAGATTCTTGAATAATAGAGCTAATGATGTGGCATAAAAAACCTCAAATTTCAAGAGAAGGGATAATGCTCAAAGGGACATAAGCCAAACAACATATCAGAAATTAATACCACCCTTAGGTAAAAGGAATGTGGTCCTGGAAGTCAACCAGAATGACTTACAAGAACAACATTGGAGGCATCCAATAATGCAGTACTTGACTGGCCCATCTTCGAAGGCCAGTAAAAAAATTAAATTGCAATCTATGCAATACGTGATGTATTGTAATGCTCTCTACAAAAGAGGGAGAGATGATTTATTACTGGAATGTTTAGACCTAAAAGAAGCATTAACAGCTATGGCTGAGGTTCATGAAGGCATCTGTGGTGCTCATCAGCCTGGGGTGAAAATGAGATGGTTACTTCGAAGGCATTCCTACTATTAACCAACTATCCTTAAAGACTGCATAGAATATGCAAAAGGTTGTTAAGCATGTCAAAAGCATGGCACAATAAGGCATGTGCGCATAACTGACCTGCATACAGTAGTGAAGCCTTGGCTATTTAGAGGATGGGCCATGGACATGATGGGGAAAATACACCCACCTTCTTCGAAGCATCATTGTTTCATTCTGGTGGCCACTAATTACTTCACTAAGTGGGTCGAAGCTAAGCCATACAAAACTGTAGACCAAACTGAGGTCATTGGATTCATTAAGGATTTCATCCATGGATTTGGTATCTCACAGACTATAACTGTTGATAATGGGACGGTATTCGATGGGAAAATGGTGAAGTCTTTTGTGGCAGAATTTGGAATTAGCCTTGTTAATTCTACTCCCTATTATGCACAAGTCAATGGTCAAGCTGAATCATCCAATAAATTGATGTTTGTGGGCTTATAGGACTTCCCCAAGGTCAAGCACATGAGTCACTCCTTATGCCTTAGTATATGGGCATGATGCAGTGTTACCTGTGGAAATTAATGTTAAGTCATTAAGGGTAAGATGCCAAGACTAGTTAGATCTCGAGCAATACCATCAGAGTATGTGCTTGGAATTAGAAAGTATAGATGAAGTTAGGATTTTAGCATTAAATAGCATTCTTTTTCAAAAGAAGAAAGCAGTCAAAAACTATAATAAAAAAGTCAAATACATTGGCTTTGATGAAGGTGATTTGGTATGGAAAACAATACTCCCAATAGGGATTAAAAGCCATAAGTTTGGCAAATGGTCACCTAATTGGGAAGGACCATATCAAATTCATAGAGTTCTGCCTTTTGGAGCATACCATTTGAGAAATTTAAATGGATACATACATCTCAAAAAGATTAATGGCAGATATTTGAAGCCTTATTTTCCAACCATTTGGGAAACACAAGGAATAAAGTAAATATTAAGTACAAGAACACGAGAATACTCAAATAATAAATAAGAATTTGTTCTTCATAAAAAGTTGAATACATTCTGCCATAAATTGGCCCAGAAATCATTACAATGTCTCAGTTGTTCTTTTACAATGGATGTTCTATTCTTAAAAGATGAGAGTAACTGGATGGCTATAGTCATTTCTTGCTTTCGGTCAGCCAGTCCTTGGTTGGTGATCTGTAGTTTGGTGTCAGTTCGGATTAAGGCCTGGTTCACTGCAGATAGCTCCTCCTCAAGTTGAGTTTTCCTCTCCAGTAGTTGAGTTCGAAAGTGGGAGACAGAAAAATGTTGTTTCTTTAATTCTGATACCTCAGTATGCACTGTGGAAACAAAGCTCTGATCTTCAACCAATTTCTCCTCTGCAGCCTTGGTAGCATGGCAAATGTTGATATAAAAGTCAATGGTAGCTGCTGCCTGAGATAAATGACTTGAGACAGTCATGCCAGATTGCTCAACAATCTTGCAGCACTGAAGGAAGCCATTTCTTATTATAGGTCTCTCTAAGGCCTCGAAGGGAATCCTCGAAAAAGATATTAATAGCTCCAAGCAGTTATCCAAGTCTATCAGAGGTAAAGAAGGCTTACTACTGGAGAAAGAGCTCTAAAAAATTTCTAGTAAAGAATCAGCCAAAACTAATGGCTCAGTCTCATCACTGGCCATTGGAGAGGTAAAAGACAAGTCAAAGAGACTAGTTAATCTTGCTTCAAAATGTCTATCTTATCTGTGGACATGAAGAGGGTAGAAAGGGCTTTGGTGGGAGGCACAAAGGACTCCATAGAGATAGGAGAAATGGGTGGAGCATCTTTAGCAGTCTTTATGGTTCTAGCCACCAATAAATCAAGGGAAGAAGGGCTGGAACTAGGAAAAAGTAATAAACTACGAGTTGGAGAGCTGCCAGCACCCTCTTTAGGAGAATCAGCTACCGTCGAAGAGAAGGTAATAGCTGGAGCTTCCTTTGGAGAAGAAGGAAAAGCAAGACTTGAAAGAGAATTAAATTGAGATAGGTCAAAAGATAAGTAAGGAAGATATGGAGTTAAGCCAAAAGAAAGTGATGCAAGAATACTTGGCCTTAGGAAGGGTATAGAAAATATAGGGCCTGGAAGTGGCAGAATTATTTGAATGTTCTCCATATCTTGAGTTTGTTCCACTTCAACTGAAACTGAGGTAGTTCTTATTGGAAGAACAGGCTCAGTAGTTGTTGCTGCAAAAGAATAAGTACAAAGTAATATCAAGCCTCAGTACCTAAAATCTGACAAGGGAAAAATAGTAGAGGCTTGAAAGAAGTTACTTGTTTCAGAAGTGATAACAACAATAGGAGAGCTACGAATGGAATAGTGCTCAGCAATATATTGCCTTCTTACAGTTTCCCTTTGGATTGCGTCAGCAGCAGTAGCTTCATCTCTTAAGAATTGATGCTGTCGTCTCTTCTCAGCTCTCTCAAAAACAATTATGGCCTTAGAATGTTCCTGCTCCACTGCCTTGGCAGCTGCTTCATGAATAAGGTCTTCGACCAAATCAAAAGGGGAGACAGTTATCTTTTTTCTCTTTTTACTTTGTATTGGTGCTACCTGTTCCTTCTCAATTTCTCTTTCTTCAATCTGGGATTCAGATTCCTCATAAATGAGTTCCTCTGCTACTACTCTGGCAGTTGTCTCATGAGTAGGATCTTGAGCCAAATCAGAAGAAGAGACAGTTGCTCTCTTTTTTCTTTGTAAGAGTGTCTCTTGCTCTTGAGCTTATTCTTTTTCTTCTTCTGCCAATTGAACTTCAGGTGCTTCCTTGACAGGGTCAGGCAAGAGTTTTCTTTTCTTCTTTTGTTGTTTGCTCCTGAGGAGATGTAAAGCTTGGGTCTTCTGAGGAGAGTCTCCTTGTGAAGCACTCGCACCACCTTCACAAAAGAAGAACAAAGGATAAGGATAAATTATAAAAAAACAAAAGGAGAAGAAACAAGGGTATCTACCTTTCTTAGAAGCAGCCCGAGTAACTCTAGGAGGAGTGGAAGCAGTAGGAGTACACTATGTGGTGACAGGCATAGGAACTGAAGTGGTAAGAGCAGTGAAAGAAGTGGCAACTCCAGCTCCTTTGGGTTTGGATTGGGGCACATCTAGCACCATTAATAAGTCTTGAGGAGCAATGGCCAAGTATACTTCCATGTTGGTCACCCATCAGTTTTGGTACCTCTTCAATGGGTTACCTTGAGGGATGAAAGGGATGTATTCAAAATTGATCAAGTCCTGTATAAACTTCGAAGTTGCCTCTTCTAGTCTAAACCTTCGAACCTTTAAATCTATACTAGTAAGACTCAGATTGGTATTACTGCAGAGAGGTATTGGGACCCCTTGTGAGAAGCCAAATTGTCTAGCAAATTGAGCAGGACAATAAGGCTCAGCAATGCATTTGTAGGCTCTGGGGTTCATAGTCCCAATAAATAGCTCTTTGGGAATCAAAATAGAAGCCCATATATCTTTATGAGGAGGTGAAGCACAGAGCCTATCACTTAGAAAATTCTTCAGCCAAGATGGGCCAATAGTAATGGGTTCGAAGGGACGAAAGCCGTAAGAAGAAAGGGAAGCTGGAAGTTGGTAGAAGAAAGAGAAGTAAAAAGCAAAGGTAGAAGAATAAAGTGAAGCATTGGCTAGTCTCATGCCATGAGTAAGAGGGTTTGGCTCATAAAATTTAAGGCATTTAGACTGTAGCTCAACAAAATAAGCAAAAAACCAAAGCTGAAGTATCCAAAATGGACCTCCTTGATTGGTGTCTAAGGGTTTCTCACAGAAAAGAGAACAAACTCTGTACACATAACCTAGAACATATGGGGCTAAGGCCACCTTTTTCTGTAGGGCAAGAGCTTTGGCAAGAGGGACAAATTCAGGCATAATTCTTTAAGAAGAAGTGCAAAAAAGAAATTTGCAAAGCCAATATAATATGAAAGAAAAGAATTCCCTATCAGTTATAAGGCCCTCCCTTCTATTCTCGGCCTTGACAAAGTCACTGTAGGATGAGTTAAGGGATGAGAGGGAAAAAGGGACTGGTGAGTCAGGATAATCTGGTCCAATGGGGGTACCAATGGGAGACAATCCTAGTAGATGACAAATATCAAGAACAGTAGGGGCCATCATCCCACATCTGAATTGAAAAAAATTAAAAACAGAATTCCAGATGCAAAGGGCAGCAGGAATTAGGAAAGGGTCCTTTGAGATGGTAAACCTGGATAGTCGAAGGGCATCGAGAAGGGAGAGCTCTTGAAGGTCCAAAGTCCTAGCAGGGACAACCCGATCGTACCATTCTTGCCACTCTGGTCTCACCGTGGGCCAGTATCGGTGGGAACGGTTCATCCTCCAGGTACCCCAGTCGAGACCACCTTCGTAAAAAAGACAATGGTCTTCTAAACGTGGATATAACGCTGGGAGCTCAGTAAGAATCTCCTTGAAGATGGGCCCAAGCACATAGTCATGTTGCTCATAACGTCGAGGGATGAAGATACGTCCATTGATGGCGTTTTTCTCACCGGCCTTATACTTTTCACATTCTGCCTCAATGATCCTTTTTAGGGTTACAGACGGGCTCGCGCGCTCTACAACTGGTACTTTCAATGAAGAAGAAGCCATTGATTGAAAGCTTTCTTAAAGGATGAAGTTGGGAAAGAGAGTAGAGAGTCAGTAGAAATAAAGGGTTTGTGTGTTAGACGAGCGAGTGATTTCAAAACACGAAATAAAAGGGTTTTAACAAAACCTTTGTGTCTGAAAAATGTATCGCGTAATTCGTTAAGTATTAAAAGTACAAATACGAAGAGTTTCCTTTAATATTGATACTTTTGGAGGGAAAAACACATCCCGATGTTGAGGCCAGCTTCGAAGTATAGTATTTGGCTTCGAAACCAGACTTTGGTGCCAAAAGTCAAATAATAAACGGCTTCGAAACTGAGAAGCCAGCTTCGAAGTACATTTCATACCTGTGGATGTAAGAATGCTCAAGTATTTGTTTATTTCAAAGGGATTAAAGACCTGTTTTAGGTTTCTTAAATGAGAGTGATGTCCTTCAAAGCAAAACTTGAGACTCCTTAAGAATGGGAATTGGTATTCGAAACATCAAAATCATTAGTTGGTTTATACATATATACAAAAAGAGATTGTCTTTTCGAACTAAAACAATACAACCCTCAAAAGGAGCTTCCATATTTTTGAAAGTATGGACTATTGTTCGAAAGAAAGAAAGACAATTTAAAGTTGATTGATCGTACTAAGCATGGCCATATGTTGGTTATGATGAAAACAAGCGTTAAAGGGTAAGATTGTTAAAATTCGAAGCACTGATTCCAAATAAAATCAGCAAAAATTGTCAACTTTATTCCATAAATTAGAAAAGTTCATGTTGGTTTTTGTAAGTGTTTCGTTTAAAACGATTAAGTCCAGATTCGAAGGATAAGATTGTCCAGTTCGAAGCCCTAAATTTGCTTTTAAAGACAAATGGAGACAAGATGAAACAATACCGAACAAAGAGAAGTCTTAGTTGTATTAAAGCAAAAGCAATTACATTGAATGACCCTCTTTGGGTACAAATTCAAGCTCATAAAAGTAGGGAATAGAATAAATAACAAGATCATGAAATTTGGTCCAACTATGATCAATGAATTTCTGTTCTTTCTTTATTCTATTCTCTATTTCTTCTAGGATTGGCTGCATAAGTTGATGTGCTCTCACTTCATAAAAGAGCTCTTCAGCTTTTATTTCGAATGCTGTTTTTCTCAATCCTTGTTCCAATTCGTCTATATCGAAGTCATCGCAGTACGCAGAATCTTTATTCTTGAAGCTTTCAAATTCTTCAACGAAGTTCTTTGCTTCGTACTGGGCATGAACTCGAAGGGATGAGAGCTGGTCCAAAGATTGAGTAGTGGCCATAGAGGTCCGATGCCAGTGGAGAAGCAATGGAAGTTGGTCCAAAAACATATGAAGCTCTACTTGGGCAAGAGGGTTGAGGACATGACCCCGAGTCAGAATGTCACAAGCCCATCGAAGGATCGTGAGAGGGATGTCATCCTCAAGGACATTAAAAGGCAAGTAAAAGAAGGCCGCAAGCAAAAGTTGGGCTTGCTTCCGCTCAGTTGGAGTAAGAGAAGGTGGAGGCTTATAGGGAGGAAAGACCTTATCATCAGAGAGGGCAAGCTTCAGTCTCTCTGTCCAGTAAGGAGTTAGCGGAGGAGAAGGTATGGAAGTCTCCACTTTAAGAGGAGGAGTAAGAGCAGAAGGAACGAGGGCATTAATCTAATCAAGCCAGTCAAAAGAGCAATGCTTCGCCTTCTGGGCTAAGAACGACGGATTATACCCTTGTGCCTCTTCGGAGCGTCGGGCAGTGTGTACTATCTTTGTAGGCATGGAAGATGTGTACCATGCTACAAGTAGATTCTCCTCCAAACTGCGTCGACGGTCGATAGACACGTAAGGATAGACCACCGAGCTTTGCACGTAAGAAGGGAATTCTAATGGGTCAGTAAACTCGACAAAATGATGGTGGATTCGCTCCCTTAAATCGCAGACCTCAGGTTTTGGCCAACTTGTCCAGTTAGAAGCCCCAGAGGAAGAAGAAGCTGCAGCCTAATCCCATGCAGAGGGTTGTGAAGAAGAACTTCTCATGTCCATGTTGACGATTTTTTGAATCAAAGGATTAAGAGCAGTTTTTTCGTAGTCCAAGGGTGAATCAGAAAAAGAACTTCCCATGTCCATATTTGTAAGTTTCTGAATCAAAAGATTAAGGGCAATGTGTTCGTAGTCCAAGGGTTGATAATTTGCAAAGGCATCCATGACCTGAATATAGAAATGTGGGTGGCTAATTAATGCATGGAGGTTCTTTCGAGGAGGAACAGTATCATCAAATGACTCTTCATGTGCTCGATCAATGGAGGAGAAAGTTGATTCGGCCATAGAAAGTGTATCAGTCTGTTCGAATACTAAGGTGGTGGGAGTGTTCAAAAGATTAAAAGAGAGTTTAATGCAGGTGATGAATGACAGTTACATTTCTGGGAGAATGCAAAGCCCATGCACGTTCTAAGACGTGGATAAAAGACCTTGATCCACTAATATCACAAAGCATTGGGTATATTAGTGCAGGGGGTAATGTTGGCTACATATTTTGTACAAGCCAATTACAATTCGACGCGTAGCAGAATAAGGGTAATACAAGAAGACTATTCAAGTCTTTGATCCTGATCTTATACGTGGCAGTTAGTATTGGTCATTACAAGATCTGAGTAGTAGTGGATTAACAAAGAGATGCAAGGTGATGTGGCTTCAACGGTTACTCACATTTAAATTCAAATTTATGAGGGAAGCCTAACTGCAAGTGATGGCACAGTGGAGCTAATTATAAGGCAACATGATTAGCGATCATGGAGGAGCAGTTCGACGGTTGGAAATACAGTTTGATGGTCATTCTCGAGAAGTATAAATAGCAGAGAAGGCCCCAGAAAAAGCTCCAGACTCAGATCCAAAAAACCAATCTTATTCCATTTATTTTTCTTTTCGGTTTTACATTTCCAGACTTACATTTCCTGTTCTTTATATTCTTGTACTTTAAATTCTTGCACTGCACTTCGTTCATAGGAGTAGTTTCAGGTAGTAGATTATCGCTGTAAACCTCTACGAGACTGAGTTTGGATCATTGTAAGTTTTTCATTTTAATGAAATGCTTCAATTGTTCTTCATTTAATTGTTATCTTGTTTAATTCTCCTAAATCAAGCCACCAGTAAAAGTCCTCTTCATTGAGGCTGAAAGAACTAAAATACAATCGTCTGATAATTGGTTGGCAATTAATTTTCTGTAATGACTAATTGATCCTTGCTGGCACGCTCGCAATTACAAAAATAACCTTCGAAAGCCAAAAAGCCAACAGCAGCATATTTTATACATTTATGTGCTGTATTTTTTAAAATATTTTTAAAATATTTTTATTTTAAATATTTTATTTTATTTTATAAATATATTTTTAAATATTTAATTTTTTTGTTATGTGTTTGGTTACCATTTGAGTGTAGTCTTTGTAGAGTTTTGAAAGTAGTGTGGAGTTTAGAATTATGTGTTTGGTTATGAGGTTTGAAAATGATTTTTTAATTGAGTTTTGAGTTATGTGTTTGGTTACAATTTTAGTGTGGAGTTCTGTTTTGAGTTTAAAATATTAAAATTAAAAAAATTAAAATATTTACGAAATAAAATAAAATATTTAAAATATAAAAAAAACTTAGAAATATTTAAATAAAAATTATATATTTAAAATAAAAAATAAAATTTTCTTAAACGTTTTTTAATATTTAAAAAAATAAATCCAAAAATACTGTTTGAAACATTGTTTGTTTCTTCCAAACACGTCCTCCAATCAAAAAATATTTTTAAAATTTTTTAAAATGAAGGGCAATAAGGTCATTGTACTATAGAAAAGTAACTCCGTTTGTTCCAATTTGACAGAATGGGAAAATCTGGAGAATATTAGGTAAAGTGAGGGAGATTACTGTAATTATTGAAATTATAGGGGAGATCCCTACATTTGTCAGAAACCCCATGGGAGGTCAGTGTAATTTACTCATTGGAATGATGAGTTGTCAGAACATATATATATATATATATATGGTGAGGTGTCACAGGTACTGTTTGGCTAGTGGGAGCCCACCACGGGTTCCGTTTTGATGATCGAAACCGTTCAATATGTAGAACTCATCGAGTACTATATGTCCATAAAAAATTATATTGATTGGATATTGATAACTATATGATCAAATCAATTTTGTATAAAAAAAGGACGGTGCACAAAATAACAGTTGACAAAAAAACTAATCTGATCAAATAGCTATCGACATCCAATCAACGTGATTTTTACACTTGTAAAGTACTCGACGAGTTCTACATATTCAACTGTTTCGATTATTAAAACGGGACTCATGGTGAGTCCCCACAGGTCGAAAAACACTGTCCAGTCTGAACAGCACTGTCCAGTCCGAACAACACTGTAGGCAATTTGGTCCTAGTTGCCTACCGTATGCATGACGGTACCATCACTGTCAGTAGGCATTTATATACGTAGGGATAATATAGTAATTTTGTTATTTTATACAATATTTTAATACATTTTTTTTCCATAAAAAAGTCAAAAAGTTATCTCAAATAATTATATTTTTTTCTTCTAACTTTTAGGGTTGGTTTGGCATATTCTAAAAAATTTAAAAAGTTAAAAAGTTACTAAAAAGTTAAAAAGTTATCACTATTCACAAAAAAAATATAAAAAATTAATTTTACACAAAATTATTACAAACAACTCCGACGTCCCCACAGACACAGAGCTGACTTTTTTGGAAAATTTTCACAGGCGGAGTGCACAAACAACAAGGTGTTGTTCGGCTCGTGGGGGCCCATTACGGGTCCCGTTTTGATAATCTGAACCGTTCAATATGTAGAACTCGTCGAGTACTATATGCCTATAAAATATCACGTTAATCGGATATCGCTAACTACATGATCAAATCAGTTTTGTATAAAAAAAGGATGGTGTTATAGTTAACGGTTGAAAAAAACTAATCTAATCAAATAGCTATCGATATCCGATCAACGTGATTTTTTATAAGTATATAGTATTCGACGAGTTCTACACATTGCACCGTTCCGATTAGCAAAATGGAACTTGTGGTGGGCCTACACGGGCTGAATACTTTGCACACGCTGCCCTTAGGACATCCCACCGTACTGCCTATTCTATCCCAATCTTCTCCTATATACTAATTTATATAATTTTTTAATACACATATTTTCGTAAAAAGTCAAAAAGTTATCTCAAACAATCATATTTTTTTCCTTAACTTTTTAGTCCAAAATCAAAAAATACACTTATTTAAAAATCCCAAACTGCCCTTTAGTATGATCTTTAGATAGAATTAATTTCATTTTCAAATTCACAAGTAAACTAGCAAATTTAAAGCTGAGTTATTTTTTTATATAATGACCCTGTTTGGTAGGACTTATTTTCAGCTTATTTAAGTTTTTAGCTTAATTTAAGCTATTTTGATGTGTTTGGTTCAGCTTAACAATACAGCTTATAGCTTTTTATAAGTCAAAAATCAACTTATTCTTTGAGTGGGGGAGGAGAAATTTAATTTATAAGTAAAAAATTAGCTTATGTTCACAGTTATAAAGTATAAGCTGTTAAGGTATAAGGTATAATCACTTTCCCACAGCTCTACCAAACGGGGCCAATGTATTTAAAGAGTTCGTTTTGGAAGTGGGTTGTTTTTTTTGACTTTTTTGCTATTTTAACATGTGATTAAAAAAACTCGTTTGGAATGAGTTTTTTTGACTTTTGTGATTTTTGTGAGAGAAATAATATAATAATTATAGGTTGGATGTGATATTTTATTTTATTAGATTAAAAAACTTATTTTATCTTTATATAGCTAAAATAACCACAAACTCAACCCTACCCAACCCAGCTTGGCAAACGAAAGCAAAATCTACAGCCATCCAAGATATGTTATATAGTTTGTTATTTTTAATTCAAATCTCAATAAAAATTAATGTAATTTAGAATAAGGTACGTCTACTTTAAAAGATAAATGGATATTAAATAACACAATAACATTTAATTTTGAAAGATAAAATCGTTGTCTGAGAATAAAAAAACTATTTTCAACGAATAATGTTTAAACATTTAGTATGAATCAATATCTTTTTTTTTTTTTTAAACTAAATTTTTTATTTTAGTCAATTTTAAATTCAAGCAAAAAATTATTAGGCAATATTGAATACACACGTCACAAATCTCAAATCATCTATCAAATTAAAATTTTTAAAAATATATATTAATAGCGATATCTAATAATTTTATTAAACTTGTATCAAATTAAGAGAAAAAAGTCCTTTGGAAAAATTAAGGATAACTAAATTAGTTATAATTTTTACTTCAATTTGATGATTTTTTTTGGAATCGAGGTTTAACATGTCTTTTAATAAAAATAAATAAGTTAAAAAAGTTTTGATTAAAAAATACGAATAATAATTCATATCAAATTAAACTTCTAAAAGCATCTCTAACGTTTATTTATTTATTTATTTTCCCATTAAATTTGAGTAAAAGTTTCATTTGATATCAAGTGTTCAAACAAAAAATTTTGAATTTTTATCAAATCACCGGCCGATTAAGGGATGTTCAGCCAGTCGACCAATCAGTTTAAATTGTCAAAATTTTGAAACAGACTTTCTACAGTAAATTGCAAGGAAGTGAATGTTTAGGAGATAAATCGGCCGGACAACCGACTAGTTGTTCAATGCTCTGTATACTTACAAAGCTAATGATTATGTACAGTAATTTGATGAAAAACTCTAATCATTCTCAATTTGATAAAAAATTTAAGACATTCTTAATTTAATATTGATTTGATATTAACATTAGAGTATTAAAACTGAATTTTTTTATGGAAAAAAGAGTCAATAAAATTGAATAGTAATGGTTACAAAAGCAGGGGGCACGGTTAGAAAATAGAGTCAAAGAAGGGGGGTAGGGCTAGAAAATAAATGAGAAATTTGAATGATTCTGCAATTGGTAGAAGTAAAGGGTCTAATGTGCAGCCACCGAAGAAAATATTTCATGGAGTAATCGGGTCATCACCACCACCACAAGCATCGGGCACAGCACAGGCGTGCTATACTCGAAGCAGACTCTTCTCTGCCACTCTTTCTGGCGTATGGAAAAGATGGGAACTACCAATCCAGAACTGGACGAACTGTTTCAAGGAAAGAAGCGAGTCAAAAACCCTCTCGTCCCCATTGGTATCTCCTTAATCTCCCTTCTATACATACGAACACACACACGTGTATCGTGTAAATTTATTGTATGGATTTGTAGAAATGAAGTCTCTGTTAATCTTATGGATCTATTTACAAAATGTGGGTGTTTATGAGTTGAATTTCTTGATATTGTATTGAGTTTCTTTAATAAATTTGAAAACCTAGTGGTTTGGGTCTCCTTGTCAAACATTCTGCTTATTTCTTCTTATTTTACTTTTATTTTTGTGAAATCACTCTGAAAACTGTATTGCTTGCATGAATTTACTCTAAATATTCTACAGTAATCAATTGTTCTTAGTTTTTTTTTTTTTTTATTGGTGGGGGGGGGGGGGGGGATCTCATTTTTTACAAGTTTGCAACAAACTAATCTGGTAGAACTATGTGGTTTGAATGTATTGGATTTAATTGCAGCCTATACCTAGGCTTAATGGAAGAAAACATGGTGTATGTCTTTGTCATCGGAGTGATGAGCCCGTCCATGAATGTATATGTATGGTTGGGATATTAGAGTTTGTGTGAACAAGAGAACATGGAATTGGTTTGATGTTTAGTAACCAAAACAAACCAAGTTCCAAATTAGATGGGATGAGCTACATGAATCTTTATGTGTCATTCTGCTCTATCAAGGCTATATGTGCTCAGTCGCATTTTTGTTCATTAGGTTTAGCGCCGAACATAATTTGAGTTCCTTTTTATATCAAACTTTGTTGAAACAAAAATTTTGGTTGTTTTGTCCAAGTATAATAAATCTGGTGTTTTGGTGACGGTGAAGAAGGTTGTACTCGAGGTGTGTTTGGTGATTCGGTGATCATGGCATTATGAGAGGTGGTGATGGAACATTTGGCAGTGGTGGTGAGGAGAGGTGGTTGTGGCAGTGATAGAGTTCATTTTCTAGAGGACTTGGTCTGGTTTGTAGCAGATGCATGGAGTTATTATACATGTGCAGTAGTTGCAAAAGCGTTGTCTTGTGTTGCGGTTATGATGATGCTAGTTGGGTAATAGCGATTTTTATGTTTGCACCCCTTTATTATGTAAGTACTTCAAGAAATCTGAAGTTTCTATGCTGGACACTGTATGGCATACATAATAGGCATGGAAATGGGCATGAATATGGTATATGTGTGGGGAAAACTTAGGTTAATATTCTGTTAAAACCTATCACCTACTTCACCCACTTAAACCTACTCCACTAAACCTAACCCACTACACCACTACCACCTCACCTACACCTACTCCTTACCTACTACACACTCACCCTCTTCTATATATAGGAATCATGAATCATTGTAATAGATATAACATTATATCAATCAATAATACATAAATTCTTACATGGTATCAGAGAAAGGTTAAGAAATTAATATTTTTCGCTTCACCGGCGGGCGGCAACCTCGCCTTGACCGCCCGCCGGACCTCAACCTATTCCGCTTGAATTTTCTACACATACCTTGATCACTCTGCATGTCCTTCCTCCTCCTGCTGCTGAATATTGGTTTGTAACTTTGCTCGGTCAGTTCAATTTACACAAGTTCCTATCATCTGTCAAAGAGAATGGATTGATGCAACCCTCCGAATCTTCATGGCTGAAAAACCTTGGACCTCCGGATTGCCCACCTTTCCAACCTCAGGAAGCTCTCTCTCCGCCAGACCCTCTTCCACGACGCCGGACAACTCCTCGATCAACATCGTTGCCGGTATCGATCCCAACCAAGGCGACATCGCCGGGTACCTCCCGGAGGAGCTCGGACTCCTCATAGATCTCGCATTGTTTCACGTCAACTCGAATCGATTCTGCGGCACAGGCCCTTACACGATCAAGAACTTGAAGCTTCTCTTCAAGCTCGATCTCAGCAACAACAGGTGCGCCACCAGCACCACCGGCGTCTTCCAAATCAACATGGGACTTGTCTACAGTTTCCATTTGCAAGACCCAGAGACAGATTCCTCCTGTAAAGGCAATGCGACACTGAGATCATTAATTCCCCCACAAAATATGGACGGTTTTCCAACTTGAATCAACCGTCTTCGGCGATTTCAAGCTCAATGGACATGAAAATGCAGGCTTTGGATCTCTTCACTTCTGGTAGATTTTCAGGGTGTTTACATCAGGTTTCTCATGATAATCTTGGACTTTACAAAGACAGCCTTTCTTATGGTGTTGGTCATATGCATCAACAATCAAGCCACAACAGGCAGACGGTGGAATCTCTTTTTCCCAGTCTCTCTCACTTTACACCCAGCCTTACCATACTCCACTCATTCTCTCTCAGTGGTCTACCTTTTTATTTTATTATTATTATTATTATTATTATTATTATTATTATTATTATTATTATATCAAATAATCCATACACTCATGTTTCCCACTGATAGTGTCCACTTTTGAACCCATCCCCACTTCTTTATTTCTTTTTAATCAAATTTCTTTTTATTATTATTATTATTATTATTATTCTTATTAAAAAAAAAAAAACCAAACACCATTGCAAACAATTTACAAATTTGCACACCAACTCATTTTATTCATGTCGGGTCTCACCCCGATCACCATGTTTCCACATACAAAAACACAAAAAACACAAAATAAAAAATAAAATAAAATAAAATAAAATACAAACAAACACCCACATTCACAGGTGGGATTTTTCTTCTCTATTCTGCCGCCAGTCTTTTCTTCTTGCCTCCGTCTTGGGCGGCCCTTGCCGGTGTTGCCTCCGTGTTTCCCACTCCACTGGGCATGATCACTACTCCCTCCTCCTCCACTGCAGCATATGGCGGCCCTCCAAATCGGAACATAAAACTGGCCTTCCGCTTCAGCTCCTTGTTTTCCGCCTTTAGCACACTTATCTCTACTCGCGCATCCTTATACATGCGTTGGAGCAGAGCCAGTTGGGCGTTTAACTGCTGCACCTCATTTGTCCTACTCTGCAGCCGGTTCGACAAATTTGTAACCGCAGTCATGGTTTCCACACATGACTTCAAGGTATACTGATTGGCCTCCACATCCGACTGCACTGCCATTCTTTGCTCCACAGACCGCATAGGAAAGTTCAACGGAGCAAACTCCGGGGCGCTTGGTTGAGGTTCCAGTGCCACTGCACCAGTTATCTCTCTTGTTGACTCGTTGAGGTCGGGAAAGAGAGTGAGCAGACCGCGGGAAGACGAAGCCATTTTTTTCTGGGCAACAGAGTGTTACAGAGTATCTTTCTCAGCAAAACGAAGAATTTTTCAGAGGTTTCTCTCAGTTTTTCTATCTCAGCTTCAGCCTCAGCCTCAGCCTCAGCCTCCGTCTTGGTTAAATAGCCGAGGCAGCCACGCGTATCGCGCGCCACTTGACCCCAGACGACAAACGGACGCGCCAGCCAAGGCACTCACGTGCCTCGCCATCATGTCCGGCACACCTTTTTATGACTTGGGCTCGCCTTTTGATGGCACGCCTTTTTATGGATTGGGCACGCCTTTTGATGGCACGCCTTTTGATAGATTGGGCACACCTTTTGAGGGTGCGACTTTTTAGGGGTCCGACAAGACTCTGTAAACTGTCCCGACATTGATTCCGGTTAGCTCCTTTATGGGTCCGACAAGACTCTGTAAACTGTCCCGACATTGATTCCGGTTAGCTCCTTCATGGGTCCGACAAGACTCTGTAAATGTAAACTGTCCCGACATTGATTCCGGTTAGCTCCTTCATGGGTCCGACAAGACTCTGTAAACTGTCCCGACATAGATTCCGGTTAGTTTCTACAAGGGTCCAGCAAGACCCCGTAAACTGTCTTCTACAACGGTCCGACATGACCCCATAAACTGTCTGCTACATCGGTCTGACACGACACCACAGTGTCTTCTACACCGGTCCGACATGACCCCATAAACTGTCTTCTACATCGGTCCGACACGAGCCAGTGTCTTCTACATCGGTCTACCAACCATACAGTGTCTTCACCAACGGTCTGACACGACCATACAGTGTCTCCTATCCTCTTTTATTTTTATGTATTTTCTTGTTTTGTTACTCTCTCCAAACTCAAGTTGGCTAGTTCCTATCCCCCTTGAGTTTGCGGGGGGCTGTTAAAACCTATCACCTACTTCACCCACTTAAACCTACTCCACTAAACCTAACCCACTACACCACTACCACCTCACCTACTCCACTAAACCTAACCCACTACACCACTACCACCTCCACTTCACCTACTCCTTACCTACTACACACTCACCCTCTTTTATATATAGGAATCATGAATCATTGTAATAGATATAACATTATATCAATCAATAATACATAAATTCTTACATATTCGATGGATTATCTTACAACAAAAGAGAAGAAAATATTCTGGATTTTGCAGATGTATTTTAAAGTTACTTAAATTGGTTTCTATCTCTCATTTACTCATTGTTATTAATCACGAGTGAAGTACCCAATTAAACATGCTTTGTCAAATACAAACTTTATTTTTCCCAGGAGAACGAATAAAGGATCAGTCTTGCAACCGAGCCATATCCTTGTATCCTAGGAAATGGTGTGTGTAGATGGAGCAGCCACATAATACCTATTTTAAAAATAAAAAAAAAGAAAGAAAAAAGGAGCAGCCACTTCTAATTTTTCTCTCTCTGATGAATGTAACATGTTCTGCATGGCTGCATTGTTTATGGTAACAGCAGTGCATTTCTGGTGGCAGGTTGGTTGTGGTGGAGGAATGGTGAAGGTGGTTGAGATGTAGTGAGTTGGATGTGTTAGTGGTTGGTTCAAAGTTTCTCACCCTTGAGAGTCTTATTGCATAAAATATGAAAATGAAAAAACAAAAAATCTAGGGGGAACTAGTGTGACGTTGATGCTTATTTCCTGACCATCTAAACAAGATGATGTAGTCTATTTAATTTTGGGTGTGGGTTGATTAGTTCATTGTGATCAGAACGTCTAACTGTGGGAGGACATAAAATTGAGAAGTTTCTAATTAAATCTGTTTTTTATTTGCCGTGGCTGAATACATATCATGACCTTTTCTATTTCAGGTGCATTTATAACTGCTGGGGTACTCACGGCTGGGTTAATCAGTTTCAGACAGGGGAATTCTCACTTGGGTCAGCAGCTGATGAGAGCTCGTGTGGTTGTCCAAGGTGCCACTGTTGCATTGATGGTTGGCTCTGCTTATTATTATGGAGAGAAGTTCTAAATGGTTGTTGATGGTGGAGTTTAACCACTAAGTTTTACTTGATTTTGCCCCTCAGGGATATCATTTGAGCAAAAAATGAAGGATGCTAGTTCTTGACAACAAAACTTTTTTTTTTTTTTTGGGGGGGGGGGGGGGGGGGGGGGGGTTAAAAATAAGGTCATTGGTTCTAGACCATGTCTGTTTATTTTAAATATGAAGATTTGTAACAAACCAGGTCGGTTGGGGCAATCTGATGCTCTGAGAACCAAAGACTGGGATTATGTCCATACAAAGAGTTAATATAAATGATTACCATATTAACTTAATATTTGATATGACAATTCAAATAAAACAGTGATGTCTCTTGAAGCTCCTTGTTTGAGTAGTTGACTTAAAGTTCTTTGTTGATCTTTTTAAATAGATGACTGGAATGACAAGTAGATAGATTTCAAATATGAGTGCAAAAACTGACCACTATATATTTGTTTTATTGCTATATGCATGCAGGAAACTGAAAATACCAGTGTTCTCTAAGCAATGAGAAAACTTCTTGTGATGTTACTCTTCTATGTGTTTGGCTCTATTTTAGCGCCATTAGTTTCTTTCTCTCTGACTTTTGTGAGAGAATTCAAAGTCAAAACTATTAGTTATGGTCCAAGTACTGCACTGCCTACTCTTAACCTGTAACAATGAGGTAATTCAAAAATAATTCTTTTAGCTTTGTTAGACGGAGTTCTATTTTCTTTCAAGTTTTTTTATTTATTCTTAATATCACATGTTCTTCCATTGCTGAATTGCTTTATTGCTCTGTAGCTTGATAGTTGAATGAATTACAGGGGCATAGCCCAATGGTGGTGTTGATGCTCTGGATGTGTTGGTTATGAGTGTTCTATTATGATGACAATCCTTAGAGGTGCATTGCATCGTGCTAATATTGGCATTGTCAACATTACCCAACATTTAATCTTTAAAAATGGATTAAACCTTCATCTATATGGCTAGTGATTCTCTCTATCCAAAATTACTAGTTTTCTCAGTGGAATAAAAAATAAGTGTGCTGTGCCTCAAATTGGGGAAAAAAAATTTAAAAAAAAAATAGAGAAGAAAAAAAGTATAACGTGGTGATAATCTTCAATTGCATAAATTTAGTGGCACAATCAATTGATAAGAATAAAGAAACAAAAAATATATATGGAGAATTTTGTGCCCTTTCTTAATAGTTTGTCCTAGTGGCTTAATTTTACAATTACTTATATAAGGAACTAGTGACAACTCGTGCTATGCATAAGAATACATGATTTAAATAATTTATTATAGTCATTTTTGTATTATAAAATAAAAAATTCTTATAAATTTAAAATATAAGAGGGAGTTATAACTAACAAATATTTTGAACATGATAACTATCTCATACCTAAATTCATGCATTCATTTTTTTTCCATAAATTTGTCACTTGAAACATTGATTATAAAATTATATATTTTTATCTTTATTCTTTTTTTGTTCATATATAAATAATTAACTTTTTATTTTAAAATTTATTTGACTTGTAATATTTTTTTATGTAAATATTTTTTAGTTGCTCATATATAAATAGTTAACTTTTTATTTTTAAAATTCATTGACTCATAATATTTTTTATTTAGTTATTTTTTAATCTTTTATTTGACTCTTTATATTATTTTGTGATTGGAATTTGAATAGTTATCATTTTATTTTTTTCTATCTCTATCTCTATCTCTTTGTTGTTCATATCTAAATATTTATCCTTTTATTTAAATATATATAATCCTTTTAGATATTGAGATTTAGATAATTGACAATGATTAAAAATTAGGAAAAGTAGGAGGGGAGACTTGAGAGGTGACACGTAAGAGAGATAATCCATAAGAATTTAGTATTAAGAATTTGAAGAATTATCATACTCCGCTATATTTGCTTCTAGATGTAGTATAGTATATAGTATAGTATAGTATAGTATAGTGTAGATATGTATCACCATAATTTATACAGTACATTTTATGTGGCTTCATAGATAACGTGATTATTTTTAAATATCATAAATTAATTAATTATTTATTTATATATATATATATATATATCAATATAGATTAAAAAATTAACCACCAAGGTGGTGGCCTCGTGGACAATGCATTCTGTTCTACAGAGGTGAGTCATGATTGAATCCTAGAAGGCGCTCTCTCTACGAAGATTTTGCACTGTATTATGATCGAAACTTGGCCTCTTCTGTAGTGCGTGGATAAGGTTCATATGGTGCCTCGATGGTGGAATTTTTTTTTTTTTATGAGTTGGGTTAAATTTGTTGAGCAATTTTCATTGTATTTAAATAAATAAATTATGTTTGTGTATTAAACTACAAATAAAATACAAAAGAAAAATAGGAAAATGAGAGAATTGTTTGATTACAAAAATAAACCAATAAATAAAAATAAATAAATAAATAAATAAAAACATATTTTTATTTTGTTACAAAAATAAAATCAAAATCTGATTTAAATAAATAAATAAAAAAGAAAATAAATTAACTTACTTGATTAATTTCTTGAACAATATACTGATCAAGTCCAGTGTTAGACACTGTGTCCTTAAAACAGATTTGTCCTCTCCACGGTACTTAGAGAATATGGACGTCTATCTTCCAGAACAAAATGATTAATTAATGAAAAATAGCAGCACTACAAATTTTTTGTACAACAAACACACTAAGTTTTTTATACTCTTTCTCATAGAAATTTAGATGCAGCAAAATGCAGAGAGCAGTAGCAGATTTAAGGATGAAAATTGGAGTGAAAAAACAAATGAGAGATTTGTTTATTTATAAGAGAATTTATGGCTGTTAGGTTTGAATTAAACAGGTGTAAAACCTGTTTGAACATGTATGATACATGTTCAGTTTGAATAAACAGATACAAATTTGTTGGGTTCAAATTTTGAACAGATAAAATCGAATTGGGTTTGAATCTAGACAGATTCGAATCTATTTGAACCTGTACAAAATTCTGAAGAGGTGTAACAAATTTGAATTTGAAAATTGAAATTGAAATTTGTACAGATTTTATTTTACCAAAAAATAAAATTGAATTCAAACGTTTTTTGCCTAAAAAGATAAGTATTAGGTTGGACAACCCAAGCCTAGGCCTAGCTCGACCGAACGGGCAACGATGTGCGTGTGGTTATTTTTGGGTTCAATAGTTCTAGCCCAATTTGCCTATAACCTCTCCCTTCTACAAACTTTGGGTGCCCCCTTGGGGCCTTCCCCAAGTTATAATTCCTAGCTATATAAACCCATAATTTTCTTCCCACCAAACCAATGTGGGACAAGCCTTTATTCAAACCTTTAAGGATTTTCCACCAAAACTCCATTTCTATAGAGCACACTTTGGCTTCAATTTTCCATTCACCTGATAATGATTTTGAGTAACCAAATATATCACGTGAATCGCAACGCAGTATAGAATGCGTTACCACCTTGACCCGCCAACTTTGGTGCATGGGTCCCACATAGAATATAGACCAAAGTTAAGAAAAAATGCTGTTTTTACCTAGATTTTTTCAAAACATTTCTAACAAAATTTGGCTGATAGGAGTGTAAATTTTTGGCCCACCAGCTTGCAATCCACTTCGAAAGCCCGCCCGCAACTTGGTGTGGGGCCCAGCCTAGCCCGAGACATTAGGCTTGGGCCCAGATCATTTTTCTGAGGCCCAGTCCATTGGGCCACTCAAGTCCTGACCTGAGGCCAATGTCATTTTTGTTGGAAAAAAATGGTTAGGCTTCGTCCAAGCCTGAGTACCTCTTAGAGTTGGGCCTAATTTTTGGCTCGTGGGCCACCTCGTCCCACTTGCACCGAATTTTGGCGTGAAATTGCATGGCCGGACAATGGGTCGGTTGAGCTAAATTTATACCCTTACTGGCTGAAAACCACATTGACTAAGATCCACAAATACTATAGTCACAGAGTTTTTTTTTTTTTTTTTTGCATTCACAAAATAAAAAATTTAAAAAATTATGCAGAAGATGCCATGTATAATATAAACTGTCACCTGTGTTCAAACAAAAAAAAAAAAAAATCCATACTATTACATAACAAATTTTTATCACATAACAAATTTTTCTATTCTAAAATAAAAAAATATTATCCAAAAGTGTGAATAAGATTTGAATATAAGACTTTGGTTTTCATTAAAACAAAAAAATCTTTTACCATTGCATATATAATATTATTTATCTAAATTGCACCCGCTACTATATATATATATATATATATTGTCACTCACACTTTGCACGTGCGGTCTAAGGTAACCATGTCGACAGCACATCTTCCCACCACCCATATCATACACGACACAACACACTTTCCCCATCCTTCTTGTTCCGTCCTTTCATGCTTTGTATTCCCTCTCGATCATTGTCTTTTCGACGGCCAACAAAAAAGACTTATTCTTCACCGTAAACACCACGCACCGGCGATCGACTCTCTGATCCTACACTTTTTCTCATTTTTTACGGTTTCTTTCTTTCTTTCTTTCTTTCGCGCTTCATTATATTCTTCTTGTTTCGTTCTAAATGTTCTCGTAATTAGATGGTTCTCGGAGCCAATCCTCATGAATTTGTTAAATCTCCTCAATCTCGCCCCATTTTTGTTTGATTAAATTGTTTTTTTTACTTCACGTGGCCTCTAAATTCCACATTTATGTATTTTTATTTTTCCTTTTGTAAACGTGTGGTCTCATATTGCAGTTTTTGATTGCCTTGGGTTTGTGTTATTGATTGTTGTTTTAGTTGACTTGAATGTAATTTCCAATGGAAGAACTTGCTTTTTTACTCAGTAATTTTGATGAACATCGCCATTAGAGATTGGATTCAGGGTTCCATGATAATTTACTTTGAATTTTGGTATTAACTTGAATGCAAAGTTTTTGAGTGGAAAACCCTTGCAGAGAATTTATATGCTAAGAATTTTTAGTGGAAACACTAATAATTGTTTTCACTAGCAAGACAGATATGAATCAGTTCACAAAACACATTTCATAAGAAAATTTTGTATATTTTTAGAGCATATTCATTTTGGACTTGTATGACAATTGGTTAAAAGAGTTATAGCAAGGACCATATTTATATAAATGGATAATGGTCTCAATCTAGGCACCAGGAAACTAAATTGGGGATGAAGAGGGCTTTTCTAGAAGTGAATTTCAGAGCTGTATATCCTGCCATAGTTGGGCCCTTTTGGCGTCGACTTGTAGGATTTGTGATATTTATGTTGTTTTCTTCTCTAAAGTTATTGCATACCAATTTGTGATATTTATTTTGGTTACTTCTCTCAAGTTACTGCATACCATCTTTTGATCTTGCCATAGCACATTTTAATTGTTCACTTTCTGTAATTTTTTTTTGTTGTTGTTATATGTTTGAATTTGATTTTTTAATGGACCTGCCTATTGGGAATGAACTTTCATGTGCTTACGTCTGTTTTCTTTTATTATGAATTTGGCAGGGTGGTAAATACATAAAATTTTTAGATTAAGATGTCTTCTCCAAGCAAGAGGAGAGATATGGATGTCATGAAATTGTAAGGTTTTTGAGTAAGATGCTGCTTTAGTTTCAGGCTTGTTGCTTTTTATGTTTCTACTTTGCTGACATAATTTATGCTATAGTTGTAAATAAATATAAATGTAACGAAAATCTTTGGCTTTGTGTACAAAACAAAAATCCTATGTACATCTCTGTTTCATATATCCAAAATTCTATAGTTATAACTAGTGGTATATTGACTTCATGTATGCGTTGGCTTTTCAGTTTGCGTTTTGGAAATTTGGATACTTCTGCTTTCTGGTTTTTCCTATTGCAATCTCCATGAAATCAAATTTGTGGATCCTAACCTTTTTAATTTTATTACTGATCTGCTGTGTTAATGTTATAGGATGATGAGTGACTATGCTGTGGAGCCAATAAATGATGGAATTAGTGAATTCAATGTTGAATTCCATGGTCCAAAAGAAAGTAATGTTTCTACTCTTTCCATGCTATAGTCTTATTGAAATATGACCTTAACAATTGTTCCCACAGATGCTCTCTCTCATTGCTTTTTACTACTTCAAAACTTGAATGGTTATTAGGTTTTGAGTTGGAGAACATGGTTTGCTATTTATGCCTTTGCTGTCCAATTCAAGTTATATGCCTGATTTAAAAGATAGATTCTACTGATTGTCAAGATTATAGACTGTTGGCTTTCAACACTTTTAGATTTGCATTTAAGGTATGTTTCATAGCTTTGAAGGAACTGGAAGGTCCAACCTTTCCTTTTTTCCTTTATTAAACCCAACCATCCAGTCCCCTTTTTTGCTTGATTCTAAACACTAGGTCAGTTTTCCATGTGCAATACAAGTATTTTGAATACTAAGATTTCTTTTAAAGGGATAAAGAATGTGTTTGGTTGTTTTCTGCTACAAGCTATATACGCATAGAGTTGATTTTGCAATATTTCGTTGCTAAAACGTAATTTTTGTTTTAGACAAAAATAAGTTTCCTCATTTGTAGAATTGTACTAAGTGGAATCTTTAAAAGCACAGAGTGCAGAAACAGCCTCAATCTCTCTCTTGCTGCCCTTGTTCCTTTAAATTTTCTTGCTTACCTAAGTTGATGTAGATATGCGTCTTATGTGATTCCTCATCATTTTGCAATTCCATCTTCTTTGCCTTCTTTTGTCAAATCAAGATTTTGTCTGAGATTGATTACTAGACATGTAAGAATGTTTTGAGAGATTGGTTTTTGTCATTATATTTGAGCATGGCAGGCTAGGAGTCCTGTTAATCACTTTGTTTCTACTTATTGATATCTATAGCTTATTACTAAAGTACAGAACCCCCTCAAATAGCTGGTGTCAGCAGATGTTTTAGAACTTGTGGAACAAAGTTCAAATGCGTGTGTGTGTGCATGTCGCAGGTGATGCTAAATTTGTTGCCATAACAAGAAAGAAATTTCATGTTTCTTTTTTCTCGCACTCATCAACAAGTTATCTAGTCTTGCCATGATATTGTTGTCAAGTTGTGCTTCGTTGTTTCTTTTTCGCCTGAGATTTCTCTGCCTACAGACCTATTAGTACCTTATATTTTGGAGGTCCCAGTAACTCCTGTTTCTGATTACATCTTATTGGTGGTATCTCAATGGTTGCAGGCCTTTATGAAGGTGGTGTCTGGAAAGTTCGTGTTGAGCTGCCGGATGCTTACCCATACAAGTCTCCTTCCATTGGGTTTCTGAACAAAATATACCACCCAAATGTCGATGAGCTGTGAGTCTTCTCACACCCTTACATAGCTCGCATGCAAGCTATATTGATTAAACAAGCAGCTATTGTTGTACTGCTTTTTTGAGTCTGTCTATTACGAGTCTTCTGAAACATTTTTGTTGGGAAAGTTGTTATTTACTGACTGGAAGGCTTTTGATCCACTGCAGGTCTGGTTCCGTATGCTTGGATGTAATTAACCAATCATGGAGTCCAATGTTTGGTAATTATTTTTATATCTTAACATATCGCTTGATGTTATATCTTAACATCCTGATATCTTAACATATCGCTTAATGTTGGGCCTATTATTTAGGTCTTGGTCTTTTGCTGATCGACCGTACCTAAAGAGCAGGCGCTTAAAAAATTGTTAGTACAAAACAAAGACGACTGATATTAACTAATTGGAAATGTCATTGATTATGTTTGTTTGTTGTATATGCTTGATCTTCATTAGGGGTCTTTTCAGACCAAAAAAAAGAAGTCTTTCAATATCTGACACTGTCTATTCTGGGCTACAGATCTGCTCAATGTGTTTGAGGTTTTTCTTCCACAGCTTTTGCTTTACCCAAATCCTTCAGATCCACTAAATGGTGATGCAGCATCGCTGATGATGAAGGATCAGAAACAATATGAACAGAAAGTGAAAGGTGAAATTTCTCGTCTATTTTTTTTCTTACGTATAGCTTGGCTTCAATACTGTAATAAATTGTGACTGTGTGAGGTTCTTTATGAAGTAATTTGAGAGGATTTTATTTGTTTATTTTATATGTTTACTTCAGTTGGTTTCCTTTTAAGGGGCTCTGGCCTAGACTTCAAAATTGGAGATGGCAGCTTAGGAATTTATCTATTTGATGACCAGCACCACAAAAAAATCCTTACATATGCCTTTTATTTTGTTATTTGTATATCATTATTATTTTGTAATTGTGGAATTTTTTTTTTCTTTTAGCAGAACACATGGAGGAATTGAAGGTGTTATAGGCCTTTTGGGTTCAAGTGATAGCATTAAGCTGTTAATAATGAAAAATGTATTTCTGACTATCTACTTGTGACAGCAGAGTATTGTGAACGTTATGCAAAGAAGGAGAATATCACCAGCACTCTGATAGAAGAGAGTGACGAGGAGTTAAGTGACGGGGATATCAGTGATGGACGAAGTGTGTCTAGCGAAGATGATGTTGCTGGAAAGGCAGACCCTTAAAGGGATGAATGGCCCGGACTTCAACATACCAAATTCATCTCATGTTTGCATATTGATTTTTAACTCAAATGTATGACATTATGTTAATTGTTTGTAAAATGATACTTGGGTACAAGATACCATGCATGTGTATCAAATCCATATTTATGCTGGCACATTCGTTCAAAGAAGAATAGAAATGAAGATATTGTTTTTATTCGTTCTCTTGTGATCTGTTACTCTGATTATTTGTGTTGCCAAATGGTCTGATTATTGTGTGAATTTGTTTTTTGTTTAATGATTTCTTTGGCAAGCCAGTAAAGCAGGGTTCCTCTTTAAAACACATCAGACTGGTGTCAAGCTCCAGATCACTCACTGATTCTCAAACGAACTTGGTGAGTCTTGTAAGTATTGTAAGCAAGATGACAGAAATATGAAGAATTATACAAGCTAACGTTATGATTTGGGAAGTGACTTGGAAAATGCTCGTGCACAAAATGAAAATTTTCAACTAGTAAGGCCTCGTTGGGAAACAGGCTATTTTAGTAATTTTTTTGCTTTTTGACTAAAATATGAGGTAAAAAAAATTAGTATGTTTGGAATGACTTTTGATTTTTATGAAAAGATATGCAAAAAGTAGATAGAAAAAGGAATCTTTGATTTTTTGGTATAGGTTATAAACTTTTTGATTGTTTTAGTAATTTTTTGGCTTTTAGACTAACACTCTCACATGCCAAACGTGGCCTTATTTTTTTTTTCTTTCCTCATTCTGCTTTTTGATGTTTAATGTTAATTTTTTTTACAATTGATAGGTGGAAAATAGGAGAAAGATAAGTTACATTGCATGGTAGTGAGAATTAAATCAGGACATCATGTCCATGAGGGCTCATCCAAAAGCCAACCCATTGGATGATAAGAGGCATGTTAACTGTTAATTCTAATGTGTAAAGAGAGAAATACAGAGAATAATGTATCTATATTATTATTGATTGATTGTAATACAAGATTGTTGTGTATATTGATTTTATTACAAGCTATTATATAGGAGAGGTGTGAGGTAGGTGAGTGGTGGTAGTGGATGGTAGTGGAGGTGGTGGGTGGTAGTGGAGATGGTAAGTGTGTTAGGTTTAGTGGAGTGAATGTAGTGGGTTAGGTTAGTGGGTTAGGTTTAGTGTACATTAACAGCCCCCCTCAAACTCAAGGAGGATAGGAACTAACCAACTTGAGTTTGAAGAGAGTAACAAAACAGAAAAATAAGCTGATAAATAAAATAAAACAGGATAGGAGACACGGTATGGTCGTGTCAGACCGTTGTAGAAGACACGGTATGGTCGTGTCGGACCGTTGTAGCAGACAGTTTATGGGGTCATGTTGGACCGTTGTAGCAGGACAGTTTACGGGGTCATGTCGGACCGTTGTAGAAGAACAGTTTACGGGGTCATGTCGGACCGTTGTAGCAGGACAGTTTACGGGGTCATGTCGGACCGTTGTAGAAGAACAGTTTACGGGGTCATGTCGGACCGATGTAGCAGGACAGTTTACGGGGTCATGTCGGACCGTTGTAGAAGACAGTTTACGGGGTCATGTCGGACCGATGTAACAGACACTGTGTGGTCGTGTCAGACCGATGTAGAAGACAGTTTACGGGGTCATGTCGGACCGTTGTAGCAGGACAGTTTACGGGGTCATGTCGGACCGTTGTAGCAGACAGTTTACGGGGTCATGTCGGACCGTTGTAGAAGCTTGTGGTGGTGCACCAAGGGGGCGACTTAGGGAGTGCGCCATGAGCGACTTATACATGATGATTGATACATGATATTGTGTATAACCCCCCCTCAAACTCAAATAGGTGTGAAGATAGAAACCTATTTGAGGTTGAAACAAAGGGATTGATAAAGCTGACCGGTGTAGAAGACACTGTATGAGTGTGTATATAGGCTGCCCAAAAGATATACATGGATATAGATATCGAGCCCTCAAAAGTCGTGCCCTCAAAAGGTGTGCCCGCACCCTCAAAAGGCGTGCCATCAAAAGGCGTGCCCGAGTCATGAAAAGGCGTGCCCGAGTCATGAAAAGGCGTGCCATGAAAAGGCGTGCCAGGTTGTCGGCGTCAAGAGGCGCGCGATGCGTGTGGTTGCCTCGGCGATATAACCAAGACTGAACCTGAGGCTGAGACAAAAAACCTGCGAATTTCTCTGAAAAACTCTTCGTTGTGCTGAGAGAGAGAGTTTGTAACACTCTGTTGCGAGAGATAGTCTGTAATACTCTGTTGCCCAGAAAATGGCCTCGTCTTCCCGGAATCTGCTCACTCTCTTTCCAGACCTCAACGAGTCAACAAGAGAGATAACGGGTGCGGTGTCCCGTGAACCTCAACCAAACACCACTGGGTTTGCTCCGTTGAACTTTCCGATGCAGTCGGTGGAGCAAAAAATAGCAGTGCAAACGGATGTGGAGGCTAATCAGTATACTCTGAAGTCATGTGTGGAAACCATGACGGCGGTCACAAACTTGTCGAACCGGCTGCAGAGTAGGACAAATGAGGTGCAGCATTTAAATTCCCAGCTGGCTCTGCTCCAACGCATGTATAAGGATGCGCGAGCAGAGATCAGTGTGCTAAAGGCAGAGAATAAGGAGCTGAAGCGGAAGGCCACCGTGATGTTCCGATTTGGAGGGCCGCCATATGCTGCAGTGGAGGAGCAGGGAGTAGTGATCGTGCCCAGTGGAGTGGGAAATACGGAGGCAACACCGGCAAGGGCCGCCCAGGACGGAGACAAGAAGAAAAGGCCGGCGGAATAGGCGAAGAAGTGAGGTCGGTTGGTGGCCGGCTGCAGAAAAGAAAACAAATTGGTTTGTTTGTTGTGGTTGTTGTTTGTTTGTTTGTTTGTGTTTTTGTTTTTTTTTTTTTTTTTTTTGTGATGTAAAATGGTGATCGGGGTGAGCCCCTGATATGAATAAAATATGAGTGTTGGACAAATTTGGAAATTGTTTGTTTTTTTTGTTTTTTTTTTTTTTTTGGTTGTATGTTTGATTTGACGTGTGCCCCTCTTTACAAAACAAAAACAATAAAATAAAAGAAAATAATAAAAAAAAGAGATATATATATATATATATATAGATATGAGGTAGGGGAAAAGATGGGTTTTAAAAAATAGTGGGTATGGGAAAGATGTGGTGGAAGTGATGATTATGTTTGTTTGTTTGTTTTTTTTTTTTTTTTTTTTTTTTTGTTCTGTCAGTGAGCACATGGATTTGAAAGAATGGGTGGATAATAAAAAAGAAAAAGAAAGGGAGCATGGTGGGTATGTAAAGTAGATAATAAAATAAAAGTGGGTTTTGTGTGTGTGTGTGTGTGTCCCCCTTGTAAAGAAAAGAAAAGTGGGAAATCACGTGGGTCTCTTGTTTATTTATTTATTCTTCCAAAACTGAAGAGAGAGGGATGTATGCCGTGTGTGTGAATGGTGTAGCAGTGTAGTGTGGGTCTGTTGAGTGGAATGTTAGAGAGAGAAGAGTGAGTGCCCCCCTATGTGGTTCAGCCGAGAGAGAGAGATTTGTAAGTGTTGTCTGTGTATATATCAGAGAGAGAAAGAGGGCTGTTGTGTGTATGCATGGAATGATGCATGTGTTGTATCTGTGTGGTTGTAGCTCAGATCAAGAGTATGGAGAAGAAGGATCCATCGGGCATTGTTCGGGGTCCAAGTCCAGTGACCGTCGCGAGTAGAGACACGGACGACGGGGTGAACAGCGTGGTGGCGGGTCGGGGCACAGGGGCGCTTTACAAGGCGGCGTCGGGGCCGAGGTCGACGGCGGTGGCTGCCGCGAGTGGCGGCGTGGTGGTTGGGAAGTGACACATGCCGATCTGATAGAGGCCGAAGTTATGGTTTGTAGCGCTGGCGGCTGTTGCCGGCCGTGATGGGGAGGAGAGGCGGCGTGGTGGTTGTCCTGTTGCTTGCAACGAGGGTGCGTGAGACGATGGCGAAGAGGGTGGCACCTGTGGGAAGAGAGAGAGAGAAAAGTTGATAAGTGGCGAGGATGGATGGTAAGGGCCTGCGATGGAATTTGTGGCAGCGGAGTGAAGGTATGTGTAGAGGTCCGGCGGGCGGCCAAGGCGAGACTGCCGCCCGCCGGTGAAGCAGAATGACTAGGTTGTTAACCTAGCTCTGATACCATGTTAATTCTAATGTGTAAAGAGAGAAATACAGAGAATAATGTATCTATATTATTATTGATTGATTGTAATACAAGATTGTTGTGTATATTGATTTTATTACAAGTTATTATATAGGAGAGGTGTGAGGTAGGTGAGTGGTGGTAGTGGATGGTAGTGGAGGTGGTGGGTGGTAGTGGAGATGGTAAGTGTGTTAGGTTTAGTGGAGTGGATGTAGTGGGTTAGGTTAGTGGGTTAGGTTTAGTGTACATTAACATTAACAATTGGGAATATTCCAGGAGACGTTACAACTTATATGTTGATTTCAGCTTCTGAGTCATGAGTTGTCACATGTTTGGGTTTTTAAAACTCGTATTTTTTTTAACCTTAAAAGTGGACTGATACGTCTTTCAGTGAGGGTGTTTTGGTTATATTAATTTAGGTATTACTGATAGCTATTGGAATGAATAAATTCTTTATAATGTGAATGTTTTCATGCTTTTAACAGTTGCAGCGGCAGAGAGAAAGCAAAGGACAAGAATAAAAAATGCATTGCATGAGCTAGGTGGAATTTTCATCCATCTGAATCTTCAATGAAGTTGTGTGAGGTTTGAGTATATATCTTCGCCTGAAATTTGAACCTATTTGATCTGATTAATTCCTGTCATATCATCAGTTGTAAATATACTGTTAAAATCCACCCACTACACCACTACCACCTCACCTACTCCACTAAACCTAACCCACTACACCACTATCACCTCCACTTCACCTACTCCACTAAACCTAACCCACTACACCACTACCACCTCCACTTCACCTACTCCACCTACCACCTACTACCACCTACTCTTCTATATATAGGAATCATTGTAACATATCAAAAATTAATAATACAATCAGTATCTATACAATTCTCTATTTCTCTTTACATTATATTTCTACATGGTATCAGAGCCATAAGATTTAGGCCTATATTCCTTTCTTTCCGGCGGGCAGCCGGCTGGCAACCATGCCTTCGCTGCCCGCTGGAGGGATCTGAGTCAAAAGCTTGTAAATATTATTGAAGAAAGTCAGCGTTCTGTTTCACCTCAGTTGTTTAATCTACAAGAGCGGTTTTTCACAACAATTGAAGATTTCCAGAAGCAACTTGACTTAATGGTCAAGTATGATTGGGACTTTGATCACTACCTGGAAGAGGACATTTCTGCCGCGCTGGAATATATAAGGGCAACCAAACCGAAGGATGGTAAATTGCTTGCAATTGGACACTCCAAGATACCCATTTTATTATTATTATTATTATTATTATTATTACTCCGGGTTACCTCCCTCTCCTCAACTATCTTTTATTTTCTATATATATCTATCTATATGTCCATTCCAACCACTTCTGATTTTTCCAAATTTTCTTTTATTTTCATTCCACAAAAAAAAAAAAAAAAAACAAAACAAAACAAAACACTTTATTCAAAAAAAAAAAAAAAAAAAAAAAAAAAAAACACAACAACCCACACAAACAACCACATCCACAGGCGGGATTTTTCTTCTCTACTCTGCCGCCGGTCTCTTCTTTTTGCCTCCGTTCTGGGCGGTCCTTGACGGTGCTGCCTCCGTGTTTCTCACGCCACCGAGCACGTTCACTCCTCCCTGCTCCTCCACTACAGCATATGGCGGACCTCCAAATCGGAACATAACAGTGGCCTTCCGCTTCAACTCCTTATTTTCCGCCTTTAGCACACTTAACTCTGCTCGCGCATCCTTATACATGCGTTGGAGCAGAGCCAGTTGGGAGTTTAACTGTTGCACCTCATTTGTCCTGCTCTGCAGCCGGTGTGACAAGTTTGTGACGGCAGTCATGGTTTCCACACATGACTTCAGAGTATACTGATTGGCCTCAATATCAGTTTGCACCGCCATTTTTTGCTCCACCGACCACATCGGAAAGTTCAACGGAGCAAACACAGAGGTGTTGGGTTGAGGTTCACGGGCCTCCGCACCAGTTATCTCTCTTGTTGACTCGTTGAGGTCGGGAAAGAGAGTGAGTAGACCACGGGATGAAGATACCATATTCTGGGTAGCTGAACGGGAAGAAGAGGCCATGTTGCTAAGTGTTTCAGAGACGAGTTGGTTACAGAGTATTACAGAGTTTCTCAGCAAAGGAAGAGTTTGTTTCAGAGGATTTTCAGAAGTTTTTTGTCTGCTTCAGCCTCCGTCTTGGTTAAATAGCCGAGGCAGCCACGCGCATCGCGGGCCTCTTGCCACCACCAGACGACAAAACGGGCGCGCAAGCCAAGGCGCCCACGTGCCTCGCCATCATGTCCGGCACACCTTTTGATGAATTGGGCACGCCTTTTGATGGCACGCCTTTTGACAAAATTGGGCACACCTTTTGAAGGTGCAACTTCTACAACGGTCTAACATGACCCTATAAACTGTCCCGACATTAATTCCGGTTAGCTCCTTTATGGGTCCGACAAGACTCTGTAAACTGTCCCGACATAGATTCCGGTTAGTTTCTACAAGGGTCCGACAAGACTCTGTAAACTGTCCCGACATTGATTCCGGTTAGTTTCTACAAGGGTCCAGCAAGACTCCGTAAACTGTCACAACAACTATCACAACATTGTCTGCTACAACGGTCCGACATGACCCCATAAACTGTCTTCTACATCGGTCTGACACAACCATCCAGTGTCCTCTACAACGTTATGACACCACCATACAGTGTATTCACCATCGGTCTGACACGACCATACAGTGTCTCCTATCCTCTTTTCTTTTATGTATTCGTGTATTTTCTTGTTTTGTTACTCTCTCCAAACTCAAGTTGGTTAGTTCCTATCCCCCTTGAGTTTGCGGGGGGCTGTTAAAATCCACCCACTACACCACTACCACCTCACCTACTCCACTAAACCTAACCCACTACACCACTATCACCTCCACTTCACCTACTCCACTAAACCTAACCCACTACACCACTACCACCTCCACTTCACCTACTCCACCTACCACCTACTACCACCTACTCTTCTATATATAGGAATCATTGTAACATATCAAAAATTAATAATACAATCAGTATCTATACAATTCTCTATTTCTCTTTACATTATATTTCTACATATACCATCTAAATACCGAAGAAGTTTGGTCGATTTCATGACTATATGTATTTATGCTACATCATACATGAATTCAGGTGCTAGGGGTGTCTGATGCAGGCATCTGTTCAAGTACATTTATCTAATTCTCAAGCTAAGGATATACTAAGACACCTAGATTTCATATTTCTTAAATCCTCTTTATTTTTGAAGTGTAAAATAATATTTACATTAAAATATAACATTTTAGTTATGTGGTAGACTCGTTATACACGCTTGGGTGGGTGTATGCACATTTAGGCAATATCAAACACATATCTCAGACTATTACTTAACTGTGAAAGTGTCCGACGAAACTTGCCAAAATATTTTACAAATTTGAAAGAGTCCTTAAAACTTAGTCCATGATTCTTGAAAAACACCACTGCTGAGGACATGACAATCCCATCTCATCTGTTTGTAATTGCCGCCCCCCTAATTCCAGTGATTACTTACATCCAATGGCTTATTATTTAACTCTTAGGGACGATCAATGTCATTATGGTACAAATTATCCTTGTGAAGTCCGCCATTTGGCAAAATAACAAATTCCCCACCATAATATGAACATTGGGATATTCTCCTCCTTCCACAATCACAAGCACTCTGAACAAATAGTACTAGAACTCTCACTTCCTCAAAATTGCAACATATTTGCTTACCTACCTGCATCAATCCTTTTCTCATCATCCAAAATGAATAGAATCTCTATCTGGGTAGCCTTGATTTTGTTCTCTCTCCTCCTCCACACAACGAAATCCAACATGGTAGAAATCAGAAACTCATTGATGATTTTTTACAGAAAACTCTCAAACAACAGTAGGCCATCTGATAGTATTTTAGGTTGGAATATGACCTCTGATCCTTGCAAGGATTCATGGTTTGGTGTATATTGTGATGAGCAGGCTCTTTCTGTGAAGAAAATCGACCTTGGTGGCTTAGGTTTTACCGGAACTTTCGATGCTAGCACTATTTGCAATGTTCAATCTATTGCCACATCTCTTACTATTCTTGGTCTCAGTAACAACAGTCTTGGTGGAGAGAACCTTGATCAGATTGCAAGTTGCAGACAACTCACCCATCTCAATTTAGGTGGGAACAGGTTCTCAGGTAGCCTTCCCGATTCTCTTTCCATGCTAAATAATCTGATTGGACTCGACATATGGCAGAATAACTTCTCTGGTAATTTGCCTGATTTGGCTTGGATATCTGGTTTGCAAGAATTTCGTGCTCAGCATAATCAGCTCACCGGTCCTATACCAAAATTTGATTTTCAGAACTTCATGTACTTCAATATTTCCTTCAACAATTTCACCGGTCATATTCCATTTGGCGGCAAGGGTTTACCTGTAAGCAGTTTCATCATGAACCCTGAATTATGTGGACCTCCACTGCCAAAACAATGCCCATCAGCATCATTAACCTCACCAGACTCCGATCAACAGCCAAAGAAGAAATCCAAGAAAATCTCAACAGATATAGGTATAATGTTTGTAGGTTACTTACTCATAGGGTTGGCTTTGTTCGTTATAATCGTTGTCAAGCTGTGTAAGAGAGGCAAGACAAAAGAAGAGAGGTCTGCTGATTCAGTCAACAAGGTAGCATCAGTTGATGATAGTTTCTACGATCCAAGAACTGCATCAGGTGAGAATAAAGCAGGTATGAACAAATCAGGAATTTCAGCTGAAAGTGGGATGGTTTCATCGTCGCTGGTAATTCTCACGAGTCCAGAGGTGAACGGATTGAAATTCGATGATTTGCTCAAGGCTCCAGCTGAGTTGATTGGGAGAGGAAGGCACGGTACTGTCTACAAGGTTGTTGGCGAGCAAGGGATGCCTCTGGCTGTCAAGAGGATTAGGGATTGGATGATTTCGAGCAACGAGTTCAAGCAGAGGATGCAGAGGTTGGGCCAAGTGAAGCATCCAAATGTATTGTCAGCTGTTGCCTTCTATTGTTCCCCAAAAGAGAAGCTTTTGGTATATCAATATCAAGAGAATGGAAGTCTATTCAGGCTTCTCCATGGTAATTTTTATTCCCTCATCATCTTCAAGCAACTTTAATCTTTGGCACAAGAAAGGCATTAATTTTGGTACCTTAAACATATCTACACATGCACATGGGCAGGCTGTGTTTGAATCTTACACTCAGTTTGTTTGGGCATGTTAATGTAAATTGTATAAATTACCACTACCTACCACCTCCACTACCACCTACACCTACCACCTCCACTACCACCTACACCTACCACTATCACCTACCACCTACCATCTTCTCTTCTATATATACAGTTGTAATACATAAATACAGAATATCAATATATCAATCAATCAAATATCAATCAATAATACAGTATTTTTTAACATGGTATCAGAGCAAGGTTAAGAAGTTAGTAATTCTGCTTCACCGGCGGGCGGCAACCTCGCCTTGGCCGCCCGCCGGACTCCTACACATACCTTCACTCCGCTGCCACAAATTATTCTTCTTGATCTCGACCTTCTTCAGCTGCTTTGCATAGCCGAGGATCCAAAGGCACCTTTCCAAGGAAAGGAACACCCATTTCGCAACACATTTTTGCAGCATCGCCATCACTACTATCAAACACTTCAGCATAACCGACCAAATCTAGCATTTCCGATGCGAGTTCTAGTGCTGAGTCAACACGAAGGTCGGACTCGCCGCCGGCCTGTACGCCGGCACCAGCCTGCCTGACTTGAAACAGACTCCGTACGTGTTGCATAGCGTCTTCGGCCCCAACGGTCCAGTTCACCACTGTGGAGTCTTCTCCGACGCGCAGTGCGTGCATCCCAAAGATGCTTGGTCTAGAAGGCCAGGAAATCCACCAGAGCAACCTTGCATGGTCTCCATCTATGTTGAGTCCAACCTTGGGATTATGTCCATTGGCTTCATGCTGCTCAACCCAGACGAGGCCGTCATATGGAGAGGCCCACGCAAGAACGGTATCATCAAACAATTCCTCAAGGATGTTTACCGGGGCGAGCTCGATTTTCTAGTAGTCGATGCTCCACCTGGGACCTCAGACGAGCACATCTCAATTGTCCAATTTCTCCAAGCAACTGGGATTGACGGTGCGATAATAGTCACCACCCCACAACAGGTTTCTTTGATTGATGTCAGGAAAGAAGTGAGTTTCTGCAAGAAGGTTGGACTTCAAGTTCTTGGTGTTGTTGAGAACATGAGTGGCTTATGCCAACCGGTGTCAGATTTCAAACTTATGCCAACCACTTTCTTTTTCACTCACATCACATGGGCTTGTTCCCACTTTCTCTCTCCTCCAACCCCACTCCACTTTCTTTTCTTTTATTTTTTTATGTATATGTTTATTCTAATTTATTCTTCAAAGCACACCCACTATGGTTTATTTATTACAACACATTTTCCCACTTTTTCAAATTCCCTTTAATCATCTCCCTCCTTTCCCTTACTTTCTTCCACCCACGATTTCACCATTTTCTTTTATTTTAATATATCTATATATATTTTTTTTTTTATTAAAAAAAAAAAAAAAAAAAAAAAAAAACAACATACATCCCTATTTTTCTTATCCCCATCCACAAATATTTTTCTCTATTTTCTTTGTCCATTGTTTTATTTTATTTTATTTTTCTTATTACACAAAACAACATTCACAAAATCACACCAACAACATTCCACCACCTTGTCATTTTATTCATATCAGGGGCTCAACCCCGATCACAATTTTACATCAAAAAAAAAAAAAAAAAAAACACCAACACCAGCAACAAATCAACCACATCCACAGGCAGGATTTTCTTCTCTACTCTGCCGCCGGTCTTTTCTTCTTGCCTCCGTCCTGGGCAGCCCTTGCCGGTGTTGCCTCCGTATTTCCCAATCCACTAGGCATGATCACTACTCCCTGCTCCTCCACTGCAGCATACGGCGGACCTCCGAATCGGAACATCACAGTGGCCTTCCGCTTCAGTTCCTTGTTTTCTGCCTTTAGCACACTCATCTCTGCTCGCGCATCCTTATACATGCGTTGGAGCAGAGCCAGCTGGGAATTTAAATGCTGCACCTCATTTGTCCTACTCTGCAGCCGGTTCGACAAATTTGTGACCGCCGTCATACTTTCCACACATGCCTTCAAAGTATACTGATTGGCCTCCACATCCGACTGCACCGCCATTTTTTGCTCCACCGACCGCATCGGAAAGTTCAACGGAGCAAACACAGAGGTGTTTGGTTGAGGTTCACTGGTCTCCGCACCAGTTCTCTCTCTTGTTGACTCGTTCAGTTCAGGAAAGAGCGTCAGCAGACCACGGGAAGAAGAGGAAGAAGAGGCCATTGTCTGGGCAACTGAGTGTTACAGACTCTCTCTCTCAGCACAACGAAGAGTTTTTCAGACTCTCTCTCTCAGCACAACGAAGTTTTTTTTTCAGAGGTTTTTCGCAGCTTTTCTCTGCCTCAGCCTCCGCCTCCGTCTTATAGCCGAGGCAGCCACGCGCATCGCGCGCCTCTTCTCGCCGACAAACTGGCACGCCTTTTCATGGCACGCCTTTTGATGCATTCGGGCACGCCTTTTGATGACACGCCTTTTGAGGGTGCGGGCACACCTTTTGAGGGCACGACTTTTGAGGGCTCGATATCTATATCCATGTATATCTTTTGGGCAGCCTATATACACACTCATACAGTATCTTCTACACCGGTCAGCTTTATCAATCCCTTTGTTTCAACCTCAAATAGGTTTCTATCTTCACACCTATTTGAGTTTGAGGGGGGGTTATACACAGTATCATGTATAAGTCGCTCATGGCGCACTCCCTAAGTCGCCTCCTTGGTGCACCACCGTAAACTGTCTGCTACATCGGTCCGACATGACCCCGTAAACTGTCTTCTACAACGGTCCGACATGACCCCGTAAACTGTCCTACTACAACGGTCCGACATGACCCCGTAAACTGTCTTCTACAACGGTCCGACATGACCCCGTAAACTGTCTTTTACAACGGTCCGACATGACCCCGTAAACTGTCTGCTCCAACGGTCCGACATGACCCCATAAACTGTCTTCTACATCGGTCTGACACGACCACACAGTGTCTTCTACAACGGTCCGACATGACCCTGTAAACTGTTTGCTACAAAGGTCCGACATGACCCCGTAAACTGTCTGCTACAACGGTCCGACACGACCATACCGTGTCTCCTATCCTGTTTTGTTTTTTATTTATCAGTTTACTTTTCTATTTTGTTATTATCCTCCTTGAGTTTGAGGGGGGCTGTTAATGTAAATTGTATAAATTACCACTACCTACCACCTCCACTACCACCTACACCTACCACCTCCACTACTACTTACACCTACCACTATCACCTACCACCTACCATCTTCTCTTCTATATATACAGTTGTAATACATAAATACAGAATATCAATATATCAATCAATCAAATATCAATCAATAATACAGTATTTTTTAACAGGGCAAAAAATGTTTTCCGTAATTTATGGCTTTTGGTATGAAAGAAAACGTTTTTCATGCTTATGGCAAAAATGCTATTTAGGCGAAAAATGCTTTTCACTTTTAATATGTGAAAAACGTTTTATGAACTAAACTCTTATCAGTGCCACCACACTTCCACTGCCGCCACCACCACACCTCCACTGCCACCACCACACCATCGTCACCACCACCACCTTCACTCCACCACCACCACCAACATTTTCCTCTGAAACAGATGTTTTCTACTGAAACAAATAGAGCGTTAGATTTGTGAAGGGAAAAGAGATTGCAGATCCAAACACAGCTGTAAAGAACAACATCCACTCATAAGAGAGAGGCATAGAAAAGAAAAGAAAGATGAAAATTTTGCTGCAGAGCAAACTCATTAACTAAATGTATTCCTGCAGTAATCATATGGCCCTGCATTTATCTACATATGGATTTCAGGAACACAAATGGGCCAAGTCCTTGACTGGAGTGGCAGACTTGGTGTTGCAGCTACCATAGCCGAGGCCTTAGCTTTTATGCATCAAGAGCTTCGCGAAGACGGGATTGCTCACGGAAACCTGAAGTCCTCAAACATTCTGCTAACCCGAAACATGGAACCATGCATTAGTGAGTACGGTCTAATGATGGTGAACGATGAAGATCAGTCATCGGTTGCCAGTTTTAATAGACAGGTTGGACCAAGCAATGCCTTCAAGTCAGACATTTATGGTCTCGGTGTGATTCTTCTTGAGCTGCTAACAGGAAAGATGGTTCAGAACAATGGGTTGGCCTTGGCCCAATGGGTTTTGTCTGTGGTTCAAGAAGAGTGGACCATTGAGGTCTTCGACAAAACCCTAATTCAAGAAGGTGCAAGTGAAGAGAGCATGCTGAACTTGCTACAAATAGCCGTAAAATGTGTTGATCGTTCACCGGAGGCTAGGCCTAGCTTAAACCAAATTGCTCTTTTGATCAACAATATCAAAGAGGAGGAAGAGAGATCCATTGTTTCTGAACAATGATGATTAAGGAAAATACTTTTCCCGGAGAAAACATGCGAAGCTACTTGTTAGAGAAAACAATAATAATTCTACAGATACAGAATCAACCACTGAATTGACTTATGAAGCAACGTGAGCGAAGCAATTTTTCAATGGCGGGCATTTCAGTTTTGTGGTTGGTTGTAGAATTATTGTGGAGAAAAATTTCTTCATATCGGGGACTAATACTAATACTAATACTAATACTAATACTATTCTTATTTAGATGTATTAGTACTAGGACGTGGCGTTTACTCTCTGTAAAATATTTAGACCTCTTTTTTGTGTTTTTCAATAATATGTAATCTCTCTCCAATAATGTTAAAATTAATAAAAAGATGAGGGGGTGCAATTTTAATTTGTCATAAAAGTAAAAATATTCCAAGTAGTGTTGTTTGGAATGGATTTCAATCACGATGTGCAAGTTATTAATTTAACAAATATAGTTACTTGCCTTGTGAAAAATTAAGGCTTATTTTAATAATTCATAATTTTAATAAAAAATTAATTATTCTTTTTATTTTTTTTTACACAAAAAATTTCTAAAAAAGTGAATTTCTCTAACCACCAATCACATTCCACAGTGGAAAATGTTTTTTAAACATTGACAGTGAAAACTATATAGGAATGGCAACGGGGCGGGGCGGAGCCGGAGACTACCCCCGTCTCCGATCCCCGAAAGTAATATTCCCCCCGTCCCCGATCCCCGACGGGGACCCCTATCCCGGCCCCATCCCCGCCCTCGATCGGGGATCGGGGATCCCCGACCCCGGATAATCCCCGGTTTTTTTTTTTGATTTTTGATTTTTATGTAAAACTCTATAAACATTCTCAATCACCCTTCAATACTGGATGTATAAATTTTGAAATTTATCAATATCAACCCTAATAGCTTCATTTTTTTAATTAATTAAAACTATAGCAACATACATAAATCTGTAGCAACATCCATCAGTTGGAATATCATTTTTTTAATTAATTAGATCAATAAATATCAATAAACATCCATTTAAAAACACATCATCTGTAGCAACATCAATAAATCTGTAGCAACATCCATAAATCTGTAGCAACATCAATAAATCTGTAGCAACATCCATAAATCTGTAGCAACATCAATAAATCTGTAGCAACATCCATTTAAATCAATAAATATCAATAAACATCTTGTAGCAAAACATTAATAAACATTAATTCAGCAGCCCATACATACACAACCCACACACAAAGCATCCTGTAGTAACAAAATAACACAACCAAAACATGAACAAAATAACACAACCAAAACATGTGTCCAGCAGCACACAAGAAGATTCAACAAGTAGCAAAGAAAATAATTAATCCCAAGCACAACCCGCAAGGGATAGGTTATCCAAAAACTGAAATTAAAAATAAATATAAAAATATCCATTACAACAAAAAAAGCAAATCCATTGTTTCTTCAAACCCATACAAACCACACAACTTCCATCATCTCCTTCAACTTGAACTCCTGTTAAATAACAAAAGGAAAAAAAATAAATAATTAATACTAATAATAAAATGTAAAAAATGTTAATTACAACAAAAAAGATGACAACTAACACAAAAGTGGCACATGACTGATCCGACTCGATCTCATCATCATCATATATAGTTGCATAGCCCACCGATTCCAATGTTGAATTTCCTAAAAAGTAAAGAATATAAATTCAATAGTGAAATTATTCCATGGTAATCATGCAAATGCCTGGTTCCATTTTTTGAATTACCTTCAAGATGCTTATTACAATAATTACATATTGCCTTCCACACCCCATTGACTTGTTGTTTTTTAAAATGTTCCCACACAATACTTGGTTTTCTTTTAGTTCCTCCACAAGTAGTATTAGACTCTTCTAAATCAATAACATGTTGATTAGAGAGGGGAGACGGTGAGTTCGTAGGTGCGTTCGTAGCTGGCGATGAATGTTGTGACGCATCACTCTCAAATGGTACTTGAGAGTTAACGGGTGCTTCAGAGTTAACATCTGACATTTTTAATCTTTATAAAAATAATATGGATTGAATTAATATAAATAAATTAAGTACTCATCATCTTTTAAACAAATTATGACATGATTGAAACATAATTGTAGAAGATTTCAAATATAAATTACCACACTGTAATATTTTATCAATTTATCACCTTTAAGCGAAATCCTAACTAGTTTGGTTGTGCTTCAAGACCAAGACAGACTATTTCCTAAGCTAGTTGAATCTGATGTGTAATGTTTTCCAATGGACTTGAGTGAGCTTGAGATCTAAATTATGTTCTATCAAGCAGCATGGACAGGTAGTATCCAAGAATTGGTTTTCAAAGCAAAAAATTTAGGGGAAATAAAAGTGCATGCACCATTTTGTTGCAAAATTATAGGAAGGCATGTTCCAAAATTCCATAGCTTGAACATTTTGACTATTTACCTTCTTTTTATATATAATATTCAAACTATGTTTGCATCATAAATTTTAGAGGGGGATGGGAATGAAGAGGAAAAGAATAAAATAAAATGACATAAGCTAAATTTGTTTGTTTTCATCCTATTTGATAAATCAAATTTACAAGGTAGTTGTAATTCAGTTCTCTTTTTTTCTTCTTTTGTTCCCCAGAAAAGGAAGCCTTCCATTTCAGTTCTCACATGTTTTTCATTCTTAGACTTGGATTGAGCACTGATGACTGGTCCATAATTCAAACATCATTTTGAACATTGGATTAATTTCTGTTTTGTCAATAACAAAAAATGCTATGTGCCAATTACAATCACTCAAGGTATGAATACAAAGAACACCTACTCTTTTTTTTTTTTCCTTCAAAAAATAAGTATAACCTTCTTCCCTATCAAACTATACAAAATAGCCAAAAACAACACTAAAGCCTATATAGAGACTGCTCTACTCCAATCTTAATACCAAAAACAACACTTAATACCATAAATGTAAATCTATAGATTAGCTAACCAATCTTTGTTCCATATCATGATCAAGACCAAAATTCAAAGCATCCAGAAGCTTAGAGAGACTCCTAATCCAACTGATTATCAATATAAAATAGATCGAAATCTGGGAAACCAGATCTATATTGTAAAAAATATAAAATAGATTCAAAGACAAAAAAAACAGATTCAAAGACTCCTAATCCAGCTGAAGAAGGTTCAATATAAAATAGATTAAAAAAAAAAACAGATCTATATATATATCCAGGGACAAATCTATAAAATAGATTAAAAAAAAAACAGATCTATATATATATCCAGGGACAGATCTATAAAATAGATTAAAAAAAAACAGATCTATAAAAAAACACAAATCCAACAGAGAGAGAGAGAGAGAGATACCTAAACAGAGATGGGAGGCGCGGTGGTGACGGAAGGAGGATCGCCGGTGATCGCCGGTGACAGAGGGAGGCACGGCGGTGACGGAGGGAAGAGAGAAGGACAGACCAGTGGCGAGAGAGAGAGAGAGAGGAGCGGCGTGAGTGAGTGTGAGAGGCTTTGAGTGACGAAGGGAAGAGAGAGAGACAGACCAGTGGCGAGAGAGAGAGAGAGAGAGGAGCGACGTGAGTGAGTGTGAGAGGCTTTGAGTGACGGAAGGAGGATCGCCGGTGACGGAGGGAGGCGCGACGGTGACGGAGGAAAGAGAGAGGGACAGACCAGTGGCGAGAGAGAGAGAGAGAGGAGCGGCGTGAGTGAGTGTGAGAGGCTTTGAGTGTGTGTCTCTGTGAAACCCTAACCAAGACAAGCATATGCATATATATATATATATATTCAGGGACAAAAGGGTCATTTTAGCTCGGGGACCATGAGGGGCGGGGCCGGGCCGGGGCCGGTTTTGAAACACATATCCCCGTCCTCGGCCCGGATATCATCGGGGATGAATTTTTAAATACCGTCCCCGGCCCGTAGGGGATATTTTTCGGTGAATAACCGCTGAATTCGGGGTCGGGGGGTCGAGTCACTGTTGGGGTGGTTTCAAATTGCTATCCCTAAAACTATATACACATATAAAACATAATAAGAGTACGTGTCTATGGATGCAAAATAAAATACAAATAATATTAAGGACCGCATTTAGAGTTGTTTTGAGAGTCAAGTATATTGGTTAATTTTTTTTTTTATTTTTTGTAAAAAAATGTATAAAAAAATTAAAAAATTAATTTTTTATAATTAATTTTTTGACTAAAATAGTCTATTTTTAAACTTGCTATTAATAAAAAAAAATAAGAATATCAATAAAAAAGAATATCATTTTTTTATATATAAAAAATTAAAATAAAATCCATAATTGATATTTGCCTAATTTAAGCAGTGAGTGACTGTGATTGGAAAGGCAGAGAGAGCTTTGACTTCTGAGCACACAAGTGCCAAGTGGGCTGAGTCCGGAGGTTACTTCCGAATCAAGCCCAGGCCCACCTTCCCAATCCCACTTGATACGCACAACTTTCACGTTCTTATTTTGGCGCGTGTTACTCTTCCAAAGTGAAAGTGGTTTCCTTTCGGTATTATTACCTTGTACTTTGGTAACCACTGACCACACTCACCGCCAGCCTTTTGTCTTCTCCACATAGAGAAAATGTTCTGATATGCAGCATAAAATTACGTAAATTTTTTGAATAATGTTTGGAAAACGTGAATTCCAAAAAAATTATTAAATTTTTTATCAAACTTTTTACATGGGTGTGGGATCTTTACCAAACGTTTCATATGTGGGATCCCACACTCATGTGAAAAGTTTGGTAGAAAATTTGATAATTTGTTTGAGGTCCTTAGCATAACTCATAGGTCATGTTTGATTCACAACACTAATAGTGAGGTATTAATAATCCTATCAAATTTAGTGTGGTATTAACTATCCCACCCCTACCCCATTACTAATAATCCTACAAATTTGTTGGATTAATTATCCATTGGATTAATAATCGTAAACCAAAATGTCAAAATAAACATAAGATAATTGGGCCCACGGATTAATAATCCCAATCCCATGCTTTAATCATTCCAATCAAACATGCCCATAATGTTTTATGTATTAATTAATTCATTAATTAGTGTATTAATTAAGGGCAAATTACATATACACCCCTTCAGGTTTGGTTAAATTACAGATACCCCTGAGGTTTCGGAAATTACATCCCGCCCCCTGAGGTTTGTATTTTCATAACAATTTACCCCCTGAGGTTTATATTTCATAACAAATTACCCCCTAATTTCTTATGGAAATATAGCATTCAGGGGGGAATTCGTAATTTCTCAAACCTCAGGGGGTATCTGTAATTTTGACAAACCTGGAGGGGTGTATATGTAATTTGCCCTTAATTAATAATGTGGTATAATTTAATTTTTCTTTAATATTTGTAATTTATATAATGAATGAGATCAATAATAATATCATAATTGGTGTTGACACACTACTTAGTACGTTAATTGGTACATGTAATACCACTGATATTTTTTTTTGAATTTATGTAAGTGATTATATAAAAATATATAAATTAAATATAAATTTATGTGAATATACAAATTTATAAGATTACTTATATAAATTTGTGTAAAGTTATATATAATGTACAATGCACATGAAGATCGAAAAAGTATTTTGCAATTAGAAAATGAGTAAGGATATATATTCTAAAAATTTATCAAATATCTTGTTTGGCACAATCATCTTATTTATATTATATTACTTTTCTATTATATCACTTTAATCTTAATTGACATTTTATATTTTTTTATAAAAAATAAAAAATATACTAATCTAATACTTTTCAAATAAAACTTAAATGTCTTGGGATCAAATGCATTTTCCTTAAAAAATTTCAATACAAAAAAAAGAAAAGAAAAAAAAGAATACAAAATTAAATAAAAAAATTATTGAACAGAAAAAAAAAAAGTTCAATATTTATTTGTAAATATTACTTTCTTAAAAAACCTATTCATCCATGTGTGTCTAATTTTTTATTTTGTTTATATTTTTTTAGATTCATTATTATTTTGTGCAAGAAATATATGTGTGATACATCAAATTCTGATATTATTTCTTACTCACAACAAATAATAAATAAAAATATTAAAATAATTATCTAAAATATTATTTAAAAATCAAAATAATAAACTATAATTATTTATTATGAATGCAATTTATATTCTACTAACTTCAAATTTACATCATCTTATCTTATCTTATGCTCTAGTTTCCCAATAATTAATTTTTCATGGTTACTATTTGACGATAGAATGCATCACATAATTCGATATGCATCTCCATTTGAGAAGGATTATTTGAGGCTTTTTTGGCTATTTTAATTATAAAAGACAAAATAAATTATTTTTGTCACAAAAAATAAAATATTATATTTAATTTATAATCATTATATTCTTCTCTAAAAAAATATTAAAACATTAAAAAGTCAAAAAAATTCTTCTCAAATTAAACTTTTTAACCCAAGTTAAATTAGTAAAACAAAAAAAAACAAAAAACCAAAAACGCCAATCCATTTTCCAAACGACACCATAAACTACTTTCACATATAGATATACCTTCTCTTTCAAAGTTTCGCATATGTATGACTTTCCTCTTCCTCGGAATCCTCTGTTCTAGGGTTTTGTTGCTGCTGCAACTTGAGGGTCCACTTGAAACGACTTTTAGAATTACATTAATGGTGGCTTCTTCTTCAGGATCAACAGGTAGGTACAAGTAAACCCTTCTCTAACCTCTATATTTTCTTCTGTCTCCTCCTTCTCATTATTGCAATCAGTGACTTGGGTTTTCCATCTTCAAGCAATAAAAAAATGCTACACCATTTCACCATAACATCTATCTGAAAAAGAACACAATTTCTCTCAAATCTGAGTGCAAAAGTTGTGAACTTCTTGTGAGTTTTATGTCAGTGAAAGAAAGTGTTTATTTTGTTTTGTTCACAAGATGAGTTGTGGGTCTGATGACCTCATGACTACTGGGTTCTGAGTATATACCCCAATGATCTGTTCAATGTCAGACTTCAGAGATCAAAGATGGTTTCTTGACCACACCCATTTGAAAATGTCTTGGATTCAACATCAAATCTCTCCTCCTCTCTCTCCATATGTTGGTACTTTTCATAAAGATTCAAACCCTTCACCCTCATCATCATCGTCTTCATCATCTGGTACTAGAATTAGTCCAGCTGTTCTATTCATTATAGTAATCTTAGCTGTTCTGTTTTTCATATCTGGTCTCCTCCACCTGCTTGTTAGATTTCTCATGAAGCACCCATCTTCCTCAACTCAATCCAATGACAGATACCCACAAGTTTCCAGCTCTGATGCTCTCGAAAGACAACTACAACAACTCTTTCATCTCCATGACTCTGGTCTAGATCAAGCTTTCATAGACGCTTTACCTGTCTTCATGTACAAAGATGTAGTGGGTAGTGGTAACGAGCCATTTGATTGTGCTGTTTGTCTCGGTGAATTTTCTGAGAAAGACAAGCTTAGATTGCTTCCTATGTGTAGCCATGCCTTCCACATCAATTGTATAGATACTTGGCTCTTATCAAACTCAACATGTCCTCTTTGTAGAGGGACCCTCTTTACTCCTGGACTATCCATCGAAAACCCAATTTTTGGTTTCGATGATTTTAGAGAAGATGATGGGTTTCCTAATAATCCACATAATGGGTTTGTTTCGAATCAGAAGACTGTAGAAATTGAGGAAATTGTCAGTGAAAAGGGGGTTTTCCCAGTAAGACTTGGAAAGTTCAGAAAATTGGACGATGGTGCCGGGGAGGCAGGTGGAGGGGAGACCAGTAGCAGTAATTTGGATGCAAGAAGATGTTACTCAATGGGTTCGTATCAGTATGTAGTTGGCGAAACAAACCTCAGAGTGGCATTGAGTCATGATCGAAATGGTGATGATATGAAGATTGTGAACGGAATAGAACAAAATGGCAATGGCAAACCTATAGTTGATGGGGATATGGAAGGGAAGAAAATTAGTATTGGGTCTAAAACTGATAGCTACTCTGTATCCAAGATCTGGTTGTGGTCAAAGAAGGGCAAATTTGCAAGTTCTTCAGAAACTCAATGAGTAAATATATGTTCTCTTAATATGGATTTGAAAAGGGCAATGGATGGGAAGAACAATGGACACATGAAAAGGTATTTTCTTCATTGTTTTCTTGGTTGAGTATTCACAATTGATTGAATTCGAAGCTTGTTCGCCTTTGTATCCCTCGTCTTTTTGAAATTTTTTGAGATGATGATTCAAGAATGTGATGGATTATTATGGTTTTGTACATGTGTACTTCATCTTTTGGTTCAAACTTGTAATGCCAGCATTTTCCTTAGGTTTTCTTCCTCATTTTGGTTCATAAATATTGCACAGAGAGAGAGAGAGAGAGAGAGAGAGAGAGAGAGAGACTCTAGCTTGTACATGTTTTCTTTAATCATAAACTTGTTATGGTATCTAAATCATTGTGTTCCATCTAAAGTTCAATTGTGCTAGTGGAGACAAACAAACTCTATTGATTTGTATCAAGAATTTCATGTTACTAGTAAGAATCCTATTCCTCATTGACAAAGAAGTCTGAAATCAAAATCATGGAACGATTCCAATTTTCTCTCTCACAATTTTAATAATTTTGTGGAACTTTTGTGTCAATTCATATCTCATTTGCTTTTAAAAGCTCGAGATTTTCCTGAACTTATGCCCAATATGTCGTTGCAGTGGATGAGCTTCTTTTGCTTTTTCTTTATTTTTCTCTTTTTTGTGGCAATTGTTTTTTTCTTTTCTTCTCTTTTGGTTAAATCCTTTTGTTGAACCTTTTTGGGATAATGCGAGGACTGTATCTATCTCTTGTGTGGTGTCATTTTCTGGGTTGGGAGTCTTGGGACATTGTTGGTGGTGGGATCCATAAAAGCTCTATCACTTAAATTTTCTTTGTTTTTATTCAGAGTTCTTTTTTGGATTCAAAACTTGGATGTAGTGTGCTCCCCTGGGTCATAGCTTGTCCTTTTCATGACTTGCTTGTTTGTTGGTTAGGATTAAATTTATGAAGTTAACAGAAATGACTTTATTATATAAAATGTGATTTTATTATTTTTATAAAATGAGAGTAATAAAGTCTTTTCACATAACTTCATGGGAATGCTAATTCCACTGAGAAATACCCAATATTTATATGTGGGTAGAAGTTCTCCAATCCCTTTTAAACATAAGCCTATTGGGTGTTTATTTTTCTTAATGGGTGTCCAATTGTGAAGTTTGTGGTCGGTGGAATAAACAATGGCAAGTGTACCCCACTCTACATCTAACAAATATCATCAGCACAAAATTTAGAAATATCTAGGAAAAAAATAGCAGTGGGCCAGGTGGTTTACCCTTTTAAGTGGGCTTTAGTCCATGTTTATGTGAATGAAGTGTGTATGCTAAAAACAGATAATGAGGGATATTTGTCACTTTTACGGTTAAAAAAAAAAAATCAATATAATTTTGTTAAAACAAAATAAATAAAGAATTTAATATTATGATGGTGCTTTATTAGGGAGATTTGGTTAAAATTCTCTCATAATAAAATTTTAATATATTAAGGACAATCATAAAAAAAAATTATTGAAAAGTTTTAACACATACTATTATTATTAAAATATTAAATTTTAAAATAATATAACTTTTGATGTAGATGCCAGTTTTTAATAAAATTAGTATTTTTAAAATTTTTCTCATCAAGATTTATCAAATAAGATCATTTCTTTTTTCTTTTTTTGGATCGGCTCATATAAGATCATGTTGACTATGAAATTCTTGAGTTTTTTTTTTTTTATTACCGTCGAAATTGATATAAACAATAACATGTTATTTTAATTCACAGTAATATGTTACTTTGACAATATTGTTCAAGAAAAAAAATATATTTTATTTTGTCCTTATTCAATTATGTGTTTTCTCCTTAGGAGATTTATAAAACAAAATAAATTGTGCTGTCTTTTTCACCAAATAAGAGTCAAATGGAAGGATTTTGACTAAATTTTCCTTATTATTATTGATAGGTGGTATAATTTGGTAATAATAAAATCATCAAAAAAATAGTAAACTCAAATATTCAAAGATAATTATTTATTTTATAATTATCACATATATAAATATGATATTATCTTATGATATGATTTTTCTTTCTCACTTTTAAAAGACACGTAGGGTCCATGATTTGTTAGATTGGATGTTTTGTCCATAGAATAAACATTTGAAACAAAATAAAGGAATTGTCAGCATTTGCATATAAACGGAACTCAAAATTTATAACTTATTTGGAGACATAATTAGTTTTTTTAAATGTAAGAGAAAAAAAATAAAGTAAACTAATTACATGATCTAATACACTTTGAAATATTGCTGTTTGGGATCTCCCAAATAAGCTCTCTCTCTCTCTCTCTCTCTCTCTCTCTCTCTCTCTCTCTCTCGCTCTCTCTCTCTCTCTCTCTCTCTATATATATATATATATATATATTTTGTTTTTAATAACATTTTTTCCAAAGCATGTTGATTTTTTTTTTTTTTTATGATCCATCTTGTGTAGACGAATTTATTAAGTTTTTTTTTTCTTTTGAAAAATTTGAAAAAACAGCCAAAAATATTGCTCTTTTTTACTTATTTTTGTCTTTTCCGGACTTCTTTTAATTTTTTTTTAAATTCGATTAATCTCGTTAAGTAAAATGCAGAATCCTAAATTTTGTTTTTATTTTTTTAAATAAAAATTCACTAAAAATAAAAAAATTAAAAAAAACCCATATAAAATAATTTGGGAAAATTAATATTTAGTGTAGATGCAGAAATTTTTTAACATAACAATGATAAATTTTATAAATATTAATAATTAAATTTATAAATTATTTTATGTATTTATAAATATATTTTTTAAAACACTTGCAATTCTCCTAAATAATTTCTGCTAAATATTTGGACAGCAAATCTGATTCATATACCTACTATTAAAATAAATTACCGAGATTACAAATGTATACAGGATAGGGTGCAAATAAAAAAAAAATATGAGATGCACAAGTATCACTTATACCCCATATATTAATAATTTTTTTTTCCATCTCACATCCACATATATATATATATATATATATGCGCGCATGTAGTTCTTCAGATTTTGCCCTTTTTAAAATACTATTGGACGACCCTGATGACCAAAACCCGATGAAGAAAAAGTCAAACCACTTAATGGATATCTGAACGACACGTGGACGGCCACGCGAGTTGAGCACCGAATTGGGGAGCGCTTGGTGTACCGACGAAAGAGAAGGCAAATCCAATCACGTGAGCAACAGAGCATCCCTTTCCTTTCCCAAGTCCATGGTTGACTTGGCGGAGAGCGGAATCGCGGCGTACCTTGAGGAGAAATCGCGGTAGACTCGGTCTTGCTCGAAATGACGGTTCTGCCCCTCTCCCTCGTCGAAGTTGAGCGTGTAACTCAGTGGATCGTATTGGAATTTCCCATTCCTACCATTCCGGTTCCTGTTGAATCGCCGGATAAAGGTCTTCCACCTGGGGCCGGCGACGACCTCCGACCACTCCCTGATCTTCATCAAGGCGTTCAATCCCTTGGACCACCAGCTCTCTGGCGGCGAGGCAGCAGAGGTGTTGGATGAGAAACACGGCATCCACTGACAACAACAGCCTCTCTGGGTGACCACCACGTCTTGCATTTCGTCCGAGGTGGTTGTTTCCGACTTCGATGCCATAGCAGCCAAGCTCTAATTTTCTTCAAATTAGGGCTTTTAAGGTTTGCAGAGAAAAAGAGAAACACAAATGGTGTTTTTTTTTCTGCAAACCCTAGCCCCCCTCTCTCTCCGTCTTTCATGTATATTGGGGGCTCTCTCTCTCTCTCTCTGTGCGGCAGAAATTGAAGGTTGTAACGGAAAATTGGTTGGACGTAACTGCATCGGATTGAATTGAAACAATAGATGGTGGACATGTCATCAGATTTTCTGATGTACGGAGAAAACCGAAATGGAAACCGCCAGTGACTTCAAAATTTTTATCGAATGTGTTAGATTTTTTTGTAGATCCATTTTATGTAAGATATTTAATAAAAATTTTAGTATTCCTATTATTAGTCAACTAAAATAACTTTCTGAAATTACAAATGTGTCCACGTAATCAAAAACAAATAAAGGTTAAATTACTTGACACATAAAATTTTAAGAATCACTTCTAGGGCGGGTTATACTAAAAGTCTTTATAGTTTGGAGTTTTTTTAACTTTAATATCTGACTTTTTAATTATAACATGTTTAACTTTGAATTTTATTTTAAATAAGGGTAATTGAATATATCATTACTCAATTTCTAAGACAAATTCGTTAATTTGATAAAATATAAATTAATTTAACAAAAATAAATATCAAAAATTATTTTTTAATTTTTTTTAAAATTATTTCTACCCACCAATGATAAAATTATGTAAAATTGATAAATATTTTACACATTTATTTATTTTTACCAAATTAATTTTTATTATGTGTTTGAATGATGATCATATAATCGGTGATTGTTTTTATTTTCATTAAATTAGTTATATATTTTTTCAAAATTCAAATATAGCGACAATTTTAATATTATTATTAAACCAATCCATCAAATTAAAAATTAAAAAAATTTCGTATATTAAATATATCGATTATACATTAAAAGCCTAACAACCATCTATTATGTGATCATTATTCAAACACATATTAATAAAAATTAATTTGGTAAATTTTTTTTTAAAAATGTGCAAAAAAATTATAAATTTTACATAATTTTATCTTTGATAGGTAGAAATAATTTTTAAAAATTCTTTTTTAATATTTATTTTTGTCAAATTAGTTATATTTTATCAAATTAACGACTTTGACCTTAAAATTGAGTAATGATATCTTCAATTGTCTTTATTTAGAATAAGATTCAAAATTTTGAGTTAAAGGTGTCATAATTGAAAAGTCAGGATTAAAGTAACACAAACTCTAAATTATAATTTTCATAATTATAAAATAATGAAAAAAATTATGATTTGACTTTTTAATATTTATAGTAATATTTATTATTAATTTTAAAATATTCTTTAAAACATCTTCTGAGCTGTAATTTTTCCAATTACAAACATATGTAATGTGGCTCTTTCTGCGCTTTAAAAAAAAAAAGAAAAAAAATAATGGGTTGAATCGTACTATTGGACTTGTGATTTCATAACAGATTTCGTTTTAATAATTTGTATCTTTAAATGTGTAAAATTTATTGAATACTTTATTTTTGGGCAAATTATAAACACCTCTCGAGGTTTGGTGAAAATACAGGTTCCTTTCTGAGGTTTGAGAAATTACAAATTGTCCCTTGAGGGTCAAATTTTCAAAACAAATTAGGAAAAATTATGGGGAAATCTGTATGAAAATAAAAACCTTAAGGGGCAATTTGTTATGAAAATATAAACCTCAGGGGGCGGGATGTAATTTCTCAAAAATCATGGGGGAATCTGTATTTTCACCAAACCTCGAGGGGGTGTTTGTAATTTGCCTTTTATTTTTTAAAAAAACCACATTGATCGGATATTGATAGTACCTTAATCGAAACATATTTTTGTTAACAATTTATTTTTAAAATTATATTTACCATTGTCAAAAATGTGTTCCGCTAAAAGAGTTATCGATATCAAATTAATGTGATTTCTTATAGAAATAAAGTACTTGATAGGTTTTACACATTAAACGATTTGAATTATTAAAACGGTACATGTGATCGGCCTCATGGGCTCAACAGTATGGTCCACTCCCCTATAGAAGCCCCTTTCTACAAAAAAAAAAAAAAAAAAAAAAAAAAAAAAAAAAAAAAAAAAATTGTATACTTAATAAAATTAGTTAATCGGGGATATCAGTACTCATATTTTTAGATTACAGCCTATTTTAAAAAGTAGAGAAAAAGTTAGCTTTTTATTTTTTTAATTTTTTTTTAGAAAAACGTGTGAAAAAATAAAAAAATAATATAATTCAAATAAATTAATAAATTTACTTTTTTTTAATTGTCAAAATAAGCCTACAAGTATATTTAAAAATGGAATTATGTTATATCACTAATTAGTGTACTAACTAGTGTATCAATTGATGATGTGGTATAATTTAAGATATTTTTTATATTTATAATTTGTATAATGAGTGAGATTAATAATAATGTCATAACTAGTGTTGGTATAATAGTTAATATACTAATTAGTACATATATCACTACCGTTAAAAATGAGCCATTTGTTTTAAATATTATATTTATTGCCTAATTTTATCTTTAAAAATGAGTCGCTTGTTTTAAATATTATACCAGCATAATTATCCGTACTATGCACAGATATAAATAAATAATCAAAATTTTATTTTTAAAATTAAATAATAATTTAAAAAATTTATCTACAATATTTAGCAAAAATTATTTAGAATCAACTAAATTTTATTCATTTTTATCACAGTCACATATAAGAGATTTTTTTTTTTATTCTTATGTCATTAATTGCGTGCTTTAAGTTTTATAACCAATATATGTCATAATTTAAGTGTAAAAATTAAAAAATAAATCACAAAAATTATATTTATAATAAAATATAAATACATTTCGTCTTATGAGTTTCGTAAATCTAATTTATTATAAGATAGTGGTAAATTACATTTGTCCATATAGTAATTTTTTCATGTTTTGTGAAGTTTAAAAATTATAATTTGCCTTATGTTATAAGATTTACGTAAGAATGAATTAGGATTCACTTGTGATATTACATTTGGGCTTAACATTAGATTTACGTCAACTTGTCGTTCACCTAATCATTAAAAATTGTCTTGTTCTGTTCGTGAAGAAAAAGTGAATTCTCATATTTTCATTACTCAATTGAATTGGTTATAAGATATTTCTATATATACCTAATACATGAATGACAAATCTGTATCTGTCTGTATCTTTCACGTTATATCAGTATGCTAACTAATTCAAGAATCTAACTAACAGAACTGGTACTGTTATTCTGACATGCTTGTGAGCTAGTTGGTTTAACAGCCCATTCTTGAGGCTGCACCTGTACATTATCAGCCCCCCGCAAGCTATTGTGGTAAGGAAGGACCAAGAGCTCGTTCTTGAGATAATGAAAGCGAGAAGCCGAGAGAGGCTTAGTAAACACATCTGCAATTTGATCAGCAGAAGGCACATAACGAAGATCAAGCTATTTAGCCACCACTTTTTCACGAACAAGATGATAATCAATTTCTATATGCTTAGAGCGAGAGTGGAACACATGATTAAAAGCAAGGGCCATAGCAGATAGATTGTCACACCACAAAATGGGAACCGAAAGAGCAGGAAGACACATATCCTTTAACAGCTGCTGCAACCAAGTGAGCTCAACAACAACATAAGCTAAGGACCTGTACTTAGCCTCAGTGGAGGACCTGGAAACAGTGGCCTGTTTCTTGGCGGACCAGGAGATTAAATTGGGACCAAGATAGACACAGTACCCAAAGGTGGATCTCCTATCCACAGAGTCACCAGCCCAATCGGAATTAGGGAAAGCATGAAGGGAAAAAGGACCTGAGAAAAAATTGAGGCCATGAGAAAGAGTCCTTTTGGCATACCGAATGTGACGCCCCACTCCCGGGTCGTTAAATATACTAAAATAGCCTAAAAAAAATATAAGTTTTGCTCCCACAAATAATAATTACAAAATCGTCTCCAAATGGTACAATATCCTCCAAATATTCTAATTACCTCAAAAATAAACAATATTACAACTATCTCCAAATTTAATAATTACAGTGGTAGATCCCAAATCTCTGTATTAATAAATCTTTTTAATCTCAATTTCGAGCTCTGCTAAAATCTGCTTCGCACTTGAAAAATAAATTAATTCGGGAAGTATACAATACGACAGGAATACAAGGCTCGGATACAGAATAAATTAACAGAAACCCAACAATTTATGACACTAAATCAATGATACGATAATCAAGCAATTTACCAAATTGCACAACAAATCAACCATAATTTATCTAGACCAAACACTCAGTCCTACTCAGTACATGACCAGTGAATAAATTCATTTATTCACCCACCTCACCCAAGCTCCACGCTTATCCGGGCATATTGGTGAAAACAATTAATAAGATTCACTCGATCTATGTACGGAGTATTTCCATGTCATTCAGCCAGACAAATCACCATTTAACACAGAAATATTTGTAGAGAATTTTACCAAACGATCAGAATATCAACGATTCAACAACGAACGATTTTACGAAATCTATTAATAACCACATTAATCAAGTGGATTACAAATTGAGGATGATTAAAAATATAGAACTCTTTGCAAAGAGATTTAAATAGAGCATATTGTATACAACCTGAATTTACCTCAAAATGATTAATTCCATCACCATAAATCTAAAATTGCTCCATGGATCTCCAAAAATAGCTTTGATCAAACTTCTAAAACATAAAGTATGTATGATTTAATAAAATCTACAACTCTCAATTTATTTATTTATTTTATAAAATACTCATTTTCACTCTAAGCACTCCCGTATCTAAACTTAATATTTCTACTCTATATAATTTATGAGAAGGGGAGAACTGAATGAAGAAATGGTTGTGAGGAGCTCCCACACTCGGCTGATTTATAGAGGAAATGAAGGAATGAAAGAAGATTAAAAAAATTTAAAAGAAATGAAAAGGTTAAATGATGGAATTGCTGGGTTTTGGTGGCAAGTCAGGGAAGTGAGGAAACTGTGGGTAAAGCCCACGGTTTTGTCTTCTTTCTATATATATATATTTTTTTTTCTTTTTCCACATTCTTCTCACATGATGGGGGAATGGTAAATTGATTTATTAAATAACAATATAATAGATACAAAGGAGATGAGATAAATACAAATAAATAATTTAAAATTAAATTTTTATCTAAAAATCTCACCACTAAATTAAAATAATAAATCACCAATACCACTCACTAAATATTAATACCTCAAAATACAGGGTGTTACAATCTATCCCCCTTAAAAATAATTTCGTCCTCGAAATTCCAATCCGTAATGCTCCAAAATTTAATCTCAACTAAAACTCCAAATAACACGGTTCCGCTACACACTCTGATATAAAAATGATTTTTTTTTCCCCCTTAAATATCAACCCCCCCCCTTTTTTTTCTTCATAATACTCACCACCCAACAGATCCCATGTAAGACCTAATCCCTACGCTCTGATACCATTTTGTGACGCCCCACTCTCGGGTCGTTAAATACACTAAAATAGCCTAAAAAAAATACAAGTTTTACTCCCACAAATAATAATTACAAAATCGTCTACAAATGGTACAATATCCTCCAAATATTCTAATGACCTCCAAAATAAACAATATTACAACTATCTCCAAATTTAATAATTACAGTGGTAGATCCCAAATCTCTGTATTAATAAATCTTTCTAATCTCAATTTCGAGCTCTGCTAAAATCTGCTTCGCACCTGAAAGATAAATTAATTCGGGAAGTATACAATACGACAGGAATACAAGGCTCGGATATAGAATAAATTAACAGAAACCCAACAATTTATGACACTAAATCAATGATACAATAATCAAGCAATTTACCAAATTGCACAACAAATCAACCATAATTTATCTAGACCAAACACTCAGTCCTACTCAATACATGACCAGTGAATAAATTCATTTATTCACCCACCTCACCCAAGCTCCACGCTTATCCGGGCATATTGGTGTAAACAATTAATAAGATTCACTCGATCCATGTACGGAGTATTTCCATGTCATTCAGCCAGACAAATCACCATTTAACACAGAAATATTTGTAGAGAATTTTACCAAACGATCAGAATATCAACGATTCAACAACGAACGATTTTACGAAATCTATTAATAACCACATTAATCAAGTGGATTACAAATTGAGGATGATTAAAAATATAGAACTCTTTGCAAAGAGATTTAAATAGAGCATATTGTATACAACCCGAATTTACCTCAAAATGATTAATTCCATCACCATAAATCTAAAATTGCTCCATGGATCTCCAAAAATAGCTTTGATCAAACTTCTAAAACATAAAGTATGTATGATTTAATAAAATCTACAACTCTCAATTTATTTATTTATTTTATAAAATACTCATTTTCACTCTAAGCACTCCCGTATCTAAACTTAATATTTCTACTCTATATAATTTATGAGAAGGGGAGAACTGAATGAAAAAATGGTTGTGAGGAGCTCCCACACTCGGCTGATTTATAGAGGAAATGAAGGAATGAAAGAAGATTAAAAAAATTTAAAAGAAATGAAAAGGTTAAATGATGGAATTGGTGGGTTTTGGTGGCAAGTCAGGGAAGTGAGGAAACTGTGGGTAAAGCCCACGGTTTTGTCTTCTTTCTTTCTATATATATATATTTTTTTCTTTTTCCACATTCTTCTCACATGATGGGGGAATGGTAAATTGATTTATTAAATAACAATATGATAGATACAAAGGAGATGAGATAAATACAAATAAATAATTTAAAATTAAATTTTTATCTAAAAATCTCACCACTAAATTAAAATAATAAATCGCCAATACCACTCACTAAATATTAATACCTCAAAATACAGGGTGTTACACCGAAGCAATCGTTTGACATCTTGAAAATGATCATTGGTGGGAGAGTGCATATGTTGACATGTCATATTAACAGCTAATGCCAAATCAGGACGAGTGATGGTAAGGTATTGGAGACCACCTACAATGGTTTTGTAGGAAGAAGGCTGAGAAAAAGGAAGAGAATCTGTGGGTGAAGTAGAGGATTTGACAGCCAATGGGGTAGAACATGGTTTATAGTCAAGTAGACCGGCTTTAAGCAAAAGATCAGCGACATACTTTTCTTGATACAAAAAATAGCCATTAGCTTAAGCATGAATAGAAATACCCAAGAAATAGGAAACATAGCCAAGTTCTTTCATAGAAAAGGAATGATGCATTTGAGTAAGAAGCTGAGTAATGAGAGCAGGATCACTTCCAGTCAATAAAATATCATTAACATAAATCGAAAGAATGGTAAGACTGGTAGGGGTTTGCTTGATAAACAAAGATGGATCAGAATGGCAGTTATGAAAGCCTTGAGTAACCAAGAAAGAGGAAAAAATGGAGTACCAAGCCCGAGGGGCCTGTTTAAGGCCATAAAGAGCCTTTTTGAGCTTACACACTTGAGTAGAATTCTGAACAAAACCAAGAGATTGCAATATATAAACCTCATCTTCTAAGTGGCCATGAAAGAAGGCATTGGATATGTCCAATTGCTTGATAGGCCAATCAAAATGGGGAGCCAAACACAAAAGAATACAAATAGTAGGTTGTTTGGCCACATGACTGAATGTTTCATGAAAATCAACCCCTTCTTGTTGCAAATATCCTTTGGCAACCAATCTTGTTTTATACCTAGCAATAGTGCTATCTGAATTCCTTTTAATGCGAAATACCCACTTGCAGCCAATGGCCACTTTATGAGAAGGAAGAGTAACCAACTCCCAAGTGCCTTGATGCTGAAGGGCCTTAAATTCTTCTTGCATGGCAGCAACCCAAACTGAAGACTGAAGAGCAAGTAGTCAGACAAAGAGGATGTCTAGATTTAGATCTAGTGACCATGAGATGAGAGATAGAAGCAGGCAAAGAAGCAGGTGGAGTTGAAGAGGTAAATCAACAGTGGGAGAAGTAATAGGAATAGTAGGAGAGGCAAAGGAGAACACAGAGGAACTGTGGGTAGAGAAGTGGAAGAAGAAGACTGGGCTGAAGAAGAGGGCTGAGCTGAGGTCTGAGTTGAAGAAGACACAGAAGAAGGACCCTAGAAAAAAGATGTAAGGTGAGGGACAAGAGAGGAAGAAAGAGGAACAACAGAAAAATTGAAAGAAAAGGGAAAACAATATTCATTAAAGAGCACATGTCTAGAAACATAGATTTTGCCAGTGAGAGGATCAAGGTAGCGATACCCTTTCATAGTAGGATGATAGCCAAAGAAAACACAAGCCACAGATTTGGGTTGAAGTTTGTGAGAAGTTTATGGTTTGAGCCATGGAAAGCATTGACAGCCAAAAACTCTGAAAGAAAAAAAATCAGGAATAGAATGAAACAAAACTTCATAAGGAGATTTATTTTGAATGTGAAAACCCACATTTAATTATTCTTAAAAGAAAATAAATAAATAAGTTAATTAATTAATTTTATCCAAAGTTTATCTAAATTATATATTAGTGTAAAAGTTAGTTTTAAATTAACCCAATTTAGTCACTAACAAAGACATTATTAAGAATAATAATTTTGTGGGTGTTCAATATTTGTTGTTTATAAATTATTTTAATTAGAATTTAACATGATAATTATTCTTACTAAATACCTTAGTTAAAAACCTTAGTGTATCAATTTTAAGAAACCCATACAAATACACACACACACACACAAAAAAAAAATAAAAAAATATTGGAATCAAATTTCGTGGTGGCAGAATAATGCGACTTGTTTGTTTGCATGTAAGTGTACGAACCCTCACCTAATTATGCTTCTTGGAATTGGAAGACTGGATTGGACCACTTGAGAGAATGATGAGAGAGAGAGAGAGAAAGAAAGAGAGAAAAAAAAAGGGCTCAGCTTGATTATCTATATATACATATGTATGCTTACTCCTTCGGATCAGTGAGGAGAATAGAGAGAGAAAGAGAGAGAGAGAGAGAGAAAGAGAAAATTTTGTGAGCAACAAAGCAGTAGGAGAAGAAGAAGAGTGGGAGATTAAGGTTGCATATTTTCCTACCATTTCACTACTCCATTTCAATCCTACAACTAAGTAAGAAAACCCTTTCAACCATCTCATTTTTTTTAATTGTTGAAATTTTCACATTATATTCATATAATAAAATGACTAATTTATAGATAGAAATTTTTATATATATGTATGTAAATTTTGTGATGTGTATATCAAATATTTGAAGATATTGATAGTCTTAAAGTCATGGTATTATTATGGAAATAGGCTTGCATGTGTAGTCTATACCATTAAAGAGAGGATTGAAGAATTTATTTGGTCCTTGAATCAGTCAGAAAATTTGTACGAATTTTTAGACAATTTTATACTCAAAATTTGAAGATGATTTCTTCTACAAAGTTGTTTATAAGGATGTCTAATTCATCCATGAGTTTTTTCAACAATTATGGAGTTTTGTACGAATTTATACAGATTTTCAACCAAATCTGGAGCTATAGGCAGATTTTACTATGTGTTTGAAAAATCATTAAAAATTTTATATTAAACCAAATCTGATAATTTTTAAACAAAAAATGAAATTTGAGAAGTCTAGTTTCATAATAAATTTTTAGATTATGGAATTGGTTTATAAATTTAAGTATGGAATTAGTTTAAGAAAATGTGATAAATCTGTGTCATAAATTTTCTTGGAATTTTTAAGAATTATTTATAATTTAGTTTTGGAAAATGCTTTCTGAAAAATGACCATAACATGTTTATTGAGTATTATGTAGATTTCTATGAATTTTAGAGTTGTATAAGTAATTTATTTATAATTTTATTTACGAGATATACATTCTGAAAATTTTGGCAGACTCAGGAGGAATAAAAAATTATCTCTTCAATATTTTATTTGGACTAAAATTTAATATTGTGCTAGTCTAATCTTGTAGATTAAAAATCCATGCATGTGTGTGATATGATTTATTTCTTTTTGGTATCTATATTATTATTTCATACTATGGTTTAAATTAATTGTTTATTTAAATTTTTTACATTGATTTATTTTTGGTGTGACATGTGTAACATTTTATGTTGGGAGTTTTCATGAGTTAGTACACCATTGTTGATGAATAAAATTGAAATTATTTGTGATTAATATGAAAACTAACTGAAACGATTAACAGCTTATACAAAGTTAACAATTGAGGGTTAATACCAGTTGTTCAGGGTGAGCCCTGATTTTTAATAATTTTTACGTAAATTGTGTCGCGAAACCCTAAGATGGCACGAGACTTGTTTGAACCCTTATTGGTATTTGGTTTTGGAATAAGGGTAGATGTACGAGTGGCACGCAAGGAGGTTACATACCCCTGGCAGATTGTTCCCTTGGGAAAGACCATAGATGCCACAGTTTGGGGGTATAACTCTGGGTGTGGGCATCTTTGGTAGTTTTTTAATATTTGACCAAGGGGGGGTTTCCAAATTAACCGTGGCCATGGCTTAGTGGTTAATAAGAAAATCTCTTTTGTGAGATTTTGAGTGTCATCTAAACTATTAAAATTGTCAAAATTATTATAATGGTTGTTACATTTATCATGCTATTGAGTTTTACTATTATTTTAATTGTCATGATTTGATAATTTTCTCTTAAAAAGAATAGTAGGTTGGTTACGTTTTCTTACTGTGTTGCAAAACTCATGGCATATATTTTGTTGCCCTGGCGTTTCATGCCAGATTATGTTGAAGAAGGGACTGAGGCTGAATTTGGAGGAGCTGCTACTAATATTGAATCTTGGCTAACTTAAAGTCAAGACTCTATCGAAATAAAATTTTATTACCTTTGGTATTAGTAATCACGAATGTTATAAAGTTGTTGTAATATTGTATATGGACTCGTAATTTAGTCATTAAGCTTTGACTATATGAAAATCTAAATTTCCCTAATTAGTTGTTAAAATTTTTATTTAGCAAGTTATTTGTTATTTAAATTTTATGATGTTCCAAAAGAAAATTTGGGGTGTCACAATGAAGGACACAACTAGGGATGCGATTGATAAGAAAGACAACCACAGTTATGGCATCAAACCAGCAAAGTAAAGGAATAGAAGAATGATGGAGTAAAGTGATAGCAGTATCAATAATGTGCCTATGTTTTCTTTCAGAAACTCCATTTTGAGCCTGAGTATAGGGGTAACTAGTTTGATGAATAATGCCTTGAGTTTGCAAAAAGGAATCAAACTTCTAATTAACAAATTTAGTGCCACAATAAGTTCTAAGAATTTTGAGAGTAGTATTAAATTGATTTTCAGCATAGGCCTTAAAAGCTAAAAACTTATCAAAAACTTCACTCTTGTAATTCAGAGGGTAAATCCAAGTAAATCTACTGAAATCATCTACAAACAACACATATATTTGCAAGAAGTATTAGCAGAATGAAATGGACCCCAAACATCACTATGAATTAAGGAAAAATGACAATTAACTAAAGTACTAGACAGTTTGAAAGGTAATCTATGCATCGTAGACAACTAACAATCAATACAAGAAAGGATGTTATTTACAGAAATTTTATTGGGTAAGTGCATAGCTAAATGATGTAACTTCTGTGGTGAATGATGGCCTAGCCTTTGGTGCCAAAGTAGATCAGAAACTGAAGAAGTAGTAGATTGATGAGCCTATGCAACAGGAGGAGATGATGACAGAGAAGATGAAGGAGAAAATTGATAGAGACCATTGACATGAGTGCCTTTATGCAGGACTTGGCTCGTGTGTTTGTCCTGAATAATGAATGTGTCAGCATCAAAGATAACAACACAGTTATGATCCTTGGTCAATTTAAATTAGTGGAAATAGAAGGAACATGAAGAAGATTTGTAAGATGAAAACCAAAGTGAGAAGTAGATAGAAGACCAGTACTAATGTAATGAATAGGCAAGGAGAAACCATTACTAACTTGAACTTGTTCCTGCCTTGATAAGCCTAATATAGATGAAGATTAGACACATCATTAGTCAAACGATTGGTGGTTGCAGAGTCAAGACACCATGGAGGAGCAGAAGAATCTGGAAAATTGTCAGGAGAAACAGATGCATTATAGGCTCAAGGTGTAACTTGAGAGGACTAGTGATGAGGAGAGGAAGAAGAAAAAGAAGAAAAAGAAAAAGAAGAAATTGACTGAAAATTAGGATAAATTCGAAACCAGCAATCAAAAGCCAGATGTGATAATTTGCCATAGATTTGACAACCAGAACCAGATGAGTCATAGAAAGAGTGTCTGCCTCGACTGCGATTGTTAAATCGACCTCCTCTATAATTGGTAAACCTACCACCTCTGGTACCTCTGTATTGAGAGCGACCTCTCGAACTTGATGAAAAACCACGAGGTGATCCAACATTAGAATGAGAATAAAAACTAGGATTTGAAAAAGATTATGAGAATGAAGATTCTTTAGTTGTTGATGCATTGTAGGTCACATGGAGATCATGTCTAGAGGAATGGATCATATTTTCAATATGAATCGACTCTGAACATGACAGAGAACATAGATTTTCCATCAAAACTGCTTCAAATTGAGTTCGAATAGAAGTTTTGAAAGAGTCATATTCTTCTAGTAAGCCATTCAAAGTCAGAAGAACTAGATCTTCATCATCAACTAGAGCAGAGGCCAAGGCCAATTGATCAGATATGATTTTGATTTGAGAAAGAAAATCTTCAATTGAAAAAGATTTCATACTGATGCTTTGAAGTTTGTTTTCAACTGGTGTATGTGTGATCTGGAAATTGAAGTAAATCGTTTCTCAAGAGTGTGCCATACTTTTTCAACATGTTAAAGATGAAGCACAGATGAATAGATTGATGATGACAAAATTGCAGTGAGACAACTGAGAAAGTGTGCATCAATTGTCTGCTATTGCTGATACTTAGGATTAGAGTTTGATTTTCCATTAGAATCAATAACATCTGAAGAAGGACATGAATGTGATCCATTTACATAACCAAAAAGACCTGTGGCTTGAAGCACATTTTGCATTTGATTTTTCTATATCAAGTAGTTGGTTGAATCGAGCTTTATAGTCACCAATGAATTGAAATTTGAAATGGGTAGGGTGAGATTGAAAGGGAGGGAAGCAGAAGCATTGTCCTCCATTGACGGATCATGAATTGCTCGCAAGAGCTTCAATGCTCTGATACCATGAAGAAAGAGTGAATTCTCATATTTTCATTACTCAACTGAATTGGTTACAAGATATTTCTCTATATACCTAATACATGAATGACAGATCTGTATCTGTCTATATCTATCACGTTATATCAGTATGCTAACCAATTCAAGAATATCTAACTAATAGAACTGGTATTGCTATTCAGACATGCTTGTGAGTCAGTTGGTTTGACAGCCCATTCCTGAGGCTGTACCTATACATTATCAGTTCGCAACTTATATGAATTATTTGACCTATCTATTTATTAAATTAGTAAATAAATATTTGTACATATTTTTTTATAATAAAAATAAAAAATATGGACTTATTTTATGCATACTTATCAAAAAGTTTGAACTATAGTTTAAAAAAAACTATATATTTTTGTTTAAAACAATTAAATAAATAGTTATATATAAAAAAATTATTTAAGATAAAGCCACTAGTCCTAATAAATTTAAATTATATCGTAGTTTATCAGTTCTTGGCTAATATGAGCTAATTTGGGGGTTCTAATATTGGATTAAACACTAAATGGTTGCCAAGAAAATTTAGTTCAAGTCGATTTTTTTGCCAATAATTCTTGATTTAAGCCTAGTCCTTAGAGAATCGTCTAGTTCATGTCCAATCCATGAGTTAGTAGACCTATCTATTTATTTAATTTTTAATTAGTAAATATATATTTTTAAAAAAATTATAACAAAAATAGGAAATATGTACATATTTGTTTGGTATATTTATTAACAATTTCAAAATTAATTAAGAAACTATGTACTTATTCTTAAAAGGACAAATTACAATGGTAATTCCTATATTTTAACTCTTGTGTTATTTTTGTCCTTGCAATTTTAATTTGCCCAATTTTGACCCTGAATTTATAATTTTGTCTCAATTTGATCCAATTATTATAATTGCTAGTGTTTTTTATATTGAAAATACACATATAAATAGCATCTGTTATACTTTTATAGATAAAATTACAAATTTGTTCAACTCAATAAGTTAATCTCAACTAACTCAATAACTGTTTTCTCTCAAAAAATCTTAACCATCATTATCAATTGGACCAAATTAATACAAAATTTAAAATTAGGGATAAAAATCAAACTAATTGAAATTACAGAGACCAAATTGACACAAGAGACAAAATACGGAGACTATCGATATAATTTACCCTTCTTAAAATATGTCTAATATTAATTGTATCAATATTAAGATATACTTATATCTGAAAAACTATTTAAGACAAAATCAGGCTAGAACCTGAATAAAAAATTAATAGCTTATTAAAAATATTTAATAATTATAAATTCAAATTTGATCAATTTTTCATTTAAATTTTTTCATAGAATTAGGTTGTTTGATAATTTTAATTTATAGTCCAATTTTTCCTTGTATTTTTTTTAAAAGGATTTTAAAATTATATATAATCATAATTTCTTTTGAAATTTCCTTTTCAATCTCAAATTAGTTATAATTTGAATTTGGTTAAAATTTATTTTTGACTTCTCATTTACAAAACTAACAACAAACATAAATTAATTTTTTGAACATTGTAAAAAGGTAAATAAAGAAATATATTATCAATAATAATAATAACAAACATATTTTTATTTATCATGTGACGTCTCACCACTGCATTGATAGTAGACATTCATAATAAAATTCATTACGATGATACAACAATAATATATCAAATAATAAGTAACATGTGATCACAATAATTTTTGATAGTTATCCAAAAATACCCAAAATTATATATAAAAAATAATATATGATCCATATTCAATTTTTATATGGTAAAACTCACACTTAATCTCAATCACGCATTAATTTTCTAAATCAATTTATCACCCAAACTATCTACTATTCTTCTAATATTTACCTTTTCAAAATCCATCCAAACAATGCTGGCCAAGCTCATCATCACCCTTGTTGTTGTCATGCTCACCACCTCTACTAACCATTATGCAATTCCGGTCTAGTTTTTTATGTTTTTTTTTTTTGGTACACTCTAGTTTTTTATCTTTGTAAATATAAAAAGACAATATTGTGGAAATAAAAAAAGTACCATTAGAGTTTTAAAGAGATAAAAATGAAAAATAAAAAAAAAAAATGCTTGATTTTAAGTTTTCTTATTCCATATATGAGTGTTAAATTTTTTTTATTTAAAATCCATAAATTATGGAATAATGTTCATTATTTAAAATTTTATTTATTGATGGGCAAGTCAATTAAATGTTTTTAATTTTTTACAAATAAAAAATTCGAAAATTTTGTTTGAGAAATTTAAAAAATGGCCAAATCATAAAAAAACAATATAAGACGCCTTATTAATATATATAAAAAAAAACTCATAACTATATTATCAATTCACATATATCAAAAGAAATAATAACAACAATATAAAAAGTACACAAACATCCACCAAAAAAAAAAAAAAATCAAATCGACTCCCAAAACAAAGATAATTAACATTTATATATTTATTATCAATTTAGTTGGAAAAAAATACATTGGAAAAAAAAAAGTCATATAGAGAAGAAAAAAAATACTCACAAAAAAATATAAATTAAAAAAAAATATATAAACAAACCAATTTAAAATAAGTTTGGACTATTGGCAAATAGAAAGAATAATCATTGCATCATTATATTTGGGGAAGAGTTGGCTTGGCCGGGCTGAAAAAAAGATTAAATATTGAGTATTTTAAAGAGAGAATTGTATTGAATTTTTAATTTGATTTGATTTTTAAAATTTTAGATTTATATTATTTTCGAAAAAGGTGAGTAGGATGAAGGTGGCGTACCATATTATTTTGAAATTTAAAATCATAGATAATTAGTGTCTTTATTTTTTTTTATTTGAATTGTTTTGATCAATATTATTTTTGGAAAGAGTGATGGTGACTTATCATATTATTTTGAATTTTAAATTCAAAATTGTAGATAATTAAAGCTTTTTTTTGTTTTTAGATTTTTGACTTAATGAACTAACTAATAGATTTTTTTTATTTGTTTAAAAATTAATAAATTAACAAAATTAATTTAAAAATTTGGAACTTCTACAATCATTATTTTTAAAAAGATCATTTTCTATATATATATATAGATTATTATCTAATTTTTTAAGAATAATAAGATTCAAACATATTGCAATTAATTTTAAATTAATTTAATTTTCTTATGAACGGCGTACTTTAATATGGACTAAAAATTCAACAGTTCATAAATCAACCTAAAGTGGGCCCATAATCACAAGCGAAGTATTCTCCCACAAGTAATGCTAGTCAAGCAAAGATCATTTTTGGCAATGATCATCGTCAAACGATAAGTTCTTGTGCTGAAAGTTTTCATTGACTTTGAGACTTTTCAATTATTATTAAGGAAATATTATGATACAACCTCTTTTAAATGTGTGTATTATATATGTATCTTATAATTAAAAAAATGATATAATTTTATATTTTTTAAGTTATAATTAAAAAAAAAAAATAAAAAAAAAATATCATAACGAAACACAATATGAGTCCTAACTAAAAAACTTATGTTATAACTAAAATAATATCATAACTACAGAAAAAAAAATGACATAATTAAGAATACATATAATACACTATTTTTAAGGGTGAATATGTTAGAATTTCCCCTATTATTAATATTTTAAGTTTGCAAAATTGTTATTTATTCAAAAAAATTATATTTGAAATAATATGGCCACATAGTATTTTCATAATTAAATAGACATTTTATTTAAAAATAATAAATTTTGTTAGCATAATATTATTCTATAGATAAATTTTACATATTTTTCTATCTACATTACTATCTTTTTTTTAGATCTCGAGCTTAGCCTGGTGATCACCACACCTTAGGATGTGGTGAGAAGAAGATTAAGAATTTGAGTTAATGGAGTAACGGTGATCCTTTTAATTATAATATAATTTTACTAATAAAACTGACATCTTACAATTTTAGTCCAAAAATATAAAAATAATTTTTTTTTAAGTACTATTTATCTAAGGCTTGACTTGTCTAACAAGTAAAATATAGAGATACGTCTTGAGTTTTGTTTGGAATGTAGGTTGGTTTTTTAAGTTTTTTAACTTTTTTAGCCCAAAGTTAAAAAGTCTCGTTTGGAATGAATTTTTTTATTTTTGTGAGAGAAAAAATAAAATAATTATGATTTGAATGTGACATTTTATCTTATTATTTTTTTAGCCTATTTTATCTTTTTTTTTAAAAACTATTTTACCCTTTTAATTCCAAAATTTCACATGCTAAAGAAGGGCTTGGTTGGTTAACCAGATGACTTGTAAGATATTAGTCACCACAAGCAAATATAAAAAAGATAATTAAAAAATATATAAAAACATAAAAATCAATCACTGAAGAAACACAACTCTCTCACATTGATGATAGCGAGAGACTTGCAAATAGAATTATCTTCCCACACTATAAAACACTAATGCTATGGTTCTAAAGTTTTTACCATCAAAATAATCTAAAAAATAAATATATGGTGTAAATGAAGACTTTTTGTGTTGTAATACCTATAAGGGCAAATTACATATACCCCTCGAGGTTTAGCAAAATTACAGATACTCTCTTGAGATTTGAGAAATTACAGATACCCCCTGAAGGTACTATTTGCATAACAAATTAGGGGACAAATTGTTATGAAAATATAAACTTCATGGGGCAATTTGTTATGAAAATATAAACCTCAGGGGGGTATTTGTAATTTTCGAAATCTCAGGAGTATCTGTAATTTAGCTAAATCTCGAGGGAGATATATGTAATTTGCCCCCATTTAATAAATATCATCCGTACAATTTGAATTGTGGACAATTTATTTTTTCTAAACTTGTGGCGTCACTGCTGATAAAATATATGTGAACAATTAAACCCTTTACTCAAAAAATTATTAATTTTATTATTTTAAATCAATCCAATCATATATTATATTTTATTCGCATGTAAATGTTGAATAAATTGGAACACAAGGTTTGGTTTCTGCCTACCACCTCCAAGGTTGAATTTCAAACTCGAGTCGTGAGTTATTAATGACCAACAAAAGCGAGGTAGTTAGCCAATGTCATTTTTATTTTTATTTTTATTTTTTATCTTGGAATTTGAATTTAATTTCAGGAGAATTTTCTAATATCATTTTGGTTACATAGTATAATCGACACAGTTTTCATCCAACTCAATTTTGCATCATACCAATAATATAAATAAAACAGCAAATCAAAACTAATAAATAAAGCAGATTTATTAAAAGCATTCAAAAATGCTATGAATTCAATATATATATCCTGAAATTTACATATAGGATAAGTAAGCTCGTTGCTCTTTCTCTGGAAGCTAACTTCTCTCCGGTTAGAGAAAATTTGAGAGGCCCGTGGGATCGAAAAAAGCCTATTTCAATTATTTTTGAACTATTTATTTTGTATTATTATCAATATATTATATATGAAAAAAATTAAATAATTTTGATAATTGTAACGTTTTTATTTTATCATATTTGTCATAAAAAAAATAAATGATCTATTTTAAAAACATACTTGTCATCTATTTTTTGAAATCATATGTAATAAAATAAAAGATATTATGATTATAAGATCAATCTAATTTTTTCTATGAATAATATATACTGAGAGCTGTATAAATGAATAATTCAAAATATTAAAATGAAACTCGTGGTACACTCTATTGACCCGTTTAGTTCAAGTTCAAAACCCAACCGGTTGTAAAAAAGTAGGTGGAAGGCGACGAAAATGAATCAAAGGAAGAGAAAAATAATCGGTTCAAAAAAACAACGTGGACTGGCACTCACAATTCCAACTTAAACTAGTCATTCATTCCCATATCAGCTCTCTTCAAAATTGTTCTACTTATTTGGCCCCCAAGTTTCCACACCAATCCTAATTCAATCTCTCTCTTTCTCTCCATGAATTTCCTACCATGCTTCCAACTAGCATACCATACACAGTTCTGAGACGTGTTTGGACTGGGCACTTAAAACTACATTATACCCAATCAAGCAAGCTTCTTACACTATAAATGCATAACCCAAAAAGCACTAATTATTATATTCATAACTCATACTTCATATACATCTCTCAGCAATACAAACTCCTACATTCAATGGCCAAACAGCCCAGCCATCTTCTTTTTCTCCTCCTCCTTTCTCTATGCTTCACCATCTTCTTTACCTCCTCCATTCATGCCCGCCCCATCGACGTCCCAAAGCATCCCTGCCATGTCAAGAATGATCATCATCATCGTCATCGTAATCATGATCAATATGATCAAGTTCTTGCTCTCCGCGGGATCAAGAATTCGGGTCCGAGTCCCGGGGAGGGACATTCCTTTGTCAATGACTTGCATAATTGATTCCGTTCCATTTCCAAAGCTTTTTCTATCATCTTTTGTGATTATTTCATTATAAATATGTAATACGTTAGAAGACATGGGTGCATTAAAATTGGGTCTGGTTAGGGAGTTCAGATAGTCCTAGAGGAATTTATGATTTCATGCAAAGCATAAAAATAGCCAAATCTGTTCAATTCTTTTGTTTATTCCTTTGATTCAATAGTATATTTTCACTTGTATTTATTGAAATTGTAGATCTTCCATGGTTCAATGATAATAATATTTTTGAATTCAAATCTCTCATATGGCGTTGTGATTATTGAACTTGCCATATGCTTGTGTTATATATTGTTGGACTTTTTTACAGATTGAATGTCCAGTTTGATTTTGATATAGTTCTATTGAAATTTGGGTCTCTTTTCCAGTTCAGCAAAATTGGGCTCAAGTCAAGTGAAAAGGCCTCATTAGTCCTGTCCAGGCCCAAATTTAAATCCAATATATCAGATTATTTGTAGAAATTCTGGAGATGTATGGACTCAGAATGCCACCTAGGCAAATCCCGGTCTGTCTGAGGGTCAGTTTTCATCTAACTGCTAAGAAATTACAATATAAAATTACAGCATGTTTTTAGTTAAAAAAAATATATATATAAATGAGGCAGTTTCCAGATCCCCTACATTCCCTCCTTGCAGGGGCCTTCGGGTCCACTTTGAGGCCCAGTTTTGATAATCCGAACCGTTCATATTTTTAGATTTATTCAATATATTATACCTGTAAAAAATCAAGTTGATCGGATATCTGAAAGTATGCGTTCAGAAAATTGGGACTACAAACTATTTTTTAATAAACAGTTTTCCGAACACATACTTTATGATATTCGATCAACTTGATTTTTTACAGGTATGATATACTGAATAAATCTAAAAATACGAACGGTTCAAATTATCAAAATTGGGCCTTAAAGTGGGCCCGAAAGCCCTGCAAGGAGGAAATGAAGGACCGAAATGAAGGGGAGGATCCCAATTCGGTGTAATGCCATAGGGAAAAGTGAAAAAGTCTGCAGCATTTTGACCCAAACAGTGAGGGAATGGCAGTGGTGCTTCTTCTTCTTCTTGTTCTTCTTCTTTTGTTTTTCTACTACTGGTTGGTCCCTGTCTCAATAATAATGTCATATGCCATTGATACTGTTCTAGTGTTGGAAGCTCTACCACTGCCCTCCTCGGCAGTCGTGCCACTGAACAATACCAGGACCATTTTTCAGCATGAAGATCCAGTGGTCCTCTCTTCTATAGCATGCCAAAGCTTTTATGTAGGTTGACGTTAATTGTTCACAACTATATATATATATCTTTATAGATGAGTGGATAAGACAGATGCCCCTTTTTTTGGTATGTTATTAGGATGGATGAGATCAACTGAGAGACAATTTTGACTGAGAAGTTTTTTTGGTTTTTCAGGTAATGATTTGATAGCAGTTGGTTATGTAAGATAAATTGATAGAGAAAGAGAGAGAATAAATTATGTATATATTGATGTATTGAATGTTATATTGAGTGTTCTTACAAGGGGAATGCACTCTCTCTTATAGAGAGAATTTGAGCATTGGATGCCCACTAACAGTGTGATGCATTGTACATTATAAAATATAAAGCTAAAGCTATACACTAACAGACATAATCATACACTAGCATGCTAAAGCTAATCATACACTAACAGCCCCCCTCAAACTCAAGGAGGATAGGTACTAGTCAACTTGAGTTTGGAGAGAGTAACAAAACAGGAAAATAGGATAGAAGACACTGTATGAGCGTGTCGAACCGTTGGTGAAGACACTGTATGGTTGTGTCAGACTGTTGTAGGAACTAACCGGAATCAATGTCGGGACAGTTTACGGGGTCATGTCGGACCGTTGTAGAAGCTGACCGGAATCAATGTCGGGACAGTTTACGGGGTCATGTCGGACCGTTGTAGAAGCTGACCGGAATCAATGTCGGGACAGTTTACGGGGTCATGTCGGACCGATGTAAAAGCTGACCGGAATCAATGTCGGGACAGTTTACGGGGTCATGCCGGACCGTTGTAGAAGCTTGTGGTGGTGCACCAAGGAGGCGACTTAGGGAGTGCGCCATGGGATGGCTTGAGTGGTTCCCATGGTGTGTAACCATGCTCACCATGATATATGTATAACCCCCCCTCAAACTCAAATAGGTGTGAAGATAGAAAACTATTTGAGGTTGAAATAAAGTGAGTGATAAAGGGGATCAAGACAGTTTACGGGGTCATGTCGGACCGATGTAGCAGACACTGTGTGGTCGTGGCAGACCGTGGGAGCCCAAAAGATAGAGATATATAGATATATATATCGCACCCTCAAAAGTCGTGCCCAATCTATCAAAAGGTGTGCCATCAAAAGACGTGCCCAATCCATAAAATGGTGTGCCGGACATGATGGCGAGGCGCGTGACTACCTTGGCTTGCGCGCCCGTTTTGTCGTTTGGCGTCAAGTGGCGCGCGATGCGCGTATTGGCCCTGGCTATTTAAACCAAGGTTGAGGCGGAGGCTGTGCAAACCAGTCTGAAACCTCTGAACATTGGCATTCTGAAACACTCTGTAAACATTCTGTAACCAACCCTTCTCTGAAACACTCAGCAACCCATAACATGGCCTCCTCTTCTTCCCGTCCAGCTACCCAGAACATGGCCTCCTCTTCCCGTGGTCTGCTCACGCTCTTTCCAGAACTGAACGAGTCCACAAGAGAAATAACTGGTGCGGTGGCCAGTGAACCTCAACCAAACACCTTTGGTTTTGCGCCGTTGAACTTTCCGATGCGGTCGGTGGAGCAAAAAATGGCGGTGCAAACGGATATTGAGGCCAATCAGTATACATTGAAGTCATGCGTGGAGACCATGACTGCGGTCACAAACTTGTCGCACCGGCTGCAGAGTAGAACAAATGAGGTGCAGCAGTTAAACGCCCAACTGGCTCTGTTCTAGCGCATATATAAGGATGCGCGAGCAGAGATAAGTGCGCTAAAGGCGGAAAGTAAGGAGCTGAAGCGGAAGGCCACCGTGATGTTCCGATTTGAAGGTCCGCCATATGCTGCAGTGGAGGAGTATGGGGGAGTGAACGTCCTCGGCGGCGTGGAAAACACGGAGGCAGCACCGTCAAGGGCCGCTCAGGACAGAGGCAAGAAGAAGAGAACGGCTGCAGAGTAGAGAAGAAAAATCCCACCTGTGGATGTGGTGGTTTGTTTGTATTTTTTTTTTTTTTTTTTTTTTGGTGTGTTTGTGTTTGGTTTTTGTTTTTGTTTTGTTTTTTTTTTTTTTTTGTTTCTGTAAAATTGTGATCGGGGTTGATCCCGTCATGAAAAAAATGATAAGTTTGTAGAATGAAAACCGAGATGGTTTTTTTTTTTTTTTTTTTGCAAGGAAGGGAATCAAAATAAAAAAAAAAATTGGGGATGGTGATGATGAATATATAATGATGAATAAAAATAATAAAGGAGGGAGTGGGGAACAGGGCGAATTGAGAGCACCAATTAAGCTTTATAATAAAAAATAAAGTTTGGGTGGTGGATGGGTGTGATTAAAGAAATTAGAAGTTAGAATAATGAAAAGAAAGGTTGGGCGGTGTGATTAAAAAAAAAGAAAAGGAAGAAGGATAGGAGATAGGAAAGTGCATGTTGCAGAAACAAACGATTGCCGTGAGGTTTGGGCTGGGCCTTTGACCAGACAAAGACTGGCTGTTGCTCTTGGGAATCGATGTTCAAAAGCTGCAAAGGTGAACTCGAGTTATGAAAAAGCTTTGCTTCAAGAGGTGGATGATGATGAAGCAGATTCAGCAGCAGTGGCCATGTGCCCAACAGAGTGGGATGGAAGCTTGACCAAGGGAGCTTATAATAATCCATGTGTGTGTGTTGGGGTGAAGTGTATGAAGCTCTGTGAGAGATAGAGAGAGAGGTTGATGCCGAGAGGGAGAGAGAGCCGTGGGTCTCCTTGGGTTGATGCCAGGAGAGTGTAAAAGAAATTGAGAGAGAGATGTGAAATTGTGTGTTGCTCTGTGGTCATGCATGGTGATCGAGAGAGAGTTGATGAGGGCATGGTTTGATCAGGCCTCCCATGGCTGAAGGGGAGTGAGACTGAAACCGGCAGAGCGGACACCACAGGAGGTGTGGCCGGAGATTGACCTCCAACGACGGCGCCTGGAGGCCACGGGCTGTGAGCAAGCAGCGGTACAGTAATCGAGTCGAAAACACCAAAAATAGCCGACTTGAGAGTGAGTGAGCGAGAGAGAGAGACTTTAGCATTAAAAACTGATTAAAACGATCATTATCATCAACAAATGAAGTTCAGCGATGGCTACAATGGCGTCGAGGGCCAAGATCACTAGGCTTCTCAGCAAACTGACCCACAAAACTCCGAGTTTAGCTTCTGGGTTTCGCTCTAATGGCGCTAGAGGGCAGATTCGGGTCAACCCATTTGGTGTTTCCGGGTTTCCATTATCATCTTCGGCAGCTCCTCTGGAATCGAACGTGATGGGTTCGAAAGATTACGAGGATTACAGGAGATCGCTCTCTTGGTTGGCACTCTTGTTGTTCCCTCTCAGCCCATGGCCCAGATTTACAGGCAGATTGGTGATAAATATGGGGTTGAGTACTCCGAAGCTGAGATATTGAACAGATATATGTGGGCTTATGAGCAGCCTTGGGGTAGATCTAGACTCAGATATGTTAATGATGGGCGACACTGGTTTGATGCTATGGCAGTTTCAGCTGAAGTTGAAGCAGAGAAGCCAAATCCCACCATATTTCTGAGAGCTTGTGAGTTGTTGGCAGTAGAACCTGAAGATGCCGTTCATGTAGGGGATGATCGTAGAAATGATATATGGGGTGCCAGAGATGCAGGTTGCGATGCTTGGCTTTGGGGAAGTGATGTTCATTCCTTCAAAGAGGTTGCTCAGAGGATAGGAATTCGGGTCTGAAAGAGGAATGGTTTCATTTCATTGTATAGAATTCTCATCCTGCTTCTCTTTGTAATAATCAATTGATAACAGACCATTGATAACAGACCACGCTCATCATGCTTTAGCTTGGATGGAATTTCTGATCTTGAAGGTGAAGTTCTGCCATGAAATTTGTTAGAAACTACTGTAGCGCAGCAACAACAAGATCAAGAGCAAGAAGAATAATTTGTGGCAGCGGAGTGAAGGTATGGGTAGAGGTCCAGCGGGCAGCCAAGGCGAGGCTGCCGCCCGCCGGTGAAGCAGAATGATTAGGTTGTTAACTTAGCTCTGATACCATGTAAGATAAATTGATAGAGAAAGAGAGAGAATAAATTATGTATATATTGATATATTGAATGTTATATTGAGTGTTCTTACAAGGGGAATGCACTCTCTTTTATAGAGAGAATTTGAGCATTGGATGCCCACTGACAGTGTGATGCATTGTACATTATAAAATATAAAGCTAAAGCTATACACTAACATGATATAAAGCTAAAGCTATACACTAGCAGACATAATCATACACTAGCATGCTAAAGCTAATCATACACTAACAGGTTAATTTTTTTATTTGCATAATTTGGAGAACAAACTAATGTGACTTTGACTGGCAAATAAAATTTAAAATCACTTCTACCCAACATAGAATGACAAGTTAAATTGTGGTAAGTAATTAAAAAAAAAAAAAAAAAAACCTCTTCTATTAAGCCTGTTTCTTGTTTATCTTTTCAATAGGTAGTGTGGCTAAGTAACAAAATTCAAACTTCACTGCTATTACTCCACTGCTAGCCGTGTTTTTCCACTTTTCAGACCAAAATTATATTCAAAAGAGCTACCAACTTACCATTAATTTTATTCTTTTGATTTATAGTTAGAAAAAGATATTGATCCCCTTCATTGTGATTTCTACTTTCTTGTACATAAACTCAGTGAGCAAAAGCTTTGGACAACTAACACATCTCCCAAACAAATTTGAATTTTTTCCCCCAAAATTCACTACATTGATCTTCTACATTGTCATCTTCATATCTCACGTGTACTTCGTGTATTTCATGATACGAAGAGATACATATGATCAATAGCCATAGGAGTAACCCATATAGTTATATCGAGACCGAATATTATGGTTATTATACTTAGGATCTCCATAGTCCATTGCCTTTATCACAACAGCTTCCCGACGACCATCCTGTTCCTGAACTGCACCAAACACAATCTCATTTGTCTCACAACTTTGCTCGTAATAAGTTTGAGGACCGGATGAGTAATGCCTCTGATGATGCTGTTGCTGCTGCATGTGCTGCTGCTGTTGGTGGTGGAGACGACCGCCATTCCACCCACTGTTAAATGCCTGACTTTGCTTGAATTGGTGGTTCTTTTCAGTGTCCTTAGTCATATACGGGTAGGCATTTCTGGGTGTTGGGGTTCGGGTATCTAGTGCTGGAGGCTCATCTTCACGTGGAATCACATAGCTCTCTTGCATTGGCCAAGTATTTGAATGCTTGATCGGTTGCTGGTAATATTGCTGCTGGATAGGACTGTGGTGGAGTGGCTTCTTCCTACCTGAAAATAAGCTCGTGAATATTTCAACCACAGATGAGCCGGTGTTGAGGAAAAGTCTACCCAATGAACCAAACAAACCCTCTTCTGCCTTCTCCGATTCATCTTCAGCTGGAATTAAGGGCGGCCTGACAGGTTTAAAAGGTCTTTCATGAGGCGCGGGTGGTATGCCTTTTCTGATTGAAGTTTCAGAATCCTACAATGAAAAATATGTAATGTGTATAAATGATTTGAGTTATAATTTTCTCTTCTTTTACTCCATATGTAACGTCTTAATGAAATTTCAGGTAAAATTTGGATCCCTAGAGAATTTTATTTCATATGCGGAACCATTAAGCAGTAATACATGAAGAAACAAAGTACCAACAAAGGCATGGATTACTCACACTGTGGGATGAAAACAAAGCTCTGACTCTACGCTGTAGCAAGGCAAGCATGTAACCAAAGAACACAGCCGCAACAAGCACTGCTATCCCTGCAATCATGAACAATGTCTCATCATTCATGGTCTTAACAAAAGAGAGATTGGTAATGAGTTTGTGACAATCGGCTTTTACCTAAGTTGAGATTCCCATCGTACTGATAAGTACAATCATCTTCACGGAGTTGGATCTCACGAATTGCCTGGTTTCCTCGATCCACAACCAAAAGAGAGCAGCTACTTCCGATGTAAGCCACATCAAAATCATTTGAGAACTTTGCATCTTCACTTGGACCATCAACGTGACCTCCTCCTCGGCCCCACTTCCCTCCTGCAATAGTGACAACCCCTGCATACAGAAAATACCAGACTTCAAACTTCCAAGTGAAGTGTACAAAGTTTACCTCCAAATCTCTGAAACTAAAATAGAATTTTGGTTTGTGTAAATGAAATCTGAGTTTACCTGCATCACTGATCTTCCTAATTGCCATATTCAAAGTGTCTGCGACATAGATATTTCCTCTGTCATCGACAGTAATCCCTTTTGGGTGGTACATCCTAGCCTCTCTTGGCTTCCCATCCACGTGCCCAGAGTACCCTTCAGGTGATCCAGCAATCAACTTGGGCCGACCATCTGGATATCAACCATTCATTTCAATGAATAAAAATAGGGGAAGAAGAAGCGAGAATCATTAGCCATAATACACATCCGAATGATGCTTGTTTGTAAGAATCTTGCTTGTTTGATTTGTTTAACCAAAAGATTCTAATGAACGTGTAAATTTGAAACCAACAGAATGGAAAAAAAAAATGCATTGAGTGTTGAATAAGAAAAAGAATATGAAATGAATCCAGAGAAGAATAAAGAAGTTACGTGTTCACCGGAGAAATTGGTCTAAAAAAAAAAAAGAAAAGAAAAGAGATGGAGACTTTTATAAAGATGGCACTGGTCCTGCAGAAACATAACTAACAAGACCGACTAATTAAAAAACAGCGGAGTCTTCTGCTAAACAAAAGCAAGTTATACCCAGTTTATCAATGTTCATGGTACAAAGTATTGTGTGCCAGATCTTTTAAAAAAAAAAGAAAAAGGGAAAAAGAAAGAAGAAAAAAAAAAAAAAAAACTGAATGTGTGTAAAAGAAGATCTTGATAGCTTCAGTTAAAATTCTTTCCCAAGGCTAACCCCAAAAAAAAATAATAATAACAAACAAACAAACTAACAAACAAATCTCTTAATGAATGACTACAATTGGCAGTTTGGGAATAATTTTCATAAAGATATCAACACCACAACTCAAAAAAAGAAAAAGAAAAAGAAAAAAAAGAAAAAAAAAAAAAAAAAAGAAAGAAAAAGGATTCAATTTGGAGATACTTCAAATTCAACAGCGGAAATCCAATAAAGCTAACTTGCAAGCCTTTCTTCAAATTAACCTAGGACGACACATATAACTTAAAAATCAATAGTACGGTTATACCAAAATGAACATTTACACACAAAATTATCACGAAAGAAAAAACAATTGGGTTTCACAAGCCGATCAACAAAAGAGGGTTGGCCGTGTTGCATAAGCATGCATACCAACATTCACAAACACAAGAATACAAGAATAGACTAAAACTAGTTTTTCAAAATATCCAAAGGCCTAATCTTAATCTTTTGGATAAGAAAAAAAATAAAATAAAATAAAAGCAAAACAAAACAAAACTGAATCTAAAGAAGAATAAAGAGAAATTTGGTCGGTCAATGAAGAAACTTGGTCTGAGAGTAAAGTGAAAGTTCACAAATCTCCAAAACAGAGTGAAAAGGCCTAATGTACTTTTAAAAGTGAACTCTTCTTCTAAACAAAAGCAAACATAAGACACATTTCCAAAAGTTTATCATAATGAAATTTACATTCTCAGAGAACTTAGCTTAAAGAGAAAAAGCTATCAACTAAAGAAAATCACCAAAAATTGGGTCAAATAGGATGTTTGCGTATAGTTTAATTAACAAATCAAAAACCAAACAAATCACAATTTCAAACCTTAATGTTGTGTTTGGTTGGGAGATTTGAGGAAGGATTTGAAAAGAAAAAATAAAAAACATATAAAATATACCTATATTTTATCTAATTTTATACTACTTTTCCCTTTTCCTTTTCAAATCCATTCTCAAATCACCCACCAAACGACAGCGCAAATAGAAAATTTTTAACTTACATCGAGACAACGGAGTTGAAATCTTGTAAATGTTACTGTTTTCAGAATCCAAAACCAGAAGCTCCCCAGATGGAGACACTTCAACAGAGTATGGATCAATTCCAAGTTTGCTTCCATCGAAGACCGTCTCGACAGTGTATCCACCTTCAAATTTCATCATCGAACGGCTAGAAATCGCTGATAAAAACCAAAACCCATAAAAATAAACTTGTCAAAGAAACAAAAACAGAGAAAGCATCGAAATGTGAGATCAGGGGAAGATCTAGACCTGTTTTGGGGGTGGGTTTTAGCGACCACAACCATTTAATGAGAGCAGAGACAACATTTGAAACAACCCCACTAACGATTTCTGCAAATGTATGAAAATGATTGAGAGTTTGTGAGATTATGAAAAACTAAAAAAGAAATACAAAATGTGCTAGCTAGGCTTGTACTACTCACTTGCAGGAGGTGTGGCTGAAGCTAATGAGAACCCAGAAAATAAAACAACAAAGATGAGAAGTGATATGACAAAGTTCCTCCCCATTGTTGTTGTCATAAACAAAAAAACAAATGTGATTATATTAGGAGGTTCAAGCTCTGCATTTTGAGAGAGAGAGAGAGAGAGAGAGAGAGAGACAGAGAGGGGGTGGGGGGTGTGGGAGTATGTGATAATGGAGGTTTTTTTAGTGGGAAGAGTAGTGAAACAGAAGGGTGGGGGAGCTCTGCTCAAGGTAAAAATGAAAAAAAGCGAAGGAAAGAAGGGTCAGATGCTCTGTTTTCGTCGCATAATGAAGTTTAATTAATTAATTATATTTACTTACAAACAATTTATTTATTTTTAAAGAAAGTTAAAGGTTAAAGAAAGAAGGGTCAGATGTTCTGTTGTTTGTTTTTTTTTTTTTTTTTTTTTTTTTAGATCGGGAGCTATGTTTTCGTCTTACAATGCAGTTTAATTAATTATATTTTGAAAAATAATTTTTTCCCTCAATTTTGTCTCCCGAACTCCTTGATTGCTCAAAACGACGTCGTTTTGGATAATTTTTTTTTTTTCTTTATGCAGGCCTGAGAGAGGGAGAGGGAGAGAAAGACAAAGAGGGAGAGAAGAGAGGAAGAGAGGAGAAGAGAAAGAGGAAGGAAAGAGGTAATGGAGAGAAGAGAGGGCCCCTTCGCTTCTGCCGTCGGCCGATCGTCGCAGTTCGTCGACCGATCGTCTCTGCCCCGCCTCCGTCTTTGCCTCTACCCCCTACCCAGCCCGGTTGATGTTGGCCTCTCCAGTCCTTCTTCTTCTTCTTTTCAAATTCGGGCGATTCGGGAGGCTCTTTTCGAGCTACATATCACTTCTGTTATATTTTACTGATCCGGCCACCAAGAAAATAAGATAAATATAATTTGCCACATTTATTTTTGATAATGAGGCACACCTATTAATTTGTGTATGACAAAATTCTAAAATAAGAATTATATGCAGGTAAAAAAAATAAAAAAATAATTATTAATACATAAAGGATATATTGTTAATAATTTTTTTCCTTTCCCCCAATTCCAAACCTGGCCTTCATGGTAGTGGATAACGGGAACAGAGTATGCGATTAGTTAGGAATAAAAATGTAAAAAAAATATTTGGTGATTCGAATGTGTATGGTCCGAAAGATTTGAATATATTAAAATGACGTCGTTTTATATTTAAAATCACATATTCAAATTAAAAAAAATTTGAATGTAATGGGTCGTTTGGTAAACGTTTTAGACTAAAAAATCACAAAATGACCAAAAGAAAAAAAAATTAAAAAATCACAAAAGACAAATTAAGTAAAAAGACAAAAAAAAAACATAATTTCAAAGCCAAAAAGCCAAACAAGAATACCAAACGACTAAAAAAACTCAGGTTAAAAAAGTCAAAAAAATTAAAAAACCAACTAAAAAAGTGGTTGGCAAACTAACACTTAAGCCTCGTTTGGCAAGTGCCCATTTTAGTTAAAAAGTTAAAAAGTTACTAAAAAAGCTAAAAAGCCAACAACTTATATAAAAAAGTCAAAGATTTTATTTTCTTTCTACTTTTTGCACATCTTTTCGTAAAAAGCTAAAAAATCATCCTAAACATACTAATTTTTTTTACATCACATTTTAACTAAAAAATTAAAAAATTACCAAAAAATCTATTTCGAAACGAGCCCTTATTATTGTTGAAAATATAATTTGTTAGCCTCCGTTTGGGAAGTGAGTTAACTTTTTGATTTTTTTGGTTATTTTAGCCTGGGCTAAAAAGTTTGGTTTGGGAAGGACTTTTTGACTTTTTTTATGAGAGAAGAATGTAATGATTATGGATTGGATGTGATATTTTATTTTTTGTGGTTAAAATAATCTATTTTATTTTTTGTGATTAAAATAGTCAAAAAAAATCCGTTTAACTCTTGCCAAACGGAGCCTTAGTAGGACGGCGTGCCTCTAATCAACGTACAACCAGAAGGCCCAAACAGCGTCAGAGAACTCGTTCAGCACTTGATGTGAGCAGTTTTGGACTTTGCTAGACATCATGCCTTTGTGTTTGTTGGAAAACTTTTTATAAAAATAAAAGAAATAATAATAAAAAAAGGAAAATTTTAAAATCTGTAAAAGAATTTAAAAACTAATTATAACATATTGATAAATTTTTATTAATATTAATAATTATAATTATAATTATATTTTTTTATACATATGTAATAATTTTTTCAAATTAATGTGATTGGTAATTTTTCCAAATGGTATCCAAATATAGTTTTACATCAAATACATTTATATATATATATATATATATATATATCGTGTCATTTTTTATTTTATTTAAATTTTTTAATTTTAGTTGAATTAGACCATTTTAAATAATTGACAGAATAATTATAAAATTCATCTATTGTTCTAAAGTATGCCTTTTTTGGGGTGTTTGAGAAGTTATGTTACTGATTTTTTTAGTTAAAATAGTCAATAAAAGTAAAATAGATTAAAATAATTAATAAAATAAAATATCACATTTAAATCATAATTATTTATTTTTTTCTTATAACCATCAAATTAAATAAAAAAAAGTCAATTATCATTTAAAACACAATTTTTTTAATTAGTCTAAAATAATTAAAAAATTAAAAAGTAACTAAGATAGCCAAGTTCTCAAACGAGCCATTTGGCCTCTTTTGGCAAGAGGTTAAAAGTTAGTTTTTTTGGCTTTTAACCTCTTTTGAGTCATATCATTTATCTATTTTTTTATACATTTTTGAAAAAAAAAAAATCAAAAAACTATATTTTAACCAAATTTTCAAAACAATTGGTCACCAATTTATCGCATTTGTTTTAAAAAACAAATAGACGGTAAGTGTATTTTTTTAAAATAAATCATACATTTCTTTGTGACAATTACAATAAATTAAAAATATTACGATTATTAAACCGATTTAAAAAAAATAAATTAGTGACTTATATGAATTTTTTTCCAAACGAACAATTTGAATCATAAAAAACGAAGTCACGACAAACCCCATAGATCGATACATCATTCTCCAATCCATATCAAGATACTCAAAGCCTATTTTGACATTAAGCTCCTTTAACCAAAAAATCACAACAAAAAAATCAATCAGTTTATTTAGTTTGAATTTTCAAGGTTCAATTTAGATTTTTTTTTTCTTTCTATTTTTTTGGGTAAATTACAAATACACTCTCTAAAGTTTGCTTAAAATACAAATTATTCCTTGTGGTTTAAAAAATTACAAATATCCCCTTATTAGAATTTTTTATTTAATAGAATTAACTAAAAAAATGAAATTCATAATTGCTCTCCTATACAATAATAAAATTACCTAAATTATTAATTGAAACATATTTTTAACATCATCAAACATAGTTAATTAACTTGATAATTTATTAATAAAATTGGTGATTTGTTATGAAATTAAAAACCTCAAGGGTGAAATGAAATTTTCAAAACTACAGGGAGAATTTATATTTTAATCAAATCTCAGAGTTATATTTGTAATTTACCCTTTTTTAATTTATTTTTTTTAAAAAAAATAGATACACCTAATATAAATATACTTAAAAAGTATAATATTTGTGAAAAAAATCTTCAGAAAATTTATTAAATACCAAAAATATATATATAAAAAAATACGTGAATTCAGTATATTTTTCAAATTATTGTGTATTTATTAATTTTTTATAAAAAAAATTAATTTTTAGATACATCTAAATAAGGTGCATTTGAAAAAGTAAAAAAATTGCTTAAAATTTTAAAAATATTTACTAAAAAAAATTATTAAAAATATAAAAAAAAACTCAATTTCCAAAAAATTGAAACCAAATACACTAAATTATTTTCTCTGTTTTTTTATTTGTTTATGTTATACGTCTTTTAATGTATGAACAACATTCATGTACGGTATAAAAAATAAAAATATTAGAGATTCCAAAAATTCTATCAAAATTTGTATTAAATGTCTCATATGAGTATGTGCTCTACAAAATTGCGAACCCATACCCATGTGAAATATTTAATCATTTATTTGGTAAAAAATTTTGTATCCCTAAAATTACCTTATAAAAAACGATAAAAAAAATAAAGGGTAAATTACAAACACCCCCTAATGTTTACTTAAATTACAAATTATCCCATATAGTTCTAAAAATTACATTATGTCCCTTAAGGTTTTTAATTTCATAATAGATAGGTTATTTTATTAATAAATTATCAAGTTAATTAATAATTTTTAATAATATTAAAATTTTATTTCAATTAATAATTCAGATAATTTTATTATTGCATAGGTGAACAGATAGAAGTTTTGCTTTTTCAATTTATTTTGTTAGATAAAAAATTTTGACAGAAAAATATTTGTAATTTTTTAAATCACAAGAGATAATTTATATTTTAAGTAAATCTCAAATAGTGTATTTATAATTTATCTAAAAATAAATAATGTGACATAGGATTTTTCTTTTTTGAAACAAAAATGATTTAATTCATTTATGTTTCTTGTCCTCTACTATCACGTGGCCCTAAGGGTAGATCTCACGTGAGAAATGGAATGAAAGTTGGTGCACCTCTCTTTCCAACATTATAAATTTTTTTATTTTTTATTTTTTGCCATTGTTTCACCACCCTGCTTAGAATAACAGAATCAATTATGCCATTTAGTGGTTGAGGTTTGAATCCCTGCTCCACTTCCCCCTTAATGTACTAAAAAAAAAATTAATAAAAAATTAACCACTATAATTTTTTTTTGGATAAGTATAATTTTACAATTTTACATCAAATAATAGAATTGTCTGTGTCTTTTGGCAATATTTAACTCGTAACCTACTAAGGACTGGTTTGGATATCTTAAAAGATTCAAATGTTAAAAAGTTATTAAAAAAGTTAAAATGTTATCATTATTTATCAAAAAAATATATAAAAAAATTAATTTTACACAAAATTATTACAAACAACTCTGACGTCTCCGCAGACACATAGGTAATTTTTTAAGAAAAATTACACAACCGGGGTGTACAAAACAACATGGTGTTGTTCGGCCTGTGGGGCCCCATCACGGGTCCCGTTTTGATAATCTGAACCGTTAAATATGTAGAACTCATCGAATACTATATGCTAATAAAAAATCAAATTTATCGGATATCGCTAATTACATGATCAAATCAGTTTTATATAAAAATTGATGATGTTATAGTTAACGGTTGAAAAAAAAACTAATCCGATCAGATAGAACTAATACTTTAGTAATTTTTACATATATATAGGGGAAATTATATTTCCACACATTTAATCACCTCAATAGACATCTTCTCTCAGTATATACACTTATTAATTTGATTATTAATTAATTTTCTTAATCCACATACTAAAAGTTGCCAATTATACCATTCACTCATAATCATTGTATACACACTACTTAACTCTCATTTCTACACACTTGTTGAGTGACCTTACTTCCAAATTTATAAACTCATCGTTGTAAACCCACGTGAAGACTATTCAAGACCACAGTGTGGAGTGAAGTGAAGTGAAAACAAAATCCTTCATTGAAGACTCTATTAAACCTCCATTAAAAACACCGTTGAAAACCTTTCAAAATATTGTTGAAGATGAGACATTTTTTCATTTTTTTATTGCATTTACCATTTCCAGATCACTGTGCACTTTATTGCCATAAAACTCTCGTTTTTTTTATTTTAATGTTTTTCGGTTTGGGGATTTTGGCATTGGTTTCTTGAAATTATACACTTAAGTCAAAACTTAACTTCCGAATAAAAGTGATTAGTTCGACAAATTTGTTCTGAAAAAAAAAAAAAATCAGCAGTCGAGATATGAATATAATAAAATAATTTCACAGTTGATGTCCGAATATAATGAAATAATTCGGCAATTGATATATGAATATAATGAAATAATTTGGCACTGGTTGTCCAACTGAAAACCGCAAAAGGGGGAAAAAAAAATTTTGCACCAAAAAACTAATTTTTTCATCACTAATAGCATATAAATTTAGAGATTAAAATAATATGAGAGTTGTTATGAGAGTATTGATTTGCAAGTAATAGAGGGGTATAAAGTGTGTAGCAAACAAAGTGATAACAACCGAAAAACTAGGGTTTAATTTTATTTATTTACTTATTTTTACTCAAAAGGTATACATTGAGTTTTTTTTTTTTAAAATGTATACAGGGAATATTTTCATATAATATTATGTGTGCTAGTGGATGTCTATTATAGTCATTTTAGTTTAGGGTATAATTGCCATTAAATTAATATTTTATTAAGTGTGTGCACTTAGGTAATTAGGTATGTGGAAATAGAATTTCCCTATATATAGTAAGATTAATTATATTTTCATATCAATAATGATGGATATTGTCTTTATATTGAGATTTTTTTCACAAAATTTTCATATATAAAAATATAATTTGCTATAATCACTCCATTTTCAATAAAACAATAAATATTATTCTTATAAATTTAAAAACGCCATTGACATTTTATTATAAATATTATTTTGTTTAAAATTTTATTTATATACATATGAAAAGAAAAAAAAATCAAGGGGCACATTACCCCCTAGTCACTATATCGCTCCGCCACTATTTATGAAGATTTTCTACTTTTAGATTAATTTATAATATTTTATTATATATTATACAATTACTCATTAATTTCATGATATTTTCTTATAATATACATATATATTTTTATGATGCGTAACATTACTCTTAATTAAATAATAGTATTCAATTGAAATGTACGCCAATTTTACGCACAAGATCGTCTTCCTTCGAATCAAAAAATCGTCTTCCTACAATGGTCGGGCTGCCCAAAAGGGGCCAAATCTTGGCCCCAACATTATAATGCTTTTTGCAGTGGGCCACTACAACCACTACAGCCAGCCGTTAGAAATTGGGCCAATACTATGGGCAGAGTCAGTCGAGCCCAAGTGTCCAAACCTTCCAGATATTTTGCCGAAAGCAATTCAAAGTGAAAAAAGATCCAACAGGTTGGTCATATAGATCCAATAGGTTTTCAGATCATCATTTATTTAATTTGGGCCACTTACTAATAAGTCTTATATATAGGTCTTATTTGATGTACCTGTTTTAACAGATTGTAAATTATAACTTAACAGATTATAAATTATGATTTTAATCAGAAACTGTTAATCTGTTTGGTATAACTATTAGATTATAGATTTAAGTTGCTGAGTAGTGTTTGTTAAATAAGCTGTGAAGTAACTTTTTCAATTAACTTTTATTTTTTATTATTCACTATTTGTCTACATTTCTCATAAAAAATAATAATAATATTTCATAGTCCATTTGTGTTTTTTTCTATTTTTAAAAAAATAAAAAATAAAAAAATCTAAGAGTATAACCTTGAATTAACATGTCCACAGCAAAAGCTAATAATCAGAAGTAAGGAGTGAGCAGTTTTTCAGAATCAGCTTTTTTGACTTAAAATAAGTTGTTAGAATCAGAAGCTGTTTGAAATAAATTTAACTAAATAGTCCAAAATAACTTTTTAAAAATCAGAAGGCATAAGTTGGCTCAAAAAAGCCCCACCAAACACCCCCATAAAGGGGTTGTTTAGAATGTTTTAAATAAGTATACTTTTTAGTTTTTTAGCAAAAAAAGTAGAGAATAAAAAGATGTATGTTTGGAATAACTTTTTGACTTTTTACGAAAAAATATGTATTAAAATATTGTAACAAATAACAAAATTACCAAATTACCCTTCCTGACACAGTCAGTGTTGTTGCGCTAACTTTCTCTCTCCTTTCATTTTTTTTTTAATGGGTTTACATTGTGCCACGTTTTGCACTTTTATGGGAAATTGCGGTTGCTGTAAAATAGGTTGCACAGCCTGAATTGTTTTCTTGTTTTTTTTTTTTTTTGATCCGACAGATTTCCCACCAAAATATAGGTGAATTGTGTTAACTTTTTTGTTTTTTTAATAACTTTTTGACTTTTACAGTGTATGCCAAACCAACCCAAAGTTTAAAATCCATCTAGTCGCAAAACAAAACACTTGTACCGATTAGTTTTACATATTTTTAATTGTTACCATTTTTTTTTAAAAAAAAAACTTAAAAAAACGCTGCTATATTCTACCACTATCGGACTTCCGTCAGATGGTTATTGGAGACTTGTCGAAAGTTTGACGGAGTATCACCGGAGTGTTCTGAACATCATTGGAAGTCGCCAGAATGTTCAAAAGCTTCGTTGAACGTCAAGAACATCATCGGAGACTCACTGGAATGTCTAGAATATTGCTAGCAATACATATAAATGGAGAAATTGTAGTGACAAAATATAGCAAAATATGCTAAATATTGATAAATCGAAAGCAAAAAAATATAAAATAAAAAATAATAAAAAATAATGGGAAAAAATATATATTATTTTTTAATTTTTTGTAAGGTTTAAACAAATAATCTCCAATATTGATTAAACTGAAAAGTAAGCTTTAAAATTGTAAAATGTTACAGTTTCAAAGTATGATTCTATTAAGCATTCATTTTTATTAATCAAATTAGAAAACATGTTATGAATTTGTAAAATTTTACAGTTTTAAAGCATAATTTATTTCGCCATCAAAAAAATTGAAAATGTAAAATTTTATAGTTTCCATCGCCTGTAACTAAAACTTAAAAACAATTTGTTTAGAATTTGAAAATTTTCTCCATTAAAATAAGAAAATAGAAGTGTGTAGTAGAGAAAAGTTAGAAAAATTGAGAAATTGGAGGAAAGAAACAGATATAAAGAGAATATTGTACTTCGGCAACTATTTTTTATTTAAATCTAGTCGGATCCCATGTAAATTTACTAGGATCTGAGTAGATTTACTCATATTTTTTCTCTAGAAACTCGTTTCTTTCGCAGTCGGTGATGGTGAAGTTAGGAGTCAATGATTGGTGATTATCGGTGAACCCCAAGTAATGGTAGTCGTTAGTGACTATATATTAGAAAGAGAGAGAAAGAGAAGAAGTTAGAAATGGTTGCTGCTCATCGAAAATGAGGAAGAGAAAGAGAGAAAGAAGAACAAATGTACGGAAAGAATAAAGAGGAAAACTAGGTACTAAACTTTTAAAAGTATTCAAAAAGTTATGAGACTAAATAGACTTATCCTCTTTTAAGTAGTACTTCCAACTAATTTGCCCATATAATTTTCGGTGTCAGATCATGAATATTCTATGAAGAAACTTAAAAAAATAGAAAACAAAAGCAAAAGACTAGAATATTAAAGTTTTCACATGTTCAAGAGCTACTTAAGATACACAGTTGATTGGCATAACACAAAAGCCTCAAACCTATCATTTACAATAGCATGACAAAAGAAAAATGATAAAATACATCAAAAGGAGAAAAAAAAGACCGACGAGGCTAAAAACTAAACATGGTAGATCATCCCGACCTCTAGAGTGGATGCATAAGGAACACTCAAAGCATATGTTGGAACCCTAGAGTTCCTCCTCAAGAAATCATACCCAAAATTAATGACAACTCTTTTAATCAAACTTGAACCCCTCTTTGCCCTCACATAACAATGCCCCAAAATAAACGCCATCCCTGCCTCCCTTGCCTCCATCAACTCCTGCAACTCCTCTCGTGCGCTCACATCGATCCGAGGACTTTCCGGCACAAGAAACCTGACTCTCCTCCTTGGCATCTCCGGAGACTTTATCTCCCTCAATTCAAAAGTATCAGACATTTCAGAAAAATCTTCATCTCCATCACCTTCAAACATCCTTATTCCTTCCAAATTTGTTAATGCCGTTCCAACAACCGTCATTCTTTCATCGTTGTGCAAATCTTCTCTCCCCACATTGTTTTCCGTCCTTTCTGACCGAATAAATTCAGCAATACTACATACCAAGTCCTTTTCAAACTCCACATCATCTTTGTGAATATCGCGATAACCGTACCGTGCTATGCACCTATAAATTCGGTACTCTTTTGGGCCGATTCTTCCAACTAAGAACCTTTCCTCGGGTCTTACGTGAGGTACTGGGACGGATTTGATGCACAGGAAGATTAAAACTTGGTGAAAAGCTGGGAGGTTGGTGACAAAATGCGAGAAAATTGCTGGGATCCCTGACACGAGCTCTGTCTGTACGAGGCCAATGCCACGGACCCTCACAAACCCGAGATTAGGGCCCAGAGTTAGCAGCCAGTTGATAGAAACCTTGTTTTGAACATCGAATTCGTATTTCTTGATAGTGCCGTAGTGCCAAACGTACATGATTATTAGAAAGATGAACGAGAGAGCAACGGGCACCCATGCCCCTTCGAGGAATTTGATGAGTGAAGCTGAGAAGTATAGTGCTTCTACAGAACCGAAGAAGAATATAAAGCAAATGGCTAGAAAAACACTTTTGTGCCAGCACAGGACAATAACCAGTGACATTAGGCAGGTGGTTACCAACATAACGGTTATAACTGCCAAACCTGATCCAGAAAGGAAGAAGAAATTGTAATAATGGTCATGATTATACACTGATAATTCACGAAAAAACAACCAATTTAGTAATTCCATTCCAACATTGAGGTATTTTACCTGATGCATTGCTTATGTGTTTTGTGTTTCTGAAACCGACAGTAACGGCCAAACATAGTATCATTAAAGTCCAGTTAATCTCAGGAATGTAAATCTGGCCATGTATTTTAGACGATGTGTGTACTATTTTGACCCTCGGGAAGCAACCCAGAGCAGAGCACTGTTTGATGATGGAGAAAGTCCCAGTGATGATGGCCTGGCTTCCCACAACTGCTGCGAGTATGGCTATTGCCATAACAGGCCATCGGATTTTCTCTGAAAAAAAGAACACTTACATTAGCTGAAACTCAACTTAAAATTCTTGGATTTGTTGCGTCTACAAAAAATAAAAAATGTATATACAATATAAAAGGAACAACAATTAGTACCTACCAGGTACTGACACATAGAATCCAATCCGGTAGTCACTTTCAATAACATGATGCTTGGAAAGATAAGCAGCTTGCCCCATATACGCTAGGATCAAAGACGGGTAAACCACAAAGGTGAAAGCAATCTGCAGTTAACTCTCTGTTATAGGGCAGTCATTTGACAAATTGATGAATGGCTGTACATAGAATATAACTTCTAGAAATCTAAAACTTTGCATACTAGGATTGCATTAAATCAACTCATTCACAATGATGGAAAGATTATGATAATAATGACATGGCTTAAAGGCATAGTGAAATCTTCACAAGATAAAAATACCAAACCAAATAACTGACTCCTTTTTTCATTATTATTTATTGATGACAACAATAAAGAACTAATGCAACTAGAAAACATAAACTGATTACCTTGATAGATAACTGTGAAAAGTGTCCAAGATCAGCAAACATAGCTTCTGAGCCTGAATTAAAATAAAATAAGTAAATGTAGCATAAGAAAATGTGCGTATTGGACAAAGGGCAAGAGTACAAAGTTCATTTTACTCTTTTACCTGTTATACACAACAAAATCCCACCCAAGGACATCCAACCTCCCCTTTGAGTCTTCTTCAAAAACTTGTACATGTAATAAGGAGAGAGCGCTTTGTAAACATGGGGGTTCCAGTGGACGATATTGTATACACCAATGGCGCTGATGCATAATAGCCATGTTATCACAACGGGTGCAAAAAGAAATCCTATTCTGTGGGTCCCGTAATGTTGGAGCGCAAACAAGAATACCAGTATGATACATGTAACCGGGACTTCTACATCTGCAGAATCGATTTGACCACAACTAAGATAACGAACTTCATATGAGTAATCATCAACTACAATGCTTTAAAAAATAAAAATAAAAATGATCCACTACAGTGATTTGGACAGTAACAATTGTGGCAAAGCTTTGCTGATGCATATATTGTCTACTTATCAACCGATTGAAAGATGTGTTTACCTCGACAGGGACTGAAATCATCATTACAACATAATGACCAGTCTAATGATGGCTATGCTTCTTGACATCACTTGGGAATTCAGTTGGACAACTATACAAAATTACCTTTTCTAAATTTTATTGTTACCTTCTACAAAGGTACAATGTTTTGTGCTTAGGACTCATTTGAAAAGTAATAATTTTAATTTAAAAGTCAAAAAGTTACTAAAAAAATAAAAAAACTTATAATTTATATGAAAAAATCAAAGATTCTTTTTTTTTTCTCTACTTTTTATACATCATTTCATAAAAAATTCAAAAATTATTCCAAATATATAAATTTTTTTACTTCATATTTTAATCAAAAAAAAAATTAAAAAATTACTAAAATAATCTATTCACAAACGCCTTAATCTAGTAATCTATATTTTACTTATTCTTAACCTCAAGTTACGTCTTTATTTTATTATAAGTAGGATGCTATCAACTTTTGTCTGCCACATACTGACGACTTATATGTTTGATAGCGATTTGACTTTGATTAACACACGGGATTTATCTGTACTATATATTAAATTTTTAACATCAAATTTTGTGGGAGTTTTAATCTAAATTTTTTAATTTTTTTTTATTTAATTTTTTTTTAACATTTATTAACTTCTCCCAACCCTAAGTTTTACCTTCATAATAACATTTTAATACATTAAGAACAAACATAAAAAAAATTCTTTGAAATCCAATACATATGAATTCCTTGAAAAGTTTCAACACATATGATTATTATCAAAATATTAAATTTTAATATAATATAATAAATAAAAAAGACATTTAATTTCTTGAAAAATCTAACACATATGATTATTGTCAAAATATTAAACTTTAATATAATATAAAAAAGGGAAAAAAGACGGCATTTAAAAAAAAAGAAAAAAAAAAGACATTTAAAAATTACAATTCACATATATGGATAATTACAAACACAATCAGTGCATAGCACGGGTGATATGCTAGTATATATTAAGAAAAAGAGGGTTTCTAACCCCCAAATCTTGTGGGAACTTCAATCTCTCAATCTCAAATTTCTAAATTTTTTATTTAAAAAAAGGGTAATGCTAGGGACACCAAATTTTCTACCAAATAAATGACCAAATGTCTCACATGGGTGTGGGGTCCGCAATCCCACACCCATGTGAGACATTTGATCATTTATTTGGTAGAAAATTTGGAATCTCTAGCATTTTCCCAAAAAACAATCTCAGCATTTATTGATTTGATCAAAATTCCCTAATCAATATTTATTAACTTTTTTTAATCCACATGTCTTTTCACATGCCTGTATTTATTGATTTGGTTAAAATCCCTGATCAGCATTTAAAATCACCTTATACAAATAATTATAGATACAATCCGTGCATAGTTACTGCAGTAGCTTTTTCAATTTTTCATATACATTATGATTAGTGATAAGATTGTTAAATTATTTTTATAAAAAAATTTTAAAACATAATTTATATATTAAAAAAAATTAAAACAAATATAAATATTTATAATTATTTTGTACATATAACACGGGTGATAGGCTAGTTTAATAATATTTGAAAGGACCCACAATAATGCATGTTTTTACACTTGGGTGCTCTCTTTGTCCACCAGCTGCATCTCTACAGCAAGAGCTTTCTAGATTACAATAACAATAAAATCAAGATAACGATGCCTAACCATGATATGCATCATTTCACATCGTATATATACTGAGCAAATGCTAAGAACTTGTCTTGATTATACTTCAAGCAATCAAGAAAAACGGAACACAAAGGCCTTGTTTGGTTTGTGTTTCTAGAGTAATTTTTAGATAAAAAATATAAAAATTTATTTGATTTGTTTTTTTTTCAGAAATAATTTTAAAAAATTATTTTAGAGAGAGCTTTTTAAAAAAAGTCAAAAATTTTTCTAAAAAACAAACTAAACAAGGCGAAAATCTTTTTCATTTCCACACCTTACCGTGCCCATCTCTAACCAACATATCCTGCTTTCCATCCTTACAGCTGAAGTTGCTAAAAGCTTTCAAAAATCAATTACTTAATTGACAAAGTTATTAAGATATTTTTAACCCAATCACCTGGACGATTCATGACTTCCCAATCCGGTTGTGTAATCAATATCAAATTATCTTCTTCAAACATTATAATCAATTTATAATACCAAAGAGTCTAATAGGTAAGAGTCTTACATTGATGATGCTCTTTTGACATGGAAAGCTCTAGCCCCGAAACAGCAGAAAACACTGCACAAACAACAAAATCAAACAAGTTTTAGTAATCAAGATCCCAATTTTCCACATTTTGATAACACAATAACATAATCTCATCTCCAATACCAGAAATTGCCGGCGTAAGGACTCCATCCCCAATCACCATACAAGTTCCAATCAAAGCCAAAGCAAGCAATACCCATTGAAGTACTCTATGCCTCTCCAATGTCGATCGTAGACTCGAGCCAAGACTCTTATCTGCAGATACAATTCCATCCTTCTTGTACTCAGATAAGTCCTCATCAGCAAGCTGGCAATTGGGCAAAGTACTGACTCGGGCGTGGCGGCATAGCAATGAATACAAAGCAAAAGTGCCTCCTTCGCCATTATCATCAGCTCTAAGCACTATAAACACATATTTAAGGAGTGGGATGAGAGTTACTGTCCAGAACACAAAAGACAAAACCCCATATATCTCCTCGTTAGACTCCGAATGCTGAATGTCTTCTGCAAAAGTGCTTTTGTATACATACAAAGGTGAAGTGCTTAAATCTCCATATACAACCCCCAAGCTCTGATAGGCCAGAGTCAACACTGTCCTCCATGATTCCTTCTGCAACAAAAAACAGAACAAGATTATCAGAAAACGCTTGTGACTTGAAGACGGGTCTTACAATACCCAAGTGCCACGTGTCTCACCTTGATTGGATTGTCACGGTTCCATCCTTCAAGATCCATAACAGGCTGCCCCAGAACCATGAAAACCCAATTTTTGCATCAATTTGAAGAAAAACAACGATGACCCAGATGGGTGAACACCTTACCCAGTTCAAATAATCCAAGGAAAATACGAAATTCAAGATAAAAATACGAGAAGGGTAAAAAGAAATTCAACAATCTACCAATGGTGACATCTCAAGAAGAAACAAAGAACACCACAAGAAAATACAAAGAGAGAAATCCAGAACGAGGAAGGGTGGTTGGAATTGTGTGCTATAGAATATAAAATATTGTGCGAGCGAATGTGCTTGGGTGTATGCAAATGAGAGAGAGAGAGAGAGAGAGAGAGAGATTTTGTTTGGTGTTTGTGAGTAAAATAAGTGAGGGACGGGGATTTTGGGTTCTCTTCCACTTTCTCCTCCTATCTATGGCTTTTTTTTCTGAATAAAATATATTAGTAGGTTATCTTGATAACTTTGGCTCTGTGTGTGAAGAAGAAAAAAAAAGGTATAGATGTGCCGAAGCACTAACTCATAATTCTTTAACATATAGCACAGACCACTGAAAGCAACAGTTCGTATCCAAGAAAAAAAAGGTGACTCAGTAATTTCATTTGTTGGGAGTAATTTCAATTTTTGAAAATTTTTAGAGACAAATTTAGATGTATTTAAACATTAAAAATATTTGTAAAGAAATTTGGAAAAAAAAATTTACCAAAAAAATAGAAAACCGAAACAATTTTTGAGTTTGAAAACAAAACAAAGATTTACAGGCTTCGACTGAAACATAGTACACTATATTTCACAGATTCAGAATATAGCTATGCAAAGCTCAAATTTTGTTTTTTTGTCTGTCTCACTTTGGGATGCCAAAGCAGCTCATTATTGCCAACCATACAAGGTTGCACAAGGCAACTTCTACATATGCTGCAATTAATTATGGAAAGCTAAGGGCGGAAATCTTTCAAAGTATCCTACGCCAGCTAAGGGGTAGTGCCAGAAAAACGGTGGAACAAGTCTATGGTTACAGTGACCCCATCATCATCATCAACAACAACCACCCCACTCTCCTAAATGTGTGTGGTACCTTCTTTCTTTGTAAAGATGAAACAGACACTGACCCATTCAAGCCATTTCAGCTAGCCACACAACCCAAACCCCAATGATTGAACTCAAGACCAAAGAATTAGTCTTCAACAGTGTATATTTAAGCTTTAAAAATGGAATATTCCTCGATTTAAAGCAATTCTATGCTTTTATATTTCAGGCTATGTTTGGAATGATTTTCAAATTATATTTCTACCCCCACATTTTAACATGATGAGTTGTTTTGAAAAGTTGGTAAAAGGTTGGCTTTTAACTTTTTATCAAGTTTTTTGACTTTTTTAGAAGTGATTTGAGAAGTTGGTAAAAAGTTAGCTTTTTACTTTTTAGTTTAATATTTATTTATGGTGTCAAATCAAATTAAAATGACCAAAATACCCTTACCAAACATAAGAGATTTATTTTTTTTTCATAGGCCTTAATTTGTAATTTTAGGGCTGTGTTTTTTACACTTCCCAAAGGGATTTTGTTACGTTTTTAGCAGTCACGTTTTTGGATGTTCCCAAAATGGCACGATGTTTGGATACCACACTCAAATCACATTTTCACAACATTTACAAAACTCTGCACAAAACTTCTGAGGAACAATTTTTAATTTTTTTTTAAAATTTGGTCTAATTGGTCGTCCCACCGGTTGACCGGAACGGCGCAATTTTTTTTTTTGCAATTGACATATGTTAATTTTTGTATATTCGAAAAAAAATATTTTCTGAATTTTTAATTTTTTTTATGTGTTTTAATAGAATTTTGAGTTGTATATTTGGTTATGAGTCGTAAGTTTTTGTATCAAATATTATATGTCATATCAAAAATTTCCCATTCAATTCAAAACTCTTTCACCAAATAAATTTTTCACACTTAAATCATAATTCTAAAACTCACGAACTGAAAATACAACTCATATTCTCAAATCATACTTACAAAACTCTATTAAATGCAACCTGAAATTTTGGCACCATGTTACCAAAAAAAATAAAATAAAAATCATAATACTCCTAAAAATGTGTGTACGTAATTTTTGAAAAATAATACATGCATTTTATTAAATATCTATTTATTATAAAAGCATTGTTTTTGCATTTACCCTCCGTTTGAGAAGTGGGTTGACTTTTTGACTTTTTGGTTATTTTAGCCTGGGGCTAAAAAGTTTGGTTTGGGAAGAATTTTTTGACTTTTTAATTTTTTTGACTTTTTTTGTGAGAGAGGAGTGAAATGATTATGGATTAAATTTGATATTTTATTTTTTGTGACTAAAATAGCCTATTTTATTTTTTCTGACTATTTTAACCCCTAACCCACCAAAACTAACTTCCCAAACTATGCCTTACAAGTGACATAAATTTTAATAATGTGAAGTGTACACTTTTATATGACATTTTGCCCATTTTAAGAGATGTTGGTGTTTATTGTACCAGCAATGCTACAGACCCCCACTGGGGATGACCCCCAGTACCCCCCCAGTGCCACGTGTCGGCCTGAGGTTGGCTGAAAACTCAAAAAAAAAAAAAAAAAATTTATTTTTTTTTTGGACCAATGGGAGGTGACCCCAGTACCCACTGGGGTCCAAAGCTTTATTCTTATTGTACCAAGATGATTTGCGTTTTACTAGTAAGCTCAACTGAGTTCACTCGCCTACTACATTGTTCATATAATAATTTAATTAAATAAAAAAAAAAAAACAAGTACTATATAAGAGAGAGTAGAGATGGGACCCAATAATTTTTCGAAGAGATGAGATCAGAAAATCTGCTTATGAGGTATATTTAGTTCTAACTCGGCATTTAATAATTTTGCAGCACATTAAAAAAATTGACAGCAACAACATTAATGACGACGATGATGGAAGCCAATCGCCATTATTGGGTTGTGGAGAGGAGTAAAGCATGTGTCCGATATAGAAAAATATATTATTTATTTATTATGAATTTTTATTTTATAAATAATTCTTACTAATAAGTGTCTTAAGATGTGGAAATAAAAGAAAAAAATATTTAATTCTCAGAAATTTATTGTTAAATTTAATATATATTTTTATAAATTTTAAAACATTTTTTTGATTATTTATATTTTTTAAAAATAATTTCTCTCACATCCCCAATAGTAACATTTGTCTTTTGAAAATTATTTCAAATGTAAAGTGAATAATATAAATGTAAAATTATTGAAATATGAATTACAACCAAAATAATTATGATACATAAATGTTTTGAATATTTTTTATATTGTAAATATATTAGCGTATGCTCGTGCCTGAAGGTATGGTGTAAATAATGTTAGGATTAAAATATAATTATAATCCTAACACTATTTAAATTTATTTTTTAATTTGATAAAATCAAAAAATTATTATAAAATTTTGGAGTTCTCACAAAATTCCTTACGAAACTCGTTTTTGTTTATATAATATATAACTAGATAGATAAATGCGCCTAGCATACATACAATTTTTACGGGCATACATACAATAGTGCTTTTACTTATATAATTATATGGAAATTGTATGTATGCTTGTAATGTGCTAGTGTATTACGGTCAAACAATCATCATATAGAAATATGTGTAAAATATATTGAACAAAAAGAAGAAAATAAAATAAAAAAAACAAATAGAGAGAAAAATAAAAACGGAAGAAAATAAAAAAAAAAAAGAAAAAGAAAAGAGAAATGAAGGTGGGATCATGGGATCAGGGAAGGAAATATGAGTGAAAAAAAGAAAAAGTAAGCGAGAGAGAAGAGGAAAGTAGAAAATGTATATATAGGAATTTTTTTGTAAATTATATCTCAGCCATTGTTTTATAATTTAAACAAATTCGAGCCATCCAAATGTCCTAATAGGATAAAAATATGTTGAAGATTCAAAATCCGTCATGTTTCATTAAAATATGTTGAAAATTCATATGAGGTTTAAATTTATAAAGTTTATTAGGCACTACACACAGTAAAATCTGACTCCTAATTCTGGGATCGTAGACTTTTTCATATAATATGAATAAAAATAATTGAACAAAAATGAGAAAATAAAAAAAATAAACAAATAGAGAGAAAAATAAAAATAGGAGAAAATAAAAAAATAAAAAGAAAAGAGAGATAAAGGTGGGATCATGAATCATAGAAGGATGTGTGAGAAAAAGAAAAAGTAAGAGAGAGAAGCGAAAAAATAGAAAATGTACATGTAAGATATTTTTTGAAAAATATATCTCAGCCGTTATTTTACAATTTAAATAGATTTGAGCCATCTAAATGTCCTAGTAGGACAAATTCAAAAATCATCATGCTTTACTATATAGATAATGACATGGACAGGCCCACGAGGCATACAGCCCACGGCAAACCGCCCTGAACCCATCGCCTCGGACCCATAGCATAACTTGATTGGCAAAGCCCAGGACAGCTGGAGTCCACCTGGACGTGGAGGGCCAAGGGCATTCGGACACATGGCAGATGAGACACAGGCCACATCAGCAGACAAAGATCTGCAGAGTTATTGCCACAACACATCACCATTAATGCAGCCCATCACAGCATTTATTACACCAACACCTCCCCGTCGGAACAGAGCCCCCTCACCCTGAACAAGGTAAGCTACGGCACAGGCTTTCGGCGGAAAGGGGGCACGTCACAAAGGACAGTGAAATGATTACCAAAGGATATAAGCAACAAGAGAAGCACAAGAATAAGGTTAAGCTTTTTATCTCTCCATCTTCTCCCCTACATTTTTCCTGTTTTTCCTCGACTAATTCTCTCGCCGGAGGGTTCACTGGGGGACTACCCCGTTCCCCTTTGGACTTGCTTGCAGGTCATTTGACGGAATCACCACCCGAAACCGGAACCTGAAGAACCTGGGCTAGCCTGATCCATCCACACGGGACGGACTGTATCATCAGTTGGCGCCGTCTGTGGGAAACTTTGTGGTTTATTCGTGCGCTAGTTGTGTTCACTATCGCCGGAGCCCTCTCTTCTCACCTTTACCTTTTCCTCTCACCCGTCCAGGTGTATGGTCACGACTAGATCCATGGCTTCTCACCATAATACCATCGATCACCAAACAGACCCTTCCCATCCAAACAACCCACCACAATACATCATCGAACTTACTAACAGCATTAACCGCATGGCCGAGCAAAACCAGGCCCTGATCAACGCCTTACTCCAAAGAAACCTAACCGCCCCACCCCCAGACATTCCACCCAACCAAGAAAGAACCCCGGGCCACACTGCTCCACCACCCCCTCCGCCCAACCCAGAAGGTTTACAACCCCCTCCTCCTCCACATATGAGCCTACCACCTCCGCCTCCACCTCCACGACCGTCAGTCGTGGCACTCGCCCCTGAGGGGGAAGCCAGCAGTGTCCAGCCTCCACTGACCGACCATGGCGACAACATTCCCTTCTGGGACGCTGAACTCCGAGCTATGAAGCTCCAACTACAAGGGGTCATGCAGAACATTCAGCATAAGCCCTCAGTCACCGCCAACTCTCCTTTTGTTGCCTCCATCCGCGACAAACCATTGTCTGCCAAGTTCAAAATGCCCACCATTGACTCCTTTGATGGCACGACGGACCCAGTCGACCATCTGGAAACCTACCGCACCCTCATGATCCTCCACGCTTTTCCTGACGAGATCATGTGCCGAGCTTTTCCAGTGACACTGAAGGGATCAGCTCGGTTATGGTTTAGCCAGTTACCGGCGGACTCCGTCTCCACCTTTCAATACCTCAGTGACTCTTTCCTGAGCCATTTTATCGGAGCCCAGCGTCAGAGACGCTCAGCCACCCAACTCCTTAACATTCGTCAGACTGAGGGGGAGTCGCTCCGCAGCTTCGTCACCCGCTTCAACACCGAAGCCCTTCAAGTAGCTGAGAATGACGACAAGGTCATTCTCACGGCTTTCATGGCCGGCCTGCGGTCGTCGGATTTCCTTTTTTCCCTCTCCAAAAACCCTCCAACCATCATGGCAGCCCTCCTATCCAAAGCCCAGAAGTACATGAATGCTGAAGATTCTCTGGCCGCTCAATCCAACGGCCGGTCTATTACATCAGTCGGGCCCTCAGGGGCGCGGAGCAGAACTACCCCTTGCTGGAAAAACTGTCCCTGGCCTTGGTCATTACCTCCAGACGACTCCGCCCATGCTTCCAAGCTCACTCCATTGTGGTCCTCACCGACCAACCCCTGAAGAAGGTCATGCAGCAACCAGAACTCTCAGGTAGACTGATGCAGTGGTCCGTAGAACTCAGCCAGTTCGACATCTCTTACCGCCCTAGAACAGCAATTAAGGGGCAGGCTGTAGCTGACTTCATTATGGAGTTCACCAAGCCGACCCCGACCACAACACCTCCGCCCCTACCAACTCCAACAGAGCCAGAAGATCCTCATTCTTGGACTCTTAATGTCGACGGGTCGTCCCGAAGAGAAGGAAGCTGTCACGACCCAAACCCGGCCCTATGGGTTTAGCACCGTAACCGGCCAGTAATCCGAGATTACCGAAGGCCTGCTTAACAGTAATACAGTAAAACAGAGTACAGGGCCTGGCGGAAGCCAATACAGTAATTAAACAATGTCCAATGAGCTGTGACAGTCTGTATGCCAAAAAGATTTTTCATGCATTCATACATACACAAACAGTACAGTCTATACAGAATTTACAGTCACACAGTACAGGGACCTAATCCCTTGATAACAGTACAGTTAGCAACTGACAGTCTATACAGTAATCCAAACAGCATGGAGACAGACGGGGGAAAACAAACAAAACACTCCAAAGCCATAGCATGGCAACTCGGAACCTCGCAGTGAGGCACAAAGGCTGGCTTGACAAAACTGGAGTCTAACCCACGCTCCTAGCTCCGATCTGGTAGCTGAGCACCTACATATATATATAAACAGTGAGCTAAAGCCCAGTGAATAACATAATGCGTAAAGAGGTTTAGAATGAATGTCCTCACGGTAATGAAAACAGTTCAATTCAATCAGTATTTCAGTTGTTCAGTACAGTAAACAGTCATATGTGGTACATCCATTAGCATAACAGTAACAGTAGGTCTTAAAAGACCGAACAGTAGTGATGGCCATCAGTTAGTAAACAGTAGTGGCTCCACGAGGGAACCGACAGAGATCTCTGTAACAGTAACAGTAACAGTAAACAGTAGGTACTAAGGATGCCACAGTACAGTTCAGAAATAAAGGACATACATTCATTCAGTAATGCCAGTTCAGTAAACAGTTCAGTTCAGTATTCAAAAGATATCAGTTGAACATATCTTTACACAATTGTTACTCACAGAGTTCTGGGCTACAGTATGCTAGAGCGCGTCTCCCTAGTTGCCAACCCTACACAGTTCACAGGTTGAACACACACTAAGCTACACAGTTGGGAAATATCATAACTTAATCCCTAATTTGCCTTGGTGTGTTCTACAACGATACCCTCATCTAAATGTCTTAAACTAGGCCTAAGAATGCCTATGATGGGATGAGGATGCAAAAAAATACACTTAGAAAACATTTTGCAAACTTTGCTGAAAGTAGGGGCCTCGCTCGAGCGAGACTTTCTTCGCTCGAGCGGAAGTCCAAAATCAAAGGCTTCGCTCGAGCGGTCTGCAAAACAGTAAAAATACTGGATGCTGAGATTTTACGCGCGATGGTCGCTCGATGGTCGCTCGAGCGGAGCCCTGGACAAAGGTTCTCGCTCGAGCGGGGAACCCTTCGCTCGAGCGAGGAAGCCAAATCTGGAATTTCCAGATTTGCCTCCTAAGCTCAAACCAAGCATTCTAACACTCCAAACTCGACCTCTTGGGCCCAAATTCTGGAAAACATAACTAAATTCAATGTATATCAAGTTTCAAAGCTCAATTTATGAATTCAAGCCCCAAAGGTGAGTCAATTAAAGCCATATTCAAACCCATTTTCAAGAATATGAAGAACATGCAAACATGCATGGATTCAAACCAAATTCAACCTTCAAAGCTTGTTCAAATGGAGTCATTCCTTCAAGAACATGATGAATTCATGGAGTATGACCAAAAGATGGACATGCATGTGAGGAAACATGGACTTACAACCTCAAAACTTCAATATATGTACATGCATGCAACAATTAAGCTTCAATTCAACAACAATGAACCAATTCATGACTTAACTCTACAATTAAAGCATGAATTGTGCAAGAATGGATTCTAAGACAACAACAAGAAGATGAATGTCCTACCTTAGTCTTGTGTTCAAGGTCTAGGAGCTCAAAGTAGCAATCAACACTTCAATTCCAAGCAAGATCAAGCAAATCTCTCAAGAACAACTCAACTCTCTTTCTCATGGTCGGCTAAGCTCAGGAGAAATGGCTGATGGAAATGTTTTGAGTCAAGGATGCAAGGCTCTAGCATCACTAGGCAGTGTGCCACTAAGGGTGGCAATATGGTAAATAAACCGAACTCTTTAATTAGCTTATTTTAATCTAATTTAATCATACCTAATCAATTTTCAGATAATTATACCATAAAATCACATTAATTCTGAGGATCATGGAACATCAATCGGTTTCTAATTCGGCCGCCGATATGGCCTTCAATTAGCAGTTTAAACATATGAACATGAACAGATCAAACAAACAGTCAACAGATAAAATGCAATTCAGACAGATGTACTCATTCAATCCAGTTCCAGTTTTTAGTCAGTCAGTTCAGTACTTTAATCAATTCAATTATCGATCATAATCAATTCAGTTTAACGGTAATCGATGGTTATCGGTAATCAATCAGTCATAAGTCGGTAAATAGTATGAGGGTTGTTACAGTCTCCCCTCCTTATAAAGAGTTTAGTCCTCTAAACTCGAGTTACCTTCATTCTGGATGAAAACAGGATTCAGTGGAAACAGTTCAGGATAATTTTTGGCCATGTCATCTTCCCTTTCCCAAGTGGCATACACGCCACCGTGGTTTTGCCAGTCAACTTTCACTAACGGGATCTCTTTGTTCCTCAGTTTCTTGATTCGTCTGTTTACAATCTGTATAGGCCGTTCCTCGTAAGTGTAATCATCACTCAACACTATGTGGGTAGGCTCTATTACATGGAAGGGGTCCCGGAGATAATCTCTTAACATAGAAATGTGGAAAACATTATGCATGTGTTCCATTTCAGGAGGGAGCGCGACTTGATACGCCACCGGATTAATTTTCTCAATAATCTCATATGGTCCGACGTATCTTGGCGCTAACTTGCCTTTGACTCCAAAACGAGTCTGGCCCTTCATCGGTGTCACTTTCACAAAAACGTGATCACCCGCTTCATATTCTCTGTCCCGTCTTCTGATATCAGCATAACTCTTCTGTCTGCTCTGCGCAGTTTTCAGTCTCTGTTGTATCAGTTTCACTTTCTCAGTCGTTTCATATACAATTTCGGGCCCAAGCAAAGGCCCATCTCCAATTTCTGCCCAACAAATCGGAGATCTGCATCTTCTGCCATACAATGCCTCGAAGGGCGCCATACCAATACTCGAATGGTAGCTGTTATTGTAGGCGAATTCAACTAATGGCAGATGACTTTCCCAATCTCCCTGAAAATCAAGGACACACATTCTCAGTAAATCCTCCAGAGTTTAGATGGTCCTTTCTGATTGGCTATCTGTCTGAGGATGATAGGCACTACTCTGTCTCAGTTCAGTACCCAGTGCAGTTTGTAGGCTTTGCCAAAACCTCGATGTAAACTTCGAATCCCTGTCAGAAACAATAGACACAGGCACTCCATGCAGTCTCATAATCTCATCAATATAAATCACGGCCAATTTATCCGCATTATAAATTGTCTTGACAGGTAAGAAGTGAGCAGATTTAGTCAGTCTATCAACAATAACCCAAATTGAATCCATACCTTTCCTGGAGCGAGGTAACCCAACGATAAAATCCATCGTGATATGCTCCCATTTCCATTCTGGTATGGGTAGGGGTTGCAATAACCCAGCGGGTCGTTGATGTTCCGCTTTGACCTGTTGGCAATGAAGACATTTAGATACAAAATCAGCAATTTCTTTCTTCATTCCCGGCCACCAGAAATTCTGTTTCAGATCTTGGTACATTTTTCGTATTCCCCGGATGGATAGACAATTTCGAATTGTGGCCTTCTTGCAGAACTCTTCTTTTCAGTTCAGTATCATTTGGTACACACAGTCTTTCTTGAAATTTCAGTACATTATTCTCAAATTTGTATCCCGGTCTCGGTTTAGATTCTCTTTCTTCGATGATCTTTTTCAAGAAGTCATCCAGTTGCTGTTTCTCTTTAATCTCCTCAATCAGCGCCGGTTGAGCAGAAATAGCAGCTAAGATTCCACCTTGTTCTCGTAAAACAATTTCGATTTCAGATTTTTCAAGGTCACAAAGCAACTCTTTCTGCCCTGTAAGCAAACAGGCTAAGTTTCCAATCGATTTCCGGCTCAATGCATCGGCAACGGTATTGGCTTTTCCCGGATGGTACAATATCTGTAGGTCATAGTCTTTAATCAGTTCCAGCCATCTCCGCTGTCTCATGTTCAGTTCTTTCTGTGTGAAGAAATACTTTAAACTCTTGTGGTCGGTGTATACTTCACATGTCACCCCGTACAGATAGTGACGCCAGATTTTCAATGCAAATACTACTGCAGCAAGTTCCAGATCATGGGTCGGGTAGTTCTTTTCGTGCGGTCTCAGTTGTCGGGAAGCATAAGCAATAACCTTCCCATTCTGCATTAAAACACATCCCAAACCCTTATGAGAAGCATCACTAAATACAGTATAACCATCCGTACCTGATGGTAAGGTCAAAACCGGTGCAGTCACAAGTCGAGTTTTCAACTCTTGGAATGCTGATTCCCTTTGGTCAGTCCAGTCAAATGATGTCCCCTTCTGAGTTAACTGAGTCAATGGTAGGGCAATCTTGGAGAAATCTTTGACAAATCTTCTGTAATATCCAGCCAATCCTAAAAAGCTTCGGACTTCAGTCACATTTGTTGGTCTAGGCCAGTTCACTACAGCTTCAATTTTCTGCGGATCAACAGACATCCCATCCTTGCTAACAACATGCCCCAGAAACATAACATGGTCAAGCCAAAATTCGCATTTAGACAGTTTAGCATACAGTTTCTGTTCTCTTAAGGTTTGTAGGGCAAGTCTCAGATGATGTTCATGCTGTTCTATGCTTTTGGAGTAAATCAATATGTCATCAATAAATACAACAATAAAGTCATCAAGGTACGGTTTAAAAATTCTGTTCATGAGGTCCATAAATGCAGCTGGGGCATTCGTGACTCCGAATGGCATAACTAAAAATTCATAATGTCCATACCTCGTTCTAAAAGCAGTTTTATCAATGTCATCTGATTTAACTTTCAACTGATGGTATCCGGATCTGAGATCAATCTTCGAAAATACTTTAGCACCCTGTAATTGATCAAACAGGTCATCAATACGCGGTAATGGGTATTTATTCTTTACAGTTACCTTATTCAGTTCACGGTAGTCAATGCACAGTCTCAGTGAGCCATCTTTCTTCTTGACAAACAAAACAGGAGCACCCTATGGCGAAGTGCTAGGTCTGATGAACTTTTTGTCTAACAGTTCTTGCAATTGCACTTTCAGTTCTTTCAGTTCAGTTGGAGCCATTCGGTAAGGAGCTTTAGAAACTGGTTGTGTTCCGGGAATCACATCAACGGTAAATTCAATCTCCCTGTCCGTCAAGTCTCCTGGAAGATTATCTGGAAACACATCTGGGAATTCTCTGACTATAGGAATACAGTTCACATTAACATTATCATCAGTAGATACAGTCAGTACAGAACACAAATATCCCTTACAGCCCTTTCTAATTAATTTAACAGCTTTCACTGACGAAATCAAATACGGAGGAGGTACTACTCCACTCCCATTAAACACAAATTCAGGCAAACCAGGTGGACGGAAAACAACTTGCTTGGTCGCACAGTCAATAGTGGCATGATATTTTTGTAACCAATCCATCCCCAATATTACGTCAAAATGATCAATGTTCAATGGCAGTAAATCAATAAACAGATGCATATCCCCAACAAGGATTTCACATGCGGGGTACATATAAGCACATGTCATGGACCCTCCTACGGGTGATGATACGGCTAGCAGATAGTTCATAGGTTCTAAGGGTCTATTCAATTTCCGTGAGAAAGCATGCGATACATAAGGATGTGTAGACCCCGAATCAATCAATACATATGCATTTTGTGTACAAATAGAGAGAATACCTGACACAACGGTCTCAGTATTTTGCACGTCTCCCGGTACTAGGGCGAACACTCGGCCCTGCCTCATGGGCTCTTTCCCGGTAGCTCTGGGGTTAGGCTTTGGTGCTACAGTTGATGCTGCTGCGCTTGGTGCAGCTTTACTACTGGCTTGTGGAGCAGAGGGGCAGTCTTTAACCATGTGGCCCACCTTGCCACACCTGTAACAGGCTCCAGATAATTTGTGACAAACCCCTTTGTGCCTGTTGCCACATACAGAGCAGGGTGGTATGAATCCACTCCCTTGGCGGGGGCTAGTCGTTGATCCCGTGTTCTGTTTCTTGTTGGCTGGGTTATGCTTGCCTTTCTTGAATTTGAAACCCTGCCTTTTACCATGCCATTCAGCTGTTGGTGTTTCAGATTGTTTCACTGCTGCAATGTTCGACTCGGCCATCAATGCCCGGTCGAGAACACCCACAAAAGTCGGTAATTTCAAAACATTTATTCGGTCAAGTATTGCCACATTAAGGCCACCTTCAAATTTTCTGGCCTTCTTATATTCGGTATCCACCATGTGTGGTGCATATCTGGCAAGTTCAGTAAATTTTGTTTCATATTCCACAACGGACATTGTGCCCTGCTTCAGCTGTTCAAATTCAGTCACTTTTCTATCCCTGACACACTGAGGGAAATACTTTTCAAAGAAGGACTCCTTGAACTGAGCCCAAGTCATAACAGTGCTTGTATCGCTGTAACAACCCTCATACTGTTTACTGATTAATGACCGATTGATCACCAATTACTGTTAAACGAGACTGATAATGACTGATAATTGAACTGATTAAAAGTACTGAACTGACTGACTGAAACTGGAAACCGAATTGATTGAGTATATGTTAGTTAAATTGCATTCTATCTGTTTGATTGTATGATTATCTGTTCATACTTATATGTTTAAACTGCTAATTGAAGGCCTTATCGGCGGCCGAACTAGAAACCGATTGATGTTCCGTGACCCTCATAATTAATATGATTTTATGGTATAATTATCGAAAAACTGATTAGGTGTGATTAAATTAGATTAAATAATGAGTTAATTGCAGAGTTGACTTATTTACCGTTTCGCCACTTAGTGGCCACCACTTCACACCTCTTGAGCCTTATTACACTCCACGTGCTTGATCAAAACAAACTCTTCTTCTCCCATTCTTGCACTCAACCGACCCAAGAGGAGAGTTAGAGAGAGAGAGAATTGTTCTAGAGAATTGGCTTGAAAGGCTTGAGGAGATCATAGGAGATTTGCCTAATTGGACTCCTAAACCTTGAATACAAGCTCTAGGTAAGGATTTTATCTTCTCATTCTTGTGTTTGAACTGGTTCTTGTATGGTTCATGTCTAGTTGTAGAGCTAAGTCATGAATTGGTCCATTAATGGTGAACTGAAGCTCAATCTTTGCATGCATGTTTGTATTGTAGATGTTTGAGTTGTTTTCATGGCAAAAGGTTACATGCATGTTCATAATCATGTTTAAGTCCATGATTTCACCATGTTTTGAAAAAGAATTGGCTCCTGAGAGCATCAATTGAAGCTTAAGTGTTGCATGCATGTAAATATATTGAAGTTTTGAGGTGGTAGTTCACCATACCTCACATGCATGTCCATCTTTTGAATATACTCCATGAGTTCATCCTGTTTTTGAAGGCTTGAGCTCTTTTGAAACAGCATTAAAGCTTTGAAAACGATTTAAGATCATGCATGTCATGTTTGAAGATTGTTCCTGAAAATGATTTGAAATTGGTTTGAAATTGGGTTTGAATTAAACACCCTTGGGCTTTGATTTCTTAAAAATTGAGCTTTGAAACATGATATCCTATGTGTTTTTAAGTGTTTTCCAGAAAATGGGCCCAAGAGGATTGGTTTTGATGCTTTTGAGCTTGGTTTTAGACCTGGAGATCGAATCTGGGATTTCCAGATTTCAGTCGTCCGCTCGAGCGGTGGAAGTGCCGCTCGAGCGGGAAAATCGAGCTTCCAGCATCTTGCACTGTTTTACAGTCCGCTCGAGCGGAGGATTGGGCGCTCGAGCGGAGTCATGTCTCAAGCTCGAGCGGGCGTCGAGCGGGGATTTCACCCATCCAGTACCTTTACAGTACGCTCGAGCGGGAAAGTTTGCGCTCGAGCGAGTACCTTTGTTTGCCTGTACGCTCGAGCGGGGAAACCTGAGCTCGAGCGGGACTCTGTTTTTCTGAAAATCCTGAAAATGCTTTTAAATGTGCATTTTTGCATCCTCATCCCATCCTAGGTATTCTTAGGCCTAGTTTAAGGCATTTAGATGAGGATATCATTGTAGAACACACCAAGGCAAATTAGGGATTAAGTTATGATATTTCCCAACTGTGTAGCTTAGTGTGTGTTCAACCTGTGAACTGTGTAGGGTTGGCAACTGGGGAGACACGCTCTAGCGTACTGTAGCCCAGAACTCTGTGAGTAACAATTGTGTACAGATATGTTCAACTGATTATCTTCTGAATACTGAACTGAACTGTTTACTGAACTGGTATTATTTACTGAATGAATGTATGTCCTTTATTTCTGAACTGTACTGTGGCATCCTTAGTATCTACGGTTTACTGTTACTGTTACTGTCACAGAGATCTCTGTCGGTTTCCTTGTGGAACCACTACTGTTTACTGACTGATGGCCATCATTACTGTTCGGTCTTTTAAGACCTACTGTTACTGTTATGCTAATGGATGTACCACATATGACTGTTTACTGTACTGAGCAACTGAATTACTGATTGAAATGAACTGTTTTCATTACTGTAAGGACATTCATTCTAAACCCCTTTATGCTTTATGTTATTCACTGGGCTTTAGCTCACTGCTCATATATATATGTAGGTGTGCAGGCACCAGACCGCAGCTAGAGGCGTCAGGGTTACTCCAGTTTTGTCAAGCCAGCCTTTGTGCCTCACTGCGAGGTTCCGAGCCTACTGTTAAGGCTTAGGGGTGTTTTAGAATTCCCCCCTTTTTGTACTGTTTCACTGTTTTGTATAGACTGACTGTTTACTGTACTGTTATACAGGGATTAGGTCCCTGTACTGTGTGACTGTTAATTGTGTATACTGTTCTGTACTGTTTTGTATAATGTATGAAAAGCCTTTTTGCATACAGACTGTCACAGCTCAATGGACACTATTTATTTACTGTATTGGCTTCCGCCAGGCCCTGTACTCTGTTTCACTGTGTTACTGTTCAGCAGGCCTTCGGTAATCTCGGATTACTGGCCGGTTACGGTGCTAAACCCATAGGGCCGGGTTCGGGTCGTGACATTGTAGTATCAGAGCGATACTTAACCACGAGTTATACCGCACACACGTGTCCAAATGAGCTATAGGGTGTCCTAGAAAGTGATTAGGGCATTTCATGAACTTGAAAAGTGTGTGGTTATGTTATGACTGAATATCTGCTAATGTGGTAAACTGTTAAACAAATGACTGCTTATGTTTAAAACTGTTATAACTGCTTATAGTGAAATGGATAATGCGAATGAACCTGAGTCCTCATCTACTGAGGCAAGAATGGAAAGAATGGAAAGAATGATAGAACTGATAACTACTAGACTTGAACAACAACAGAACCAACCGCCCCCACCTCCTCCTCCTCCGGTACAACCGGAACCTAATGTGAATGTGAATGATGGGGATATTATTGCTCTCACCCATAAATTCAGCAAGATGAAACCGCCATCCTTTCAGGGAGGATTGGAACCGCTAAAGGCTGAAGCTTGGGTGCTTGAGACAGAAAAACTATTTGAAGTGTTTCCGTGCTCAGAAGCGAACAAAGTGTTGTTAGCTACCTTCACCCTACAAGAAGAGGCTAGAAGGTGGTGGATGTTGATCCGTGATACAAATACTGTTATGACTTGGGCTCAGTTCAAGGAGTCCTTCTTTGAAAAGTACTTCCCACAATGTGTCAGGGATAGGAAAGTGACTGAATTTGAGCAACTGAAACAGGGCACCACGTCGGTTGCCGAATACGAAACAAAATTTACTGAGCTTGCCCGTTATGCACCGCATATGGTGGATACTGAGTATAAGAAGGCCAGAAAATTTGAAGGTGGCCTTAATGTGGCAATACTTGACCGGATAAATGTTTTGAAATTACCGACTTTTGTGGGTGTTCTCGACCGAGCATTGATGGCCGAGTCGAACATTGCAGCGGTGAAACAATCTGAAACACCAACAACTGAATGGCATGGAAAAAGGCAACGTTTCAAATTCAAGAAAGGCAAGCACAACCCAGCCAATAAGAAACAGAACACGGGATCAATGACTAGCCCCAGCCAAGGGAGTGGGTTCATTCCACCCTGCTCTGTATGTGGCAACAGGCACAAAGGGGTTTGTCACAAATTATCTGGAGCCTGTTTCAGGTGTGGCAAGGTGGGCCACATGGTTAAAGATTGCCCTTCTACTCCTCAAGGCAATAGCAAAGCTGCAGCCAGCGGCGCAGCATCAAATGCTCCACCAAAGCCTAACCCTAAAGCTGCCGGGAAAGAGCCTGTGAGGCAAGGCCGAGTGTTCGCACTAGTACCGGGAGACGTGCAAAATACTGAGACCGTTGTGTCAGGTATCCTCTCTATCTGTACACAAAATGCATATGTATTGATTGATTCGGGGTCTACACATTCTTATGTATCGCATGCTTTCTCACGGAAATTGAATAGACCCTTAGAACCCATGAACAATCTGCTAGCCGTATCATCACCTGTAGGGGGATCCATGACATGTGCTTATATGTACCCCGCATGTGAAATTATTGTTGGGGATATGCATCTGTTTATTGATTTACTGCCATTGAACATTGATCATTTTGACGTAATATTGGGGATGGATTGGTTACAAAAATATCATGCCACTATTGACTGTGTGACCAAGCAAGTTGTTTTCCGTCCACCTGGTTTGCCTGAATTTGTGTTTAATGGGAGTGGAGTAGTACCTCCTCCGTATTTGATTTCGTCAGTGAAAGCTGTTAAATTAATTAGAAAGGGGTGTAAAGGATATCTGTGTTCTGTACTGACTGTGTCTACTGATGATAGTGTTAAAACTGATGTGAATTGTATTCCTATAGTCAGGGAATTTCCAGATGTTTTTCCAGATAATCTTCCAGGAGATTTGACTGATAGGGAGATTGAATTTACCGTTGATGTGATTCCCGGAACACAACCAGTTTCTAAAGCTCCTTATAGAATGGCTCCAACTGAACTGAAGGAACTGAAAGTGCAATTGCAAGAACTGTTAGATAAAAAGTTCATCAGACCTAGCACTTCGCCATGGGGTGCTCCTGTTTTGTTTGTCAAGAAGAAAGATGGCTCACTGAGACTGTGCATCGATTACCGTGAACTGAATAAGGTAACTGTAAAGAACAAATACCCATTGCCACGCATTGATGATTTATTTGATCAGTTACAGGGTGCACAAGTGTTTTCTAAGATTGATCTCAGATCGGGGTATCATCAACTGAAGGTTAAACCGGAAGACATTGATAAAACTGCTTTTAGAACAAGGTATGGACATTATGAATTTCTAGTTATGCCTTTTGGAGTCACGAACGCACCAGCTGCTTTTATGGACCTCATGAACAGAGTTTTTAAACCGTACCTTGATGACTTTATTGTTGTATTTATCGATGACATATTGATTTACTCCAAAAGCATAGGACAGCATGAACATCATCTGAGACTTGCCCTACAAACCTTAAGAGAACAGAAACTGTATGCTAAACTGTCTAAATGTGAATTTTGGCTTGACCATGTTATGTTTTTGGGGCATGTTGTTAGCAAAAATGGAATTTCTGTTGATCCGCAGAAAATTGAAGCCGTAGTGAACTGGCCTAGACCAACGAATGTGACTGAAGTCCGAAGCTTTTTGGGACTGGCTGGATATTACAGAAGATTTGTCAAAGATTTCTCCAAAATTGCTCTACCATTGACTCAGTTAACTCAGAAGGGGACATCATTTGACTGGACTGACCAAAGAGAATCTGCTTTCCAGGAGTTGAAAACTCGATTAGTGACTGCACCTGTTCTGACCTTACCTTCAGGTACGGATGGTTATACTGTGTTTAGTGATGCTTCTCATAAGGGTTTGGGATGTGTTTTAATGCAGAATGGGAGAGTTATTGCTTATGCTTCCCGACAACTGAGACCACATGAAAAGAACTACCCGACCCATGATCTGGAACTTGCTGCAGTAGTATTTGCACTGAAAATCTGGCGTCACTATCTGTACGGGGTGACATGTGAAGTATACACCGACCACAAGAGTTTAAAGTATTTCTTCACACAGAAAGAACTGAATATGAGACAGCGAAGATGGCTAGAACTGATTAAAGACTATGACCTACAAATTTTGTACCATCCGGGAAAAGCCAATACCGTTGCCGATGCATTGAGCCGGAAATCGATTGGAAACTTAGCCTGTTTGCTTACCGGACAGAAAGAGTTACTTTGTGACCTTGAAAAATCTGAAATTGAAATTGTTTTACGAGAACAAGGTGGAACCTTAGCTGCTATTTCCGCTCAACCGGCACTGATTGAAGAGATTAAAGAGAAACAGCAACTGGATGACTTCTTGAAGAAGATCATCGAAGGAAGAGAATCTAAACCGAGACCGGGATTCAAATTTGAGAACAATGTACTGAAATTTCATGAAAGACTGTGTGTACCAAATGATACTGAACTGAAAAGAAGAGTTCTGCAAGAAGGCCACAATTCGAAATTGTCTATCCACCCGGGGAATACGAAAATGTACCAAGATCTGAAACAGAATTTCTGGTGGCCGGGAATGAAGAAAGAAATTGCTGATTTTGTATCCAAATGTCTTCATTGCCAACAGGTCAAAGCTGAACATCAACGACCTGCCGGACTATTGCAACCCCTACCCATACCAGAGTGGAAATGGGAGCATATCACGATGGATTTTATCGTTGGATTACCTCGCTCCAGAAAAGGTATGGATTCCATTTGGGTTATTGTTGATAGACTAACCAAATCTGCTCACTTCTTACCTGTCAAGACAATCTATAATGCGGACAAATTGGCTGTTATCTATATTGATGAAATTGTTAGACTGCATGGAGTGCCTGTGTCTATTGTTTCTGACAGGGATTCGAAGTTTACATCGAGGTTTTGGCAAAGCCTACAGACGGCACTGGGTACTGAACTGAGACTGAGTAGTGCCTATCATCCTCAGACAGATGGACAGTCAGAAAGGACCATCCAAACTCTGGAGGATTTACTGAGAATGTGTGTCCTTGATTTTCAGGGAGACTGGGAAAGTCATCTGCCATTAGTTGAATTCGCCTACAACAATAGCTACCATTCGAGTATTGGTATGGCGCCTTTCGAGGCATTGTATGGCAGAAAATGTAGATCTCCGATTTGCTGGGCAGAAGTTGGAGATGGGCCGTTGCTTGGGCCCGAGATTGTGTATGAAACAACTGAAAAAGTGAAACTGATACAGCAAAGACTGAAAACTGCACAGAGTAGACAGAAAAGTTATGCAGATGTCAGAAGACGGGACAGAGAGTATGAAGTGGGTGATCACGTTTTTGTGAAAGTGACACCAATGAAAGGCCAGACTCGTTTTGGAGTCAAAGGCAAGTTAGCACCGAGATACGTCGGACCATATGAGATCATTGAGAAAATCAATCCGGTGGCGTATCAAGTTGCGCTTCCTCCTGAAATGGAGCATATGCATAACGTCTTCCACATCTCTATGTTGAGAGACTATCTTCGGGATCCTTTCATGTAATAGAGCCTACTCGTGTAGTGCTGAGTGATGACTACACTTACGAGGAACGGCCTATACAGATTGTTAACAGACGGATCAAGAAACTGAGAAACAAAGAGATCCCGCTAGTGAAAGTTGACTGGCAGAACCATGGTGGTGTGTATGCCACTTGGGAAAGGGAAGATGACATGGCCAAAAGATATCCTGAACTGTTTCCACTGAATCCTGTTTTCTTCCAGAATGAAGGTAACTCGAGTTTAGAGGACTAAACTCTTTATAAGGAGGGGAGACTGTAACAACCCTCATACTGTTTACTGATTAATGACCGATTGATCACCAATTACTGTTAAACGAGACTGATAATGACTGATAATTGAACTGATTAAAAGTACTGAACTGACTGACTGAAACTGGAAACCGAATTGATTGAGTATATGTTAGTTAAATTGCATTCTATCTGTTTGATTGTATGATTATCTGTTCATACTTATATGTTTAAACTGCTAATTGAAGGCCTTATCGGCGGCCGAACTAGAAACCGATTGATGTTCCGTGACCCTCATAATTAATATGATTTTATGGTATAATTATCGAAAAACTGATTAGGTGTGATTAAATTAGATTAAATAATGAGTTAATTGCAGAGTTGACTTATTTACCGTTTCGCCACTTAGTGGCCACCACTTCACACCTCTTGAGCCTTATTACACTCCACGTGCTTGATCAAAACAAACTCTTCTTCTCCCATTCTTGCACTCAACCGACCCAAGAGGAGAGTTAGAGAGAGAGAGAATTGTTCTAGAGAATTGGCTTGAAAGGCTTGAGGAGATCATAGGAGATTTGCCTAATTGGACTCCTAAACCTTGAATACAAGCTCTAGGTAAGGATTTTATCTTCTCATTCTTGTGTTTGAACTGGTTCTTGTATGGTTCATGTCTAGTTGTAGAGCTAAGTCATGAATTGGTCCATTAATGGTGAACTGAAGCTCAATCTTTGCATGCATGTTTGTATTGTAGATGTTTGAGTTGTTTTCATGGCAAAAGGTTACATGCATGTTCATAATCATGTTTAAGTCCATGATTTCACCATGTTTTGAAAAAGAATTGGCTCCTGAGAGCATCAATTGAAGCTTAAGTGTTGCATGCATGTAAATATATTGAAGTTTTGAGGTGGTAGTTCACCATACCTCACATGCATGTCCATCTTTTGAATATACTCCATGAGTTCATCCTGTTTTTGAAGGCTTGAGCTCTTTTGAAACAGCATTAAAGCTTTGAAAACGATTTAAGATCATGCATGTCATGTTTGAAGATTGTTCCTGAAAATGATTTGAAATTGGTTTGAAATTGGGTTTGAATTAAACACCCTTGGGCTTTGATTTCTTAAAAATTGAGCTTTGAAACATGATATCCTATGTGTTTTTAAGTGTTTTCCAGAAAATGGGCCCAAGAGGATTGGTTTTGATGCTTTTGAGCTTGGTTTTAGACCTGGAGATCGAATCTGGGATTTCCAGATTTCAGTCGTCCGCTCGAGCGGTGGAAGTGCCGCTCGAGCGGGAAAATCGAGCTTCCAGCATCTTGCACTGTTTTACAGTCCGCTCGAGCGGAGGATTGGGCGCTCGAGCGGAGTCATGTCTCAAGCTCGAGCGGGCGTCGAGCGGGGATTTCACCCATCCAGTACCTTTACAGTACGCTCGAGCGGGAAAGTTTGCGCTCGAGCGAGTACCTTTGTTTGCCTGTACGCTCGAGCGGGGAAACCTGAGCTCGAGCGGGACTCTGTTTTTCTGAAAATCCTGAAAATGCTTTTAAATGTGCATTTTTGCATCCTCATCCCATCCTAGGTATTCTTAGGCCTAGTTTAAGGCATTTAGATGAGGATATCATTGTAGAACACACCAAGGCAAATTAGGGATTAAGTTATGATATTTCCCAACTGTGTAGCTTAGTGTGTGTTCAACCTGTGAACTGTGTAGGGTTGGCAACTGGGGAGACACGCTCTAGCGTACTGTAGCCCAGAACTCTGTGAGTAACAATTGTGTACAGATATGTTCAACTGATTATCTTCTGAATACTGAACTGAACTGTTTACTGAACTGGTATTATTTACTGAATGAATGTATGTCCTTTATTTCTGAACTGTACTGTGGCATCCTTAGTATCTACGGTTTACTGTTACTGTTACTGTCACAGAGATCTCTGTCGGTTTCCTTGTGGAACCACTACTGTTTACTGACTGATGGCCATCATTACTGTTCGGTCTTTTAAGACCTACTGTTACTGTTATGCTAATGGATGTACCACATATGACTGTTTACTGTACTGAGCAACTGAATTACTGATTGAAATGAACTGTTTTCATTACTGTAAGGACATTCATTCTAAACCCCTTTACGCTTTATGTTATTCACTGGGCTTTAGCTCACTGCTCATATATATATGTAGGTGTGCAGGCACCAGACCGCAGCTAGAGGCGTCAGGGTTACTCCAGTTTTGTCAAGCCAGCCTTTGTGCCTCACTGCGAGGTTCCGAGCCTACTGTTAAGGCTTAGGGGTGTTTTAGAATTCCCCCCTTTTTGTACTGTTTCACTGTTTTGTATAGACTGACTGTTTACTGTACTGTTATACAGGGATTAGGTCCCTGTACTGTGTGACTGTTAATTGTGTATACTGTTCTGTACTGTTTTGTATAATGTATGAAAAGCCTTTTTGCATACAGACTGTCACAGCTCAATGGACACTATTTATTTACTGTATTGGCTTCCGCCAGGCCCTGTACTCTGTTTCACTGTGTTACTGTTCAGCAGGCCTTCGGTAATCTCGGATTACTGGCCAGTTACGGTGCTAAACCCATAGGGCCGGGTTCGGGTCGTGACAATCGCGGATCAACATCCACCACCTTCTAGCTTCTTCTTGTAGGGTGAAGGTAGCTAGCAATACCTTATTCGCTTCCGAGCACGGAAGCACTTCAAATAATGTTTCTGTTTCAAGCACCCAAGCTTCAGCCTTTAACGGTTCGAGGCCTCCCTGAAAGGATGGCGGTTTCATCTTGCTGAATTTATGGGTGAGAGCAATAATATCCCCATCATTCACATTCACATTAGGTTCCGGCTGAACCGGAGGAGGAGGAGGCTGTTGGTTCTGTTGTTGTTCCAGTCTAGCAGTTATCAGTTCCATCATTCTTTCCATTCTTTCCATTCTTGCCTCAGTAGATGAGGACTCAGGTTCATTTGCATTGTCCATTTCACTATAAGCAGTTATAACAGTTTTAAACATAAGCAGTCATTTGTTTAACAGTTTACCACATCAGTATGTATTCAGTCATAACATAACCACACACCTATCATGCTCATGAGATGCCATAATAACTTTTCTAGGACACCCTATAGCTCATTTGGACACGTGTGTGCGGTATAACTCGTGGTAAGTATCGCTCTGATACCACTCTGTCACGACCCAAACCCGGCCCTATGGGTTTAGCGCCGTAACCGGCCAGTAATCCGAGATTACCGAAGGCCTGCTTAACAGTAATACAGTAAAACAGAGTACAGGGCCTGGCGGAAGCCAATACAGTAATTAAACAATGTCCAATGAGCTGTGACAGTCTGTATGCCAAAAAGATTTTTCATGCATTCATACATACACAAACAGTACAGTCTATACAGAATTTACAGTCACACAGTACAGGGACCTAATCCCTTGATAACAGTACAGTTAACAACTGACAGTCTATACAGTAATCCAAACAGTATGGAGACAGACGGGGGAAAACAAACAAAACACTCCAAAGCCATAGCATGGCAACTCGGAACCTCGCAGTGAGGCACAAAGGCTGGCTTGACAAAACTGGAGTCTAACCCACGCTCCTAGCTCCGATCTGGTGGCTGAGCACCTACATATATATATAAACAGTGAGCTAAAGCCCAGTGAATAACATAATGCGTAAAGAGGTTTAGAATGAATGTCCTCACGGTAATGAAAATAGTTCAATTCAATCAGTATTTCAGTTGTTCAGTACAGTAAACAGTCATATGTGGTACATCCATTAGCATAACAGTAACAGTAGGTCTTAAAAGACCGAACAGTAGTGATGGCCATCAGTCAGTAAACAGTAGTGGCTCCACGAGGGAACCGACAGAGATCTCTGTAACAGTAACAGTAACAGTAAACAGTAGGTACTAAGGATGCCACAGTACAGTTCAGAAATAAAGGACATACATTCATTCAGTAATGCCAGTTCAGTAAACAGTTCAGTTCAGTATTCAAAAGATATCAGTTGAACATATCTTTACACAATTGTTACTCACAGAGTTCTGGGCTACAGTATGCTAGAGCGCGTCTCCCTAGTTGCCAACCCTACACAGTTCACAGGTTGAACACACACTAAGCTACACAGTTGGGAAATATCATAACTTAATCCCTAATTTGCCTTGGTGTGTTCTACAACGATACCCTCATCTAAATGTCTTAAACTAGGCCTAAGAATGCCTAGGATGGGATGAGGATGCAAAAAAATACACTTAGAAAACATTTTGCAAACTTTGCTGAAAATAGGGGCCTCGCTCGAGCGAGACTTTCTTCGCTCGAGCGGAAGTCCAAAATCAAAGGCTTCGCTCGAGCGAGTAATCCTTCGCTCGAGCGGTCTGCAAAACAGTAAAAATACTGGATGCTGAGATTTTACGCGCGATGGTCGCTCGATGGTCGCTCGAGCGGAGCCCTGGACAAAGGTTCTCGCTCGAGCGGGGAACCCTTCGCTCGAGCGAGGAAGCCAAATCTGGAATTTCCAGATTTGCCTCCCAAGCTCAAACCAAGCATTCTACCACTCCAAACTCGACCTCTTGGGCCCAAATTCTGGAAAACATAACTAAATTCAATGTATATCAAGTTTCAAAGCTCAATTTATGAATTCAAGCCCCAAAGATGAGTCAATTAAAGCCATATTCAAACCCATTTTCAAGAATATGAAGAACATGCAAACATGCATGGATTCAAACCAAATTCAACCTTCAAAGCTTGTTCAAATTGAGTCATTCCTTCAAGAACATGATGAATTCATGGAGTATGACCAAAAGATGGACATGCATGTGAGGAAACATGGACTTACAACCTCAAAACTTCAATATATGTACATGCATGCAACAATTAAGCTTCAATTCAACAACAATGAACCAATTCATGACTTAACTCTACAATTAAAGCATGAATTGTGCAAGAATGGATTCTAAGACAACAACAAGAAGATGAATGTCCTACCTTAGTCTTGTGTTCAAGGTCTAGGAGCTTAAAGTAGCAATCAACACTTCAATTCCAAGCAAGATCAAGCAAATCTCTCAAGAGCAACTCAACTCTCTCTCTCATGGTCGGCTAAGCTCAGGAGAAATGGCTGATGGAAATGTTTTGAGTCAAGGATGCAAGGCTCTAGCATCACTAGGCAGTGTGCCACTAAGGGTGGCAATATGGTAAATAAACCGAACTCTTTAATTAGCTTATTTTAATCTAATTTAATCATACCTAATCAATTTTCAGATAATTATACCATAAAATCACATTAATTCTGAGGATCATGGAACATCAATCGGTTTCTAATTCGGCCGCCGATATGGCCTTCAATTAGCAGTTTAAACATATGAACATGAACAGATCAAACAAACAGTCAACAGATAAAATGCAATTCAGACAGATGTACTCATTCAATCCAGTTCCAGTTTTCAGTCAGTCAGTTCAGTACTTTAATCAATTCAATTATCGATCATAATCAATTCAGTTTAACGGTAATCGATGGTTATCGGTAATCAATCAGTCATAAGTCGGTAAACAGTATGAAGGTTGTTACAGAAGCGGTGCCGGCCTCATCCTCACCTCTCCTGAGGGCGACTACCTCAAATGTGCCCTCCGTTTCTTGTTTGAAGCAAGCAACAATGAAGCCGAGTACGAGGCATTAATAGCAGGACTCCACCTCGCCAAGGACATAGGGGTCAGCCACCTCCAAGTTTTCAGCGACTCCCAACTCGTCGTCGGTCAGATGACGGGGGACTTTGATGCCAAGGACGACACGATGCGAGCTTACAGAGACCTGGCACTCCCCCTTGCTCGCCTCTTCAATACCTTCCACATCAGGCATATTCCTCGGGCAGAAAACTCCAAAGCAGATGAGATGGCTCAGTTGGCTTCTGCTGACCATCCTACTCTCAACCATGATGTCCGCATTGAATATCTACACCACCTGGCCGTTTCACCCGATCTACAAGCTATACAATACATTCAAAATGAACCTATCCCTTGGGCATCTGACATCCTCCTATTCTTGACCACAGGAGCACTCCCAGATGACCAGCAGCAGGCTTCCAAAGTCCGATCCCGAGCGTCCAATTACGTCATTGTCGACGATATACTGTACAAACGCGGCTTCTCCCGGCCATATCTACGGTGCCTCAATCCAGCGCAAGCAACTTACGTAATGCAGGAAATCCATGAGGGGATTTGTGGTAATCACTCAGGAGGCAGGTCCCTTGCCCAGAAGATACTCCGTACTGGGTACTTTTGGCCAACTCTCAATCAGGATGCGACCGACTTCGTGCTCAAATGCGATAAATGTCAACGCTTCGCCAACATCCCTCATGCTCCTCCTACAGAGTTAATCACACTCTGCAGCCCTTATCCGTTTGCCAAGTGGGGGATCGACCTGGTCGGTCCGCTTCCCACCGGTCGAGGTCAGACCAAGTTCGCGATCGTTGCCATTGATTACTTCACCAAGTGGGTCGAGGCTGAACCCCTTGCCACAATCACCGAGCGGAACACCACCAGATTTATCTGGCAATCGATCATTTGCCGATTTGGCATCCCTCAAGCCATCATCTCTGACAATGGCAAACAATTCGATAACGTGAAGTACAGAAAATTTTGTGCAGATCTCCAGATCCAACCGTGCTTCTCCTCCCCCGGTCACCCCCAAGCAAACGGCCAAGTTGAGGTCACCAACCGTTCCCTTCTGAAAATCATCAAAACCAAGCTCGAAGCTGCTAAAGGCCTTTGGGCTGAGGAACTGCCAAATGTACTCTGGGCTTACCGAACCACTGCTCACACTCCCACTGGTGAAACCCCTTTTCGTTTAACATATGGCGCTGAGGCGGTTATTCCGGTAGAAGTCGGTTTGCCCACTCCCAGGATTTTACATCCGGATCTGGCCGCAGCCGAAGAACTCCACCGAACAGACTTGGACCTCGTCGAAGAGCTCAGAGAGACCGCTACTGTCAGATTGGCTTCGTACCAGCAGAAAATGAGAACACACTACAACCGCCGAGTTCGACCACGAGAGTTCTCCGTAGGGGACCTTGTCTTACGAGAAGTGACTCTTGCCACAAAGAATCCAACCGAGGGCAAACTGGCAGCCAAATGGGAGGGGCCCTACGTTATGAAAGCTCGACCACGACCAGGCACTTACCGACTTCAAGACATGGAAGACCGAGACCTGCCCCATCCCTGGAATGCAGAACATTTGAAGCGTTACTACCAATAAGTCCATACTTTTGTATTGTCAACATTGTTGTATTCCCCTTTCTATACATAATGTAAATTCCGACTGATGGCCTCGGTTTTTATAATTCAACTGTCTCTATGTGGCCCCAATAACTTTTCCACTTGCAGCACTTCAAAAGCCTCAGCCAGACTGAGCACTTCAAAAGTCTCGGCCAGACCGAGCACTTCAAAAGCCTCAGCCAGACTGAACACTTCAAAAGCCTCGGCCACACCGAGCACTTCAAAAGCCTCAACCAGACGGAGCACTTCCAAAGCCTCAACCAGACGGAGCACTTTAAAAGCCTCGGCCAGACCGAGCACTTCAAAAGCCTCGGCCAGACCGAGCACTTCAAAAGCCTCAACCAGACGGAGCACTTTAAAAGCCTCGGCCAGACCGAGCACTTCAAAAGCCTCAACCAGACCGAGCACTTCAAAAGCCTCGGCCAGACCGAGCACTTCAAAAGTCTCGGCCAGACCGAGCACTTCAAAGGCCTCGGCCAGACCGAGCACTTCAAAGGCCTCGGCCAGACCGAGCACTTCAAAGCCTTGGCCAGACCGAGCATTTCAAAGCCTAGCAGAACCACATTTTCAACACTTAGTCACATTATGAAGTTTCTTCACAGTTCCAGGACCACGTTTTTCCTAGTTAAATTCCTCACGTACTCTCACCTATTTCATTCACTAATCAGATTATTCGCCAACTATTTAGTTACAATTTGCAACCTGCCTCTTACTCCAATTTTTGAATTATCCTTTCAATTTTCATACAACTCCAATCGCACTCCGCAGGGAGGAACTTTTAACTTTCAGTTTACACGTTATTTTTATTGACCCAATCTTTACGACCAGTTTTTATCATAACACTTCATTCATTCTGGCAACATAAGCAAAATAAATACAAATTCAACTGGCAACATAAGCCAAATAATCTTTGTACACAAATTCATTACAAGTAAATTCTTCATACGTTCATTCATTCATTTACTCCTTTACAATGTGTTCACAAGTTCAAAAAAACAAAAAAAAAAACAAAAAAAAAAACATAGAGCACGCCCAGCTTTCCTTCTCCTTGGCTATTCCTCCTCGCTAGATGCCAGATCCTCTTCTTCAATACCTTCGTCCAGGGGGGTCTGGGCCACATCATCTTCCCCTATCGTCACACTACTAAGGTTCAAGTGTGGGAACAGCTCTTCAGCTCTGCGCTTGAACATTTTCCAACCGCTGTCCCAGAACTCGGCCATTTCGTGCTTATAGAAATCTGACTGCTGGAAGCTTTCAATCACCTCTGTCTCTGTCCTACCTCCAGCAGTCTTCCTTGATGGGCCCACCCCCCCGACTCTTGACCAGCTAGACTCCTGGCGACAGCGGCGTCCACCACCATCTGAAATTCGGAGGACCCTTTATATTGCTCCACTGCTGCGATGCACAGATCAGGGTAGGCCGCCTTTTCAGACGCCGCCTTCGCCTTCTCCTCGTCCAGCTCTCTTTGCAGGGCCCCCCTTTTAGCCGCCGTCGTCGCCCTCTCCTCCTCCACCCCCTTCTTCAGACTCTCCAGCTCCGCCACCGCCTTCGCCTTCTCTATCTCCCACGCCCTCAGAAGCCTTCCCTTCTCCTCCTCTACTCTGGCGCGCTCCTCCCCCAACTCCTTCAACAAATCTCCAATTCTGGAATCCGCTTCATCCTTTTGCCTGACCAGCTCTTCATTGCTGGTCATGGCCTCTTCATGCCGCTCGACTGCCACGGCGCAGGCCCTCTCAGACTCTTCCAACTTTTTCTGTTCACCAGCCAGTTGGAACTCGAGCGACACGACCTTGCGGCGTGTGTCCTCGAGCTCCAACTTGACTGCGGGCAGATCGGCATGGGCAGTCTTCCAGTCGGCACTGTCCTTCCTCAATTTGGCCAACTGGACCCTGGCCTCCTCAGCCTTCAACTTGGCAGTCCCTGCCTTCCTAAGGAGGGCCCCTACCAAGGTAGTTACCTCCATTTGGGCGGAGCATAACCCCCTCAGCAGGTCGGCCTCGTTATACCCTGATACCGCGCGCAGAGCCGTCTCCTCCACAATCTTTACCAGGCGGTCTGCCCCCGCCCTGGCTGGGCCTTCTTCTCCCTCCAACTTTCTAGCTACCGCGCGCGCATGGTAGATCCCCGTCGCCAGACGAACCCCCCCCTGCCTGGGGGTCAGGCCCCTTCTGGACCTGTTCCCCTCCGCTCGGCACCGCCTCAGTCCGCCCAGCCTCCACTTGCACTGCTGGAGCAATCTCCACAACCTCCACCGTTGGGATGATCTCCACCACCTCTGGGGCGTCCTTGGCCACGGGGACCTCCACCTCAGTTGGGGCCGCCCTAGCCCTCTTGGCCCCAGACGCATCTGCTGCTTCCTCTGGGGCACTCCTCTTCTTCTTCTTCTTTTTTAGAGCTTCCACCGCCTTTCCAGCCTTTTCCTTTATAGGGTCTACAGGCGGCGGCCGCGGCTCAAAACTGCATAAGTCTTTTTCACCCAACGGCCTTTGGCGAGGTCGGATTCTCTCCCGCGCGATCGGTTGAGGCGGACGGTCCCTCTGCGCCTCCTTGAACTTCGCGGCCTTTGCCAGAATGGCCCGATCCTCTATCTTCTGAGCTTTTCTCCTCGCCTCCAATTCCGCCCGGCCGAGGTCTCCGCCTTTCAGCTGCGGTCCCAGCCCCGCCTCAAACAGTGCAGACGGTTGGACAAGCTCGTCCCATCTGGCCTTCTCTCTCTCTCTCCACTCCTTCACCTGCTTCACCCTCTCTTCCGCCATCGCCCCCAGTCTCGACTCCATCGACCTGGTCGGCACTTTCCAGATGGTGCGCACCCCCATCCCCCCATTAACAGTCACGTAGAACCACCATGGCCGCCACCCCTTGATCGACGTGGGCAGCCCCGCCACCAATCCCCTCCCCATCACCGCCTGTAAGGTGACCCAAGTTTCTTGCTGCCCCGACGCCTTGTAACACGAAAAGAACTCGTCTACCGTCATGGCCTCCCCCCCATTCGCCTTAGGCCACGCACTCGCACAGGCCAGCAGAATCTTCCAGGCATTGGGCATCAATTGCCCCGGCGCTACCTCCAGGCGATTTAGCACGTCAACCACCACTTGAGGCAGTGGCAACCTCAGCCCCCCTTTTAGCGCCTCATCGTACAGGGAAAACTCCCCTGGCCTCGCAGTAGACGGCCTTTCCCCTGATGTTGGCAGCAGTAACTCTACCTCCGCCGGAATCTGGTACCGCTCCCTAATCACCTCCAAATCCGCCGCCGTGAGTGTGGATTTGTCCGCCTTAGTGTGCCACTGCTCTGGCTCCACCTGGCTTAGTGGCTTTGGGGCCAATATCAGGGCCGACGCCTGCGATTCTCCTACCCCCGCCCCCACCATCCTTGCCTCCATCCTGTATTGCGCTGCTAACTCCTCCCCATCATCATCCCCCAACGGGTCCACCCTCACGTTAACTCCTTCTTGTGCCATTTCTAGGGTTTGCTTGCAACTCACTTCTGACGCAGGAACGAGGAAGTTCAGAAAATGCTACACAGGTATGTCGTATGCAGTGAAGGAATTAACACTTGGATATTTTGGGTTTTTGTACATAGGTAGTTGAAACGCATTATACCAACAACCCACGGTTTACCCGTATTCCATGGATCCGCATTAATTTGCGCCTGTTTCAAAACCTTTCAAATCAACCGCCAAAGCCGGCTTTTCAAAACCCCACTCGTGACCTATCGTTTCATTTCTGCTCCAACGCTTCACTTCCCCCACGATATTACCACGTGTATGGCCACGATGCACTGTCCCCCCCCATTCCCCTGTCTTTTCCATTTCAAATCATCACATGGCCCCACCCTACCCCCTCTCTTTTCGAGCCCTGCGCCGTCCTGGTCGGCAAGCCCCACTGCCAACCCCTCTCACTCGGCCACCCTCGCAGTCGGCACGCCTCTCGGTCGACCCCTCTCACTCGGCCACCCTCGCGGTCGGCACGCCTCTCGGTCGACCCCTCTCACTCGGCCACCCTCGCGGTCGGCACGCCTCTCGGCCGACGCCTCCCGCTCGGCCACCCTCACGGTCAGCTTCTCCCGATTCAATTACCCTGGCGATCGGCACGGCTTCCCGTAGACCTCTCCACTCGGTTCGAATTTCTCTTCCTTATTACTATTCCCTTCGTTGGACTAAAGCTGCACTCGGAAATGGGGGACTACTGACATGGACAGGCCCACGAGGCATACAGCCCATGGCAAACCGCCCCGAACCCATCGCCTCGGACCCATAGCATAACTTGATTGGCAAAGCCCAGGACAGCTGGAGTCCACCTGGACGTGGAGGGCCAAGGGCATTCGGACACATGGCAGATGAGACATATGCCACATCAGCAGACAAAGATCTGCAGAGTTATTGCCACAACACATCACCATTAATGCAGCCCATCACAGCATTTATTACACCAACACCTCCCCGTCGGAACAGAGCCCCCTCACCCTGAACAAGGTAAGCTACGGCACAGGCTTTCGGCGGAAAGGGGGCACGTCACAAAGGACAGTGAAATGATTACCAAAGGATATAAGCAACAAGAGAAGCACAAGAATAAGGTTAAGCTTTTTATCTCTCCATCTTCTCCCCTACATTTTTCTTGTTTTTCCTCGACTAATTCTCTCGCCGGAGGGTTCACTGGGGGACTACCCCATTCCCCTTTGGACTTGCTTGCAGGTCATTTGACGGAATCACCACCCGAAACCAGAACCTGAAGAACCTAGGGTAGCCTGATCCATCCACACGGGACGGACTGTATCATCAGATAATATTACGAAAAGCTTAAGGTGTGCCCTCCTTAGGAGTGCATACTATATGCAACCTATCATAAATTGACGTAATTATTATAAAATTTTATAATATCAATCACAAAATACGTAATCTTATCACAAATTGACGTAATAAAAAATATCGTAATCAATTCATAAATTTTTGTAATATCAATCACAAAATTTCAAATATTTTATTATGTTAATTTATGATACAATTGCACTCCTTTTTTTTTTTTTGATATTATAAAATTTCATGATACCATTATACTAATTTAGGATAGGATACCATAGACTTTCCCATAGTATTATCATAATATGATTGCTCCATATATACCAGAATGTTCGGGCAACAACTTATTTATGCAGGAGCGCTGCTTGAGGGCCCTAAATTTCGGGGCTCGAATGCCCCGAAATTCCACTTTTAGTAAAAAAAAAAAAAAAAAAAAAAAGGAAAAAAGAAAGGAAAAAAGAAAACAGTTTCTAAAAATGGAAATTAGGGGCATTAGGGACAAATTTTTTAGGGCCACCAATCATTTTCCTTTATGCAATCAAGCAGGCAGGCACAAAAAATAAAATCCCTCTCACCTCAAGGGCTTTGCTTGCATTAGTGGATTTCCACTTTCCACTAATGGATGCTGTCCATTCCTTTGCCCCCCATCACTTTTCTTTCTTCTTCTTTTGTTTTATTTTTTAAATTTAATCATTGTGTTTGATTTTAATTTTTTGTATTTAATTTTTTAAAAATTAATTTTTTTATTTTTTTATATATTTTTGTTTTTAGTGAATAATTTTTAAATTTTAATCAATTTTTTTGACATTTTTAGATGCACCTTAAATGTATTTAAAAAGTAAAATATTTATAAAATAATATTTTAAAAAATCAATAAATACACAAGAATATAAAAAATATATTGGATTTTCGTTTTTTTAATATATATTTTTGGCATTTAGTGAATTTTTTAAAGATTTTTTTCACAAATATTATTTTTTTAAGTGTATTTATATTATTTATATCTAAAAATTTTAAAAAATACTTAAAATATTAAAAAAATTCAGTAAAAACAAAAAAAAATATGAAAAACAAAAATTTAATTTTATGAAAAGTGAATCCTAAGTTATGAAACTAAACAAGCTTAATAATGCTGTGTATTTTTAAAAAAATATTAAAAAATAAAATTTATAAACCAAATTTATTCTAAATATAATTCTTACCATACCAAATTTAAATTTAAACTATAGATTTCATTTTTGAAATACATTAGAGATATAGCTTTTCCATTTAAAATCTTTCAAAAAATATCGGGCTTCTCTTGCACAATAGTAACTCAGATGTTGAGTTTTAATTTTGTTGCCATTTCTATTTTTTAGATCCCTTTCAAGTTTGAATCATGTCTGCGCAAAGTAAAATTTGCCTTCAGTCTATTATTATGTAGAAGAAAGATTTGGAATAAAATAGCCATATGAAAAAAAATAGGTTATTTTAGTCTAATAAGATAAAATATCATATCCAACTCATAATCATTATATTATTTTTTTTCACAAAAAGTAAAAAAAACTAAAAAATCATTCGCAAATGAGACTTTTTAACCCTAGGCTAAAATAATCAAAAAAAAATTAAAAAATCAACCCACTTCCTAAGCAAATCCTGTATTGGGCCTGTGAATCATCATAAGTTTTATTTCACTGATTTGATTTATTTATTTTTAAATTATTTATAAAAAAAATTAAATTAATTTAATAATTATATAAAGAGATTGTTTGATTTCTTTTACGGCATATCCTAGTCCATATCGTCTTACTAGAGGCGAACCCCCGCGAAAAAGATGGTCCTAAACAAGTGGCGCAGATTAGGCACGGTGTGTAAGGAATTAGAATTCTCTCCTTACTCTTTTCTTCTCTCTTTATGTTAGTAATGGGCGTCCATGTGGCATGACCATTTAAATTTAACATTTGATCCTTATCCAAATATGTTTTGATTTTGAAATCAAACCTATTTAGGATAACCACTCTTGAAACAGACGTTATCAGTTTGAACTGATATAGATAGATATAATATATATTAGATATTATCTGTATCTTAACTGATATGGATAGATATTATAATATATTAAATATCTGATATGGTTATGGGTAATCAGAGAAAAAAGAAAAAACAACGTAGTCTGTTTTTCTACCCACATTCTGACTCTCTCCCAAAAATCAAGTCTTTGACACTGTGGTTAGTGTGGGTGATATTCAATCTGTGATATCACTCCACTGCTGGGTTGGTTCATCAAGAAGTTTCCTGGAAGCACGTGATTTATCCAAGAAGGTTCTATCATCAAGAAGGTATGATCTGATCATTTTAATCCGCTGCATAATTTGTGTTTTTTCAGTTTACATTGGTATCAGAGCCTGTTAATGGATATTTTCGTGTTTTCCTCATGTGTATACTTTTATATATATGTATATATTATACACATGAATATTTGTAGAATTTTTTTTTTTTCAGATTAGGAGCATAAAAATATTTTTTTATGTTCTTTAATGTCTTTTTTCATATCATAATTAGTTTTATTTTGAAAAAAGGAGTCCGGCAGTACAAAAATCGGACCAGAAAACACCCTGGAAGGCGGCGCGTGGCCTGCACGCGCCACCTGACGCCGTGGGCCGTTTCCACGCGCCTCCACGCGCAGCCACGCGCCTCTACGCGCCAGCTGCTCACCCGACGCGCTTGCACGCGCTCTCACGCGCGCGTCAGCGGCGCAGTCACGCGCGCGCCCTCCGCGCCACGCACGCGCGCCGTGCGCTGAGCCGCGAGCCGAGCCGCGCGCTGAGCCGCGAGCCGAGCCGCGCGCTGAGCCGCTAGCCGAGCCGTGAGCCGAGCCTCGAGCCGAGCCGCGTGCTGAGCCGCGCCGTTTTCCTCGGCTGGCTTGGCTGCTGGCGATTAGGCACTGTTTGTTTTGTTTTTAATTCTGAACTGCGTTAAATGATCATAATTAATTCATTACATATTTGTTTTATGCGTGGCTTATACTGTTAGACTCAGAATTAAGTTTTCTACATTCTGTAAAATTTTGAAAATTTTCAGAAAATATAAATTATTTTTCCTGTGTTAATAATTCATTTTTTATGCTTTAAAATGATTCTGGTATTGCATAAATAATTTTCTGGGGCTGAAATATTTATTGTAGACTTCTGAAAGGTTTTATTATTTACTGGTAATATTGTCTCATTTTATCAGTTTCTGAATTTTTTATTTCTAATTTTATGTGTATTTATTAGTCATTTAAAATTCCAGAATATTTCAGAAAAATTTCAGAATATTTCAGAACAATGTACATTTTAATTATGGCATAATCTGAATATTGTTTCTGTTTACTAGTTTCTGGATTTTTTATTTCTAATTTTATGTGTGTTTAATTAGTTATTTAAAATTCCAGAAAATTCCAGAAAATTTCAGAAAATTCCAGAAAATTTCAAAAAAATGATGTACACTTTAATTATGGCATAATCTGCATATTAAATACAATTTTTTTTTGGTTTTTTAATATGTTGCAATTAAAGCATGATTATTTATTTATTTATTTATTTGAATTCCATCATTAAATAAATATAGCATGAGTTGTTTGCAAATTTATATTGAGATGCTATTGTATGGAATTTATCATGCTTTGTATATGCCATAAATAGTGGGAGATTGTTTGATTATTTTTTGCGCATGGAATGAAATTAAATTTTGATAATTATCACTAGAGGCGCAAGAGATGATTACGAGCATAGCAAATTTTCGATCTTGAGACATGTGTAAAATTATCATTATTTAATTTAGATTCTTTTTTGCTGCAAAATATTTTGTTTTGTGTTGCTATCATTAATATCCCCTGCGCATTTTTATTTACTCTGTATGTAGAAATGGCTGCTAAGTCAGTGGTGGCAGACTTAACTAAGGGAGAGAAATTGGATGGCGACAATTACGACATATGGCGCCGTAAGATCCAATACCTCCTCAATGAGCAAGAGGTGTTGACCACACTTGAACAAGTGATGGTTGAGCCAGAGCAGGGCAATACAGCTCAACATCGTCGTGATCTTGAAGCCTTTCAGACTTGGCGTAACAAAGATCGGTGTGCGCGCTTTACTATGTTAAGCAGCATGCACAACGACTTGATTAGTGAGTTTGAGCATTGCCCGACTGCATTTGAGATGTGGGAAGCTCTCAAGCAAAAGTTTGGTATTACCTCTTTGGCAAAGCTACGTGGGCTGACTATGAAGTTTGACTCATATCAGAAAAGGGCGCATCACTCGATGAAGCAGCATTTGAGAGTCATGTCAGCCATGATACGTGAGCTTGCGGCTGCTGGGCATAATTTGACTCAAGAGCAGCAAGTACAGGCTGTGATACGCTCTCTGCCAAATTCTTGGGAGCAGATGAAGCAGAACATGATGCATAATGAGAGTGTGAAAACATTCGAAGACATATCGCGTCATTTGGAGCTAGAGGCTGAGCGCCTTGAGGCGGCTAAGTCTGATGGTTCTGCTATGGTGGTTGAGTCAAGCTCACGTAGGACTTCTCAGTTCAAATGTGGAAAAGCAAAAGGTGCCCCCAAGAAGCAAGCAGCGGCTGCGCTTAAGCCCAATGGCGCTAGAAATTTCAAGCGTAGGGGCAAGAGAGGTGGTAAGAAGGCAAAGGCTAAATTGACATGCTTTAACTGTAACAAAGAAGGACACTTCGCTCGGGATTGCCCTGAGCAGAAGAAGGTACTCCCTTACTTAATTTCTCGCATTCAATGCTTTGTGTCTAGTCAAGCATTAATTGCTCATTCTCCTCATTTTTGGGTTGTAGACTCCGGAGCAACAGACCACATCGCGAGGGACAGAGTAGGGTTCGTTGAGTATCGTCGAGTACCTGCTGGGAGCAGAAAAGTTTACATGGGGAACGAGTCCAGTGTGGAGGTGCTTGGCATAGGCACATTCAAGCTGGAAATGCGACGAGGGCGCACCTTGTATCTTCATGATGTTCTTTATGCTCCGGATATTCGGCGAAACTTAGTTTCAGTTATTAGCATGATGAGCCTTGGTTTTAGCTTTTGTTTTGAGAATAATGGTGTTAGCATTTATTTGGGAACAATTTTTTATGGTTTTGGTTATCTTTCAGATGGTTTTTTAGTTTTGGATGTGGATGATTCTAGTATCAATAAAAATGCCAATGGCTCTATTTCTAATATTGCATCTTTTTGTGATAATGATTCTATGAGATGGCATGCTAGATTAGGCCACATAGGGCAAGACAGGATGACTAGATTGGCTAGAGAAGGTCTTTTAGGCCCACTCGCTAGAGTCACTTTGCCTACTTGTGAGCACTGTCTTGCTGGAAAGGCAACAAGAAAACCATTTGGGAAAGCCATAAGGGCATCTATCCCATTGCAACTTATTCATTCTGATATATGTGGACCAATGAATGTGAGGGCAAGGCATGGAGCCCCCTATTTCATCACATTTATAGATGATTGCACACGTTTTGGTCATGTTTATCTGATTTCTCACAAGTCAGAAGCATTGGATTGCTTTAGACGGTATGTTAATGAGGTTGAGAATCAATTAGACAAGAGCATTAAAGCTCTAAGGACTGACCGAGGACGTGAGTATCTATCTGAGCAATTTAAAGTGCTCTGTGAGGAAAAAGGAGTTATCAGGCAATTGACAATTCCTAGGACTCCGCAACAAAATGGTGTAGCGGAGAGAAGGAATCGCACATTGCTTGACATGGTTAGATCAATGATGGCGCAAGCTAATCTTCCAATTTCTTATTGGGGAGATGCTTTGTTGACTGCTGCCTACGTCCTTAACCGTGTGCCCTCCAAATCAGTTCCTTCCACCCCATATGAGATGTGGACTGGCAAAAAGCCTGATTTGGGCAATTTGCGGCCTTGGGGTTCGGCAGCTTACATACACAACGCTTCTCATAAGTTTGGGAAGTTGGGCCCTAGAGGAAAGAAGTGTATCTTCATTCGCTATAGTGAGCATTCTAAGGGCTATGTGTTTGTTGGGGAGCATCCGGATGGAAATGTGACTGAAATTGAGTCGCGAGATGTGGATTTCCTAGAGGAGGATTTCCCTAGCAGAGGTGAGGTAACTAGAGAAGTAGAATTCTACGAGATGGAGGATCTACTTGAAGGCGCACCTAGTAGCTTAGTAGAGAATGAGGAAATAATTCCTGAAGCTCCTAGGGACAGTGGGAGCGATCTACTTACCCATGGATTGGATCCAATGGATGAGGATTCTCAACTACGTAGAAGCAAACGTGGAGCTATACCCCGTCGTCGTTTTGAGATTGAAGGGGAAGCATTCATGATTGCTCCGAGTGATGAGATGGAGCCTAAGAATCTCAAAGAGGCTCTCTCATCCCCTGCTAGTAAAGAATGGAGTACTGCAATGGAAGAAGAAATAGAGTCTATGAAGAAAAATCATGTCTGGGACTTGGTTGATTTGCCGCTAGGGCGCAAGACTATTGGGAACAAATGGGTTCTCAAAATCAAGCGCAAGGCGGATGGTTCCATAGAAAGGTATAAGGCTCGCCTAGTGGCGAAAGGTTACACCCAACGAGAGGGTGTGGACTATGAGGAAACTTTTTCACCAGTTGTAAGGTTTGCCTCTATTCGCCTAATCCTGGCCATAGTAGCTCAGTTGGACTTAGAGCTATATCAGATGGACGTTAAAACTGCATTTCTCAATGGAGAATTGGATGAAGAGATCTATATGGATCAACCAGAAGGCTTTGTGGCAGTAGGTCAGGAGCGCAAAGTTTGCAAGCTTCAACGATCTATTTATGGCTTAAAGCAATCATCCAGACAGTGGAATCTGAGATTTCATCGAGCCATTATTTCAAATGGGTTTACGATGATTGATGAAGATCACTGTGTGTACGTTAAGCGGTCCAAGGACATTTTTCTGATATTGTCATTATATGTAGATGACATATTATTGGCTGGAAATGACAAGGAGATGATTGTCGCCACTAAAATGTGGTTGTTCTCTACATTTGAAATGAAGGACATGGGTGAGGCGAGCTATGTGCTCGGTGTTAAGATCCTCAGGGATCGCTCTAGGAGACTTCTTGGTTTGTCTCAAGAGACTTACATTAAGACTATTCTAGAGCGGTTCCAGATGCAGAGCTGCAAACCCATTGACACTCCTGTTGCAAAAGGCGAGAGCCTAAGCCTTGATATGGGTCCTAAGACTCAAGAAGAAAATGAAAAGATGGCCCGTGTTCCCTATGCAAATGCTGTTGGAAGCTTGATGTATGCTATGATGTGTACACGTCCTGACATTTGTTATGCAGTCGGATTGGTGAGTCGTTACCAATCCAACCCAGGACCAGCTCATTGGAAAGCAGTTAAGAGGATATTACGATATCTTAGAGGGACTGCAGATTACACACTTTGCTACCAGAGTTCAGATCTACATCTAGTTGGCTATTGTGATGCTGACTGGGGAGGAGACCTAGATGAGCGTAAGTCTACTTCAGGATATGCTTTCATGCTTAGCGATGGTGCTATTTCTTGGAGCAGTAAGAAGCAATCCTGTATCGCCTTATCGACCATGGAGGCTGAGTTTGTGGCTTGTTCATCTGCCGTTCAGGAAGCCGTGTGGTTGAGGAGATTCCTTCAGCATTTGGATGTTGTCACACACACTTCAGATCCTGTGACTATCCATTGTGACAGCATGGCTGCACTCGCTTACGCTAAGGATCCTAAATACCATGGCAGAACCAAACACATTGATGTGAGGTTTAATTTTATCAGAGATATTTTGGCGCAGAAAGAAGTGATCCTGGAGCACATCCCTACAAGTCGCATGGTTGCGGACCCTTTGACTAAGCCCATTGCTAGAGATGTTTATCTTACTCATGTTAGGGCTTTAGGACTACGTAGGTGGTGATTTTTTATGTGTATTCAGTTGAACTCTTTTTTTGGGGATATTAATGCCATTAGTATTCATACTTGTTTCTATCACACATTTATGTTTACTACTTTTAGTAATGGTTTGTGAATTAGCATACACAAAACAATTAAATTGATGTTAGCAGGCAAGATTGGCTCACTCACACGAGCAATTGCCCTTAGCGCTGGGTAGCGAGTAAGGATGAGACTAGAAGCTAAAATTATCCACTAGCTATGTCGCCTTGGTTGAAGCCAAGATGAGGTCTTGTTAGAGACCGACCATGGATATGAGAGTACCCACTTTTCCATGATATGTCTGTTATGGATAGCCAGATGCGAGATCTCATTTGATGCCTGAGAGGCGAGCAAATAGAGAATTCGAGTTAGACGCTAGGAAGCGACTCGTGCGCTTAAGAGCGACTAGACTAAGATCTGTATGGTGTGTGAGTTTAACATCACTCTTTGGAAGAGTAACTCCACTATAACATGCATTCATACTGCATGTGCTTATCGACCCGTTAGCGAGGTGAAAGAATGGATCCCTGCTTCTTCACCGTGTGAGTCCTAAAAGTCTTTTTTTGACTTTACTTTGTGCCTTTTGTGACCTTTGACTATGTCATAAGATGAGGAGTTGATGTTCAGCTACTTTGGTATGTTGCCTGCGGTCATGTATGATTCGGCTTTAAGGGACATTACTGGGAAAGCGGTCAATTTCAAATTGAATGATATGAGGGTGAAGGGAAGATCATCTAGTTCTACATCTCTGCTCTATATTCACTGTCGACAACTCACATCGCTCTTTATAGGATGCTGATTGGGTGTGAATATAATGCGGGACCTAGGAAAGTCAAACATGCTCTTTGAGGGATTAGAGATGTTTTTGGACTGATGTAGCTAGATGGGTCTGGGTACATGAGACACTATTTCTGTTCTTTTTGGGTTGATGTCTCTATGCTGACTCATGTTGAGTTTCTAGTATAGAGCTCCCACTTGCAGGTGTTCTCAGCGGTCGCACGGTGCATTGGCTAGTATGAGATTGTTCGTTTTTGGGGAGATTGAGATAGAGATGTGGCAGTGTCATGCCAACTCATGTGCGAGTGGGAGATGTTAGTAATGGGCGCCCATGTGGCATGACCATTTAAATTTAACATTTGATCCTTATCCAAATAGGTTTTGATTTTGAAATCAAACCTATTTAGGATAACCACTCTTGAAACAGACGTTATCAGTTTGAACTGATATAGATAGATATAATATATATTAGATATTATCTGTATCTTAACTGATATGGATAGATATTATAATATATTAAATATCTGATATGGTTATGGGTAATCAGAGAAAAAAGAAAAAACAACGTAGTCTGTTTTTCTACCCACATTCTGACTCTCTCCCAAAAACACAACGATCAAGTCTTTGACACTGTGGTTAGTGTGGGTAATATTCAATCTGTGATATCACTCCACTGCTGGGTTGGTTCATCAAGAAGTTTCCTGGAAGCACGTGATTTATCCAAGAAGGTTCTATCATCAAGAAGGTATGATCTGATCATTTTAATCCGCTGCATAATCTGTGTTTTTTCAGTTTACACTTTACTTGTTGAGTTATTAGATTTATTTTTGGGCTTAATTTCAATGGTTTGAATTGTTACATTTTAAAATTTATTGAGTATATCATACTTGTAAAAAAATTAAGTTGTTCGGATATCAGAAAGTATGTGTTCGGAAAACTATTTATTCAATTTTTTTAAAAGATGATTTCTAGTTCGATGATCCGAACATGTAGTTTTTGATATCCGAATAACCTGATTTTTTATAGGTATGATATATTCAATAAATTTTAAAATGTGAATAATTCAGATTATCGAAATTAAGCTCAAAAGAGAGTTCAATAACTTAGCAAGTAAGAAAGCAAGGGAAAAAAAATGAAGAGAGAATCCTGATTTCAGTGAGTAAAATGGCATTAGATTAGAGCATGCTGGGTCAATTTTTAAGATTAAAGAAAAAAATAGAAGGAATTTCAAATGGAATCTTCATTCGTCCAAAAGGTTAGGCCATTAACAGAGAGTCCGATGTTTGTTTGGCCAAACTCAATTTGATGTGATTAGCATTTTCAACATTATTAATTATATTTCACATTTGAATTGGTTAGCGATTATGAGAAATTTTATAATTTAATTAATTAATAAAAACTTGTCCTTAATCTTTTATTTTGTTCAAATAACTATTAGTTTGGATTTAATTTTCTTAATCAAATATCATTATATATTTTGTTAAATTGTTAATCCGATCACAAAATAATGGGACAGTAAGATTGCTGATTGATGGACTCTCAAAATATAGTATGAATTCATTGGAAATGATGACAATGATATGATGATGATCTCAAGCTGCGTCCACAAAATTCAAATTTTATTATGTTTTTTTACATGTGGGTCATGCGATCGAGCTTTCAAACAGAAGTCTATCATAACATGAAAATCTCATATATATATTTTAAATTTTTTAGCATATTTTAATAAATATAAAATAATTCAGAAAAACATTCTGTCGTTATGTTGTTCACGAGTCAGATCTAACATGTTCACTAAAAGACTCTGCATAAATATTTTTTAAATAATTGCTTTTATATTGTTTTTCAAATGAAACTCTCAAATTTAATCTTGAAATTTGTATCTGAACTATTAAATGTAAATTTGAACTATTCTCATTGAATGAATAGTATCAAAAATTTTGGTTTCAAATTCACAAATCCAAACACAAGCTTAATGTATTTCTTCATAATCTTCTAAATTTGATATGGAGAGGTCTGATGATACAACGTGTTCCAGGTGGAACGGGTCGGACTGATCCATACTCCTCAAACCGGTGTCCAAGTGACCAAGTCCACCAGAAGACCTGCACAAGAGTTCAATGGAGAACGGAGAGTCCCCCAGGGAACCCTCCGACGAGCAAGTTAGAAAGAGAAGTGGAATGTAGAGATAGATTAGAGATAGAAAGCTTAACCTTCTTCTTGTCTTCGACGTCTGCTTATATCCTCTGGTAATCATTTCGTTGTCCCTTCTGACCTGTCACCTTGGCCGAAAGTCTATGCTCTAACTTACCTTGTTCATGGTGAAGGCGTTCTGTCCCAACGGAGAGGGGTTATCGCAATAAATGCTGTAAGGGGCTTCATTAATGGTGATGTGCAGTGGCAATAACTTTGCAGATCTTTGTCTGCTTATGTGGCTTGCCTTTTTCTTGCCATGTGTCTTGATGTCATTGGTTCTTATTGCTACGTGGGGCTTCAACAATGTTGGGTTTTAGTATTTGAGTTATGTATTGGGTCCTAAATAGTGGGCTATAATCTTTATGGGCTTACCCATGTCAGTAGTCCCCCATTCCCAAGTGCAGCTTTAGTCCAACGAAGGGAATAATGAAGAAAATGAGGATTGTGAGAGACCGGCAGGGTGAAGGCTGGCCGAGAGGAGTGATCGACCATAAGGAAGGCCGACCGCGAAGGGTGGTTGGGTGGAGGAACTGACCGTGAGGAAGGCCGACTGCGTAGGTAACCGAGTGGTGGGGCCGACCATGAGGAGGGCTGAGCATGAAGGGTGGCCGAGTGAAGAGATCGACCACGAGGAAGGCTGATCGCGCAGGTGACCGAGTGGTGGGGCCGACCATGACGAGGGCTGAGCATGAAGGGTGGCCGAGTGAAGGGACCGACCATGAGAAAGGCCGACCGCACAGGTGACCGAGTAGTGGGGTCGACCACGAGGAGGGTTGAGCATGAAGGGTGGCGGAGTGGAGGGACCGACTATGAGGAAGGCCGACCGCGCAGGTGATCAAGTAGTGGGGCGACCATGAGAAGGGCCGAGCATGAAGGGTGGCCGAGTGGAGGGACCGACCATGAGGTGGGCCGACTGCGAAGGGTGGTTGGTGTGGCACGGGGCTCGAGAAGCAGCGAGGCACATGTTGAAGTGAAGTGGAAAAGACAGGGAAGGGAAAAGGGGCAGTGGATCGTGGTCATACACGTGGCAGAATCTCGTAGTGGGGAAGGTTAGGCGTTGGGCAAGAAGTGAAACGATAGGTCATTATAAGGTGTTGAACAGACTGTTTTGGCGGATTTTTGAAAATTTTCAAACTGGCGAAATTTAATTGTGACCCTTGGAATATAGGCAAACCTTGGGCTTTTGGTATTATCCGTTTTACGAATCTTTTTGCAAACAACCAAAATATTTCAAGTGTAAACTCTTTTGTCGCTAGTGATACACCCCTGCAACACTTTGTGAATTTTCTTGTGGCCGCATCCGAAGCTTTTCGCAGACACACGAGAGAGATGGCCCAAGAGGAAGCAACGACCGCGAGGGTTGATCCATTAGGCGACGACGATGCGGTGGGTTTGGTAGAACAATACCGTACGGAGCGCAGGGATGAGGAGGGAGCAGGTCAGGCTGTGTGGGCTCGTCCCAGGACAATAATCTCGGCCGCGAGGCCCATTAGTCAGGTGGAGCCAGACCATTGGCACACCAAACCGGATAGGTCCGTACTGACAGCAAAGGAGTTTGAGGGAATAAGGAAGAAGTATCAAATTCCCTTGAAGATAGGGCTAAAACTACCCACATCCAAGGAAAGGGCGTCGGATGCGCGGCCGGGGGAGTTCAGCTTGTACGAAGAGGCATTGCGAAAAGGTTTGAGGCTACCTCTTTCCCAAGTGGTGGTAGATGTGTTGAACAAGTTAAAGGCGGTGCCAGGGCAGCTGATGCCGAACGCTTGGAAGATAGTAATGGCCTGCGCGAGTGCCTGGCTTCAGGCGACCGGAGGGGCGCCAATGACAGTAGAGGAGTTTTTCTCTTGTTACAATGCCTCCCGTCAGCAGGAGACTTGGGTCACTCTGCAAGCGATGACGGGGCGAGGGCTAGTGGTGGGTCTTCTATCGTAGATGAAGAGATGGAGGCCGAGATGGTTTTTTGTAACGACAAACGGTGGGGCGGGAGTTCGCGCAAAGTGGAAGGTACCCACCAAATCGGTCGAGCCCAAGTTGGATAAGGCGGCGGAGGACCGAGTGACAAAGGTGAGGAAATAGAGGGAAGAGAAGGGAGTGAGGTGGGACGAGCTGGTCCTGCCTTCAACGTTGTTTGCACTGAACTTGGGGCCGCAACCGTTGAAAGAGGATCCAGTAAGGGAGGAGTTAGAGAGGCAACGGAAGGCGGAGAAGGAGGAGGAAAGGAGGTTGCTCGCCCGAGCGAACAAATACAAGGAGACCCAACTGGGGCCTGCTCCGAAGCCGATCGCGACGGAGCTGATCCGACCGCGCCCCAAGCCTTTTGGGGGAGAAGGATCTTGGCGGCTTTGATCCACGACCGCCCCCAATGGATCCTCTTAATGAGAGAAACAAAAAGGAGATGGAGGCTTTGAAGAAGAAAAAGAGAGTGAGGGAGAGTCAGGAGGAGCCCGTCTTGAAGAGGAGGAAGGAGGTGACGATGATGGCATCAAAAGAGAGGGTGGAGCAGGCATCAAAAGAGATGATGAGTGAGGCGACTAGCCTTGAAAAACAAGTTGAAGATAGGGCGACTGGGCCTGAAGAGATGGTAGAGCAGCAGCCCAAGGGAGGTCCTGTGCCCCAAGGAGAAGAAAAGAGGGCTGGGTTGAAGACCGCCCTCTACCACGTCCCAGCGGTGTCTGGGCGAGTGGAAGGAGAAGGAAGAGAAACCAGGGGGCCGCAGATCGTCGTTTGGGAGTGGTAGAAGACGCAACCGTGCGTTCGGTGGTTGGTTTTATTGAGGCTGAGCTATTAAAAGGGTTATGCTCTGCCCAGATGGAGGTGACTGCCTTGGCAGGAGCCCTACTGAGAAAGGTTGCGGCTGCCAAAGGCAAAGTGGGGCCACTGAAGGTAAAGTTGGAGGAGGCGAAGGCCCAACTTGAAAGTTTGAGGAGAGAAACTGCCGGATGGAGGAAGATCGCGCGGAGCGTGTGCATGAGGGGGCTGGAAGAGGCCCAGAAAGCTAAGAAGATGGAAGTGTTGGCGATGGTGCAGGGCTATTTAGCCGATCGAGCCAATGCTGAGCTGCTCACGACCAAGTTAGAGCTGGAGGCGGAACGCCGCAAGGTGGTGTCGCTCGAGTTCCAACTAGTTGGCGAGCAAAAGAAACTGGAAGACGCCTAAAAAGCCTGCACTGTCGCCAACGATCGGTTTGAAGAGGCCATGACCAGCAATAAAGATCTGCCTGCTCAGTGGGTCAAAAAAAAGGAAGAAGCAGACCTGAGGATCGCTGAGTTAGATCGGGATCTGGCAGACGAGCGCGTCAAGGCAGCAGCAGAGAAGGCGGGGCTGGAGAAGGAGTTAGAGGAAGAAAAGACCAAGTCAGCCTCTGAGAGGGCAGCATACCCCGACTTATGCCTCGCAGCAGTAGAGCAGTTCAAGGGGTCTGCTGACTTCCAGATGGTTATCGATGTCGCGATCGCCTGCAACTTGGCAAGAGAGGGGTCTGGGGAGGCTGGCTCATCGGGAGCTACCGCTGGGAGCAGGAGTGAAAAAGAAGTGATCCAGAGCTTCCAGCGGTCAGACTTCTACAAACATGAGATGGCCAAGTTCTAGGATAGCGGCTGGAAGATGTTTAAACGCAAAGCAAAAGAGTTGTTCCCAGACTTGGACTTCAACACTGTTAGAATAGAGGAAGACAACGTGGCTCAGACCCCTTTAGACGAAGGTGTGAATAAAGAAGACCTTGCTTCGAGCGAGGAAGATTGATGAAATGTAAATTTTGGCACTATGCTTATGCTCGGCCCTCCTTATGGTCGGCCTCATCACTCGGTCACCTGTGCAGTCGGCCTTCCTCACGGTCGGTCCCTCTACCCAACCACCCTTCGCGGTTGACCTTCCTTATGTTCAGTCACCCCTCTCGGCTGGCCTTTACCCTGCTGGTCTCTCACAACCCTCATTTTCTTCATTATTCCCTTCGCTGGACTAAAGCTGCACTTGGAAATAGGGGACTATTGACATGGGTAATGTAATAACCCTCACCACTGATTACTGATGAAGCTACTGATTACTGCTAAACTGAGACTGATTATGATAAGTAATTGAATCGGTTGAAATATTGAACTGATCGATTGAATGTGCTAGTTTAAATGCATATCTATCTGTTGATTGTTAAATTATCTGTTTATGTTTTATGCTTTAAACTGTAAATTGAAGGCCTTATCGGCGGCCGAATCTGAAATTGATTGATGATTTATGATCATTAGAATTGATGTGATTTTATGACATATTTAATTAAAATGTGATTTGGTATGTTTAAATTAGATTGAATTGAGCTAAATTGTAATAGTTGGCTTAATTACCAACATGCCACTTAGTGGACCACTTAGGGAACACATATTTGAGCTTTATTATATATTCAACAAAACATTTCATCAGCCTCTTTCCTTGTTATTGCCGACTTGAGAGAGAGAGATAGGGAGTTAGAGTGAATTCATCTTGTATTGCTTGGAAATTGAGAAGATTGGAAGAGTTTGTGATCAATTGAGCTTCTAGACTTGTATTTGAGAACTTAGGTAAAAAGTTCATCCTTTTAATTGTGAATTTAAGTTAGTCCTTGCATGTTTCATGCTAATTTGAAGAGTTGAGCCTAGAATTGGTTTAAATTGTTGCATTAGAGCTTGTATCATGCATGCATGTGTGCATTGTTGAGTTTGGAGGTTTGATTCCATGGAAATTTGGTACATGCATGTCCATATTATTGGTATAGTCCATGATTTCATCATGTTTTGGAAAGAACTGGCTCAATTGAGCCAGCTTTTGAAGCTTTGAAGTTATTGAATTCATGCATGTTACACATTCATCATGTTCTTGAAATGTTGGTTGAAATTGGGTTTAATTCCCTTACCTTTGGGCCTTGATTTTACAAATTGAGCTTGAAATCATGTCATACTATGTATTTACAAGTGTTTTCCAGGAAATGGGCCCAAAGGAATCGAATTTGTTACATTTGAAATTGAATTTGAGCTTAAGATTCAAATTTGGGAATCCCAGATTTTGAACTCACGCTCGAGCGGGGTGACTGGCGCTCGAGCGTGAAATTCGTGCTCCCAGCACTTTACACTATTTTGAAGTCCGCTCGAGCGGGGTAAATTACGCTTCGAGAGAGACCTTGTGTCTTAAGCTCGAGTGGGTGTCGAGCGCCTAATCAAGCGTGAATTTCACCTATCCAGCATTTTTGACTGTTTTGCAGTATGTTTGAGCGGGTAAGTCTGCGCTCGAGCGAAAACCTTTGTTTGCATGTCCGCTCGAGCGGAGTAATCGACGCTCGAGCGTAACCCCTGTTTTCTGAAACTTCTAAAAATGTTTTTAAAGTACATCTTTGCATCCTCATTCCATTCTAGGCATTCCTAGGCCTAGTTTAAGGCATCTTAATGAGGATATAGATGTAGAACCACACCGAGACAAATTAAGGATTAAGTTATATTTTCCCAACTATATAGCTTAGTGTGTGTTCACTCTGTAACTGTGTAGGGTTGGCATCCGGAGACGCGCTCTAGCTTATCTGTAGCCCAGAACTCTGTGAGTAATAACTGTGTAAAGATATGTTCAAATATGATTATCTTCTGAGCAATTGAACTGTACTGCTTTCTGAAATGATACTGTTACTGAATGAATGATGTCCTAATTGTGAACTGTATTGTGACATCCTTAGCAGCTACTGTTACTGCTACTGTTATAGAGATCTCTGTCGGTTCCCATGTTAGAACCACTACTGTTTACTGATATGATGGCCATCACTGACAGTAGCAGTAACAGTAACTGTACTGCTATGATGGTCTTTTATGACCTACTGTTTACTGTACTGCTATGCTAATGGATGTACCACATATGACTGTTATGACTGAGTGACTGAAATACTGAGTTAATGAACTGTTTTCATTACTGTAAGGACATTCATTCTTAACCTCTTTACGCATTATGTTATTCACTGGGCTTTAGCTCATTGCTCATATATATATGTAGGTGTACAGGCACCGGAGCGTTGCTAGAAGCGTCGGGGTAAACTCCAGTTTTGTCAAGCCAACCTATGTGCCTCACTGCGAGGTTCCGAGTCCATTTAAGCTTTGGCTATGGGGTGTTTTAGTTTCTCCCTTTCTATTCTGTTTTGTATAGACTGTTTACACTGTTACTGTACTGTCTTAATAGGGATTAAGTCCTTGTCCTGAAAGACTGTAAATGTTGTACATACTGTTTTGCACTGATTGTTTATATGTATGAAAAGTCTTTTGGCATACAGACTGTCACAGCTCATTAGACATTGTTCATTTACTGCTTTGGCTTCTGTCATGACCCTATACTCTGTATTATTGTTTGACTGTTAAGCAGGCCTTCGGTAATCACGGGTTACTGGCCGGTTACGGTACTAAACCCATAAGGGTGAGTTTGGGTCGTGACAGGTAAGCCCATAAAGATTATAGCCCACCATTTAGGACCCGATACGTAACTCAAATACTAAAGCCCAGCATGACATCAAGACACATGGCAAGAGAAGGGCAAGCCACATAAGTAGACAAAGATCTGCAAAGTTATTGCCACTGCACATCGCCATTAATGAAGCCCCTTACAGCATTTATTGCGATAACCCCTTTCCGTCGGGACAGAACGCCTTTACCATGAACAAGGTAAGCTAGAGCATAGACTTTCAGCCAAGGTGACAGGTCGGAAGGGACAAGGAAATGATTACCAGAGGATATAAGCAGACGTCGAAGACAAGAAGAAGGTTAAGCTTTCTATCTCTAATCTATCTCTACATTCTACTTCTTTTTTTAACTTGCTCGTCGGAGGGTTCGCTGGGGGACTCCCCGTTCCCCGTTGAACTCTTGTGTAGGTCTTCTGGTGGGCTTGGTCACTCGGATGCTGGTTTGAGGAGCGTGGATCAGTCCGACCCGTTCCACCTGAAACACGCTGTATCATCTGTTGGCACCGTCTGTGGAAAAGTTTTTGTTCCGCGCGCCAGTTGTTCTTATTGTCGCCGGAGACCCTTTCCCCATAACCCCTCCTACCACCTACGAAGATGGATGGTCACAACTAGATCCATGGCTTCTCACCCCAATGTTGCCGATCATCAAGCCGACCCTTCCAATCCAAATAACCCACCACAGTATTTCACCGAGCTCACCAACAACATTAACCGCCTGGCCGAGCAAAACCAAGCCCTGATTAATGCTCTACTCCAAAGAAACCTTCCTATGCCTCCTCCACCACCTCCAGATAGCCCACCCAACTAAGAACGAGCCCCGAGCCATACTATCCAGCAGCCCAATCCACCTAACTTTGAAGGCTTGCAACCCCCTCCCCCAGGTATAAACTTGCAACCCCGGGGCCCACATCCATCGATCCCGGCACCAACCCCCGAAGGAGAGGTCAGCAGCGTCCAGCCTCTGCTGCCTTCCGGTGGTGACAATATTCCTCTCTGGGACGCAGAACTCCGTGCCATAAAGCTCTAACTCCAAGGGGTCATGCAGAACATACAGCATAAACCATCTACCATAGCCAACTCCCCATTTGTTGCCTCTATCAAGGACAAACCTCTACCTCCTAAGTTCAAAATGCCCACGATCGACTCTTTTGACGGTACAACGGACCCATTCGATCACTTGGAGACCTATAGAACCCTCATGATCCTCCATGCATTCCCTGATGAAATCATGTGTCAGGCTTTCCCCGTAACACTCAAGGGCTCGGCTTAACTCCAGTTTAGTCAATTGCCAGCAGACTGTGTCTCCACTTTCCAGCATCTCAGAGACTCCTTTCTCAGCCATTTCATTTGAGCCTAGTGCCAACGGCGTCCGGTAACCTAGCTCCTCAACATCCGTCAGACTGAGAAGGAGTCACTGCGCAGCTTTGTCACTCGTTTCAACACCGAAGCCCTTCAGGTGGCGGAAAATAATGACAAGGTCATCCTCACGACATTCATGGTCGGCCTACGATCATCTGATTTCCTTTTTTTCCTTTCAAAACCCCCCCGACCTCCATGGTAGCCCTACTTTCTAAAGTCTAAAAATACATGAACGCCGAAGATTCCCTAGCCGCCCGACAAGATCCTACATCCAAAAACCCAACCCTAGAGAGAAGAGAAAGGACTCCGAAACCAGAAGCACCCAGTACAATCACCAAACACCACAGTATACTGACCGACCACCCCGAGCCCACCGGCCGGTGCCAGTCCGACCTCCCAGCCGGTTCGAACGGTACACACCCCTCAACTCCCCCATGGAACAAGTCTTGAACCAGATTCAACGAGACTACCCCCTGAAATAGCCCCAACCATCACAGTCTCTTTCTAATCAGCAAGACTAGTCCAAATATTACCGTTTTCACCAGGATCACGGTCATAATACCGAGGAGTGTGTTAACCTCAAAGATCAGGTCGAAGGCTTGATATGTTAGGGACGTCTCAGTCGGTTCACGAAAACCCGCCCTCAATAAAGGCAAAGGACTGAACCCATCAGAAACAACCGTCGGGGCACTCCTCCTCGGCAACCAGGACAACCTAACCTTGGCCATGATCGCCCTCCACAGCAACCCAGAGCACAAGGTAACCCCGCCCCCCCCCCCTGTCGGAGAAATCAGAGTCATAGCTAGCGGGCTTGCTTGTGGAGGCCCATCTCGCTCGACTCAGCAGACAGAACTCAGAAAAATAAGACAGGGCTCAGATAAAGAAGTCGCCACGTTAGGCCGCTCTCCCAAACAGCCCAAGCAGTGGATGGAGCCCATCACCTTTACGGAAGCCGATTGCACAGGCATCCGTTACTCTTATGACGACCCCCTCGTCATTTCTGCCCTCCGCTTCAATTACAAAGTTAGACGGGTTCTCGTTGACAATGGCAGTTCTTCAGACATCATCTTCCTAAATGCCTTCCGCTAGCTCAAGATCGGGGAAGAAAGTTTATCTCCTCTCCAAACCCCATTGGTCAGTTTCACCGGAGACCGGGTGACCTCCATCAGCTCCATCGATCTTCCCATCACAATCGGCGAATACCCGCGGCAGACCACAAAGTTATTCACCTTTCTTGTTGTTAACTGCCCCTCTGCTTACAATATCATCCTTAGCCGCACCGCCTTAAATGCCTTCCAAGCTATCACATCCACTTTCCATCTTGCCATCAAGTTCCCCACCAATCTTAAAGTCGGCACAGTGAGGGGAGAGCAGACCGTGGCCAGAGAGTGTTATGTCGCCTCACTTAAAGAAGTTAAGCTTAAAGAGGCTATGATCATTGAAGGACTCAACATCAGAGATGAGGACGAGCTAGTCAGAGGGGAACCAGTGGAAGAGCTCGTCGAGGTCCTCATTGATCCCACCAACTCGGCAAAAACTGCTAAGATTGGCAGCCAACTATCCTCCCAGGCTAAGGCCGACCTCACTGCCTTCTTGATTGAGCACAACGACGTATTTTCCTGGACCCACACCGATATGCCAAGTATTGACCCCTCCTTCATCTCCCACCGTCTCAGCATTGAGCCCCATTTCCAACCCATCCGCCAGAAGAAATGCATCTTTCACCCAGAGCGCAATAACCTTATTGCTTCTGAAGTAGATAAGCTCCTTGAGGCACAGTTTATCACAAATGTGGACTACCCCAGATGAATGTCGAATGCGGTTTTGGTTCATAAAAACAATGGTAAATGGCGACTCTGTGTTGACTACGCCGACCTCAACTGAGCTTGCCCCAAAAACAGCTATCCTCTTCCTTGCATAGATCTGCTCGTTGACGCCACGGCCGGCTATCAAATGCTCAGTTTTATGGATGCATTCTCTAGATACAACCAAATTCTGATGCACCTGTCTGACCAGGAACACACCTCCTTTATCACCGACCGGGGAACCTACCATTACCATGTGATGCCATTTGGGTTGAAAAATGCTGGAGCCATTTACTAACGGTTGGTCAATGCCGTCTTTCATCACCAGATAGCAAGCTCTCCACTGATCATCTGGCCGACCTACGAGAGACCTTCACCACCCTACGAAAGCATCAAATGAAGCTCAATCCGGAGAAATGCGCCTTCGGCGTAGGATCTGGAAAGTTCTTGGATTTCATGGTCAGTCAGTGGGGTATCGAAGCTAACCCCGAAAAGATCAAGGCCTTAATTGAAATGCAGTCACCCAGAACAGTTAAGGAGGTTCAAAGGCTTACTGGCCGAGTTGCTGCCCTCAACCGCTTCATTTCCCACATAACGGACAAGTGCCTTCCCTTCTTCAAAGTTCTTTAACAAACTTTTGAGTGGACGGAAGAATTTCGAAGAGGCCTTTCAGCAGTTGAAACAATGCATGGCCAACCCTCTCTACTTTCTCAGGCAATCACGGGCGAACCCCTCTTCCTCTATTTAGCCGTGTCAAACACTGCAGTCAGTGCAGCACTCATTAGGGAAGACAGCTCTGTCTAACGACCGGTCTACTACATCAGTCGGGCTCTCAGACGCGCGAAACAAAATTACCCATTGTTAGAAAAAATGTCCTTGGCTTTAGTCACCGCCTCCAGACGACTCCGTCCTTACTTCCAAGCCCATTCCATAGTGGTCCTTACTAACCAACCATTGAAGAAGATAATGCAACAACCAGAGCTTTCCGGTAGACTTATGCAATGGTCGGTCGAGCTCAGCCAATTTGACATCTCCTACCGACCTTGAACGGCGATTAAAGGGCAGGCTGTTGCCGATTTCATCCTGAAATTCACTAATCCCACTCTAACCACAGCTCCTCCGCCCCTGCCACCCCTTACTGAGCCAGAAGACCCCCACTCTTGGACCCTTAACGTCGATGGATCATCTCACAAAGAAGGCAGTGGGGCTGGTCTCATCCTCACCGCCCCTGAGGGTGGTTATTTCAAATGTGCTCTCCACTTCTTGTTCAACGCAAGCAATAGCGATGCTAGATATGAAGCATTGATCGCAGGTCTTCGCCTCGCCAGAGACATTGGTGTCAGCCACATCCAAGTGTTCAGTGATTCCCAGCTCATTGTCGGACAAATCACGGGGGAATTCGATGCCAAAGAAGACACAACACGCGCTTACAGGGATATCGCACTCCCTCTCGCTCACCTCTTCAATAATTTCCACAACAAGCACATCTCTTGGACGAAAAACTCCAAAGCAGATGAAATGGCTCAGTTAGCTTCGACAGACCAATCAGACCTCAGCTACGGTGTCCACCTAGAGTACCTGGCCCACCCTGCCATTTCCCCAACTCAACCGCAAGTGTACTTCCTCCAAAATGAACCTATTCCATGAGCGGTCGACATCTTTCTATTTCTGACAACGGGGGGACTCCCAGCCGACAAACAGCAGGCCGCCAAAGTCAGGGCTCGGTCGTCCAACTACATTCTTGTTAACGGCCTCTTGTACAAACGCGGTTTTTCACGCTCATACCTGCAATGCCTCAATCCTGCTCAAGCAACCTACGTGATGAGGGAAGTCCATGAGGGTATATGTGGTAATCATTCGGCTGCCCGGGTCCTAGCCCACAAAATACTTCGCATTGGTTATGTCTGGACTACTCTCAATCAAGATGCGACAGACTTCGTGCTCAAATGTGATAAGTGTCAGGGTTTTGCCAACATCCCCCATACTCATCTTACAGAATTGATCACACTTTGCAGTCCCTACCCATTTGCCAAATGGGGGATCAACCTAGTTAGCCCATTGGCCACTGGTCGAGGCCAAACCAAATTCGCTATTGTCGCCATTGATTACTTCACTAAATGGATGGAAGCAGAACCCCTTGCCACAATTACCGAGCGGAACACAACCAGATTCATCTAGCAGTCGATCGTATGCAGATTTGGCATCCCTTAAGCCATCGTCGCCGACAACGGCAAACAATTCGACAATGCCAAGTTCAGGAAATTCTCTGCAGAACTTCAAATCCAGCCATGTTTCTCTTCCCCAGGTCATTCTCAAGTCAATGGCCAAGTTGAGGTTACCAACTGTTCTCTTCTCAAGATCATCAAAACTAAGCTGGAAGCTGCTAAGGGACTCTGGGCTGAGGAATTACCGAATGTACTCTAGGCCTGCCGTACTACCACTCGAACCCCTACAGGGGGAGACCCCCTTTCGCTTAACATACGACGCTAAGGCGGTCATCCCAGTGGAAATCGGTCTGCCTACCCCAAGAATTCTACATCCGAATCTAGAACTAACTGAGGAGCTGCGTTGGGCAAACCTAGACCTAATCAAAGAGCTCCGAGAAACCACTGCTATCAGACGGGCCTCATACCAACAGAAAATGAGAACACATTACAACCGCAAAGTCTGACAGAGGGAGTTCGCCATGGGGGACCTTGTTTTGCGCGAAGTAACCCTTGTCACCAAAAATCCGACTGAGGGCAAACTGGCAGCTAAGTAGGAAGGACCTTATGTTGTTAAAGCCAGACCTCATCCAGGCACTTACCGACTTCAGGACATGGAAGGCCGAGACCTCCTCCATCCGTGGAACGCCGAACACTTGAAGCGTTATTTTCAATAAATTCCTATTTTTGTTTTGATCAGTTACTGTACTTTCTTTTTTGGCAATCTACACACTTGAATGTTCTTCTTTTTTTCTCACATGATGTAAATTTCTGATCAAATGGGCTACACTTTACACGACAACAATCTTATATCTCAATTATTTGTATGGTACCTCAATAACGTCTTGATTGCCGCACTCAGTTGCAAGGCTCAGCCAGACTGAGCATGAAGAGCTCAGCCAGACTGAGTCAGTTACAAGCCTCAGCTAGACTGAGCATGAAGAGCTCAGCCAGACTGAGTCACTTAAAGCCTCAGCCAGACTGAACATGAGGAGCTCAGACAGACTGAGTCACTTAAAGCCTCAACCAGACTGAGCGTGACAAGCCTCAGCCAGACTGAGCATGAAGAGCTCAGCCAGATTGAGTCTCTTAAAGCCTCAGCCAAACTGAGCCTGAACAGCCTCAACCAAACTGAGCATGACAAGCCTCAGCCAGACTGAGCATGAAGAGCTCAGCCAGACTGAGTCACTTAAAGCCTTAGCCAGACTGAGTATGAGGAGCTCAGCCAGACTGAGTCACTTAAAGCCTTAGCTAGATTGAGCATGAGGAGCTCATCCAGCCTGTGTTTGGCAAGTGGGTTTGCAGGCTTTTTTGGCTATTTTAGCCACAAAAAACAAAATAGGCTATTTTAGCCATAACAAACAAAATATCACATCCAACCCATAATCATTACATTCTTCTCTCACAAAAAAACTCAAAAAAGCCAAAAAGCCAAAAAGCCCTTCCCAAACCAAGCTTTTAAGCCCAGGCTAAAATAGCCAAAAAAGCCAAAAAGCCAAAAAGCCAACCCACTTCCCAAACCAAGCCTAAAAGGCTTAGCCAGACTGAGCATGACAAGCCTCAGCCAGACTGAGCATGAAGAGCTTAGCCAGACTGAGTCACTTAAAGCCTCAGTCAGACTGAGCATGAAGAGCTCAGCCAGACTGAGTTACTTAAAGAGACAGCCCGACCGAGTTAATCATGGCTCAACCCGAACTGAGCACGAATGAAGCGCTCGGCCAAGGCCATTCTTGCAACTTCATGATTGTGGCATAGTTGCCATACTTAGTCAAATTTCAGGTCCATGTTTTTACGCCCCTTAACACTCTTTACATTTTTTAACTTTCATTTCCCAACCCAACCTTTCATTTGTCAACACCCTTACAACATGATTTAAAACTTCACTTTTTGGGACCCTTACAAGCCAGACTGACTCCCTTTTAGGTCATCATTTGAAACTTCACATTTTTTAACATTCTCACATTTTAAACTCCACTCGGCATTGTGATTTTCTTACAAGTCAGACTGTTTCCCTACTTCTCAATTTTCACTGTGATTTATACAGAAACCTTATTTGAATAACCATTCTCATTCTTCTCAAATTTGCAAAAATAAAGGCCACAGTGTGACAAACACAACTCAGAATTTTATTTAGTCTCAAACTTATGCATAAGTTTACTGCAGAAATTACACCCTCAGAAAAAAAAAAAAAACCAACAACAACAACACTCAAAACACCAAGAAAAATTCCATTTATAAGCTGATGATACAGCGCGTTCCAGGTGGAACGGTTCAGACTAATCCATGCTCCTCAAACCGGTGTCCGAGTGACCAAGCCCACCAGAAGACCTACACAAGAGTTCAACGGGGAACGGGGAGTCCCCCAGCGAACTCTCCGACGAGCAAGTTAGAAAGAGAAGTGGAATGTAGAGATAGATTAGAGATAGAAAGCTTAACCTTCTTCTTGTCTTCGACGTCTGCTTATATCCCCTGGTAATCATTTCGTTGTCCCTTCCGACTTGTCACCTTGGCCGAAAGTGTATGCTCTAGCTTACCTTGTTCATGGTGAAGGCATTCTGTCCCGACGGAGAGGGGTTATCGCAATAAATGTTGTAACGGGCTTCATTAATGGCGATGTGCAGTGGCAATAACTTTGCAGATCTTTGTCTGCTTATGTGGCTTGCCCTTCTCTTACCATGTGTCTTGATGTCATCGGTTCTTATTGCTACGTGGGGCTTCAGCAATGCTGGGCTTTAGTATTTAAGTTATGTATTGGGCCCTAAATGGTGAGTTATAATTTTTATGGGCTTACCCATGTCAAGGTCAAAGATTAAGATTTAATAGGCCATGCTACTCTCTTTTCCTTGGAGGCCATGCAGTGAGTGGGTGATAAATTTGATATGCATGAATTGTAAACAGAGTTGCTAGGATACTAGACTTATTTATCTAGAAAAATGACCAGATAAACATTAGAGGGTGGAGATTTTATTCAAATGTGGACTCCGTCATACAAAATTAAATCTAAACCGCACAATAAAATTTATGGATGGATTGTAGACAATTTTTCTGAGCAGTCCCGTTACAGAGCTCGATTTATTTATGCTTGAATATGGCTTGAAACCCAAAACGACGTCGTTTTGGGTTTCAATTTTTTTTTTTTCTTTTTTCTTTCTTGCTGGAAGAAGAAGAAGAAGAAGAAGAAGAAGAAGAACAAGAGAAGAAGAAGAAGAGGAAGCAGAACCAGAACCAGAAGAAGAAGAAAAAAAAAAAAAACCGCACATCTTGATTGACGAATCAACATCTTCAGATCCAGTAGAAAAAAAAAAAAACAAATCAACATCTTTATCAACACAGCACATCTTCATCAACACGACCAACAAATTTTTTTCCCCCTCTTCATTTTCAGCTCCAGATCCAGGAAAAAAAAAAAAAAAATCATCAACGTCTTCATCAACATAGCACATCTTCATCATCAACATCTTCATCAACACAGCACATCTTCATTATCAACATCTTCATCATCAACATCTCCAGATCCAGAAAAAAAAAAAAAAAAATAGATGAGAAAGAAATCATCATCATCTTCACCGGCGATCACCATCGAAGCCATCACCGGCTTTTCCCCTTCTTCTCTCATCCTCTTCTCTCCTCTCCTCTCCTCTCTCTCGCCTCTCCTCTGTATTCAAAAGCCATGCAGAAAGAAAAAGAAAGAAAAGAAAAGAAAAGAAAAAAAAAACGAAAGTCAAAACAACGTCGTTTTGAGTTTCGAGTCAATTCGAACCAACGGAATTTCGGACACTCAAACATTTCTGTTTTCTGAGATCCTAGAGTTTTTTATTACAAATTGAACAATGTGTCATTGAGTTTAGAAACTTTAAAATAAAAAATAAAAGATAAATTCTTATGGACCTGCCATTAAAACCCAAAAAATCCATAACCATTGGATGAAATATATATATATATATATATATTACACATACCCAGTGAACGTATTTTCAGCAGTTTATTTTAAATTAATATTTGATAATTATAAAATAGAATAATATTAAAAAGACATAACAATTTTTTACTAATACAATCGCAAGCCTTATTTATAGAACACAAAAAAATGTGAGTATTATAATAAGATTGTTAGTAAAATTATGAATATTATTAAATTTCTTTGTAAATTACATCGCTCTTCTGCTTTATGCTAATTAAAATTTTTCAATCACAACAAATGGTCAGAATCATTAATAATAATAATAATAATAATAAAGTATAACCAAAACATTTAAAGTGAATAGGTTTCGTTTCTTTTAACGTAAAATATTTTATATAAAAAAATATTTTTTTCATAAATTGATTTTACACCCAAAAAAAAAAATTTTGTTTTTTGGTGTTTGATTTACACTTAAAACAAAAATATTTTACTACCTAAAAGAAAAATTTTGATTTAATAAAATGTCATTTATAACTTTTTAGTAAATTAAGATACTTATTAAAAAATACTAAATATGTTGAAAAGATTACAAAAATTTTAATGATAAATGATTTTTTAAAAAACAATGTAAAAATATTTACTTATTTTTTGTTCAACTGAACAGTTATGTCAACAAAAAAAAAAAAAAAAAGAAACAAATTATACCACATAGGCTTTGCGATCTTGCAACCGTTGGACGTGTGAGGCCCGCTGATCTGAACCGTCCAAGACGATACTCTTGACATACCGAAGTCCGCATTCTCTCCCGCTTCCCGCGAAAACCTCAACTGTCAAAATTGCAAACCCCTTTGGCCATTATCTAGTTCAATTCACCACCAACCCAACGGTAACCCCTTCTCCCTTTTCCAACCAACTTCCCACCATCAATTCTATTCTCCCCATTTTTGTTTTCCAAATAATCTTTAATTTGTTTTTATTAAAAAAAAACAAAAAAATTAAAATAAAATAAATAAAATTCTTTTTGTGACTAAAATAACTCCTCCTCCTCTTCTCGAAATCCAATCCCCATCGGAGTCCGCCATGGACGAAGATGAATAGAATACTCAACAGGCCGGCCTCCCGCCTCTGCCACCTCAGTCGACCTTTTTCTCACACCACCTTGTAGCAATTCCACATCCTACGGCACTACCAAATGCTCGACCCCGATGGCGACATTGTCACCCGCTGGAACCACATCTTCCTCATCTCCTCTCTTCATTGATCCTCTCTACTTCTACCTCCCCTATGTCAGCACCCCCGCCTGCATGAGCACCGTGTTAGGAATTGACCCTTCCTAACCAAGATCGGTGAGACACGAAATAACAAACAAAGAAGAAAAAACGAATCAAACAAATCATACACACAAGAATACAAGGATTTACATGGTTCACCCCAGAATAGGACTACGTTTACGGCTGCTGTGATTTTCAATATGATTGGAAAAAATACAACTCTCTTAACCTAAAAGAGACACCCCTCATCTAGTTGGTAGCCAAAACTAACTATACAGCGACCAAAATATTTTTTAATTGCTAAAAATAATTTTTTGGCGACCAAAAGATAAAAACTAAATTTTTGTTTTTCATTCAGCGAGTAAATAATTTTAGTAGCTAAAACTAATTATACAACGACTAAAATATTTTTTAGTCTCCAATAGTGGCATTTTTAGTGACTAAAATTTTTTTTAGTTGCCAATAATCAATATACCCCGACTAAAAAAAATTAGTAATTAAATATTATACTTTTGCCGACTAATATAATTTTTGATAGCCAATTCCACAACCTTTGGCAACTAAATTGTTTTTAGTCATTAAAAGTGCATTTTGTTGTAGTGTTAATAATAAAAATCCAAAATTTGAAATGTGTGGATTAAATTTTTAAAAATTCTGAGCACTTTCGTAAATAATTTTTGAAATGCATAACATTTCCACACTTCTTAAATGAGTACATTTTATTTATATCTTACTACCATACATAACTGAGGAATGAAAGTCTAGTTCAGGCATAAATATCTAGAAATCAAACAAGATCATTATCATTGCTTTCATTTGGTGTGACTGAGCCCATAATGGACCCTTCAAAAAAATTTGCTAGACTGTGTCAACTATATTTACAAGTGAACAGATCATTTGTATCCACACAAGAATATTAACAAAAAAAAAAAAGAAAAAGAAAAAAAGAATCAGCAATGTGTTTATCATTACTGATCTACCATAAAATTTAAGACAAATTGTCATACGAAGAATCCTAACTAACCTCCAATTAGTTCCTTTCATCCTTCACCGATTTGATCATGACTCCTCCACAGCTTCATACTAAACTAATCATCCTCTCGGATTACAGAGAAATCAGGTTCATCCGGCTTAAACAACTTTGGCATTTTTAGGCTAGCAGTCGGTTCGACCAGCTGAACCTTCTGGATAACCCCTCTTCTCGTATTTGCAGCAAACTTCGAAGCCAAAATTGTGGCTCCAAGATGCTGAACGTTGTTTGGATTATCAATCAATGGGCTCTCACTGCTCTCATCATAATAATTGTCATCATCTTCCCCGTTAATGTAGCTACTTTCCCCGTCTGGGATTAAAGCATAGTATAAACTCTCTTGTTGAGCCAATTCCCTGGCCAGTTTTTTCTTTTGGTACCTTCTCCAAGCAGCTTGTAGAAAACAAGCTCCCCATGTCCTCCACTGGTGTGAATAGTATCTGAATGCGTGCTGGAGCTTCTTGCTATGAAGATGCTTGAACTGATTCGCAACGAATTTCAGATCTTCAGCACGAAGTGCAAAGGCTTCAACTTCAGAAAGTGTTCTGACAGTTCGAGTTGAAGAAGGCAGGTTCAGACTCGAGTTGGGCATCAAGGCCCATGTTAGTAACTCTTCACCACAGAAGTCACCGGGTCTGAGTGTGATGGAGTTGAAAAATCCGGACCTTCCTCCATTGGTTGTGGAGCTCTCTAATTGTCCCCTAATGATAAAGAGCATCTCATTTACTGGATCATCCTCTCGAACAATGTAGGTGCCTTGTGTACTCAACGATGAGACCAAGCGTTCACATATGGCATCAAGTAGCTGATCATCCATTTGTGAAAAGAATGGGACCTGTAAAATGAAAGAATGATAAATAAGCTGTTTTTAACAACTCGGTCAGAGTAAATATACTTATTCGCTCAAACTTGATGGATGTAAACATGAACAACAATCACATTAAAGTCTACCAAACAAGACGTACACGCCGAACAAGGTTAAGACATAGATGCCGTTGAATTTGACGACGGAGGTCTAGAGGCAAGGACTGCAAAATAGATTCTTCATTAACTCCTCTTGTGGCTAGCCATTTATACTGAACAAACCGACGGACACGTTCTTGCAATTCTGGAGGTAATTGCCGGTGCCTCATCCACTCCTCTGTATCTCTTCGTTTTACCCTCCATTCTTCAAGTCTCACCGTCATAGATTGCAAATAAGTCTTCAAGGAAAAAAAGAAGAAAATGATTAAATTCCATCCAGTATTTTAAGTTAAATCATCAATAAATGATATATAACCCATACAAGCTCAGAACAGTTATTCAAGGGATGGTTTGCTAACTTTTTTCTGGAAGATTACTCAAGTTCTCTGTTACTCATTGTCACTATTTTGGTTTATCTATCAGACATTTATCGAAACAGTAAGCCTACAGTGATAATCTGCCAAACTTACAGTGATAATCTGCCAAACTAACAGTCTAATACGTTTATAAGTTAATGTTGTCAACCATTACTAATCACTTTATAAATACCCACACGCAATAACAAATGATGTATGCAAAAATACAGGTAGAATAGAAACTTAAAATATGCGGCTTATGTATGCTTAAAAAACACGAGCTAAATGCATATGTGCATCCATATTTACTTCAATTATTTGGATTAAATTGTTCTGGATGAGTATAATTAAAGTGACACCTTTGAGTTACCACAGTGCGATATTTTACATAATCAAAGGTACTCGGCTAACTAATTTCTTGCTTTTCATAATCATATGCACATGGAATGAATGTGTACACCATGTTTCAAAAATGAGAGCACATTTACAGAGACTAGGAGCCTAATGCTGTATTTCTTACATAAGTAGATCCAACAGATTAAAAGCATACCAAAATACATTAGAGGTGTCCTAGATGCTTATTATCGGAAGCCAGCAACAAGTGCATATTATATCAAACCCTACAATGACAACCATCACTACATCAAGTAACGACGAGAATTCAAACGGATGCAGAAAATATTACCTGCATTTGGCCTATCAACTGTGCGAATAGAATCAAACCCCCAATGCATATAACGATGCAAAACGATGTCTCACCGATATAAATGCTTGTCGTCAAATTCTGTCCATATGAACTGCAAGGCAGGTTATAAGCATGAAAACCAAATTAAGAATTTTAGACATAATCACTAAATATAACAAAATTTATTATTCACTACCAAGCAAAAAGTATGCTCCTATCAACAGTGAGCAACTGAATGCTCAACTGAATATCAAACTATTGATTATAAGCATTTTCAGACACCTAGAGTTTATGAAAGTCAGAACTAGATAATCAATTGATTACATCCACCATTTTGAAAAACTACCAAAAATCCTCAAGTCAGAGGTCTCCCAAATAACCATAGGGTGGACATCAAATCCTTGCCAAGATACTTCCGATGGTATACCCACAGTGATTAAGTCCAGTGAGCATGTATGTTCCTATCTAGACATTAAACTGATATTTCATTGAAACACACCGGTAAAAAGTTGCATGTGTAGTTCAAAATATGCCCTAACTCATATAATAGAGTTACTAACTAAAAAAATGAAAAAACGATGTCAAACAAACAAATCGGGGGGAAACAAAAAACAAAAATAAAAACAAAAACAAAAACAAAAACAAAATATTCAACACGGTGAGGAACAGACCTTAAATTTCTTAAACCCCACCATAGGCAATAAAGATACTTTTCAATGAAAGGTGACGAAGCAACTTCGTTTGTAAAAGCATCTGAAAACATTCCAAACTTAAAATCGGTATCATCTTTCTTTGCATCACAACGAGCAATTGCACGTGTGGCATTTAGCCAACGATTTCGTTCAGGTTGATCTAGACTGTTACAATCCAGATAATTAAGGACACATGATGCAACTGCATTCTTTTCATTTTTGCACTCAAGTCTCCAGCAGGAGTGTTGCCGCCCTATGGACAATAGATACCACGACGCTCCTAGTACCTGACAACAATAAATGACAAAGATCAGTTGGTGATTTTCTGTGTGTTATTCACTGCCAAAAACAAGATTGTACTCTGGCAACTTTTAAAAAAAAAATGATAACATGACAGGCAAAAAGGGCGATCTGATGTTTACATGACTGGCTAGCATGTAAAGAAGGAGATTGTATGCAGCTCCTGCCCAAGCAGTCCTGGCAATGGCGCCTGTAGTTTTTATAATCCTCTGGTTCAAGGGAAAAATGAGAAACAATCTAGGAATATACTGAATGAGAACAATGAGAGCAAGAGTATTGTTAGCATGATCAGCTCTGGAATTCCTTGTTGCTGGAATTACAATCCAGATGAGAATCTGCAACACAAGAAAGTTACCGGAAATTGAACTTTCAACCATGAAGCATAATAATTTTGAAAATATGTAAAGCAAAAATTTTGACCAACTTTTGCCGGACAACTTAACCAATTCAAACAAATTCTGTGCTTAATTAAGCTTCTGATCTGCCACTCTTGTATGCAAGCTCGTAGTGTGTATTGACCCTGTTTTGTACATTCAACTCGTGAAATAATTGTAAGTGTAAATTTCACTTTACCCGTCGTGGTTTGGAAATAATTACGTGGTTTGTGAATTAAAGTGCGCCGTCAGACCCATTAATTGCTTAAGTGAAAAGATGAATACTTGAAGCGTGATTTAACTCTTACATTATTTAGAAATGAGCACATAAACCTTTTATATCCCATCACATGTTTCATACTTGCTGTTAACATGATAGATACCTGACCGTGCTATTTAGTCCACAAACCAGAGATTATGTAAACGGCACATGGATCAAACGACAAGGTTAAAGTCAAATTTGCCCTAATTACAATTAGGGTTCATCCTAGGCAACAATTGTTAATGCCAGTACTTGTCTTTCTTTTCAATATCATTCCTTAAAAACAAAATTGTAACTTTCCCCTTCTAAATTCATGTCATAAAAATTAGACGAAACGAAAAATTGCAAAAAACTCAAACAATTACCAACAGGAAGAGCGAAAATGAGAGAAATGGAAGGACTTGCCTGAGGTAAAGGAAGCGTAGCGGCGAGATCGATAAGGAAATCGGACTTCAAGTAACGCATGGCGATCTGATGAGCGTCCATGACGAGCTCACCCCTGCCAAAAACCCTAGAACTAGGGGCAACAAAGGCGGTGCGAAACTTGATGAGCATGTGGAGCAAGTAGAAGAGATCGGCGAGGGTACGGAAGAAGGTGATGGCGACGCCGAGAGCGGTGTCGGTGCTCATGCAGGCGGGGGCGCCGACGTAGGGGAGGTAGAAGTAGAGAGGATCGATGAAAAGAGCGATGAGAGATGAGATGAGGAAGATGTGGTTCCAGAGGGTGACGATGTCGCCGTTGGGGTCGAGGATTTGGTAATGCCATAGGATGTGGAACTGCTCCGAGATGGTGTGAGAAGAAGGTCGACTGAGGTGGCGGAGGTGAGAGGCTGGCCTGCTGAGTATTCTATTCATCTTCTTCCATGGCGGACTCCGATGGGGATCGGATTCCGAGAAGAGGAGGAGGAGTTATTTTAGTTAAAAAAAAAGAATTTTAATTTAATTTTTTTGTTTTTTTTTTTTAAATAAAAAAATTAAAGATTATTTGGAAAACAAAAATGGGGAGAATAGAATTGATGGTGGGAAGTTGGTTGGAACAGGGAGAAGGGGGTTACCGTTGGGTTGGTGGTGAATTGAATTGGATAACGGCTAAAGGGGTTTGCAATTTTGACAGTTGAGGTTTTCGCGGGAAACGGGAGAGAATGCGTGGATTTTTGTGTGTCAGAAGCTGGGCCTCCCACGAGACAAATGATGCGTGTCGTCTTGGACGGTTCGGATCAGTGGGCCTCACACGTCCAACTGTTGCAAAATCGCAAAGCCTATGTGGTATAATTTTATTTATATTTTTTTGACATTACTGTTTAGTTAAACAAAAAATAACTAAATATTTTTATATTATTTTTAAAAAAATCATTTATCTTTAAAATTTTCGTAATCTTTTTAACATATTCAAGATTTTTAAATAAATATTTTAATTTACTAAAAAATTATAAATAATATTTTGTTGGGACCGACATTTGAAAGGAGTAACATCGAGATCCAAAGAGCTCGATGCTGATGACAATGATGATGATAAAGAAGAAGAAGATAATAGTGATGAATTAGGGAAGAAACAAGACATAACAAAAATTTCAAATGACATATGATAAAGATTCAATTTTTTCTCGTACTAAGCCCAACACCAATTTACTCCGAATCATCATTTTTGGAGTTTGTGTGTTGATTTGGGTCATTCAAAATTGAAACCCATAAAGTACTTGATGATGATGATGATAGTGGTGATGGTGGGAGAGAAAGAATGGAAAAAAAAATGAAGGGATTGACATTGAGGGAGAAAGAAAGTGGGAGGTTTGGGGGAAGAGTTGGGAAAGGAAAGATTGAGGATGGTCGGATTTGATTTTAGGGGAGAGAGAGAGAGAAGGAAAGAACGAACACTTGGGTGGCCCTGGCTGATTTCAATCAAAGGTTTGACTCCAAAAAGGTAAATATTGGCTGTGTGTAGCCGTTTTTTTTTTTTTTTTCAATTATAAATTAAAATATCTATATATATCTCATTTTTTATGTTTTATCTCCAATTACATCAATCTTTGTCCGTTTCTATTATGGAGGTGTTTGGAAAGAAGATTGTGCTAAAATAACTCAAAAAAAAAAAAATAAAATAGGTTAAAATAATTAATAAGATAATATGTTACACTTAATTCATAATTATTTCATTTTTTTTTTACAATCATCAAATCAATTATAAAAAAAAAAATCAATTAACTTTCTAAATATAACTATTTTAACTAGACTAAGGGTTAATTTGACAAGATAGTTAAACATACTAATTTGTCATTTATAACTTTTTAGTGAATTAAGATACTTATTAAGACACAATATTATAGTCAATTTTATTTATTTTTTATTTTTTATTGTTACATATTTTTATTTTGTATACTTCTTTTACATACATAATCTAAATGTGTTTTGTAAATAGATCTAATATAATTTATAAGGCAGAGTTACATATGTATATATTAATTCATAAAAATGTTTTTAAAATTTAAAATTTATTTTTCTAAATGTACTTTGTAGCTAGATCTAATATAATTTATAGGACAGTGTTTCATATGTATATATTAATTTGTAAGAATGTTTTTAAAATTTTAAAACTGTTTTTCTGATTTATATTCACTCAATTTACATACATTTAAAACGTTTCATATTTATTACATTTATTTTTTATATTTTTTTACATTTTGTTTACTGTTTACGTATATTTTTTGGATCAACCATATATATCTAAAATACAACAAATTATTTTGCCAATCTTTAGAAAAAAAATTTAAAATAACTTTTATTTCTACTACACATCAATCAATCATTTTTTCTTCTTTCCTTCTTCTTTCTCAATCACTTTTCTCCTATACTCAGCTATTCAACTAAAAAAAAATATTAAATCATCTCAAATTCCAAAACTATTTTCAAAATATATAATAAAACAAATTTTTAAATTTTCTAAACTCCCTCCAGAAAATTATTTTTGAAATAATATATTAAAACGCAAACCAAATAAGGCCAAATTTAAAACTTATTTAGTTATGAATTTTGAAAAGAGTTTAAAATTTTAAAACTTACTTGGTTATGAGTTTTAAAAATGGTTTTTAAATAGCTGAGTTGAATATATGTTTTTGGATTTTGAAATTATAATTTGAAAAGTAAATCAAATGGAATTTACAACATATCTTCAAAATTTAAGATCAATAGCCGAGGTTATAAGTTTAAAAACCTGTCTTAATTTTTAATTTATATATGACACTTTAATTGAATTTTTATTAATTATTTATGAAAGGGTAATTAATAAATAAATTAAGCCGAGCTAAGGAAGAATCTTCTTTGGAAACTGGGCTGTGCATTGGGCCGAAATAATAGCTGGGGTAGCTCGGTCGTAAAACTAGTGAGCTATGGGCCGAGGTAAGTGGGCTTCATAACTTGGACCTTGTTTCTGTTAGACCGAATCAAAGGCAACCGAGGTATAGGTAGGGCGAGGACCGAGCTAGGCATTATGCATAGAAGCGCCGAGCTAAGTCCGCCGTTGGGTCTAGTTAACTCGGTCTTAAATAAAAAGCCCAGTTAAAGTATACCTAACTGAGGTACAGGCACTGAAGGGAAGATCCGAGCTAGGCGAAGCTCGGTCAAATCTACTGCTTAAGCATGGCAATGTTAGCTCAGTCGTTTTGTCATACTACCAAACTAAAACCATTTCACTTGGTTGAAGCAGTGATAAGGGTGTTAAGGGATAAGCATTATCTTTTACAAATGTGATTCCTAAGATGACTCTACATTAAGAAGTAAGAGTCCTACTAGGATTGTGCCAGGCAAAAACTATAAAAGCTCACAACAGAACCTATGTACAAGTATCACAACTTTAATTCTCGAATACGCAGAGCTTTTGTCTATTTGTCTATTTTGCTGACTTAGGCATCAGAGAGGTATCTGACACACACTCGTCGGCTAGCTCACGTTTGTGTTTTCAGGGAGTAAAATGACGACGTTTGGAGGAGCGCAAACTTGATCAACAGGATTATACAAGAACATTATTTTGTGCTCGTACAATTGGCGTCGTTTGTGGGAAGTCCACAAAGAACAAAACTCTTGATCAAGCTTTCTTCTCGAGTTGGAAGCAATGGCGCACAATGAAGACTTGCCGCAATCGGCTATTGATGGGCAAACCCCGGAGGGGGGTGAGAGGCGCGAAGGTTTGCCTTCTATCCCTCCCATGGCGGATTTAGAACCCCTGCGACGGAACTCCTGGAGGGACGCAAGGGAGAGACGGGGCACTAGCCCTCGTCGCTCTCAAAGTTCTGATAGACAGAGGCGGAGGATGGACCCTCAAGTTCTGGAGGATCGCGTAAAGGAGCAGGACGAGTTAATTAGGAAGATGGCAGCAGACATGGAGACAATGAAACGCTAGATAAAACAGAAAAGGGTGACAACAGGAGAGGGGCGCAAAGGCAACACGCCCCCTCGCCACTCGAAGGATCGTGATAGGCATACCACACCATCGCAAGCAGAAAGTAGGAGCCTTAGAACAGGCGACACTCAATCGAGGACTTCTAAGACTCGTTATTCCAGGTCTAAGAGAACGAGAACTGAGAGGTCGTGTACCGAAGGAAGCACCTATCGGCCCTCGCACATGCACCAGAAGACATCTAGGCACACAGAGTTGCCTAGATTATCTGACCTGCGAACAGTACTTGAAGAAAGGGCTCGGTAGAAGGAGGCCACTAGGGCTCGCGACCTACGCAGAGTTTCAGCACTACATCGATTGGCCCCTAGGACAGATGAGAGTGTCGAGGTAGGAATGTCAATGCCTCACCTTTCTTACGAACCAACGGATAAGGTATTAGCAAGGTTGCAGAGCTCGCCGTTCATTCCGGAAATAGAGAATGCACCACTACCTTCGGGCTTTCACCACTACCTTCGGGCTAAAGCAAAATATGGCTCAACAGCAACACTAGACAAAAAGACTGTAGCAAAAGTCAACACGGTAGAACAACCAAACAGGAATGGGCGAGGCAGGCGAGCCAACAGGGAGGACCCATAAAAAATGAGGTTAAGAGTTCGCACTTCTATCACCACCGTGTTCAATAAACCCATCTACCGAATTTTCAGCGAGATAAAGAATGAACCCTTCGTTTGGCGGCCAGCCAAGTTGGGAATAGCATAGAGGGGCTACGACTAGAGGTCCCGCTGCACCTTCCATGATGAGAAGGGGCACCTAACTGAAAATTGGACACCCCTGAAGCAACATCTGGAAGAATTAGTAGCTGCTGGTCACCTAGACCAGTATATTAAAGAGGGAACACAGCCAGGCCAGGACCTTAATGGGCCAAACGGGATGCCGGTCAACGCTCCATCTCAAGGTGTAATTAACGTTATACATGGGATATTCGAGCCTGAGCGGGTATGTGAGCTCAGAGGGATGATAAAAAAGGATGAACACTTAAGGGAGGTATTAAGTGCACAACCTGCCATCAAAACGGGGAGAACAGAGGCCATAAATGTCATATCTTTTTCAGACAAAGATTTAGCAAGGATATACTGCCCTCACAATGATGCACTGGTCGCCACTCTACGTGTCAAGAATTTTGACATCAAGCGGCTTTTGATTGATCAAGGAAGCTCATGTGAGATAATGTATTACGAAACCTTTAAATAACTGAAACTGGAGGACAAAGACCTGGCACCCGCAATATCTCTCCTAATCGGATTCAACTCAATGCCAGAATGGCCAATAGGCAAGATAATCCTCCCAGTCAAAGCTGGGACCATGACTAAACAAGTGGAATTCTGGGTATTGAAGGTCCCTTCCACTTACAACATAATCCTGGGAAGAACATGGCTACACACCATGCGATCGGTAGCGTTAACCTACCATCAAGCACTGTGGTTCCCCAACGAAGCCGGAGTAATTGAAGAGGTCTTGGGAGACCAAATCATGTCAAAATAGTGCTTCGTCACAGTAAATGGCAGCCGGGCTGCAAAAAGATATGTACAAATGGTAGAAGAGCTTGAGAGCAATGAACTATTTGCGAATGTTGGCAAGGCAGCAGAACAGAAGGTAGTGGAGAACTTGGTTGAGGTAAGGGTAGACGAAAAGAACCCAGAAATGTTCTTTTTGCTAGGCTCGTCTTTGTCCAACACTGAGAGAACCAAGTTAATGGAATTCTTAATCTCAAATATCGAAGTGTTCGCCTGGACGCCATATGACATGCTTGGTATAGACCCTACCTTCATCTGCCATCAACTTAATGTCCACCCAAATGCCAGACCAATCATACAGCGCACTCGCAGGTCAGTACTCCACCAGCGGAGATAGTTGCGGAGGAAGTGGGAACCTTGCTGGAGGTATGAGCCATCAGAGAAGTGCACTATCCCAGGTGGATATCCAATACTGTAGTTGTGCCAAAAAAGAATAGAAAATGGCGTATTTGCGTGGACTACAAAACAGTTAACAGGGCATGCTCAAAGGATAGCTTTCCTTTACCCAGGATAGACCAACTAGTAGACTTGACGGCAGGGCACAATCGACTTAGCTTCCTTGATGCGTATAGAGGTTACCATCAGATCACTATGTATGAGTCAGACCAGGAGGTCACATCTTTTACAACGCCCAGAGGATTGTATTGTTACAAGGTCATGCCCTTTGGCCTAAAAAATGCATGGGCCACATTCCAACGGATGGTCACCAAAATGTTTGAACCATTGTTAGGCAAAACAATGGAGGCTTACATAGATAACATGGTGGTCAAAAGCAAAGATGAGAAAGACCATCTCAAGGACCTAGACGAAATGTTCCAAATCCTAAAGAAGAACAAGTTGCGTCTAAATGTATCGAAGTGTGCGTTCGGCGTAGGATCAGGCAAATTCCTAGGCTTCCTGGTGACCAATCGAGGTATAGAAGCAGACCCCTCTCAGATCAAAGCAATCCAGGATCTAGAGAGGCCCAACATAGTAAAAGAGGTGTAGCATCTCAGTGGCCTAGCTGCTGTACTCAACTGGTTCATAAGTCGGTCATCAAACAGATGTCGACCATTCTTCCAAGGATTGAAGGCCAAATTTAAGTGGGATGAAGAATGCGATCGCGCCCTAGAGAGCCTGAAAGACTACATGACTTCTCCTCCATTGCTAGTAACCCCAGTGCCTGGAGAAGAACTCTTTTTGTACTTAGCAGTTTCACAGCAAACAGCCAGCGCAGTGTTGGTCAGAGTATAAGGAATCTAACACCTGCCTATCTTTTATGTTAGCAAGACCTTGCTGGGGGTAGAAACCAGGTACCTTTCATTGGAAAAGCTGGCCTTAGCTTTGATGATGGCCTTAAGAAAGTTAACATATTACTTTCACGCCATAATCGTTCTCACAGCTTTTTCCTTAAAAGCTTTGTTTGAGAGGGCAGACTTTTTTTGAACGAATCTTGAAATGGGCGGTGGAATTGGGACAGTTCAATAAAAGCCCAAGCTCTGGCAGACTTTGTGGCTGAGTTCACTCTAGGAAGCCATCACATCTGCCCAGTTGACTTAACTGATACAACCGAATATGGGATGGAAATTGCCGCAAGAATTGCGTAGCCCCCAAAACAAGATACCCAGCCACATCCCAAGGCATACCGGATTGAAGAAAGGGAGGAAGAGGCAGACCGTACTCTACCCGAAAAAGACTCATCAATAAGTAAAAACCTAGTACAGTCAGATAATGAAGAGCAAACTCCAACAGTAGGCATGGACTTAGAAGAAAATATTAGCAACACCTATGACCCCAAGACATCATTCGATCCCTCCACTTGTTGGAAGCTATTCGTTGGAGAGATGCGGAAGCTCTTCATGGATGGAGCATCCAATAGGCACGGTGTAGGACTCGGCATAGTCCTCATCTCACCAGATGGCCTAATAATGAAACAAGCAGTCAACCTTGGCTTTCCAGCATCAAACAATGAGGTAGAGTACGAAGCACTTCTAGCAGGCCTAAAATCAACACTCTTCATGAAGGCCACCGAGCTAATGGTTTACAGTGACTCCTAGTTGATAGTAAATCAGATTTCAAGCGATTACGAGGCAAAAGATGAGAGGATGGCTAAGTACCAACAGTTAGTCAGAAAGAAGATCATGAAGTTCGAAGTAGTACGAATAGAGCAAATCGGCCGAGACAAAAACAACAGGGCAGACGAACTGACAGGTTTTGCCTCCATGGCTGACACATCAATCCCACATCCATTACTGATCGACTTCTTACCCAAACCAAGTATTGAAGAACCCGAAGTAATAAAGGTATGTTGTGCCAAACTAGGCTCTTCATGGATGGATCCCATTATTGTATTCTTAAAAGATGGCATCTTACCTGAAGAGAAGAAAGTGGCCATCAAGATCAGAGCAAAGTCACAGCGATTTTGGCTCTCTCCGTCATTGGCGTTATATAAAAAATCCTTCACAGGACCTTACTTGAAATGTGTCCATCTTAGCAAGGTTAAGGCATTCTTGTTCGAGATACACAAAGGCGTATGCGGAAGCCACCAAGGGAGAAGATTATTGGCCTATAGAGCAATTTCACAAGGATATTGGTGGCCTTACATGTAAGCAGATTTAGAGAAGTATGTCAAGAAGTGTGAGAAATGTCAAAAGTTCGCACACCAAATACATTAACCAGCTAGAGAGCTTCTACCATTAACTAGTCCATGGCCCTTTGCGATGTGGGGCTTGGACATAGTAGGGCCACTTCCAACAGCACCCGGCAACAGAAAGTTCTTTCTCGCAGCAACGGATTACTTCATGAAGTGGGTAGAGGCTAAAGCACTCGCATCAATAAAGGAGAAAGATGTTAAGAAGTTCGTCTAGCAGAATATCATAACTTGATTCGGCATACCAAAGGCTCTGATGTCCGACAATGGCACTCAGTTCGACAGCAAGATCTTCAGAGGCTTCTGTGAGGAATACAAGATAGAATTCTATAACTCTACACCAGCATACCCTTAAGTAAATGGCCAGGCAGAAGAATCAAACAAAGTTATCTTGGATGGTTTGAAGAAAATGGTGGAAAGAGCAAAAGGCAAGTGGGCTGAGGAGCTTCCTCATGTTCTAGCTTATCACACCACACCTCGACGGTCAACTGGTGAAACACCTTTTTCTTTGGCCTATGGCATGGAGGCGGTAATCCCACTAGAAGTAGGCCTCTCCACTATTAGAAGTGAAATTTTTGACCCAGACTTAAATGGAGAAGCCATAACCTTGGAACTTGACCTAGCAGAAGAGAGAAGAGAAAGAGCACTGGTTTACATCGCCTCATACCAGCAAGAGTTATCCAGAAAATATAACAAGACGGTACATTCGAGACAATTCAAGATTGGAGATTGGGTGTTGCGCAAAGTAATGGAAAACACTCTGGTACCCGGAGATGACAAGTTACTAATTGGGAAGGACCATACAAAGTGGTTGGCTTAGCAGGAAAATGGGCATATCACTTGGAAAATGGAGACATCAAGGCTGTTCCCAGGCCGTGGAATACTGCCAATCTCAAGTTATTTTATTTTTAGCTTTTTCCTTAGACTAAGTGTAGTTTTTCCTTTTTTCAAATAATACAAGTAGTTTACTTTTTCAGTAAAAAGTCTTTTTATTATAAAAGTTATTCTCAGTCATTGTCAGCTAGGGGCAACAGAAGAGAGGTTGGCAGGAATAACCAACTTTGAGTACTCTTCAGCCGAGATAAGGATCTAGGCTGAAGAGAGGTTGGCTGGAATAACCAACTTTGAGTATTCTTCAGCCGAGATAAGGATCTAGGCTGAAGAGAGGTTGGCTGAAATAACCAACTTTGAGTATTCTTCAGCCAAGATAAGGATCTAGGCTGAAGAGAGGTTGGCAGGAATAACCAATTTTGAGTACTCTTCAGCCGAGATAAGGATCTAGGCTGAAGAGAGGTTGGCTAGAATAACCAACTTTGAGTACTCTTTAGCCGAGATAAGGATCTAGGCTGAAGAGAGGTTGGCAGGTATGACCAACCAGATTACAGGGTTAATATTGAGATAGGTATCTCGGCCAGAAGATGTTATACTTCATTCAAATCATAGTTGAAAAATAAATGTAAGTATGGAATAAATCGAGCAAAAAGAAGTAGATTTCATTCAAGATTCAAAACAAAGTTACAAGAACTAAGGTTTTAGCCCGGTTACAAATTCTTTCAAAAAGTTAAAAGAAGAAAATACATGATTAAGCAAATAGGTCATCCAGGTCAGCATGCAAATCAACCCGAGCTTCACCACTCGGTAGCCTGGTGTTGGTAGGTAGGTCGGTCATTGCCACATCTTCAACAGTAATGGGCACCGGTGGATCAACCCGAGCTGACTGAGCGGTCAGGAGACTGGGGCCACTAGTAGCAGCTGGGGCGTCTTCTAGTTTTGGGGATGCCTCATCTTCCTCCGCTACTTGGAGTAATTTCTCTTGAATGGCATTGGCGTAGTCCGCCATATAGCTCGAAATGAAGTGGGGATGAGGGTTCTGGAAGACCTCGGTTTCGTGGCCATAACCGAACTGTGACAAAGCCGTCTTCCATCTGCATTTGAAAAATATGTCCTTTGAAGCTTTACATTGCAAAATGTAGGGGGCTTATCCTTCCTTGAAGCCACGGTCTTCCGCATCCTCCGCACTCTTCTTTAGCTCGGCGATCTCGGCATCTTTCTTTTTTTCGAGCTTGGCTAGCTCGCGCTGATATTTGTCTTTCCGCTCGACCAAAGCCTTCTGCTTATCTACCTCAGCCAAGTTAACCAGCCCGGTGAGCCGGGCAACTTCATATTCAAGCTCGGCCATTTTTCGAGCGGATTCTTCTAGCTCGGCCGTCTTAGCATTGGCCTCTGCCACATCTTACGCAGCTTCAACATGCGCTTGTGGGCGACATGATTCTTCTACATGGCCTGCAAAAGGAGAGACAGTAGTTATGGTTAAAATCGCACAAACAGATATACAAATTAAAAAGATAGGAAGAGAAACTTACCAGCACCATCGACTTTGTTGTCAAGCGGATGGCCTTCAGCTCGGTCAGATGATCATGATGCTCCATGTCGGCTGGCAAGCATACGCTCTTAGTGAGGTTGAAGGCGAGCGAGTGGTCTTTTTCGGTGACCACTGAATCCGTGTTTGTTATGGCTCAGTTCTTATAGGTCACTTTTGGCGCCCACTCTGAAGGGCTAGCCTGGTCAGAACGCACTAGTTCTGGGCCCGGTCGTGTGGACGGTTGAAGCACGGTGTCGTCTTCATCAACAAGATGTGGCTCAGTCGGGGAAGTGCATGCACGCTTATTTAGCCGAGATGACGAGGCCTGGGATGTTGGAAGTGCTACCATGGCCTCATGTGTTTGGCCAGCTTGTGGTACCACGGTTTGGTCCCCGACAGCTAGTACAGTTGTTTTAGTGATGAGTGCTCTGACTGCTCTTTTCTTAGCCATCTCTTGCTCCTCTGTTAATGGGATGAGTCTAATTCGAGGAAACGTGGGATCTAGTTCAGGAGAAGGCTCAAGGAGAAAGTCTGATAGCCTGGTCTTCCTCCTTCTGCTAGATGTGTAGGTCGGTTTGAAGTTAAGTAGCTCGGCCCAACCTCGGTCGCAATATCGAAGTGCGACGCGGAGAGCGTCTAAGTTGGGGTGTTGGTATTGTGACTTTAGTTGGTTCAAGTCTTCGCATGGAGAAAGAAAACGGTTAGCACTGTGTAGAAGTTGTAAGCAACAAGAGCAAAAATCAGACAAGTTAAGCCGAGGTATTCATACCGGCTACTCTTTTATTCCAGTTAATTCCGTATCTCGGTATTGGGGCTTCATAGTCTTCAAAATTACCAGAAACCCAAAAAAAGTTGTCATCGTTCACGTCTTTGTCCAGTGTGTTTTTGATTATTTTCTTTCGGCGTCTTCTTATTCTTAAATAATATACTCAGTCGTCTTCATTTTGGCCAAGTGAGTATTGGTGAAATAGCTCGGCTAAACCGAGGTTGAGGCCAAGCCGACGATTTAGCTCGGCGATGCCATTTATTATTCTGTAAGAATTGGTGTTGAGTTGGGTTGGGCATATTCTAGTCTGCCTAAGGAATTCGCATAATAGTGGTTGAACAAAAAATCGAAGTCCAGCTTCAACAATGGATATCACGGTGAAAGGGACGAAGTCGTCTTTTCCCCAGGGTATTGTGTCTAGCTTGACCAAAGAAAGGTGAACATCGTCGGGGATATTGTAATCCTTGCGAAATTCGGCGATGGCCCCAGGGGAGTTTACTAGGAACCGGTATTTACCCATTTATAACTGAAATTGTGTATAAATAAGCTCGAGTACTAGCTTGGTGTTAAGATGAAGTTGAGTATCTCGGTTGAGCGTGCAAAGGAGTGCCTGGCCAACCTAGTCAGAGTCTGCAAAGTGGAGATGAAAAATTTTAAGCCCAGATCGTTGGACCGTGCTAAGTATAAAGGAAAAATAAATATAGCCCTAGTTTGGCTACGTGGGATACGACCCATTCTTAGTCCGGTTGGAGCAAAACTCTTTAACTCGGCTAAATAAAGAGGAAGGTTTTTAGACCGGTTGTAACATAAGGAATGGTGCAAAATCTTAGTTCGGTTAGTGGGTGGAGTTCTCCAGTCCGGTTGTGTACACACCTTAGAGCAAACAAGTTCCAAGTTCGGTCGTGGTATTACTTTGGATCGAAGGGATTTCATAAACAGATTGATCGTGATATCCAGCTAAAGTGTAAGTAAGTAGTCTGGGAATATGGTTTTTTGGAAATTTACGTTGAAACTACAGAAATATATATATACATTTCTATGCCATACATACTCACGAAAACAAAACAGAAAAAACAAAGAAATGAGTCACTTACAGTTTTTGAGCTAAAAGGATGAAGATCAAAGCGTTGGAGATGCCAGGCTAAGAGCAAGAGCTTTTCAGGCGCTGTGGACGCGAAAATGAAGATTTCGAAAGGGGAATAAGAGAAGATGAACAGTGGAGTGTTTGATTTGAAAATGTAGGGTTTTTGTACAAAGTAGAGATTTGGACAGGACTGTTTAAATTTTACGGAGTACGAAGACGGCTGTGACAGCTACACTTGGCCAATGGGAGCTAGCCATGTGTCCAAGGGAATAGAAAACGGTTCAGACATACAGAGCATTTGAAAAGACGTTTACAGACCGGCCTCATTAGTAGCTCGGTGGAGAGTGAGCTCGGTTGGGTTGAATGTCTCTAGCTCGGCTGGAGAAGAATAAATCCCAAATCATGAGATGCAGATGGGATTAAGGGGCAATTAAGAGGGTAATTAATAAATAAATTAAGCCGAGCTAAGGAAGAATCTTCTTTGGAAACTGGGCTACGCATTGGGCTGAAATAATAGCTGGGGTAGCTCGGTCGTAAAACTAGCGAGCTATGGGCCGAGGTGAGTGGGCTTCACAACTTGGACCTTGTTTCTGTTAGACCGAATCAGAGGCAACCGAGGTATAGGTGGGGCGAGGACCGAGCTAGGCGTTATGCATAGAAGCGCCGAGCTAAATCCGCCGTTGGGCCTAGTTAGCTCAGTCTTACATAAAAAGCCCAATTAAAGTATGCCTAACCGTGGTACAGGCACTGAAGGGAAGATCTGAGCTAGGCGAAGCTCGGTCAAATCTACCGCTTAAGCATGGCAATATTAGCTCGGTTGTTTTGTCATACTACCAAGCTAAAACCATTTCACTTGGTTGAAGCAGTGATAAGAGTGTTGAGGGATAAACATTATCTTTTACAAATGTGATTCCTAAGAGGACTCTACATTGAAAAGTAAGAGTCCTATTATGATTGTACAAGGCAAAAACTATAAAAACTCACAACAGAACCTATGCATAGGTATCACAACTTTGATTCTCGAATATGCAGAGCTTTTATCTATTTGCCTATTTTGTTGACTTATGCATCGGAGAGGTATCCGGCACACACCCGCCGGCTAGCTCACGTTTGCGTTTTCAGGGAGTAAAGCGACGACGTTTGGAGGAGCGCTGACTTGATCAACATGATTATACGAGAACATTATTTTGTACTCGTACAATTTATATGTTAATTTTTGAAAAATAACAGAACAGATATAAAAATTAAAAAAAAAATTTCCTTGGATCATAGTACATTACTGAATAAAACACAACCAGAAAAATTATTATGTGCCATTGGGGCATTATCATCAATCACCAAATCTCTGTCTCTGTTGTCTTCCATCACCCAATACCAAATTACAGACTCTATTTCTTCTAGCAATTACAATATTCCTAAGTGTCTGTTTGGAGAGTGGGTTTCGAGGTTTTTTTTTTTTACTAAATTAGTCATAAGAAATAAAATAAACTTTTTAACACAAATTATCACATCTAACTTATAATAATTACATTTTTTTCTCACAAAAAAAATTTAAAAAATTAAAAATCTTGCCTAAATTAAACTTTTTAATCTCAAGTTAATATAATTAAAAAAATTAAAAAATTAACCCATTTTCCGAACCATGTCTAAAACACCACTTGATTATGATCCATAAAAACTACAACAAATAATTTCTCCCCCAAGCACGAAATGGGACAGGGCAAAAGCGAGCCCGAAATGGGCACAGGGACGGCGTGAGATTTCATACACGTCATGCATGTTTTGTTTGTTTATACCCTCATTAACACACCAACTTCCTACTGCTGCTTTAATGTGCGCGTTTTGTTTGTTTTTATGAAAAATATTTGGGAGCACTAATTAGTGTTCTCACTAATTAAGTGATAGTGGGTCTTGTCATTAATGATTTGACGTTTTGGTCTTAGAATTATATATTTTTTTTAATAGATTAATGTTATTAGTGGTGATATTTTTAATGGGATGAATCATTATTATTGTTTATATATACCCTCATTAATACACCTTCTTACAGCTGCCTTAACGTGCGCTACTCCACCACCTATCTTCGGGCCTGACATCTGATCAAAAAGTTAAAACAACAATAATTTATAACTCCTCAAATTTCAACTCTCATCGCTTCCGTCACATGTTGACGGGTAGTGATTAAAGAAGAAAAAAAAAATAATCAATCAAAAAAGAAAGGAAATTAAAGGGAAATTAAAGGGGGTGAGAGGAAAGGAGGTCTAAATCTTTATTCAAGTTAAAAAGTTAAAAAGTTACTTAAAAAATTAAAAAATTATCATTATTCATCAAAAGTAAAAATCTCAATCTTAATTTTTTCCTATACACTAATTTATACAATTTTTAATACATATTTTTTCATAAAAAGTCAAAAAGTTAACTCAAACAACTATATTTTTTTCCTCAACTTTTTAGTCTAAAAAGTTAAAAAGTTCACTTATTTAAAATATACCAAACAACCCCTTAATGTGCGCTGCTCCACCACCTACCCGCACAGGCCGCAAACGAGTGGAGTGGAGTCGAATTTTAATATACTTAGATTTATTTATTAAGATTTTAATGAATTTGAACTTGAGTTTAAACTCAATAAAAATTTAATAAGTTAAACTTGAATCGAGTTGGTTTAGGCTTAATTCGAGTTTGAGTTTGTTTATGAGTTAAAAAATTTATAAATTTAAACTTGCGTATGAGACTAAATTTATAATTAAAACTTTGATTATACAATATATATAAACATTATAAAAAAAATTAATATTTTATCAAAATAATAATATCTACTACCACTATTATATAAATGTATTATTTATAGTTAACTATTATTTACATTTATATTTTTTAAATATATAAATAACATATTTATCTTATTTTTTATACATATTTTTATATTATTTAATATATAAATAATAAATATTAAACGAATCAGCTAACGATCCAAACTTTAAAATGTTTGGACTTGTTTATTAAAAATTTAACAAGCTCGAGAGCTCGAGCTCGAATGCAAAAAAAATTAACAATCCGAGTTTGAATGAGCTCTTATCAATCCGAGTTCAAACTTGTTCGCATATGACTCTGTTCATTTGCAGTCCTACCCACCTCCACCAGAAAAATATTAGGCATCATAAAAAATGTTTCAATAAAATGATTATAAAAGAATCTTTCCGCCAGTATGTAAATTTGTTGACACATAAACAATAGAAGAATAATATATAAGTTTACTTTTTAAATTTAATAATATGTAAGCGAGATGATTGATTGATAATTAGAGGAGATATGAAATAGAATTATCTTACATATTTTAATTAGTTTCCACATCATTAAATTTGAAAACTGAGTTTAATTTTTAAGTTTAAATAACAATGCTCTAAACAATATACACTATTTCATTGATTTATTTTATATATTTTTTATAGGACTGTCTCAGTTCAACTAATAAAGTCCTATTTTGGAAAGTAAATTAAAAGCCGACTTTTGATTTTTTTGACTTTTTTTTTCAAAATGTGTAAAAAAATAGAAAAGGTGATATGATTCAAAAAAATAAAAAAGTCAATAAACTGACTTTTAACGTTGTTCCCAAAATAGTGTATTCTAAGGCCTATTTTGACAACTAGAGAAAGAAAGAAAAAAAAAAAAAAAAAAGAAGTGAGTTTATTGGCTTATTTGAGACGCACCATATCTCTACTTTTTTGCACATTTAAAAAAAAAAATCAAAAAAAAAAAAATTAAAAATTACCTTTTTTCTCCCAATTTTCCAAAATAAGCATAAGAGATGTGATTGAGACTCCCTCTAATCACCACCCCCACCACCCCCATACACACGTGGTGGGTGGTGATTGGAGGAGAAGGAAAAAAAAAAAGAAAAAAAAAAACTGGCCAATCAAAAAGAGAGGGGGTCAAAGGGGGTGGGGGGAAAGGGGGTCCAGATCATTTTTCTAAGCATAAATCCTTTTGTCAACAAATTTTCTCAACCACCCTTTCCCTACCGATTTGGCAACTGCGTCCACTTTCCACACATCATCATTCCCATCATCATAGGGATGGCCATTTTTATCTAATCCATGGGGTCCGTTCATACCCGTCCGAAAAGGGCAAATTTTATCTAGCCCAACACTTATGTGGGGATGGAGGTGAATTATATTTTGATCACTCTCAACGGGGTGGGGGCGGGTATAATATATATGTATATATATATATATAATATAATTAGATATAAGAAATTAATATTAAAAATCTGTAGTTCTGTTTAAATATAAATAAATAATAATCTTAAAAGTCTTACTGTTTATATATATAGAAAACAAGAAAAATCATTTAATATGTTAAGGATTTAAATCAGATCTGAAGGAAGGAGATGGTTTCGATGTTTCTTCGATCTTTATGTATTCCGATAACATTGCGAAGAACGACATTACTTCAGTCTCGTTGTTATAGTGGCGGTTCTTTACTGTCCTCATTACCCCAACTAGAGAGAGAGTGAGAGAGTTGTTGTTAAAGAAAATGCGGAGAAGAGTTGTTAGTGGTGATGGAGCGGACGATGAAGCGATGAGCGGTGAGCTGCAGACAGAGGAGTTGAAGGTAAGGGCGAAGGTTAAGGTTTTGGCGGCAGCAATGAAAGGGGAATTGGGGATGGTGAGATCGATATGAACAGATTGTTAATAGAGAGAGAAAGAAAGGATGATGAGGTAAGAGAGAGAGAGAGAGAGTTTTGGGGAAATGGGATTCAACAATGGTGAAGAAATGAGAGGAGGAAGACTTGTGAATCATATTAAAGGTAGTTTGGTCATTTTACATAAAGTTGGCCTTATGGACATAATATTTGAGTACTTGAACTTTTTGGCAAACAAAATATAAATTTGGATTTATGGATCGAATACCCTTTTAACAACTAGGAAATAAGTGAGTTTATTGACTTATTGGCTTATTTGAGATGCATCGTCTCTCTATTTTTTTGCATATTTTTTTTTTAAAAAAAACCCAAAAAATTTAAAAATTAACTTTTTTTCCACTTCCTAAAATAAGCATAAATCCTTTTGTGAACAAATTTTCTCAACTACTCTTTCGCTTACCAATTTGGTAGTTGCAACCACCTCCTCACCTCTTTCCCACACATCACCACTCCCACCGTCATAGAGATGACCATTTTAATCTGATCTGCAAGGTCTGTTCATACCCGCCCGAATAGGGCAGATTTATCCTACTCTACACTTATGTGGGGCAGAGTGGATTATATTTTGATTATCCGTAACAGGGGCCAGTATTGCCTTCTCCAATCCAAACTTGACCCGATATAATTAATAATATATATGTATATATAATATAATTAGACAAAAGAAAAAATACTAAAACTCTGTGGTTTTGTTTAAATATAAATAAATAAAAATCCTAAAAGTCTCACTGTTTATATATATGGAAATAAGAAAAATTATTTGATGTGTTACGGATTTAAAGGATTCTCAATTTTTTTGGCTATTTGAAATGTAATTGGGTATTCATGGGGGCGGGGATGGAGTTGAAAAATTTCACCCGTAGCGAGGTTGGGATGGGGACGAGGGTGAGGGATGACAAACTTGGCCCAAACTCGCCTCGTGACCATCCTTACACCGTCACCTCTCTCACCCTCTTCTCCAAATCTTAATAGGAGTATATTTTTTAATAAAAACATTTCTTCTAAAAAAAAATCAAAATTATAAATTCAAAAAAATATTGAGAAATATCAATATATAATCTAAATTTATATTACAAATAAATTCCATAATACACTTATTTAATCTCCACCACACACTCAAATTCTAAGAACAAATCTCAGCTCAAATTCTAAATTCTAAATTTCAAAAGTATGTTAATAAAATTTTCAACATTTTTCAAATATAATTTTAATATAATAATTTCATACAATAATAATAATGCAAAAAAATTTCATTTTAAGTCCATTTGTTTATTACTGTTAGAAATCTTACACATGTTGCATGTGTGAAACAGTTATTAATTAAAATAGTTGGATAAGGTAATCCAACGCAATTAAACTTTCAGTTCCGATTCGTAACTCGAAATTCGGAGGTTCGAATTTGGCTCGACACCAAAACGACGTCGTTTTGGTGCCATTTTTTTTTCGCCATTTCCGAAGCTGAAGACGAAGAAAAAGAAGAGAAGAAGAAGAAGAAAAATGCAGAATACACAGAGAGAGAAGACATAATGTAATGCAATGCCGCAGAAGAAGATCTGGTCCACCTTCCTTCATTTATTCTTAAATTAACAATATTTATTGCATTACATTTCCTTCATATTTTAAGCAATTAATCTGACTAGGTTCATCAACAGAATTTTTTTTTCCTTCATCTTCAATCCAGATCAACATCAACAATAAAAAATAAAAAAAAAATCTGGCTGCTGGGTTCATCAACATCAACAAAAAAAAAAAAAAAAAATGGTTCTGCAGATCAACAAGAAGATCTGGTTTAACATTTTTTTTTCTTTTTTCTGCGTTTTTCTGTAGATTTTTCATCAACAAATTTTTTCTTTTTTCTCTTCATCATCTTCTGCAGATCCACAGATTTTTCATGATGAAAACAAATCCACAAATTTTGATCCACAGATCCAGATCACCATCATCAACATCTTCATCCACAAATTTTTTTTTTCCCTTCATTTTCAATCCAGATCAACATCAACAAAAATAAAAAATAAAAAATAAATAAAAAATAAAAAATCTGGCTACTGGGTTCATCAACATCAACAAAAAAAAATTTTGGTTCTGCAAATCGACAACAAGATCTGGATTGAAGATGAAGGAAAAGGAGAAAAAAAAAAATTCGAAAGATCAACGAAAATTGGAGGATGCCCGAAATGGTCCAAATCTATATAAATTTTGATATTTTTGGGAATGAATTGGAGATTTGCAGAGATTGGTGAGATCTAGGAGAGAAAAAGATCAACGAGGAAAGAGAGGACCTGGCTATGGCAGCGCAAAGACGACGAGATGGGTAGTTGGTTGTAGAAGTGTCCCCTCCTCTCTTCCTCTTCTCTTCTTCTCTTCCTCTTCTCTCTTCTCTCTCTCTCTCCCTTCATCTCTTCTCTTCCTCTGTTTGAACACAGAGAAAGAAAGAAAGAAAGAAAAGGAAAAAAAAAAAAGATAGCCCAAAACGACGTCGTTTTAGGCTGTCGAGCCATTCGGGCCACAGTAATTTCAAGCTACCACTCATTTTTCATTGGAAAAAGATTGGTAGCTCGAGAAATTACCTCGAAAAATGGCTCGAAAGAGAAGAGAGGGGAAGAGGAGGAGAGAGAGAGAAAGAGAGAGGAGTGGTCGTCGCAGCTCCCCGCCGTCGCCGCAGCTCCTTTCCAGTACTTCTTCTTCCTCCTCCGTCGCAGCCCCGCCTCTAGCCCCGCCTCCTCCTCCAGCCCGATTTTTATGGCCCCCTCCCCTCTACTTCTCCTTCTTCCTCCTCCTTCCCCCTCCTCCCGATCTGCAGACCCACCCTTCTTCTTCTTCCCCCTTCTTTTTCTTCTTCCTTTTGCAACAAAAACATAGGAAAAAAGAAAAAAAAAAAAAAGACACCAAAACGAACGACGTCGTTTTGGTGTCGAGCCAAATTCGAGCCACCGAATTTCGAGCTACGTAGCGAGGTCGTTTTTCATTTTTGTTTCCTTTCCTTTCCTTTCCTCTCTATCTCTATTCTTGGAAAGAAAAAGCATTCAAACACTCTCATCACTCTTACCTCTCATCTCTCTCTCTCATTGCGAAGGAGAACGCAAAGGACAGACGCTCTCATTGCGAAGGAGAACGCAAAGGACAGACGGACGAACGATTTGTTTATTCTCATCTCCTCTCTATCTCTATTCTTGAAAACAAAAAAGCATTCAAACACTGTCTTGTATGTTTTCTGTTGTCTAAGTAGATGTGCTTTGATGGTGAGCTTTCATAGGTTACTAATGATTGTGGATTGGGAATTTTATGAATGTTATCAATAACTTTTGATAGGTTATTTATTAATTTGGGATTAGTAACATTACTATGCCGATGGTCGGCCGATTAATTGGCGGGCCGAACAACTTTATTGGCCAGTCAGATAATTAATTTGGCCGGCCGGCCACTTTAGCTCAAATTTGTGAGTTGTACATATTCCTACTGAATGCATTTTTTACAAAGTCTGCATGTATAATCAAAGACAGTACATATAACCTCCTCATTAAACCCAAAACGAATATGCAGCAATTAACAAAATTGACCCATCATGCACAATTCAAATATTGCTACAGTGTTATGAACTCAACGCATCATATCGCAAGTGCTGTCATTTTTCACAATCACACCCACTAGCAGCAATAGCGGCAGCATCCTTGCGACACACACAGCAGCAACGACAATACCCTTGCGACACACACGACAACGGAAGCAGCTTGGTCGGCGGCACACAGGTCAACTCCTCTCTCTCTACTCTCTGTTACCCAGTCAATGCTCATCTCCTCTCACTATTTAGCTAGGTTAGTCGGTCTCCTCTCTCTCTACTCTCTGTTCTTTCCTTTTTTTTATTTGAAATGAAATGTGTGGGTGAACAGAGATGGGGCTGTACAAAGAAATGAGGTTGTACAAAGAAATCGGGCCATTCGAGCCTTATTGTATTCGAGCTATCAAGCGTGATTGAAAGTTTAAGAAAAGAAAAATGTTTGAGGGGCCACAATTTTTGTGGTTTAAATGACTTGAAATTATCAAAACGACGTCGTTTTGGCAATTTCGAAATTGTTTTGTATTCAAAACGATATCGTTTTGACAATTTCGAGCCATTTGAATTACAAAAATTGTGACCCTCAACCATTGCTGAACAAAAATAGAGGAGAGAGAAAATTTCCAAACCACTCAAGCTCAGCTTATTCGAGTTACGGAACATTTTTCTTAAACTTTAAGGATTGTTTGGAAAGTACTAATATAACACATTTTTTTTGTCTTTTTATTTTTTTTTTGTCACATCATCTCTTTATTTTTTTTATATAATTTTTTTTGTATATAAAAAATCTTAAAAATATATTTACTTAACACTTCCTAAGCAACCACTTAATCTATACCAACTCACTGGATAAGTTTGTAATAGAATAAATTATTCAAAATTATAAAAATATTACAACCACATAATTCTTGCTTGCACATTTTTTTATATAATATATTTAAATTTTATCATAATTTTTCCACCATCCATTGCTCAATTAACACTAGCCATCTGCACGGACAAAATAGGACAGACATAGCATCATTAGCTCATGCACGTCGAGCTATAACCTGCTTGTTTTTACCTCATCAATGAGCTCATGTAATGTCCGCCACGACGACCCACCTTCCTCCACCGCCTTGACGGCGGCGCCACCCACCTCCTTCACCTTCTTCCTCACCTCCTTCCCCATCTCCCCCACCATCAACTCTTCCACCGTCTTCTTCAAACCTTCCCACTTCACAAACCCTCTGACCGACCCATTCCATGTCTCCACCCTCAACCCCACCTTCATCTCCTCCACCACCATCCTCGCATTCAGGTGCTGGTCCGCCATCATCGGCCACCCCAGTATTGGAACCTTTGCGCATATACTCTCCAACACTGAGTTCCAACCACAGTGACTCAGAAACCCTTGAACGCTCTCGTGCTCGAGTATCTCTCTCTGGTTCACCCACTCTCTCACCACCATTCCTCTCTCTTTCACTCTCTCTTCAAACCCATCACCAACACCAAGTTCGGATTCATTCCTCCTCACAACCCACAAGAAATTCACTTCCGATTTTTCCAACCCAATTTTGATCTCACTGAACTGTTCTGGTGATATCTCGGCTTGAGACCCAAATGCAATGTAGAGAACAGAGCATCCCTGAGCCCGCTTTTGGTCCAGCCACCGCACCCACGGTGGTTTCCGGTGGGGTTCGAGTTCGACCCGTGGTGGCTCAGCCAAGCAGAGAGGTCCAACGCACCAGGCTTTGGGCGCACAATTTCGATTCCAGTGGTCTAAGTACAGAGGCTCTAGATTATAAAAACTGTTCACGATAAGCCCGTAGCTTCTCGATGTGGCTAAAAATTGCTCCATAAGGAAATCAGATTCAGGGGTTTCTTGCTGATTTCGATCACTCATCACTGGTTCGAAGTCGTTTTTCGTGAGCTTTATCCATGGAAAATTGGTCACCGAAAAGGGTTCATCGTCCGACTCTGTTTCCAAAAGAAGCCGATTCGCAATGACGTCGTGACACAAGGACATTGCGTGGTTGCTCATGCCGTAGAATACAAGCCGAGGGATTCGGAATTTGGAAGCCGATTGGAGGGTCCAGGGAAGGAACCCATCGGAGACGATGAAAGTGACTTTGGGGAGAGCTTGTAAGGCTTTTTCGAAGTGGGGTTTGATTAGATTTGTGGCGGCGGTGAAAGTGGAGAAGAGGGAAATTGAAGGGAGTTTGTCGGTGCTTTCGACGCCGGAGGGGAGACCGGGGATGTTATCGGGGAAAGGGAGGGCGATGATGGAAGCGGCGGTGTCGGAGAGAGAGGCGGCGATGAAGGGGCGGTTGGCGGGGGTGGTGAAGATGGTGACGGAGGAGCCGTGGCGGAGGAGGAGGAGGCGGGAGAGGCTGAGGATTGGGATGGTGTGGCCTTTTGACATGAATGGAAACAGAACGACATGAATTGGATCAATAGCCATCTGTGTGTCTTGTCTGTCTATGCAAAAATGAAACACGTCCAATGGTATTTATAGATGGAGAAACTAGGAATGGCAACGGAGTGGGGCGGGACCGGGGATCGCCTTTTCCGTTTTCAATCCTCGATGGTAGAAATTTTTTCAGCCCCGATCCCGATCCCCGACGGGAAAGCTATCACTGGCCTCGCCCCCGCCCCCGCCCCCGCCCCCTAACGGGGATCGAGTTTCTCCGACCCCAGAAATTCCCCGACTATAAAAAAAAAAAAAATCAGTCCCAAATCTGGTTCAAATTTCAGTCCCAAAAATTTCAATCCCAAAAAAATTTCAACCACAGATTCATATTCAACAACAACAAACAAGATCAGATCATCATCATCAACAGATTTAAATTAAAAAAAATATAATCTGAAAACCTAACAGATCTAAATTAAAAAAAATAATCAGCTGATTTAAATTAAAAAAAAATCTAATAGATCTAACAGATTCATCATCATAATCTGAAAATCTCAAGATCTGAGTACAGGGAGAGGCTGCGGCGAGGTCGACTGTGAGAGGTTGTGGCGAGAATGAGCCATAGGTGAGTTGCAGCCGCGATGCCGATGCTAAAGTGAGGATGAGCCGTCGCCGTCGCCGTCGCCGTCGTATGTGTGAGAGAGAGTGGGACGATTGGCGGTGGAGGAGCACAGCAGCGGTGAGGGAGGAGTGTCGGTGAGAGTAAGAGTTGAGAGTGAGATCGACGGTGGCTGTGCTGTGAGAGACAGAGAAGAACGAGAGGCTACTGCTGTAAAAGGGAGAGAGTTGAGAGAGAGAAAGAAAGAAGGACGAGAGTAAGAGTGAGAGTGAGAGTGAGAGTGAGAGTGAGAGAGTGACGCACGGTTTAGGGTTTGGTTTATTATATATATATATATAAGGGGTATAAAAGTAATTTAATTTCGGAGAAATTCGGGGACGGAGCCGGGTCGGGGCTTGAACACTGATCACCGTCCCCGGCCCAAAACAGATCGGGGATTGATTTTCAAATACCGTCCCCTCCCCGTCGGAGGTATTTTTCAAGAAAAAACCGCTTAAATCGGGGTCGGAATCGGAGATCCTCGTCGGGTCGATTTCAAATTGTCATCCCTAGGAGAAACACTATTCACAACAGAAAAACTATGGAGTCCCTCCCGTCCAAGAGAGATTTGTATGCAGACAGATATATCGGTGGTGTCTTCTATTATTGTTATTAGTGGAAGCTAATTGAATAGGGGATATATTGTTAGGTATTTTGGAATAATAGGGGTGTATATTATCATGTGCTATCTTATTGGTATATAAAATCTTTTCCATCTGAAAGAGATTTGTACCGGATGGGTTGTTTGGGTCTGTGAGGCTTTTTATAGGTTTCGTTTTGATAATTTAAACTGTTTATCTTGTTGGACATTTTATGTATTTTATTTATAAAAAAATAATAATATTAAGTCAATTCAATAATTGTAATTTATTCAATTTATCGTATTTTTTTATTAAAAAATAGATCATAATTATTTTTTTAAAAAATAAACCATTCATTTTTTTATGACAAAAATAATAAATTGAACAAGTTGTCGTTATTAGATCAATCTAATTTTTTTTTGTTGATGAAATATATGAATTACCCGACAAATGAACTATTTGGATCATCAAAACAAAATCCGTAGTGGTTCTCACTAGCCCAAACAACCCTAGACTAAAGGGAATCCTTCTCCAAAAATTATGAACTTTTTTTGTTTGTATCTCAAGATATTAAATATGACCATTTTCTAGATATAATGATGGGTTAATAATTAAAAAAAAATGAGAGAAAATTTTATCTTAGATACTTTAATTAATTGATATATTATTAAATTTAAAAAGTAAGTCTAAATTTTTAATTTGAATAAAAACGTCGTTCACATAATTTATATATATATATGTGTAGGTCATATCTTTATGTAAGAGTTTATGTACATTTTTTGTATAAAAAATGAAATATAAGTCTATTTTTTAGATTTATTTTTTAAATTCAGTGATGTATAAAATACTTAGTTAATAATTAAAAAATATTTAATTATCAATTAATCATTTTCTTAACCTATCACTGAGTCTAACTTTTGGAGCTGAGTTTTCTGAATTAAGTTTTTTGAAAATTGAGTTTTTTGGTTTTCGTATTTTTTTATTTTTATATTTTTTTTTGTTTTTAGTGAATATTTTTTAAATTTTAAATATTTTTTTTACTTTTTTAGATGCACCTTACTTAGATGTATCTAAAAAATAAAAAAATTGTGAAAAAATATTTTAAAAAATTAATAAATACATAAAAACACAAAATATGTACTAAATTGTTGTATTTTTTTTTATATTTTTTGGTATTTAGTGAATTTTTAAAATATTTTTTTTACTTTTTAGGTGTATTTATGTTAGATGTGTCTAAAAAGCAAAAAAATTGTTTAAAATATTTTAAAAATTCAATAAAAACAAAAAAATACAAAAAATAAAAAAATAGAATTTTCTGAAAAATATTTTTTGAAAAATAAAAACAAGCAAGGTGAATATTCTTTGCGTGTAAATTTTCATGTAACATTGTTCTTATTTATGACATTTGTAAGTGAGAGTCGTACGTGTAATGATAAATAATATATATATACATATATATAAACTTATTTTTTTAATTTAATTTTTAAGTGAAATGATTAGTTAATAGTTAAAGAATGATAAGGCTTTTCTTCAGTCCACTAGATGGTGTTGTTTAGGAATGGCAACGGGGCGGGGCAGGGCCGGGGATCACCCTCCCCGTCCCCGATCCCCGAAACTACAAACTTCTCCGTCCCTGGCCCCGATCCCCGACGGGGAACCCCTCAACCCCCAGCCGCGCCCCCAATGGGGATCGGGTTTCCCCGACCCCGGAAAATCCCCGTAACATCATCAATCATCAACATCATTTTCTCAGATCTGTTTAGCTCTCTCTCAATAACAAATCATCATCAACAACATCATCGATCATCAAACAACATCATTTTCATCAACAAAAATATCATCAACGGCAACATCATAAAAAATATATATATATAAATAGAGACAGATCTGGCGGTGGCGTGGCGGGATCTTCTCAGATCTGCTGTGGCAGAGGGAGGAGGAGTCGACGATGGAGTGAGGAGGAGGAGGAGGAGGAGGAGGCGAAAGGCGACGACAGAGGAGGAGGAGCCGACGGAGGACGAGGCCTGGCAGAAGAGGAGTCGACGGAGGACGAGGCTGTGAGAGGTGACGGAGGACGAGGCGACAGTGGCCTGGAGGAGGAGGAGGCGGTAGTGGCCTAAGGAGTCGACTGCGTCTGTGTGGAGATAAGAGAGAGTGAGAGGAGAGAAGAGAAGAGAAGAGAGAGAGTGTAAGAGAGTGGAGCTATTCAACATATATATATATATATATAATATAATATAATATTCAAAAGAGAGGAGCTGTTCAACCAAACCAAACCCTAAACATATATATATATATATATATAATATAAATCGGGGATAATCGGGGCGGGGGGCCTGGGATGAAATATGTATCACCGTCCCCGGCCCGAATGTCACCGGGGATTTATTTTTTAATACCATCCCCGGTCCGTAGGGAGTATTTTTCGGGGAAAAACTACTCTTATCGAGGACGGGGGGTCGGGTCCCTGTCGGGCCGGGTTTGAATTACCATCCCTAGTGTTGTTGGCCAGTGAGGCCCACCACGAGTCCTATTTTAATAATTTAAATCATTCAATGTGTTGTAAAAATTCATATTGATCGGATATCGATAACTTCTCAATCACATCATGTTTTTATCAATGGTAAATATGATTTTAAAAAATAAATTGTTGAAAAAAAAGTGTTATGATTAAGTGTCTATCAATATTCGATCAACGTGATTTTATACAAAAATAAAGCACTCAACAAGTTGTACACATTAAATGGTTTAGATCATTGAAATGAAACTCGTGGTGAGCCTCATAGGCCCAACAGTGTCGTTTAGTTCAATCCACAAAGTGTACTAAAGAGAATCTGTACCCATTAAAGAATATATATAAGAGAAAGAAATAACACATGATAGTAATTGGTTAATTGATCATTAAATTAAAAAAATAAGTCCAATTTTTAAGTTTTAACATTGTCAATTTCACAACGTCTAGTATGAAAATAGTATAATTAAAAAAAAATGCCAACGATATTAACACATTTACTAAGACCATCTCAACCGGTTTATCAATTATTTTATTAAATTTAAATTTGATAAAAAAAAAAAAACATTTTTTCTACTTCAATAGTTTCATTAGATGAGTATCAAATTAAGGATATCAAAAATCTTTCACCAAATCAAGGATGTTTGGGATTTTCATCAAATCAATGTTCAAATATGTTGGATTTTCATCATCAGATGTCGCACCAAATGACCACTTTTTTGCAACAATTTGTGAAAAAAATACACTGGCCAATCGACCGGTTGGACATCTACCTGGTCGTCCGCCCGATCAACTGGTATTTTGATGAAAGCTCAAATTTTTCAATTAGAATACTTGATATCAAATGGAATTCTTACTCAATAGTGGAAAAAAAAGATAACCATTAAAGAAGCTCTAATAATCATGCTTTCAAATTGATATGAATCTCATACCCAATGATAATTACTCTTTTCATCTCAAAATAATAGTTTCTTTGGAAAAATTAATTTTTTTAATAGTATAATTATTACATTTTAAAAATAATAATTTTTTAAAATTACTTTCTGATAATATATTTTTTTAAGAATATCAATTGTTATAATTGTACTTTTGTGTTATTAATAAATTTAAAAGAAAGATAAAATAATAAATTCATATTATTTTATTTTTTAATTTTTAAAAAAAGATTAATATTTTAAAATAATAAAAAATAAAATAAAAGGCTAATATTTTAAGAAATAAGAGAATAACGTTATCAAAATATATGAATGTGTAATGTTAATATCCTAACATTGTTGTAAAAAGATTGTAGTTCCGTCTCGTCGAAAATTTCAGACAACTCCAGTGCTACTAGGAAAATTTAGCCATTTTTGAGTAGGCACTGGTACGTTTGGAGTTCGGATCTTCGGCCGCACATTCCTGCGGCCCTCCCAGCTGCACTACAAAACGACGTCATTTTGTATATTAATTTTTTTTTTCTTCCTTTGTTTCTTATGCAGTTTTTCCCTTTCCTTTTTTGAACCCTAGACACAGAGGCGATGAATCTGGACGAAGGAGGAAAATAGGCGACGATTTGGACGAGAGTTTGAGCCAACGAACGGAGAGGCGACGGAGGCGAGGCAAGGCGAAGTGAGGCGAGGCGACGGTGAGGCGACTGGAGCGGCGAGAGACGAACAGACAGAGTCGACGAGAGACGAAGAGAGGGTGACAAGGTTCGTTTCTCTCCCTTTGGTATGCTTGTCTGATACTCTTTGCAATAGATTTTTCCATTCTTTTTTTTAAGTTAATGTTGTGATAATAAATTAGAATCATTTATAATTTTTAAAAGAATGTTTCTGAATTTGCGTACAAGAATGATTAAAAGAAATTTGTCAAATTAGAAAGAAATTTATCTAATTTGCGTGAATCATTCTTGTACACAAATGATTCTAATTTGCAAATTATAAATGATTCTAATTCTAATTTGCAATATGATTAAAAGAATGATTCATTCTTATAATTTTTGTGATTAAAAAGAATGATTAAAAAATCTATTATAATTTTTCCATCTCTGATGTAAATTTGTGTGAAGACCAGCCACAAGAATGATTCTGAATGTACAAAAATGATTCTGAATTTGTGATAAGTGTAAAATTTGAATTTGTGATTCTGAATGTACAAAAATGATTCTAAATTTGTGTGAATAGAATGCCCATATGCCCTTTGAGAATAAATCTGGGTGTAAAATCTTTGTGATGAGTTAATTGGCTTCAAATAAGTGTAATGCTGGATTCCCTTTGTGATGAGTTTAATTACCTTTGAGAATAGAATGCCCATATGTTTGTCATGAGTTAGAATGCCCTACTGAGTGAAAATCTTTGTCATGAGTTAGAATCCCTTTGTGATGAGTTAATCACAAAGAATGAAAATCTTTGTGATGAATTACTTGAGAACAGAATTTGTAAACAGATGTAAACAGGTGAAGTGAACTTGCATGCTTGTCTGATGTATGAAAATACAATTTGAGTATGCTTGTCTGATGTTGATGAAAACTGATGGGTAGTAACTTCAAGTGTGTTGGATTTGAAAACTGATGAAAACTGATGGGTAGTGAACTTGTATGCTTGTCTGATGTATGAACTTGTTACCTACATCTCTTAACTTCAAGTGTGGTTAGATCTGTGTTGCATTTGAAATTGACTTTTGTGTTTACTTGTAATTAGGATTGACATGTCAACGAGCTCAAACAATGATGCTAGATTTTTTCAAAATAAAAGATGCAAATGTGGGAAAAAAGCAGAAGTGTACATATCAGAATCAGAGAAAAATACAGGGAAGTTGTGTTTCAAGTGTGCAAATAAGGATTGTGACTACTTTGTGTGGGGAGTGGCTCCTACTGAGAATGGATCAAATATCCAAAAGAGCAGGTATGATTATGATTTTGCGAGAAACAATGAAGTTGTGAATATCTTGGAACGACTTGAGGCAAACCAACGAGAACGACTTGAAACTATCAAATTCATGATGTTGACAACCATAGTGATGGTTGGTTTTACCATGCTAGTGGTGCTGCTGAAGTGAACTTGTATTTCTACTGAGTGTAAACCACTACTTGTAGAACTTGTATTTAGTTTTAAAACTTTTATATGTGCATGTAAAATCCAAACAATGTTTTATTAATGAAGTGACTATGCTATGTCAATTGTGTTGATTAATGAAATTGAGTGTCATGTATATGATGCATGAAGATTGATGTTATGAAAAGAAAGTGAATATGATGCGAGTACAAAGTGAATATGATGTTGCATGATGGATGATCAATCCTTTACATAGGGCACTGTACTACAATTCTTCCATGGGTTTTAGCATGTTAAATCATAAAAGAGGCATCTCAAAGTAATCCTCAAAGAGGCTTCTCAAAGCAAGCTTCCCAAATATTAAAAAGAATATGATCACTCCAACATCTTGCATCACCTCACCATGAGTCAACAAAATCAACATCCTGCATCACCTCACCATGCCTAGCCACTTGAATTGAACCTGTGCCTCAAGGAATTTAACCTGTCCAACTTCCTTAATCACCAACCACTAGAAAATATTGACTAAAGCAAACGTTAATGTCATTTGCACAATAAAGGCATTCTAGATCAAAATAATAAGAACTTTATATATGCATACACACAATTCCATGAAAAAGAACATTGTTCCCAAACATTAAAAATACATAAAAAAGATGTCCATTAAAAATATCCAATTCCCACCAAACATTAAAAAAACATAAAAAAGATGTCCATCCAAAATATCCAATTCCACCAAACATTAAAAATACATAAAAAAAATGTCCATAAAAAATATCTAAATCCCATCAAACATTAAAAAAACATAAAAAATATGTCCATCAAAAATATCCATCAAAAATATCCAAATCCCACCAAACATAAAAAAATACACCCAAATCCACAAATATAATAACATCATCGTTCGGTGCAAGCCTTCCAGGGATGTCCATCCACATGACTGTCAGCAGGACTATGTGAGGTTTGTGACAGTTGGACTGCACTAATACCTCGAAGCAACTCTTGAAACGATGTCGGAGTGGATACACTAAAGGCATTGAATGAGGCGGCATTGACTGAGGCGTGTTATTTCCCTGCAATAGTGATACATGTATTAAAATATTTATAGAATCTATACTACAATTTCAATGTAAAGTATGTAAGCAATTACAACTCACATCATATGTAGGATATATGACATGATGAACACTTGTACGATCCATGGCAAATGAAGGTCGAGATTGGGATTGGGATTGGGATTGAGATTGAGATTGAGATTGAGAAATATAGATTGCACGACCATGACCCTAAAGTAAACCAACATAAAGAAAATAAGAAGTGAAATGAAAAAAAAGTAATAATGTATTTTCATTTTAAAAAATAGACAATATGAAATATTACCTCAACATAATTACTACGACCCATGGCAAAAGGAGGTCGAGATTGACCTTGTGGAGTGTAAACACCCTAAAGTAAACCAACATAAAGCAAAGAATAAGACAATGTGAAGAAAAAAAAGTTAATAATGCATTTTCATTTTAAAAAACAAATAATATGAAATATTACCTCAACATAATTACTACCCATGGCAAAAGGAGGTCGAGATTGACCTTGTGGAGTGTAAACACCCTAAAGTAAACCAACATAAAGCAAAGAATAAGAAGGTTAGATTGTTGGTTCCGTATGAGGTTCAATTTCCTTAAGGTCTATGCATGTCAAAGTAGCATCAAAGGTCACTACATCACCAAATTGAGCATAGTCCATTATCATTTGTGCATTGGCCCAAAATATGTTACTTATTTGCTCTTCACAATCTAATTGGACTGCATAATAAAATGATGGATTTTTCAAAGTTTTCTTGCAAAAGTATTGCAACACACTACCCGCTTCTCCATATTCCAAATCTTTTTGTCTCTTCGATCTCAAGTAATTTTTTTGGTCCAATTTGGTGAAGCCAAGTGATGCTCTTCCACCAGATTCCCTACCAAATAGCTCATAAGCAGACCTAAGAGGAATTCCAGATTCTGAAGCCAATTCTGCTTTAATTGCTTGGGTGGTAGATATTTTTCTTTGGGATGGCAACATATGAATGCACTCTTGAGGCACAAGATCATGATTATGATGTTCAACAAAATCAATGGCAACATATTTTCCTAAATTTCTATCTAACTTGATACTAAATCGAGCACCACAACCACACCTCACCTCTCGTCTCGGAAATTTTACTAGTGGATCTCGCTTGTCAATACCCCGAGTTCCCTCTTTGTAACATACAAAAGTTCGTGAAGTTATTTCCTTAGTATGTTTGTTCTTGTGTACATATAGCTTCCTAATACTAAAGCCCATCTTTCCGCCATAGGTATTGTAAAAATCATATGCAGCTTGTTCAGAGTCAAATGGCATGCCCAATTTCGGCTTCCAACCACAATTAGCCAACTCATCAACAACATTAATTTCTTCGATTACCTGCAATTCGATTTATAGGTTCAATGAATCAATTTATATTACTTCGATCTATGACTTGGATTTTTTTGGACAGGTATGCCAGTGTTTAATTTTCTATCTCTAACTTTGTAATTTAATAAAGTACCCCGTGCATCCAATTATCTAAATTATCAACATTTACCAATATCTTATGCACAGGTATGCCAATGTCTGTATTTAGATTTTTTTTTTTTTAATGATCATAAGTTCAAATCAAAGTTAAAAAATTACAAGTTTCTGCATCCTTTCAAATGAATGGACAACTTGAATCTAAAGGAAGACAATAAAATATTTTGAGCATAATGCACTAGGGAATTGACTGCTTAGATGTGCTGCCCAACTTATTTTTTTTTTCAGTAGTTACAATACCTACCTATCATTCATCATATAGGCACTAATAAATTTGATGTGCTAGGTATACTTACAGCTCATCTACTCATGTCACTTGTACTAGTTTTCAAGATGAAGATGGGGAAAAATAAAAGATAATAACAAAAGAATAAGGCTTAGCAATTATACTTTTTTATCTTATTCAGCATTGACTTAATTTCTTTATACAAGCAGATCAGCAATTTGAGGCATTAGGCTATCAGCAGATTTAGGTAGGTGATACACAATTTTTTTATAAAAGAATTAGCAAGACCATATTTTTGAAACCATTTTCAAAGAAGATTTGGTACCCAAGGCTACGAACAATGGAATACCAATTGCATCTAGATGTGAATGAATAAACAGAGAAATAACAAGATATGTTTCTTCATGCCTATATTTTTAGATATGAAATTCTGTTTTCAGACTCCATGCAACTTCCACTAGTAAACAGAGGAATGCAAACACAGATTACAACATAGATCACAAACACAAAGACTGCAATATGACACAGAGACTGAAATAGATAAAAATTATATCTAAATCCTTAGCAAACTCATCTAAATTATAGATAAAAATTATATCTAAATCCTTAGCAAACTCATCTAAATTATAGATAAAAATTATATCTAAATTATATCTAAAAATTAGTAATTTCTGAATTAACAAACTCATCTAGATCACAATTATATCTAAATCCTTAATTATAGCACTGACATATATAAAAATTAATTTCTGAAATAGAGACTATCGCAGATTAATTTCAACCATATAAGCATAGCCGTTGAGCATATGACACAGAGACTGAAATAGATATATACATAGCACTGTTTCAGGATTAATTTGAACTATAAAAATTAATTTCTGTGTCATATATACACTGTTTCAGCATACGACACTGTACGGGGAGCAAATATTCCGGCAAGCCCGTACTCCTTTCTTCCGAGCTCCGTCGATGTCCGATCACCTGCGAGCAAGTAACGGTGAGCTACCCGGCGGTATGTGGCCGGAAAAACCCTCCGACGATCAAGTTAGCACACACCTTAGGATGGATAGAGAGAAGGGAGAGAGTGTTTGAGTGTAAGAATTCCTTACAGAGATGTTCGTGTGTCGCGTATGGGGGGCGCAGACGTGCTTATATACCCTCTGTGGCCCATATCTACTCCCAGTCGTCTCCTGACACGTGGCTCCGCTTATCCCATCTATCAGCATAGTGTAGACGTCCCCGAACGCCCCGGGAGGGTTAAGTCCCGTTCTGTTCATTTGGGGTCACTACAGCTCGGACTCTTAAAATGTCACGGTTCCTAATCTGAACCAAAGAGTCCAAATCTGACAAATCGTTTTGAGAAACTGATTTTTTTAAAAAAGTAGTGCCAAATATGGACTGCTTTGCCAGATACAGAGTCGCCACCTAAATATTTTATTTTGGGAAATTTAGGAAACCCTGACTCGGTGCCAAAAGGCCACGTGTCCGTCATCACCAAAGTTGCCTCGGCTCGGGAACTTGGGTACGATTGGGGAAGGTCACTTCGTGAGCACCCCCGCTCGCCCGGTCATAGACCGGCCTCTACTAACCATGATATCAATTTTTGAAAACATTGTGAGTTCTTATTCCGGTTATTAGCCTAGATTACTATGTGATGCTCACAGCATACAAGTATAGACTGGATCGCCTGAATTGGAACAAAACATTTCATGCTTGTTTTTGAAAATGGTTTGCTACCCGCAGGTAGGCTTGAAACATTTGATGATTTATTCCAATTCAGATAACTCAACCTTCACCCACAGGCATTCAGGCAGTTATATCATATAAGCACATAGCCTCATGGTAAGCATGCTATTCATGGCAGCCACTCACACGCGTGCAAGGATGCTAAAGCATAAAAACTTACTGAGTACTCCAAGCCAAAGTAGAAACTTCATTAGAAATCATGCATGATCCTAACTATACAGAAATGCCTAATGCAACACATGCATAATGCAATTTATAGCAGGCTCGGCTATTCTAAGATGGTATATGAAATGCTACAACTATCATGTATTCAATTTAGAATCGAAAGTACAATGCAGTTAGTATGATGCGCCGAGCCCGGTGCATGCGATATAGATGAATGAATGCAAACATGCTGTCATACTGTATGCTAATCTAAATATGCCCTAATCTAACCATCGTAAGCGGATAAATAAAAGGGAGAAAGACGTGGGGTTGGAAGACATACATCACACTCACGCACACTTATTACAGTTGTGCCCTCACTCGGAGGGTCCGAATAAATAATACAGTCCCGAATAAAAGAATATTACAGTCCAAAATATTATAAAATCCTAATTAATTAATGAATTAACTAAGAAAGCAAATAAAACTGGCATGCAAGCCAGGGACTGCCTTGCTTCTGATGGATGATGCATGTCCGGATTGTCTTGCGCGGAAATCCACCGGAATGCCCCAATTAGCCTCTGTTTACACCTGTACTTGAAATGCGTGCCAAGCCCCGAAAGGTTGCTGATTCTTCGTTTTGCTGCAACAGAGAGCAGGAAAGGGGCATAGCAATGTATTTGCACAGATATATGCATATCTCGAACCTCGTGCCACCAATCACGCATACCGAGGCATGATGGCCGAGGAGTCGAAATGCACAACTCAATATAAGATGAATGCACATGAAACTACAGCTAAAACCTAACTCCATCATGGATAATCCGGAGTGTCGGTGACTAGGGAATTGAGACACATTCCGTCACTCGGAGTACGAAATGTACCTCGTTTCCCGTGCCCGGGCTAACTCCTATTCCGGACACGATGCAATATGCATGATATGTATGAAATGCAACTAAGATACAATCCTAACATACACAATGCTATGGAAATGAGATGCCTCGAAATGCGTGCACACGGGCACGCAAACGGGGAAAATGGCAGAATGCAATCTAAGATACAACCTAGTACGCATAATGCTATGAAAATGAGGTGCCTCGAAATGCGTGCATGCGGGCACGCAAACCGAGGGAATGGTGAAATGCTATGAAATGACATGAAAACATGATATGGGCTTATACCGACATGAGTGAGCCTCAGCCACATTCACATAGGATGCCGGCGGATAAAAAAAAAGTGCCTCGAAATGCGTGCACACGGGCACGCAAACCGATGCAATGACGGAATGCGATGAAATGGCATGGAAATGACAAATGGGCTTATACCAACATGAGTGAGCCTCAGCCACACTCACATAGGATGCCGGCAGATAAAAATGAAGTGCCTCGAAATGCGTGCACACGGGCACGCAAACCGAGGCAATGACGGAATGCGCTGAAATGGCATGGAAATGACAAATGGGCTTATACCAACATGAGTGAGCCTCAGCCACACTCACATAGGATGCCGGCGGATAAAAATGAAGTGCCTCGAAATGCGTGCACACGGGCACGCGAACCGAGGCAATGACGGAATGCGATGAAATGGCATGGAAATGACAAATGGACTTATACCAACATGAGTGAGCCTCAGCCACACTCACATAGGATGCCGGCGGATAAAAATGAAGTGCCTCTAAATGCGTGCACACGGGCACGCAAACCGAGGCGATGCAAAAATGCGATGTAATGACATGAAAATGATAGCAATCATTATAATGGAATTTCAGCAGTAAAATATGGGGGAAAACAGCCCCGAAATGAGGCGAAATGACATGAAATGCATGGAATTGTCCCGAAATGCGAATTTAGGCACCCAAAATGGCCTATAGCTATGCCAAACATGCACAATATGGACATGCAATGCAAAGACAGAAGCTAGAAAGTCCCAAAAAATGCACTTTCACAGTTATAGACATGGCCAAACAGCAAGCATAGGTATGGTAAAAATGGCATGCAAGAATAGGGGCCAAAAGAGGGGTAATGAAGCAAGTGATATAAGAAAAACCCAAACTGAAAAATTTCCTTCTAAAACATTGAAGAGGGACCAAAAATATGAATATTTACAGTATATGGAAGCCTCAAAATCAGTATACAAATATGATAGAAATGTGATGCAAAATAAGGCTCAAAAATGGCTATAACATGAGGTATGCAAAATAATCACCAAACAGCCAAAGACCCTTAACAAAACATGTAGAGTGGACCAAAATAAGCACTTTTCTAGAACTGTAAAATGGCCAAAAACAAAATCATGGTAGGCTAACTAAACATGCAAGAATGGGGAATAAAAGAGGGATATAACATGAAGTGACCTATGGAGGCCCCAAACCATGAAAGGACCTAAATGAAACATGAAGTATGGACCAAAATAAGAACTTTTTCAGAACTGTAAAATGGCCAAAAACAAAAGCATGGTAGGCTGCCATTGCATGCAAGAATGGGGAAGGAAAGAGGAGTATAAAGGTAGGTACAACATGGAAACCCCAAATGGTGTTGAGCCCTTCTTCAATGTTGAAGAGGGGCTCAAAATAAGCCTAATATCAGTTTACAACATGCTCGAAAATAAATTACTCATGGGCCAAAAAGAGCATGCAAGATTGTTACATATAAGAGGATCAATGAAGCAAGTGTGTCATGGAGGGCTCAAATAGGGTTGAGCCCTTAATGAAAAGTGAAGATGAGCTCAAAAGAAGGCCCTCCTCAGTTAGGGCCGGAGCTTGAAACAAAAAGCATGTGGGGCTTACAAATGAATCAAGAAAAAAGGTCAAAATGAAGAAAAGGTGACTCACCCTTGAAGACTCAAACTTTTGTTGCTTCTTGGATGAATTTGCAGCTTCTTTGACCTTTGAGAAACCTTCCTTGTTGCTGGAAATGAGGTGGTGGTGGTAGAGCTTGGTGGTGTAGAAGGAATGGTGCTTAAGGACTTAAGGTTTTTCAAAGAATTGAGAAGGATAGAAATGGAGTTATGTATGGAAGCTTGAAGAAGAGTTTTTCTAACCCCAAAATACTACAAGGCTTGCTTGCTATATAGGCCAACAAGGGGGTGTAAAGGTGGGGGAAAAGGAGAGTAATATTCCCCCACGAAATATCCCCCAGATAAAGATCTTGTCTGGGGGAAACAGCTCCACAGCTGTAAAGTGTACAGTGCAAGGAAGCAGGCCGGCCTGGTACTTTTGTTGCAGGTGGCCGGCCGGCCACACCCCCTAGCCGGCCGGCTAGGGGTCAAAAGGTTCAATGAGATTTTCTGGCCGGCCACCAACTAATGGTGTTCTTCTATGTGTGTACAACACAACCATGTGGTTAAAATTCCAAGAAAGTGGGTCCAAGGGGTTCAACATTAGCCCAGAATGAGGGGGTCAAAAGGGTCAAGTTGAATTACTGGCCGGCCATGAACTTTTAGGGTCCTCTCATGTGTGTACATCACAAATATGTGGTTCAAAGTTCAAGAAAAAGGGTCCAAGGGGTTCAACATTAGCCCGGAAGGAGGGGGTCAAAAGGGTCAAGTTGAATTACTGGCCGGCCATGAACTTTTAGGGTCCTCTCATGTGTGTACATCACAAATATGTGGTTCAAAGTTCAAGAAAAAAGGTCCAAGATGTTCAACATTAGCCCGGAAGTGCGAAAAACGGGCGCCGGAGGGCGTCGGAGGATGTATAACTGGTTACTGCAACAATTGCTGGCCTCCCACCCTTCAATGACCTCCCCGGTGATAAAACAGAGGTACCTACCAAAAATGAACGAAAACCGTTGCAAAACGAATGCTCGGGGACCAAAACACGCAGTTCGGGGTCCCGAAAATGGGCTGCTAAGCACCGAAAGTGACGTTCGGCCACGAAGTGGGTTTCTCAGCCCCCAGTGTCCCTCAAAAGGGAGCAAATAAGATGTATGACAAAAATTAGAGCAATAGGAGATGGTTAAGCGGTCCCGAACCGAGGCACACGGCCTGACGGTCCCGAAAACCGGGAACCGGACTCCGAAATGGGAAAAATGGCCTACGGCCACCAAATGTAGCCTACGAACATTGAGAGATGGTCTACTGGACCTCTCCCTCCCCTTAGGAAAAGAAACAGAGAAAACCGAGCCTGGTTCGCAAACCGAGACAAGGTATAGAAGAGGGTTCGGAAGTCCAGAGGCAGGGCTCACGACCGCAACTCTGAAACTTCTGAACGAGCACATCATGCAACATCACCAAGCGCTCAATCGGTGACGTCTGAGTCTTAAGGTCGGTCAAAAATGGGGTGTCTACAGTTGCCCATCTTTGATAGAACTCGGAAGTCATAAGTGACGGAAGTGAATGTCAAAGCCCAGAGACGACCCATTTTTGACAAGGCCGAAGACTTAGACAAACAGACAAGATAAACAGAGATGCGCCCGCAGGCATGCCCGCAGGCAGGGGGCAAAATGCAAATGATATGCAAGAAGCCGAAGGTAACCCAATGATCGTGCAAATGCAGCAAGCTGTAATGAAGTAAGTATTCGCAAATAGATGCAACAGTTTTAAGCAAGAATGCAAAGCAACAAGTACATTTCATGCAGTTAAGAATGCGGAGGATTATTCAATTCCCGCCACGTCTCACACGGAGAAGATACGATACCTGCGCGATTCGTCTGGTCGCACCAGCCTCAATTGAACCGTACATACAATATCGTGCCTGCAAAAGAGAGAAATTGCAACAAGTACAATATGCTACCAACATATATTTAATGTGATTCCGAAGGTTCGACACACGCAGTGCCGGTGAGTGAATGCACCGCAATGCAAGAATGGAACGTGCGTGACAACGCATGCTCAAACATGGAGGTATGCCAATATCAAGAAATGTACATGACAAGGCAAGTATGCTCATGAGAATGCAAGATAATGTGACACGAGCATGAATCAGGGCGTCCGTTTGTCATGAAACAACGAGTACGGAAACACGTGTTTCGGCGAAGGTAACTCAATCGCGGCCTCCGATCCACTTCCCTGAAAGGTTACAACTCATTCAAAAAGGATACACTTTGATTTCGATGAGTGATGATGAGACATATGTCAGAACTTGAAGCCGAAGTCCTGGCGGAGCTATTTCGCGACCGGAAGTGTACTTTTCTTGAACTTTTTCAGGTCCCGGGAACTCCGATCTTCCTCAAAATTTGTAGAGAGCTAGGTGGGCATGTAAGGGACATGGCCGGCCGTTCATCTTCCCAAGGGGAGGTGGCCAACCGGTTTCCAATAAAGTAGATAGCTGGCCGGCCATTTCTGCAAAAAGCAGACAGCTGGCCGGCTAGAAATAGGGGCCGGCCGGCCATGTGCTTTATCCGGGGGTATTTTGGTCTTTTTCTCCCCCTTTTGCATGCTTCTTCAACCAAGACTTGAGGCCTATAAAAGGCAGCCGAGGTCCCTTCCTTTCTTGTCTCCTATTCCACTTTTCTCTCCAGATCTGAGTTTCACGCGCATTTTCCAACGCCCCGTGCAAATTGTTTTCGCAAAAACACTCAGTTTCAAGCACTTTGAAGCGATTAAATTCCGGCTTCGGAGCTTCTTTTTGCATTTTCGCCATTTGAGGTAAGTTTGCCTTAATTTTTGGAAGATTTTCTCGGGAGTTGACTTTTGTTGACTTTTTATTTCCCGAGAGTTGACTTTTGTTGACTTTTTCCAATTTTGGCTCATTTTGCTCATTTTTGCTCCTTTTTGCAGATTCTTTGGAAATGGCGGGTAATTCTTCCCACGGCGGAGGTTTTCCAAGTGCCGGAGATGATTTCGATCCTATGACCCTACCCCCGAGGTCCCGACCTTTTATTCCCGGGAGGTACCGTCCGCCAGCACATGTCCTCCCTCGTGCTGTCTTTCGTCATTTTACTAGCTTCGACGAGCGAGCACCCGTGGATCTGCTTCTCCGAGAGCCGGAGCACCACCTCTCTCATGAGGCCCGAGAGGTATTTACTTCATTTTCTGTATTTTTCCTAGATTTCACACCTTTGCCATGCTTAAACACGCAGTTTAGCTTATGACATAGTACTTTGCTTGCATCTTGAATATGTAGTTTCAACACTCGAATTTCTGAACACTCGGCTCATTAATTAATTGCGAACACACAGTCCACATTAGAACACACGGCTCAAACACTGATTTGTCGAACACACAGCCCGAATTCGAAAGTGAACACACAGCCCACACTTTAAATTTTCTGAACACGCAGCCCAGATTAGATAGTGAACACGCAGCCCGCACTAGTTGAAATTTGAACACGCAGCCCAAACTTCAAATTTTCTGAACACGCAGCCCAGATAGATAGTGAACACGCAGCCCACAATTTAACTAAAAGTTGAACACGCAGCCCACAATTTAACTGAAAGTTGAACACGCAGCCCAAACTTCAAATTTTCTGAACACGCAGCCCAGATAGATATGTGAACACGCAGCCCACAATTTAACTGAAAGTTGAACACGCAGCCCAAACTTCAAATTTTCTGAACACGCAGCCCAGATAGATAGTGAACACGCAGCCCACAATTTAACTGAAAGTTGAACACGCAGCCCAAACTTCAAATTTTCTGAACACGCAGCCCAGAAAGATAGTGAACACGCAGCCCACAATTTAACTGAAAGTTGAACACGCAGCCCAAACTTCAAATTTTCTGAACACGCAGCCCAGATAGATAGTGAACACGCAGCCCACAATTTAACTGAAAGTTGAACACGCAGCCCAAACTTCAAATTTTCTGAACACGCAGCCCAGATAGATAGTGAACACGCAGCCCACAATTTAACTGAAAGTTGAACACGCAGCCCAAACTTCAAATTTTTCTGAACACGCAGCCCAAACTTCAAATTTTTCTAAACACGCAGCCCAGATAGATAGTGAACACGCAGCCCACAATTTAACTGAAAATTGAACAATTTAACTGAAAGTTGAACACGCAGCCCAAATTTCAAATTTTCTGAACACGCAGCCCAGATAGATAGTGTTTGCATGTGGCTTATTTCACTTCATCGGCATACAGCCCATTCCATTCCATTGGCACACAGCCCATTCATCTCATTGGCGCACAGCCCATTCATCTCATTAGCACACAGCCCATTTATTTCATTGGCACACAGCCCATTCCATTCTCATTATTGACACATGTATTCATTCTGAATGCAGGTTGGTTCCCGCAGTGTGCGAGGGTATGGTTCCACCATTGCGCGGGACTGGTATGCCGAGCTCCCGGAGGGTGTTCGAGACTTAGTCGACTTGGCAGGGTTCGAGCCCTTCTGCGTCAGGTTGTCACGTTGTCCTGCGAGGAGGACCTTGATGGCAGCCTTGGTAGAGAGATGGTGGGACACCACCAATTCCTTTCATTTCTCTGCTACCGGGGATATGACCATGACCCCTTTTGACTTCGCTGTATTGACCGGCCTTGACGTTGGAGGTTGGTCCATCCTCTACGATGAGGATATGGGCGAGTGGGAGGCCGCCTGGATGTATTTATTGGGGGCTCGCCCACCTGTTGACAGGGTCTCTGGGAGAGTCCGATACACTTGGTTCTTCTCCCATTTCCGGCGGGCGGAGATGGTGCCTGAGACTCCCGAGGAGACAGAGCAGTATGCCCGCGGTTTCCTTATGTTCCTCTTCGGGACTACCCTGTTTGCCGACAGAGGGAACACAGTCGGGCTATACCTTCTGAGCGCTCTGGTTGACCTATCACAGGTCCATCGATATGATTGGGGTGGCGCCGGCCTGGCTACCCTTTACTTTTATATGAGCGCGACCTCCCGCGGGCAGGGCGATTTACTTGGCGGCTACTGGAGAGCCTGGGAGGTACTTTTCTGTCCTCTTGATTTACATTTCTGCTTTTCATCACTTGTACATTGCACACACAGCGCACTTTTACAGTCTGTATTTTGCTCTCAGCATTTTGTACTTACATTCTGCACTGTTTTTCTCAGCTATGGGTCTATGTATACTTCCCATCATTAGCCCCAGAGTTGGAGGTGGCGGGATTCTCATGACCCCATATTCATTGGTGTTCGAGGGCCCGCACCGGCCGAGACCTCGAGAGACCCTCCTTAATCTGCGACAGTACTTCGACACTGTGCGACATTCAGAGGTACCTCAGAACTTTCAGTTCCTTTCATTCTCATCTTTGATTTGCTCTTATATTCTCAATTTCTGATTGGTTTATGCATTTCTCATCCGCAGATCACATGGCAGCCCTGGGTGTCCCTGGGTGACGGTCTCCGACTTCAGTATACCGGAGCGTCGGACATCTCCTAGTATAGGGTCCTGCTTGAAGGGCCGGTTGGCAGGGCATGGTTCCTGGGGGAACGCTTTCTGCGCCAGGTATGGGGGTATCTTTCTCAGGATCCTCCCGCAGTACCTCCAGCCAGTATGCGGACTGCTGACAGGCTCTCTTATTCGGAGGTAGTCGGCGCCATGCTGGGCAGTGATGCTTTACTATATGTTGAGGAGGGGGACTACGCCACTTACCGTCACATATATTTGATGCCTCCATTGACGGAAGCTCGTATCCCGATGATGAGGCCTGCCGGTATGTCATCCTCGGGCCAGGCTCGGGCTCGGGCTGCAGACGCCCCTTCTACTAGCAGGGCCGGTACATCTAGAGGTGGGAGTAGACCGGTTCCTCCGGCTCCGTCGACTCATCCTCATCCCGGATGGCCAGATATGCCTACTGAGTTGATGGCGTGGCAGTATGGGGCTAGCTTCCCGACTCCGATTCCACTAGAGCCTCTGATGCCCAGTGATCGATACGCCATTGATCCGGACTCACCGCCGGTATGCTCCACTTTTTTCATTCATCATTCAGATGTTTAGACACTTTTCTGTTCACTGATGATTATGAGCTCATTTTTGCAGCCATCGCGAGGGTACATGGAGGAGGTGGTTGGACTGGTGGCCACACTCGAGGGCATGGTCCTGCGTAGGGAGGCACAGTTGTCTGTCGCGGGCATTCAGGTACCCTTCAGTTTTTTGGCATTTATCATACTTCTGATGACATGCTGATTTCTACTGCATCGATAGACCACTTGTGTAGAGCACATCTGACACACACCCCACTTGTACACTGTATTTACATGCACCCACTTCATGTAGCCTTTGCTTGTATCTGCATCTGATGTATATATTTGGACTGATGTATTTGAATTGAACTCTTTGTTTTTAGATGCCTTCATGGTCCGGTCAGCCGCAGGCTAGGCCACCTGGGCCTCTTTGGGGAGTTGGGCCATCTTGGGCCTTTTCAGGGGGCGGGGCCATCTCGGCCTTCCCGAGGAACCGGGCCATCTAGGCCTTTTCGAGGAGCTCGAGGAGGGCCTGTCCGCAGACGTAGGGCTCACGTTGTGGAGGTGGAGCCTGATGAGGAGGAGGAGGATGCTGAGGAGGAGGAGGAGGCTACCGACCGTCAGTCAGAGACATCTGCTGAAGAGGGGGGCTCCGGTTTTGGCTCGGGGAATAGAGTCGAGGCTGAGGGGGATCCTGAGGATGACAACTCTGACTCAGATGATGATGATGGTGCGGAGATTGTCCCGCAGAAGAGGATGAGGAGTGCTTCTCATTCCCGTTCCCGAGGACTTTGATGTTGTTATTTCCTACTTTATTTTTCTTTTTGCTAGTAGTTTGTAGCACTTTGCACATTGCTAGGCAGTTTTATTTTTTGTAAAACTTGTACCTTTGTTTGTTGTAAAGCATGATGAAATGAAATAGCTTTTGAAAAGGTGTTTGTATTTTAAACTTTTAGCATCGTATCGCATCATTTATTTCGCACGAAAATGAAATTGAATGGAAATGCGCATTGTGTAATCACCAAGTCAGGTAGTGAACCGACGCAACAAACTAAGCAGCTCAACTTACTAAGATATAACAGGACCTTAGAAAGTTTACAACTCGATAAGCAAAATGCAACAACACAAATAAACAAGACTTTAACAAAGATTGCTTAAACAGAGCGCAATGACTCAAAAACACAAAACACGTCCGCTCGACAAACAACTCGAGAAGCAAGACAACAACTCGATAATCAAAACTACAACTCGATAAACAAAACGATAACAGAGTGTACTTCGGACGATCTGGGCACCGGAACGCACCCGAAACGAAGGCCTTTGACTCTCCCGTTGCATGGGAATGCTTGGAACTTTCCCTCGAAGGGTAAATCAGGGCCAAGAAGATACACTGCAGCATTGCTGGCCATCCCTGGGAGCCGGCCGGCCATTTTTGAAAAAGTAAATGGCTGGCCAGCCAGAAAAGGTGGCCGGCCGGCCATTCAGTCCTGCAGCCACCAGATTTTTGACACGTGTCCCCGTGAATAGTGTTTTTCCTTCTATAAAAGCCTCAACTTCGGGAACATTCATTTCACCTTAGTTTTAGACAAAGATGGAGGCGTTCCTCGCAGAAAATATCACATCTTGGATCTCTTCTCTAGATGGCTCGGAAAAGCTGAATTTCCGGGGTTTCGGCTTGAATGCACTATTCACGCTAAGCCGTACTCCGCTACAGCTTCCTTTTCTCCATGCCGCGGCAAGGTTCTGGAATCCAGTGACGCATGTTTTTAGCTTTGGTGGCCAAGAGATGTGTCCCACTTTCGAAGATTTTGAGGTTTTGATGGAGTCTGAATGCTCTGAAGTGATCTTGCCCCAGCTCCGTTTTGGCCATGCTCAGGCTTTAGGGCGGATGTGTGGGCTTACGGCGCATGACGCTCGATCTCTGATCTGCAGTGGGGAGCTGGACATTCTCGGCTTGATCCATCGTTTTTCCGACGCCGGTGACCGCAGCAACCATTATTGGCAGGGTTTCCGGCAACACGCCCTCTGCTTATGTTTGTTGTCTTACTTTCTGCTTTCTTTGGGCTTCGGCGGGGCTAGCCTTCGCCTGATTGAAGTCGCCCAAGGTTTGAGAGAAGGAAAGAGCTGTATTGTCATGACCTTGGCCGAGACACTGATGGGCTTAGATTCTGTCTATCGCCGGGAGGCGACTAAGTTCGCTGGGAGTCCACTACTGCTGCAGGTAATGTTTCCCACCCAACCTTACATATATATTTGCTCACATCACTCGACCCTCAGGCTCGGTTTTCTTTTTCTCACAAAACCCTTGTCTTACTTTTCTCTCATTGTACATCTCTCTGTTCTTTATTCTCTCATTTTCCATCCCTCCCCTAGGTATGGTTAATGGATAAGTTGCAGGTTGTGGACTCCTGCCCGGCTTATTCAGCTCGAGGCTACTTCTTTCAGCAGCGCCTTGTCAATGCTCTTGACGAAAGGTGGTGGTTCGATTGGATGTGCAATTTATCCGCAGACGGCATTGCTTGGCGTTGTCCTTGGCTCAACCTCCCGGCAATGAGCTATAGTATGTCACGGCTGATTGGGATCCAATTGGTTGGTCTAACCCACTGCGTATTCTATTTTCCGTTCTGGTTCCTGCGTCAGTTTGGTCATGATCAGACCTGCCCACCGGAGGGGATTGAGTACCCAGCTGCTTTTCCGGTCCGGGGTGCATACCTTGCCCGATATGCCACGGCATGGAGGACTAGAGAGCTCCTGGCCCCTGCTTCAACTTTCAGTTGCACTTTATCCGATGAGTGCTTGGATTGGCTCAATGAAGAGGCACAGGTCGGGCCTAGCTTGGCATCAGATGCTCCGTCCGGCTCTGGGAGGGGACGCAGAGATACTTGATTCAACTATGCCCCAAATTTATTGCTTATTTAGCATTTTCAAGTTTTCTTTATGAATGTACTAAAAAGCAACCTCGATTGTAATGCAAGAGCAGGAGAATTCTATTTTGAAATCAATGAAATTGAAAGTTGTGGTACTGAAAATTTTCCGCTTTTGGTCCAAAAATGGTTTTAGTCGTAAAAAGATTAATTTGAGCAAAGTCAACTTTTATTAAAACTTTTCAAAACTATTTTCGATGTGGATCAGAATTGGACACACCGGAAATCTGTCACTGAGATGCACAACCCCAGATCCCTGCAACTGGAAAGTTGCCCCTAGTCTGAAGAACAATGCGGCACTCCATAGCAACGGAAAGTTGCCCCTAGTCTGAGTAACTTTGTACCGTCGCGGCAACGGAAAGTTGCCCCTAGTTTGAGTAACACTGTACCGGAGATCGCAAACTGCTGATGGATAAAGATGATTGAGATGATGAAGATGGACAGAGTTGATCGGGAAAAAATTTATGGCTGAACTTCAAGGTGAAGTTGCCTACGTATCCCAAAGATGGGAATCAAGCCTTACGTAGTTCAGGCTAAGGTTCACTCGAGTATTTTCACTCTCCTTTTGCGCTCTAACTTTTGCCAAGGCCGCCCTTTGCGGGTTTTCAACCTTGCGAGCTCAGTTTTTATATTTTCTAATTTTTTGTGCTCTGACTTTTGCCTAGGTCGCCCTTTCGGGTTTTCGGCCTAGCGAGCCTCTCAAGGATAGTATTTCTTCAACTTGTCCATATTGATCGGTTGTGAGAACTCCAAGCCATCTAGATCCATCAGAACCACAGCCCCACCTGACCAGATAGCTTTGATGATATAAGGACCAGTCGAATTGGGTTTGAACTTGCCCCTTGGGTCGTGGATGGGAGCTCGGTTGTCTTTGAGCACCAAATCTCCTTCTTTGAGATTCCTGGACTTAACCTTCTTGTTGAAAGCCCGGGCAATTTTGCGTTGATAGCCTTGGATGTGGTACAGTGCTTTCAGTCTTCTTTCATCAAAGAGCATGAGTTCTTCGAATCTGCTTTGCTGCCAATCTGCTTCGGCTATCTGGCATTCAGCCAATACTCGTAACGATGGGACCTCAATCTCAATGGGTAGAACAGCCTCCATTCCATAGACCAATGAATATGGAGTCGCTCCCGTAGAAGTTCTGATTGAAGTCCTGTAGCCCCACAGAGCAAATGGCAGCTTGTCTGGCCAATCCCGATAGGTTCCCACCATCTTCTGCAGTATATGCTTGATATTCTTGTTGGCGGCCTCAACCGCTCCGTTGGTCTGCGGCTGATATGTAGATGACTTATGGAAAGCCACATTGTATTTCTCCAACAAGTCTATCACTTCTTTCTTGAAATGGGAACCATTATCTGAAATTATTTCATTTGGCACCCCGTAGCGACAGATGATGTTGTTTCTAATGAACTTTGCGACATGCGACGCCTTCAACACCGCGTATGATTGGGCCTCGACCCACTTTGTAAAATAATCTATCGCTACCAGGATAAACTCATGCCCGTTTGACCCCTTCGGGGTAACAGCTCCGATCACATCAATTCCCCAGACTGAAAAAGGCCATGGCGAAGTCATGTTGTACAGTTTTGACGGCGGGATGTTCATGCGGTTTGCATGAATTTGACACTTGTGGCATCGCCGAACAAAACTAATACAATCCTCCTCCATGGTTGACCAGTAGTAGCGCTGTCTGAGGATTTTTCTAGCCAGCATTACTCCATTCATGTGTGCACCGCACTCTCCCCCATGGATGGCTTCCATCAGGCATTTCGACTCTTCAGCTTCTACACAGAGCTTGTGCATTCCCAGATGCCCCCTTTTGTACAGCTTTCCCCCACAGATAATGAACTGAGCAGCCATTCTTCTGACAGCCCTCTTATCTTTGGCATTTTCCCCTAGTGGATATGTCTCCTTTTCCAAGAAGTTCCAGATGTCGTAGTACCAGGGATTGCCGTCTTGAGCCTCATCTATGGCGGAAATTGACTCGTATGCTGGCACAAACTTCTGATCAATGATGACTGGACGCATCCGGACTCCAGACGGGATGTCTATCATAGAAGATAGAGTTGCTAATGAATCTGCAAACCTGTTGTTCTCTCTTATGAGGTGGGTGAAATTCAGCTTCTCAAACCGAGGAATTAACAAATCCAAGGTTTGGTGGTAAATTATCATCCTTTCCTCCTTAACTTTCCAATCTCCTTTTGCTTGAGACACAACAAGGTTCGAGTCCCCAATGACGTCCAACCGTCTTGCCCCTAGTTCCAGGGCTGCTTCCAGGCCAGCAATACATGCTTCATACTCTGCCTCATTGTTGGAAACCTTGAACCGGAGCTTGAATGCTAAAGGGATACGGGAATCATCAGGCGCTATCAGCAACACCCCTATCCCATACCCATACTGGTTTGACGCTCTGTCAAAGTACATCGTCCAAGTTTCATCTTTGACGTGCAGAATGGCTTCATCTGGGAATAGATACTCAACCGCTTCATCCCCCTCAACCGGGTGGTCGGCAAGGAACTCCACTACCGCTCTGCCTTTTACTGACTTGCGCGTTACATACTTCAAATCAAATTCGGAGAGCAACAGCAGCCATCGAGCTAGCCTACCCGTAAGTGCTGGTTTCTCGAAAAGATATTTGATGGGATCCAAACGCGAAACCAACATTACAGAGTGGGCTAACAGGTAGTGCCGCAGCTTCCTGGTTGCCCATACCAAGGCCAAACAAGCCTTTTCCAGCGGTGTATAGCGGGTCTCGTAATCCAGCATCTTTTTGCTCAGATAGTAAATGGCTCTTTCCACTTTGTCTTCTGACTCCTGCGCGAGCATGCAGCCCATGGTAGTCTCAGTTACCGAAAGGTACAGTATCAACGGTCTCCCCGGCTCTGGCGGTGACAACACGGGTGGGTTCTGTAGATACTCTTTGATCTGCTCAAAAGCTGCTTGACATCGGCCGTCCCATTGGAATTTCATTCCTTTCTTCAAGAGACCAAAAAGTGGTTCACAAGTCAAGGTTAATTTAGAAATAAACCGTCTTATGAATTGCACTTTACCCAGAAAGCCTCGCACCTCCTTTTCAGTCCTTGGTGGTGGCATTTCTAAGATGGCCGTGATTTTGGAAGGGTCAACCTCGATGCCCCTTTGTGTAATCAGAAACCCTAGCATCTTCCCTGCTGTAACACCGAACGTGCATTTCTGGGGATTCAGTCGCAGCCGAAACTCTTTGATCCTTCGAAAGAATTTTTGTAAGGCGGTGTAGTGGCCCTCTCTATCTTTGGACTTGACAATCATGTCGTCCACATACACCTCGACCTCTTTATGGATCATATCATGCAATATTGTAGTTGCTGTCCGTTGATACGTAGCTCCAGCATTTTTCAACCCGAATGGCATCACTCGATAACAATATGTCCCCTACGGGGTAGTGAACGCAGTCTTCTCCCGATCTTCGGGTGCCATCACTATCTGATTATAGCCTGAGAAACCATCCATAAATGAAACCAAGGCGTGTCCTGCCGTGAAATCCACCAATTCGTCAATGTGTGGCAAGGGAAAGTCGTCCTTCGGACTGGCCCTGTTCAAATCTCTGAAGTCTACACAGACCCGAATTCTGCCATCCTTCTTTGGCACCGGAACAATATTGGCCAACCAAGTTGGGTATTCAGATACCAGCAGGAACCCTGCGTCAATTTGCTTGGTGACCTCTTCCTTAATTTTGAGGGCCCAGTCCGGGCGAATCCTTCTGAGTTTCTGTTTGACAGGGCGGGCCTCGGGATCAAGAGGGATCCGGTGTTGTACAATCTCAGGATCGATTCCAGGCATGTCTTCGTAGGACCACGCGAAAACTTCTTTGAAATCTTTTAATAAAGCGACTAAGCGCTCGCGCTCCTCTGAAGACAACGTGGACCCGATCTGGACCAGCCGCGGGTCCTTCTCAGTACCAACATTCACAGTAGTGATTTCATCCATTAAAGGTTTAACAAATCTTTCCTGCTCTTGATCAATTAATCGTTGCAAAACTGGGGGAATTTCTTCCTCGTTGTTTTCGTCAAAATTTTGAAATCCTGATTTAAGCAATAAATCAAAGGCACAGAAAAATACTCGGAAACCACATCCACATCATTCTCATTAAATGTTTCCAAGCCGTCAGATTCCTCTGTTACAACAGACTCAAAAGAAAATGAAAACGACGACCTAGACAGGACTGTGGCATCCGGGTTATCACTCCCAGGAATACCGGACTCAGACTCAGTCGAGCTGGAATCTGATTCCGACGTACAAGATTCGGTAGAATCAGATTCCGGCTCACTACCTGACCCGGAACTGCTAGATAAAAAGCCTTCTTCATATTGCCAGATGAGAGAAGGTGCGATAGATGCATCCAAGATCGGCGCTGGAAAGCCCGCAGCTATTTCATCTCCAATCACAGAAACCGAAGAGTTATCCCCCAAGCACTCTTGGCCGATCGGAGGATCTGATAGTAGACTCGCCAGTGGTACCCCCATTTCAAGCTCTGTGCTCTCAGGATCCACTGCTTCACATTGCTCAACCTTAGTTGGTGGGTCTGTCTGCGCTTCGGCAACGTCATCCCCAGATAATTGTATGTCGAAGAAGATTTCAAAACCAGGCACGCGCGTCCCCTCCGCGTTTAGCCATGGCTCCGGGAAGCCGCAGAACGGAAAATCTTCCCCCTCCCGGACGAAGCGTCCGTTTAGGGTACCCCAGATGGGCCTATGCATTAACTCAAATGGCTTCCCGGCCTTCTTCGCTCTGGCCCTTCCTGCCATTTCTTTTCCTTTCCTTACCCTGTCTTCTTTGGTGGGCAGATAACCCAGTCCAAACGCGTGAGGGTTGTGTGGCACTTCGGCCAACACTGAGACGCCCTTCCGGCCGCTTCTCCCTAATCCCATCCCAGGGGTATGTTTTAGCTTGTTCATGAGGTAGATAGATTGTGCGCTAACATACATGCCCTCATTCACAGCCATGACATTCTGCACCACTTGAGCCTCGGCCAAAGTGAACCCTGATAAAAACACATCCTCCGTGCCGTGCTCAATCTCCAAGACAGGTGTAGACACTTCCGGCGGCGGATGGATTGATGAATTCCCAAAAACGATCGCTACCCCTTTCCCGTGGGGGTACTTTAGCATCTGATGTAGAGTGGAAGAGACTGCTTTGACCTGGTGCAACCACGGTCGCCCCAGAAGTAGGTTAAAGGTTGCGGGAACGTCCAAGATATGAAATTCGATGCTGTGTTGTCCTGGACCAACCTTGGTTTGAATTTTAACAGTCCCCATCACTTCTCTGCTGGTATTGTCGTATGCTCTGATCACTTGGGTAGTCGGGACGAAGTCCACGGGCTTCAACCCGATTGCATATGCCGTTCTGGTCGGGCAGACATTAATCGCAGACCCGGTATCAACAAGTACCACCGGTATCCACTTATCTCTACACTCCACAGAAATATAGAGAGGTTTGTTATGACTTGTGCCCTCAGGCGGTAGCTCCTTGTCCGAAAAGGTTAATGCCGGGGAACCTCCTCCCGGAAAAACCAGCCCAACCAGCTGTTCAGGCGTGGTGTCTATGGAGAGTTTGGACTTGTCCATAACAGATAGGACAGCTTCTCTGTGTACTCGTGATGCCATTAGCAGTCCCCAGATGGAGATGTCTGCTTGTATCTTCTTTAATTGTTTCAGCACAGCTTCATCTTCAATCTGCTTCTCCTTCTGTCTCTCCGTTTCTCTATCCTTCCCGGATGCCTCGGGTTGGTCCAGGTGTGGGGGCTTGAAGTACCGCCCACTTCTTGTCATATGGTCCACTTCATCAAGATACCAAATGTCATCCGGCTGGCCACTTCCCCAGTCTTCATCGGTGTGGGCAAGACACAAGTCGTCATCTTCCCACCACATTCCGCTGGCAGCCAACAGACACCTGTCTGGCTCCGGTTTAGTTGCGCTCGCAATATTCTCTGTCCATATGCTCGCAGCATTCTCCATTTTCGTGCACGCAGCACTTTCGGTCCCCTCAAGGCCTTTAGCTTTTCTAATTCTCTCAGCTTCCTCAAACTTTTCTTGTTCCAGCTGTGTCAGTACAGCTGTTTGTTCGACAGTTCCCACATCCATAATGCCCATGTCTTGAGCGGAATTCTTAACACCGGCGCTCTCCGGCGGTACAACTTGATTTTCGGCCGTTCCGGCCACAACTGATATTTCCGCCCCTGCCGGGCTCTGTTCTGGTTGGGCTTCTCCCACTGCATCTGGTCGATCCTCAAGCCATCCAGTGGCCTCCTCTGATCCCTCATAATCATACCAATTAATCGACGTCTGCCCCAGTTCCTGGTCGTCGAGAAATTGCAGGTTGGCAAAGTCCTCCTCTGCGGCTGTCAGATTATCTGCCCATAGCCCAGATCCATCCCCCCGGATCATGCATAGCTCTCCTGTCTCTGGCAATTCTACACTTAGCCCAATTCGGCTCGTTGATAGGATGTACTTGCTTGGATCATAGGCTCCCCCAGCAAAATTCTGTCCAGTCCCAGATTCAACAATCTCATTTTCTCCCAAAATCTGTCCTGCCCCGTCTTCGACGGTCACCACCATTGGTTCTGGTTGGGTTTTGGAGATGTCCACCATGCACAAGAAATCAGTGCAATCGGGGAGGAGCACCTCTGGCTTGGGTAGGTGGGTGGGCGTAATATAGATGCTAGGATCGTAAGATGCGACCCCAGTCTGGATAAAGTTAATTCTTTTGGGAGGAGGAGCTTGGTTATGTGGTGGGAGAGGGTTGGTTGTGATATTGGGTTTATCAGGAGGTGCGATCACCTGTTTGTCAATAAGGTCATGGATCTCATGACGCAATCTGTAACAACGGTCGGTGTCATGACCGTGTTGTTGGTGGTACGCACAGTATTTTGACGGGTCGTAAGAGGGGGGGAGTGGATTCGGCAATGGCTTTGGTTCTAGGGGTTTTAAATGATTCTTTCTGATCAATATCCCCAGAACTTTGGTCAGAGGCATATATAGTGGGGTAAAGGTTCTTTGGCCTCGCGGTTGGAATCTGTTGGCTTGTGTGTTGCTTCCGGACGCGCCGGAAAAGGGTGTGGCAGTCATGGGCCTTGGAGGGGGAGGGGGAGTGGTGGTGACCATACTAACTTCCGAGGCTCTCATATTTGCAGCGCCACTCGGGCCCGCATTGTTGTTACGATTAAAGGTCCTCCTCGGTTGTTCCCTGTCGTGGTCAAACAGACCTTGTTTCATTGCGTCTTCGATTTGCACCCCCATATCATGTAAATCTGCGAAAGTAGGGAAGGGGACTACAATCATCCTCTGCATTAGCTTTGGGTGGAGATTGCGCACAATCATCCGGATTTGATCTTTGTCCGTGGGCCTTAAAGTCATCATTGACGCCTTCGCCCTCCATCGGATCACAAAGTCCGAAAAAGATTCCTTGGGCTCTTGCCTTGTCGTTTCGAGATCACGAGTTGTGATCTCGATCTGAGTGTTGTACGAATATTGCGCGACAAAAGCCTCAGCCATTTCATCCTATTTCTTTTTCACTTCATCTTGTAATCTTGCGTACCAATGAGAGGCCACACCCGACAGGGTTCGGCCGAATAATGAGAGCTTCTATGGTCGTGTTAGGCCCATTGGCCGCAAGACGTCTGCGAACAGTCGGATATGGACCATGGGGTCGCCGGACCCATCAAAACGGTCGATTTGTGGCATTTTGAACCTATCGGGGAGTGTTACGGCCTCCTCGGTATATCCATCTTCGATATCCGGCATAGCCTTGACCCCTTGGGATTTCTTAAAGAGCTTCTCCAATTTGCTCAACTTCAGAGCTGTGTGATCAACCTCGACCTCGAATGGAGAGTCCGGGTGATTGGATGTATGGACCTTGGACAGTTGTGGTGGAAGCGGGGGCGGAGCTGGCCCCGTTGGAAGATTCGTGTCCTCTTGTACATTTTGGACATGCGGCAGGGTATTCTGGGCATTTGGTGGGGCGTTCTGAACAGTGGGTGCCTGCTCAGGTAACGGAGCCCCTGCCGGAGGAGGAATTTGTTGTGAAGCAGACGCTGTATTCTGTTGTTGCAGCCTGGTGATTAGTTCGGCCTGTTGGGCCATGATCGCGGCCTGCTGTTTGGAAAACTCCGTTTGATGGGTGGCATCATCATGCATCTGTCTCATGCTCTCCTGCATCTGGCGCATTAAAGCCTCCATCCCTGACGTATTTTGCTGATCCATCTGTCTAACTGGTATGTCTATTTCTGCGGCAGTAATTGAGACCTCAGTCCTATAGTCCTCTGATGAAGTAACCCACTGCTCTGACAACCTCTGTTCTGACACACTGCGCCTTTTCGGCTTCCTTCTGGTAACAGGGGGTAGAGAATGGAACACTGGCTGTCCGTCGATTAGATCCTCAGATCGATGGAGTCAACGACCTCGTGTCCAAAGTGCTTGGGGAATGCCTGCTGGGTTGGAAGCAATTGCGCTAAAACTGACCTAGCAAAAGATAAATAAAGCGAAAAGGAAATAAATAAACAGATAAACGGGCAGCATAACAGCTTAAAATAAAATGCAAGACACACAGTCGGGCATAATCAACACACAGTCAATAAGCTGAATAACACACTGTCCTCAAACACTGATTATTATCCCTGTATCACTGTTCCCTAAAACAGAATCTGATATCCACAGATAACTAATCCTCAAATACTGGCTGATGCCCGCAGGCCTGATACCCATAATACTGAACTGATGCCCGCAGGCCTGATGCTGAAACTCATGTATTGAACTGATGCCCGCAGGCTTGATATTCAAACTCATATACTGATCTGATGCCCGCAGGCTTGATACTATCAATACTTAACTGATGCCCGCAGGCTTGATACTGAAACTCATATACTGATACATGCATTCCTGTAGAGACGCACTCTAAAGCACATAACAGATAAGTGAGAGCCAAAACATCCCTATGTTGGGGGAGGGTTTCCCTGTCCTATTTTGTCAGGAGCTAGGGTTTCACTACGCACACAGCGGTTTTCAAACAACCTATAAACGGATAAGCAACCTGTCCTAGTTTGGAATGGTCACTATGGATCCGAATATGCACTAGGTCGAATGGTCAAAGAGGGTGCCCCGGTTAAACCGGGGTTTGTGTTCCCATACTGGCAGAGCCCACAACCGGTCAGCCTTATGGTCATGCCTTGACAAGACAAGCCTCCGGCAAACCGTTCAGGAATAGCAGATGGCAAACACGGTGTCCTAGGCGCACCAATGCAAATGCAATGCAAAGAAACACACAAGTGTAGTAAAAAACAGATATCACGAGTTCGAGTCAAGTTCTCTAAATCCCCAGCGGAGTCGCCAGAAACTGTAGACGTCCCCGAACGCCCCGGGAGGGTTAAGTCCCGTTCTGTTCATTTGGGGTCACTACAGCTCGGACTCTTAAAATGTCACGGTTCCTAATCTGAACCAAAGAGTCCAAATTTGACAAATCATTTTGAGAAACTGATTTTTTTTAAAAAGTAGTGCCAAATATGGACTGCTTTGCCAGATACAGAGTCGCCACCTAAATATTTTATTTTGGGAAATTTAGGAAACCCTGACTCGGTGCCAAAAGGCCACGTGTCCGTCATCACCAAAGTTGCCTCGGCTCGGGAACTTGGGTACGATTGGGAAAGGTCACTTCGTGAGCACCCCCGCTCGCCCGGTCATAGACCGGCCTCTACTAACCATGATATCAATTTTTGAAAACATTGTGAGTTCTTATTCCGGTTATTAGCCTAGATTACTATGTGATGCTCACAGCATACAAGTATAGACTGGATCGCCTAAATTGGAACAAAACATTTCATGCTTGTTTTTTAAAATGGTTTGCTACCCGCAGGTAGGCTTGAAACATTTGATGATTTATTCCAATTCAGATAACTCAACCTTCACCCACAGGCATTCAGGCAGTTATATCATATAAGCACATAGCCTCATGGTAAGCATGCTATTCATGGCAGCCACTCACACGCGTGCAAGGATGCTAAAGCATAAAAACTTACCGAGTACTCCAAGCCAAAGTAGAAACTTCATTAGAAATCATGCATGATCCTAACTATACAGAAATGCCTAATGCAACACATGCATAATGCAATTTATAGCAGGCTCGGCTATTCTAAGATGGTATATGAAATGCTACAACTATCATGTATTCAATTTAGAATCGAAAGTACAATGCAGTTAGTATGATGCGCCGAGCCCGGTGCATGCGATATAGATGAATGAATGCAAACATGCTGTCATACTGTATGCTAATCTAAATATGCCCTAATCTAACCATCGTAAGCGGATAAATAAAAGGGAGAAAGACGTGGGGTTGGAAGACATACATCACACTCACGCACACTTATTACAGTTGTGCCCTCACTCGGAGGGTCCGAATAAATAATATAGTCCCGAATAAAAGAATATTACAGTCCAAAATATTATAAAATCCTAATTAATTAATGAATTAACTAAGAAAGCAAATAAAACTGGCATGCAAGCCAGGGACTGCCTTGCTTCTGATGGATGATGCATGTCCGGATTGTCTTGCGCGGAAATCCACCGGAATGCCCCAATTAGCCTCTGTTTACACCTGTACTTGAAATGCGTGCCAAGCCCCGAAAGGTTACTGATTCTTCGTTTTGCTGCAACAGAGAGCAGGAAAGGGGCATAGCAATGTATTTGCACAGATATATGCATATCTCGAACCTCGTGCCACCAATCACGCATACCGAGGCATGATGGCCGAGGAGTCGAAATGCGCAACTCAATATAGGATGAATGCACATGAAACTACAGCTAAAACCTAACTCCATCATGGATAATCCGGAGTGTCGGTGACTGGGGAATTGAGACACATTCCGTCACTCGGAGTACGAAATGTACCTCGTTTCCCGTGCCCGGGCTAACTCCTATTCCGGACACAATGCAATATGCATGATATGTATGAAATGCAACTAAGATACAATCCTAACATACACAATGCTATAGAAATGAGATGCCTCGAAATGCGTGCACACGGACACGCAAACCGAGAAAGTGGCAGAATGCAATCTAAGATACAACCTAGTACGCATAATGCTATGAAAATGAGGTGCCTCGAAATGCGTGCACGCGGGCACGCAAACCGAGGGAATGGTGAAATGCTATGAAATGACATGAAAACATGATATGGGCTTATACCGACATGAGTGAGCCTCAGCCACACTCACATAGGATGCCGGCGGATAAAAAAGAAGTGCCTTGAAATGGGTGCACACGGGCACGCAAACCGAGGCAATGACGGAATGCGATGAAATGGCATGGAAATGACAAATGGGCTTATACCAACATGAGTGAGCCTCAGCCACACTCACATAGGATGCCGGCGGATAAAAATGAAGTGCCTCGAAATGCGTGCACACGGGCACGCGAACCGAGGCAATGACGGAATGCGATGAAATGGCATGGAAATGACAAATGGACTTATACCAACATGAGTGAGCCTCAGCCACACTCACATAGGATGCCGGCGGATAAAAATGAAGTGCCTCGAAATGCGTGCACACGGGCACGCGAACCGAGGCAATGACGGAATGCGATGAAATGGCATGGAAATGACAAATGGACTTATACCAACATGAGTGAGCCTCAGCCACACTCACATAGGATGCCGGCGGATAAAAATGAAGTGCCTCGAAATGCGTGCACACGGGTACGCAAACCGAGGCGATGCAAAAATGCGATGTAATGACATGAAAATGATAGCAATCATTCTAATGGAATTTCAGCAGTAAAATATGGGGGAAAACAGCCCCGAAATGAGGCGAAATGACATGAAATGCATGGAATTGTCCCGAAATGCGAATTTAGGCACCCGAAATGGCCTATAGCTATGCCAAACATGCACAATATGGACATGCAATGCAAAGACAGAAGCTAGAAAGTCCCAAAAAATGCACTTTCACAGTTATAGACATGGCCAAACAGCAAGCATAGGTATGGTAAAAATGGCATGCAAGAATAGGGGCCAAAAGAGGGGTAATGAAGCAAGTGATATAAGCAAAACCCAAACTGAAAAATTTCCTTCTACAACATTGAAGAGGGACCAAAAATATGAATATTTACAGTATATGGAAGCCTCAAAATCAGTATACAAATATGATAGAAATGTGATGCAAAATAAGGCTCAAAAATGGCTATAACATGAGGTATGCAAAATAATCACAAAACAGCCAAAGACCCTTAACAAAACATGTATATTGGACCAAAATAAGAACTTTTCTAGAACTGTAAAATGGCCAAAAACAAAAGCATGGTAGGCTAACTAAACATGCAAGAATGGGGAATAAAAGAGGGATATAACATGAAGTGACCTATGGAGGCCCCAAACCATGAAAGGACCTAAATGAAACATGAAGTATGGACCAAAATAAGAACTTTTTCAGAACTGTAAAATGGCCAAAAACAAAAGCATGGTAGGCTTCCATTGCATGCAAGAATGGGGAAGGAAAGAGGAATATAAAGGTAGGTACAACATGGAAACCCCAAATGGTGTTGAGCCCTTCTTCAATGTTGAAGAGGAGCTCAAAATAAGCCTAATATCAGTTTACAACATGCTCGAAAATAAATTACTCATGGGCCAAAAATAGCATGCAAGATTGTTACATATAAGAGGATCAATGAAGCAAGTGTGTCATGGAGGGCTCAAACAGGGTTGAGCCCTTAATGAAAAGTGAAGATGAGCTCAAAAGAAGGCCCTCCTCAGTTAGGGCCGGAGCTTGAAACAAAAAGCATGTGGGGCTTACAAATGAATCAAGAAAAAAGGTCAAAATGAAGAAAATGTGACTCACCCTTGAAGACTCAAACTTTTGTTGCTTCTTGGATGAATTTGCAGCTTCTTTGACCTTTGAGAAACCTTCCTTGTTTCTGGAAATGAGGTGGTGGTGGTAGAGCTTGGTGGTGTAGAAGGAATGGTGCTTAAAGACTTAAGGTTTTTCAAAGAATTGAGAAGGATAGAAATGGAGTTATGTATGGAAGCTTGAAGAAGAGTTTTTCTAACCCCAAAATACTACAAGGCTTGCTTGCTATATAGGCCAACAAGGGGGTGTAAAGGTGGGGGAAAAGGAGAGTAATATTCCCCCACGAAATATCCCCCAGATAAAGATCTTGTCTGGGGGAAACAGCTCCACAGCTGTAAAGTGTACAGTACAAGGAAGCAGGCCGGCCTGGTACTTTTGTTGCAGGTGGCCGGCCGGCCACACCCCCTAGCCGGCCGGCTAGGGGTCAAAAGGTTCAATGAGATTTTCTGGCCGGCCACCAACTGATGGTGTTCTTCTATGTGTGTACAACACAACCATGTGGTTAAAATTCCAAGAAAGTGGGTCCAAGGGGTTCAACATTAGCCCAGAAGGAGGGGGTCAAAAGGGTCAAGTTGAATTACTGGCCGGCCATGAACTTTTAGGGTCCTCTCATGTGTGTACATCACAAATATGTGGTTCAAAGTTCAAGAAAAAGGGTCCAAGGGGTTCAACATTAGCCCGGAAGGAGGGGGTCAAAAGGGTCAAGTTGAATTACTGGCCGGCCATGAACTTTTAGGGTCCTCTCATGTGTGTACATCACAAATATGTGGTTCAAAGTTCAAGAAAAAAGGTCCAAGATGTTCAACATTAGCCCGGAAGTGCGAAAAACGGGCGCCGGAGGGCGTCGGAGGATGTATAACTGGTTGCTGCAACAATTGCTGGCCTCCCACCCTTCAGTGACCTCCCTGGTGATAAAACAGAGGTACCTGCCAAAAATGAACGAAAACCGTTGCAAAACGAATGCTCGGGGACCAAAACACGCAGTTCGGGGTCCCGAAAATGGGCTGCTAAGCACCGAAAGTGGCGTTCGGCCACGAAGTGTGTTTCTCAGCCCCCAGTGTCCCTCAAAAGGGAGCAAATAAGATGTATGCCAAAAATTAGAGCAATAGGAGATGGTTAAGCGGTCCCGAACCGAGGCACACGGCCTGACGGTCCCGAAAATCGGGAACCGGACTCCGAAATGGGAAAAATGGCCTACGGCCACCAAATGTAGCCTACGGACATTGAGAGATGGTCTACTGGACCTCTCCCTCCCCTTAGGAAAAGAAACAGAGAAAACCGAGCCTGGTTCGCAAACCGAGACAAGGTATAGAAGAGGGTTCGGAAGTCCGAAGGCAGGGCTCACGGCCGCAACTCTGAAACTTCTGAACGAGCACATCATGCAACATCACCAAGCGCTCAATCGGTGACGTCTGAGTCTTAAGGTCGGTCAAAAATGGGGTGTCTACACATAGACCTTGCTGAACATCACCTAATCTCAACTGCCCGCCATCACAGCTGGAGCCCGGCAGCCGAACTACTCTATACGTTACTGCGCCGTGCCATGCTTCATACCCGAGCACTTCCCTGGCAGACCAAGGAGGACCGGGCTAGGCGGCATCTCGGCAAGGCCTAGCCCGAAGCACCCCGTGGTCAGCTTTCCTGCCGGTCAAACGGTAACCTCGGCCGACTGCGCCTTTCCGGGCGCCGGTCACTCGACTTGTCTGGCTTCGGCTATCCTCGGACCGAGCATCCCGGTCCGACCGAGCACTGCCTTGCCGTGCCGCTTCTTTACGGTCTGGGACGCACTCGGCCCAAGTTCTGCCCGGCCCAAGTTCTGGCAGCCCATCTCTGGGCAAATAGTACATCATCTCGGCCCAATGCGCTGTTGGGCTCTCAACCTGCTCGGTCGCTACCTCGGCCCAACTCCAGATCATAAATTACCCTCTCAATTGCCCCTTAATTCCGTCTGCGAAAGCGTGACTGAGATTACTCACTTCGACCGAGATAACATTTCTCCGGTCTTCAAGACGCCTAACCTTGACCGGGCTAGTTAACATAATTGTCTGCAAACTTGCCCGGTTATATTCCTCGGCTGACATCCTCTTCGTCGAAAGTAGCTCGGTTGGCTCTTCGTCTTTTCAACCCGTCGCTTCAGCCCTGACTTAGCCATAAATGGGGACACGTGGCGGGCTGCCATTGGTCATCGGGCAGCCAACCCGCCGTTTTTGCCAGAATTTGAATTTGGGCGGACTCCCTCCTGCCTATACATACAAGACCTCCCCAAACTCACTTTCCTCCTACTGCCATTTTGCTATTCGACTCTAGAGCTCTTGTATCTTCATCCAGACTTTGCTGCCATTCTTCGTGCTTGAAGGAGCAGTTTCTGCCTTTCACAGGTAAGACCTTCAACCCATCTATAGTTACTGTTTTCTTTCATATTATACACATTAGGGCACAAAAACGTAGCTCTTAGGGCATAGGCCATAGAAAACGTCCCAAACCTTCCACTGTTCTTGGTGTTCTTCGTCTTCCTGAAGAACATTGAAGAACTGGGGCGAACCGGGCTCTTGGTCTTCTTTCGATCCAAAAAACCAATCAAACCGGGCAAACAACATGTTTGTCTCAACCACAGCAAAAACCGAGATAACAAAAGGACTTGGTCGCTCAACCGGGCTAACATCAAGTCTGCTTGGGCGATCGAGCTCCTTAGTTAGACAACCGAGGTGGTTTGGCACTCTTAATGACCGAGCTGAAGTCTAGCTCCTTTTGCGCAACCGCGCTCTCTTACACTTGCTATCCTTTTCCTGCAAAGTCCAAGGGGACCACTGTCATTCCTGAGGCTCTCAGGACCGAGCAGCAACCAATTACCACCGTGCCCAACCCCTCAACCAGGCTATAGTAAGCCGGCCACAAATGGGGAAATTCCGCTTCCTAGTGGATACTCCGACCGCGCTAGCCGCTTTCAGAGAGGAGTACGGCATCCCGGCCGACGTCCATCTCGAGCTGGCAGAAGAGGAGACAACGCCTTGGGGTAGGGAGGAATGCCCCTTCACCGTGCTATCCATTGTTGAAGGGGGCCTTCGTTTCCCACTTAATCCACTGATAACCGAGTTCTTGCGCCGAACCGAGCTAGCACCAACCCAAGTGTCTACCAACACTTACCGGATAATAAACGGCGTTCATGAGCTAAACAATCGGTTAGGCATTAGCTTAGGTCTAGCCGAGGTCCAACGCCAATACACCTTGGGCCACACCGGCGACGGTTTCGCCTATTACCTCAAGATTAGACCGGGCAGAGAGAAAATCGTGACCGGCACACCAGACAAGGATGTTCACGACGATGATTTCTTCTGGGTGTCTGGTAACTACGAGACAGCCGAGGTACCGGGCTGGATGATTAGCAAAAATTTTGGGAGCACATGTAAGCCGCGCAAATTATCTCGGTTTATACACTTGATGTTTCTGTAGATTAATCATTCTCTTGTTTCTTTTGCAGCCATCCAAGCCTTGCAAGCCAACTACAATTTCCCCAACGTAGAGGCAATCAGGACCGCGCTTCGCTACCGCGATCGAGATTGTAACCAACTGCTCGGCTACAGTCCCACATATAGATACTCCGCTCCCTGTCGGAGTAAGGTTACTGACTTCCTCCGAGCTCCAACACCTCCACCAGATCCTACTCTGCCAGACGTTCCCCTCATTCGCCTGACCGAGGAACAAGAGATGGCCAAGCGTAGCAGAATCAAGAACCTGCTCACCGCCACATCTGCCGAGCTGCCGAGCGTTGTAACTCGCTCACTTGTCGCCGGTCAATCCAGTGGCGCTGTGGTCGCCCTTGCCTCTCAACCGACCGAGCAATCCAGCCGAGAACCCTTTGCACGGCGCGTCAGAAAAAGAGCTTGGGCAGATCCATCCGCCGAGTTAGTCGCCGAGCTAACTACCGAGCATCCAACTGACGCCCCCGCCCTAGTACCGGCCTGGCGCCCCCAGTTGAAGCACCGGGGTCAAGACATCCCGGCAACGGCTTCGATCAAGGCTGACAAAGAGCATCTGCTCCCCTTTGATCTGTCCAAAGCATTCCTACTACCGAGCGACGTGGTCGGCAGCGACCACGTCCTTGACACTCAGTTGGTCAAGTCATCAGTGAAGTCCATGGCCAGGGTAAGACAATGCAGCTCTGAAAATTTTCCCAAGTGTTTGCCCGGTTCCGTTTCTAATCAAGTTTGCTTTTTTCAGGCCATTCAAAAACAACACCTGGTTTTGGAGCGCATCCACCGGCTTAGGCAAAAGGCAAACGACACAGCCAGCCAGGTTGAGAGCCTTCAAGTCGAGCTCGGCTGGGCTAAGGCTTCCCTTGAGATGGCCAATGTTGATAATAACAGACTGCTTGGTCAGCTGAATGCGGCCGAGAAAAAACAAAATGAGCTCCAGACCGAGGTGGACACCCTGAAGAAGTCGAAAAAGAAAGCTTGCCGGGCTGCCAATAACGCGGGTTTCAACGAGGCCGAGCAGAGCTACAAGAAGCAAGTCTTTGCGACACAAGACATATACTTCAAGGCTGGCTGGAAATCCGCTTGCGAACACCTCGGCCAGGGCTCTGACACCGACGTATTTGCCAACCCTCCTCCAGCTTCGCTACCGGTCTACCTCGTGCCTTATGCAAACGAAGTCTTCAGCACTTTGCAGGCTGAGGCCGAGGAAGGACTCGAAGAAGGAGACGGGGAGACAGATTCTGAGGAAGAAGAGGCCGAGGTGCAAGAGCAGCCCGGCAATGAGGAGCCCGGTACCCAAGATACCAGTCCAACCATTAACCTGGATGCCGGCGAGGACGAATTCACCAATCTATCCCCCTTAGTTTAGTTTTCTTTTCTTTTTTGTATTTTTGCTTTCAACACTTTTGATGTAACCGGGCTCTGTCCCCACCTTCTGTAGTGATTTTCTTATCAATGAAAAGTTCAAATTTTGCCAAGTGTTTGCACGGTATTCATCCAAGTTATCTTCATCAAAACATCTCGGTGTAAATCATTATTTGAACAAAACACCTCGTCGACCGGAATTCACACCTCGAATGAAGCACTTAAGCAGAACAAAACAAATTCATGAACCGAAATAACCATCTCGGTTGTAACAAAGTTGAACAAATCAACACTTCCAACCGGATTAGATCATCTCGGTTGGGAATCCAAAGTTGGCCAAAACACCAACTCTTCCGACCGGAGTACATCATCTCGGTTGGAGATCCTAAGTTGGACACAACACCAACTCTTTCAACTGGAGTACATCATCTCGGTTGGGAATGCGAAGTTGGACAAGACACCAACTCTTCCAACCGGAGTACATCATCTCGGTTGGGAATGCGAAGTTGGACAAGACACCAATTCTTCCAACCGGAGTACATCATCTCGGTTGGGAATCCGAAGTTGGACAAAACACCAACTCTTCCAACCGGAGTACATCATCTCGGTTGGGAATCCAAAGTTGGACAAAACACCAACTCTTCCAACCGGAGTACATCATCACGGTTGGGAATCCCAAGTTGGACAAAACACCAACTCTTCCAACCGGAGTACATCATCACGGTTGGGAATCCCAAATTGGACAAAACACCAACTCTTCCAACCGGAGTACATCATCACGGTCCGTAACATTAAAACAACAGTCCAAGTGCTAAAGCAAAATTACTTCTATAAATTGACAAAAAGAATTACATGCTGTGGTGTAAGCCAAAAAATTTCTTTGCACAAGAAAAGAAAGCAGAAGCTTAAAAATAATACAGTTTCAAGTTGGCCGCATTCCATGGCCGGGGTATTGCTCTTCCCTCTAAATCCTCCAAGTGGTAAGCCCCCTTGCCCGCCAGACCAGTGATCTTGTAGGGTCCTTCCCAATTTGCCCCTAGTTTGCCTTCTCCTGGCACCAGGGTGTTGCCCATAATCTTCCTCAAAACCCAATCACCAACTTTGAACAGTCTAGGGTGCACCGTCTTGTTATACTTCTTTGAGAGCTCCTGTTGGTAGGCGGCCACATGGATGAGGGCCTTCTCCCGACGCTCGTCCACTAGGTCCAGCTCCAAGGCAATAGCCTCGGTGTTCAGCTCGGGCTCAAAACTCTCGCTTCTGAGGGTGGGCATTTCAACTTCCAAGGGTATGACCGCCTCCATGCCGTAAGCCAAAGCAAATGGAGTTTCCCCGGTAGAACGTCGTGGGATTGTTTGGTATGCCCAAAGGACGCTAGGTAATTCCTCAACCCATTTGCCCTTGGCCTTTTCCAGCCGTTTCTTCAACCCATCCAGTATAGTCTTGTTCGATGCTTCGGCTTGACCATTGGACTGCGGGTAAGCCGGGGTGGAGTTGTAGAATTCTATCTTCAAATCTTCACAAAATCCTCTGAATAGGCGACCGTCAAACTGGGTGCCGTTGTCAGAGATCAAAATCTTGGGGACGCCAAACCGCATGACCACGTTCTGCCAGACAAACCGCTTCACGTCTTTCTCTTTAATGGTTGCCAAGGGCTCAGTTTCAACCCACTTTGTGAAGTAATCTGTGGCCGCGATGAAGAATTTCTGGTTGCCCGGTGCTGTTGACAGTGGTCCCACTATATCTAGCCCCCACATAGCGAAGGGCCAAGGACTGGTGAGGGGAAGAAGTTCCCTGGCAGACTGGTGGATCTGATGGGCGAATTTTTGGCATTTTTCGCACTTGCGGACATATTTTTGTGCGTCGGCCTGCATGCATGGCCACCAGTATCCCTGCGAAATAGCACGGTAGGCCAAGGACCTGCCTCCTATGTGGCTGCCACAAATGCCTTCATGAATTTCGTACAAGAAGGCCTCCACACTATTCGGGTGCACGAACTTTAAATAAGGACCAGTGAAGGACTTCTTATATAACGCGCCAGATGAAGAGAGCCAAAACCGCTCTGACTTCACCCGAATTTTGTGTGCTTCTTTCTTGTCAGTTAGAAGAGTTCGGTCTCTGAGGAACAAGATCAAGGGGTCCATCCAAGAGGGACCGAGCGCGGCGCAGAGTACATCTGTCTGCCCGGCGTGTTCAATGCTTGGCCGCGGAAGAAAGTCAATCAAAAGAGGGTTTGGAAAAGTATTATCCACCATAGAAGCGAGACCGGCCAGTTCATCAGCTCGGCTGTTTTCTTCCCGGTCAATCTGTTGGACTCTAATTGCCTCAAACTGCTTGATATGTGCCCTGACCAGAGCTTGGTACTTCGCCATCCTTTCGTCCTTTGCTTCATAAATCCCAGAAACTTGGTTAACCACAAGCTGGGAATCACTGTACACCAGGAGCTCGGCAGCCTTCATTTGAATTGCGCTCTTGAGCCCGGCGAGAAGTGCCTCGTACTCAGCCTCATTGTTAGATGCCGGGAAGCCAAGCGTGATAGAATGTTCAATGGTTAGGCTATCCGGGGAGATAAGAACGATACCTAGGCCGGCACCATGGCGGTTGGACGCTCCATCAACAAAAAGCTTCCACATGTCTCCCACAAAAAGCTTCCAGCAGTCGGATGGGTCCTGAGAGTTGCGAAGGGCAATGGGATCACAATTGCTCGGCTGTGCGGTGTCAAGCTCAGTGTTGACCGGTTCAAATTCAGTGCCCCTTGGTGATTCGACACCGGACTCAGCAAGTTGTTCTGTAATGCTCAAGTCCGTGGGTGAATCATCAGGTTGCGGTGTGAAGCCGGCCGCAGGTTCTGAGCTATGTGGATCCATTCCTTCCCCCCTTGATGATTTGGCACCGGACTCAGCAAGTTGATCCGTAATGCTCAAGTCCGTAGGCGAATCATCAGGTTCTGAGCGGTGTGGTTCAATTTCTTCCCCCCTTGGTGATGCGGGACCGGACAGAGTGGATGGGTTGGTGATACACAACTCCGTCATCGCAGCACCGGGTGGTATGACCGTGCAAACTGAGGGAACTTCGATGGTGCGCGCTAACTCCGCGGCGCTACCTCCTCCAACTGGTTGTACCTCGGTTGGCATTGCGTGCATCTCATCATCTGCCTCAGTAATGTCGACCGGGCATACCGGATGAGTGCCAGGTGAGAACTCGTCGACAAAATCTGCCAAGGTCTGGGCTTTGATAGCGGTACGCGGCTGGAACTTCACATCAAACTGTCCCAACTCGACTGCCCACTTAAGAATTCGGCCTGAAAAGTCCGCGCGTTCAAACAAAGCCTTGAGGGGAAACTCGATCAGTACGATGATGGTATGGGCGTGGAAATAGTGCGCCAATTTTCTTGAAGCCATCATCAAGGCCAGGGCAAGCTTCTCCAACGGCAAGTATCTCGACTCTGCCGGTAACAAAGTTTTGCTGACATAAAAAATTGGGAGGTGCTTGACTCCTTCAGCCCGGACTAGCACCGCACTGACTGTGTGCTGGGAGACGGCAAGGTAAAGGTAGAGTTCCTCACCCGGCTCTGGTGTAACCAACAGCGGCGGAGAAGACAGATAGTCCTTGAGCTCGGCCAAAGCTCGGTCACACTCGTCATCCCATGAGAACTTTGACTTCAATGCTTGAAAGAAAGGGCGGCAGCGATCTGATGACCGGCTTATAAATCGATTAAGCGCGGCGGCCATACCGGCCAGATGTTGCACGTCCTTAGCCGAGCTGGGCTGCTTCAACTCTTGCACGGCTCTGATCTGAGTAGGGTCTGCTTCGATGCCTCGGTTCGTGACTAGGAATCCCAAAAATTTTCCGGATCCCACGCCAAAGGCACACTTTGAGGCGTTCAAGCGCAGCTTGTGCTTCTTTAGAATGGCAAACATCTCGGCTAAGTCGGACAAATGGTTTGCCTCATGTCGGCTTTTTACCACCATATCATCGATATAAGCCTCCATTGTCCGGCCAAGCAGAGGAGCGAACATTTTGGTCACCATCCTCTGAAATGTTGCCCCAGCGTTCTTCAAACCAAAAGGCATGACTCAGTAGCAGAAGAGTCCCCTTAGAGTCGTGAAAGAGGTGATCTCTCGGTCAGGCCCATGCATGGCGATCTGGTGATAGCCGCGGTACGCATCCAAGAAACTGAGCCTATTGTGTCCAGCCGTCAAGTCCACTAGCTGGTCAATGCGCGGCAAAGGGAAGCTGTCTTTGGGACAAGCTCGGTTGACTGTCTTGTAGTCGACACAAACTCGCTACTTCCCATTCTTCTTAGGCACCACTACTGTGTTGGAAATCCACCGAGGATAGTGCACTTCCTGAATTGCTCGTGCCTCAAGCAGGTTCTTTACCTCCTCAGCAACTACCTCGGCGTGATGCAACGCCGATCTCCTTGTTCGCTGGATGACTGGCTTTGCTCCAGGGAAGACATTGAGGTGATGGCAGATAAAACTTGGGTCGAGGCTAGGCATGTCGTAAGGTGACCATGCAAAGACTTCGATATTCGCCATCAAAAACTCAATCATCTCGGTCCTCTCTATGGCCGTGAGACTTGAACCGAGCAAGAAGAATTTGTCCGGCTGCTCGGTATCAATCCGTACCTCAACCAATTCCTCAACAGCCTTATCTTCGGCCTTGGTGCCCACATCATCCAAGACACCCTGGCCCTCCGGTCCCTCAATCATTTGAACGAATCCTTTGGCAGCCCGGCTTCCGTTGACCGCCACGAAGCACTGCTTGGACATGACCTGATCGCCCCAAATCTCCTCGATTGCCCCCATAGCCAAGGGGAATCTCATTACTTGGTGAAAAGTTGATGCCACAGCTTGCATGGCGTGTAGCCATCCCCTTCCAAGGATAAGGTTGTACGTCGAAGGCACTTGCAACACCCAAAACTCAACTTGTTTGACCACGGATCCCGCTTTGACCGGCAGGATAATCTTTCCCAAAGGCCACTCTGGTTGCGAGTTGAATCCAACTAGTGGCAAAGTTGCCGGAGCCAAGTCTGTCTCCCGGAGTTTAAGCTGCTTGAACGCATCATAGTGCATGATCTCGACCGAGCTTCCCTGATCGATCAAGATCCGCTTAACATCAAAGTCCTTGATGCGTAGTGTTACTACTAGGGCATCGTTGTGCGGCGTCTGGATACGCTCTAGATCCCTTGAGGTGAAACTAATCACGTCTTTTTCTCCTGTCTTCCCCCTTTTGATGGCAGGCTGTACCGACAAAACTTCTCTCATATGTTCTGCCTTCTTTATCATGCCCCGGAGTTCGCAGACATGCTCCGGTTCCACGATGCCGTGGATGACATTAATAACTCCTTGCGGTGGTGCGTCTCGGTCATCCTGTCCCCTGGGATCGACCGGAGCCTGATTCGGCTTTACGCCGCCATCAATGTAAAGGTCTAGATGCCCGGCCGCAACCAGTTCTTCCAAGTGTTGCCGCAAAGGCAAACAATCCTCAGTCCGGTGGCCTCTCTCCCGGTGGAACGTGCAACGATACCGCGGATTATAGCCCTTTTGTCCATCACCTAACTTAGCAGGAAACCGGACATACTCCTCGTCTCGGATTTCACTAAGTATGTGAGAGATTGGAATCTTGAAGACCGTGGTTATGCCAGTCTTTGCCTTCATCCTTCTGTTTGCGTCTGTTACATCATCTTGGGGGTAGTCATCCCGGTCATTGCGACGTCCTCTTCCCCGGTTTTTACGGTTAGTGCCACGGTCCGATTCCTCTACTCGGTCACTTGAGCGGCTGGACTCTTGCCCAACTACGTACACTTTGCCTGTTGTCTTCTTGTCCGTTACTACCGGAGTGGACTTCACGGTAGAAGCTGACGCGTCATCCTCTACTCGGATGTGCTCATTGATGCGCTGCATGAGCTGGCCCATGGAGGTCGGCTGGTGCATGGTAAGCGAGTCTCGCAGTCTATGTCCGACCGGGAGACCACTCTTATATTGCGTGATTGCAAGGTTGATCGGGCAATCCAAGATCTCGTTGAAGGTTTCCCAATACCTTGAATTGTACGTCTTCAGTGTGTCGCATGGTTCCATCTTGACACTTAGCAAGTGATCGACTTCCTTTGGTGTTTTTATGTTGGTTTTGAAGCGTGTAACAAATGCCTCAGCCAACTGATGCCACCTTTGTATGCTCCCTTCCGGCAACCGCTCGAACCATTTTAAGCCCAGCTCGCCCAAACTTGACGGGAAGATTAGGCACATAAGTCCGTCATTCCGCCTATGTCCGGCCACAACCTGTCGGAAGTGACTTACATGCATGTAAGGATCAGTTTTTCCGTCGTAGAGTGTGAACTTAGGTTGGTGGAAGCCTGCCGGAGGTGGTGTTGTTTCAATTTCCAGGGAAAAAGGAGTGGCACTCAGCCTGGCCAAGTCCATATCTTCAAGGAGTGGCACTGCTTGGCGGGGTGGAGGCATTCCGACCTCCTCGCTGGCGTGAACCCCGTAGGATAGCCGCTGGAAAGCAGGTATTCTCTGAGCTTCGCGCTGGCGGGCCCGCTCCTTTAAGACCGCCCGTAAATCCTCTGACTGAGTGGAGTAAGAGTACCTCGACGTCGTCGCCGGACGTGAGGGTTTGTAGGTGCTATCTTGCGCGCTAGACTTTTCTGCATGCACGTCGGAATCACCAACCTGGTAACTTCTGGTAATGGATATGGACTGAGTATGTCGTTGACTCTGACCGCCTGAACGGCGGGATGGGGTGCGCTCACTGTGGTCTCCCACTCCAACTACACCCTTCCCTTTGACATGCCGCTTAAGATCTTCCATCTCCGCCGCCATTCGCCGGATGACAGCATCTTGATCCCTTAACTTGCTTTCCAGTCGCCTGGCGTGCGAGTCTCTCCTCCGCCGGTGACCGTCTGGACTCCGTGAATGTCCATGACTTCGTCCGCGCTTGTCCCGCGCGTCTCCTGACTGTCCGCCAGTGGGCGTTCCCAAGTCAGCCATTGGGCGGACAGCAGGAGGTCCCTCTCTCCTTCGGGTATACTCCGGGGTGGCTCCGTCGATGGCGGACAACGGAAACTTGTCGTTGTTCGCCATGGACGGCGATCAGATAAACCTGGAAGACAAGGTTTTGTCTGTCAAGATTCCCACAGACGGCGCCAATTGTACGGGGAGCAAATATTCCGGCAAGCCCGTACTCCTTTCTTCCAAGCTCCGTCGATGTTCGATCACCTGCGAGCAAGTAACGATGAGCTACCCGGCGGTGTGTGGCCGGAAAAACCCTCCGACGATTAAGTTAGCACACACCTTAGGATGGATAGAGAGAAGGGAGAGAGTGTTTGAGTGTAAGAATTCCTTATAGAGATGTTCGTGTGTCGCGTATGGAGGGCGCAGACATGCTTATATACCCTCTGTGGCCCATATCTACTCCCAGTCGTCTCCTGACACGTGGCTCCGCTTATCCCATCTGTCAGCATAAACCTTGCTGAACATCACCTAATCTCAACTGCCCGCCATCACAGCTGGAGCCCGGCAGCCGAACTGCTCTATACGTTATTGCGTCGTGCCGTGCTTCATACCGGAGCACTTCCCTGGCAGACCAAGGAGGACCGGGCTAGGCGGCATCTCGGCAAAGCCTAGCCCGAAGCACCCCGTGGTCAGCTTTCCTGCCGGTCAAACGGTAACCTCGGCCGACTGCGCCTTTCCGGGCGCCGGTCACTCGACTTGTCTGGCTTCGGCTATCCTCGGACCGAGCATCCCGGTCCGACCGAGCACTGCCTTGCCGTGCCGCTTCTTTACGGTCTGGGACGCACTCGGCCCAAGTTCTGCCCGGCCCAAGTTCTGGCAGCCCATCTCTAGGCGAATAGTACATCATCTCGGCCCAATGCGCTATTGGGCTCTCAACCTGCTCGGTCGCTACCTCGGCCCAACTCCAGATCATAAATTACCCTCTCAGACACAGACACTGAAATAAATATATACATAGCACAGAGACTGCAATATCGCCTTGTTTCAGAATTCAAACATGGCTGCAAATACATATTTACATAACACTAAATCCAAAAAAAATGTAAATATAGAGAAATGACACAGAGACTGAAATAGACCTCATCATGGCTGCAATGTCGCCTTCCCGCCGTCGCGTCACAGCCGGACTCGCGTCCCTCCGCCAACCTCTCTCCATCACCGTCGCCTCCCTCCACCATCTCTCTCCGTCTTCGCAGATGGCGCCGATCGTCTCTCCGGTCTCCAGCTGCCTTTCTTCTCTCTCTCTCTCTCTTTCTCTCTATCCAGCTGCGTGGTTAGGGCTAAACAAAGGAGAGAGGGACGAAGATGAAAGTCAAAATAAGAGTTCAAAGTTCAAGCGAAAAACTCGAATTTTGGGAACAAAAAAATTATATAAAAAAAAAAACCCAACTAAATGAAACGACGTCGTTTTCCCCAAAATGACGTCGTTTTGGGGAGTGCGGCAGGGAAGGCCGCAGGAAAGAGCGGCCGACGATCCTTACTCGTACGTTTGGTACAAGACTTAACGTGACTAGGCATGTTTTGATTTGATCATCTTTTGTATTTTAATACAGCAATACGAATTACTTTGACTATTCAAACATTATTGAAAATTATCATTTTGTTTTAAAACTTTTATCTGATTATTTAAATTTATTTATCTATAAATTTTATATTATATAAATTTTAATTTTCATCACACAAATTTCTACTTAAAAAATTCTAGGTGATTAAATGTAGCACCACAAACTTTTTCATTTTAATAATAACAATGGAGAAGTTATCACAAATTTTTACTTAAAAAATTCTAGGTAGTTTAAATGTAGCACAGAAACTTTTTCATTTTAATAATAACATAACAATGGAGAAGTTATCACAAATTTTTACTTAAAAAATTCTAGGTAGTTTAAATGTAGCACAGAAACTTTTTCATTTTAATAATAACATTGGAGAAGTTATTTGGTAGTTTTGAGTCACGGCCACGTAGTGCTTCAAGTGAGTTGTAATTGGTTGAAAGAGTAAAGTCTTATGATTATGTTAAGTGATTAAAAAACATAAAAATTATGATAAATTGGGAAAAATATTATTTGCTCTTGGAGCAAGCTAAGGTGGTGTTCTAATATGGTTGTTATTGGGTAAATCGGTGAGACCCATCACATTTTTATCTATTTTTTAAGAGACAATGGGACACTTATCTCTCAATAAATAGAGTAAAACAATACTCCAAGACCATTCAATAACTTCTCGATAAATTGGGATTGATCAGGAATAAATCCACATGAACGTTAGGACACTAAACCCAAGAGGATGACATGAACCTAACAATACATGACAAGTCATAAAATGAACTTGAATAATTATTTGAGGATTGCTATTAACCCCTAACTATCTTCTTAGAACCCCACCTCATTCTTTTTTCTTTTTTCTTTTTTTAATTCTAATTTTGTCCCAATCTAAAATTTCACTTTTACCCCCATTCCTAATCTTCTAAATCTAATTTTCCAAAATCTTCTCAACCTAATTTTCCAAACTCTAACCTAACTCTAATCACCTCCAGCAATACCACCATCTCCGATCACTTTTCACCGCCACAGCCACCACCATCTCTAACCACCCCTCATTACTGCAACCTCTACTATCTCTGACCACTCCTCACCATCACAACCACCACTCCCTCCGTCATTATCAGCCATCACCTCTACCGACAAGCACCCCTATCCCTTATTGAAGATCTGAATCAGAGAAGAGAAATCAACCCATTTAGCACTGTGTTAACGAACTAAAAGGATTTGTTCAGCATTGTGTTTTCGAACATTCAGAATTCGTTCAACACTATGTTGCCGAACATTTAGGATTTGTTCAACACTGTATTGTCGAACCCACTCCGCCATTGTGACCTTCCTATCCATTGCGAGAGAGAGAATGAGCGAGAGATAAAGAGATGAAAACCTAAGGTTTTCAAAAGAAGATGAAGAAGAAAAGAGAGAAGAGAGAGAAGAAATGTAAGAAATCACTTGCCATAGCCTATGATAGAGATTTTAATGGTGGCCATTGTTGATGGGTCTTTTCTCTAACTCTATTTCTCACTCATACTTGATTTGAATGCAAAAAAAAACAAAAAAAGCAAAGAGAGAATCCAGATTATAGAGAGAAGTGGAAGGAGTTTGGGTTTGGGTTTGGGTTTGGGATTAGGGATATAGTTGGTATTAAGGTGGGGGTTTAAAGAAAAAATGTAGGGGTTTTATTTTGTTGAGTGGGGGTTTAAAGAAGTGTGTGGGCCAAAGTAATTAGGTGGGGGTAAATATCAACCCTCTAATTATTTTAAATACATGTATGATTTAAGAGTTGTTTGTGATGTGTTATATAAGTGTATTTTTTGACTTTTTGGCTAAAATAGAAGAGAAAAAAATATATATGTTTGGAATTATTTTTTGATTTTTTATAAAAAAATGTGTAATAAAATATTATAGCAAATATCAAAATTACCGTTCTACCCTTCCTAATGCATGTAGCAGCACTGCTTGGGATGACGTGCATTTCAAAAAAAAAATTAATGGGAATTCATGGCTTACATTATGCCACGCCATTGCATTTGGGGAAATACAATGCAAAGTAATCTACAGCACTGAGCTGCACTATTGAGCTGTTGAATTCAAAAGACAAAATTATAATTTTGCCCTCTAGACTTCCCCTATACGCTTCCCCCAAATAGTAGGGACTTTTTGGAAGTGGGTTGGTTTTTTGACTTTTTGGCTTTTTTAGCCATTTTAGCCTGGGGCTAAAAAGTCTGGTTTAGGAAGGGTTTTTGGCTTTTTTGACTTTTTTGTGAGAGAAAGAATATAATGATTATGGGTTAGATGTGATATTTTGTCTTATTAGGTTAAAAAACCTATTTTGTTTTTTATGACTATTTTAGCCAAAAAAGCCCACAAACCAACTTCGCAAACGGATAACTTTTTAGCTTTTTATACTATCGTAGATTATGCCAAACAAAGCCAATTAGAAAACAAAATTTGGTGTGTAATGCACACCGTATATAATTCTAAATTTATATAAGTTTTCAAGAATTTACATAAATAATTTTATAATAACGTGTAAGTTGAATATAAATTTGTATAAGTTATATATATATATATATATATTTCAATTTTGTTAATATCAAATAATAATAATAAATCTAAAATGATAAGTGAAAATATTCCAATAACAATAGGGCAAATCCATGGTACTTAAATTAGTATTTTTATTAGATGAAATAGTGGACGTATGATTTTTAAGTTAGTTTTTGAGGAATAACATGAGTGGGTTCTATAAATATTTATGAATGTGAGTCTTATTCACTTTCTTTGGTTTTGATTTTTAAAATTTATTTTTTAGAATTTTTAATTTTTAATTTTTTGTATTTTTTTATTTTCATTGAATTTTTTTAATTTTTTAAGTTTTTTTTTTAATTTTTAGACACACCTAATATAAATATACTTAAAAAGTATAATATTTGTGAAAAAAATCTTTAAAAAATTCACTATATATCAAAAATACAAAAAAAAAAAAAAATGACAGCATTTTTTTGTATTTTTGTGTATTTATTAATTTTTTAAAATATTTTTTCACAAATATTTTACTTTTTAGACCCAACTAAGTAAGGTGCATCTAAAAAAGTAAAAAAATTGTTTAAAATTTTAAAAATATTCACTAAAATAAAATATAAAAAAAAACACAAAAAAAATAAAAAAACCTAATTTCCAGAAAATTGAAACCAAACGCACTAATTATTATTATTTATAAATCAAAATTTAGGTGGCACATTATAAGGACTTATATTTTTTTAAGAGAGTTATGTATTTTCTTAATTACATATAGAGTTCTACACAAATTCAAATTTAATTTAAATTATACTAACTTTATCTATTTTGTATGAATTTTATTTGACAAATATTTATTTTTCACATATTTTTCATCGTAAATTGAGATAATTCACAAACTCAATACCAATTTTACGTTTCACGTTTTTCTTTTTAATTCTTTCAAGGATATTAGGATATATTTTCTTAATGCTAATTTTTTTTATTTCTTCTTATTTTTTCGTGCATTATTCTATACCCAATACCAATTTTATATTATTCTATTTATAGATTTGTCGTTGAAATTTTATAGTAATTCTATATATGAAATTATACTTATTTTCCTACATTATTCATATAATCAAAATCCACAGAAGGAAAAATTTGCACAACAATGATACTCTCGAAGAACCTCTAAAATTTGGATTTACTACTTAAGTTACCTTTTCAATTGTTGAAAAGTAAATTATTTTTATGTTTTAACATCATATTACAAATGATTAATCACTTCACACACTAAAATGTATATATCATTTGGATGCTTTCATTATTTTTTCTTTTCTGGTTTAGATGTTGTTATGTGATTATTTGTTAACTAGTTGTTGTTGAATTTCTTTTATACAGTTGATATTTTAATTTAATTAAGAGTGTTTATTTTACAATCTTATATAACATATTTATATTTAATTTTTTTAATAACTTTTATATAATTTATATTTCTACATATTTTTATTTTCTAAATGAATATAAAAGACAATTAAATAGTTAGAATTAATTTTAATTTTATGCTACTAATTCTTCTTCTAATTTAACTATTATTTTTAATATCAAAATGAGTATTTATTTTACTATTTTATAATACAATAGAAATAAAATTATCAAAATACATAAATAATTTAATTAAAATTAATATATATAATGAATCAAGTAACAATTTTATAGAACGCTAGTACCAATATTACCAAAATAAATTAGTAAAGCATACTTTAATTTTAATTTTAATTAAAATTAAAATTATTTTTTTATAACACACATTGTACCATCAAATATTTTTTAAAAAATAGCAAATACATTACACGGATCAACTGCTAGTATTTAATATAATGATAATATTATTGTAGGAGATAATACGAAACAATAAAGATTATAGGGGTTTAGGAAGCTAATTTTAGACTTTTTTTTTTTTGGTTAAAATTCACAAAAAAATAAAATATGCTAAAATAGTTAATAAGACAAAATATCAAATCAAACCCAGAATCATTTCATTTTTTCTCTCACAAACATTACATCGAATTATAAAAAAATTTAACACTCTTTTCAAACACAAATATTTTAATATATTAAAAAATAAAATAATCTACTAAAATAGTCAAATTCTTAAATGAGACCATAATTATACAATTGAAAATATCCTAGATTTGGCAATCCATATAGGTGATATCTTTTTTGATTTGGCAATTAGGTGAAGATATCTTTTTCTGGATACGATATTTTTCAAATGATTAATGGCATCTCCCGTGACATTGCTATTAGAGCATCCATACCAATCTCTTCAAATTCTTAATCAAATTATAACTTAAAAAGCTATTTTGTTATTTTAGCTAGTCATCTTTTTAGTACACACTTCATCAAATTCTGTATTCTAACTCAATCTTATTAAAATATTACTTTTTTATTATATTTGTTTATTCTTTCTTTTTTTATTAAATTGATGAGCTGGCTTGATCAAGTAGCACTAGAATGCTAGCCAAACAATTCCTATGTTCCTTTGTAAAGGTAAAACTAGAGGAAACAGGTGCTTGCGGCTTGGATCGGGCAGCCATCGTGTTGATCTCCGATTGAGTTGAAATTTTTTGTGGTTGATCCACTCCATCAACTCTAAAATATGAATGGATCGAATCATTAAAAAGTCACCAACATGATGGCCAACTGGTGCGTTTCGGGCAAAACATAAAGATCCCAAATCTAAAACTGGACCATATTCTTCGATCATTCTGTTGTGCATTCCAACAGCTATATTTATCAACAGTCATAATTTTTTAAACGGTCATATTCTTCTACTATAAACAATAACATATGTTCTCTAATTCTCACAATCTAAATAAAATATTTTTCTTCCATTCTATCCTCATTAATTTTTTATATATGGATCTTCATTTTCTAGACATGATTCTTTATGACTCCAACTCTGATGATGAGTTAGAGATATTTACAATAGCTTCTATGGAAGCCGAGAGTTCATCAAAGTCACGACATGTTGCTCGTCAATGACGCAAGTTCGTATTTCATAATCCTTTGCAAGGCTATCAAAGGCTTTTTCTTGACTATTTTGCTGATCCACCAGTATATCCTCCCAAATTATTTTGGAGAAGGTTTCGAATGAATCGTTCTCTTTTTCTCCACATTCAATTTGAAGTAGAAGCTTATGAACCATATTTTGTCTAGAAAAGAAATAGTGCTGGAGTGCTCGGTTTGTCTTCTCTTCAAAAAATAATTACGGCTCTTAGAATGCTTGCTTATGGAGTAGCAATTGATTTTATGGATGAATACTTAGTGATTGGAGAAAGTACTATAATGAAAAGCCTAAAGAAATTTGTCAAAGCAGTGGTTGCAATTTTTCTGATGAGTACTTGAGGTCACCGAACAACGACGACATTGCTAGACTTCTAGCTATTGGCGAAAGTCACGATTTTCTTAGGATGTTAGGGAGCATTGATTGTATGCACTGGACTTGGAAGAATTGTCCAACTGCATGGAGAGGTATGTATACTGGTCATGCACATGAACCAACAATTATTTTGGAAGTAGTAGCATCACATGATCTTTGGATATGGCATGCATTTTTTGGATTACCTGGGTCTAATAATGATATCAATGTTTTAGAACGGTCTTCTGTATTTACCGAGCTTGCTCAAGGGTGTGCTTCTCGAGTTAATTACACGATCAATGGAAATGAATATACCATGGGATACTACCTTGCTAATGGTATATATCCACAATGGGTAACTTTTGTTAAAACAATTCCTTGTCCACAAGGAAAAAAGAATAAACATTTTGCTGAGGTCCAAGAGGTGTATAGAAAGGATGTATAGCTTGCATTTGGAGTGCTTCAAGTACGTTTTTTAATTGTGAGTGGACCTACACGACTATGGGATCTTCAGACTGTTAAAGATATTATGAAGGCTCGTATAATACTACACAACATGATCATTGAGAATAAAAGAGATGACGGAGGAGAGCTAAACCTTGATTATGAACAATTGTCACGACCCAAACCCGCCCCTATAGGTTTAGCGTCGTAACCAGCCAGTAATCTGTGATTACCAAAGGCCTGCTTAACAATAATGACAATAATACAATATAAAGAGGGCTGGCGGAAGCTAATCAATAATAGTCTACATCATCCAATGAGCTGTGGAGACCTGAACGGAAATAAACTTTCATGCATATAGCCATATTCACAACCACTTATAACAAAAATGCAAATACAAGATATGGACATAATCCCATCACGAAAATTGTACAATCAAAAGTCTTAGACATTCATTACACTTAGCAAAAGGGTGGATAGTATCACCTGAAAAGCCTTGACTCGTGCAGGTTCGGAACATGAGTTCAGGTCGGCGCCTCTAGCTTTGGTCCGGTGCTTGGCCATCTACATATATATAATAAACTGTGAGCTATAGCCCAGTGAATAACAAATGTGTAAAGAGTTTAAGAATGATGTCCTTCAATTTTTTTGAAACAATCAATTAGCATTAGAACAATTTCAATCAATATCATTCGTCAAGCTATCACTCGATTTTATCAATTCAATCAATTGATAATTATATAAGTCATACATGGTACATCCGATAGCAACAATACACTTGGTCTTAAAAGACCGAACAATCAATTGATGGCCATCATACAATAACAATAGTTCCCAGATTTGGAACTGATAGAGATCTCTGTTACAATAACTATGTCAATAATAATAACAATCACAATACGTTATGGATGCCATGAATACAGTTCAAAATAGGATCATCATTCAATTGATAAAAAGTATCATTTCAAAAAGCAATATGATTTATCAATATGAAAATAAGTACGATTGAACATATCTTTACAACATTGTTACTCACAGATAACAGGGCTGTAAGCAGGCTATTCAGCTTCTTTGAGGTGCGAAACCTACACAGTTACAGAACGAACGCATACTAAATTACACACCCGAAATTGATAACTTAGTCCTTTCTACTTGTTTTGGTGTGATTCTACTTCATTATCCTTATTATAATGTCTTAATCATGGCCTAGGAATGCCTAGGATGGAATGAGGATGCAAAAATGTACTTAAAAATATTTTTCAAAACTTGTTGAAAACAGGGGTCTTGCTCGAGCGTGGCTTTCTTCGCTCGAGCGAACATACCAAATGTGAGTGGTCGCTCGAGCGCACACTCCTTCGCTCGAGCGATCTGCAAAATGTGAAAAAGTTCTGGTTGCGTGCAATCTCCGCTCGACGGTCGCTCGAGCGTGAGACACAGGTCCTCGTTCGAGCGCAAGTATTGTCGCTCGAGCGTGCTTCCAAACACGCAAACTTCTAAGATCATGCAATTTACGCTTGAGCCAACCTTTTGTTGCTCGAGTGGAAGTGTGAAAATAAAGGTGGTCGCTCGAGCGTGGAAGCAAAATTCTGGATTTTCCAAATTTGCTCCCAAAGTTCAAAACATGAATCCAACACTCCAAAACTCATCCTTTTCGGCCAAAATTTTGGAAAACACTTGGAAACTCATAACACATCATGATTTAAATATCATTTCATAAAATCAAGACCCAAAAGCATGCCAATTGTACACAAATTCAACTTAAACTTTATGAATGTTTCAAGAATATAACATGCATGAATTCTCTTCAACTCCACCACTTCAAAACATGATCAAACTTGGCAAATTGATAGAGAACATGATGATTTCCTATAATTAAGCTCAATCTATGGCATGCATGAGGGAATTCTTAGCAAACATGCTCCAAATGTAATGAAATGAACATGCATGCATGGACTAATTTCCCTTCCTACTTCTTAAGCTTAATTCTTACATGTCATAGCTCAATTCACTTGATTTCATAGATGAATCAACTTAAATTCAAGACTAGAGACTTGACTTCTTACCTTGCATGTTCGATTTGGATCTTAGGTGATAAATTCTTGAGCTAGATGATCAAATGTCCAAGGTTTCTTCTTCCCTCCTAGCAACTCCTCTTATTTGAACTCAATTCTCAAGTCTAGGGCCCAAATCTCCCGACTCTCTCCCTCTCTCACGTTTGAGCATCAAATTAAGGAGAAATGAGGTATAAAGTTGAACTAGTGGGGTCAATAAAATGACTCACTAAGTAGTAGATAACAAAGTTAATCAAATGGCATTAAATTAATCTAATTTAATCGTTCCGAACCGAATTTTAATTAAACCTACCATAAAATTCTATAAATCCTAATTAACATATAAATCAAGTCAATTTCTGAATCGATTGCCGATAAGGCTTTCAATTCGCAAATCGAAATCAAAACATAAACAGATTTTTCTATATCAAACAGATAAAAATGCATTTAAAGCAACGCACTCACGTAATTAATTTAGGATTTCGTTTTAATCATTTACTTAGCATTCTTAATCATGAATTAGCGTTAATCATGAGTCGGGGTTCTCACACAAATCGATAAAATCCCTCATGCACAAGTGTCACTTGAACGTACACCTAATATCATGGAATTTATTTAACAACATCGTCACATAAAAGAGAGAGAAACTCATTCTTGACTCCAATCGGATTTGGTTGAGCACTTGTAGTAAATCTATAGCCAATCTTAGAATGTTGCATTTTTTTAATTGTCATGTTTTCATACTAATGCAAATCAACTTATGTAATATCTGTATGTTTCTTATTGAGAAATAAAATAATCTTTGTAGCACCAAACTCCAACAAGTAAAGCTTACAAAATGCCAATGTATTGTATAGTCAAAAGTTACAAAATATACATAAACCTTACTTTAGTTAAAAGTCATAAAAAAGAACCCCTGTTTATACATCACGAAACCAAATAGTACAAAAGTATCTACCTATTTCATCCAAACAAAATCTACCAAACTAACAACATAGTAAAAAACATAGCAGTTTCATAAATTACTCGGAAATGTTGCTTTTTCTTCGACACTCAATGATTTTCATTTGGTGCTGGTAATAGTATTCTTGTTGCATTGGGGACATCCCACTTGTATTCATCATCATGATTCTCTCTTCTTCTTTTAATTTCTCCAATTCAGTTTTTTCAACATGAATAATATATGATTCTCAAGCATTTCAAGTTTTTTTTCAATTCCTTTCTTTCTCTCTTCTTTTATGTCAATTAGCAAGTCTACAATTGGAGAACTTGTAGTATGTTGGCTCTTCAGTTTTTTCTGCCTTTCTTTTTCTTTCTTTTTTCCAATTGGTCTCTCCAATTGTACATGCGTGTCACGACCCAAACCCGCCCCTATGGGTTTAGCGTCGTAACCGGCTAGTAATCATTAGATTACCAAAGGCCTCTGAACAGGATGGCATAAGATAGGGGCTGCGGAAGCCAATATACAAAATTAACATAGTCCATAGAGCTGTGCAAACCTTCATGGGACTGAAATTTTCAAAACAAACTTATATATATATATACAGATGTGACGTCAAAAATACAATAGTCTTACGTTACTTAGTTACATAGATAGGGTCAAAAGGTATTTAGTCTAAGTACAGATATATATAACAAGCTCAACTAAAGCCTTGACATAATCCTCTCAAAAGAAACCTCCTCAGGAGGCACGGTAGTTAGCTGACAAAATAGAAACATAAGCCGTCAAATCTGGGCCTAGTCACGTGCCTGCTCACCTGCATACATAATATAAATAGTGAGCTGGAACCTAGTGAATAATAACAGAGTAAAGAGGTTTAATGAATGTTGTCTATAACAGTTATAGAAAACAGAATTCAATAATTGTCAGAAATGAATTTGTAATTATGTTCAGAAATCGTGGTATATAACAAATACAGTTTCAGAGTCATATTCATAAATAGAACTTGCAGTTAATTATACGTGGCACATTCATTAGCACTAGCAGAAACAGTTGACCCATAAAGGGACGGCCATAAAGGCATACAGTTGACCCATAAATGGACGGTAGGGGTGAGCATGGTCTGGATTGGACCAGATTAGGGTAAAACCAGGACCAATCCGTTATCTACGGTTCCTGAAAAATTGGAACCGATCCAATCCGTTTAAATGATGGAACCAATCTGAACCAATCAATTTAAACACGGATTGGATCGATTTAGGACCACAGATTCACATAATTAAATAACAATATTTATATATATATATATATATATAACACTTTAATTTCATAAAAACATAAATATAGCGTTATATTAGTTCCACAATAGCAACATGTTTTTTTATAATAGCGATATACTGTTCTAGAATTTAAACGACCATAAGAAAACTGGTTTTACCATAAGAATTTAGACCATTATAAATTAAAACTAAAAACTAACAAACAAAAACAATAAAAGAAGATATTATACGGGTTTAGGTTTGAGTTTAGGTTTTATATAGAATAAGAGAAGATACTATGGGGGAGGATATATAATAAAAATATAGACTATTTGTATACGGTCTGAATCGATTCCAATCCGGAACCATGGGGTTCAATCCGGAACCAATCCGTGGACTACAGATTTTTAATTCTTCAATCCAGAATCGAACCACGGATTCAGAAAACCAATCCAAACCTATCGGATTGGACTAGACTGGACTGGATCGGATTACAGATTTCACGGATTCCTTGCTCAGCCCTAGGGGACGACCATAATGGCATACAGTTGACCCATAAAGAGACGGCCATAAAGGAATACAGTTGACTCTCGTGTACGGAGACGATATAGTTGACTTATGAGACGTACAATTGGCCCATAAATGAGACGTATACATAAGGATCCATAACAGTTGGCTCATGAGACATAGAGTTGACCCATAATTGGGACGTCACAGAACAGATAATAGATGTCATTTGAAGCTAAGAATGCCACGAATACATTTCAGAAACATTGGACAACCATTCATTCATACAGAAAATAATATTTCAGAAACAGATCATCTTATATCGTTCAGAAAATACTTATAATTTAGCATAGCTTTATAAAGTTATTATTCACAGATAACAGAGGCTCCAAGGTAAACAGACAGAATAAGCAAATCAGATGTCTTGCGGCGCGTGACCTACATAACATAACAGATACATACATTGAAACACACGCTCGGAGTGTACATAACTTATTTCATTGTTCTTAGTATGTTTCTAGCCTTTATCCTTATTATGGTGTCCTAATCTTGGCCTAGGAATGCCTAGGATGGAATGAGGATGCAAAAATGGACTTGAAAATATTTTTCAAAACTTGCTGAAAACAGGGTCCACGCTCGAGTGTGGCTTTCCTCGCTCGAGCGGACATGCAAAATGTAAAGGTTCGCTCGAGCGGTCTGCAAACTATGAAAAAGTACTGGTTACTTGATTTTCATGCTCGACGGACACTCGATCCTCGCTCGAGCATGAGACTCAGACCTTCGCTCGAGTGTGACTTTTGTCGCTCGAGCGATCTGTAAAAACACATGAACTTCTAGGAGCTTGCGTTTCACGCTCGAGCGGACTTATGGTTGCTCGAGCAGAAGTGCATGCACTCAGAGTGGTCGCACAAGCGTGGAAACAGAATTCTGGAATTTCCAGATTTGCTTCCAAAGCTCAAAACTAAATCTTTAAGCATCAAAACTTGATTTTTCTAGGCCAAAACTTGAGGAACACTTAGAAAATCATAATACGTCATGAATTAAGGGTCTTTTCAAGAAATCATGGCCAAAAAGTTTGCCAATTGTGCAAAAATTCAACTTAAAATTTATGTATGATCCATGAACATGACATGCATGAATTTCTTTGAACTTAAGCTTCTCAAAACATTATCAAATGCTACAAAACAACATGAAACTTGATCATTTCCCAAAATTAAGGTAAATTCAAGACATGCATAAGGCAATCCTTGGAAATTAAACTCAAAATGTGAGACAATATGCATTCATGCATGGTATGACTTAGTTTTCTTCAATTCTAGCTCAATTCCTACTTGAATTCACTTAATTCACTTGTTGTCATACATTAATCAACTACATTACAAGATCAATGGCTAATTCTCTTACCTAAAGTTTGAATTGCACAAGTGAGGGAACTTCAATTCCCAAATCCTTTGCAAATCTCCAATACTTCTTGGCAATTCTCTCCTATCACAACTTTTGATCTCAATTGCCTTCTCTCTCTCACTCTCTTACGTTTTGCTTGTACGAGGGAGCTCAAATATGTTGAATGAAGAAGGAAGAAAGAATAAAGGCATATAAGAAGCCTTATATAGGCTCACTTGAAAATAATTAATTAAGGCTAAATAAATGGGCATTAAATTAATCTAATTTATTCGTTCCGAATCAAATTTCAATTGAACCTACCATAAAATTCTAACTAACACATAAATCAAGTCAATTTCTGCTTCAAATGCCGATGAGGCCTTCAATTCACAAACCGAAATGAAAACACAAACATATCTTTCTACGTTAAACAGATATAATCACAAATAATGCAACACACATGTAATTAATTCAGAATTTGAACTCAAGAACTTATTAGGCATATTAAGCATGAATTAACGTTAATCATGGGTCAGGGTTGTTATAATGCGTATCTCATGAGATCTCATCTTCCTCTAGATTGACTAACTCTTATGTTGAAGATGAAGATGTGGAATTTCGACTTCTTTTTGGATTTTTCGTTTTGTACATCTCAAACCATTTTGGTTGATGCTTCAACACATTCCAACAATGTTCGAATTGAAATAAGGTTAATGAATCTCCTAGTACATGAGTTTAGCCTTCCCAATCTGGAGAGAGAAAAAAAAATACATATATATATATCAAAATTTTAAAATATATTGAAGGGTAAATGTTTAAATATCTATGTAATTGATACCTTGTCTTGTTCATTCACACCGCTTTCATGCATCGACTCAATTTGAGCAAAGTATTCACAAAATTTATTGGTTCCAAGTTGAATAATTAACCACCGGTTCATCAAAGAATTGTCAGTACGTTCACTAATAAATGTTTTGTGCTCGTGGAAGTACTCCCTAACTCTCCTTCAAAATGTCTTACTTTTTTGCTCATTTCCATGCATTGCATCCAAGCTAGTATTAAGCCAAGCTGACAGAAGCAAATTGTTTTCTTCTTTAGAAAAGTTGCCACTGCGTGACTTTTTGGTAGCAGCTTCTTTTTTGGTTGAAAACTAATATTCTTGGCTAGCACCTTAACTAACTTGGTTCAGATATTGAGACTTCATGAATTGGTTGTCAAGGTTGGAGCCCTCCTGTAAAAGATTGATAAAGAAGGGGTCTCCACTTGAATCCATCCTATAAGATAGAGTGAATCAAATCAGAATGAATCCATTATACAAGATAGAGTGAAAAAAAATCAGATTGAATCCATCCCAACAAGACAGTAAGTTAGCACTTTTGTATAAAATAAAATCAATTCAATGAAGCCTACTAAGACCACCTCCAAACCTTAACTCAAATTTGGGAAAAAGGGCACATGTGTTAAGTTTTGGTTGGATTAAATAAAAGGAGTTAAAAGTTTTTTTTTGTTAAAAAAAATTAATTTGATATGAATTTGAGTAAAGAATTTGAGTCTCCCTTTGAGTAAAACTCAATTTGATATAAGTTTGAGTAAAGGGTTGAGCTTTGAGGAGTGTTTTGATAATTGTTTACTAAAATTTGAATTCCCCCCCCCCCTCCCTTTTTTGAAGGCAAAATGAAGATTTTATTATGTAAACAAAATTACGTAACAAAAGCTTAATATAAGGAAGCATCATAGGTAGCTAAGCTAACATCCCAACAGAGTTAATATGGAAGCAACAACCTAATCAAATGCAAGCAAAAATTGCAAACAAGGTTGGGAAAAAAGTGTTGGTCAGGCACTATTTCTTGCCCCTTTGACGCGAGAGGATTTTATCTTTCTCTTTAATTTCATTTGTCTGGGCATATCAAGAACATTAGCTTTATATGCTTGAGATTTCAGACAACAGAAAAGTTTCAATGCCTTAATTAGATATGCAGAAGGTAACAAACATAAAAGGAAAAACATTTGGTTTTGGCTCAATTTGTTATTTAACTTGAACACACTTCACCTTTATTTTTTTTCTACTTGTTCTCATAATAATTCACCTTTGTCCATCCTTTCTCTGAGAATTATATTCAATGACATGAACAATCAACAATACATTTTACACTTGATCACTTTCAACTAAACAGTGGTAGACAATGGGGCAAATTAATTTCATGCAGTAATTACTCAACAAAAATCTTAAAATTATATTATAGTTGTATACAATGAGAGTGTTTGGGAAGTGAGTTTTTATGTAGATTTTATTAGATGTAGGTTTTTATGAGATAAAAAATTTTTAGTGTTTGGGAAGATAGTTGGGTTTTTATGTGGTTGGATGTGATGTTTGTGAGAGAAAAAGTGAAATGATTATGGGGTTGGATGTGATATTTTGTTTGGATGTGTTTTTTTTTTTGGTTTTGTAAAACTTTCGTCTTTTAGTGGAAAAAATGAGAAAAAAATTTGGGAACTTGCTTCCCAAACACCACCAATGTATATCAAAAAAACCCATAAAGATCACAAACTATATATGTATTTTCTCAGTATGACAAAAAATTTCTTAACCCAATTTTAAAGATTTTAAAAAGATACAAGTAATCTAATTATCGAACAGTTGTGGTACAAGAATTTTGTGCATACAAATTTTCAACAATGTTCAGCATAAAACAACTTAATTCAATCAAAGAGCCACTAATGGTTCTCAAATAAAATTACAGATCCCAATTTATCCAATCTAATCCAAATCTAGAGTACAACAGAGAGAGAGAGAGAGAGCCTGAGCTTCAGATATGGTGAAAGCAGATGCTATGGAGTGGTTGCCGCTCTGAAGTTTTGGCGCAAAAGAGGAAAAGGAAGAGGGTAGAGTTTGGCGCGATAGACAAAAAAAAGTAATAATAAAAAAATGAATAATGATGAATAGTACCTCGTTTGTTGTAGCGAGATATTGTAGCATCCTTAAATTTTGGCGCGCTTGTAGCGAGATTGATGGGCTTGGTTTTTTGGAGTTTATCTCGCTAATTTAATTGGAGAACGACTTTATTGAGTTTGATGAGGTTGCTCTTACAATTAATATTTTTATAATAATATCTGTGTGGGTAATTTTCTGACCACACTGCCCGTTTAGTAATCAATTAGAGAGTACCGGCAGAATAGATGGCTCTAGTTAACCTGTAACAAAAAGAAAAGGCTCCGGCGGTGGCTCTTCCACCCGGGGGCACTCTGACGATCAAGTCAGTATATCTCTCAAAGATAATCAAGTGCTAAACTTACTGCTCAAAGCATAAACTTGCGTACCTTAGACCCACGGGGGTGTCTCTCTTTTATAGCCAACATAAACCTAGTCCCACTAGAAGCCTGACTTCTATGGACTCTTATTCAGTGCTTACTTTGGATTTCACAAGACATAAAGATAAACTCCCTAAGAGCTTTATCCTTATCTTAGCAAAGTTCCCTCTTTACTCTAGGACTCTTGCCCCTTATCCATTTATCTCGGATTCCGATATCTTAGGAGATAACCTCGGCCTTGCCGAGATAACCTCAGCGTCACAACCAGGACACGTGGCACCTCGGCTGACACGCCGGCGTCACCTTGCCATGTGTTGGTATTCAGAAAATACATCCCCACAACTGCCCCCTAGGTTCTATTACCTCGGCATTCTGAGGTGATGGAACCTATATCTATATTTTCTTTCAGTAAATCAACTTAAAATTTGACAGCCGAGATCATTCATTTCAGGCCGACATGCTTTCTCTAAAAAATCAAGATTTTTAAGGACCTTCTCACGCGCATGAGCTGTCATGCACTTCAACCCAACCGTTTTAGCCACACGTTTCTCTCTTACTGGTCCATACACGTGACGCGCCTGTTAGTCGCCTCTTTCTTCATGTGCGCCATCTGACGCCCTCGTTCTTTTAGGCGTATTGATTGCTTCTGCCACCGTTTCTGTTTAATCAAAAACTTTTTCCCTTTTTTCCGTCTCTTCACTTTTTCATTCGAATCTCCTGCTATCTCTCTCTAGCTTTCGAAGCCCTCCATCGCTCAAGCTTCCAAAGCTCTGCAACCTTCTCTGTTCACCCCTTTCGGCGAGATTTCCACCGGTCTTCTGCTCCTGCAACCGTCATAAGACATCGGCAAATCCCTTTCCAGCTTCCCTTTTTCTAGTAAGCTACTGTTCTTTTAGTTTTCAATTCCCTGATGTTTCTTCTTTTTTTTGCTGTCGCTATTACTGTACTGTTTCGAGTTTTTTAATTCATAAATCGTACATCTGAATGCATTCATCCATGATTTTGCCTTTGCCCACATTTTGCACACACGCATTGTTTCACCATTTCTTTGCACTTTTGCCACTATTCTTGGCCATATACTCTTGTATTCTTCATGTTCTTGACAGCCCATCTCAATTCTTGTTTCTGAAACTTCGTTTTTGTTTTCTGTTTTTTGCATCTTTTCCAGATTCTTGCTTTCAATCCGTGTTTCCATAGATTTAGGTCTAAGATTTGTCTGTAGAACCCATAACTTAGGAAAAAACTGAAACCTGCACCTACTTTATTGTTTGTCGAGGTCCCAATAACCTTTCAAAAACATCTTCTGAAACCCACCTTCTAGGATTAAGCCGATACCATGGGTATGTGGAAACATAGGGTAAACACCCCCTCCAAACTAGAATACTTTAGACAGGAGTTTGAGATCCCAGCCGACGTCCATTTGAGGTTGGCTGGGGATGATGACTCCATCATGCCCACTGCCGACTCCATGCCTTTCCCCGTAGTCGCCTTTATCGAGTGTGGACTTCGGCTTCCACTAAACATTCTGTTTCGTGAGGTTCTCTATTACTATAAGTTGAACCCTATGCAACTGGCTATCAATTCTTACCAAGTGATCAATGGTATTATAGCCCTAGCTAAACAGGAAAACGCTTGGATCACCCTTGCCGACATCCAATATTGCTATACCATGTGTGGCCTTAACTTGAAAGAAAAAGGCTACATTTATTACCTTAAGCCGAGGTCCACAGTATTCAAAATTGTAGCCGACCTCCCAGACTCCAACAAGGGAGCTGGTGACGATTATTTCATTACCTCGGGGAACTGGGAGTTCGCCCCAGATAAAGACCTCCACCTCTTCCCTCTCCCACGATCAGTTTTTATAGAGGGTAATGGTAAGAGCCCTTCATCCATACTTGTTTTACTTTTAAAGTCTTGTATACTTTATCTGTTTCCTAATGTCTGCTTTGTCTTTACTTTTACAGTTCTTCCTCAGCCGCCAAAAAACTTTCGCCAATCCTTTGTTCCCAGCAAGGATTTAAAGAAATTATTGGACCTGCCAGTTCAGAAGTGAAAGGCACCCCTGCTTCTCAATTTCATCCCAACATACAAATCAGCTCTCCCCGACGTCCCCAAGAAAAAGAAGAAGAAGAGCTTATCTCCTCCCTCTGCTACAATTCTTCCAACTGCATCAACATTGCGAACAGACCAAGGATCAACCTCTGATCCAGCAGAACAGCCGTCGATCTCGGCTCCATACCTCATTCCACCATCCCAAAGAAAGCGTCGCTGATGCCTTGTTCTTACAGCCGAGATGGGTCGCGCAAAGCCAGTTGCTAAAGACCTCCTAGCCAACATTCCATCATCCATTGACGAACAACCAACACAAACCCAACCTCCAACAAAACCAAAAAGAATTAAGAAAGCTCAACCGAAGGCGAAAGTGACTCAGGTTGAGACTGAGGACACTTTGCCAGCCCCAAACTGGCTCTAAGTCAGAAAACTGCCTCTGTCCCTTCGAAGAGGTCTGCCGAAGTACCTCCTTCCGAATCCTCTAAATCAAAAAGGCCGAGGTCATCTGCAACGATTTTGGGGTCAAAGAAACCAGATGCCCCCTGGGCCCCCGAAATCACCCTAGAGGATAAGCCCGTAATGGCAAGTGACAGCGCCGACGATATCAATGTCGGCGTTGCACTCAGTACCGCTCTACTTCTCCCAGGTGATCTGGAGCGGAACGCCTAGTATAGCGAGTATGAGAACTATGCCTTAATGTTACAGCACTCTGTTCAGGTAAACGTCTTCTACTTGGTAAATTTTTCTTTCTCTTTATTTCACACTTTGAATATTCTTTAATATCTCTGTTTTCTTTCAGGCCATCCAGCATGCCCACTCTTTCTCAATACAGTCCTTTGAGAACAAAGAGAGGCTTGCCGAGATGAAGAGGGAGGTCTCTAGCCTCCAAAGACCAATAAAGGCCTCTAGTCAAAAATAAAGAAGCTGGAAGACCAAGCTGAGAAAGCCATCAAGGCATAGACCGAAGCCGAAGAAAAAGCTGAGGCTGCTGAGGCCATTAAAAAGGGGGCCGAATCACAAAGGAGAGAGGCCGAGGAAAAAATGGCCCAAGCTGAAAAAGAGCTTCAGGAGGCCCTGGCCACCAAAGAAGCTGAAATCAAAGACGCTGACGAAAAGGCGTACTCACAGGGTACAGCCGACGTTACTGAGGCCTATGAAAAACAAGTGAATGAGGCATGCAACAAGGATTTCACCCTTGGTTGGATGTCCCTTCTTAAAAAGCTTAATGTTCCTGATGACTCTCCTTTGCAGAAGGCCGACGCCATTCCCTTGCCATTTCCTCCAACCCCAACTCCATGTGAAGATGTCGGCGAATCTGATGCTGAGGATGAGGCCGAGGAGGAAGAGGACGAGGCTTTGATTAGAAAATCAAAAGATGCTGATGGGGCCAAGTCCCCTCTTCAGAAGAAGCAAGTCCTAGACTTGACTTATGATGAAGAAGGCGATGAGGTTGTCCAAGAAGCTGTTCCCGACATCGCACCAGCCGACATCCCTTCTGAGGTCAAGACTATTGAAGAAACTCTCCAAGTAATTGACACCGAGATAACGGCAGAGAAGGAGGCCGAGGTGGTATCTAATCTTCAAATTCAACAATCTGGAGGAGAGGAGCCTTAGTTCTAAGTCTTTTTTTTTTTTTTTTTTTGGCTGTTCTGGGGCTATTCTATACTTAGAATATTCTGCACATCTTTTACATATTCTTCCCACTTTGTAAAATCTTCTCGGGGTGACACACCTCGGGTACATAAACTTCTCGGTTTTAATCTTAACAAGTGCTGAATAACATGCTGGTTTAACTCGACTTGTAAATTGTCCATAAATTTCAACAAGTGTTAAACAATGTCTTTGGCTTAACTTTAACTTGTAACTTGTCCACAAATTTCAACAATTGTTAAACAATGATCTCGGCTTAACTTAACTTGTAAATTGTCCACAAATTTCAACAAGTGTTAAGCAATACTTTTCGGTTTAACCAACTTGTAAATTGTCCACAAATTTCAACAAGTGTTAAACAATGATCTCAGCTTAACTTAACTTGTAAATTGTCCACAAATTTCAACAAGTGTTAAGCAATACTTTTCGGTTTAACCAACTTGTAAATTGTCTACAAATTTCAACAAGTGTTAAACAATGATCTCGGCTTAACTTTAACTTGTAAATTGTCCACAAATTTTCAACAAGTGTTAAGCAATACCTTTCGGTTTAACCAACTTATAAATTGTCCACAAATTTCAACAAGTGTTAAACAATGATCTCGGCTTAACTTAATTTGTAAATTGTCCACAAATTTCAACAAGTGTTAAGCAATACTTTTCGGTTTAACCAACTTGTAAATTGTCCACAAATTTCAACAAGTGTTAAACAATGATCTCGGCTTAACTTAACTTGTAAATTGTCCACAAATTTCAACAAGTGTTAAGCAATACTTTTCAGTTTAACCAACTTGTAAATTGTCCACAAATTTTAACAAGTGTTAAACAATGATCTCGGCTTAACTTAACTTGTAAATTGTCCACAAATTTCAACAAGTGTTAAGCAATACTTTTCGGTTTAACCAACTTGTAAATTGTCCACAAATTTCAACAAGTGTTAAACAATGATCTCGGCTTAACTTAACTTGTAAATTGTCCACAAATTTCAACAAGTGTTAAGCAATACTTTTCGGTTTACCCAACTTGTAAATTGTCCACAAATTTCAACAAGTGTTAAACAATGATCTCGGCTTAACTTTAACTTGTAAATTGTCCACAAATTTCAACAAGTGTTAAGCAATATCTTTCGGTTTAACCAACTTGTAAATTGTCCACAAATTTCAACAAGTGTTAAACAATGATCTCGGCTTAACTTAACTTGTAAATTGTCCACAAATTTCAACAAGTGTTAAGCAATACTTTTCGGTTTAACCAACTTGTAAATTGTCCACAAATTTCAACAAGTGTTAAACAATGATCTCGGCTTAACTTAACTTGTAAATTGTCCACAAATTTCAACAAGTGTTAAGCAATACTTTTCGGTTTAACCAACTTATAAATTGTCTACAAATTTCAACAAGTGTTAAACAATGATCTCGGCTTAACTTTAACTTGTAAATTGTCCACAAATTTCAACAAGTGTTAAGCAATACCTTTCGGTTTAACCAACTTGTAAATTGTCCACAAATTTCAACAAGTGTTAAACATTGATCTCGGCTTAACTTTAACTTGTAAATTGTCCACAAATTTTCAACAAGTGTTAAGCAATACCTTTCGGTTTAACCAACTTGTAAATTATCCACAAATTTCAACAAGTGTTAAACAATGATCTCGGCTTAACTTAACTTGTAAATTGTCCACAAATTTCAACAAGTGTTAAGCAATACTTTTCGGTTTAACCAACTTGTAAATTGTCCACAAATTTCAACAAGTGTTAAACAATGATCTCGGCTTAACTTAACTTGTAAATTGTCCACAAATTTCAACAAGTGTTAAGCAATACTTTTCAGTTTAACCAACTTGTAAATTGTCCACAAATTTCAACAAGTGTTAAACAATGATCTCGGCTTAACTTAACTTGTAAATTGTCCACAAATTTCAACAAGTGTTAAGCAATACTTTTCGGTTTAACCAACTTGTAAATTGTCCACAAATTTCAACAAGTGTTAAACAATGATCTCGGCTTAACTTTAATTTGTAAATTGTCCACAAATTTCAAAAAGTGTTAAGCAATACTTTTCGGTTTAACCAACTTGTAAATTGTCCACAAATTTCAACAAGTGTTAAGCAATACTGTTCGGTTTAACCAACTTATAAATTGTCCACAAATTTCAACAAGTGTTAAACAATGATCTCGGCTTAACTTTAACTTGTAAATTGTCCACAAATTTCAACAAGTGTTAGGCAATACTTTTCGGTTTAACCAACTTGTAAATTGTCCACAAATTTCAACAAGTGTTAAACAATGATCTCGGCTTAACTTTAATTTGTAAATTGTTCACAAATTTCAACAAGTGTTAAGCAATACTTTTTGGTTTAACCAACTTGTAAATTGTCCACAAATTTCAACAAGTGTTAAGCAATATCTTTCGGTTTAACCAACTTGTAAATTGTCCACAAATTTCAATAAGTGTTAAACAATGATCTCGGCTTAACTTAACTTGTAAATTGTCCACAAATTTCAACAAGTGTTAAGCAATACTTTTCGGTTTAACCAACTTGTAAATTGTCCACAAATTTCAACAAGTGTTAAACAATGATCTCGGCTTAACTTAACTTGTAAATTGTCCACAAATTTCAACAAGTGTTAAACAATGATCTCGGCTTAACTTTAACTTGTAAATTGTCCACAAATTTCAACAAGTGTTAAGCAATACTTTTCGGTTTACCCAACTTGTAAATTGTCCACAAATTTCAACAAGTGTTAAACAATGATCTCGGCTTAACTTTAACTTGTAAATTGTCCACAAATTTCAACAAGTGTTAAGCAATATCTTTCGGTTTAACCAACTTGTAAATTGTCCACAAATTTCAACAAGTGTTAAACAATGATCTCGGCTTAACTTAACTTGTAAATTGTCCACAAATTTCAACAAGTGTTAAGCAATACTTTTCGGTTTAACCAACTTGTAAATTGTCCACAAATTTCAACAAGTGTTAAACAATGATCTCGGCTTAACTTAACTTGTAAATTGTCCACAAATTTCAACAAGTGTTAAGCAATACTTTTCGGTTTAACCAACTTATAAATTGTCCACAAATTTCAACAAGTGTTAAACAATGATCTCGGCTTAACTTTAACTTGTAAATTGTCCACAAATTTCAACAAGTGTTAAGCAATACTTTTCGGTTTAACCAACTTGTAAATTGTCCACAAATTTCAACAAGTGTTAAACAATGATCTCGGCTTAACTTTAATTTGTAAATTGTCCACAAATTTCAACAAGTGTTAAACAATGATCTCGGCTTAACTTAACTTGTAAATTGTCCACAAATTTCAACAAGTGTTAAGCAATACTTTTCGGTTTAACCAACTTGTAAATTGTCCACAAATTTCAATAAGTGTTAAACAATGATCTCGGCTTAACTTAACTTGTAAATTGTCCACAAATTTCAACAAGTGTTAAGCAATACTTTTCGGTTTAACCAACTTATAAATTGTCCACAAATTTCAACAAGTGTTAAACAATGATCTCGGCTTAACTTAACTTGTAAATTGTCCACAAATTTCAACAAGTGTTAAGCAATACTTTTCGGTTTAACCAACTTGTAAATTGTCCACAAATTTCAACAAGTGTTAAACAATGATCTCGGCTTAACTTTAATTTGTAAATTGTTCACAAATTTCAACAAGTGTTAAGCAATACTTTTCGGTTTAACCAACTTGTAAATTGTCTACAAATTTCAACATGTGTTAAACAATGATGTCGGCTTTACTTAACTTGTAAATTGTCCACAAATTTCAACAAGTGTTAAGCAATACTTTCGGCTTAACCAACTTGTAAATTGTCCACAAATTTCAACAAGTGTTAAACAATGATCTCGGCTTAACTTAACTTGTAAATTGTCCACAAATTTCAACAAGTGTTAAGCAATACTTTTCGGTTTAACCAACTTATAAATTGTCCACAAATTTCAACAAGTGTTAAACAATGATCTCGACTTAACTTTAACTTGTAAATTGTCCACAAATTTCAACAAGTGTTAAGCAATACTTTTCGGTTTAACCAACTTGTAAATTGTCCACAAATTTCAACAAGTGTTAAATGATGATCTCGGCTTAACTTAACTTGTAAATTGTCCACAAATTTCAACAAGTATTAAGCAATACTTTTCAGTTTAACCAACTTGTAAATTGTCCACAAATTTCAACAAGTGTTAAACAATGATCTCGGCTTAACTTAACTTGTAAATTGTCCACAAATTTCAACTAGTGTTAAGCAATACTTTTCGGTTTAACCAACTTGTAAATTGTCCACAAATTTCAACAAGTGTTAAACAATGATCTCGGCTTAACTTTAACTTGTAAATTGTCCACAAATTTCAACAAGTGTTAAGCAATATTTTTCTCTTCCTTCTGCCCCCTAATGTGAGCCTGAGTTTCACTTGGGTTCGCATTATACATGTATTCTAGAGACAATGGCAAGTATCTTGAAAACAGAACTGAATCTTTATTTATTTATTTTGGCAAATGGCCAAGGAACAAAGGAATTCTTATGATAGAAAAATTTCAAATTACAAATGTTCCAAGATCTTGGCAATTCTTTGCTCTCTTTATCTTCAAGCCGGTATGCCATATTTCCCAGTACCGAGATGATCTTGTAGGGTCTTTCCCAATTTGGGCCAAGCTTGCTCTCTCTGGGATCCTTCTTATTGTCGACAACTTTCCTTAGGATGAGGTCATCACTCTGAAATTCACTTGGATTTGACCTTCTTGTTGTATGCTCTGGCAAGCTGTTGTTGGTATGCTGCAAACTGAACTGCAGCTTTCTCCCTTCGTTCTTCCCGAAGATCTAGCTCTCGGGCTAAGAGAACATCATTAGTTCTGTTTTCTACCCCTTGGGTTCTGATTCCAGGGATGCCGATCTCCAGTGGAATGACTGCTTCTGTGCCATAAGCCATGGCAAAGGGGTTTCCCCAGTTGATCTTCTCAGCGTAGTCCGATATGCTCAGAGTATATTGGGCAATTCGTCTACCCATTTTCCTTTTGCTGCCTGCAGCCTCTTCTTTATTCCATCCAAGATTACTTTGTTGGATGTCTCTGCCTGCTCATTGCTTTGGGGAAAACTTGGTGTTGAGAAGTAGTTCTTGATCTTGAATTTTGCACAAAAGTTCTTCATCCTCATCCTGGACGAGGATTTTCTTTAGTGTCTCTTCGCTCTGCTGGCTCCTTGCCGACGTCTTCTACGACTTCCACGTCCTCTTCTTCAATTTCTGCCTTCTCTGGCTCTCGAACGCTGCAAGTAGACTTCATTGCTGCCATGGAGCAACTTTTTGCCTGCAGCTGATCACCCCTGACTTCTTCTATCCCATACTCTGTTGGGAATCGCAACAGTTGATGAAATGTTGAGGGAACTGCCCCCATCGCATGTAACCATGGTCTTCCCAAGATGATGTTGTAAGGGGAGGGTGTGTCGATGATGGTGAATTCTGTCTTGATTTTCCTGGTGCCAGCTTGTACCTCCAAGCTTACTGCTCCCAGTGGCCATGTCGGCGTTCCATTGAACCCGACCATTGGGCCATTGGATCATTCCATGTCATATGGGTGAAGGCCGAGCTCCTTGTAACATCGGATGTACATGATGTCACAAGAGCTTCCTTGGTCAATCAGGATGCGTTTCACTTGGCACTCCCCAACCTGGAGGGATACTACCAAGGCATCATTATGCGGGTGCTGGACTATCTCTAGGTCGGCTTCAGTTAAGGTTATCATCGGTCCCTAGTACTGTTCTGCCCGATGTCTTTTCTGTCCAACTTGATAGACATGTTGTAGGTGTTTTACCTTCTGGGTTTCTCCTCGAATTTCGTTTTCGTTGACCTTTGTGTGGATTACGTTGATTACCCGAGGTCCTCCTGGCTGTGGCTATTGTGTTGTGGGAGGTGGGGCTGCTGGTGCTTGACGCAATCTCGCTCGTTCTTCCCTTGTTCTGGTTTCATAAACAAGGTCTCTCAGAAGTCCTTGTCTTACCAGGTCTTCCAAATATGTTTTTAGGGCTCTGCAACCCTAAGTCATATGTCCATCTGCATTGTGGTAGGCACAATGCCTACCAATGTTTCTTTCCATGAACTCTCCTGGAGTCCTTTCTGGCGTTCTAAAATAGGGCTGGTTTCAAATTTGATCCAGGACTTTGGGAATTGGGATCCGGAACACGGTTGTTACTGCTTGTGTGGCCCTTAGTTCTGCCTCTTGCCTGCTCGTTCCATTGTTACCTCGGCCTCACTTCGGCGAGCCGTTCCCTTTCTCCTGCTTTATCTCCCTATTCGCTGATGTGTCTTCTTCGGCTCTGGCATACTTCTCGATTCTTGCCATGAGCTCTTCCGTGCTTTTTGGCAAAGTTTTTGCCAAAGATTTTCGTAGCGGACAATTGTCTTTTAAGCCATTCTTGAATGATACGACCGCTACTTCTTGATTACATTCTGGTATTCAATTGAATACCTCGTAGTATCTTTTTGCATAGGCCCTAAGGCCTTCATCCTTGGTGATTTTTAAAGCCATCAGTGCGTCGACCCTCAAGGGCTGTAGTTTGTTCGTCACAAACCTGGCCACAAACATCTCGGCCAGGCCTTCCCAAGTCTTTACGCTTCCCTTCGGTAGTTTATGGAACCAATCTGATGTAATTTTCCTGAAAGATGAGGGAAATACTTTGCAGAGCAACGGCTCGTTCCCACTATATAATGCCATTGAATTCAGGTATAGTCCAACGTGAAAGTTGGGATCTGACTTTCTATCATATATTTGGAACCTCGGCATACTGAATCTCTTTGGTGCTTCAAATTTGTCCAGTTCCACCGAGAATGGTGTCCTCAGCTTAACCGGGGAAGTTACTTCGGCTTCAGCATTCTGTTGCGTCCTCTTGAGGTAATCTCTCAAGTCTTCTTTACTTCTCCCTGGAGCTCGGCTATCTTTGGACTTCAATCTTTTCGGCACACTACTTTCGGCCTCGTGGTGAGCCCGTTTTGATCTTTCTCCATGGGTTGTGTCAAAGTAGAGCGCCTGCTTTTGAACATGTCGATGTTCTTTGGGCTCTGGGTCCTTCGTGTGATACGTCCTTCGGGACTCCTCTCGTCTCGGCTCCTCTCGTCCGACTTCCCTGGAAGTTCGGTGAGAGTGCCTTCCGCTCCTGGTGTGCTGAGGGGCTTCGGAGATTGTTCTTCCTCCTCCTTTCTGGGTATTAGTTGCTGGCATCGGCGTATCCTGCAGCGGGTATGGTGGCTGCATGACATTGTTTTGCATCATGAAGTTGACGACCGACTGTAGGTCTGTCGACTTGTTTGCCAATTCTTTTACTTCATCATCCCTCCGTAGGCACCTATCTCTCCATACCTGAAGGTTATCTTCGTTAGAGTACTTACTTTGGTCTGTCCTCTTCGAAGTGTCGCCCTCCTGGCCGACGTCTTTCTCTTCGTGACCCTGGTCATGAGTTTCTGCATTGTGGTTGTCTCCTTCAATGTCAAGGTCAATTGGTCTGCCACTCCCAGCAGGAGTGTTGCCCCCAACGTTTTTCTTCTGTCCGTTACTGGCCATCTATTCTTCTAAGTTTCCACAGACGGCGCCAAATTGTGTGGGTAATTTTATGACGACACTGCCCGTTTCGTAATCAGTTAGAGAGCACCGGCAGAATAGATGGCTCCAGTTAACTTGTAACAGAAAGAAAAGGCTCAGGCGGTGGCTCTTCCACCCGGGGGCACTCCGACGATCAAGTCAGTATATCTCTCAAAGATAATCAAGTGCTAAACTTACTGCTCAAAGCATAAACTTGCGTACCTTAGACCCACGGGGGTGTCTCTCTTTTATAGCCAATATAAACCTAGTCCCACTAGAAGCCTGACTTCTATGGACTCCCATTCAGTGCTTACTTTGGATTTCACAAGACATAAAAATAAACTCCCTAAGAGTTTTATCATTATCTTAGCAAAGTTCCCTCTTTACTCTAGGACTCTTGCCCCTTATCCATTTATCTTGGATTCCGATATCTTTGGAGATAACCTCGGCCTTGCCGAGATAACCTCAGCGTCACAACCAGGACACGTGGCACCTCGGCTGACACGTCGGCGTCACCTTGCCACGTGTTGGTATTCAAAAAATACATCCCCACTATATCTAAAATTGAGATTAAATATTTCAATGGATATGGTTGTTTTGGGGGTTGGGGGTGAGTGTGTGGTTTATTTGAATCATATTTTCATTATTTGAACCGTTTATATTATAAAATTTGTTGAATATATTATTCATATAAAAAATAAATTTAATCGAATAAGTATAACCTCATGATCAAGCAAACTAATAATCTTAAAAAATTATTAAAATCATGTTAATCGTTTATTTTTTCTAAACATAAATGTGGATGGTGAATTAGGTGAGCTTGGATGTATAGGTGTTTATTAAAAGTAGTGTTTTTCTCATATTTAGGTGGCACAATGACTTACTTTTTTTTAAGAGAGTCACGTTAACATATATTTTCTTAATTACATACAGAGCTCTACACAAACTCAAATCTAATTTAAATTAAACAAAAATTTACCTATTTTATATGGACGCTCTATACCCAATACCAATTTTGTATTATTCAATATTATAAATTTGTCGTTTAAATTTTATAGTAATTATATATATATAATTATAATTCATTTCTTACATTATTTTATATAATGACAACTCATAGGAGGAAAAACTTGCACAACAATTATACTGTCGAGGAACCTCTAAAGTTTGGATTTATTGCTTAAGTTACTTTTTCAATTGTTGAACAATAGGAATGGCAACGGGGTGGGGCGAGGCCGAGGATCCCACTCCCCGTCCCCAATCCCCGATGGCCAGAACTTCCCCGTTCCTGCCCCCAACGAGGATCAGATTTCCCCGACCCCCGAAAGTTTCCCGGTTCAAATCTGTTTTAACATTCAACACCGTCAACAACTTATCAACGAACAGATCATCAGCGAATATATCAACGAACACAGAAACCCCGTTATCAACGAACAAATCAACGAACACAGTAACATCCTTAAACAGAAACCCATCATCAGCAACATCCTCAAAAAATCATACACAAATACATACATACATACTCACATGTATACATTCACACATAGCACACACATATATTATACATACACACAGAGACACACACATACATGTATATACAGAGAGAGAGAGGGCGATGGAGGAGATCGGCTGATCGGCTGTGACGACGGAGCACACATATCTGAGATATCTGTGTGATTGCGACGACGGTGACTCAATGGACAAGAAGAGAGAGGACAGCGATGGAGGTGGAGCGAACGGCGGAGTCGACGGAGGTGAAACGGCAGTACGAGGTGGACAGCGATGGAGGCGCCGCAGACAGTGACGGCTGCGCTGAGGAGGCAGAAAGGAGAGGTGCAAGAGTAAGAGAGAGGAGAGGAGAGGTGCGAGAGTAAGAGAGAGTGTTAAGGGAAGAGAGAGAGAGAGAGAGAGAGAACAGAATAGTTACATAGAGGGTTGTATATTAAGGGATATGTATAGTAGTTTAATTCAGGGGGCTAACGGAGACGAGGTCGGGGCCGAGGACGAGCCAGGGCCGGGGGTGAAAAACATGTCACCGTCCCTGGCTTGAAAATCATTGAGAATTTATTTTTGAGTACCATCCCCGGCCCGTGGAGGATATTTTTTAGAGAAAAATCGCTCTAATCGGGGTCAGGGGATCCGGTCCCCGTCGAGCCGGTTTTAAATTGCCATCCGTATTGAACAATACATTCATTTATATTTTGACATCATATTACAAATGATTAATCATTTCACACGTTGAGATGTATTTATCGTTTAGATGTTTTCTTTATTTATTTATTGGTTTAGATGGTGTTGTGTGATTCTTTCTTAGTTAGTTGTTATTGATTTTTTTTTAATATATAATTTGATATTTTAATTTAGTTAAGAGTGTTTATTTTACAATCTTATAATTTTATTTATATATATATATATATATATGTATATATCATATAAAATCATTTTAGGATAATTTAACTACAACATATTTATATTTAATTTTTGTAATAAATTTTATATAATTTCTATTTCTACATATTTTTATTTTCCTAATGAATATAAAAGAAAATTAAATAGTTAGAATTACTTTTAATTTTATATTACTAATTCTTCTTCTAATTAAATATTATTTTTAATATCAAAATGATTATTTATTTTACTATTTTATAGTTTAATATACATTATACAAAATTATTATATAATAATTACACTTTTATAATATGATAGAATTAAAATTATCAAAATACACAAATAATTTAACTAAAATTAATATATATAAGTATCGAAGTAACAATTTTATAGAACGATAGCGCTAATATTATCAAAAATAAAAATAAAATTATTCTTTTATAACACATATTGTACCATCAAATATTTTTTGAAAAAAATAACACGTGTATTGCACGAATCAATTATTAATTATTATTAATTTTGTATCAGAGTGAGAAAATGATAATATTACCATTTTAAAAAATTATGAAAATAGAAATTGATATTTTTAATAATATTTTCAATAGGGGAGTACAGTATACGTCGGTCTAAAGTCAAAATCTTTAATTTGTCCATAAATCCAACTGTTCGGTAATTAAAACAAGCCATGTGGCAAAGTTAAAATGGTAGATATTTTCTAACTAAAGGAGAGGGAAGGAGGTGGGGGAGTCCGGCGTTAGGTATTGAAATGGGTTGTTTGCGAAGATTAAAAAACCAACAATGATAGAGACCACTAAAACAATAATTAGTGTTCTCACTTATTTTCTTAAAAAAAAAAAAAAAAAAAAATCAGTTTTTAAAAAGTTTCAGTTGTCACCAAAATATATATTTTTTAAATATATTAATTTTTTTATGACTTATAAAAACTCAAAAAAAAAAACCCAAACGCCGGCTCTGAATAGTTGGAATTAAAACTCAGGTATAAATGTTGAAATATGGTACTAGAAACGCCACATTAGTGAGAACACAAAAATAATATAATACATCTAGAACATTAAAAAAAAGGGACACCTAAGCCCTGCCACTTGGGCGAAGGCCACATTATTTCCTGATTTTAGTATTAATAGTTGATTTTGATTTTGATTTTGATTTTGATTTTGATTTTTTTTTTTTTTTTTTTGAGGGATGATATATAAATATAAATATAAAACTTAATACATATTTAATTTTCTCATTTTAATCTACACCTATTTCTGAAGTGTGAATCCTGCGGACCAAATTTTTATCATCTTTGGGCCCTTTTTTTTTTTCTCCTTTCCAGTAATTAACGGCAAATTATTTGTATGACATTTTTGTACATTGTATTTTGTTTGTATAGCACAATCTTATCTTTAAATGATAAATTTTTTACTAGATTTGAGTTTGCACTGCTTTTGTTGAAATTCAATTGTAGGTCAAGGTCACATTTGTAATGCATAAGAGTGCAATTCGGCCCAACCCCAACACAAGTACAACGGGTTATTATTGCTTGGCATAAGAGTTTAAAACTTTTCTTGGTTTATGGATTCTTAGTTATACATACATATATGTTGTTTATTTCTACCATTAATAGGAGGAACTAGCCTTTTCTATGGTTTATGCACTCTTAAATTTTATTATTTTAAATTTTTCTAATTGGTCAGAGGGACATAAACAAGACTCGAATCTAAATATGACATGATTTGGTAAAGAAACATCTTATTTACTAGGTTAATGACTTTTAATCTTTTTTAATTTTATAATTGAAAGTTAGAACAAATTTATAAACTTTTAACCTTTAATATTCATTTGTTAACATCAAAAAACTAATTACAGATACTCTTTCAAAATCAAAAACCTACCCAATCATGGGATTGTTACCATCATCTAATTATGCTACTAATTAATCATATAGTAAATGGAAAGAACTAGAGCAACTACCGCAAAAAATCAACTTAGATCTACAAATAGGCAAAAGAGCCTCGTTAACTTCAATTATGTGTATACCCAAAACAAAAAAGCATATTGATATTTGTATACCAACTCCACATATGATCATCAATTAACAGTAATTACTGAGATTTTAGCAGAATCATGTAAAGTACTTTGTTTTAATCAAACTCAACTCAGTTCCAAGCTATAAGCTGCTTTCACTTGCTTCAACTCCAACATCACTCAAATGGGTAGTGCTTTCTACACATTGGCTCTCTCTCATCTCAACACCAGACTCACTTTCTGCTGTTTGGCTCTCCCTCAACTCCACAGCAATCTCGCTGAATCGCCCGCTATCCGTTGTTTGGCTGGCTCTCTCTCAATTCAATCCCACTCTCATTGAAATGGCCACTATTTTCAGTAGTACTTCTACAGATTGGGCAAATGGGTGTTTTCAGAAGCCATATATCCACACATTTGGCATGAAAACTGTGCCTACACACAGGCAATAACCTGCACTTATCACCAACCTTAAAATTATCCAAACAAACAGCACAATCCACAGGACTATTACTACTACTTTCACACTCGCCTTTTGGTTTGAAATCAAAGCAAGGAAGATTCTCTACATCAGCTTTAGACATGCTTTTGTTGCTTCCAAAATTGCCTCTCTCGATCGCAGAACTCCTACCAAATCTTGTGGATGTCCCCTCAACGATACAGATATGAATTATGATCAAAACTCCAATGCCCACGAATAAGAACATCACAGAGATGACAATGGCCATGACCATGACCTGCGTGGCAACGCCCAAAACTTCATTACTCATCGCGACGTATTGTCAGTACTAATGTCTCTTAATTCTCATCCCAAAACAGCCAAACAGACCACCAACCTCACTTGAGAGACTTGTTCTTCTTAGAAGCAAACCCAATTCATATCCGCAAAATCAATATCTAAAAAGCTGAAAAAAAGGGAAATGAAACTTTTGAAAAAAAGATCGACTTACACAAGCTTTTCTTGGGCCTGTGAAGTATGTGGAGGATTCAGATGGATGTGGATGATGAATTTAGTTGCCAAGGTGAATGGATAAACTAAATAAAGACAATCTTGACGGAATTTTCTATCCCAAATTCCTCTGTTCTCGTGTTTCGAAATATGGAATATGTATCAGGATTTTTATATATGATCTAATAAATAATAGCTGTGAGTGTTTTGTGACGGAGAATGATGGATTAGGAAAGGGAGAGAGAATCCTTGGGCAAGAAAGAGAACCGATTCCTGACAAACACAAGGAGCTGATAATGGCACTGTTGTTGTTGTGGGTGTAGAGGACATTACATTAGTTAATGTTTAGTGGGGGAATTGGATGAATCTATGGAATGGAGTGGGTGGCAAATGATCAAATTTAAGACGGTGACAAGAAGATTATAATAACAAGTTTGAGAAGTCGAACTTTTCACTTTTATCTTCCTCCTACCATCGAGTGGTAGTTTGGGTTCTTCTCCATTTCTTTTCTTCTTTTTTATTTATTTATTTATTTTTATAAAAAATCTAGACTCATGTTGCATTGTTTTGGAAATATGTTAAAAAACTAATTTTTTTTGGCTTTTTTAACTCTTATCCTATTTAAGTCACATCATCTTATTTAAGTCACATCACCTCTCTAACACATCACTTCAAACCCAACCTAAACCCAACCCATATTTCATAAAAAGTCAAAAAGTACACTTGTTTAGTCTTCCCAAACTAGGCCTTATTAACGTGGATTATGATCTTTTCTTTTTAAAATGATTTCTTTATGTCATGTTTTATAATTCACACATTTTAGAGAAAACATTCATCGCAAGCTTCATGTAAAGTTACACTCGGTTACTCCTAAAGAATCAATTTAAGCAGTGAAAGCCAAACTCCATTTTCAAATAAATAAAACTTCATATTTGATAATCGAATCATTTGGTCTAAAGTGAGCTTCCTCAAACACACACAGAATTTCAAAAGTGCTCATGTCCTCAATTAATTACTAATTGTCATGCTCCTGCTATTCTCCCATCACCAATAAAAATCAAAGAACTCCACTTTTTTTTATTAATCACATGTGACTGTACCCTTAAAATACCAAATAACTTCTCCCACACTTTTTGGCAAAGTGGTAATTTTCCTTTGTCTAACTCATGGAATTGGGACCGACATGAAGTAGTATTAAAGCCTAAAAATCAACTTAAAAACTTGTTTGATTTGATATGATAGGTGAAAATTACAACTTATGAATGGTCGCATTTAGTAATTTTTCTTTGTCTAACTCATAGAATTAGGACCGACATGAAGTGGAATTGAAGCCTAAAAATCAACAACTCAAAAATTTGTATGATTTGATATGATAGGTGAAAATTACATAAATGACTTATGAATAGTCTCATTTAACATAAAAGACTAAAGTATTTATTGATAAGTGAGGATACAAATTTTATTTTTAGGCTGTGTTTAGTTGGGAGAATTGGAAAATGAAAGGAAAAAAGTGTGTGAAACTATGAAAGATTTGAAAAAAAAAAATGAAAAAAAATGTGTAAAATTAGATGAAATATAAGTTTATTTTATTTATATTTCAGTTACCTTTTCCTTTTTACTTTCTTAATCTATTCCCAAATTACTCAACCCAAACACAGTATTAGTGTGTTTCCATAAAAATTCCATTTCTTTTGTAAATTGGTGCCCCAATTTCCATTGACATGTTAGAGCATCTCCAACGATAGTAGGCATTTTACCTATCTAAATATTACTATAAAGTATATATTTTATTTTGCCTATCGACTGTTTTATGTTTTTACTCCAACCATGCTCTTTATTTTAGCTATTTATCCAAATACTATTAATTTTATAGAATGCCACGTCAACAACAAAGATGGAGGGAAATGATCCTAATGATTGAATACATTTTGCCTAGCGTTGAAGGCTAGCTACATGTAGCTAGTGAATATGAGTTGAGGCAAAATGCCTAATCATATACCTAGTGCATTGGAATTGAAAAAAGTGAATCACACTAGGCATTTTAACTAACAAGTATTATATGCCTAGTGCATTGGAGATGCTCTAAGAGTTAAAAAAGCCAAAAAAAATTAGTTTTTTAACATATTTCCAAAACAATTAATTGCTTCCTCAAGTCTCTATTCATTTGCAAATACACACAATGCAATGAAATAATGATTCAAAATCGTAATATGCATTTCTAAGCTAATTTAAAGAATGAAATAATTAAAATAAAATAAAATAAGCTACAAAATGTTGTAAGTTTTATGAATGATTTTTTTGTATATTCAATTGTATATCTTTACAAGATGGTCACCCGTTTATACAACCCTAAAGCTATGAGTGAAAAAGGAAAATATGAAAAAGGAAATACAGCCAAATAGTTACACCACAATCTTTCCTAATTCTATACACAATACAGTCTTCCTTAATTCTATACACAATATATTTCTCATACCCCCGCTCAAACTCAAGGTATTTTAGCGGAAAACACTGAGAGTTTGCTAAGAAGAAATTGAAACCGAGCGGTAGTGTGAGTCTTAGTGAAGAAGTCTGCAAATTGCAAAGCCGAAGAGACAAAAGGAAGCGAGATAGAGCCAGACTGCAGATGTTGTCAGACAAAGTGACAATCAATCTCAATGTGTTTCGTCCGTTCATAGAAGACAATATTGTGGGCAATCTAAATAGCACTACGGTTGTCACAATAGAGTCAAGTCGGAGAAGACTGAGGGACACCCAAATCAAATAAGAGACAACGAAGCCAAATAATCTCAGCACTAGCATGAGTCATAGCACAGTACTCAGCTTCGGCAGTAGAGCGAGCAATAATAGTTTGTTTTTTGCTTTTCCAATAGATCAAGGAATCGCCAAGAAACATACAGAAACCAGACGTGGACTTGCGATCAGTAACATCACCAACCCAATTAGAATCAGCATAGGCCATCAAATCTAGAAAGGAAGTAGAGGATAATAGTAAACCCTGAAAGATAGTACCTCGGAGATAACGAAGAATCCCAACCAATGCAGCGCAATGTGGATAGTTAGGAGCAAAAACAAATTGGCTAACCACATGCACAACATAGGCAAAATCAGGATGAGTAACCGTCAGATAAACTAAGCAACCCACAAGCTTGCGATATAAAGTGAGATTATGCAATGGGACACCATCAGTAGAGTTGAGCTTCACATTAAGCTCAGTAGGTGTATCAGAAACCTTAGTATCAGTAAGACCAGCACGGTGAATGACCTCATGAGCATACTTAGCCTGAGACAGAAAATAGCTTTTTGGAGAAAAAGCAGCTTCAATACCAAGAAAAAACCGCAAAGGACCAAGATCCTTCATCTCAAAGGTACGGAAAAGATGCTGCTAGACCTCAGAGATAGTAGAAGAGTCAGAGCTAGTGATGATCATATCATCCACATACAGTAATAAGGCAACAAATTCGGCTGAGGTGTGGAGAAGAAATAAAGCAGAGTCCTAGGCATAAGGATGAAACCCAATCTCAATAACAGCAGTCTGAAAGCAATCATACCAAGCACGAGAAGGTTGCTTCAGACCATACAGAGCACACCAAAGGCGACAAACCTGTCTAGAGGAATGGTGAAGGCCACGAGGAGGATGCATGTAAACCTCCTCAGTGAGATGGCCATTAAGAAAAGCATTCTTAACATCCATCTGATTAAGAGGCCAAGAACGAATAGCAGCGACAGAGATCAAAGTATGAACAGTAATCATCTTTGCAACAAGAGCGAAGGTCTCCTCATAATCAATACCACACTTCTATGAGGAACCTTTGGCAACCAGACGAGCTTTGTAGCACTCAAGAGAACCACCAGAATGAGTCTTGACTTTGTAGACCCATTTGCAACCAACTAGATTCTTATCAGCAGGCAAAGGAACCAACTCCCAAGTACTAGTTTTCTGTAAAGCAGACAACTCATCCTCCATACCTTGAACCCAATGAGGATCCTGATAGGCCTCAATGTAAGACTGAGGTTCTGAAAAAGAGTGAATAGCAAACAAAAAAATACGATAAGAAGCAGAAAAACATGTATGAGACCAATCCAACCTGTTTGGAGGACAACATTTATGAGGAGGATAGCGGTGTACAGTAGGATCAGAGTCGTCAGAAACAGAAAAAGCAGTAACAAGAGTAGAGACAACTAGTGGTGCGGGAGCCTTGTAACGAGAATAGACCAACAACAGAGGCGAAGAAGGAGCCATAGGTGACGTAGACGGAGAAATAGGAATGGCCTTAGGAGGAATAGTGGCGATATACTCATCTGATAAGACCTCAGAAGGAAATAGGTCAATGTGAACCAAATCCTCTTTGGAAACGGGAGCAGTGAGAGGGGAAAACTGAAAGTAAGACAAACATTCGAGAAAAGCAACATAACAGGAGACATAGAGGTGAGGAGAGACATGGTTGTAACAGCGGTAGCCTTTCTAAGTAAGACTGTAGCCCAGAAAAACACACAAGACAGACCGGGCACTGAATTTGGTCTGATCTTTACAGGAAATGAAGACAAAACAAGCAGACCCAAAGACACGCAAGAGGGAATAATTGAGAGATTGGGAATACAGAGCCTGATAAGGGGATTGATCAGAGAGTAGGGGAGTAGGCATGCGATTAAGAAGGAAAGCAGCGGTAAGAACTACCTCACCTCAAAATGGTGCCGGAACAAAGGCAGAGAGAATGAGAGATCGAGCTGTCTCAAGGAGATAACAATGTGTACGCTCAGCATGATTATTTTAGGCAGGGGAATCAGTACAGGAGGTTTGGTTAATGGTGCCCAATTTGGCCAAATACTCACAAAATTTAGTTTTAAAGTATTCTTCACCCAAGTCAGAACGAAGTATTTTAATTGTGGCCCCAAACTGTGTAGTGATCATAGACTGAAAGGTACGATATATCTGGTAGAAGTCAGATTTTTGAGCCATAAGATAAACCCAGGTATAGCGGGTACAATCATCAACAAATGATATGTAGTATGCAGAACCTCCTTTAGTGAGAACATGAGAAGGTCTCCAGACATCAATATGGACAAGAGGAAAAAGGGAAACATAAATAGAAGTACTGTTATTAAAAGGTAAAACTATTATTTTAACAAGTTTACATTCTCGACATTCATTAATTTGACTAGGAGAAACTTTACCTAACAATCCTGACTGAGCTAAAGACCGCAAACGGTTAACAGACAAATAACCTAAGTGAGAATGCCATAAATAAAACTGACTCGACTAAGAATCTAACTGAAAAGATGAAAGTGTAATGAGGGAAGTAGACAGAGGAAGATGCAGACTTTCCACCACATAGAGATCTCCAACTTTACGGCCGGTTCCAATCTGCTTCTTAGACACTCGATCTTGCACACAACAGACAGAAGAAGAAAAGATAACATCAAAACCAAAAGTATCAAGATGACTAATAGAAAGCAAGTTAACAGACAGTTGAGGAACAGAAAGAACAAAGGGAATAGTAATAGCGGACATGATAGAGGATAAAACAGACCCAACAGATAGGACAGACATACCAGACCCATTAGTAGTATTAATAGTAATAGGGGAGGGATGGGGGATACAGTGTTAGATTAAGGAAAGATGAGCAGTTATATGATGAGAGGCACTAGAATCAAAAAGTTAGACAGAGGAAGGGATACCTAAAGATGACCCAAGCAAACCTATATGAAGAGAGGTGAGAGCGGAGACAGATGAAGATGACTGAGAGGTAGACAAGATCTGCTGAAGCTAAGCAACCTGAGAACTCAAGGAAGCCAAATCAGGACCTAGAGCCGGAGGGGATGCAGTATAAGTGGCGGGAGGTCGGAAAGAACACTGAGCTGGTGCTCGGGACTAAGACTGCTGAGAAGACAGACGTCCTTTCTTGGGACAATTGTACTTCCAATGACCCTTCTGATGGCAGAAAGCACACTAATCTAATGGTGGAGGCCCCTTCTTGGTCTTTGCAGTGGCCTGAAGCTGATGAAATGAGGGGTTCGACAATAGAGGAGGTTGAGTAGGAGCCAAGAAGACAAATAGAGATAGAATCTGAATGGCTGTCTTAAGACGGGTTTCTTCAGAGAGAAGCTCACGAAAAATAGCATCTATAGGAGGGAGAGGAGACCGATGTAGTATGTCGCCACGGATAACCTCATACTGAATGGAGAGAGCCGTTAAGAACTGCACTAAACGACCTTGGTTTCCGAAACTCAGCATAAGCGTCTAGTGCCTTAAGGCTAGATGGTTCCATGAGAGCCAACTGATCCCAGAGGCCTATCATCTCTATGTAGAAGTCCTGAATAGATTGATCCTATTGACGAGCACTCTGAATAGCTATTTCTAACTCATATCACATGGCAAAGTTGGACTGCTGATACGCACCCAATAAATAGTCCCACACCTCCTTGGCAGTACCGTATTTGGAAAACATCATTCTAATACAGTCATCCACATAATTATGAAACCAGGTTAGAACTTGGGTATTATCACAATCCCAAGTGTCACAGGAAGTCAAATATCCTTCTTGTTTCGGGTCCAATGGATGAGGAATAGAACCAAAAACATAGCTTCATTTTTTCTTACCAAGAAAGAAATTCTTTATGACACTAGCCCAATAAGCATAATTGGCACCAGTAAGCTTACATCTGATTGTTTGGATTTTGGTGTCTATCATTATAATAAATCAAAGATTCACAGGTGAAAATATAATAATGACTAACAATTGGGCCAAACTATAAATAAGAGTTTTGACCCAAATAACAGTACTGAGAGAGTCAAAGCCACGAACTCAGAGAGACAAATAGGTATAAACAGAGCAAGGCAAAGCAGAGATTGACCGAGTGAGGCAAATCACCACCACTTCAATTGCGTGAACCAAGGTTCGAACGAGTGAGTTCAAGCGAACACGATCGTGACTAGAAAGATTAGACGACTCGACTCCAATTAGCGAAGACGATGTCGTAATGCGAACCAGAGAGAGATCAGTCAAGAACCTATTTCAATATCGCAGTTGGGGGAGAAGATCACCCATAACTTACGACTTAGAAAGAGCAACAATTTCTAGGGTTTTGGCTCTGATACCATGTAAGTTTTCTGAATGATTTTCTGTATATTCAATTGTATATCTTTACAAGGTCACCCGTTTATATAACCCTAAACCTATGAGTGAAAAAGAAAAATACGAAAAAGAAATTACAACTAAATAGTTATAGCATGATCTTTTTTAATTCTATACACAATACAATCCTCCCTAATTCTATACACAATATATTTCTCACAAATGTACATTGCACCAACATTTTAATGTGTCATTATCATTTCCCTAGCTTATATAGTGGGTGTTTAGAAAGTTGCTATTTTAGTATGCTATTTTAATTTTTGACTATTTTAGTAGGTTAAAATTTTTATGCTTGAGAAGATAATTGAATTTTTTTGTAGTTGGATGTGATATTTGTGAGCGAAAAAGTAAAATGATTATAAATTTGATGTAACATTTTGTCTTATAGACTATTTTAGCCTATTTTGTAAATTTTAACCCAAAAAAACCCAAAAAAGCCCTTCCCAAACACCTTTATAATATAATCATATTCCTTCAACTTGTATTATGCTGTAGTATAATACAATATAAAATAAATTGAGAACAGAATACCGCGTCCTTTACAGAAAGGCACATCAAAATCGTTTGGTGAATGGATCAGCTTTAATGGTGACGTTAAAGTTGCATTATAATTCTCTGCTAGGCTATCAGTGTCGGTAAGAAAAACATTAATCAAAGAAAAAATAAATTGGATATTTATGTATGATTAAGAAAAAGTTAAAGACATTATAATTGAGTAGGCAAAAAATCAATATTGGAGTCTAAGAAATGCACAAATGAATATCGACAGCTACTGTCATAGTTCCACAAATGATGCAATGGTATCTAACAGTAAAAATCTTATCCGAAAGTTACTACAGAATTTATAGCCCAACCGCCATTTGAAACAATCTCAATGTGACAGTGTTTACAAGTAAAATATAATGAACCAAACCAAAACAAAGGCAAAAGTGACGCAACGAGACATTACTCGCTAAAGCTCTCTTCATGATGCTACGAACCCAAAACAAGACCTTCGGGAATAGCAGTCAAACGAAGGACAGCTTGAGCGCTTAGCGGGGAGAGCTTTGACTTGCAGAAGTGCTCCCACGAACCCATGTCCCTCTCTGAATCCTCATCCTCAGAGGCTGCAGTCTGAGATGGGACATGACACTTCTCATACACAGTTTGGAGTTCAAACAAAAGACCACGAGCAGCCTCCCTTGATTCAGGAAGCTGGTCACTAAGCTGAGATGCAGCTATTTGGATCAATTTGTCAATCCCATATGCTCTGATTCCCTCCACTCCCTGTACAGCATGCACCATTAAAAACAAAAACAAAAGTACAAAGAAACAGAGACTTCAAGAACAAGCAGAGAGAGTACAAAGAAAATAGTGGGTCTACTAGTAACATCAATGCAAAAAGTGGAAAAGAATCAATGAATAATTAAAAAAATAAGAACTCACTTTTTTTTTTCCTCACAAAAGACACAATGACTAATAATACTCCATCGAGAAGGGTAGAGAAGCCCACTATATATTAAATAGAGAAAGCCCATCGGTCAAGATTCACTGGAAAATATTGGGCCATCTCTCCAGCTTTATGAATACTAGTTTGTCACTATGAGTACTGCTCTACTGCTACCAAGTGTTTTTTTCTTTCTTGAAAATGCAACATAATTTCACAAAAAGAAATGAAAAAAAAAATGTCTCACAGCAAAACCTTGATACACTACAACAAAAGAGCACATAAAGTAAATAATAAGATCAAAATACCAATACAAAGGCAGTATAAAGTAAATATTAGCATCAAAATACCAACACAAGAAAAAGAGGTTCTCAATAAAGCATATCTGTAACAATCCCAACATTGTAGACATCACATAGGAAAAATTTATTGTTTGCATTAATGGTATTGAGTTAAGAAGACATGCAGAACACAATAGGCTTTGCTCCATAACAGAATATGAAGAGATATGATGCATCAACAAGAGACTTGAGGAGTTTTTTCTCTTTCCTCCCAATTCTTTTCAAGATCTGAGTGGGGCATAAAGAATAAGATCTTACTTGGGTAAGTCAACAACAAAACAGGGTTAACAATGGTGGAAAACAATCTAAACTGACCAGAAGGCAGGAAAGTAAAAGGCAAAGGGAAAAACTGAATGTACAATTCTTACCAGTTGTTGAACACTTCGACAAAAGCACATTGAAGCCTTGGCTCGAACTCGAGGATTCCTGTTCTTAAGATAAGGTTGCAACTTCGGTAACAACAAAATGGGGGAAACCCAAACAGTCATGGCTACTAAAGTTCTCTCAGCTGCCTCACATACAAATCGTTTGTCTTGTGAAGCCTTGAGAAGAAGCTGCACAAGCTAGACATGATACAGTATAACTAGCATTAGTTTAGATTTAGATTAAGAAAAGGGACATTAATCAAAGCATGTAACAAGAAGCAGAAATTCAATGAAAATATGTTACCAGAGGATCCAATGAGTCAATAATGTGATCACCGTACACACTAAAAATATCAGCACATGTCATAATTGCAGTCTTACATACTGCACTTCTCGGATTCTTCAAAGATTTCACAATTAGAGGGATCACATTCTCCCTGTTCATCAAAATGTGATTGCAATCAACAGGACAAATAAAATAATATATATATATATATATGAGGATGAATTTATAAATGTGAACATTGTCCCCCACTTCTTTAATCATATCATCAGAAAAAAGAAATTGAGACTTACAGCATGCTGACAATTGTTTCCCTGTGAAATCTAGATAACTGGCGTACATTATTGAGTGCCTCACATACCAAAACCCAATCTTTAGAGTCTAACCCAGCCAAAAGTGTCTGAATAAACAAAAAAAGAAATGTATGGACATCAATGAGAAGTTCACCATAACCAAATATCTATTAAATTCATCAGAATCAGATTCAGTATACTTCAAAAGCTCGAGCCAAGCATCATGAGGAGATATCAACAAACATACTCCTACCTTGAGACTTGTGTCCACATCTTCTACTTTTTTCAAATTCACAGATTCAATGTATTCTACTTCTGAGCTTCCCAACTGTACCCCAGATTTCACACTTTCATCTCCATTGACTGGAGTTTCAATCAAGGAGGCAGTGTTTTTCCTCTGCTTTTCTTCAAGAGTTCCATGCTCAGCATGAGGTTTAATAAAGCTCCCCTTACTGGAGCTTTCATTTTTCCTTTCAGAGGCAGGTAGTGTATTGAGATCTCTCAGAGCATTCCCCAACATCACTGAAGGAGGTAAAAGCCTGAAACACGAAGAAAATAATTTACAGAGGATCGTTCTGAACTGAACAGTTCCAGTTCTTATACCATGTAAGATAACTCTCTCTGGCTGCACAATCATCAAGCTATCTATGTTGGATGCTGGATAAGCCCATGAAAGATAATGCCATACAAGTTTCGCAAGGAAGCAAAAGAAGTATGCACTATAAACTCAAGCAAGGTACAACAACTATATACATCACCAGGTTGACATCCTGCATCACTGAAGTCTCAACTCCCTGTTGAGATGAATCATGTTACCCTAATTTTAGGTTCATCTCAGGACATGACATAGCCTTAATAGACACTATTTGAGAACTCGGATAGTCAGATGAGAATATAGGGTTCATTCTGCTGTCCAATTTGCTTTAATTGAAAACACCATCCATCAAATATAGACAAAAAAACAGATGATGCAATTTATCTTAACACATGCATCTTTGTTTTTCAAATAAGTAAATTGTATTGGAAAAGGAAGGAGGAACATAATATTCTTGTTAATAGTAGAAATTCGGAGAAGCAAATCCTAGAGAATAACATTCTTGTTGTTACTCATTAGCCAAAGAAAAGCAGGGATGGGAGTGACCTATTCTTAGCCATCAATATATATATATATATATATATTTATCCATCATTTTATTTATTTCTCTTTTACAATAATTATTTAAGCATATTCTATCCTGAATGAATCGAACAATGCTCATTTCTCTAATTTTCCATCTAAATGTTGAAAATTTGTCAAATTATATTCTACTTTTACAAATTCACATATAGGTCATAGTATGCATAACTATTTGACTTTACTTGCAACCACTATGCTTCTATTTGAGCATCTGAAAGCCTATTGTCATTATCTTATTCCTACTTAAGATCTTGTAATAAGATGTCCACTCTAGTAGCAGCATCTTGAATCTCCTAGCTTCAGATGTGAATTATCCATCTTTCCATATCAAGGGGCAATAATTTCTTAATAAACCCTCCCACCTTGATGAAATTGTCCATAGCCAAAATCATTATCATAGTTTCACACCTCCCCTTACAATTACTTTGCCTACTTCGCATGTTGATAGCTCCTCTTCCTATGTTTAACCATAACTTGTTCTTCCACTCCAAAAATATAACAAATTCATCAGCCATACACCGTACATACACATATTTTTTAGGTGCGCATCTTTAGAAATTAGTTGCAAACACAAAAAAGGGGTCAAGGACGGCCTGTATGACCAAAACACAACGCACATATGCACAACAAAGTTTCCCCTCTGATCTTGCAAAGATATGTATAACCAATATCATGATGCGTTGGATGCAATGACACCATTTTACATATTGAAATTGCCAAGCCAATGTATAAAAATATATAACCATGAACAAAGACGCATGTTGAGCAACAACACTAGTAAGTTACAAGACCATAGAACCGCAACACATAATAGTGAAGTGTGAATACAATAGTCATAGAAACCAGGGCCCTAAAATTACCGACTCTCTTGGACAGTGACCAATGTGCCATGAAAACATCCCCAATCCATGTTGGAAAATAATGGATTTTTGCCTTTTGGCAACTTTAATTTGAAATTAAAATGGGACCCAACCACCGGTTGAGGTGGGTTTAAGTGGTTTTGTATTCTCTTAACTGAGAAGATTGGGTTTAGATTTGGACTTAGTCTTGGTTTAGATTGGGCCTAGACTTGTACTTGTGCATGTGCTGAGTTTGGTCTTAGACTTGGACTTGGACCTAGGCTTGAGCTCTATGCTGGGCTCAGTTTGTGTATGTGTTTGAGATTGGGCTTAGATCGGATTGTTACCCAACACCCGTTTCCATTTTACAACCCATCTAGTTTAATTCTCAAAACTTATTCATTATATACACATTATCATTTATATAATGGTTTTGGAGTTTTGAACCTTTGTAACTCTAGTCCTAATGGCTAGAGTTGATGGCATTTGATGGCCCTTGATGTATAGCCTTCATGGCTAGGGATTCCCTACTTGTATAAATAGAGACTTTTCCCCCTCCAACTTGGAAAAATAATTTTAGAGAGGTTTTGTGATGGAAAATGATATGGTGTTTTGAGATAAAAAGTTGGAGTGATTTTTTACACCAAAAGAAATTTTTCCTATCTTCTTTTGTATTCATGTATTATTATGGAAAAATGACCAACAATCCAGACCTAATTCAAAACCCTAAACTTGCTCGAATTCCACCAAAATCAGAGAAACAAAACATTCTAGCTTCATTCTGCACTATATGATTAATAACATCAAAAAAACAAAAAAAAAAATATTGTAATTAATTGTAGTGAGGATTATCAAATCAGCATTACAAAAAATTGTCATTAATTGAGAGATCTTAATCTTCAAAGTGAAACTATATACACTTCAATCCGATCGAAATCTTCTTTCTAGACTGATTTGAAGTACAGATTTCACAAAAACCAGTATAAAAAATAAAAAATAAATAAAAAATAAACTAACAAGTAATTATAGATGCAAAGAGATTACCACAGAAGCAGAAGCAATCGAGTAAACGGTAGTCACAATGCTTTCAATCTTCTCTCACTCTAATCAGATTCAAGTATGTACGTACATACATACAGTGTAGAGAGAGAGAAAGAGTAGATAAGAGAGAGAGAGAGAGAGAGAGAGAGAGAGAGATTTGTAACCAGAGACGCCTTTTATATTTAGTGTTACCCGACCTGGGCCGGCAAGCACTAATGAATTTGCATGTGACCGCCGAGGGAGGGAGGGAGGGAGAGAGCAGAGATATATAAATCCCCAAATTTTACTTCCAATATGCCCCCGTTTTTTTGCCATAAATATCCCAACTGTCACTGCTTCTCACTGTTTACTTGGTTTTGATTGGGACTTCAAAATTTTTGAACTTGGAGCTCCATCCAAAGGAAAGACAATATATATGATATTAACATTTATTTATTTAGATAATTATATTTATTTGGATTGTATTTTTTTTTTTTACATTTTTTTTTATAAAAAAAAAGTCAAAAAATATATCCTAAACAACCCCTTACTCATACAAATTGAAAAGATAATAAATGTCTTTTACTAATAAATACATTTGTACATTAATGCTTAATTTGAGAATTTGGTTAAAAATCACCTCGTATCTTTATTTTTTTTATATATTTTAAAAAAAAATTCAAAAAATCGGCTTTTAACTAACTTTTCAAAACAAAATTTGTTTGAGATGCACTATTTTACTATATTTTTTACTTTTTATTTTATTTATATCACATTACTTTTTATTTAGGTCATATCACATTTTTACCATATTACATATCTTTTTATAAAAAATAAAAAAATATATTTATTTAAATCAATCAAAACTACCTTAAAATAATAGTAATAACAATCCGAATCATTAGTGTAGGAATATAATTTCAAATTGATGACTGTTTGGTGATTACACAGCTGTGTTATGATAAAAAATAGAATAATGTTTGAGAGATCAAAATTCTTCCCCCCTAATTCACCTAATGCTCAAAACGACGTCGTTTTGGGCATTTTCTTTTTTTTTTTTCCTGTTTCCTTCGTCTTTTTCATGCAGCTCTGAGACCGGGAGAGGGAGAGAAAGAGAGAGGGAGAGGCAGGTCGCAGTTCGTCGCCATCGCAGGGAAGAGCTCGTCGCCAGGATGTCGCAGCTCGTCGTCCAGCCCAGCCCGATCGCCGCCCAGCCCAGCCCAACCCCGCCTCTGCCCAGCCTCGCCGTCGCAGCCCCGCCTTTGCCCAGCCCAGACCTGCCTCCGCCTCCTCCTCCCCTGTGATTATGGCCCCCTCCAGTTCCTCTCCTCCTCCTCCTTCCTCCTTCCTCCTTCCTTCTCTTCTCCTTCTTCCTTCTGATTTTCTGCTTCTGAAACAAAAAAAAAAAAAAATTAGGGGGATTCGGGGAGATCATTTTCGAGCTCCCTAGCACGACCGTAAAAAATATAACAAAAATGTTAGAGATTTCAAAAATTTTACTAAATGTCTATATTTGATAAAATTTTTAGTAGAATTTTTAAAATCTCTAACATTACTCAAAATATAATTACATGGGGTTGATGTGTCTTGACCCATGATTTGAAAATGCATATATTAATATTAATAATTGTGATAATATGCATTTTTTTTTAGTTAAATCATGTGGCATGATCTTAGATTGATGAGTTACGTGGTATGAAATGACTGACCAAGATGTGATCATGATTCGCATCAATACTGGTCGAGATGTGGCCATGGTTCACATCAGTTGAGATATTGGACTAAACATATAAGTCATGTAAACTACGACTCCTAAATTAATTGGTGATGAAATTATTAAAAGAAAATCCGTCAATTGAATCATAAATAATAATCGGTGTCAAAGTCTTAGATGTAAAAGACTTTGAAAGGAGGCAATTTATATAAAGACTTTATTGTGTTTAGATTTGTTGTGATTGTTACTGCTTTGGTTAATGTTAACCTTAGTGTTTCCAGATTTTAATACAAATTGTGATAAAGAGTTTATCGTGTTTTTAATTTATTGTGATAAAGAGTTTATGGTGTTAACGGGCCACTGGCCCCTTGGCCTCCATAACACCAACAGCAAACAATGGGGGTGTTTGGCAAGTTGGGTCAGATTTTGTTTTAAATAGTCAATAAAAATAAAATATTTTAAAATAATTAATAAAATAAATGTTATATTTAAATTATAATTTTTTTTTCATAATTATCAAACCAATTACAAAAAAAAAAAAGTCGATTATCATCTCGAACATAACCTTTTTAATTAGATTAATAGGTAAAACGAAAATGTTAGAGATCCTAAAAGATTTATCAAAATTTCTATCAAAAATCTCACATGGGTGTGAGACCTACACCATGTGGGTCCTACACCCATGTGAAACATTTGATAGAAATTTTGATAAATCTTTTGGGATTTCTAACATTATAGTCAAATTTTCAAACTGGCCTAGGGTACATTTTTGTTTAAAAAATAAATAAATTAATTAATTAGGAAAAAAATGGGGATAAATACAAAGAGGAGATCATACCAGTGTTATGGATAATGTCAAATATTTTGAGGCCAAAAGACAAGTGTTTTTTGGGTAAATATATGTGGTGAAAATGACATTTATGATAGTTCTACTCTTACATTTTTATTTTTTATTTTTATATTTGTAATTTCTCTATTCTCATGCATCGGTTAACCATCGTTTAAAAAAAAAAATTAAAAAAATCAACAGTAGCAATGACCGCAGGAATTGATAATTAGTTGATACGTGAACAAATAGATAAGAGTAATATAAATTATTATTGTTATTATGTCCCAAAGGTTTCAAAATTGAATCTTTAGTCCAAATAGCCAAAACTTGAAGGAAAATAAGATACAAACTCATTATCTAAATCTAATGATGTATAAATGAGATAATTGGATGATGAATAGAAAATACATGAGAAAACGAGTTGCCTCATAGATTATACAATAGATCGTCACATCATTAAATTTGAAAAATAGGTATAATTTTGTAGCTAGAGTAATACTACTCAAAATTTAAACACATTAATTTGTATTTATGCACTTTACTTGGTTGATTTTTGAAAATATGTGTTTTTTAATTACAAAAAATAATATCTAATCTGGTCAAAAAACAAAATACTCATTGTTTTCGTATGAATGTTTTTGGATAAAATATTTTAAAACATAATGTTTGACATATATTTTCTGTCAAACTAATCTATATATATTTGTTAAAAAAAAAAACATTGAAACCAACCAAATAAAATTGCTTTTTGGTGCTTATTGTGTTCAATTACAATTTCTTGTTATTTAATTTAATCAAGGTATAATTTATGCTTTATTTTGATATGATTTAGTTGATAAATATTAAACCCTTATATTTAAAAATATACATTTAAATGACACACTTTTTGAATTGATGTGTAAAACATGATGGGTTAGTATGTTAAAATGTCAAAAATATACTTATTATTTTTTTCTTATTTTGTTTGTTTTGGCAATTCGATTAAAAGTAGTTTTTTTTTTTATTTTTTTAAATCATATCACCACTCTATTTTATACATTTTAAAAAATAAAAAAGTTAATTTAACCTACTTCTCAAAACAATATATTTAAAATATACATTTAATGTCACACTTTTTGAATAAAGTGCAAAAATGATGGGTTAATATGTTAAAATGTAAAAAATACATTTACTAATATATTTTTTTTTGTCATATACCACACTCATCACTTTCTAAAAGATCATTGCAGCCTCTCCAAATCAAATCGGTTTGTATAGTTTTTTTTGGGGCAATTATAAATAAAATTTAGAGTTTGAGTCTTGTAATAACATAAATCTTAAGTTTTTAATTTTATCAATTTAAATCTTTATTTTCTGATTTATTTTCAATCCAAATTATTTGTCTATTTTCGTTAAATAAAACCAACAAAAAAGAGTATTTTAATCATTAAACTCGACATAAGCATTATTAAAATGTCTAAAATAACATTTTTTTAATGAATTTAATGTCTAAAATATCAATTTTTCTATTGATACTACTTAACAAAAATGGGCAAATGGTTTAAATTGAAAATAAATCTAAAATATAAGGTTTAAATTGATAAAATTAAAAACTTATGATTTATTTTGTTACGTGGCTCGAATTATGTTTTTTTTAATATATATATAATTTGTCCTTTTAATTCTGTTTTTTTTATTTACTTATTTTTAATTTGATAATATAAGTTTAATAATTTGTTTACAATTTTAATTTTCATAGAATTAGAATTACCGATATTAAATTATTGTTTATCATAAAGCTAGATTATTCTAATTGAATCTGTGAACCTATCAAACACTGTTAAAAATAGGAATTTATCCAACCATGCGCGAGTATTTGGGGGTTGCTTAGTTTGTGAGATTTGGAGCGACTGTTGTGTAATTAAATAAATTTATTTTGGGATCTATTTAGATAATTTGTATTGTTCATATTTTAGAATACATTGAGTAGAATATATTTGTGAAAATTCAAGTTAATCGGATATTGTTAACCATTTCATTCACTCACATTAATCTATCTATCTATCTATACTATCTATATAAGCAAATGTAGTGGAAGCTCACAGACTATCAATTATTTAATCCTAATTTCTTATAATTTTGAGAGATTAAAAAAATGAGGTGGCACTTCTTCCACTCTCACCCTGTTTTTTCTAGCCAAAATAGAGGAGAGACAAAAATCAACATGAAACATATAAGAAAAAATATATATTTATAATTTTGAGAGATTAAAAAAATGAGGTGGCACTTCTTCCACTCTCACCCTGTTTTTTCTAGCCAAAATAGAAAAGAGACAAAAATCCACATGAAATATATAAGAAAAAATATATATCTAAGGGGTTGTCTGGGATGACCTAAATAAGTGTATTTTTTGTCTTTTTACGAAAAGATGTACAGAAAAGTAGAGAGGTGATGTGATGGAAAAAAGATAAAAAGATGAATTATTTTGCAATTGCCAAACTTGGCCTTATCACTTTAGATATATTACAAATTTTAAAACTCTCTTATCACCTCTTTCCTTTATCTCAATTAAAGTAACCTCCTTTCATATGATTTCCACTCTCACATGTCTCTCTTTCCTCCTTATATATAGGTACATTTTTGTTTTAATCTCACATTGCTTCTTATAAAAAAATAAAAATATGACTATATCTCTCTCCCAAAAAACTTGCCCTTATTTGTCACCATCACCTCCATGGTCATTTCATAAGAAAGTTAGATTGGTACTGCCTAAATGGCCATTCCGTAAGAAAGTTAGAGATTGGTATATATGATACAACAGAGATTGCCATTACCTTATTTTTATTTATTTTTTATGCCCCTTTCCAAGTTTTTGAGTTATATGTTTCACTTATTATATAGACAAAACAATTGCTTTACATAGAATTTTTTTGTTTGTATTCCATATCAATAAAGCAATCTGTCAATTTTTATTTTTTTTTGTACATGTTTTTCTTTTTCTTATATTGGAGAAAATTTAGTATTTTACAAGTTACAATAGTGCTGAAGTTCAAACAATACTCCTAAGTCACAATGAGAACAAACAACAATAAATGAGAAGGATAATCGATAATTACTAAAACGATAAAATAGATGGCTTTTATAGAGGAATTAGAAAGTTTTACCATGAGGAAGAAATTTTAGTTTGGAAACACATATGACCAACGAGTCTTAAAACAATATGTTAATAAGAAACTTATCAAAGACTCCTATGTAAAGAGGACACTTCTGTTTTTGTTGCCTTTTTCTTTCTTTCCATTTTTGTTTTTTTGTTTTTGTTTTTGTTTTTTTTTTTTTTGTGTGTGTGTGTATAACTAGAATCTTGAATCATAAAAATGGTGTATATGAGATGGAGAGTTTTTTTATTTGAGTGTTCACTGTTGTTAATTGTATTTCAATTTTTTTTGGCACAATTTTTTCTTAGTCCAATAGATATGAGCATTGAGCACACCATTGTTTTTTCTTTCTTGCTAAAGTTTTAGCTTGAGGCCATGTGTTACAAATGGTTAAAACATTAATCTTAGATAATAAATAATAATAATAAACTAAGGACCAAATAAGAAAGACAAAATTACTTGTATTAATGTGTAATTTTGATACATATGAAAAAATAAAAATAAATTATTTACAAGATGTTCAGTCAATTCCTTTTCTTTTATCTTCTTATATATTATAAGAATGTAGTATGAAACATGAAAGGCCTCCAAACCTTTAATACTATCTTAATCACTTTCTTTCCTACTGGTATTCTCTCAAGTCCCCTTTACTAATTTTCCTAATTTTTATTTTTTTTAAATAAACGTAAAATATATATATATATATACAAATAGATAAAGTTAACAAATTTGATTTGTCTCGCTTCTGTTAAAATCTTTCGTAATTAACAAATTTGATCCTATATGTTCAGTTAAAATCTTTATTTTATCTCTCAATATTTAATTTTAAATTTTATTTTTTTTAAAGTCTATCTAAACAAATCTAATTTAAAATTTTGATTTTTTTATTTGAATTTTTATTTTTTTACAAGAGCTTCAAGCATTAAATAGAAATTTTCAATTTTAAAATTTTTAAAAATAAAAAATATATTTGGCATAAAGCGATAAAAAAATTACAAACCCACAAATATTTATAACCATATATATAAATTAAAAAAATATATAAACCCATAACAAATATAGATAGATAGATTTATGACGTTCAGTTTATTCGTAATTCTTTTTAGCATATATATGTTTTAGACATTAGGGTTATTGAGAAATATCTTATTTATTGTTAGTATTATTTCATTAGTTAGAAATCAAGTTTATTATTTCAAGAAAAATAGATCAGTTGAATTATAATAACATTTTGTGCATATCTGCTTTTTAAATTATTGTCTTTACTTATGAAATTTGAGAAGATGATCTTTATTCATTATGATTATAATTTTATGACAGAATTTAGAACTTGATGCATTATTAAAAAATTTATATACTATAAATCAGTCTCGTGCATAGCACGGATTTACCACCTATATATTAAGCAAAAGGGGATTTTTAGCCCCAAGCTTTGTGGGAGCTCCAATCTCCGAATCTAAATTTTATAATTTTTTGATTTAAAAAAAAAATCTTAGCATTTATTAACTTCTTCAAACTCTCAAGTTTTACCCTTATAATAACACTTTAATGCATTAAGAACAATCATAAAAAAAATTCTTTGAAATCCAACACATATGAATTTTTTGAACAAATATAAAGAAAATTCTTTGAAATCCAACACATATGAATTTCTTGAAAAGTCCCAACACATATGATTATTATCCCTCATAATAACACTTTAATGCATTAAGAACAAGCATAAAAAAAATTTATTGAAAAGTCTAATACATATGATTATTATCAAAATATTAAATTTTAATATAATATAATAAAAAAAAACATTTAATTCCTTGAAAAGTCCAACGCATATGATTATTATCAAAATATTATACTTTAATATAATATAATAAAAAAAAGACATTTAATTTCTTGAAAAGTCCAACACATATGATTGTTATCAAAATATTAAACTTTAATATAATATAAAAAATGAAAAAAAAAAAGACATTAAAAAAAAAATTAAAAATCACAATTCACATATATAGATAATTGTAAACATAATCCGTGCATAGCACGGGTGTTATGCTAGTCTATACTATATATTAAGCAAAATGAGGTTTTTAACCCCCAAGCCCTGTGGGAGCTTCAATATGCCAATCTTAATTTTCTAATTTTTTGTTTTTTTAAAAAAAAAAAAAATTAACCTCAGCATTTATTAACTTCTCTCAACCCACAAGACTTTTTGACTTCTCTCATAATTACTGCAGTACCTTTTCCAAAACAAATAATTTGTATATTAAAAAAAGTTTAAAACAAATATAAATATCTGTATCTATATCCATCTATTTATTTATATCTATCTCTAATCTACAAGTTTTGTGGGAGTTCCAATATCTAAACCTTAATTTCTTAATTTTTTTGATTTTTTTTTTAAAAAAAACTTAGTACTTATTAAATTCTTCTAAGTCTTTTTAACTTCTCCAATACACACACTCTTTTTAACTTTTCACATATCTATTGCAAACAATGAATCTTCTTTTTATTTTCTCCATCTTGACTTCTCTCTTCTATACTTTCAACTTCAGTGACCACGTATGCAAACAGTAAGTCTTCTTTTTGCTTTCTCCTTCTTGAATTTTCTTTTTGTTTACTGTTTTAATATTGTAGTTAGATAGCGCATAAAAATATTTGTGATTTGTCTAGCGAATAAAAAATTATAATTTGATTTTTTAATATGATTGAAATTAGATAAATATAAACCCTCACAAAGAGAAAAATGTGATTATGATTAGTTGAATTATTCTTTTTTTTTTTAATGTGATTGTAGTTAGTTTAATAGTTCTTTCTTTTCATTTATTTATTTTATTATGGGAAAAATGTGATGTGATTGTAATTTGTTTAATGGCCCTTTTTTTAATATGATTGTTGTAGTTAGTTTAATGATTTTTTTTTAATGTTATTTAATCTTTTTATTTACTATTTTAATTTTATTTTTGATTTTTTAATATGATTGAAGTTAGATAAATATAAACCCTCACAAAGAGAAAAATATGATTATAATTAGTTGAATGATTCTTTTTTTTTTAATGTGATTGTAGTTATTTTAATAGTTCTTTTTTTTCATATATTTATTTTATTATGGAAAAAATGTAATGTGATTGTAGTTTGTTCAGTGGCTCTTTTTTTTTTTGATATGATTTTGTAGTTAGTTCAATGGTTTTTTTTAATGTTATTTAATCTTTTTATTTACTATTTTAATTTTATTTTTAATATGATTGAAATTAGATAAACATAAACACTCACAAATAAAAAAATGTGATTGTAGTTAGTTCAATGACTTTTTTTTTAATGTGATTGTAGTTAGTCAATGGTTCTTTTTTTCATTTATTTATTTTTTTTATTATGGGCAAAATGTGATGTAATTGTAGTTTGTTCAATAGTTCTTTTTTTTAATATGATTTAATCTTTTATTTACTGTTTTAATAGTTTTTCTTTACAATTGTTTATGAAAAAAAATATGATTGTAGTTAGATAACATAAAAATATTTGTTATTTGATTTGATTTTTTTTTTTTTGATTTTATTTTAAAAGTACCAATTATTGATAATGATTAGATTGTATTTTGAGAAAAAAATTGTAATTGATTTTTTTAACTCATTGAGTTTTTTGAAAAAAAATTATTGTGTTTTTTTTAACTATCAATTCACTTAATTTGTGATTTGATTTTTAACTCAGTGTGTTTTTTGAAAAACAAAATGGGTTGTACCCATTAAGGTCACATAATGCACCAATTATTGATGATGGTTAGATTGTATTTTGACCAAAACAAAAAATTGTAATTGATCTTTTTAACTCACTATGTTTTTTGAAAAATAAATTATTGTGTTTTTTAATTATCAATTAATTTAATTTGTGATTGATTTTTTAAATTATTGATGATGATTAGATAGTATTAAAAAAATTGTGATTTGTATGATTGAAGTTATCTCATTTTGTTTATAATTTTATTTTTTAATACGATTGAAATTAGATAAACATAAACACTCACAAAAAGAAAAATGTGATTGTAGTTTGTTCAATGGTTCTAAATAATCTTTTTTATTTACCATTTTAATGGTTATTTTTTTCAATTATTTTTTTTATTATGAGAAAAATGTCATTGTAGTTAGATAGCATTAAAAAAATCACGATTTGTATGATTGAAGTTATCTCATTTTGTTTATAATTTGATTTTTTAATATGATTGAAATTAACTCACAAAAAAAATGTGATTGTAGTTTGTTCAACGGTTCTAAATAATATTTTTATTTACTATCTTAATGGTTCTTTTTTTCAATTATTATTTTTTATTATGAGAAAAATATGATTATAGTTAGATAGCATTAAAAAAATTGTGATTTGTATGATTGAAGTTATCTCCTTTTGTTTATAATTTGATTTTTTTGATATGATTGAAATTAGATAAACATAAACACTAAAAAAAAAGAAAATGTGATTGTAGTTTGTTCAATGCTTCTAAATAATCTTTTTATTTACTATTTTAATGGTTCTTTTTTTCAATTATTTTTTTTTATTATGAGAAAAAAAAAAGAAGACAAAGTGGTGAAATACAACCCGTGCATAGCACGGGGATATGCTAGTCTATACTATATATTAAGCAAAATGGGATTTTTAACTCACAGGCCTTATGAGAGCTCCAATATCCTAATCCTAATTTTCTAATTTTTTGATTTAACAAAAAAAAAAAAAAACTCAGCATTTATTGTTTCTCCCAACCCAACCTCAACATTTATTAACTTCTCCCAACCCAACATCCCGTTTTGACTTCTCTCATAATTACTGCAGCACCATTTTCAATTTCTCTTATACATTATGGTTACACACAAAAATAAAGAAGATAAGAATTTAGCTATAGATTTTAAAACAATATAACATCTAAATTTGAATTATGATTTAGTAATATAATTATGTATTTTTTTATATATATATCTATCAAAATTTTAAATCACTTAATGGGACAAATTAATCAATTTTCTAAAATTATTAATTTTTTAATTTACAAAATAGATTAAAAAAATATTAACTGATTTATTTATTTAATAGCAAAAATATTTCATATTCTCTCCCTCCTAATCTCTCTCACCAATTTCAAAAAAAATAAATTAAAACTTGCATTCATTTTCTCTTCTCCAAAAAATTAGATAATATTTTTTATTAAAGTTGTAAATATCTATCTATATCTTATATATTATATTATAACATAAAAAATAAAAAATAAAACTAAAAAAAAAATCTTTAAAGCCTATCTAATAATTATAATATTTTTTTTTTTAATTTATAAAGTTCCGTGCATATCACGGGTTACCACTATCTATATATAAAGGGAAAAGGGGTTTCCAACCCTTAAGTCTTGTGGGAGCTCCAATATCCCAATTTGAATTTTCTAATTTTTTTATTAAAAAAAAACTTTAGCATTTATTGATTTGGTTAAAATCCCTTAATCAGCATTTAAAATCCCCTTATACAAATAATTATAGATACAACCCTTGCACAGTTACTGTAGTACCATTTTCAACTTCTTCCATACACTATGGTTAGTGATAAGATTGTTAAATTATTTTTATAAAAAATCTTAAAAAACATAATTTATATATTTAAAAAAATCTAAAACAAATATAAATATCTATAATTATTCCGTGCATAGCACGGGTGATAGGCTAGTATTATATAAGGAAAAAGGGGTTTTTAACCTGCAAGTCCTATGGGAGCTCTAATATTCCAATCTTAATTTTCTAATTTTTTGATTTAAAAAAAAATAACCTCAGCATTTATTAATTGCTCCCAACCCACAAGCCTTTTTGACTTCTCTCATAGTTATTGCAGTACCCTTTTCAACTTTTCCCATACACTACGGTTAGTAATGAGATTGTTAAATTATTTTTATAAAAAAAATTTAAAAAATAATTTGTATATTAAAAAATATCTAAAATAAATATAAATAACTATATCTATATATTATATAAGGAAAATGAGGTTTCTAATGAGAAACCTCCTAAAAGTTCCATACTCTCATTCTGAACTTATTGATTTTTCAATTTATAAAATAGAGTAAAAAAACCTATTGGCAAATTTATTTATTTAATTATTTTAGAAATAATAATTATTCATTAATTTATGGACTTCAAATGAGAAGAAAACAAAAATATTTCATAATCTCGCCATCATAATATCTCTCACTGATTTCCAAAAAAAAAAATATTAAAACTTGTCTTCCTTTTCTCTTTTCCAAAAAATCGGATAATATTTTTCATGAAAGTTGTGGATATCTATCTATATCTTATATATTATATTTAATATAACAAAAAAAAAAACTAAAGATCAGATATACAAATTGATAAAATCAATAAATTTGATTTTTATTTATTCAGTTAAATTTTTTATTTTAGATCTCAATATCCAAAAGCTATGTATTTTTCTTTCTTTTTCTTTTTAATTTTATTTTTTTAATATGTAGAATATTTACAGATGGACCTCAAATTTTTTTTTCATAATCTGATGTAGTCATAAGTGTCAATTTTTATACAAATATGAGAAGAGAATTAATTAAATTATACATTTCAACCAACCATATACTCAAACGTTGAATTTTTTTTTCCCCATTGAAATTGGTGGAAAGAAAAAACAAATTGGGATAAGAATGAAAGTTCTTTTAAAAATTGATAAAAATTTAATGAAAAAGTTGGAGTAATTCATGTCAAATCAAAATTTTTATCCAAATTTAAAATCAAATTAGATTAAAAGAAATTAAAAGAAAATTGTGAAAACCCATCTTTTAATTATTCTTTAAAGAAAATTTATTAATTAATTTTATCTACAGTCTATCTGAATTATACATTAGTGTAAAAGTTAATTTTAAATTGACTCAAATCAATCACTAACAAGACATTATTAAGAATAATAATTTTGTGGGTGTTCAATATTTGTTGTTTATAAATTATTTTAATTATGATTCAATATAATAACTATTCTTACTAAATACCTTAGTTAAAAAATCTTAGTGTGTCAATTTTCAGAAACCCACACAAAAAAAAAAAAAAAAAAAAAAAAGTACAAACAAACAAGCCATGGGCAAACAACCCATGGCTCCTACCAAACCCACCATCCTTTATATAATTTAGGGAAGAACTTATGAAAATTAGAGAAAGTTTGCTCTTAGAAATTGGAGAAAGGGAATGGAATGTTTTTGAGGAAATAAAATAATGGAAAGAATGAGAGGGAGAGAGAGATGTCTTCAATATTTATATTCATGCAAGCCTTCCTTGTGCATGCAAGCATCCGGTGAGAAAGAAAAAAAAAAAAAAGAAAAAAAAAAAGAAGAAGAGAGAAATCCCCAAAGCCACCAAGCTTGGTGTTAGGAGAGGAAGAAGAGTAAGAGATTAAAGAAGCCAAAATTCTCAACCATTTTGTCACTCTATTACTAAGTAAGAAAACCCTCTCAACCCTCTCATTTTGTTTTTATATAATTGAAATTTTCAGATTACGTACATTTGATACATTGTCTGAAACTGTGTTGAGAATAATCTGTCTTGAATCTGCCAGCATGTTACCCGAATTTTTAGACAATTTTATACTCAGAATTTCGAGATGATTTTTTCTATAAAGTTGTTGATAATGATGTCTAGTTTATCTAGAAATTTTTGGAAATAATTTTTGAGCTTTCTACGAATTTATACAAATTTCTATCTGAATCTGAAACTGTGAGACAGATTTTACCATGTATTTGAAAATTTATTTAAAATTCTATACTAAGCCAAATCTGGTAATTTCTGACTAGAAGATGAAATTTGAGAAGTCTAGTTTCATAATAAATCCTTAGATTATGGGTTTGATCTATAAATTTAAGCATGGAATTAAAATAAATAAATGTGACAAATCTGTGTCATAAACACCCTTAGAATTTGTTTAGAATTGTTTATAAGTTATTTTTGGGAAAAGCTTTCTGAAAAATAACCATAACATGTTTATTGAGTATCCTGTAGATTGATATGAATTTTAGAGTTGTATAAGTAATGTATTTATAATTTTATTTGCAAGATATATACTCTGAAAATTTTCTGGACAGAATAAAATCACCACTTTAATATTATGCTAGTCTAATTTTGTAAATCAAAAATTTGTGCATGTGTGTGTTTAGGGTTTAATTCTTGTATCTAAGTTATTATTTCATACCATGGTTTAAATAAATTGTTTATTTAAATTCTGTACTTTTATTTAATATTGTGTGACGCATGCTATATTTTATGATTGGGATTTTTAATGAGTTTGTATAACATTACTTGTGATTAAAAATTTGGAGTTATTTGTGATTAATATCAAAATTAACTGAAATGATTAACGACATATACAAAGTTAACAATTGACGGTTAATACCAGTTGTTCGGGGTGAGTCTTGGTTTAAAGACTGTACGGAATTAAGAGTTGACAGTTAACACCGGTTGTTCAGGGTGAGCCCTGGTTTTGAGAATTCTCACGTAAATTGTGTTGCGAAACTCTAAGATGGCACGAGACTTATTTGAACCCTTTTCGGTATTCGGTTTTGGAATAAGGGTGGATGTGCAGGTGGCACACAGGGAGGTTGCTTACCCCTGGCAGACCGTTTCCTTGGGGCAGACCACGGATGCCACTACTTGGGTGTATAACTCCGGACGTGGGCATCCCTGGTAGTTACGGTTGGTAACACTTAAATATTTGACCAAATGAGGGTTTCAAATTAACCGTTGCCATGCTTAGTGGTTGGTGAGTTAAATCTCTTTGGTGAGATTTCGAGTGTCACCTAAATTATTAAAATTACTGAAACTATTCTAATGGTTGTAATTTCTGTGTATAATTATATTGTTATCTCATGTTTAGAATATTATTATTTGTCTCTTAAAAAGAATGGTAGGTTGGTTACGTTTTCTTACTGTGTTGCAAAACTCATGGCATATATTTTGTTGCCCTGGCGTTTCATGCCAGATTATGTTGAAGAAGGGACTGAGGCTGAAATTGGAGCTGCTGCCAATATCGAACCTTGGCTGACTTAGAGTCAATATTTTGTCAGAATAAAATCCTGTTATCCCTTATTAAACTATGTTGTGACGTTGTGTGTGAACTTGTAGTTTTATTCTGTCGTTGGACTTTGGCTTTGTAAGAGCTTAAAAGTTTGTAACTAGTAGTTAAAATTTTATCTAGCAAGTTATTGTTATTTAAAATCTTATGACGTTTCAAAAAAAAAAAAAAAAAATTTTTTTTTGGGGCGTCACAAAAATGATGAAAGTTTGAAAATATTTTGAAACCTTCTTATTCTCAAAGACTAGAAATTCGTGTGTGTATTATATTCATACTGTATTTTTAGTTATGAAATTGAAATAAAAAGAAATGTAACTTAAATTATTGGATTAATAATAGAAACATCATATTAATTATTGTTAAATATCACTTTACTTCACATTTAATAATAAAATTGTATATTTATATTAATTATAACTTTTAAATTTATATAGTTTCATAACAAGAAGAGATATGTCATAACTCATTTAATCTATATTAATCAGGTTTAACTTTTTTTTAATACAAATTATCAAAATTGCACTAAATATATATATATATATTGTTTTAAACTAATAATTTAAGAAGTTATAAACATAAAAGTTAACTTCTAAATTTCATGTATACCACAAGATAAAATATTAAATTATTTCAAGATAATTATAATATATATTTTTTAATTTATAAAGTCCCGTGCATAGCACGGGTTACCACTAGTATATACAAAAATAAATGACAATTGTGATTTAAAACATTAAAATGAATACAAATATAAATGACAATTGTAAGCATTAAAATGAATACAAATGTGAGTGGTTGAAAGGGTTAACGATATCCGATTAATTTGATTTTTTACAGATATATTCTATTTGATGTACTCTAAAATGTTAACAGTTTGGATCATCAAAATAAGCCCCAAAATGGGCCTATTTGACTGCACAATAGTGCTGTGCAAGGGGCACAACAGTACTGTGCAAGGGGCACAATAGTCGCCCCAAGTTCTATTTTGTGATTTTTTGGGGTTTATTTTTGTTTTTGGTGAACTTGGAAAAAAAAAAATAAAAAAGCTCTAGATTTCTATTTTCGTCTGGGAAGTAACTATTTTAATTAAAAAGTCAAAAAGTTATTATAAATGATCACATCATTTTTTTTTTTGTAAATCTTTTCTTAAAAAATTAAAAAATTACTAAAATAGTATGTTTCTGAACGAAGCATGACAAGATAATTAAAATTTTTAATTTTTTTTTATATTCAAAAAAAAATATAGAACAGACAAAAATAAGAAAAAAAAAATAGTAAATTTTTTAGCTTACTTTGGTTCTTGTTTTTTTATTTATTTATAATTTATATATATATAATTTTTAGACTCATTTACCCAAATGAACTTAAAAAAATAAAATTTTAACATGAATTTATAAAAAAGTCAATTAAAAAAAAAAAAAAAAACAAATGCGACTCACATTCGGCACCGCTCAAAACCTAGACGACAAAACGAACTTTCAAATATCACTTTGGTTTGGGCATATCTCTTTCGTTTCCCCGTATATCGCAGTTGGCGGTTCAAAGCCAAAACAAATCCAAAAAACTTCTCCCTACAAACGCTTCTCGATACCCCATCCCATCCACCGCCTCACCATTCTACACTTCCTAAAAAACCCAGACATGTCCCCAACGCTACTAACACCACCCTCCCAATCTCGACTCGGCTGATGGACCTCGCCGATTCGACTCACCACCAAGCTCGTTCCGCTTCCACCATCAATCTCAATGCAATCCCTTCGTCTTCCTCTTCCTCAGCCTATTCCCTATCCCCCGACGACTTCGCCGTCTTCCGAACCTTCCACGACCACCCGCCGTCGTCGTCCGGACCTCCGGCGCACGTTCCCGGTGATGCTTCTGGTTCGGGATGCGCCGCCTGTGGTCGGCCGGAGGTTGGAGGAGACGTGGTGGTGTGCGATGGCTGCGAACGTGGTTTCCATCTCGGTTGCGCCGGAATGCGTGGGCGGCAGGTGGTGGTGCTGGACGAGTGGATTTGCCGGGAATGTGTGAGCGACGGAGTGCCGATTAATCGGTGGGCGTTGGGATTGAAATCTTCGCTTCACAGTGACGGTGAAGGCCACGGGAGTGAAGAGTTTTCAGATTCGAGGTACAAGTTTCTTGAGTTTCTGCAATTTTGGTAGTTGTAATAAATAAAACATGCATATAAATACAGAGTTTTAATAGAGATAAATGTAAGAAGAAAGCTTCTATTCCACAACAATTCAAGTTCCATCTTTCCATTTAGCACACTGTATTAGTTGCGTAGATTTGGTATAGTTGTTTATATTAGTTATCTTTGAGCAGCAGTGAATTTAAGAACGTTAGGGGGTTCGCTAGTTTGAAGCTTATATAAGCATCAACAGGGTTTACTGGCAGTACAAGTTGGTTTATTCGAAGTTTTCAATTTTTGAGTTTAAAAATTACAAAATGTTCATTTATTTTTGTAAGATTAGATTTCTTTGTAGTTGCAATTTCTAGTTCAGAGGCATGCCTCGAAGTTGCATATCCTGCTCCAGATGCCATGGATTGGTTAATCAACCAGTGAAGAGAATAGAAGCTTAGGTATAGGTAAGGTGAGAGGGATGAAGAGTGCATGTTGGTGTGAGGGCAAAGTATTGAATTGAATAGTTAGGGAGAGTGAAGTACTTACTATTCATAGCTTGATCCATAAGGTTGTTTGGGAATTGTCTGATTGCAAGACTACCATCGTGAGGCACTTGAGCACATTAGGTGGGTGTGCATAAAAGGATTTTATGTTTGTAGGGGGATCTCCCTTTCCACTCTGTAGTTGCAACTATCTTCTGGCTTTTGGCCCTCTCCTTAGGGTTGAGGATCTCTTCATACGAATCTTTCTATTCTTGCATAGTTTTGTGAAGGATAGTGTTGAATTACAAGTCTAATACATTTTGGGAGGGATTGGATTTTGTAGAATTCAAGCTTCATACATCTGCTTTCTTTCTATTAGTTCATGGATTAATTGCAGTTTGTGTTGAATTACTTCCTCACCATTCCTTATTTACAATGCCTAAACAGAAAATATGGGTGCTCTGCAAAGAAGAAGTGAATTTGTTTAGGCAGACTCACTAATCATTAGGTTGAATAAGTTCCCGTACTTGCAGGCTGATACTATTTATCCATATTAGCAGTTCCTTTTTTGTTGTGGCAATAAGTTAAAAGAGAGTAAATTATTGTACTTGGAGGACTCGTGTCCATCGCTTAAACATGTGTGTCTATCGATTAGACATGCATGAAACTAATTATAAGGTTAAACAAAGTTACTTGGGATATAATAATAAAATAAAAACAATGTAAATTTATGAAAATAAGTGTTATATTACATTTTTTTATTATCTTTGAATGATATATCCATGTATATGACATATAATAAATATACACATTATTTATTCCGTGTGTGTCCCCCATGTGTTTTGTCTTACATTTTCTAAAAATTTGCATGTCATCGTGTCCGTGTCCGTGTCGTATCGCATGTCCGTGCTTTTAGGATTGAGTTATTTATAAATTGTTTTAATTGATCTATTAAGTTAAATTGGTCGAATTTGAGCTTTCCTTTCATTTTCTTTTATGTAATGAGCCATACCTGAACTGGCAGTTTACGCATCTCCATATTTATTGCATTCTCTTATGCGTTAGATGAATATAATATAAATGTAATGCAACTCCTTTGCTCTGTTTTGGAAAAACAGATAAAGCTTTAAAGACTGTACGAGTGTGTATTGATTAGCCATGCATGAAACTAATTATAAGTTCAAACAAAATAACTTGGGATACAATAATGAAAGAAAAAACAATGTAAATTTGTGAAAATAAAATGTTATATTGTATTTTTTTTATTATCTGTGGATGTTATATTATGCATGTTCCCTACATGTCGTGCCTTGTATTTTTTGAAAATTAGTGTGTCAATGTGTCCTTGCTTCTTAGATTGAGTTATTCATAAATAGCTTGTTCTCTTCTTGTTTCAATTGATCTATTAAGTTAAATTGGTCGAATTTGTGCTTTCCTTTCATTTCATTTTCTTTTATGTAATGAGCAGTACATGAACTGGCAATTACTTATCCCCATATTTGTTGCATTCTCTTAGGCATTAGATGAAAATAATATAAATGTAACGCAACTCCTTTGCTCTTTTTGGGAAAACATAGATAGAGCTTTAAAGACCATTAGATGATCGAGGGTTTCGTGGGAATGGGACACACATTGCGTATTCTTCGACCAAACAAGGCTCATCAACTGTGTAATTTATTTTCTTCCTCGCCAATTTTCAACGATAATTTTCCGATCAAGCAGGTTTGGATGACTCTCTCTGTCACTCTCACTCTCACTCTCACTCTTCAATCTTGGTCTTGATCTTGATTTGTTTGTTCAAAGCAAGCCCTTTCTATTGATTATTCCTGGTGCTATAATAAGATCTAGTTATTTGAAGATCTACTCTTGGATCTGCAAGGCCAATCGGGTAACACCCTCACTTTGTTAATTAATTTCTAATCTATGTAGGAATTTGTATTCTTGTCATGGTATATCCAATTTGGTTTTTTATTTTTATTTTTATTGGATTTAATGTGTTTTCTAAACGTAATTTCTTTTTTAGGATTAGAAAGTTGAAGTAGTTCCTATCACAAACATTTTATTTTGGGAAATTAGGGTTTTTCAGATGTTATAAATTGTTGATGCCATTTTACCTAGTCATTGAGGACTATGAAGCATGGATACATACGTGGAAAGGCAAGGACAAGGAGGCGGACATGGGACACAGTGATTTAAAAAAAATACAAACACAAACACAAACATGGACATGATGGGCAAAAAAAATGTTTTTATTTTTATTTATATAAATGTTACATCCATAAACAACCAAAATTAATGAAAATTGACACTAATTTAACATAAAACACACTAAATTTAAATCATTTAGAGGTTAGATCTGTGTTGCATTAGGGCTCCGAGGATTGTTAGAAGTCAGCGTCTTAACTTCACAATTGTGGTTAGATTTGTATTGCGTTGTTGATGATTTGATATGAGTTTTATAATTTTTAAAAATTTATCGTCTTTTCAACTATTATAATATGTACCTCGAAATTAGCTATGGAAAATTAAAATAAGACTCTGTCGCTAAGGAGCATAAACACGAACATAGATACAAGCATGGGACACAGCGGTTTTGAAAAAAATTAGATTTGAGCACAGTGGGGATACAACAAAATTTTTTGTTTAGTATTTATTTTTTTATTTGCGATGTATACAAATATTAATGTAGGGCACAAAGATCTTTCTAAACTTATAAAAAAGAAACTCGCAAGGGTTTCCTGAGGCTTGTCCAAATACAACAATTGTGTATCTGCGAAATGTCCCTAAAGTATCCTGCAAAACAATATTAATTAAAGAAATTGACAAGCCACATGGTGTGTTTGACACGTGGACACTCGTATCCCCAATGTTAAGTGTCCCATTATACGTGTCTGACACGAACACATCAAGCATCCATTTTGAAGTGTCTGTGCTTCATAGTGTGAGAATATATTGTATACTCACTCTGTCCCAAAATATTAATCCCTTATTCCATTTCCTTTCGTCCCAAAATATTAGTCCCTTTTGAAGAATCCATCTTTTTTTGGTAGTACAATTATTACACTTTAAAAATTTTAACTTTTCAAAATTACCCTTTGATAATACATTTTTTTTGGGAACATCAATTGTTGTAATTGTACTTTTTTTGGTAGTGCAATTTTTACACTTTAAAAATATTAACTTTCCAAAATTACCCTTTGATAGTACATTTTTTTGGGAACATCAATTGTTATCATTGTACTTATGTTGTTAATGAATTTAAAAGAAGGGCAAAATAAGAAATTCGTATTATTTTAATCCTTAATTTTTTTAAAAAAGGCTAATATTTTGGGACGAAGGTAGTATATTCTATATTAGGCATGTTTCTGATTGTATATATTAGGCTTGATTTCGACTTCAGAGATGAACTAGGGTGAATCCGAGAGAGAGAGTGAGAGAGAGAGATATTACAACTCAGACAACGATGGTGACGACTCTAGGGTTTCAAACCAGAGAGCGATTGTGATGGCTCTAATACCATGTAAGTTTTTCTGAATGAGAATTGTATATTCAATGTGTAAATGGTTACATCAAGACCTCAGTATATATAACCCTAAAGCCTAAACTGAAAAGGAAATACAAAGATTACATAATCACAATCATGCCTAAATCAACCCTAATATATACAATCAACAGCATGCCTAATATTGAATACATACAATATACTCTCATACATAGCTCCGTCATGTCCCAAATTATGTCCTAGTTATTTCCCTTATGTGTCCATTGAAAAAATTATTAAAAAGATGGAGACACCATGTGGCGTGTCGGACACATGTTGCTATGTGTCCCTGGCGTGTTCATGTTCCCTTACGTGTCCGATGTGGCTACAACACCTATTTTGAAGTGTCAGTGCTTTGTAGGTTGGGGATGAATGTGAAAGATGAATTTTATTTTCTTTGCAAATAGATTTTCAGAAGAATTAATGCAATATCAATAATTTTACATATCAATTTTTTTTTTTTTTTTTTTATTGTTTTTGATAAATAGTTTTACATGTTAAAATGATGGCATGAAAATCTGAAAGATTACTAAATACATTTTAATTTCGACCAAAAGTTTGACATATTGACTAAATGTGCATAACAGTTCTGGCTCTGTAGGAACATATGTGTGAAGAAGACTCAAAATTTAATTTTAAAATCTGAAAATGTGTGGAAATAAAACTAATTTGAGTCTTTTATGTTATTTTCTATTACTACTGTGATTATTCTAAACTACAAATTAATCAAGGTTTTATTTTTATTTTTGTAATACTGTGTTTTATGTGGATTATTTGGAGAGACCACAATTGAATATCTTTTGATGGCTGGAGGTTCCATTTTATGAGTTTAAAGAGTAGATTTATTTATTTATATGGTTGGTATTTGGGGAGGGTTACCCAAGCATTGGTCAATTTTTAGATTTTGTAGTCTTTTGGGAACTATGGAATTGTGTAGTTTTTGGTTGTATAAAGGCGTGATTATCGTCTTATGGTTTCTTTTAATGAATATCTTTTAGTAATACAAATAATAAAAACTTAAAAAAATGAAAAGAAGAAATAATGATGCGATGGTAGGTTATTACTTACTCAGTGCTTGTTCTAGAAGAGTTAATTCAATGAACATGGTTTTTGGGTACAATTTTAGAAGGAATGTGAAATTCTGCTTGTTCACTATAACGGATGGGGATCTGGAATGGGAATTTTGGTTGATAAGATAACCTGACAAGTTGGGATGAGGCATTGTTTGCTCAGTCCTTGTGTCTTGTCTTGATTAATGAGTGTGGGCATGATGGTGGCTGCTAAATATGCCCTCTTAACTTATTGGTGGCAAGTTCTGCAAAGAAGCTACAATTACATTGGTATTTTGGTGAGTAGTTTGAAGCGGTGCTTCTTTCTTAATTGCTTGAAATTATGGTTTAGTTAAGCTGCTGCTTTCATTAATTTCTCTTGATTGAGTGTATTTCTCACAGTTTCTTTTTTAGTTGTCAATTTCAGTTTGTAGTAAAACAATTTATATGAATTCATTTAATTTAACTGAGCATATAACCCTTGATAGAACAACATGACGAAAAAGGATTCATGTAGGCTATCTCACTTATGAATTTCAGTTTTGCTGCTCGTTCTTTCTTTTGATTGGTTGATTTAGTTAAAAACTTTTTTGAAATGCTAGTAATTTGAAATTGTTACAAGTTACATTTTTATTGTGGTTCTTAGAAATCATGCTCCAGGTGATAATTCTTTTGGTGCTCCAGTGACGTACTCAAACTCATTGTACGTGGGAAAGGGATTTGGGTTTCAAAAATCATCTGGTATTGTGACTCTTGGTGTCAAAGATATATTGCATCGCACATATTCTGTGGTTAGAGGTTTTGAGGAGGCAGATATGCAATCCCTTTTAGGAAGTGTTAGGAGTAGTAATCATACAGCTACTAGACAAGCACCTCAGAATCCAAATGAGATGCATTTGCAGGCTCTTAACGAGTTTATATCTGAAAGGCATGGTGTTCTAGAAGAAGGTTGGTGTGTGGAATTCAAAAGATCCATGGGCAATGGTGAGCTACATGCTGTTTACTGTGCTCCAGATGGGAAGACATTTGATTCGATGCCTGAAGTTGCCTGTCATCTGGGGTTGATGTCTAATAGCAATTCTGAAGAACCCAAAAATGGATGTGCTTCATTGCAGAGGTCGCATTTAGCCAAAGGAAGAAAGTCTGCAGTACTTTCAATGGCTAATAGTCTGTCTGAAAATAACAAAATTTTGAGTGGATTAGGCAAGGATCTCTCATCTGATTTTAATACTATGGGTTGCGCAAGCAAATTTGAAAATAATGTAGAAGTAGTGGGAGCTATGCCAAAAGAAATCAGTGGGACCGGGCCCCAACAATTTAATGTAAGTGAACTAGTTGTTTATATTTTTTTCATGTAAGATGGTTACTTCCCCCGACTAGATATATGCTCATCTATTTGTGTGGCTACAGTAGTTGGCTTATGGTCTTTAGCTTGGTCTTCATGCCTGATTTTATGTCTGTTCTTTTCAGGAGGGACTTCCAGTTCAATATGGAGATTTCTTTGTGCTTTCTTTGGGAAAAGTTGATACTAAACTGTCTTATCATAATGGCAACCAGATCTGGCCCGTAGGCTATAAATCCTGTTGGCATGATAAAATTACTGGTTCCATTTTCATTTGTGATGTGTCAGATGGTGGTGGTTCTGGACCTATTTTTAAGGTCAGCAGGTGCTCGTGCTCTATAATGTCCATGCCAAATGGTTCAACTGTTCTCTTTACACCAAATGTTGGGCAATTGGTTTGTGAAAACAAAAAAAATGATTATGATGAATATTGCAGTGTTCAGATTCTTCTCACAGATGCTTCCTCTCCAATGGAAAATGATGTTTTATCATGCCCTGGCAGTTCTTCCGACAAATCTTTTAGTGTTCAGACATCAAATTGCTTGCTTCTTGGATCTGATCCCTTTAGTGAAGGATTCAGGAATGTTTTACCTAATACTTCAGTTTTGAGTGAGGAAATTGGTGAATTTTCTGTTGAAGAGTCATCTTCATCTTCCGCATGGAGAATGGTGTCCAAGAAATTCGTTGATGCTTGCCGTCAGATCTTTATGCAGAGAGGCACTCTTAAGTTGTTCTGTGAGCATGTTGAAAATGGGACATCCTTAACTTTCTGTGACCATATAGATGAAAAGGATGAAGGACATACTTCTTTGGCCAGATTTTTCGGTTCATCATGCTCCATCAAAATCCCATCTGTTATCCAGGATGACTCTGAGCTTGACACTGTGTTTAAAGTATTGGCGAAATGGCTGGATCAGAATAGATTTGGATTAGATGTTGAATTTGTGCAAGAAATTATAGAACAGCTTCCTGGTGTTCCTGCCTGCTCACAGTATGTATTTTTAGCGGAAAGGAGTGGGCATTCTTCGTTTGTAACGGTTGGAAATGGGCTCCTACTGGTAAAGACAAAGGATGGAATACAAGCCAAGGATGAAGAAGCATTAGATGGTTTATTTAGAGGCTGCAGAAGAGCCCGGACAGAGATGGTTGAAGACCCTGTGCTGGAGAGTCCTCACCCTCCTCCTGGGAAGCCTATTTGCTCAAAGCTTCCCTCTGAGATTGTTGGTGATGTTCTTCAGGTATGTCCATACTCCTTTAGAGTGTTGAGTAAAAAATAAATTTTGTACTACTGATGAATTTTGGAATTTTAAATGCTAGGATATGAGGTCTTATTTTTTGTTCATCAACCAGGTGTGGGAGTTCCTGTGGCGTTTCTATGAAGTTTTGGGCTTACAGAACTCTTTGTCAATTGAAGAACTTGAAGAGGAACTCATTTGTCCATGGTTTGATGGCCTTACTCTCCTAGAGAGATTTGGTGAGAAAATCCAAGAAAGTCATGATATTATTTCTCCTAGAACTGATGGTTTAAGCGAGCCCATTGTAACCTCGTGTGCTGAATCTGGGTCTGCAGTGACCACAGAAACTTTGCGTACTTTGATAGAAATGCAAACAAAAGTAATGAAGGAAACAACCCAGGCTATAAGGGAATCAGTTACTAATAGCAGCTGCATGGGTATTGCTTTAGCTAAAACTTTTTGCTCGCTGTTGAAAGTTCTAGTAGGGGAGCTGCAGTCCAAGGTTGCTCCAGAAATAGACTCAAATTTTGATTCTGGAGGGTCAAAGCTAAAACGAGGCAAAAAGAAGGCTATGGACTGTTCAGTTTCTACGAAGGGAACAAAGCTGAATACACTTCCTATTAATGAACTGACCTGGCCAGAATTGGCTCGGAGATATATTTTGGCTGTTTCATCCATGGATGGCAATGTTGACTCTCCAGGAATAGTTGCCCATGAAAGTGGCAAAGTGTTTTGTTGTTTGCAAGGCGATGGTGGGGTGCTTTGTGGCTCACTCACTGGAGTGGTGGGGATGGAAGCAGATGCACTGGTAAGATCGGATCCAAGTTTTTTCTTCTGCCTCTAGTAACATCTTTTTTGTTTTTTCAACTTTCTAGCTATAAAAACTGCTTGTCGTTGTGGAAGGAGGGATTTCCTAGATATGGAATTTGCATGGCACCTCAACCATTTCTTGTCACTTAGCACTGCCTTATGAACTTCTGGATTTGTTATTTGATGACATTGACTTAAAATAAGTTGCCACCAATGAAAGATGATGGGATTTTTATTGGTTTTATCTGTACACGGATGAAAGCCTACTATTGATATGTGCTGCTGGATTTAATTGTGAGTTCAGAGTTTGCTTAGAAGGTTTAATAAAATGTTTCTGCACATTGGTTGTGAATGTATGGGGCTTTTTATAGCCTCAATTTCTGAAAATTTAAAATTTTATTCCTTCTTCAAATTAGTACATATGGTAAATTGGCCTTGACCATTCTTTGGCACTTAGCACTGCGTCTGGAGTATTTGTCTTGTAATTTGATGATATTGACTTGAAGTAAATTCCTGAAAGAAAAACATGATGGGGGTTTTATTGGTTTCATCTCTAAATGGATCAAACTCCTACATCAGATATCTGTTCTTGGATTAAACTGTGAGTTTAAAATTGCTATAGAACTTTAGTTGCTAAACAAGGGGCTGTTTATGCTGAAATGAAAAATAAGAAGGTAATGTGTCGTGTCCGACACAACACGACACTCATTTTACACTTCCCAACACTTGCATACATGAAACACATTACAAGTTTGAATAAATTAACTTGAAATCCAATGATAAAATGAAAATAATAAAAATTTATACCTATTATTTTCCTTTACACTTTAAAAATTATTATCTTTGACTTAAAAATGTTCATATATATGATATATAATAATTATAAATCCTTATATATTACATATAATAAATGTATAAAATTATATATTTTGCATTTGTCCCTTACATGTGTGTCCTACATTTTTTGAAAATTTATGTCATTGTGTCCATGTTGTGTTACATATCTATGTCCATGCTTCTTTATAAAAGGTAAATGGATGTTATTGTCCCTATCAATAAAGGCTGCTTGGAGGGGTAAAACTAGATATAGATATAACCTTTGTATTATATGCACAAAGTGGCTGCATTTTGACTTGATTCAACATTTTCCCTTTTGGCAGCGTGAACTTTACCATTGCACCAAGCAGTGCCTTTATTTGATAAGCAAGGCAACACTTCAGAAATAATTGTCACTTACCAATGGTTTGTACTTTTAGGCGTACAGATTTGACTTGCCACTAAACAAGTTTAGCTGAATTCAATTCTTAAATCCTGATCATGAATTGCAAAATTTATATCAAATGCGATTTTAATGACAGAAGTCTTGAATGATACTAATTTTCTGTTCCCAATTTCAGCCCATCAATCAACTTCCGTGTTTATGTTGGTTGTCCATCTACAATGATGCGCTTGGGATTGGTTGTATATTTTTTATTTAAGCTTTGCTTATAAGATAATTTGCAATGAATTTTAAAAAATGTATCATTTTCCATGTAGTTGTTCTACATTTTGAACTTTCTACTTCTTTTTGTGTTTGTATTTTTTTTAATCTAGATATTTTGTTTATCTCCAATTTTGCAATCTTGGTTTATAGCTGTTCCTTTTTCTGCAAAAATATTTATATGCTGTTCTGGTTTCCAATATTTTTCTTTTGTGCTTCCTGTATAAAGGACTGAATCTGAAATGATTCTTATATTTCTGATGCCTTCAGTTGTACAGTTAGACCCATGTTTCTTTTCTATAGCAGTTATATGGATTTTGTTACCCTTCTTGCATAACTATAATAAGCTACAACTTTTGGATGAGATTTATAATTTATACAATCTTTGAATCTCTTTTTCACTATTTTTAGTCATTAAAGAGAATGAAATTATGGGGGAAATTCTTACTGATGCTTTGACTTGGTTTTTGTTCAGTTGCTTGCACAGGCTGGGAAGAAAATTTTTGGTTCTTTGAACAGAGAGAATGATATGCTGAGTATAGATGATGGGGGATCTGATGCAACTAGTGCTTGTGAAAGCTATGCTAATATTCCAGAGTGGGTACAGTTGCTGGAACCTGTTAGAAAGTTGCCCACAAATGTGGGAGCCCGAATAAGGAAGTGTGTATATAGTGCTTTGGAGAAAGGTCCGCCAGATTGGGCAAAGAAAATATTGGAGCATTCAATCAGCAAGGAAGTTTATAAAGGAAATGCTTCTGGACCGACAAAGGTGATATTTCTTGTTAATCACTCTCTTCTGTAGTTGTTGATGAAATTCCTGTAGGATGTTGATAAATAAACAGTATGGGTATGTGCTTTATTAATTGGCATGTAGAGTAGTTTTTGCACTTCTAACAGATTGATTTATTTGCTTCAGATATGTTGCTATGTTGTCAGAGTTTGTTATGCACCCTACTATCCTTGAGCTTCTAATTCTTTTTTCTATGTTAGATATATGTCCAATTGGTGTTTCTTCTCTAGGACATGACAATCCTTTTTGGGTTTAAAAAACTACTGGTTGTATTCCTTGGAATGAACCACTACCTTGCCCTTTAGAAAAGAAAAAAATGCTTCATAAAAGGGTCAATGAATGATTCATTTCATCATGTTGTGAAGTTTGTGACTTGATCTGGTCTCTGGAGGTGCATATTCTTGTGAGAGTAGTTTAATTCTCCCTTTTAAGCAGCTTTGTACCTTCTAGAAAATTGAAGTCTATGGTGTCTGGAGCTGCTTGATCTTATCCACGCAGACTATCTTGTGTTTGCATTTCATTTCTTTTTTCCATTTTATCATTTGTTAACAGTCAAGGGGAACACAAGTATTAATGAAGCTCTTGGTCTGTATCACTTGATTAGTGAAATACTTATAAAAAATTAATCAAATAATGGAATTGGATTATCTTAATATTGTTTAGCGACAGGTTAGTTTTTGACCCAATGCCCCTGTATATACATTTTTTTTTGTTGCCTTAAGTTTTTTTTTCCAAGTGTTCACAAGCATTTTATTCTTGTTCATTTTTCTGCAACATTTAGAAAATCATTTGCAAAATTGTGATCTCTTGTCCAAAAGTTTTTCAGTGTTTAGTCTATTGAGCTTTTCATTGGTAAGTTAAGTTTGCTGTATCGGTTTTACCTTAGCGGCTTTAAAATTTGAGAGTAATCCATGTCCCTCACTAGCTTTTTCAATTATATAGCATGAGTATTACGATTCTTGTTCCAACTCATGTTCTTGCACCGTTATAGGTTGGTATCTGCTTTTTATCTTTCCTGTTTTCTATTTCTCTTCTTTGGAATGTAAATAATTAACTGGATCTTAATAGAACTTAATTATTAGGGGCCTGAGGCTGCACATAAGAGATTTCTTTGTCCAATTTTGACATTATAGCTTGGATCACACATTCTCTGTATTGAATTGGATTGTCAAATTGTAACTTGTTAAACTCTTAATCTAGATCTAGCTCTAGCTCTAGCTGTCCTTGTTTTCATTTCACAAGTTCCTTAATGTGTTTCAATTTTGAATTGAATCTGTTTCTTTTTTGGGTGTAAACAGAAAGCTGTACTTTTAGTCCTAGCAAATGCGTACGGTGAAGGAATGCAGCAAAAACCTGATACGGAAAGAAACAAGAAGGATTTTGTATCTATATCTGACATGATCATGAAACAATGTCGTGTTGTACTACGTCGTGTGGTGGCTGCTGATAAAGCAAAAAATCTCAACTTGGTGGGGAGAAATTTGATGAGTTGTAGTGATCGTGATGATAAAGGGATCCTTGGATCTCCAGCTATGGTATCACGTCCTTTGGATTTCAGGACAATTGATTTGAGATTGGCAGTTGGGGCCTACGGTGGATCTCATGAAGCTTTTTTTGAGGATGTTCAAGAGGTCTGTTCCCTTCTACAATTTGGTTTGATTGGGCAACCTTTCCTATGATCGCATATGTTTTGCATCATCTTGACCTAATGAGGTTTCCTAACTGCTTGGTTTTCCATAGAATTTAAGAACTTTCAATTGTTACGCATCATAAAAAGAGGAAGAAAAAAAAGTTCTGTTGTACTTATTGTTGAAAATACTGTCATGAACTTCTTACTAAGAAGCACGGAGACGAACACGGATACGGACATGCGAACACGTAAATTTTTAAAAAATGCAGGACACAATACATTGGGGACACGTCCAAAGCATATATTTTTATATTTTTAAATATTTAATATATATTTTATTTCAAATATTTAATTTTATCAAATTTATTAACCTTAGGTATGCTATTTTAGTAAAAAAATTAAAAATTTTAATTGTTTAAAAAAAAAAATAGTATTCAACGTGTCCCCAGCTTGTCCTCAACGTGTCCCTTGTGTGTTCTCAACATGTTCTAACGTGTCCACAATGTGTCCAAAGTGTCCCAGCATGTCCGGCACGTGTCCGGAGTGTGTTTGTGTCCGACATGTGTTGGACATCTGTACGCAACCTCCGGAGAGGTGTCTGTGCTTCATAGACTTTTTATATCAACAATATTACTGAAAATGGGTATTGTTTATGCTTTACTCAGATTAGAAACAGAATGCTTCGTTATCTCATCACTCTGGTTGTTCTGGTTTCATTGTCCAATGAATAGGAAGTTAATATGGTTGCATGGTTTTTATTGCTAAAAAGTTGAGAGTTTACAGGCGTATTTACATAACCACTTGGATAACAAACTGTAATGTGCCATTTTCGCTCTTTTTTTCCACTGTCTCCCTCTTTTTTTAGCTAACGCTATTAGCTATACATCTCCTTGTAATCTTGGTCCTGAGATGGTAATCAGTAATTGCTTCAACTCGGGTATAGATCCATGCCTCAGTTTTGGTTAGTGTTAATATGATCTTTTGAGGTGTCTGGTCACTTCTTAGTATGTTTAATTATGTGTTCCATTATATTTTTTTTCTGTTCACTAACGTTATGAGTTTCTGCCTTGTACTCTTACCTATCATTAACAAATGAGCTTGATTTTTTTGTTTTGAGTTTCTGCCTTGTACTTTATCTATCATTAACAAATGAGCTTGATTTTTTAGCTTTTCAACTTTCTCTGTTTGCTTTCCACAACCAGTCCCATCTTTTGATGCTAGCCATTATTCAACTGTATTGTGCTTGCTGAAAACTGCACTGCTTTTATATATATATTTTTTTGTTGTTTAGTTGCTTTTCAATATTGATGACATACAGTTTTCAACTGGCAGTTATGGACAAATATGCGAATTGCTTTTGTTGATGAGCCTGATTTGAATCAGTTGGTTGAGACATTATCTTCTAATTTCAAAGGATTGTATGAGAAAGAGGTTTGTAGAATTTCTCTTCCTCACCACCCATTCCCCCTCTCATTTCTCCATGCTGCACTCGTACTAGTGAATGGAGCTTTGAGTAATGCATAGTGTATGGATCCACTGCTTAAAATTTAGTGGAATGAGAGTTTGCAGATCATACAGTTTGCTTCTTGAAATTTTCTAAATTTACATGCATTATTGGATTAATCAGTTGAATAATATCACTATTTTATACCATTATTACACTCTTAATATGTCCACTTGTATAATAAATAGACACTCTGTTACATATGTAACCCATACCACCAAAAACACCCCCTTAACTGCCCATAGCTACCTAAAACAAACACTGAGAAACATTTCTCTCTCTCCCTCTCTCTCTCTCTCTATATATATATATATGTATATTATGTGAATAACATTTATTACCCAAAAGGGTTGCAGCCCCCTGCCACCCCCCAACACGATACCTCCACCCACCACCCAGTCCAACTAAACCCAATTCATTGTAATCATCACCAAATTTTTCTCTCCATCTCAAACCCAACCAATCCAATAAATTTTCAAACTTCAAACAGACCAAATAAAATCCATATATTTGCGCGAGGAGAGGACATAGTGGGACGGTGGTGAGAGGAGCTGTTGTTGCTGTTGGAGAGGTTGGTGACATGAGAAAATGATGGTGGTTTCACTTTACCTTGCATCACATGGGGTGTAAATGTCGGTCTTTGAAGGTTGGGGAATGTTTTTGGAGAGAAGTACAGAGGGCAAAATGAATTTTCTTCATAAGATATTTTATATACAATGCACATGCATGTTTGTGATGAATGATCTAGTTTTGATTAATACAGATGAGGCAGTGAATGAAATCTAGGTTAGCGGCTAGTATGTATGTTTCCAAAGTGGCAAAAATAAAGAAAGATGTCGTCTCTAAAGCGTAATCTGAAACATAAATCTTTTCTTTTTTTTGATAAGTAATAAAATGCTGCCTGTATGCAAAAGAGAAGGAAAAAGACAAAACCCTATACATTTTCTCATGTACCAAAAAAGGCTTTTTAAAATTGAAGAATTGGTTGAGATGCAACAGAAATCTTTGACCAATGTTTTTTCCCAACCCTCAACCCATTCTTGCCTCCGGTTCTTCCTCTCCCCTTGTTCTTTCTCTAGACAATTGGCTCGTTGACTTGGCTCATTATGCTTTTATTACTTGCTTGCTTTAGAGGCTAATTAATGCTTTCTGATGCAGGTTGTCTGCCTATTTCAGAAATTTGTGCGGTATAACAAATTAGGATGCTTAACTGCAGAGTCAAAGATTGAAATAGATGATTTTCTTGTCTCTTTAAGTCAACTTCCCAAAGCCCCTTGGGAAGAGGGCGTTTGTAAAGTATGTGGCATTGATAAAGATGATAAGAGTGTTCTGCTCTGTGATACTTGTGATGCAGAATATCATACATACTGCTTGCATCCTCCACTTGCAAGGGTTCCCCAAGGAAACTGGTATTGTCCTTCTTGTGTTGCCAACAAACATAATGTTCGAGATGCATTAGAATGTACCCCGACCATTTGTCATAACAGGAGAAAATACCATCGAGAAGTCACCCATGTTTACTTGGACAAGGTCAAGCATTTGGCATCTGTACTGGAAGAAAAGGAGTATTGGGAGTTCAGTGTAGATGAGGTTGGTCTGTTTTTCTTGTTCTTATCATACCTTTTCTTCTCATAATTGTCTTCCTGAATTTTGATTATTTTGCTTTTTCATTTCTGGTAGTTTTCAGTCACCCTGATGCCATGTTGGCCATGTACTTGATGCTATAGTTGCGTTATCCACTATACATATTTCTTTGTTTCTCTTATTTGGTAATTCTGCTATGCGACCACATTATGAACCCTGACCAATGCTGATATTGTGTATATGCATCCCCATATTATATTGACATGATGTCAACATACATTATGGCCATCTTTTATCATCTGTCAACTAGCAAATTAGCCACATTCCTCAGGGAATCAATATCTGGGATTATGTGTCTGTGTTGTTGCTGCTTTCAGATAAGTACTCAAAGCAGTACCTTAATTGAATAAAGGATCACAATCCTAGTTGTTATAAACTTTGATCTGTACACAGACTTGAATGTCATGTTGAAACCGACACTGCATTTGGCATGACAATTGACTTTTCCTGTTTTCCTTTTTTTCTTTTTGTCCTTATCTTAGATTAATATAGGCCTTGTTTGGTTTGTATCTCAAGATACAATTTTTGAGAAAAATTTTCAAAATTTTGTTTGGTTCAAATTTTTTGAATTTTTTTTCGAAAATCATTTTCTCTCTCCTACACATCAAGCAATCACTTTTTCTCTCTCATCTCTCATTCTCAATCACTTTTTCTCTCACACACATCTACTCAACTACAACAAAATATCAAATCATTCCAAACTCCCAAACTTTAAAACTATTTTCAAAATATACAACCAAACAAACCAAAAAAAATTTCTAAACTCTTTTCCCAATTTTTTTTTTGAAAATTTATCTCAAAACACAAACCTAACACACCCATATTCTCTCCATTCTTCTCTCTTTTGGTAGGTGATTCATAATTTAATTTAATTTATACCTTCAGCAATTTGTTGAGGTGAAATGTTTGATTGTCAATTTTATATCAAGGTTGTAGTTAAAAGGATTATAGTTAATATAGGGAAATACAAGGAAAACTTTAAAACAGGGGTTATTTGGATATTTACACTTCGAAGTTAGACGTTCTCAAAGTTGAAGGCCCCACCATTCTATCAGTTGGAGGACATTGTGTTGTGAGACTAGCTTTCCTGGATTCCCAAGTGTCCATGTTTTACTTCCCAAATCTTTGATTCACACAAGGAGGTTAAGTAATTCTCACAATTGAAGTAGACAGGACCAATAGGGGTTGAAACATTTCATTTTGAAGTCAAACTAGATGGTGAGTGTGGACGATGGTTGGCGAGGTGGCTGAGTAGAGCCTTCTAGGAAGATGGTAGGCACTATGCTGGTTGGAGATCACTGGATAAATTTTTTTTTGGGTAAATGGGAGGGGGAGGAGGGAGTTGAACTTATGACTTCCTAATGAGAAATTCCAAGTTCTGGCCACTGGGCTAAAATTTCTATATTTGTTTTCTTTTATTTTTATTTGGTCGGTGTGGGAGGTGGGGGTTTTTGTATTGCTTCAACTCATGTACTTTTTCCATATACTTTCAAGGTTATATATGTTGCTCTGGTAGGGTTCTTCTGTAGACAATTTTCATACTTCAGAGAATATTTTTTAATAGGATCTAGCAATCACCGCGTAAGTGATGCAGATGCAGAATAATATATTTGTTTTTATAGTGGAGGGTTGAATTGAGCATTTTAGATGACATGGGATGTAAATTCTATGATGTGAAATTGTACAGAAGAAAATGTAAATTCTACCAGGCTACTCATGCAGAAAGGCACAATCTGGTTTTGTCTAATATGTAAGAAATAATGTATAGAGAAAGAGAGAGAATAAATTGTATGTATTATTATTGATTGATATATTGATATGTATTACAATGATTCATGATTCCTATATATAGAAGAGGGTGAGTGTGTAGTAGGTAAGGAGTAGGTGAAGTGGAGGTGGTAGTGGTGTAGTGGGTTAGGTTTAGTGGAGTAGGTGAGGTGGTAGTGGTGTAGTGGGTTAGGTTTAGTGGAGTAGGTGAGGTGGTAGTGGTGTAGTGGGTTAGGTTTAGTGGAGTAGGTTTAAGTGGGTGAAGTAGGTGGTGGAGAGTAGGTGGATTTTAACAGCCCCCGCAAACTCAAGGGGGATAGGAACTAACCAACTTGAGTTTGGAGAGAGTAACAAAACAAGAAAATACATAAAAATAAAAGAGGATAAGAGACACAGTATGGTCGTGTCAGACCATTGGTGAAGACACTGGATGGCGGTGTCATAACGGTGTAGAGGACACTGGATGGCGGTGTCAGACCGATGTAGAAGACAGTTTATGGGGTCATGTCGGACTGTTGTAGAAGACAGTTTATGGGGTCATGTCGGACCGTTGTAGCAGACAATGTGGTGACAGTTGTTGTAACAGTTTACAGAGTCTTGTCGGACCCTTGTAGAAGACAGTTTATGGGGTCTTGCTGGACCCTTGTAGAAACTAACCGGAATCTATGTCGGGACAGTTTACAGAGTCTTGTCGGACCCTTGTAGAAACTAACCGGAATCTATGTCGGGACAGTTTACAGAGTCTTGTCGGACCCTTGTAGAAACTAACCGGAATCTATGTCGGGACAGTTTACAGAGTCTTGTCGGACCCATAAAGGAGCTAACCGGAATCAATGTCGGGACAGTTTACAGAGTCTTGTCGGACCCTTGTAGAAACTAACCGGAATCTATGTCGGGACAGTTTATAGGGTCATGTCGGACCGTTGTAGAAGTTGCACCCTCAAAAGGTGTGCCCAATTTTGTCAAAAGGCGTGCCATCAAAAGGCGTGCCCAATTCATCAAAAAGTGTGCCAGACATGATGGCGAGGCACGTGGGCGCCTTGGCTTGTGCGCCCGTTTTGTCGTCTGGTGGCAAGAGGCGCGCGATGCGCGTGGCTGCCTCGGCTATTTAACCAAGACGGAGGCTGAGGCTGAGGCAGACAAAAAACTTCTGAAAATCCTCTGAAACAAACTCTTCCTTTGCTGAGAAACTCTGTAATACTCTGTAACCAACCCGTCTCTGAAACACTCAGCAACATGGCCTCTTCTTCCCGTCCAGCTACCTAGAACATGACCTCCTTTTCCCGTGGTCTGCTCACGCTCTTTCCAGAACTGAACGAGTCCACAAGAGAAATAACTGGTGCGATGGCCAGTGAACCTCAACCAAACACCTCTGGTTTTGCTCCATTGAACTTTCCGATGCGGTCGGTGGAGCAAAAAATGGCGGTGCAAACTGATATTGAGGCCAATCAGTATACTCTGAAGTCATGTGTGGAAACCATGACTGCGGTTACAAATTTGTCGAACCGGCTGCAGAGTAGGACAAATGAGGTGCAGCAGTTAAACGCCCAACTGGCTCTGCTCCAACGCATGTATAAGGATGCGCGAGCAGAGATAAGTGTGCTAAAGGCGGAAAACAAGGAGCTGAAGCGGAAGGCCAGTTTTATGTTCCGATTTGGAGGGCCGCCATATGCTGCAGTGGAGGAGCAGGGAGTAGTGATCATGCCCAGTGGAGTGGGAAACACGGAGGCAACACCGGCAAGGGCCGCCCAAGACGGTGGCAAGAAGAAAAGACCGGCGGAATAAGCGAGAAGAAAAATCCCACTGTTCCGATTTGTGTTGGTTGTGTTTTGTTTTGTTTTGTGTTTTTTTATTTTTATTATTTTTATTTTTTTTTTTATGGTGTAAAATGCTGATCGGGGTTGATCCCCGGCATGAAGAAATGACAAGTTTGTAAAATGTTGTTGTTGTTGTTGTTTTTTTTTTTTTTTTTTTTTTTTGTTGTTTTGGGAGTGTTTTGTTGAAAAAAATAAAAAATAAAATGAAAGAAAACAAGGGAGAAAGAAAATAGATAAAAAATATTTATAGATGGATTATATGAAAAACATCAGTGCGATTGTTTCAAAAATAAAGTGGGGTATTTAAAAAAGAGGAAAAGTGACTTGGAAAAAATAAATAAAAATAAGTGATTTTTGAAATCAAATGGAGGAGAGAGAGGGACAAACCCATGTGATAAAGTGGAGAGAGAGTCGGTGAGTGGAGTGCAAAAGGTGAAGGAGAAATGATGGATTGAAAATGGTTTGGGTCAAAAGTGGACACTGTTAGTGGGGAACATGAGTGCATTGATTATTTGATATAATAATAATAATAATAAAAATAAAAAGTTAGAACAGTTGGAGAGAATGAGTGGAGTATGGTAAGGGTTTCATCCAAAGCCAAAATTCCTGCAGCGAATCACTTCGCAAATCCTAGCATGAGCTTTTTCTCTTTCCAGGCTTATTCATGAATTTCTTGGTGATTTCAAGAGCCTCTGGTGGCATTGTGGCAGAGAACACCCCAACCTGGATTTTGGGTGGCAGCAACTGAGAACACCCCAACCTGGATTTTGGGTGGCAGCAACTGGAAAATATCATAGATCTGATTTTTAAAAACCTCGTGACAGCATTTCATCAGCTTCATCCAAGACAAACATTTTGATGTAAACAGGGCGAAGTGATTGTCTCCGCAACATGTCAAACACACGACCAGGAGTACCAACAACAACATGAACCCCACTGGAGAGAATGCGCTGATCTTCGCGCACACTAGTCCCTCCAACACAAGCATGAACCTTCACACTTTGCTGGGCAAGTTCAAGAGTGGGTGGAAGAACCAAAGCTTGGCACTCAACCAAGCTATAATCTAGCTGCTGCAGAATTCCAGAGCAGAATGTTGCAGTGTTTCCAGTTCCAGACTGTCTCGTCATATGAGGTGAAGAATTCTTCTCCATCAGCCTCACACATGACTACAGTTGCACAAATCTTTGTTGATTTTATCAGCGGAATAGGTTGAGGTCCGGCGGGCGGCTAAGGTGAGGTTGCCGCCCGCCGGGGAAGTGAAAATACTAGGTTTTAAACCAGCTCTGATACCATGTAAGAAATAATGTATAGAGAAAGAGAGAGAATAAATTGTATGTATTATTATTGATTGATATATTGATATGTATTACAATGATTCATGATTCCTATATATAGAAGAGGGTGAGTGTGTAGTAGGTAAGGAGTAGGTGAAGTGGAGTAGGTGAGGTGGTAGTGGTGTAGTGGGTTAGGTTTAGTGGAGTAGGTGAGGTGGTAGTGGTGTAGTGGGTTAGGTTTAGTGGAGTAGGTTTAAGTGGGTGAAGTAGGTGGTGGAGAGTAGGTGGATTTTAACATAATATTATGACATTTATCTCTTTGATATTCTGTCAAACTGTATCTCTTTCTGGCTTTTGCTTACAATCTTGATTAATTATGCATATGTAACAGGAAGTGGAAGAAAAAGAAGAGTTGCCTGTTGATACCATTAACTGTCCAAGTTTCATAAATGTGTAACATGTGCCACTACAAGAGTCTGTACAAAATGTGTAACATAATTTTTTTCCCAGCCAAAAAGGATTAATTATACAAAATGAACATCCACCTGATGATAACAATGCTAAAGGAAGAACAAACTTTTTATGTATTGTAGGAGTAGAAGTTCTTTTGGTTCTTTTTGTTCATCTGCTGGTGCTTGCATTTTGTTTGCTTCATTATATTCGCTTAATTGAACCTTCCTTTTATTTTGGATGCAGAGAATGTTCTTGCTTAAATTTCTTTGTGATGAGTTGTTGAACACGGATCTTATTCGTCAACATCTTGAGGATTGTGTGGAATTGTCTGCTGATTTGAAAAAAAAATTGCGTTCTGTTTCAATTGAATGTGGAAACTTGAAGTACAAAGAACAAACCCTAGCTGCAAAAATTGCAAAGATGGATAAATGCCCATCTTTCAGTAATAATTTGGAAAAGTCTGCTGGTAACAGCCTTACTACAGAACCTTTGGATGCTGAAGATCGATATAAAGATGTCCAAGCAATTGTGGAGGGCAGCCAGTTATCTGGATACTTTTCTTGCTGCACAATTAACCTTGAGAGGGATAAATCCTTCAGACAGAAGGAATTACTTCCATCAAATCTCCAACAAGAAATCAAGGACTCTACTCTGCCTTTTCCCGAAGATCTGCAAGGAATTCACTCTCCGTTGAACATGAGGAGCTCCCTAATAGTTGAGCACAAGCCCTCCCCAACTTTGAGTAAGTTACAAACCGACAGCCTTGAGTTGAATTCAGTCAGGAATCAGATTTCACTTCTGCAGGAATCCATTTGCAGCATGGAAATGCAACTGATGAAGATATCTGTGCGGAGGGAATTTTTGGGTTGTGACTCAGCAGGCAGGTTGTACTGGGTCTTGGCCAAGCTGGGTAGACATCCGTGGGTGATTGTTAACACTCTGAACAGTGGGGAGATGACACTGCAGCAGGGAGTGAAAATATCATCTGGTTCTAGAGGTTCCTTTCCATATGTGCATGAGCTCAATGATGTTAATACCCTTTGTTTTCCATGGGTCTCTTACCAATCTGAAGCAGAAATTAAAGAACTTGCTGGATTTTTGAGAGATGATGACACAAAAGAAAGAGAACTGAAAGAATCCATTGTGCACTTGTTGAAACTAAAATACCAAGATTCTAAACAAACCGAAAAACAAGGCCAGGGTGAGCCTCTAATGGCTTCGTCTGGGGCCACAAATAGGGAATTTTTTTTATTTTCGAAATCCCTAATTACTAAGGCAACCAGTTTGCTCAAGAAAAAATATGATCCACAGTTTGAGCCAGAAACCAGTGAATTTTCAGGTGTATTTTTTGAAGATAAATTTTTCAGGTGTAACTGCTTAGAACCTGTTTGGTCTTCTAGACATCATTGTCTTACATGCCATAAAACCTTCTTGACTGAAGTGCAACTCAAGGGTCATAATAATGCTATGTGCAAATTAGGTCTTGCAGACTCCAAGAAGAGCAAAGGAAATAGTGCTTTAAAGGGCAAGGGAATGATGAAATCTGAGACTCTGCGAGAGGAACGCACTGGTGAAATGGACGTCGTTCAAGAATCAAAAAGTGGTAATTTTGAGTTCAATTCAAAATTGATTAAATATCAAAATGATGGTTTATTATGCCCATTTGATTTTGAAGAGATCTGCTCCAAGTTTGTGACAAAGAATTCTATCGAGGAATTGGTGCAGGAAATAGGTCTTTTAGGTTCAAATGGGGTTCCATTGTTTGTCCCATCTGTATCTCCATATCCTAGTGATCCTACACTGATGCTAGCTTCCCCTAAAAGAGATGTAGATGTTTCATGTAAAGAGCCCAAGACTGAAGAACAGCTAACTTTTACCCAGCAGGGGATCAGGGTGACAATTGATGCAGGACTTGATATTTCTAGTAGTTCTAGAAGATGTGCTGCAAATGAACTCGCTGGTGCATTTAAATCTGATAATCCAGTCTTTGAATCCATGGGGCAGAAAGATGAAAACTCGTCATTTTTCTGTCGAGCTCCAGCTCCAGAGGTTGGTAACTGCTGTGTCATTCCTGAGGCTGCACTAAGGCCATTAGTAGGCAAAGCTTCTCAATTCTTGAGGGTACTCAAGATCAATTTACTGGATATGGATGGTAAAATTCCTGAAGCAGCTCTGAGGCCGTCAAAAGCACATTTGGAAAGGAGATGGGCCTGGCGTGCATTTGTTAAATCTGCGGAGACCATTTATGAGGTTAGTCTTGTCAACTTCTTTTTATTTGCATAGTTATTATCTCAATTATTACTAGTTTTGAAGTTTCCTCAATTAGTAGTGACCTTTTCTTGAGAGTTGTTACTAATGGTTTTAAGTCTTTCTGGCTTGAGGACGGAAAACCTTTCTTAGAATAGTTACTTGCTTCAAGTCTCTTACGTGTTATTAACAGTAGTGGCTGCTATTATAAATATATATACATATATTAAATCTGATAAAGGATAGTTTGCCTTCCTTTCAATATAAGGGCAGGGTATGGAGATTTTCACCATTGGTAAGTCATTGTACTATTTTGGCATGTGGGTGGGGGACTTTTTTCCATCTCCCCCCCCGGCTCGGCTCTCCTCGGAGGTTATAATCTATATCTGTGGGTCACAGCAGAGCATATAGGACTCTTGCCCCCAGCGCCCCCCCCCCCAGCCCCCCCCCCCCCCCCCCCCCCCCCCGGGCTCGGCTCTCCTCGGAGGTTATAATCTATATCTGTGGGTCACAGCAGAGCATATAGGACTCTTGCCACCATGAACCAGTTTGAAGTTTATAAACTATAAAGGTTCATGAAACAGTGGTTGAATTTGACAAGTATGTCTAGAATATGAAAAGAAAATGATTGTGAATTACTGATAGAGGATTCTCTAAGTGTAAGCAGATAATGCTGAAATTGGGGAAAAAAAAAGGGGGGGGGGGGGGGTGGTGAAATAAGAAAAGAAAGAAAAACCTTTCTGACCTTGTAGTGAAAAACACTTCAACCCTCTTGCAGAAAGTAAACCTGCCATGTTTCAACTCCATACACAGTGAATGTGAAAATAGTCTAAAGCAAAAATCTCTCTCGAACCATTTATTCTTAATAAATTCTTTTATTTTTATTTACCATCTTTTATATGTGAAGCTCCTTTTAAATTTTTAGGGATAAATGTGTGCAATGAAAACATAAAATGTGAAATAGGTTTCTCTTTAAAATTTCATGCACAAAGCTCACAGTTACATGTTTGTGTGTAATGTGCACGTATATTTTGCATCCATAAAGTTGCTTACAAAGCCAATTATGATTCTTTGCTGCTGCTGCTGCTTTTTTTTTTTTTGGTTGTCTTTCCAGATGGTTCAAGCTGTAATTGTATTCGAGGACATGATTAAGATGGACTACTTGAGGAATATGTGGTGGTACTGGTCCTCACTGACGGCTGCTGCTAAGATACATACCTTGTCTTCACTTGCTCTGCGTATATACTCTCTAGATGCAGCGATTGATTATGAAAAGAACTCTTCCAATTTAGATGAACCTAAACTTGCCAGCAAAGCAGATCAGAAGGCACGGTCTGTTTCACATGCAACAGAGAAATCGAAGCCACGCGGCAAAGTGAAAAGAAAAAGAGCTGATTAGAGGTTTGATTTTGGGTTTTGCTTCTCCAATAGAGTAGATCTAAATTGGATGAAATTTGAATTTTCTCTTGCAGCTATGTTTTTAAGTATGTAAACTAATCATATAAAATTGTGGATTGAATAGCAAAATGGGCGTGGAGGGCAAACGGAGGGGATGGAAGAGAACAGTTGGAAAGCTATTTCGTTGTGTATAATGTAGGAATCAAAGGCGTGATGTTCAAACGGATGCTAAAGTGGGAAGGCAGATTTTGTTGATCTAATTTCAGAGGGAGGACAACTCGAATGCATACAATTTTGAACTATATACTCTAGTTTTTTGTTTTTGCAGTTTGAAGGAGAGGTGGATTGGTAATTTTTTTTTTTTTTCAGAGAACTGCTAGATTTGGAGAAATGTTGAGAAAAAGAAAAAAAAGAAAAAAAGAAAATAATAGTTTAGTCTCTATAGTTTTTAATTTTTTTTTTTTTAAAAAAAAAAAAAAACATGCAAACAGTTTTATGCTATGTTTTATTCTTCTCTCTCTCTCTCTCTCACACACACACACACACACACACACACACACACACACGTTGATGTAGAATCATTAATTTGTGCTATGCTAAGACACTGGAGGTAGGTTGGTAAGTTTTGTCTTTTCAGTATTTGTGGGGGGTGTAGGTTTGGCGCACTTATAACGAAGAAGGTTAAAAAACGGCTCATTTTCTGGTGAGTTAGTGTTAATTAAGAAGGATTACAAAAACCCCTGGCTTATCAAATGAATAGTCTGAATATCTTGTCCAAGAATATATTATGTGGGAGAAGGGAATATAGTGAAAAATGTGGGAGGGGAGAGAGAGAGAGAGGAAGTTGGAAGAACAGATTCTAAATGGGGGGAGTTTATAGTGCAAGTTGAGAGTGGTTGGTGACGAGACTAGAGGCTGAATTCCTTCACATGGGGTGTGTTTGACCTTCGTTCAGTAGTGGACGTTCCAACCCTCAAACAGTTTGAATATGGAGCACGACTATGAATGGTCTATTTTTACATTTCTCGCTTATTTTTGTGAATATAAATGCGATAGGTTGCAAGTCATGATGAGATCCCAGAAATTAGATAATCTTCTTCAGTCTAGATTATAGGTTAGAGACTAAAAGAAATTCAATTCCATAAACAAAGGGAAATTCTAACATACATTTTTTAAAGGTGTATTTATGTTATTTTTTTTAGTTATAACTATTTTTTTTTTTAGTTATGACATTTAGTTACATTTATAAGTTTTTTAGTTATATATCATGTTAGGCTTAACTATGATATATATATATATATATATATATTTTAATTATGATTTAAAAAATTAAAATTATATCATTTTTTGTTATAATTATAAGGTGCATATTTTGTTGTCCATAAATAAATAGTAGTACTGATTTATAAAAAAGGAGGTAAAAGGTCACTATTGATCATAACACCCTATTTTTTTATTCATTACCACCGTAGACGGTAGATCCATTTCAAAGGACCCTTCACTTCTTTTTGACAACTACAGGAATATTGATATTACATACACACACAAACATTAAAATCACTTCCACAATTTTAAAAACATGATGACAACAGACATAGTTGGACTTTGTTGTTTTTCTTTGTCTTTTATGTCTTTTTTTTTTTTTTAATTTAAGACCAGACCCACCAGCCCAGTGGCTCTCCCTCCTCATGTTGTTGCGGTTCCACCGCCACAAACACCTCAGCGAAGTAACCCCGGCCGTCGTCACTACCATCATCCTCTTCCGATTGGACAACACATCCAGGGTAGTCATTGTTTAGGAAGTAAGAGTCACCACTGTCCACAAGCTGTGGACCGTCCTCGTCCACCACCGCGCTTCCACCGCTACCAGTGCTCAGGTGATCCTCTGCCTTCACATTGAGTTGTATAGTTGAAGTGTGGGTCACAATATCTTCCTCCTTCTCCGGAGGTGGTGGTAGTGGTGGTGGGTCAGATTTTGGAGCTGGTATTGGTGCTCCGGCAGCCACCTCTTTAGCTTGCAGCTTCTCAGTCAAAGAAAGAACCTGTAGACAGAGTCCTATTGCTGTTAGATTCACATATACTGGGCATATTTTCATGATGATGGTATATTCGATTGTGATTAGACAATGAAATTTATGTCTTTTTAATTCAAGGTGGTGGAGGTGGGTTTTAGAACATATGCTATTTTTATCTGACATGTTAACAAAAACAAACAAGAATTTGAACTGTTTGTGCTAATTGACACATAGATGTAGCTAAGGACGAATCTCATGGTTAGGACCCACTAGCTACAGCCAGGTCCCCATCATTTATACACAAGCACGGCCAAGGTGTTCTCATGGACAAGTTATTCAGTGTCCCTTGGGCACGGCCACATGCTCCAACTCGAACGCAATTGGTCAAAACAGTGAAGGTCCACTTATTTATGTTCGTTATTGGGGGAACTTCACTACGATTAATTTTCCCTTTCAGATTGTCATTGTTGTTTTGTTAAAAGAAATGTTAAAATTTTTACTTTTTTTTAACATTGTTTGATTCGTAGCGAATGTTTAGAGAACAATCATTAGCAGAACCTTTTTTCTTTAACCGTTTTGAAGCAAAAGATTATATAATTTCATTGAAATTTTAATGATACGCATTGTCCCCTCAAGCAATATTGGCAAGTCAAGCCACAACTACATTTAATGTGTTTGATTTCAATTTTTTGAATTCAATTTTTTAAATTGAGTTTTTTATTATTTATATTATTTTATTTTTAGTGAATATTTTTAAAATTTTAAATAATTTTTTATTTTTTTATTTTTTTAGATACACCTTACTTAGATGTATCTAAAAAGTCAAATATTTATAAAAAAATATTTTAAAAAATCAATAATAAATATACAAGAATATGAAAAGTGTATTGAATTCTTGTAATTTTTTTTTGTATTTTTTATATTTAGTGAAATTTCTAATTTTTTTATACAAATATTATACTTTTTAAGTATATTATAAGTGTATCGAAAATTTTAAAAAATTGTTTGGATATTAGAAAAATACGGAAAACAAAATTTTTTAATTTTCTAAAAGGTGAATCCTAAAAATTCAAATCAAACAAAATGATTGTTGTTTTTTAAGAAAATTTTGCATAACACAACTTACACACGAAATCTGTCTTGAAATTTTTATTTTTTTCTTTATATTTTTTTCATGTAATGTACTCTTAAAAGTGTGGCAGTTTATGGAGAGAGGAGAGGAATGGATGAGAAATGAACTTGTACCTCAACTTTGAGCTTGTGGTTCTCTGTGTGAATAGAGTCATAGTCAGATAAGAGGGAATCATAGGAAGACTTGAGCAGATCAAAGTCCCTTTCTAGTTGTTTGGTCTTCCACCGAGCACGACGGTTCTGGAACCACACCGCCACCTGCCTCGGCTGCAGCCCCAGTTTGTTCGCCAGCTGGCTCTTTCGCTCCGGCTCCAGTTTGTTCTCTGTCTCAAAGCTCTTCTCCAGCAAATGCACCTTTTAATTACCAAAAGCCAACCAACCAACCAATCAAAAGTTATTCAAAACTCCTGTATATACGAATTCTATTATTCTAGCTACAAAGAATAATATATATTTTCCTTAACTCGGAAAGTTATTCAAGTTGCAAAGCACTAATATACAAACATACTCATAAAAAATATACACAAATTTAGAATCTATCATTTTAAAACAAATGACCAACCAAAAATAGTTTTTAATTTCAAAAAATAAAAGTAAAAAAATACCAAACCATATCATTTGATGAAAATTTTTGAATTCAGTAAACAACATTGTCAACAAAAGAATATTTTAATGGCGACGTTAAAATTTTAATATTGCTAGTGGCTGTAGAAGTGATGGTGTTAATGGTGGTCGGAACGGCAGTGATGGAACGGTGGCGGTAATATTGGTGGAATGATGGTAACAGTGTGATAATATTAGTAAAACTTTAATACTATCATGAAAAATATTTTTCATAATATAAAATGTCACAAAATACAAAATACAAAAAAAGAAAAGAAAAGAAAAAAAATGACCATTTTTACCATAAAGAAATGAAGAGAATGTGATGCTGCTATGCTTCAGATAAAAAGGGAGACAAGTATGCAAGTATTTGAATATGCCAGGCATATCTCAAAGGAACTTATTAGAGAGAGGTGTCCCATATTCGGATCTACGCATCTTATCTGATCAAAGCTCGTCTAATATCTATCACGTATTGTAACTCAACGTGTGACAGGTTAAAAGTTTGATTTTTTTTTTTTTTTAAACTTTTTTGAAAAAATATATTAAAAAAATGAAGTATTGATGTGATCTAAAAAAAATTAAAAAATAAAATAAAGAAATAATATAACCTAAATAAAAAACTATAGAAGTATATATTGTCACTTGCATCTCTCATTGGTAATCATTTTTCCCTTCTCCCCCTTAATGCATATAGTTCCCCATTATAAATAACGTATTAAATAATGTTTCCATGTCAAATAGCAATGTTAGGTATCATGAAAAGTCTTTCATGAAAATGGTCATGAAAGATTTGTGACCTTTGGATTACACTTACAATAAATCAACACACACTAATCAAGGTAATCTAAGGGTCACAAATTTTTCATGAAAAATTTTTCATGATCCCTAGCATTTCTCCATGTCAAAATATCTGCCATATATCGGCTGATATACCGGTAAATAACGGGTATCAGAAGTCACAAATACTGATACATATCCACCAAGGATCCTCTAGAGTGAAATTTTTCTAAAGTTCCCTAGAGTGCTACATTGTGTGGTTGAGATTTACTGGCAAGTCACATTTTGATGTGACTTGCCAGTAAATCTCAACCACACAATGTAGCACTCTAAGAAACTTTAGAAAGAAATCACTCTAGAGGATCCTTGCTCGTACATATCGGCCAAAACCTTCCTCCACAGTCACTGTCACTGTAACTGTAACTGTAACTGTAACTGACCTGCTCAGGAGTGAGGCGGCGTTTCTTCCCGGGCAACTGCTCATCGTAATATTCTTCATCGTACACTTCATCTCCCGAGCTGAAAAATGATCTCCTCTTCAGTGTTTCCTCCATATTCATCTCTGATCTTGCTCCTGAAACATAACCACAAATTTTAACCAAAAATATTTATAAAAAAAAAAAAAAATTTAATGACTTATATAGCACCAAATTTTCCAGAGAAAAAATCTGTTTGTTTTTTCAGAAAATTGTGTCTGAATATCTCGTCTTGTTAAGTTGCTAAAAGGATAATCAAAATGAAAATCCTAATTATAGGTTTTTTTTTTTTTTTTTTTTTTTTTTGTAATGCTTTGGAACACCAGAAACATAGATCACTAGCTATTTTCTGGTTAAGCAGTTTTATCAAATTGTGTTTATTGAATTCACAAGATCTAATCTAATCAAATTATGTGCATATATATATATATAATTTGTCATTGTGTTCGTTCAAGTATGATTTTGCAAACTGCAAGTAGTATTAAATAGTTTATAAGTAACAGAACTGATATGAGAATAGAAAATAAAAATTAAAAGAGATAGAGAGAGAAGAACAGTATATAAATTACTACCTCGGAAGGCGGGATCGCCATTCCCGATGAACATGATATTGCCTTGGCACGAAGGGTCGAAGAAGAGGCGGCCAGAATCCATACTCGAATACTGAAAATTCCTCAGATCTCCGGCCATTATCACCGTCAATATATATATTCCCACAACCGTATATATTCTAGCGTTCCGGCGAACAAAACCGAAAAACAGAGTTTGAAATATAGTATATAACTATTTGAGGATTCAATTTTAGAAGAGCATGAGCTTGTGGCGGAAGAAGCTGGTACTCCACAGCAACCTCGCCGGAGTCTGCAACGGACAGATACAAAATCCCATCACACACCGATCTTACTCAGTTCACCGGCCCAAATTGTCCGGCGAGGTGTGTCAGATTTCACCGGAACGAAATCAAATTAGAGAGACAAGGTTACCGGTCACGGTTGGGTCAGATTCCGGGGAGGTTTCACTCTCTGTATGTGTGCCGCTTCTTTGTGGTTTTTGCAACTAAAGCTGGTGATAGGCTAGGCCAGTGGGTTTTATAGTTGCTGTGGTGTTGCCAAATTACATAAACAGCCCTCGGGAGTTCACACTTTTTCTTTTTCACGCTGTAATGTGGATATTTCAGTAATTTGGTGGATTTACACTAAAGGGTGGGACGAAATCTTGGGATACGTGATATTCTAACGGTGTTTTGATTAGTAAGGTTAAGTTTGGTTTCTAAGATAAAAAAAAGTTGAAAAGTCATTATTTTATTTAAATTATATCATCTTTTTAATATATTATTTTAAATTTAACTTAAATCCAACTTATATTTTATATAAAAAGTCAAAAAGTACATTTATTTAGATCATTCCAAACAACCTCTAAATAGAATGAGACTTATAAATTTAGGGATTGTTTTGGGTGTTCTAAATAAGTGTATTTTTTATCTTTTTGAACTAAAAAATTGAGGTTGAAAATATGGATATTTGAGTTAACTTTTTGACTTTTTATGAAAAAATGTGTAATAAAAAATTATAAAAATTGATTTGTAGGAAAAAATTCAAATTAAAAATTATGCAATCGTAATTATTGACTTTTGATGAATAATATTAACTTTTTAATTTTTTAAATAATTTTTTTAATTTTTTAATTTTTTTACAAGTTCTTAAATTACTTGACCTTATATTGAATGATTTAAAAAAAAGGTAAAGAGACATAAAAATTTATGATTAATGAGAAATATTCTCACGTAACATCAGAGCACCAAATAATTTTTCACAGAGAAGTGGAATGTGGATTGAGCGAATGCAACAATCAATGCATGTGATCTACACAATATATTCTTGTGATTTTTATTTTTAGGTGGAATGATGCATATGATGGGCAAAACCACTTTGCCACTAAATTTTAGATATGTTTTTTTTTTTTTTCCTTTAATAACTTTCTATCTTATCTTAAAAAAAAGTAGGTATTTTTTTAGGATTTAAAATGAATTTGTCAAATGAATTATTATTTTCCTAGCAAAATAATTTTTTTAATCAATAAAATGATATTTTAACTGCAGCCCAACGAAATCTTATCTTGAATTACTCAAACTTTGAATAGAGTGATACTATAAAAAATTAGCAATTTTTATGATTTTTATTTATTTATTGATGTAATATTTGTCATATCATTGAAGTGAGTTTTATTTTATATTCTAAAATTTCATTGTTGCATTCAATTAGTAAGAAAAAATTTATCAAAAATTTCATCTATCGTAATATAATAATTATCCAATAATTATACATGTTATGCTCAATAGCACTTACAGGATAACCACGTCGCAATGAGGCCCCAGAGAATCAAAAAATTTATTTTTGTCATGGTTGGAAAGAAGGAAATAAAAAGTAACAACCCATTTCAAAATTTAAGGAACTGTATATGAAATTCAGTTTAGAGCTTGAGTCAACTACTAACTTACAATTTAAATAATTTAAGTTCAATAGTGATACTACCTAATTTCCCATTGAATTAAAAAAAGATTATATCGAACTTTCCTCGCAATTGCAATCACAATCACATGTGCAATGATTTACTTTTTAATTACACTATTGCAAACTCAAATGTTGTTATCAAAGTTTTGTTTTTTTTTCAAAAAAAAGTTTTGTTTTTTTTGTTTTTTTCTTAAATTTTTATTTATTGAGCAAAAGGCTAGAAATTCCTTTTTTACTATACTTTGGAGATCCATTTTGATTTGGAGTACTATGTAATATGTATATATTAAGCATGATATTGTCGGTTTTTTTCACTTTCGAAGGTTAATAATGTAAATTTAAAATTTAAGCATATCAGCAATGATCAATTAGTCTTTACAGAATTTATAATTGACAACTAATTATCAAGCGACTGTGTTGAAGTTCTTTCAGTCTCAATGAATAGCACTTTTACTAGTGGGTTGTTTAGGAGAAAATTCTGAATAGTAACAAGTAAATATAATTCAGAAATTGAATTTCATTAAGCAAATAAAAACTTATAATGAAGTTACAATGACCCAGCCTCGACGAGGTTCACAGCAATAAACTACTGAAAAACTACTCCTAGGAAATGAAGTGCAGTACAGGAATTGAAGTGTTGGAAATGTAAAGAACTAGAAATGTAAAACTGGAAAGAAAATGAAGTAAATAAACTGGTTTCTGGATCTGAATCTGGGTCCTTCATTCTGGGGCTTTCCTTGCTATTTATACTTCCTAGTGGTAACCGTCGAAGTGGGCTTCCAACCGTCGAAGCGTCCTCTCATGATTGTTGAATATGCTCTCTCACAGTCCGTCTCACTAATAACCGTTTGGCCACGCCATCTTGTGTCTCTCGATTATTCTAATGCTACGCAGATCCATTATTACCAATACGAACTGCCATGTGTCCAACTTTGATTGGCAACTTATATTAACTCCCCAAATTGCCTTCCTCGTGCCACGTGTTAAGTTGTGATTAGCTTATACAAAATATGTAGCCAACATTATCCCCCGCACTAATATATCCAATACTTGGTGACATTAGTGGACTAGTGCACTTTGTCCACATCTTAGGATGTGCATGGACTTGGCTGAAGTATAACCGTCTTCTTAAAAACGAAGCACTGACCTTCATTAAATCCTTCCTCCCGCTTTAAATATTCCCTCCATATACATCTCTAATGGCCAGACCAACATTTTCTTACATTGATCGAGCATACGAGGAGGCATTTGACAATGATGACCGCCCTCGAAAGAATCTTCATGCATTTATTGGCCACATTTATCTACCCCCATTCATACAAGTTATGAAAGCTTTTGCAAATTATCAACCTTTGGACCAAGAATTTACTAATTACGATTCTCTGGACCAAGAACTTGCAAAAATAGATATTGGAAGTTCTTCCTCTGCCCCAAAACTTTTTGCATGGGATGAAGTTGCTTCATTATCTTTTAAAAATACTGGGTGGGATGTTTGGCCCACACCCACTCAACCTTAAACAAGAGAACAAATACACTATCGATTTCCTGAGTTTGATGATCCCGCTGCAATTCACCCCTCCATGCACAGTTCTGTAGTATATTCATACGTTCTCTTCGACCGTCTTCACAGCCTTGAAGACAACCTGCTTTCGGCATGGTATATTTCTACCTTGCCATCCAGAATATTGCGAAGGACTCCACACCATACTGAAGCCTTAGGGAATCAGTCCTGCACTCTTAGCCAAAAAAACAAAACTTTGCTCTTCTGATTGGCTAAAATGCGTGAACAGGCCTAAATTCCCATTTTCATTTGAAGGGAACCCAATTGCTCCTCCCTTGCCCTCCAATTCTAACTGGATTAAGGAACTGAAACTCACCCTTTTCAAGAGCCAGCATTTCGCTTCCTACCAGGCTTCGGTTCCTCTTACTCCTTACCAATAGTATAGAGCTTAGACTCTGCTTACTGCTTTCTCCCATTTATCCTTTGAAGTCCTTCAAGATGACATCCCTCACAAGAACTTATTATGGTCTTGTGATATTGTTTCTCGAAGTCACATCCTCAATGCTATGGCCCAGGTTGAACTTCATACTTTCTTGGATCAACTTCCCCTTCTACTCAACTGGCACACAAATGCTTCTATTACCAGTGAGTTATTGGAGAATACTTCTGCTACTCGTATCCAAATTCAGTATGAAGCAGAGAATCTTCTCGAAGAATATGAAGAATTTAAAAACCAAGATTCAGAGTATGGGGAAGATGCCACTATGTGTGATGCACTTGAAGAAGAAGAAATAAACAAGATGGAGAAGGCACTTAAACAAACGAAATTTGAAATGAAGGTCCAACAACTCTTTTTCCAACTAAGGGCTCATTAATTAGATAAACCAAAATTAGATCGGATATAAGATGGGTTAGAAAAACAATATGTATTTATTGAATTTTGCTGGACAAAGTTCCATGATCTTGTGACTTTGTCCATTCCTTATTTTTACGAAATTGAGAATGTAGCCAAGTAGGTTTCCCCAATGTAAATATTACTTATCAATAAAATTGGGCTTCTCAAATTTCATTTGTTGTGGTCTAATGTGATGTTCCAATTGTATGGTTAACATAATTTTTGTGAATAACAACTTTGAACTCACCAATCTTGCTTCAAAACCAAGTTTAAGTGCTTTGAAGTACGGAATTTTTCCTTAGAAATTACACTGCTTACTCTTAAAGAGCTCTCCCATATAGAAAATTCAAGGATGAAATTTCATGTAAAGGTAAGTCTTTTGGGTTTTTTCATTACTTGACCAAGAACTGGTTTTGTAGTGCTTACTTATCTTAGAACCCAAAACTTTAAACAAGATAAACATTCCAAAGACTCCTTCGAAGGATATTACCTTATAAAGATGTCCTAGGAGTATGCTTATAAAACCTTCGAAGAGAACAAGCCATAACTAATGTCTTTTTAAGGCATAAGCTTCAAAGATCTTGGAAAGAAATTGGCTTCGAAGCCAAGTACAGGTTTTCGAAGCCAAGCTGAGTGTTTAAAATATACTTCCCTCCCAAAACTTACTCTTGAAAGAGATTCTCTATGATGTGGTTTTGAGACCCCTTGTCTTTTTAATTCCACATGAGTCAAAACCATCAATAATTTATTTCGGGTCTACTTGACCTATTGGGTCGACTTGGTAATTTTTGGACCGAAAGGTTTAAAACCCTTTTTCTTAGCGCTTTACCTATTTCCTTGCCCAAAATTTCCATTCTCACCCCTACTGCTCTTGTTTGTAACTTTTCACTTCTTATCCACCTTCTTCTTTTAACTCCTTGATAATGGTTTTTTTTTTTCTTCTAAAAGTACCAATCATTGAGCGTGTGAGCCCATATGTGGCTTTGAAGAGACTCATTAAAGAAGAATGTGACAAATACAAAGCAGGTAAATAATGTGCTGTCGATGGACGCATCCTCATTCCTCGTCACCATGTTCAAGGAGAATACGTGCTTGGACCTATTTTCAAGGAAGTCCTTGCTCAGCTTCCTACCTTATACCCGCATCTAGAGGATCATTGCTTCCTTTGCGAGGGTGGCCTTGACCGGGGGAGCTGGAGGTTGAACCGACCCCACCGTTGCTGGCCCACCCTAAGGCCTGAATGGGAGGAATGGCACGATTGAGTTGTTCCTGCTAGGATGTTGGACCTTCAAGAACTCTGCCTCCTTGATGCCCTTCGACTAACCATGTTTTCTATTTCTAAAGACCATTTCCTTATATCCGTTGTACTCTATTTTTGGAATCCATCTTTCAATTTTTTCCAATTTCGATGTGGTATGATGGCCCCTATTGTTCTTGATATATGCCATCTCTTAGGGTTATCCCACATTGGCACTCCTTTTGGCCCTAATTACCTCAACTTTAATGTGCCTTTTTCCATTTCCCCTCTTAACTCCTCCTTTAATGATTTTGCAAATTCTGAAAACCAAAGTAAGGGCCTTGTAACAAACCGACAGTTTTTCTCTTTTCTTCTATACTGGATTTGCAAATTTTTATTTTACACTTCTTCTCAAAGGATTATGCTTGAGTGTGCCCCTTTTGCCAAGGTCCTTGCTTTGGGAAAGAAGATAGCCCTAGCTCCATATGTTTCAGGCCACGTATATAGAGCCTGCTCCCAGTTTTGTGAAAAATCTTTGGATGCCAACCAAGGGGGGCCACTTTGGATATTGCAACTTTGGCTCTTTGCCTACTTCACTGATTTACACTCTAGATGTCTGAGATTTTTGGTATCAAACCCTACTCCTTATGGAGTAAAATATGCTAGGGTTTTACTTTACCCTTCCAACTTTGCTTACTATTTCATTTTTTCCCACCAACTCCTAGCTTCCTCTTTTTCTCGCACCTTTTTCTGTTCCTTCGAAGCTAATGTTGGCCCAGCATTGTTGAGGACCTTTTTGGCTAACAGAAACTGCTCTCAACCTCAACACAGGGACATGTGGGCTTCTATCTTAACTCCAAGGGTGTTTTTTATTAGCATTTTACACCTCGAGCTTACAAATGCATAGCAGAAGCCTACTGCCCTGCTCAATTTGCTAGGCAATTTGGGCTTACTCAGGGGATCCCTATCCCTCTATGCAGCCAAACTTACGCAAATCTTGCCACTAGAGAGCTGAAAGTGCAAAGAACCAGGCTGGTGGAAGCAATTTCCAAATTGATTCAAGACTTGATCGAATTTCAATTCACTCCCTTCATCCCTCAAGGCACTGCACTGAGAAGGTACCAGAATTGGTGGACGACCAACATGGAGGTGCTCTTGGCCATTTCCTCCGAGGATTTGTTAGTAGAGTTAGATGTGCCCTCTCAGGCTAAACACAAGGAGATTGGGATTTCTGCTACTGCTTCTATTTCTCCTGCTATCTCAGCTCCTACTCTTGCTGTGTCAGCCCCTCTTCCTAGAGTCACCAGGGCTGCTTCGAAGAAAGGTACTCATTTATTTTTTCCTTTTTCCTTTTCTTTTATGATATTTCGTTTATTTTCTTATGGCTTTTATTTGATGCAGGAACTTCTTAAGAAGACTTCCCTCAAAGAGCTCAAGCCTTAACTATTCTCAGGAGCAAGAAACAACAAAAAAAGAAAAAAAAACTCCTGCTTGACCCTGAAAAAGAAAAATTATCTACAGCTCATATGGATAAGGGGTAGGCAGAGAAGGAGAAAGAAGTGCCGTTTAAAAGAAGACAAAAAAAAAAAGTGACAGTCTCCCATTCTGATTTTACTGAGGACCCTACTCACAAGGTAGCTGCTAAGGCAGTGGAGAGAGAACAATCCAAGGAAATAATTGTCTTCCAAAGGTCTGAGAAGAGGAGACAGCAGCAGATACTAAGGGATGAAATTGCTGCTGCTGATGCACTGTAAAGGGAAACTCCAAGGAAGCAACAAACTGCTGAGCACTATACTCTTCGTAGTTCTCCAACCATCACCACCACTTCCAAGGCTGGTAATTTCTCTTAGTCCTTGTGGTAATTTCCTTTCCCAAGATTTCAGCATAAAAACTCACCATTGCTTCCTATTTTCTGATTCGCAGCAACAATTATTTCACTTCTCCATCCTTCGACACTGGCTTCTTCTGTTTTGCTTGAAGATGAAAGGCCATTAGAGGCAGCTTCAAAAAGGAGAAAGAAGAACAACACTGAAGTGTCTTTAAGTGTAGAGCCCATCCAAACAGTACTTCCACTTCCTAGTCCTACACTTTCCATACTTTCTTTGAGGCCAAGCATCCCTCTTTCTTTATGCCCGGGCTTAACTCTATATATGCCTCATCTAACCTTTGCCACAGCCCAGTTTACTATTCCTATAGTCCTGGCTGCTCCTTCCATCACTTAAGAAGGCCCCAGTTGTCACCTCACCCTCAATGATAACTGGTACTCCCAGAGAAGATACTGGTAGCTCACTAATTTTGTAACAACCAGAAAATTTAAGTTATCCCTTAAATTTTATACTAATATTGTGGTTGTATGTGATAATATATTATTAAATAAATAATAATAAATATAGAATCGAATTTGGCATTGAATTATCAAATATGAGATTAATTAGAGATTATTATTTGAGGCCAAATTAACAGAAATATGGAATTATAATACTAGTTGGGCCAAATTAAAGTTAAAGATAGTAAATAAATAAATATAAAAGTAAGAATAAATAAATAATAATATTGATAATAATAATAATAATAATAATAATAGGTGTGGTAGTAAAATAAATAATTAATTTTCTGATGGTATACGATAGAGTGTAATTTAATTAGGGATTGATTTATTTATATAGTTATATTAGAAAACTGGGCCAAAGTGTAGTTATCTTAAATATTTATTAAAGATAAGTATAAATCCATGAAATTTATTATCGAATCTAGGGAAGATACGCACTGCCATGTGTTGGCTAATGAACGTGCTTACCTCCCTATAAATAGGGAGAAGGTGATTCACCTGGAAAGGAAAGAAAGAAAAGAAAAGGAAAGAAAGAAAGAGAGGAAGGAGAAGGGAAAAAAAGGAAGAAAATGAAAGAAAAAAATAATGGAAGCCGAGAGGGTCTTTGGTAGTAGAAAGAAAGAGCAAGGTACTACTTTAAGGTGAGTTATATTATACCTTGAGTCACCATAATATATTTTACATATGTTTTTACTTTCCATATTTAGTTTATACAAGTTATGTTTTATAAATTATTATAAATTATATTAATATTTCAATTACGTGGATTAATTTTTGAACTCTATTTGTTAAAATGAAACCCACGGATATGTTTGTTTATATTTTAAAGAATATTTGCCTATGACCTTATAAACAATTATGTTTTGTAAGTACCACCACAGAAGTCCCATGCCTTTGGGGACTTAAATAACTATTGGCCTCTGTTTGACCACCTTGTGGTCGTCTGTTTGTCATGGATCCATTGACCTTTGTTTTGTACGGAGCAAAGTGCTGTGCGGAGATAAGTGCTACACTATTGTGGGAGCCACCTCTTGAATCTGGACCTCTGTTTTGACTGTCACTCCTGTGACCCCTATTCTGTTTTGTTCGGTACCGTGGTTATGATTATTTATTTACATAATCTCAGTTTTGCAACTTAAAGGATTATTTGTTCAGATTAAGTTATTTTAAATATTTTAGTTACATAACTATCCATGGTTATTTTGTGTCCTTTATACTCTTGGCATAATATTTCTCACTCTACCATGTGCTTATAGTTGTTTACCAATTTTCAGGAAACAATATAATTCAGAAATAACTTTTGGAAAGTCTTAGACGCGGCGCTGCGAAATAGACACACACAGCACTTTTATGATATTTTTATATGTAAATATCGGCCTTTTTGGTCAATACATTTTGTAATAAAAATAGAAGCTCTGATGATTATTTTGATACCCTCTGTTAAATATTATTTCCGCTCGCGTTTATTAATTTGTTTAAGAATTGACCGGAGGTAACTTCAGTTACTGGCCATCACGATACTTAACCCTTGGGTATGGGGAGCGGGTCGTGACAAATTTCTTGTCCACCATCCAGCTCCAGTCCTTCTTTCCTTGACCTACTGGTGGCCAGGATTATAGACATTGCTGGGGAATTTCACACTCTTTCTCTAATCCCCATGCAACCATCTCTTCCTTCTATTAGTGATTCCTCTGTACTTTCAATGTTAGAAGAGGAGATGGATATTTTTGTAGCCTGACTAGCTAGCCTATTTGACATGCCTTCCTCAGTTCAATCAACCATCAGTGAAGCCTTACAAAGACTTATCATTAAGAATGGTTTCCTTTACTATTAGCAGAGTTCCTTCGCCTCCAGTGGACTTGGGCACCTGTTTGGAATTGCTGACATTATTCTCAAGGATTCTATTTGAAGCCTTACAAAGACCTATCATTAAGAATGGTTTCCTTCAATGCTGCAAAGTTATTGAGCAATCTAACATGGCTATTTGAAGCCACTTATCCCAGGCAGCAGCTACCATGGGTTTCTATGTCAATATTTGCCATATTGCTAAAGCTACAGAAGAGAAGCTACTGAAAGACTAGGAGTTTGTTTCCCATATACATGCTAAGACATCTGAATTAAATGGACAACATTCATCTGCTTCTCAATTTCGAACTCAACTCTTGGAGAAAAAGACCCAATTAGAGGAAGAGTTAGCAACAGTTAACCTAACCTTGGATCGTACTGCTAAAAAGCTGCAAATTACCAATCAAGGGCTAGTTGACTGTAGGCAAGACATGGCTACAACCATTCAGTTGTTTCCATCCCTTAGGAAAAGAGAATCAATTGTAAGGGAACAACTGAAACATTGTACTGATTTCTGGGCCAATTTATGGCTACATATACTTAATTCTTTATGAAATGAAAACCTCTGAATGTCTCATGCTCTCTTATTATTTTATTTAGCACTCTCTACACTCATTGTGTCTCCCACACAGTTGGATAATGAGGCTTCAGGCACCTGCCATTAATTTTCTTGGGATGCACATAACCATTCAGGTTCTTTAGATGGTAGGCTCCTCCAGGCAAGACTCTATGAACCTAATATGGTTCTTTCCAATTAGGTGACGATTTGCCAAATTTATGGCTCTTAATGCCTATTGGAAGTATCGTCTTCCATAGCAAGTCACTTTCATCAAAACTGATGTGCTTGACTTTCTTGTTATAACTTCTGGCTGCCTTTTTCTTTTAGAAAAGGATATTGTTTAATGCCAAGATTCTAGCCTCATCCATATGTTCTATTTCCAAGAACATGCTTTGATGATATTTCTCAGAAGTTAACTGGTCTTGGTTTTTCACTCTTAAGGACTTAATGTTAACTTCCATAGGTAAAATTGCATCATGCCCATACACTAAGGCATAAGGAGTGACTCCTGTACTTGACCTTGGAGAAGTCCTATAAGCTCATAATACATCTAACAATAAGTTATGCCAATCCCTAGGATTGTCTTCTACAACTCTTTGTATTCCTTTTTTCAAGGACTTGTTGAATGATTCTACCTGAACATTTAGTTGTACATAATAAGGGATGGAATTAATAAGGCTAATTCCAAATTCTGCTGTGAAAGATTTTACCATCTTTCCATCAAATACAGTCCCATTATCTATAGTTATGGTCTGTGGGATGCCAAATCTGTGAATCAGATCTTTAATAAATCCAATAACTTCAGTTTGATCCACAACCTTATATGGTTTAGCTTCGACCCATTTAGTAAAGTAATCTGTGGCTACTAGGATGAGACAATGGTGCTTCCGGGAAGGTGGATGTATTTTCCCTATCATATCCATAGCCCAATCTCTAAATGGCCAAGGCTTCATAACTTCATGCAAATCAATTATTGGCACATGTCTTATCATGCCATGCTTTTGGCATGCCTGATAACCTGTAGCATACTCTATATAGTCTTTAAGGATGGTTGGCTAATAATAGGAATGCCTTCGAAGCAATCATCTCATCTTTAGACCAGGCTGATGGGCAACACAAATGCCTTCATGTACTTTAGCCATAGCCGTCAATGCCTCATTTGGCCCTAGACATTCCAATAATAACCCATCTGCTCCCTTTTTATACAGAGCATTACCATACACTATATACTACATGGATTGTAATTTAATCTTTCCGCTGGCCTTCGAAGATGGGCCAGTCAAGTACTGCATGATTGGATATCTCCAATTTTGATCTTGTAAGTCATTATGATTGACTTCCAACATAATGCCCCTTTTAACTAAAGGTGGTATTAAAATTTTTGATATGTTGCTTGACTTATGTTCAATTGAGTGCCATCCATTCTTCTGAAATTTGAAGCCTTCTAACCTACATCATTGGCTTTGCTATTTATGAACCTTGGCATATAAGTCACATTTACTATCTGAAACTGAGAAAGCAAATAAAATGCAACAACATAATATGGCAACATGCTTGTACTTTGACATTTGAAAATTTCTTTCACTTGGTTGACTACCAATTGAAAATCTCCAAATATGTCAACTGTATGAGCTTGTAATCCAATAAGTATTTCAAGTCTCATTATCAAAGCTTCATATTCAGCTTGGTTATTAGAACAAGTGATTTCATCAACTCTAAAACCATGTGTGGTTTCTACCTCCTATGGTGACTTAATTACAGCACGAATTCCAATCTGACCATTGGCCTTTGATCCATCGAACCACATTTGCTAGGGCTCAACATTGACTATGCCAAGATCCATTGTCTCTTGGCTTTCTGTTTGACACGAATGATCTTCCAAAAAGTTAGCCAAGACTTACCCTTTTACTGCATTTTGGGAGACATATTCTAGATAAAACTCTGAAAGAGCCAACATCCATTTGCCAATTCTTTCTCTTAGCATAGGTCTAGATAACAGGTATTTAACCAAATCTATGGTTGCAATTATTAACACGACAATAGGCAAAAGATAATATCTTAATTTCATTACTACAAAATACAATGCGAGGCACAACTTTTCTACAGCTGAGTATTTACATTCACAAGAATTTAAAAACCTACTAAGGTAATAAACTGCTTGCTCATTGCCTTCTTCATTGTCCTGGGCTAGGAAAATTCCTAATGAATCTTCTGCTGCAGCAATGTATAACTTCAAGGGTTTATCTCTCCTTGGTGGCATAAACATTGGAGGTTTGGCCAAGTAGGCTTTAAGTCCTTCAAAAGCAGCTTGATGCTCAGCTGTCCACACATATTCTTCTTCATTTCTCAGCTTTAACAAAGAAGAAAATACTTTAGTTTTTCTTGCAGTGTTAGAAATAAATTTTCGAAGGAAATTGACCTGACCAAGGAACTTTTGTAATTCTTTCTTACTTGATGGAGGTTTGGCCTCAATGATGGCTTTGGCTTTATTCTGATCAATTTGTATTCCTTTCTTCTGCACTACATACCCCAAGAAGTTTCCAGCTAATACACCAAAAACACATTTGAGAGGATTAAGCTTCAACTTGAACTTTCTCATTCTCTTGAAAGCTGCTGTCAAGTGAGCCAGGTGCTCCTCCATAGACTGGGACTTCATAACAATATCATCAATGTAACACTCTAGGTATCCTCCAATGAGATCATGAAAGATAGTATTCATTGCCTTTTGATATGTTGCCCCAGCATTCTTTAAACCAAATGGCATTTTAACTCATTCAAAGGTGCCAATATTCCCAGGACACTTAAATGCTGTCTTATGGATATTTTCCTCTGCAATGCTGATCTGGTTATAACCAGAATGCCCATCCATCATAGACAAAATCTTATGTCCTGCTGAATTGTCCACCAGTAAATCTATTATGGGCATGGGGTACTCATCTTTTGGGGTTGCTAAATTCAAATTTCTAAAATCGATGCATACCTTCATTTTACCATTCTTTTTTACCACAGGCATAATGTTGGACAACTATTCAACATATTTGGCTGTTCTAATAAAGCATGCATTAAGGAGCCTAAAAATGTCCTCTTTCACCTTCTAAACCACTTCAGGACTCATCCGTCTTGGTTTCTGCTTGTATGGCTTGAAATTAGGATTCATAGGGAGTCTATGGTCCACTAATGACCTGTCCAATCCAAGCAGTTCATTGTACGACCAAGCAAAACAATCCTTATATTGTTTTTAGACAACAAATAACTGGTTCTTGTCACAAGGACTTAACCAAGCACTGATATAAGTGGGTTGCGGTACTAAATCTTCACCCAGGTTGACTTCTTCTAAAGTGTCTTGTACTTGAGCACCTATTGATGCCCTCTCTTTACCTTTTTCCACCCTCGAAGCAATCCCTCTATTTTGTTCTGCTCCCATATTTTCTTGTTCAACATCTTTACTTTCTTCTTCATAGAAAAAATCTGTCCATAAAACATCTTCTTGTATTTCCTGGACTTTATTTTTAATGTCCAATGCATAGTATTTACCAAGATTCAAAGGTCTGGCCACTTGGTGCATCTGACTATAGCCAACTATTATGGCTTCTTGCTTTTTCTCATGTACTTTTTGGACTATTGCCTTTATGTCCAATACTGAAAATTCGATTAAAGCCAATGGGTTAGCTTGTTGGTCATGATTTTTCTGCCTACAACCAGGTATCATCATCATTTTTGTTGACAAACTCTTCATCAGCACTTTCCTGTACTAAGTGCTTCAGGTGTTCTACTTCCTTATCAGCCGTCACTTCAGCTGCTTTATCAGGCTTTCTTAGCACACTAAGCGGTATAACCCCTTCAGTGTATAGCTTGGCCTCAGTAAAATCAGCACAAGTAATAAAAGGCTGTGGATTCGCATTGATTTCTTCTTTTTCCTCATTGTATAGAGCTATCATTATCTTCTGATGTAAAGAGGAAAGCACATACTTGTTGGTGTGAATCTAGTCCCTGGCAAGCAAAGCATTATACTTGGCATTGCTGTCTATAACAAAGAATGCTGTCATGCAATCTCTTGTTCCCACACTCAGGTTGATGGGTAAAATACCCTGAGCCATTTGCTTATCCCGAGCAAAACCAGCAATGGTTGTACTGGTAAGGATCAACCTAGGATTTCTCTTTCCCAGCTTCTTCAAAGAGGACTTCGAAAGCAAGTTTACTGCTGCACCATTGTCCATTAACGGCTTGTTCATATCTATCCCATCGAAGTAAACTCTGATATACAAGGGCTTAAGATGCTGGGTCATAGATATTATGGGGTACTCGAAGGGATATTAGAGGTTAGTGGTCACCTCCTCACCTTTTTCGTCAGTTTCCATTGGCTTGGTCACTTCTGACTTATCTTGAATCATGCTGACCTGTGAATCTTCACTAGAAACTAGAATGGGGTCATTTTCCTGACCTTATTGGTCTCTTTCTTCAGCTTGGAATTCTTGTGGCAACACATATACCATGTTCACTAGTACAGGAGAGAATGAGCCAAACTGTACTATTGGTTGCAATTGCTCTTCTCCCATTTGGGCTTGTTCTGAAGCTTAAGAGGCATCCTCCATGCTACACTCTGGTACCTCAGTGTTGGTGGTTTTCTTCGAAGCAACTCGTCTGTGATCGGCTCCTGTTGGCTTTTTGACCAAAAGGTCTGTTCAGCCATGAAGGCTTCAAACATTTCATCTTCAGCTAATTTTTCCCTTTGGCTTAGTTCAGCATCTTCTTTTGTCTCACTGTCGCTTTCCATCAAGGCCTTTTCAAGACCTACTAAGTTAGACCTTTCTTTGGCTTTCAGTTCAGTGTGAACCTTAGCTAACTGCTCTCTGCTGACACTTTTTTTGATCTGAGGAGCCAGCTTTGGACTTTTTTTTTTCTCTGTCTAGCCTTTTGACCAGGCCAATGAAGAACTCTCTCAACTTTCCTTCAGATCCCTTTGGTACTGGGTGTACCATCACTGGATCTTCTTCTTTTGAGACTTAGAAATTACTAGAACCATATCTGGTTCCTTTGTCTTTGAGTGTTTGAGTAATATCCAATTATTTGGAGCCACCAATGAAGGTTTAATCATTCTACCCTTGTCTCTAAAAACATTTCTCTGGGCAAGTATTTCCTTAGGTTTATTCTGCATGACAAACCAGTCTGTAACCCCAGGTACCCATGAACTCACTAGTTCAGTTACTGAACTTGCTTTTCCAATCTTTGAAGCCACCTTCAAAGCTAACTGTTGAGGCCAATCACTGGCTCTGGCACCCTGTCTTGAGCCTAATTTAGGCTTTCTTTTAGGGTAATTGTCTTGCATCTTGTCCGAAGTTAACTTTGGAGGCCAATCACTGGCTCTGCTTCTCTAACTTGAGCCTAATTCAAGCATTCTCTTAGGACAATTGCCTTTCATCTTGTAGTAATTGGCTGGTCTGAACTCATGTAGAGGTCTCTTACCCTTGGATTGCATTTTAGTGGCTGATGGTCCAACCAAAAATGGATGTTATTTAGGACCAATTGGGTATGACCTTCTGTTATAGGTGTTGGTTGGCTTAGGGCGTCTTTGTACATCCTTGTAATGCTGCTTCCCATCAATTAGGAGCCCTCTCAGCCATTTGTAACTTAACCTGCACCTGGGACACATCCTTTGCATGACAATTACCTTAAGAGAGTCATCATTTAGTGCTTCCTCACTAGAGTCATCCTTTTGGTCTACAAAGCTCTGCCCATTTGTTGGTGCACTTCTAGTATCCTTCTTGAAAGCAGTCTGGCTGGCAATATACATCTACACATTAACCTCCTCTAATTCCTTCAAGGATAGGTTTTGGAAATCTGGTATGCTAACATTGGCTGCAGCCTTCTCAATCTCTGGAAACGGATTGGTGTCAATTTCCATAACTTTCTCTACCTTGGGTGGAAACTTTAGCCTCTCTTTTCGAATCTGTTCTTGGATCCTGTCCTAAAAAACAATATAGTTTTTAGTTGAATGAGACCAAAAATTGTGCCATTTACAGTACATTTTTCCTTTAAGTTCTTCTGGGGTAAGGAGCTTAACTCCCTTTGATAACTTTAGAAAATTTGCTGCAAGCAAATGATCAAAAATGTCATTTGCTTTTGTTAAATCAAAAGAATACTTCCTATGAAGGTCTTTCTTTTTAAACTGCTAGTTTATTGTACTGTCCTTCTGAATTAATGTCTCATAGGTCATAGGTTCTTTTCCTACAATTTCTGCTGCATCGATTTCATAATTAGGGTGCCTATAATAGGTCTATGATGCATTACTTCGATCCTGTTCTTCCTTAAGTAAAGATTCATATCTAGACACTTTATAGGTTAATTTCACTAAGTCTCGAAACTCAGTTGAATCGAACTTCTTTCGAAGCTTAAACTCCAAACCATTTTGAGCCAATCTTACAAATTCAAGCTCTGATAGAATGACCCTACACTTGTTTCGTGCTCTTTTGAATCTGGCAATAAATTGAGCAGCCTTCTTATCAGGCCTTTGGCTCAGCCTTGCCAAATTTGCCATAGAAACCTCAGGCTCTGTTTGGAAGAATCGGGCATGAAATGCCTCTTTCATTTGCTGTCAAGTTTGAATAGAGGCAGGTGTAAGGTTGATATACCATGCAAAGACTGCCCTAGTTAAAGAATTTGGAAAGAGTCTTAATTTCATATAATCATTATTGGTGAATTCACCACATTGGCCTGTAAACTGGCAATGTGTTCTGCTGTTGACTGGTTTTCATTTCCATAAAAGAGAGTAAAATCTGGTATTCTAAACCCACTTGGGTATTCATGTACCCTATCCACCCATTCTGGGTATGGCTTTTTATATACAGGAGTCTGGAACCCCTGAGCCATGGGTCCACATATCTCCTTGACAATATCAGCAATTTGGTCCCTAAGAACCATATTCTGTGCTTGTTGGACTACTACTGGAGGAGCGAACACAGGGTTTGGCGGAACTCCATGTGCTTGAGGTCCTCTTGGTCCATAGAGAGGTATATTTAGGACTGGTTGTCCCTGTGGTACTAGTTGCTATTCAGGGTATGGTTGACCTCTCTGGGCTTGTCCTATGAAAGGACCTACGAAAGGTATTGTAAGAGGAGGAACATGTGTTGTTTCTCTCCCAACCACAGGAAACCCTTCTAACCCCCCGGGTGTGAATTTGAACGGAAGGTTAGTGAACCCCCTTGTGGCAGGCATAGTTTCGAACATGGTATTTGGAAACATTCTCATGCCATTTTCTTGTGTTGGCCCAAATCCATTTTGTATGGCTTCACTGTTAGGTAATGGCATATTTTGATTTACCAATGGCCTCGAAGGAGGCTCATACCATGATTGAGGTACAGGTGATGGTCTTTCATAATTTTGATTACTAGTCTGACCATTAGTATGTCCATTAATTTACATAGGCTATTTATCTCTAGCTAATCTTTGCTGAAGAACATTTGAATTTTCCTCCATATGCCTTGTGACAGATGGTTAATGGGAATTCATTCGATCCATGAAGGATGTTCTTCATCTTTCCATTGTATACATTAACTGCAGTCCCATAACATCTACCAAGCCTCCCCACGGATTCATTGGCTGGGTAGACGGAACAGTGGATGGTCCAATTCCATGGCCTCTTCCAATATTCTGAACATGTGGTGCGTGTTCCTAAGTGTTGGTCTGTTCGACCATAGGTTCTGATGAGATAGGTGCTTCCATAGGATATGTTATTACATTATCCTCTGGATTAGGTACTTTTACCTCTCATTCCATACCTTCTTCCAGGCGTTCATTTTCTCCTTGTCTCCTACGTCTAACCATTTTAATAGTCCCACTAGGCGTGCCAAAAATATATGTTGGCTTTTTTGGCTTTCAAAGATTAATAATGTAAATTTAAAATTTAAGCGTGCCAGCAAGGATCAATTAATCCTTACAAAAGTTATAATTGCCAACCAATTATCAAGCGATTGTGTTGACGTTCTTTCAGCCTCAATGAAGAGGACTTTTACTGGTAGCTTGTTAGGAGAAAATTGTGAATAGTAACAAGTAAATATAATTCAAAAATCGAATTTCATTAAGCAAATGAAAACTTACAATGAAGTTACAATGACCTAGTCTCGACGAGGTTCACAGTAAAACTACTGAAAAACTACTCCTAGGAAATGAAGTGCAGTACAAGAATTGAAGTGCTGCAAATGTAAAGAACTGGAAATGTAAAACTGAAAAGAAAATGAAACAAATAAACTACTTTCTGGATTTGAGTCTGCATTACAAGAAATCTAGGCTATTGTGACAAAATTTGGTTACGAATTTTTTTTTTGGTCTTAAAATTTAACCCAAAGATGACAAAATATTAATTTTGTCGTTTGTTTTAATTTTTCTCAAACATATGGGAGACGAAAAAAAAATTCGCTTGCAAAATTTAGGCGCCAATTTCATTTGTATTGGTGCGAATTATTTTAACTCATTGGAGACAAACATTTTTGTCACAAAATATATATATTTTTTGCGACAAACGTAATTCTTCACCAATAAATTCCCTACCTATTAAAGAATGTCGTTGCATATTTCCATTTATTAGGCGACAAATATATTTTTGTCTAGGAATGATAAGTTATGGAAGATAAAAATATTTCATCACCAATGAACACTCCATCCTGCAAACGATGCCGTTTCATCTTTCTATTAAATGGACGACAAATATATTTTTGTCTTGGAAGAATAAGTTGTGGGAGATGAAAATATTTCGTCACTAATAAATTCTGATTCATTGCGCGACGAATATATTTTTTGTCTCATAAGGTTATATTGTGGAAGACAAAAATATTTTGTCACAAATAATAAATTCTCTGTTCTTGTATTTAAGGAGACAAAAATATTTTATCACTAATTAATGCTATGATTTTGTGTTTCGGAGCATTGAAACCGTGACCCCAAGAGACACACTCTGACCCTTATCACTCATTTTCATGTACACGGACACTCAAGTCATGACCCAAGAAGACACTTCTTACAAACCTTCATTTCTCTCTTGCACTTGAGCCTACTCCTCTCTCACAAGTATTGAAATCGTGAAGTAAGAAGACACTCTGTAAACCATTTCTTCTATTTCGCACTAAAGCCCCTCTCATATGTCTCACACTTAAGCCCTTTATGTATGCCAGTATTGAAGCTATTATCCAAGAAGGCACCCTATGCAAACCGACTATTCTTTCTCATAGTGAAGGCACCTTTTGTATAAACACTTTTTCTCATTGTTTGAACCAACTCTACCATTTCCATATAGAACACCCATTTTAGAAAAATCGCAGGTCAAAACCACTCTCTACAAAAAAAAAAAAGAGAGAAAAAAAAAAGAAAAAAAAAGAAGATAATTAATGTAGCTATGTTTTTGTGAAAAAAAATACAGAGGAAAAATTAATAATAATTTTTTAATTTTCAAAATTAATAGAAAACATTACCTTGTTTAGTATGGAGTTTTCAATAATTAATTTTTAATTTTTAATCTATATATTTTTAGTGAACAATTTTTAATATTATAATTTTTTTTTTACTTTTTAAATCTCTTTAATTTAGATGAGGGCAAATTGCAGCAGTTGTCCTGGTATTTTGGTCCTTGTGTCATATAAATGGTATGTGCCATATATATATATATATATATTTATAGAAAATTATAAATTTACTAATTTCAGTGAGTTAATTTCAATCAATTCAGTGATTATTTTCATTTAAAAACACTAACGACATTATCAATGGATCAAATTGACACACAATTTAAAATTAAGGGTCAAAATTGTGCCAATTGAAAGTGTAGGGACCAAAATGATACAAAAAACAAAGTATAGGGACCACCTTTGTAATTTTCCCTATAGATAAACTTAAAAAGTATAAAATTTATGAAAACACTATAAAAAATTCACTACATACAAAAAAATATAAAAATTTAGTACATTGTCATTTTTTTATTGATATTTTTTTTCACAAATATTTTATCTTTTAAGTATATTTAAATTAAGTGTATCTAAAAAAACAAATAACTCCAACTAGATTATTTTTCATATTATTGTTCGCTAGTTTTTGAACCTGAATTTTTTTTTATTTAAATTCTCATAAATTATTTTTAAACGGGTTTTCGTTTGTCTTTGTTGAACTGTTTTCATATTTTAGTTAATTTTTAAATTTTTTCCTTTTTAGATGTACAACTTAAAAAAAAAAAATCAGTATGGCTTGCAATTAATTTAAAAATCATTTTCAAAAAATGAAACCAAATAAAATTTTTAATTTTGTCATAAAAATCAAAAGAAGAGGTTTTCTTTTGGAGACGAAAATTTTAATTTGGTAAGAAAATTTTTTTGTCACAAAAAAAGCCAAATATTTGGCGCCACACACCAAAAAAAAGATGCCCAAAATCGGTAGTTGGTGACAAATTATTTTGTCTTAAAAAAAAAATAAATAAAATTTGGGTCCATTGTTGACAAAAAAAAAACTTCCTCACAATCTAATATATAGAACAATCAATATATATCTAAGGGCTGAGAAGTTGAAGGGCTTTGATCTTTAAGACCGTCAAACTTCCTCTGCTTTTTGTCTGGTGTGCTCACTATTACATCCCACGGCTGAAGGATCGGCTCTTTGCTGAAGCATTCTTCCATAATCTGACTGGAAGGTGTAGACACCCCATTTTTGACCGACCTTAAGACTCAGACGTCATCATTTGTGTATGCGGTGATCACGCATGTTTGTGCTCGTTATGAGTTTCCGGAGCTCTTGGTCGTGCGCCTTGTCTCGGGACCTCTTAACTCTCTTCTTCTTGGCCTAGTTTTTGGACCAGACCTTGGTGCCTTTGCTTGGAGGGAGAGAGAGGCCTGTAGGCCATTTTTTGTAGCTGTAGGCTACTTTTCTCTCTTGTAGGCCACTTGTGGTGTCCAATAGGCTAGTTTCGGGGGCTTTCGGCTGAGCGACTTGTCTCGGGCCCTTTTGGATCTCTTCCTTTTGGCTTGTTTTTGTGCCATACCTTGTTACTCCTTACCTAGAGGGAGGGAAGAGGCTGTCGGCCACTTTTGGTGGTTGTAGGCCACTTTTTCCCCTGGCCTACAGCCATTTTTCTGCTTTTGTAGATATTTTTGGTGCCAGCTGTGCCAGCTGGTGAGCACAGAATGCATCCTCTATACACGCGTATAGAGGGATTCAAACAAGCTCTAAGCTTGTCAAGGAAGCTTGCCCTTGCATTGCTTATATAAGGGGAGCTCTCTCTCCTTTTCCAGGGTTCAGAATTTTGGAGAAGCAAAATTTCACTCTCTCTCTAGAATTCTCTCCCTCTCTCTCTATATTGTGTTATATTGTGCTCAAAAGTGAGTGTTCTTCACATTTTTGCCTACAACCCTCTTACCCAAACACTCTACCTTGTTGCTGAGATACTTGGAGGTCTTGTTTGGAGCCTAAAAGGCTGGTTTTTGGCTTAAGAAGGTTGTTGTTGCTGTGCTTCAAAGGTAATCCCTTTATCCCCTTTTAAGCTTGTTTTTGTATACTCTCTTAGCCACCTTTGCATGCTATTTTAGGCTTGGTTGTTAACTACAAAAAGCTTTGTTTTTAAGTGTTTAAGATGGTTGTTCAAGGCCTTGTTTGAGTTAGGGGTGGTCTACCCCCTTTGGTGGCTTGTTTTGCTTTGCTTTGTGCCATCTCTTAAGGCCTTTGAGATCACCTTCTCTTGGCCTTTTAACCACTGAATTCCAGAGGAATTTCAGTGGTGGAAAGGTAGTTTTGAGGCCCCAAATAGGAGGGGGGTCATCCCCTCTCCTTATGTCTTGGTTGCTTGTGTTGATGGCCTCATACTTCAGCATATTTTTCTAGCATGTGTTGGCTTGATCTCAGCCTATTTTTGGTCTTATTTCAGTATGTTATAACTCTGTTTTGGGTTGGTTTAATTGCCTCTTGCATGCTTCACACACTTGTAGTGCAATCCTCCTTATAGCCTTAACATGCTTGATGCTTTAGCCCACCTTTCTAGCATGTGTTAGCTTGGTTCCAATACATTTTTGTCAATGATTTAACATGCTTTAGGTTTGATTTGGGTGGTCTTGATCACATATGCTTTGCTTTGTATAGCCATAGTGTAAAGCCCCTACACTAGCTTTGTGTTTTGAGTTTACTAGCATGCTTTGTTTGGGCTATTTGCATGATATGGCATCATTTGATATAGGAATTCAGAGCATAAACTTCTGTCATACTCTCATGTTTATCACTCTTTCATGATGTTTAAGAGTTGTGCCTTTATGCCTTGTTTGTGAGCTAATACATGAGTATATCTTTCTTGCCATCTATGATGCGAGCCTAGCATGTTTTTGGTACTGTTTTGACCTGTCTTAGGTCTGTCTAGGGTTGGTTTAGTCCATTGAGCATTGTATTGTATAGTCCTAGTGTTGTGTACCTCACTAGCTTTAATGCTTAAGGATCCTAACATGCTATACTTGCATTGTTCACATGGTATGTCGTCATTTGGTATATGATTTCAGTGCTTGAACCTTTGTCATGCTCTCATAAATGTCACTCTTTCAATGTGTTTGAAAGTTAAGCCTTTTGCCTTGCTTGCGAGCAAATGAATGAGCATGCATTTCTTGCCTTTTTGTGCCTAAGTCTTGATGTGTTTTGACCATTGTTTTGAGATGTCTTAGGTCTGTCCATATGTGGTTTGACCATTTGAGCATTGTAATGCATGCCTCATGTGCAATACACTTCACTAGCTTTGATGCCTTAGCTTCTAAACATGCCATGCATGCATTGTTTAACTGATAGAGTCTTGTGCATGCCACTTTAGCATTGAAGGATAAGCATCTTGTTTGCATTGCATTGTGTTTAGATCGGACGTTAATCCAAACACAAGGAATGTGGCATGTTTCATACTCAAAGTGATGAAACGTGCTGCGTTTCTTGGTCGCCAACCCTCTTGATCATGCATGATAGAGGTGGAGGCTCTTATGTGTTGTTTGTGCATTCACTAATATTGTGCAAGCTTGGTTCTTTGGCCATCGTGCATTGAGATACGTGATCGGTGGCTTGAGCGTCGAGTACTACGCTCCTTTGAGCTTGAGAAATGATAAGGAGAGTAGTTACACACACATTTCCTTGCAAATGCATTGTTGTGCCTTTGTTGATCTCTGTTGCAGCAAAGTTGAGATTCTGGAAAGGGAAGTGGCCGACCGGTCACTTAAACTAGCCTGCCGACCAGTTAAAGTGGCCGGCCGGCCACTTGCAGCAAAATTTTCCAAAATGCTCCTGTTTCGGGGCGGATGCAACCTGGAAGTGTGTTCGATGTTCCAAGGTCACCGTGAGTGCAAATAGAGACAACTTATGGCAAGGCAATGCATTTTCCGGGCGAAGCAAACCGAGCACGCATGTCTCCCTCCCCTCGAGACCATTTTAACTGCTTTGCTTAGCTAGTTAATTTACTGATTTTTGTAATTAATTAGTTAATGTATTTAGCTAATTTATTTCATCTTTGTAATATTCTAATTAGCTTAGTATAGCTAGTTTCAATTCGGTTTGTAATTAATTAGCTTAGCATAGTTAATTAGTTGATTTGTAATAAGTAACTTAGCTTATTTATTCGGACCCTCCTTCGAGAGGGCGTATTGTTGTAATAAGGGTGTGTGCGTGTGTGCATGTCTTCCAACCCCACTTCTTTCTCCCTTTTATTTAACCGTTTTCGATGGTTAGTTTAGGGCATATTTCAATTAGCATACCTTATGCTTTGCATGCATGCATCATTCATTCGTCTTGCATGCACCGGGCTCGGCGCATCATTCAAACTGCATTGTATTTCAATACACTTTCTTGAATACGTGTTTTAAAGCATGTTATCAAGTGTTACATTCATATGCCATTCTAGATAGCCGAGCCTATTTTAGTTGCATTTTTGCATGTGTTGCATTAGGCATCTTAACATAGCTAGGATCATGCATGATTTCTAATTAGTTTCTGTTTTGGCTCGGAGTACACTGTAAGTGTTTACGCTTTAGCATCCTTGCATGAGTGTAAGTGATTGTCATGTTTAGCATGCTTGCCATGAGGCTATGTGCTTAAATGATTAACTGCATGAATGCCAGTGGATGAAGGTTTCATTACTTGAATTGGAACAATTCATCAAAATGTGAGTTTTAAGCCCACTTGAAGTGGCAAAATCATGTTTTAAGCTCACTTGAGAGTGGCAAATCGGGTTTTAGCCTACTTGCAAGTAGCACTTTCAAACCATTTTCGAAAGAAACAAACATGAGATGTTTTGTTCCAAATTGAGTGATTTGGTCTATACTTGTATGCTGTGCGCATCACATAGTAAAGTTAGCTAAATAACCAGAATAAGAACACATGTGTTTATGAAAACAACACATCATGTGTAGTAGAGGCTGATCTTTGATCGGGCGAGCGGGGGTGCTCATTTCAGGACCTTCCCCTCTCGTACCTAAGTTCCCGAGCTGAGGCAACTTTGGTGATGACGGACACGTGGCCTTAGGTATGAGTCAGGGTTTCCTAAATTTCCCAAAACAAAATATTTAGGTGGCTACTCTGAAATCTGGCAAAGCAGTCCATGTTTGGTGCTTTTGATTCAAAATTGATTTTTCCAAAACAATTTGCCGGATTTGGACTCTTTGGTGATTTATCAGTCTTACATTGCACTTTGTGAGATTAGATTTAGAACCGTGACAGGAGTTCGAACTGTAGTAGCTAGAACCCAATTCGCGCGCCCTCGCTTGCAGAGGTAGTTCGGGTGGTCTACAGAAGGGACTCTCACGTAGAGATGGAAATCGAAATCCGGCCCGACGAGGACCCGATCCCCCGACCCCGAATTGAGCGGTTATTCCTTAAAAAATACCCCCCGACGGGCCGGGGATGGTATTAAAAATTAAATCCTTGATGATATTCGGGCCAGGGACAGGGATAAATGTTTCAGCCCGGACCCGGCCCGGTTGCCCTCGACGTAAATATACTATTTTGCCCCTGCTTATATATAACATATGTGTGTGTGTGTAGGGTTTTGTTTGAACACTCACACACACTCAACATCAACACAACACAGAGTAGAGCCGTTTCTGCTCTTGCTCTCTCTCTCTCTCTCTCTCCGTCTTCTCTCTCAATTTCTCTCTTCCCTCTCTCTCTTTTAGTAGATCGAGCAGCAGCGGTACAGGGAAAAGCAGTCTCCGATCGTGTACAGGGGGAAGCAGTTTGCGTCGGAGGCGGCGTTCGTGATAGCGTCGGAGCAGCAGAGAAAGAGAGAGAGAGAGAGAGGACGAGAGAGAAAGAGAGAGAGCAACAGATCTGAGATCTTGAGCAACAACTGTACAATGGAAAGCAGTCTCCGATCTTGACGGCGTCTGTTTGTGTATCGGTGTCAGAGCAGTCGACATCGGAGGCAGTTTCTCTCTTTCTCTCACCCACTCTCTCTCATTCTCTCTCTTTCTCTCTATTACACAGATCTCAGATCTGTTTGTGTACTGTGTGTATCTGTCTATTTTTTTTTTTTGGTTTATGATCTGTTGATGTTTTTGTTGATATGTTGATGTTGATGATGATGATTCTGTTGTTGTTGTTATTGTTGTTGAATGTGGTGGTGTTGAAACAGATTTGGGGGGCGGGGAATTTTTGAGGTCAGGGAAACCTGATCCTCGTTAGGGGGCGGGGATGGGGACAGTGGTAGGTTTCCCATCGGGATCGGGGCTGGGGCTGGGGCCAGGGAGATTTTCATAATCGGAGATTGGGGACGGGGAGTGTGATCCTTGGCCCTGCCCAGCCCCATTGACATTCCTACTCTCACGGTACACATGCATCCCTCTTTCCCTTCCTCTCTTCCCTCCTATTAGGAACAATCAATACATATTTATATGACCTTCCAATAAGATGTAAGTATGCGTGGGTTTGATCAACTAATTATCGTCACTGGAAATTTATTTCACAACTATGGAATTGTTTGATTATTTTTTTTCGCTGGAAAGAGGTTTAGATTTTTAGGTTTCAATTACTTTGTTGACAGGCATGATTTCAAGTGAGTATTTAAGTACCCTCACTTGATTTGGATAATATTTGTTGTGTGGATGATTTTTGTATTTTGTTGGATCGATTTTATCGTTCTAGTTAGCCCATTACAAACTTTATGTGGAATGCATTTGATTGATGATCCCGTAGGCCAATTACCAAATTTATGTTACGTTTGTTTGATTGTTAAATTTTCCATTTGCTTTGTTGTAGACAATTGAAATTCCTTACTACACAATTCCCTTTCACTTTTACGATTAGCTGCTTTATTACAAACGTAGGACCACTTTGGGACAAACTAAAAATCACTAAATACAAAGTTCTCACAACATTTTTTTTTATTTTGTTATACATATATATATATATATATATATTTGTAAAAAATTAAAAATCACTAAATAAACAAATCTCAAACCATATTTATAGTATCAAAATGTTCTTTTCTCCTTTTTTTCTCCCGACATAGCTAGTTTGTCTTGGACTTTGATCTGCCATGATATTTTTCTTTCATCTTTCTTTTCCTCATTGAATCAATTTGTGCCTCTTTTACTCCTTCTTTTCATCCTTCTAGAATGTTGCATTGCACAACATCCTTCCTTTGCCTTGTGAGCCTATTTGATTTTGTTTTTATTTTATTTTTTAATTTTGAGCAAATTTTACTTTATCTCCTGTGGTTTGGACCATATGTAGATTTACCTCTAACCTATTTTTCAAATAATTGAATGAAACTAGTGAATAATTTGAAATATATTTTCAGCTGAAATGATATATAGGAAAATGATAGAGAAGAACAATGCAATTTCTTTATTATCAAGCATTAAATTTGTTTTACTAGTGATACATTTCATTGTTATATTGGTTTATTCAATCAAAAGCCAACATATTTGTCTTACTAATGATACATTTCATTGTTATATTGGTCATTATTCCTTATAGGAACAATCAAAGGCCAACATCGCGAACAGAAAAAAGATGTATACAAAACATAGGTGTGGTTCTAGGTCAATTCCTGTTAGAGTAGAAAAACTAGTACGTATCCTTGCACTTTAAGAATTATATTAGATTCTTAGCTTTATTTATTGAATATTTGGTCTATCAAATTAGGCACGAGAAAAGAAGATGCGACTTGATCTAGCAGAGTTTTACAAGAAAACTCACTACAATGAGAAAATACATGAGTGGATCTCGTCTAAAGCTCAGTGTAATTATGTGAGTATATATGGCAATTTTTATTAACAAAATTTTGGAATACTATTTGTTATAATCTTATTTAATTTTTTAATATTTGATAGTAAAATATGATATAGACACAAGCTGATCACCTCTTACTGCCGGGATCAACCCCTTTGACTGCAGAAGAGCTGTCAATCAAAGTCCTAAAGCCAAGGTCTGGCTATGTGAAGGGACTTGGCATGAAACCTTCATCCTCTATTAGGAGTACCACTACCATATATGCTGAACCAAATGATTATGTGAAGGGCCTTGAGATGCAAATAGAGACACAGAAGGAACAAATACAAATGCAGAACAATAAAATAGAAGATCTAGAAGAGGGTAGGAAGAAGCAAGGGGAGATAATGGCTGATGTTGTCAACTTTTTGAGGACCAAAGGATTCACTGGATACTTTGGAAGTGGAGGGGACTCATCCACAAGTGGACATACTTCTTGGTAAAGTATATTAACTTTAATATAACAAATTTTATAAAAGAATATATGTTTGAAGAATTAGGAAGTAATGGAAACATGCATAGGACATCCAATTTGTACAGGTGCACGGGGTGTATAAATTGTGAATTAGTCTAAATTTTTTTTCTCTCTCTATACTTAAAGCTTCAAAAAAGGCCGTTGAAAGGCTAAATTATTACACAACCATAGATTTGTATAGGAACCAATAGAAACACCTTAGGAGGGACCAACATAAGTTGTATGAACTTACAGCACATTAATGGAATGCACTATTTGTGAATTAGCCTTAAAATTATTTTTGTGTTCTCATAATCTCGAAAAAAAAGTCCGTTAGAGGGATAAATTGTATAATTGATCTAATTGTAAATTGATGAGTTAATAATGCTTTTAATCTTTTGTATAATTGATTAATTACTAAAACTTTCAATTTATTTTTTTTACAAATTGGATTGGGGTGGCATTTTTGACGTACAACAATGATGTAATTTGCTTGAATGTTCATTTTTGTTTGATAAAGATACACCTACTTTGTGGAGTTGCACTCGTTATGGTTGGATATTTGGTGGAATTGCACAAGCTATAACTTTTGGATATTTTGTGAATATTGCACTATTTTATTGTATTAGGATGAAATTATATGTAATGATGAATGGATATTTTCATTTTGTTAATTCGTAAATGTGTTGATAACAGGTTAGGTTAAGTTGTGATGGAATTGTTATATTCAACAGGTTTGAATATGAATAGGGTTATATTTGTTGAACTAAAGTTCAGATTTTGATAAAATAGATATATAATGTGGAAAAAAAATTATGGAATTAGTGGCAAAATTTTTCATCCCTAAAGAAGGTTTTTTCGACTCTTATTTGGTTTAGATGGATGATTAATTTTGTCATGAATTCTTTATTTCGTCGCTAAATGAATTTGTCATGACGAAAAATATTGTCACATTTTGCCACAATTAACCTCAATGTGTGATGGATTTTTTTTGACATTATTTTATCGTTTTTAATGATGAATTTGTTTTTGTCTCTATTGATAGCTTCTTTGACAAATTTTTTTTGTTTTCGTTTATATTAAACGTGACAAAATTATTTCGTATCTATTTCTTATATTTATGATAAAATACTTGTCTCTAATTTCTTCCTTTAATGACAAAATATTTTGTCGTTAATTACTTACAAGTATGTTCCCAACAGAGTGTATTGGAGATAAAAAAATTTGTCACAAATTTATCATTTTCAATGACGAATTTGTTTTTTCGTCTCTAAGACCCTTGAGTGATGATGCTTTGGCGACAAAACGGGTGGCAAAAACTTTTCGTCGTAATTAGTTTGGGTGACGAAATGTATACATTTTGGGACAAATTTTTTTCATCTTTAATTCCCAAATTTGTTGTAGTGCTGGGTCCTTCATTCTGAGGCCTTGTTATACTTCCCAATGGTGACCGTCGAAGTAGGCTTCCAACCGTCGAAATGTCCTCTCATGATTGCTGAACATGCTCTCTCACAGTCAGTCCCACTACGACACTCTTGCAGTTAGGCTTCCCTCCCACTACTACAAAAATAGTTAAAGATCACATTTTGACAAAAAAAAAAAAAAAAGATCTCACTTTTATTGGAAGTGTGATAAAAAAATTAGATTGATATTTTAATCACACTTAATTTGATTGAGTGTGATAATATTTATTTTTTATGTCACTTTTCAATTAAGTGTGATTACATATATATTTTTTAATCACACATTCCAATTAAAATGAGATTATATATATACTATTACTTTTTAATCACACTTTTTAAACAAGTGTGATTATATATATATTTTTTAATCACACATTCTAATTAAAGTGTGATTATTTATATATTTTTTAATCATACCTTCTAATTAAAGTGTGATTATATATACACTACCACTTTTTAATCACACTTTTTAAATAAGTGTGATTATATATATATATTTTAATCACACATTCTAATTAAAGTGTGATTATTTATATATTTTTTATTCACACATTCTAATGAAAGTGTGATTACATATACATTACTACTTTTTAATCACACTTTTTAAATAAGTGTAATTATATAAAATATTTCAATTTGATTTTTATATAAAATATACAATTCCCAAATCTGCACCTCTATTCTACCCGTGAATAACAGAGGACGACTCACTACTAGAAAAGGAGGCTTTGGACACGGAAATTTTAGCAACGGTTTGAAAATCGTCACAAAAAACAAGATTTTGTGATGGCAAAAAAAATCGTCGCAAAATTAATTTTTTTGCGACGGCATTTGACTGTCGCAAAAAAGGCACCGACTAAATACTACTATTAGAGACGGAAAATCCAAGACCGTGGAAAAAAGTAATATTATACGCGACGGTATGTTACCTATCTTTTTTTTTTTTTTTGCGACGCTCTTTGTTAGTTAGTCGCAAAAAAATTTATTTTGCAAAAAAAAAAAAAGGATGTAAAACGAACGGTTGAGATCACTTAAAGAAGATGAATACCTTACCAAAACGACATCATTTTGGTAAGGTAATTCAAAATAATAATAATAAAACAAAAGCCTCTCTTCTCTTGGTTACGTATTTCAGAAGAGAGAGAGAGAGAGAGAGAGAGAGAGAGAGAGAAAACGAAGAGCTTAGGAGTCACTGTCCTCGCTGCCCTGTCCCCGCTCGTCCGCCACTGCCCCACCCCTGCTCGTCCACCGCTGCCGCCGAGGAGTGGTTGAGTTCAGATTCAAGAAGTTGGTATTCATTCAACATATTCAGCAGGTTCATCCTCCAAACTTAAAATATTAGGGTTTTTAATTCAAAAATTAGGATCTTTTATGCTTTGATTTGAGGCTGTTTACTTGATTTATTTCAAATCTATTATTGGGTTAAAAATTAGGGTTTTGATTTGGAGGTTTTTACATTATATTGAGAGCTCTCTCACCTGTCTCTTGTTATTGAAACTAGGGTTTTGATTGAAGGATTTCAATTGAACCAAAAATAAATAAATAAATAATAATTTGATTTGGGAATTTCAATTGAAAAAAGGGCTTTGATTTTAGGGTGGAGTTAATACTGGTATTGATGGATTCTTGTTCAATTAGATTTTATTAATGTCATTTATATAACCATGAATTGTTTAGTTGATAGTGACAGTAGCAGAGTTGATCTTGATGATGTGGGTGATGATATTTTTGAACTCCACTTAATGAACTTATCCCGATCTTCTCTGTTTCTTTTTAATTTTTCCAAATGTTCATCCCTTTCCTTTTAATAAATTATCCAAGGATCTTTTTTTTTTTTTTTTTGGCTGGTGTTTATGTTTTTTCCTTGTCATTAGCAGTTGGTATCTTTACTATTTTGGCACTTAATATGTGCCTATGTTTGTTTTTCCAGATTTACATGCAAAGGCTACTATATTTGTTCTTATTTTTGCTTCTATATTGGAATGGATTGTTCATAATTTATTTTATTTGTGGACACAGTCCTCTAAATTAATTTTATTTCTATCCTATTCACACGCCCTTTTTGTAAGGCGGAATTGGTTATTGGAGGCACAAGATTTTGATGTTGACCTGTTTCCTAATCTTTCTTTTCCACTTAGGCCACAGATGTGAGAAATTCTACTCAATAACTAATAAGCAATGAATGACTAGTTATTGTTTTGTTGTTCACAGCATTGACCCTCAACACTTGGAATATATCGTTCAAAAGTAGGAATAATGTGGTGATTTGGAATTTTAGTTAGTAAAGTGTTAATGGGGAATGGATGAAAAAACTTTTTTCATTTTTTTTTTATAGTTCATAACACACCTGACTGTACAATGAGTAGTTTTTCATACTGATTGAACTTTCTTGAGTGTTACAATTATTAAGACATCTCTGTTAATTAAGTGAGAATTTTAAGTAGCTATGCGACTTAAGTTATTTACATTTGTAGTGGAACTTTGTGCAAGACAACCACTAGTTTTGGAATGAACTTTATAATCTGAGGAGCCATCTTCTTAGAAGTATCTGTTGACACTACATATTCCATTTGGTGATTGATGTTGCAAGATTACTTCACATTTAGAAGTTCAATAAGTTTTGATTATTCAGAGTGTTACTCTATTTTCTTTTTCCATATGATTCAGTGATTCTCATTAGTTTGCTGATGTTTTTTGCTGTGTTCTTGGAATCATGATTTGTACTACTATAATGAAGATGCATAGAAAAGAAATGAAGTTTAAAAAGAAGCAAGTAAAACATGTAAAAGAAGTTGCTAAGTTTGAAATATGTCGTAATAATATACTACAACAAGAACTATGTCGCTTAAGGCTGGATTTTGTTCAATTTTCGCATTGCCTAGATGTACTAAATAACTGTTTCTCACATCGGGGTGAAGGTAGTGATGTTTTTTTGTTTTTGTTGTTGTTTTTGTTCAGCTGAAAATATGCAAAAGTATATCTTATGTAGCAGTTGCTGCTCATGCAGATAAGAGTGGCAGATGTAAATTGGCTGCTATGCTTGTTGAACATGAACCACGTTCTTCCAAGCAGGCTCTTTCTTTTTTTTTTTTTTCCACTATTTCATTATTTTTCTTTCTTTCAATCCTTTGTTGGAGAAATGTCTCTCTAAAGAACTGAATGATGGCTTTAGTCATTTTGTAAGAGATTTTGATCGTTGTCTTAGGTTCCTCTACTACTAAGCATTGGAGAGGAGGATACAGCTCTGACGAAGGCAACTAAAAGTGGTGATACCGACCTTGTTTATCTTGTCCTACTTAATATCTAGCAGAAGGTATCACTTGTGATATATACTTATTTTAAGTAATTTGTATGCCTTAATATACTTCTATAGATGAATCCATTAACATTTGTGGAGTGCAAACAAATGTCACTTTCTTGGGTTATGATTTATTTGTCTTTTCCACATACATTTGTTAAATGCAGAGGCCACTGTTGGAGTTATTTGGAATGATACAAGCCTGAACACTGGCATGTGATTTATTTATAAGTTATGCGCAGTGGGTACACTCTATTTGACTCTTTTGAGGGTTGTTTCTTTAATCTGGGGACCTTGTTATGTAAACCTGTTATTATTTCTTTATTTGTGCAGATACTGTAAGCATATTTTTTGACAGACTTCTTTCTTTCGTCTGGGCAGCTTCAAGTAGGTTGACTCGACTTTTGTGAGTAAAAATCTTGTTCCTACATTTTTATTTTTCTTTTAATGGACATCATATATTTGCTGCAATATGCTATGTCATTTGACCGAGTTATTTGGTGGTTGGGCCACTTATCTCCAAACATGCTGCATGTTTCCAGATGCTATATTTGTTTTCCAATTTTTTTCAATTGAAAATAAGAAACTGACACAGAGTTATTTCATGATTCATGACTTTGGGAAATGATGTGAGCTTTGTTGAATTGCTAAGAAGATAACCATTGAGCAAAGAAAGAAATTTCAGCATAATCTTGTTATAGGTGATGATTGGATAATAAATTTTATTGATTATTAATATTTAAGAAGTAGGCAATGTAAAATAAAGTATGATCTATTTACGATTTTGTAGTAGTGTCTATGTATATGTCATATCTATATGGTAATCCAAACATTTTATACTAGTCACAATCAAAGTTGTTATTCATTTTCTATTGATACAGGAGATGAAGAGTCAGTGTGATGAGAAAATGTCTGATTTTATCTTTTGTAAGACAAGAACAGTCTTTACAAAAATAGTAAGTTTATTCATATGCTTTATCTTTTGTAAGACAAGAACAGTCTTTACAAAAATAGTAAGTTTATTCATATGCTTCTAGCGGTTTCTGAATAAATTTATGTTTTTATTTTTCAGGTCAGAATTTTCCTAAAGAGATGCAAAATATGGTCAAAGAATTCAAGAACTTAGTTTTTTCATTTTTTAATATATGTAATCATAGTTAAAAACTTTTTATTAATTCCTTTGTATATACTTTTGAATATTTAACTTTCATGTATGAAATATATGACGTTATTCCATTCAACATGTAGTTGTAATTCAAAATATAGTATATAGTGTGCATTATATTTGAAAGCGTACAAAAGTGTGATCTTATCTCATTATTAATCATAGGTTTTATTAGATATTAATCACACTTAAAATCTATGATCTAAAGGTTTATTATCACATGTTTTATTAATTATTAATCACACTTACAATGTGTGATAGAATCATTTTTAATTACACCTAAAAGGTGTGATCTATATGTTATTAATCACACTTAAAAGGTGTGATGGAATCATATTTTAATGACACTTAAAAGATGTGATTAAAAATGACAATTTTTAATCACACTCCCAAAGATCACACTTTAATAAACTTAAAAAGTGTGATTAAATAGCATCCATCACACAAAAAAGTGTGATCTATTCATGATTTTGTAGTAGTGATCCTGATTTTCAATTTAAATTTATGAGTAACCGTTAGGCCACGTCATCTTGTGTCTCTCGACTGTTACAGCGCTACGCAGATCCATTATTACCAATACGAACTGTCACGTGTCTGACTTTGATTGGCAACTTATATTAACTCCCCAAATTGCCCTCCTCGTGTCACGTGTTAAGTTGTGATTGGTTTATACAAAATAGGTAGCCAACAGATATATATTAAAAAAATATTAATATATAAATTTTTAGATGAGTTGATAGTTAACAATTTAATAAAATATTAGAGTAAATAGAGGTGATAAATACAAAAATAAAAATAAAAATAAATTATATGTTCAGATCTCATTACTTATGAGAAAAGTATCGAGCGTGTCGTGGGTTACAAATTTTTTGTGCCACTTTTTTGTCTTCAACCTAAAGAGAAAAAAAGAAAAAAGCAAAATAGCAATTGTGTGTGAGCATCAAATGGTTTAGGAGGGAGGCACATGAATAGATCCTATTGGCATTAAATATTTCATTTTCCTAAGAAATTATGAACTTAATTTTATACGGAGGAAAAAATAAAATTATTATTTTTTTAACACACTTTCCATGTGTTGGCCAGTTGTCCACTAACAAATGGCAATTTGGAAATACTATTAACAACTGTTGAAAATGAAAATTTAAAATAAAATAAACACTTCCACCCTAAGGAAAATGATTTTCTCTTCTTCCCCAATGCAGACCCAACAATTTTTCCAGGGAATGGGATTTTTTGTATTAAATTTCTCGGTTCTCTTATTTTAAAAATATTCATGATCATGAATTATATACTGAAATTTTTGTGTTACAATTCTCAGATAATTTAATGACACGAAGTGTTTTGAAAAATAAAAAATTCTTAGCCTCTTCCTAACACAAATTGTTGCTTCGTCTGGGAACATATTATTTTAGTAATTTTTTAATTTTTTGGCTAATATATGAGGTAAAAAAAATTAGTATGTTTGGAAATTTTTTTTTAATTTTTTACGAAAAGATGTGCAAAAAATAGAGAGAGAATTAAATCTTTGACTTTATTGTATAAATTATAGTTTTTTTGATTTTTTTAATAACTTTTTTAATTTTTAGACTAAAACAAGCATTTATCAAACGAGGCCTTGGATAATTTTTAGAGAAAAAGTACAAAAAAAAAGAAAAGAAAAAAAGCATCATCTCTCACTCAATTAATGGAATCAAGGAAACAACTCTATCATTTCCTTTCACTTTTTGATGCATTAAACTTCTATAAATTCTCATTGTGCATGTTTGGATCGATATACATTTTTTACTTCATGCTTTACGATTATAATGATTAAAGAATTTATTAAAAGTTTTGCTCAATGATCAACTTAATTGCATCCTAATTTTAAAGTGAGAACGCTTAATATATATATATATATATATAAATATTTGTCAATAGATTAGAGAAGTGCCTTTAATCAATAACCAAAATAATGATGATTATGTAAGTATCTCAAAATTTATTTCGTATGGAGTTCTGTTATCAACTAAAAAGTTCAAAACTCAAGCAATTAAACTTATATTAACAAGTTAATATACAATTATTTTAAGTTTTGTAAATAAAGATACTTATTAACAAGACTCTGTTTTTAAAAGATTACGTGACAAAATTAATTACGCAATTGTATATGTATATGCAATTCTCTCAAGATTGGGAAGAGAGAGAAGGGAAAAGGGTGCTTTTTATTATTCAATTCCTTCTTGGCTAAGTTAAGAGATTAAATGGGTTGGTATCTTTTGACTTAGAAATGGATTGGAGATTTTAATTACTTTTCTTTTGTGATCAATAGTTTCACTTTAGAGAGAGAGAGAGAGAGAGAGAGAGAGAGAGAGAGTGTTAAAAGCTACATAAATGGTGGAAGCACCTGAGGAGGAACAATGCTTTAGAGATGTGTTTGAGAGTATACGTGTATGTCTAGGATGATAAAGACTCATCACTATGATGACAAAGTGGGAGCATAAGGTAGTGGTGCTTTATGTTTTCTTTTAAGAAAATGCAACGAATACACTTACCTCTCTAGTGTTCGAATAGGATCTTCCGTCGCATTTGTTTTTGTTTTTTTATTTGTTTATCGTAAATCACTTTTCTATCATATAATTTAATTTTTAAAATTAAATTTTTTATTACTTTGTTATAATTTATTTCTTTAATTCTAATCGTATAATAAAAAAAAGAAGACACAAAAGAATAGAATAGAAAATTCTCGACTCCTCATATCACATATTCAGATATCCAATCAATGTCATCCAATCAATGTTCTTTATCTTCAAATAGCTACCCTTCAAAAATTTAATGAAATATATTTTTCTTATGAGTGGATCTTACTTTGACAAGCAACCATATCTATTAATGTATTTCTGCAGCGCAAAAAACTGCCACACCATGAAAGGCAAGTTGTCTTTTTTAATTTTTTTTTTGTTATTTATTATAGTGCTATAAGAATTATTTATTTATTTATTTTAAAGAATGCAAGGGAAGTTGATTTTAAGTTACTGCACATCTGGATAATCTTATCATGAGAGACGTTGCCTTGGAGTTCTCAACCGCTTTTAACTTAGATCTCTACAATATCTAAATTAAGAGTCCAGCATGTCTCAAATTGAGATCGAGATTGGATTTATCCAATTCAATTTATGGAGTTCATTTTTTGGACCCGTTTTAATAATATGAACCGTTCAATGTGTAGAATTCGTCGAGTACTATATGTCTGTAAAAAATCACATTGATCGGATATCAATAGCTATGTGATCAAATCAGTTTTGTATAAAAAAAAATGGACGGTGAAAAAATTAACGGTTGATAAAAAATTGTTTTGTTCACATAGCTATCGATATCCAATCAACGCGATTTTTTACAAGCATATAGTACTCGACGAATTCTACACATTGAACGGTTCGGATTATCAAAATGGGACCCGTGGTGGGCCCGTGACGGGCCCAACAATACGGTCTAGTCCGATCTTGAAATGGACCAAAGCCACTGCCCTAAATTAAACATATTTTCTTAGATACTTATATGAATAAAAACTAATGTGATCATTGCATGTTTAAAGCAAAATTTTGATAAAAAAAATTATTCATGTATACCCCTAATATAAAAATTTAAAATAGTCAAATATTTAGTTATTAATCAATTTGAACCTCTACTTGGCCCATTAAAGATTTAATGTAATGTTCAACTTGGTCAATTTATCACAGTTGTTTATGACTATTCCTATTTTTTTGAGTTATGTGTCGAAGTATTTTGTGTAGTTTATAATTACTACCTTTACTAGATTTTCATTATCAAAAATGCTTTAGAGCTCTAATATAAGAGCTCTAATAGCTCTAATGGGAATGTGGGACTCACCCTGATGTGATGTTTGTGCCTTGTTTTGCTTTTTTTTTTTTTTTTTTTGCTTTGACACATCACTAGAGCTCAAATTAGAGCTCTCTAGATTTAGAGCTCTCTAGCATTTCCCTTTGATTATTGTCTTTTTGACTGGTAAGAAAATGCAACAAACGGGTTTCTTATGAGTTCAATCATCCTCATGTAGCTCAGATGATATAACTAAAAATTAAGGGTAGGTTATCAATAAGTCTTAATAATTAGATTTAATTCTTATCAAGTTTTAGTAAAATCATCGTTAAAAGTAATTTTTTGTGACGATTTTTTGTATGTCACTAAAAAATTAACAATTAATAACTTTTTTTATTACAGTTTTTATAAATTGCCGTTAAAACTTACAATTAGTATGTTTTTTCGTGACTAATTTTTTAAACTGTCGCGAAAACTTATAATTAGTGACATTTTTTATAACAAAATTTTCAAACTGTATCTGAAAATTAATAATTAATGACGTTTTTTAATAGTATTTAATAAAAAAATATCATTAATTATCATAAGACCTAAGATAATAAATTCACCTATTAAAATCTATACGTGAAATCTCGCTAAATTAATGGAAGCCCATTAATGTAAAAAACAAAAGCCCATAATGTAAGATCTAGCTCATAAATCTAAAACCAAATTGTCCAAAAGAGCAACAAAAATTTTGTTCCCTTGGTAAGAAGTTGAAATTAATGTATGATTTTCCAAAAAAAAATTATCAAGAAAGAAAAAGACAGTCTTGATCTTGTTCGGATGAAAGGAGGCCACGTCTCCTCATTTCAAAACATTATAATATATATTTAATTTGTTTATTTATTTAATTTTGTTGTTGTTTTGTTTTTTTGGTTCCCTATGTTTGCAATTTCAAAAGAGATATGTGATAATTTGCAATACATGTCAGGCCTTACAACAAATGGGTTCAAAGAGGGCCCATACACCATGTTGGATAAGATTCCTTATGTTGGATCCAATGGTCCTGCTCGGTACATGTGTTTTATTATTTTAAGTTGTAGCATCGCACGGAGATGGCAATTTTTTAATCAGCAATGTTATAGATCATGAAATTATTTTTATGAAAATTATCTTGAATTCATTGCTAGACTATTGGTTGGTCGATCTTAAATTTTTCTGGTTAGCCAGCTGGTCGATTGGCCATAGCTTCAAAACGATTTTCGTAAAATATTTTTTTTGTAGTGTATAACATTTTTGGTTTTTTTTTTATTTTTTATATCCTATTATGTCCTTATTTCTTTAGCCCATTTTCGCACGTTTGCCTTTTCTTAATGAGGAAGTGGGATGGAGTTAGATTTTTCTCTTTCGTCCCACCACGATTCTATTTATTAAATATATATAATTTAATTTAATTTTTTAATATAATAAAACTAAACCACTAACATATTACTGGCTGTGGCTAATTTTTTTTGTTATTATGTTAGAAAAATCTTTATTCATTTGATAAACTTATTTTCTAATAAAAAGCCAAGATTAATTTATTTTTAGCCAAAAGAAAAAATTCATAAATAAATTTAACTGTAGGGTAGTTTAGGGTATTTTACCACTTTAGCATTGCCATTCAAGTTTAAAATTAATCACATAGCCAATGGGTCCAATGACTTTTTTACTCTCACATTGCTCTACGCGTGGTTAGTTTTTAGGGGGACTTAGGGGCAATATTATTGATGAAACTTTTTTTTACTTATAAATTATGTAATTTTCTCACTTATCAATTTCCTCAAAAAATGTTAGGACAAAATAAATATTTTAAGACAAATTAATAAATAAAAAGTGTAATGAATTTATAAATATTTAAGTTTATCACATAAGACTCATAAGTGTATGGGTTTTGTTTTTAAAAGTTTTTCCTTTGGAACTTCATTCTCCAAGCTACATTTAGGCCCATTAAGTTATAGTCCGTAACATCTCCAACGGCCCATTACCTTTGATCTACTGTGTTGTAATCACGCCCCGGCCCATTATAGATTTCATTACTCAGGTCTAGTTGAACAACCCACCACCTGCTGCCCCATCTTTCCTTATTACTTAATAAGCGAAATTACAAATCACTTGTGATTTCAAAAAATAATTACAGATTTATCAAAGAATTTATAATATTAATTATTATCACTGATTTGCAATTTTTTTTTTATATACTAACTAAACCAACGCGTGCTCTATTCATCATTAGTATGTGATTTGTAATTGAAATGTATATTATTTGTTGCGAATATAACGAATAACAAAGTTATTTAACTTTTTAATAGTTAAATTCTTAAATAAATTAATGATCAACAATTTAACATTATCAATATTCATAGTTTGTGTTTCTCATCAGCTTTTTCTTTGACTTTTGAAACAGAAAAGGTGCATTCTATATTATTTCTCACTTCCTAGCTAATTTGTCGTTTGTGAACTATTTTTGCTTTTTTTAAAAAATTATAAATATTTAAAACAATAAAAAATATTTTTATTTATTTTCAAAATACGTTTTAATTTTTAATCTCACGCATCCTAGACACCGCCTTCACCCTCTAGCCACCCACAAGGCCGGCTTTGGGTATAGATCCATCAGGTCATGACTTAGAACTCTTCAAAATATATATAAAAAAAAGGACTCTTTCTATTATAATTTAGTATAATATATTAGTTATGTTTTAAGTTCAAAAAAAATTAACAAATACCTAAACTAACTTAAAATAAATTAACCTATTAAAAAATTAAAAGGTCCATTCAAATTAAAAAGGCACATTCTCTCTCCCTATCTAATTCCTAATCCTAACTCTTAATTCAATTTTTCCAAAAATTTGAGAGAAGCAGCCCAACAGAGTACTAACAAATTTCTCAAGAATTCAGAGCAGTACAACACAAGTAGGTCTTTTTTTCTATTCAATTAATTATATATTTTTCTTGTCTTTTGCTCAATTACTGTTATAATATTGGAATTTATATAAATCTGCATCATCAAGAAGAATTAATCTTTTGCTACATGTACTATTATAATATTAGAAGTTTAATAATTCACATCACATAATTTGAAGTTTTGTGTTTTGTTAAATGGTGGTGGTGCTATTGTACTTATTTTGATCTAAAAATGATTTTGCAAAAAAATTACATTATGCAAGTATGATTGATCTATTTACTTCTAAAAATATAAGAACAGTCAGCAGACTTGCCTTATCGTTGGTAGTAAAATAAAAAACTACATACATGTATGGGGATTCTATTTACACTTAAAAAATTATTAAGTACTTTTAATTTTCTTAATACACTCTATTCAATTATTTAAAATTTTATGTTACTCTTAGAACACTATAATTTTTTCAAATTACACACAAGAAAAATCCAAATAATAAATAATAAACAAATTTAAAAAATTAAATTATTTCAAAAACCTTTCAAATTGATACAGGGAACACAAGGGAGAAAATGGAAAGAAAATTTTTTGTGAAGGTAAGAGTAAGAGAGAGAGAAAAAAAAAATCATTTATTAAAAGGTGTTACAACATGCAGAAACTAGTTTTTCATGAGTTAGATTATCTCAGAAGTTGTAATGTTTTTCACGTGATAGTGAAAATTGAAAGATTTAACATTTTGTAGTGTGACATGTAAAAAAAGACAGAATAATTGTATTTTAATTTTTATATGAATATTTACTTCATTTTGATAAGTTGCTTCAAAAAATTATTTCGATTCAAACTTTCTTATAGGGTTTAAGGTTTCAAAATAATAATAAAAAATAATGATATTGATGATAATTATGAGTTTTGATAGGGTGGATTAGAGTTTTAAAGTGAGGAAGAAGAAGAATAATAGAAAATAACTTTGATCTCTTAAGAAAGAAGAAACAGAGATTTGAATAGGAATTTATATTGATTGGCACCCAAGGGGGGCCAAGCCCATGGCTTAGGGCCCAACTCACGGCCCTAGTAACTTTGAGAAGACAATGCTGGCCTAGGACCAATAGCATCCAAACACTTTTCATGCAGCGAATTAGCCACGTAAGCAGACAAAGATCCTGCAAAGTTATTGTATCCACACAATCAGCCATTTAATGAGGCCACTGTAGCATTAAATGCAGTAAGACCCCTCACGCCAGAGTATGCAGAATCACCATGAATGATGTTAACTAGGTCATAGACTTTCGGCTAATACGACAACTTGGAATGGATAACGAAATGATGAGTAAAGGATATAAGGATGCTTTTGAGAGACGTTAAAGGTTAAATTTTTCATCCCCTTCTCTTTCTCTCAAACAATTGACTGCCTGCCCAATCTAACTCGATCGTCGGAGTATCCGTCGGGAGACTACCTCCTCCTTTGGACCTTTTTACAGTCATGCATCGAGGATTCAATAACCAGCAGACCCATAGAAGACGTGGGCCGGTCTGACCCAACCACCGTTGATAACACATCATCATCAGTTGGTGCCGTCTGTGGGAATTCATCTCTAGTCAAAAGTTGTGTTTATTGTCATCGAGGGGAACTTCGCTATCACCTATCTCCTACGTCAAGGTGGATGGTCACGACCAGGTTCATGGTTTCACAACACAATGCTGGTAACCCGGAAGCCGAGTCCTCCAATCCAAATAATCCACCTCCATATTTCGCAGAACTCACTAATAACATTAACCGGCTGACCGAACAAAACCAAACCTTGATCAACGCTTTGCTTCAGCGCGACTTACTTATCCCTTATCCACCACCGCAAATGGTCCCTCTTAACCTGGAATAAACCCACAATCATCACCAATTCCCGCCACATGTATCCCAGGGAATATTTCCACCCTTTGTCCCATGGTCTCAACCGTCAAACCTTGACAATCTGCGCGCCCTTTCTCCAAGCTCGCAGCCCCTTCAGGAGAGACCACTGCTTTTCCATGACCACCCTCCACTACACCGCGCGACTTTCTATGAAGGCGAGGCTAGCAGGTTCAACTACAAGGTGTCATGCAGAACATGCAACATAAACCTTCTTCCACCATTAACTCCCTTTTTACCACTTCAATCAGAGATAAAGCTCTACCCCCTAAGTTCAAAATGTCATCGATTGACACCTTCAATGGTACCACCGATCCAATCGACTACGTAGAAGCGTATTAGACACTTATGATCCTCCACGTCTTTCTAGACGAAATCATGTGTCGCGTTTTTCCCATCACGTTGAAAGTGTCGGCGCGACTCTGGTTCAGCCATTTTATTAGCGCATAGCGGCAACGACACCCAATGACTCAACTGTTAAATATTCGGTAGACCGAGGGGGAATCGCTGCGCAGCTTTGTCATCTACTTCAATACATAGGCCTTACAAGTGGAGGAAAACGATGACAAGGTTATTCTCACAGCCTTCAACTGGTTTACACCCATCGGATTTTCTCTTTTCCCTCTACAAAAACCTCTCAACCGCAATGGCCACCCTTCTCGCCAAAGCCCAAAAATACATAAATGCTGAAGACTCCCTAGCGGCCGGCCAAGACTCCACATCCAAGGCTTCGCAGCCCATGGAAAAGAGAAAAGAACATAAACCCAAGTACTCACAATACACCCACCGACTTCTATAGTATACAAACCAGCCCCCACACTCAGACCAACCAGCTCCTACCCGACCACCTGGTCAGTTCGAATGATACACTCCTCTCAACTCGCTTATAGAACAAGTCCTACACCAAATCCAGCGTGACTATGACCTCAAGTGGCCCAAACTATCAAAATCTTCCTCCATCCATCAGGACCAATCCAAGTATTGTCGTTTCCATCGTGACCATGGCCATACCACTGAAGAATGTGTCAACCTTAAAGACCAGGTCGAGGATTTGATCCGCTAGGGACGCCTCAACCGGTTCACAATAACTCGCTCTCACCAAAGACCTAGGATGGACCATCCAAGGTGTAATAACCAGCACACTTCTCCCAGACAACCTGAGCCACCTAAACAACGTGATGACTGGGCTCCACCACAACGACGAGCACAAGGTGGCCCTGTCCCCCCAGTAAGTGAGATTAGAGTCATCGCCGATTCGTTTGCGGCGGACCATCTTGATTAGCACAGTAAGCCGAGTTCAGAAAAATTAGGCAAGGCACCGATAAAGAAATGACGACGGTGGACCGCCCCTACAACCAACCCAAACAATGGTCTGAACCGATCACCTTTACGGAGGCAGACTGCACAAGCGTTTGCTACCCTTATGACGACCCCCTGGTCATTTCTGTTTTCCCATTGAACTACAAAGTCAGACGAGTACTTGTCGACAATGGCAGCTCCTTAGACATCATCTTTCTCAACGCCTACCGACAACTCAAGGTCGAGAAAGAAAAGTTGTCGCCTCTACAAACCCCTCTGGCCGGCTTCACTGGCGATCGGGTGACATCTATAGGCTCCATCGACTTCCCAATCACCATCAGTGAATTTCTACGACAGTCAACAAAACTACTCATTTTCCTCCTCGTCAATTGCCCTTCCGCCAACAACATCATACTTGGACACACAACTTTCAACGCCCTCCAAGCTGTAACCTCCATGTACCATTTGGCCAAGAAATTTTCGACTGATCAGAGGGTCGGTACGATGAGGGGCGAACGGACGGTGGCCAAAGAATGTTATGTCACCTCATTAAAGGAGGTTAAAATGAGGGAGGCCATGATCATAGAAGGCCTTGATGTCAGAGATAAGGAAGAGCTAATAAGAGGAAAACCAATGGATGAACTAGTTGAAGTACCCATTGACCCCACCGACCTGACGAAGATGGCCAAAATTGGAAGCCAACTGCCCCCTGGCCAAGGCCGACCTTATAGCCCTCTTAGCTGAGCATAACGATGTCTTTGCTTGGACCCACTTTGACATGTGAGGTACTGACATTTCTTTCATTGCTCATCACCTTAGTATTGAACCCCAGCTTCGACTGTTCCGCCAAAGCCAACGCATTTTTCACCCAAAATGTAACAATCTTATCACCGCTGAGGTGGAGAAGTTCTTAAAGGCCCAGTTCATTAGAAATGTAGACTATCCCAAATGGCCATCCAATGTGGTCTTGGTCCGCAAAAACAATGGCAAAGACTTTGCGTCGACTACTCCGATCTCAACCGAGCCTATCCTATGGATAGCTACCCACTACCCAAGATAGATCTATTGGTCGAGAAAATGGTAGGACACCTGATGTTTAGTTTCATGGATGTTTTCTCAGGCTATAATCAGATCTTAATGCACACAGTTGATCAGGAGCACACCTCCTTCATTACTGACAGAGGAACTTATCATTACTGTGTGATGCAATTCGGTTTGAAAAATGCGAGGGCCACTTACCAACTCCTGGTCAATGCCATTTTCAAAAACTAGATAGGTTACAATATAGAGGTCTACGTCAATGACATGCTCGTCAAAAGCAATCTCTCATTCGATCACCTAGTAGACCTGCGGGGGACTTTCCAGGCCTTGCACAAACATAAGATAAAGCTGAACCCAAAGAAGTACGCATTTGGCGTTGCGTCTGGTAAGTTTTTGGGTTTCATGGTCAGCCACAGAAGTATTGAGACTAATCCAGAGAAGATTAAGGCCTTAATAAAAATGCAATCTCCTTGAACGATAAAGGAGGTCCAGCGGCTTACTGGCAAAGTTGCCGCCTTCAACCGTTTCATTTCACGAGTGACTGACAAGTGCCTTCTGTTCTTCAAAGTTCTCCGAAAGGCTTTTGAATGGACCCTTGAATCTGAGGAGGCCTTCTAACAATTGAAACAGTGTACGGCCAACCCCCCTCTCCTCTCTCAAACAATGCTAGGAGAGACCATCTTTCTCTACTTAGCTGTTTCCAACACTGCAGTCAATGCTGCCCTCATCAGAGAAGAAAACTCAGTCCAATGCCTAGTTTACTACATCAGCCATGCACTTCGAGAGGCGGAACAGAACTATCCCTTGTTAGAAAAAATAACCCTAGCATTGTGAAAAATCTAGAAATCCCCTAGATGTTGATTTGTGATTATGTATCAATTTTAAGCAGAATATAACAATCCCAATCAAACAATCAAACAATCAAGACAAAGAGACACAACGATTTAACGTGGAAAAAACCACAATTGGACACCTCCAACTGTGATTAAAAAACCACGGGCAACAGCCATAAGACAATCCACTAAGAAGAATTAAAGGAATTACACAGGTATACTCTCAATTACCTAGCGAATCCACAACGCCTAATTGAACCAACCTTTATGTGCCTCTTCCAACCCCATCTTCACCACGGAATTGTCTTTCTGATGAGCCACTCCGGATTCCACCAAAGCTTCAGGCTCGAATTCTTCAGAATCCACAACTGAAGAATAACTCTCTCTTTTGTGTATAACAAACAAACCTTTGATGTACTCTCTTTAGATTATGAGTTGAATACTCAATAAAAACATCAAAGAAAACTCCCAAAGTATCCCCAGATATAAACCCTAGAAACCAAAAAGAAGATCTGGAGCAGTTATCCTAAAATCTGACCCAACACGCGAATTTATAGAATCTGTCCCGCGATCTCCGCTCGAGCTCAACACAGCCCGCTCGAGCGGACTGACCAAAAACTGCGTGCGAACAAACTGAGATGCGCTCGAGCGTAGGAGAATCCGCTCGAGCGTAAAATCACACCTTCCAGTATTTTTACAGGCGACTGCAGAGATGCTGAGAGCTTCCAATCCCCGCTCGAGCGTCACTTTCCCCGCTCGAGCGGGAAGGCCAAAAATGGAAAAACTGGAAAAATATAACATGATCGGACAGGCAACTTTGAATGCATTTTTGCATTTTGCTTCGGGGGCGCTGCCCCTCAACCCCGCCGTGGCGCTGCCCCGGACCCGCCAAGGGGCGCTGCCCCCTGGACCCCCGCGAGCTGACCCGTCATAATCAGCGAAGTGGCAATCTTGAAAGCTTTATCATCACAAACTTCTCTGAAATGCTTGATTCGGGTTGGATTCGCATCTAACAACTCATAGCCTCACTGAAATAAAAATGCGAATAAAATTACAACTCAAAGGAGTTTTGTCAAACGGGATTGCCAAGAAATAAAACCTAACACATTGGTCATCACATCCAGATGACTTCGACCCTATTTCCAAGCCCACTCCATAGTGGTCCTCACTAACCAGCCTTTGAAAAAGGTTATGCAACAACTAGAATCGTTAGACAGGCTTACGCAGTAGTCTGCTAAACTACGCCACTACGAGATCTTCTACCGATCCCAAACAGCCATCAAAGGCCAAACTATTACAGATTTTATCCTAGAATTCACCAACCGCACTTCCGATATATCCCCAACATCTGCAAACGTCATTTCTGATACAGAGGACCCCCATTTCTAGGCTTTTAGCATTGATGGCTCATCCTGCAAAGAAGGTAGTGGAGTTAGCTTGATCCTCACCACCCCCGAGGGTGAATATTTCAAGTGTGCTCTCTGATTTTTGTTTGCCGCAAGTAACAACGAGGCTGAATATGAGACCCTAATAACAGGTCTTCGGTTGGCCAGAGACATTGGAGTTGACCATCTTTGTGTGTCTAGTGAGTCTTAGTTGGTCGTCGGACAGATAACAGGCGAGTTCGATGCAAAGGAGGAAACAATGCGGTCGTACAGAGACATCGTTTTTTCCCTCACCCGTCTCTTTAATAGTTTTCACATCAAGCATGTACCCAGGTCAGAGAACTCCCAATTAGATGAAATGGCCCAGTTAGCCTCGGCAGACCAATCCGACCTCAGCCATGGTATCCGAGTTGAATACCTGACCCACCTAGCAGTTTCACCAGCTTAACAGGAGGTTCACCTGTTCTAGGACGAGCCTATCCCGTGGGCCCACAACATCATCCCATTCTTAGAACAGGGACTCCTACCAGAGAATAAACAGGAGGCCAACAAAATCAGGGCTCGGTCATTTAATTATGTCATTATTGATGGCATCTTGTACAAACGGGGATTCTTACGACCATACCTCAGATGTTTAAATGCCGACCAAGCTATTTATGTGATGAACGAGGTCCATGAAGAGGTTTGTGGTAACCATTCTAAGGGCCGATCCTTATCTCATAAAATCCTTCGAACAGGTTACTGTTGGCCCGCACTCAACCAAAACACTATCAACTTCGTGCTCAAATGTAACAAATGCCAACACTTCGCCAACATCCCTCACGTGCCTCCAACAAAGCTAATTATGCTGAGCAGACCTTCTCTCTTCGCCAAATGGGGAATCGATCTCGTGGGCCCCTTGCCAACCGGCCGAAGCCAAGTAAAGTTTTCCGTGGTTGCCATCAATTACTTCATAAAGTGGGTGAAAACGGAACCTTTGGCCAAAATTACCGAGCGAAATACTACCAGGTTCATTTGGTAGTCTATTGTGTGCTGCTTCAGAGTTCCTCAAGCCATCGTCTCCGACAACGGCAAACAGTTCGGCAACGCCAAATTTTGAGAATTTTGCGAAGAGCTCAACATCTCAACGCCAAATTTTGGGAAGAATTTTTCTTTCCCTGGCCATCCTCAAGCTAACGGCCAAGTGAAAGTTACTAACCGCTTTCTATTGAAAATTGTAAAAACCAAGTTGGAGGCCGCTAAAGGACTCTGAGCAGAGGAGTTGCCATACATGCTCTGGGCCTATCAAACAACAACCATAACTCCCACTGGAAAGACCCCTTTTCGCTTAACATACGGCACCGAGGCAATTATCCCCATAGAAATTGGCCTACCAATTGCTAGGATCCTTCATTCTGATTTGCAACGAAACGAAGAATTTCAAAGGGCCAATTTGGACCTCATTGAAGAACTGTGCGAAATAGCCGCTATCTGACTAGCTTCATACTAGCAGAAAGTAAGGCAACACTATAATCACAAAGTCCGACCCAGGGAATTTGCAGGGGAGGCTTAGTCCTATGAGAAGCAACTCTTACCACTAAAAACCCGATCGAAGGGAAGCTCGCAGCTAAGTGGGAAGGCCCTTACATCGTCAAATCCAGACTACACCCAGGCACTTACCGTCTGCAAGATATGGAAGACAGAGACCTCCCCCACCCATGGAATGCTGAGCACTTGAAGTAGTATTTCTAGTAAAATGAAGCCTTCCCTAGTTGTTTTGATTGCACTGCTCAGTCCACCTATTTATTTATTTTTGTCATTTCAATTCAATGTACACGCTTTCAGTTGCACCTCTACATATCAATGACATCGTTATTCCCTCTCTATTATTGGTGTTGAACAATTTGCACAGAACCAAGCCCAAAGAGCTCAGCCAGACTGAGCCCAACCTAAAGAGCACCACCAAGCCTCGGTCAGACTGAGCCCTTCGAGCCTTAGCCAGAATGAGCTTAAAGAACTCTGCCAGATTGAGCCTAGCAAGCCTTAACCAGACTGAGCCCTCTAAGCCTCAACAAGATTGAGCCCAAAGAGCTCAGCCAGACTGAGCCTAATAAGCCTTAACCAGATTGAGCCATCCAAAGCCTCAGCAAGACTGAGCCCAAAGAGCTCAACCAGACTGAGCCTAGCATGCCTCAGCCAGATTGAGCCCTCCAGATTGAGCCCTCCAGACTGAGCCCTCCAAGCCTCAGCCAGACTGAGCCTAGCAAGCCTAAGCCAGATTAAACCTAAGGAGCTCAACCAGACTAAGCCAAGCAAACCCCAATTAAGTCGCAATCAAAATTAAGTCTACCATGTCTTCCGATTACTGCATGGTGTATATACAATGACAATCACGTGTTTATTTAGGCAATTTTCCTATTCCCAAATCTAATTTTTATAGAAATCACATCTTTTTATTACAAAGATTGCTTTCATAGTCCTTAAAAATCCATCTTTGTTCTTTTAAACAAAGATGCAAAATAATCCATCTTTACAAAAGGTAAAACAAAAACAGAAACAATTTATTACTCCACCAACTAACAGAACAAGTCTTTATAAATTCGACACAAAACTTCTTACAAACTCTAAAAATTCTCTACACAAGCACAAGTTAAATGTTTACAAAAACAAGTTACAACAAAACAAAGTCTGTATGACTATTTGACAGCATAGCTATGTCTTCACTCCTCCTCACCTCCATATTCTTCTTCCTCACTAGACACTAAATCTTTTTCCTTAATACCCTCATCTAGGGGTTATGCGCGATATCTCCCTCTACTAGCCTCAGGAGCTTGGCATCGATGTCTAGGAAGAGCTCTGCCGGCCTTCGTTGACAACTCACACACCCGCTATCCAAGTACATACTCAGTTCATGTTTATAATAGTCTGACCATTGAAAGTTCTTGATTATTTCTTCTTTGGTCTGCTATTCCATTAATTCAGCAACACCAACGTTCGACGGCCTAACACTACCTTTCCCCTCTCTGGCTAAGCTCCTCGCTACGGCTGCGTCGACTTCCATTTGAAACTCAAAGGATAGCTTAAACTGTTCCACCACAGTAGTGCACAGATCTAGGTAAGCAGCCCTCTTCGATGCCATCATCTTGGCTAACTCTGCCGACTTGGCCATTTCTTCCTCCAAGGCCTTCGCCAACTCTGCTGCCTGTGCGTCCGTCTCTTCCTTCTCCTTTAAAGACGCCTCACGCAGCTTTTCATTGTTGACTAGGGCTTCTTCCAATCTCCCCTTAGTAGTCTTACAAGCTGTCTGGCTTTCTTGGGCTTGTCTCTACTCTGCAGCCAACTCCACTGCCTTCTCGCCTAGCTGCACCTTGGCCTTTGCCAGCTGCACCTTGGCTTCTTCCTTCTCTCCCTTGGTGCGTTTTGCTACGAAACCCTGAACCACTATCAATATCTCAATATTCTTGGCCTTTTGGCCGTGCTTTAACCCTTGGAAGTGAGCGCTTCGCGCTGCTTTTCACCAACGCACACACTCCACGTTCATCCTCCCCAGCTCTGCCTGAGCTTTTCCTAACCGTGCATTGAGTAAGTCCATATCCATCTTTGCTCCCACGCCCTTACCTACCAATGCGGCTGCTAGTGTCAATGATTCTATTTGGGCCAAACAGAATGCTCTCATTAGGTCAGCCTCCTCAAACCTGGAGATATTTCTGACTACTGCATCTGCTATCGTTTCCAACAAGTGTTCTGCTGCCACTCGTGCATTACTTAACACGTTGGATGGCTCCTTCCCCCTGTTAACGGTACCCTAACTACTGCTCCTAAATGGCGAGTAGCCATTCTTCTAACTCCAGCCATCGCACTCAGTTGGGCAGGGCTCTCATCCCCGACCTTCATCTCTGCCATACTCTCTTTTTCTTTTTTTTCCTCTAGCGCCAAAACGTTGCCAGTCTATTTCTCCCCTTACTCTTCCTTCGTTCCTTCCACCTCCACTATCTCCGCAATCAGGGGCTCAGACCCTTCCTCAACCACCATCCCTGGCTTGCACCCCACTTCCACCATGCCACTCGTCACCGCCTCCATTTCTTTACTCCTTTTTTCAAGCAGCGATATCCCCATCTTTCTTTTCTTCCTTAAAATCTTATCCACCTTCACCTTACTCCTCTCTTTCAATGGGCCCACTGGAGCCTTCAATGGCTCAAAGGTACTCAGGTCTTTGCCTGTCAACGACTTAGGCCTTAGGCGTGCCACTTTTTCCACCACCACCTTTGACGCCAGTCCCAACTCCTTTTCCTTATACTTCTCTATCGCCGCCAGAGTCCTCTTATCCTCTGCCTCCTGACCCTTTCTTATCGCCTCTACCTTCTAAGGCGTCAGATATTCCTTCACAAGCTCTGAACCCAAGCCCATAGCAAATAGAGTAGAAGGCTTCACAAAGTCATCCCACTTCCCCTCCTCATTTTTCCTCTACCGCCTCACCTGCTTTATCCCCTCCCTCGCCGTAGCATCCAACTTCGGTTCCAACGACTTGGTGGGAACTTTGCACATTGTTTGTATTCCCCTCCTCCGGTTCTCCGATAAAACAAACCACTTTGTCTGCCACCCTTTGACCGACAAAGGCAACCTCGCGACCAACCCCTTGCCCACCACTGCTTGCAAGGGTACCCACATCTCTTGCTGACCGGATGCCTTATAACAAGAGAACAACTCCTCCACCGACATCACTCTTCCCACGGTCGCCCACAGCCAGGCGATCACACACGCCATTAGAATCTTCCAGGCGTTGGGCATCAACTGGCCAAGCACCACCTCTAGCCAATTTAGCACATCCATGACAATTTGGGGAATTGGCAACCTCAAACCCCCCCAGAGTGCCTCTTTATACAAGGTAAACTCCTAGGACCTCACATTCGATGCCTTCTCTGTCGCCAGTGGCACTCTCAACTCCACATTTGTAGGAATCTGATACTTAATCCGCAGTCCCTTAAGATTCCCCGCTGTTAGCGTCGACTTATCCGTCTTGGTGTACTAATAGTCGGGGGCCATTTGGCTCAACGGTTGGACGATCGATATCATTATGGTCGAAACAGGCCGTGGCAGCCTGTCCTCCCTTCTCCCCTCTACCCTTTCGGTCCTATACTTCTCCGCTAAGGTAATCCCGTGGTCTTCGCCCAAAGCGTTCGACGTCAAGGCAGGAGCTCTCTCTTTTGCCTTCTCCCTCACGTTCTTGTAAATAGCCTTAGCCGCAAGAAGCAAGAAGTTTGAAATGTGAAACAAGGGAGAATCACATGAGATGAATGAAAAAAAGTCTAGGATTTGTCAATTTCTCTCAATTAGATACGTAAATCGCAAAAGCCCAAATACCCAAGGTTTGCCGGTGTTCCACGGATCGTGATTGAACTTTGCTAGTTTGAAACCCAATAGCCAAGATAAAACCTCCACCTTTTTGAAATCCCTCGCTCTAAAATACTCTTCCACTCTCCATTGACAGTACCATATCTTAATCAATGGTGCAGATTACTCCACGCGCCCACACACGCTACGCCACCACCATTAATTATCTTTTATTTCCTATATTTGCCACTCCACATCATCACGAGGTTTTTTGCCTCTTGAGCCCCACGCCCATCCAGGCCCCATCACCTCTATCTTCACGGTTGACCACCCTTGTCAGTCGGTTGTCCATCACGCTCAGCCACCTTCTCGATCAGCCAGCCGGATGGTCGACCACCTGTGTCGGTCGGTTGTCCACCCTGCCCGGCCACCTTCTCGATCGACTACCCTTCTCGGTTGGTTATCCATCACGCTCAGCCACCTTCGCGGTTGGCCATTCCTGTGACAACCCTCACCTCCGATTAGTGACAATCTATGATTAAGCATGATAAGTAATTGATTAAGCTAAAATTCTGAACTGATTGCCAGAGTGTATCGGTTTAAATGCATTTCTATCTATTTGATTTCTGAATAATCTGTTCGTGTTTTAATTTCAAACTGTAAATTAAAGGCCTTATCGGCGACTGAATCAGAAATTGATTAGTGTTTTATGCTAATTAGAATTTATGTGATTTTATGGTAAGTTTAATTAAAATTGGTTTTGGGATGACTGTTAATGTTAAATTGTTGAACTTAGTTATTTACCTTATTGCCATTGAGTGGGCCTTCCTCAAATTCATTGTTGAGACTTAATTTATGCACTTTGATACACCTTTCTTCAGCCACTTTCTAGGCCTAACCGTGAGAGAGAGAGAGGGAGATAGGAGAAAATTGAATTCATCTAGAATTCTTGCTTGAATTTAGAAGACTTGAAGAGGAGATTGCAAAATTGGGCTTCCATACCTTGAAATTCAAGGCCTAGGTAGGATATTCATCCTTTGGTTTATGTATTTAAGTTGTTACATGCTTGGTCCATGGTAAAATTGATGATTAGAGTCTAGAATTGGCTCAAAGTGTTGTATTGAGTAGCTATGGTTGCATGCATGTCCATGTCATTGAGTTTTAAGGTCTTTTCTATGAAAATTTCTACATGTATGTTCATGTTTTTGTTATAGTCCATGAATTCACCTTGATTTTGAGCTCAATCTTACTTTTGGTCATGTTTTAGAGCATTGGAATTCATGTGAACTCATGCATATTAAGTTTTTGCATTGTTCTTGAAGTTCTTTGAAATTTGTGTTCAATTGACTTACCCTTGGGCTTTGATTTTACAAATTGATCTTCAAAACATGTTATATTGTTGGTTTTCAAGTGCTTTCCAGAAAATTGGCCTAAAAGGTTGAGTTTTGAGGTGTTGAATGCTTGGTTTGAGCTTGGGAGGCAAATATGGAAATTCCAAATTTTGGCTTCGTCGCTCGAGCGAAGGATTCCACGCTCGAGTGACCATCTTTTGTTCAGAGCTCCGCTCGAGCGACAGAATACTGGCTCGAGCGTAGATTGCAAGCTCTCAAGTTTTTGTGCACGCAGACGCACGCTCGAGCGACGAGACCTACACTTGAGCGAAGAGTTGTGTCTCACGCTCGAGCGAGCATCGAGCGGGGATTTTCAACATCCAGTACTTTTGCATTTTTACAAACTGCTCGAGCGAAGGAGTTTATGCTCGAGCGACCCCTCTGTTTTGGTAAGCTTGTTCGAGCGAAGAAAGCCACGCTCGAGCGAGACCCCTATTTCAGCAAAATTTTGAAAAGTGTTTTAAAGTGTAACTTTGCATCCTCATCCTATCCTAAGCATTCCTAGGCCATGTTTAAGGCATCTTAATGAGGATAATGTTATAGAACCACACCAAGTCATGTTAGGGGCTAAGTTATTAATCCCGAGTGTGTGTTTGTTCTGCAACTGTAGGGTTGGCATCCGAGGACGCTTGTCAGCTTGTCTATAGCCCAGCACTCTGTGAGTAACAATGTTGTAAAGATACATTCAATTATATCTATTTCTGAACGATTGACTGTACTGTTTTCTGAAATGACAATGCTTACTAAATGAATGTTTGTCCTATTTTTATGAACTGTACTCGTGGCATCCATAGCAACTTACTGTTACTGTACTGTTACTGTTACTGCTACTGTTACAGAGATCTCTGTCGGTTCTAATGATTGGAACTACTACTGTTTGCTGTTATAATAGCTATCAACTGACTGTTCGATCTGTTAAGACCTACTGTACTGTTTTGCTATTGGATGTACCACATATGACTGCTTTGGTTTCTAAATGACTGATATGACTGTTTAATTACTGAAAGGACATTCATTCTTAACCTCTTTATACAGCTATTATTCACTAGGCTTTAGCTCACTGTTTATATTTATATGTAGGTGTTCAAGCACCGGACCGGAGCTAGGAGCGTCGAGTTAGCTCTTGTTTTGTCAAGCCAACCACTGTGCCTCACTTCGAGGTTCCAAATCTGTCAAGCCAAGGCATTTTTTGGGGTATCTCAGTTTCACCATTCTGTCTCTGTTTGTAATGAATGTTTTAGACTTGACTGTAAAGTTATGTTGGAGGGACTCGATCCCTAACCTGGATGTTATGTGCACTCGTTATGTAAATATGTTTTGGTTATGTATATGAATATGTTCAGAAAAGTCTTTTTGCATACAGAATGTCACAGCTCATTAGACGTCTTTCTATTACTGTTTGGCTTCCGCCAGCCCCTTACTCTGTATTACTGTCATTTTTGTTAAGCAGGCCTTTGGTAATCACCGATTACTGGCCGGTTGCGATGCTAAACCCATAGGAGCGGGTTTGGGTCGTGACAATTCCGATGGTCGACCACCCTTGTCGATCGATTGTTCACCATACTAGGTCACTCTCTTGGTTAGCCAGTCTGACGATCGACCACCTTTGTCGGTTGATCGTTTACCATGCTCGGCCACCTTCGTGATCGGTTATCCCGACGGTTGGCCTCCATTGTCGATTGATTGTTTTCCACCCTCGGCCATCTTCTTGGTCGACTAACCTACTGATTGACCACCCTTGTCATCGGTCATTCCTCATACTCGGGCACCCTCGCACGCGACCCCATCCTACCGTCCTCTACCCCTTTCCCTGCCTTGGGGGACTACTTCCACCTTTCATATTCCCTTCATTGGACTAAAGCTGCACTTTGAAATGAGGGACTATTGATATTGATGGTCACCCAAGGGGGGACCAAGCCTACGACTCAGGGCCTAGCTCACGGCCCCAGTAACTTTGAGAAGACAATGTTGGGCCAGGACTAATAGCATCCAAACACTTGTCATACAGGGAACTATCCACGTAAGCAGACAAAGATCCTGCAAAGTTATTGCACCCATACATCAGCCATTTAATGAGGCCACTATAGCATTAAATGCAGCAAGACCCCTCACGCCGAAGTATCCAGAATCACCATGAACGATGTTAACTAGGCCATAGACTTTCAGCCAACAAGACAGCTTTGAATGGACAAGGGAATGATGATCAAAGGATATAAGGAAGCTTTTTTTAGACGTTAAAGGTTAAGTTTTTCATCCCCTTCTTCTCTCTCTTTCTCAAACCATTGACTGCCTGCCCAATCTAACTCGATCGTCAGAGTGTCCATCGGGGGACTACCTTCTCCTTTGGACCTTTTTGCAGGCACGCATCGAGGATTCAATAACTAGCAGACCCATAGAAGACGCGGGCCGGTCCGACCCATCCACTATTGATAACACAACATCATCAAGAACAATTGATTAGGGTGTACCATGAGATTTTTTTAATTTTTTTTAGGGTTTAATATGTGTTTTTTTTATTAGTAAATTTACATTAGAGAGTAACATGAATTAAAATTTATAAATTTGAATTGAGCGTGCTGAGATATTTTTTGAGTTTAAATAGCAAGCCCCTGCATATATCTATATCTATATCTATATTATTATATATAACCAAATGTACTTGTTAAGTCAAAAGGCTCCAAAACTTGAATCCTAAATTCTCATAATTTTGAAAAAAACAAATATTACGTGGCATTTCCCTTCATATCTCTTCCTACTCTTCAAGCCTTCTCACTCTCTTTTCCTATATAAAATATAAAATAAAATATGGATCCATATCTATCACCCACAATATATTTATCTCAAAATAATAAAATATTCATACACATCTATCAGCCACAATAATATCTATCACACTCTCAATCTCAATTTAAAAATGAAAAAAAAAATAAAAATAAAAATAAAAAAAGAAAAAGAAAAAGAAACCCATGACTCCTACAACTTCTACACACACGTTTCTCTATTTAGTTTATTCTAGTCAAATTCAATTATTCTCTTATCTACCCATCTTTTATTTTCTCAGAATTACTCATCTTCTCCATTATTACATTTTGCAAGTTTGATGATTTGGAAAAATCATTACAAGATCGGTGTAATATTATTTCTTATTTTATATGTATTTTTTTAGTGTTTGTTACTTTGTGTGTATATATTTCTTTTCTCAATATTTTTCAATTCATCTACACATCTTTTCATCTTCTTTATTTTTATGTTCCTAATATTATTTCTTACTTTATATGTATTTTTTCAGTGTTTATTACTTTTGTGTGTATATATTTCTTTTTGCTAATATTTTTCAATTTATTTACATATCTTTTCATCTTCTCCATTATTACATTCAATTATTCTCTCATCTACCCATCTTTCCTCAAAATAACTCATCCTCTCCATTGTATATTTTGCAAGTCTGATGATCTGTGAAAATCATTACAAGGTCAGTGTAATATTATTTCTTACTTTATATGCATTTTTTCAGCATTTGTTACTTTGTGTGCATATATTTTTTTCTAATATTTTTCAGTTCATCTACACATCTTTCATTTTCACCATTTTTATGCTCCTAATATTATTTCTTACTTTATACGTATTTTTCCAGTGTCTGTTACTTTTGAGTGTATATATATTTGTTTCTAATATTTTTCAATTCATACACATCTTTTCATCTTCTTTATTATTACATTTTGCATGATTTGGGTTTGCTTACTTTTTAATTTGTGATTTGCATTGTTCTTCAATTTAATTATATTTGAAACTCATCAAATCTTCAATTTAATATAATTTATTTTATTTTATCTCATGTCTATCACACCATCACACCCATTAATGGTTTCGCGTAAACTCTCGAAATCAAGAAAATCAACTCTACATAAAGTTAATATCACCTTTGTTCCTTCAAACTCTCTCAAATGATACTTCTTCTAATCATCTACATCCAATATACACCCAATTAAGTACACACACAACAACTTCAAAACCTCAATTTCTCAATTTTAAAATTTTGCAAAGTAAAATATATATTTGGCTTAAAGTGATTGGTACATCTAACAATATTTAATTTTAAAATTTTAAAATCTTTAAATTCTATCTAAACATATCTAATTTAAAATTTTGATTTTTTTTTTATAATATTAAAAGGAAAAAAAAGAAGAAAAGAAGTGGCTCAAATCTTTGAGTGCATTATCTAAATTTTGAATTAACACACATGGCATAATCTTACTAGATTTAATATTTAAATTTTAAAATTAACTAAAATATCTAACTATATGATTTGAGGAATTCCAATACTTTATTCTTAATCTTTCATTTTTTTAATTTTTACAAAATTAAGTTGCTAAGTGTTGATTTTCCATTGGCTATCCATGATTTTATCCAAAATTCTTTTTATTAGCTATGATGATAACAATTGACTACCATCAACTTTAAAATTTTCTATCAATGTATTTTTTATTTTTTATTTTTGTGAAAAATCATCATCAAGCATGCAATTTAAAAATTAAATATATTTTATTCTATTAAAACTTTATTAAAAAAATAAATTTATTTGCCACTATTCAAGAAAATATATATGTCTTTATTTTGATATAACATACAAAATTAAATTATCTTCTACTCATACATAATCACTCATAAATATCTTATCTTTTTTAAATTTTGATTATCAACAACCGAATTCTCACATTTCTCTCTTCTTTTTTTTTTTTTTTGTAGGATGTTTATTTTACTTTTATCTTTACATTTCAAATTATATTTGATATCCATCTTCTTACCTATGTATATATCTATACTATATATATAAACAAATATAGTGTGTTCTCTAAAATTTTCAAAGTCTCAATACTCAATTCTTATGCAGAGTTAAGAATTCATTTTCTACATGTCACTCTCTCAAAGTTATGTTTTTAATTTTTTGTCATCCTTATTTTTCTTCAATAAAAAACATTTCTTTCTCTTAATGTTGTTTTTATTTTAAATTTTTTACTTTTAAAATCTTTTTATTATCTAAGACTTCTTATCTCTTTTTATTGATTTTTTATTTTGCTTAATCTTCTCCAGTATCTTCATTTATCTTTATTTCTTATTTCTACCTTTTAATTTTTTTTTTAATCCCCAATCCTATCATTGTCTCCTACTTTCTTTTTATTATATTTTTCATATGATCCCTTTTTTTAATTTATTTTAATCTTTAATCTAATAATTATCTTCAAATTTATTTCTATCTGATAATGATCTCCAATTTCATTTCTATCTCATTTTTCAAATGCTTCACACTTTAGCTATATTGTCACGACCCAAACCCACCCCTATAGGTTTAACGTCATAACCGACCAATAATTCTTGGATTACTAAAGGTCTCTGAACAAAATAATTTATAATTAAGGGCTGCAGAAGCAAATATAGAAACATACATAGTTCATTGAGACATATATGGGACAGAAATTTAAAACCTTTTTACACATATACGTGACGTTATAATGTAGTATTCTTACGTCATATTCATTACAAATATAAACAAAGAGGGGTTTAGCCCAAAATACAATTAACAGAAACTTATTCATAATCTAAAGAGAAAACAAAGCCTTATACGTTCGCAAAATGTGACCATAAGACATATGGAACCTCCTCGGGAGGCATAAAGGCTAGCTGACAAAAACTGAGACGCCAAGTCCTCAACTCTAAGCTTGTTCATGCGCCAGGTCACCTACATACATAATATAAATAGCGAGCGGAAGCCCAGTGAATAATAACAGCGTAAAGGGTTTAAATGACTGATGTCCATAACAGAATCAGAAACTAGAGTTCATATCAGAAACGGAATGTATTCATTTTCTTATTCAACTTCATACAGAAATTAAAGTTCATGCTTCATCATACATGGTATATCCACTAGCGTTATCATGCTTATCAGTTCCATAAGGAACCTCTGGTACCTGGAACTTGTGATACACTTCAGCCGCGGTATTGTTACCCCCGGGCAAGGGCCATGAGACCACGATATTATTACCCTCGGGCAAGGGCTTTGCTTATAAACCACGGTATTGTTAACCCTGAGCAAGGGCCTTGTGCTAAGGATGCCACGAATACTTGTCAGAAATTGAACAATCATTCATTGGTCAGAATGTAACATTTCATAAAAACAGAGCATTCTTGTCTTATCATATCATATAAGAAATTACTTTAGACGTAAACATAGCTTTACAAAGTTATTACTCACAAATGACTTCACTTGCGGATCAAACAATTCAGATAACTTGTGGCGTGTGACCTACATACACATAGCAGCATATAATGAAACATACACTCGGTTAGCACTTAACTTCTTTCGTTTCATTCTTAGTGTGTTTCTAAGTCTTAACCTCTTATCGAGTCTTAATCATGGCCTAGGAATACCTAGGATGCAATGTGGATGCTAAGGTGCACTTTGGAACCCTAAGCAAAGCTTGCTGAAAACAAGGGCCCCGCACGAGGGTAACTTTCCTTGCTCGAGCGGAATTGCAATCATGTGAGGGGCCACTCGAACGCAACTTCCTTTACTCGAGCGGTTTGTAACTTTGAAAAAAAGTACTAGTTGTGTGATTTTTACGCTCGACGGACGCTCGACGGTTGCTTGAGCGTAAGACTCAGGTCCTCGCTCAAGCGCAACTCTTGTCGCTCGAACGGTCTGCAAAAACATGAAACTTCTGGGGGCTTGCATTTCATGCCTGAGTGGACTTCAAGTCGCTCGTGCGGAAGTGCAAGATCACAGCACGGTCGCTCGAGCGCAGATTATGCCGCTCGAGTGGAGAATAGAATTCTGGAATTTTCAGATTACTCTTCCCAGCTCAAAACTCAAATTCAAAGTTGTAAAATATGGTCTTTTGGGCCAAAAACTTGAAGAAACTATAGGAAACACTTGTAAATGGTGAAACCATGACGAATTCAAAATCATTTCATAAAATCAAGGCCCAAAAGCTTTTCAATTGTCCAAAATAAAATCCAAATCTTTGAAAATATAACATTGCATATCATGCATGTAAAGGTGCAAGTTCCAAGGTTTCAAAACATGGTCCAATGAGGTGTCTAATTTAAAAAAAAAAACATGTTGAATTCTTAAACCATAGCTAAACTATGAACATGCATGGAACAAATTCTTAAACAACATGCTCTATTTATCATGTAATGCACATGCATGCATGCATCTTCTTCTTTTACATCAACCAACTTAATTCTTGCTCCAATTCACTTAGTTCTTTTGAATACATGTGGTAAGTACTCCAATTACACAACTAAAGGCTTGATTTCTTACCTTAGAGACCCAATTTTAGCTTAGATGTGTTGATGTTTGAGCTCACAAGTCAATTCTTCCAATTCCCTTCCAAGTCTCTCCAATTCACAAGCTTAGAACTAAATCTCCCTACTCCCTTTCTTATTCTCACGTTTTTGCTACAAAGGATGTAGATATGAGAGTGTAAAATGTGAATGAGGGCCCACTAATGCCTTATATAGGCTAAATTAATGGTTTAATTAAATGGTTGATCAAGTTACTCAATTAGATATAAATTATTCTAATTTAAGCGTTCCGAATTGAATTTTAATTAAACCTACTATAATTTTCCAAAAATCCCAAATAACACATATACCAAGTCAATTTCGCATTCAGTTTCCAATAAGGCCTTCAATTCATAAATCGAAATAGAAACACCAACAGATATTTCTACGATAAACAGATATAAGCACAATAATGCAACACTCACACATGCAATTAATTCAGAATTTCACTTAACTACTGATTAGGCTCATTTAATCATGAATTAACGTTAATTAGAGGTCGGGATTGTTACATATATATTCTAACATACCATTGAGTTTTTTTAGTGTTTGCATATTAGGTATAAAGTTTTGTTCAAACTCTGTGTTTAATATTCGAGTTGCATTCAACCATCAACAATGTCACAATTGGTTAGGCAATATTCATTTTTACATTTTTATTTTATTTGTAATAGTACCCATTTTTACATTATTCGTTTTTAAAGCTATAATAATATCCAATAGAAATATAGTTCATGCTGCTAAATGACCTACTTGGGCTAAGATAATTTTACAATCAATGTTTCAAATGAAAAATTTATGGAAAAAATGAATGTATGAACTTAGGTATTAGATAGTCATCATATTCAAAATATTTGTTAGTTATAACTCCCTATTATATTTTAAATTTATAAGAATTTTTTATTTTATAATAAAAAAATGAGTATAATAAATTATTTAAATTATACGTTCTCGTGCAAAGTACGAGTTGCTACTAGTATATATATACATGTATCCATGTAGACAATTGTCAATAATTAAATGAATCGAATTAGTTATAAATAGTTCGAGTTTGACTTTTTTAAGAATTGTTTGGGCTCGTTTGGTTTTTTAAATTAACTTGACATTAGGACGGTAAAATTTGAAAATAAAAATGATAAAAAATGAAGTGAATATGTGCGAGTGAATTTCTGATCACACTGCCAACTTAGTATTCAGCTGGAGAGCACTGGCAGAATAGATGGCGCCTGAATGACCTGCAACAGAAAGAGAAGATTCCGGCGGTGGTTCATCCACCCGGGGGCACTCCGACGATCAAGTCAGTTATCTCAAAGATAATCAATAATGCTTAACTCACTATTCAGAATATAAATTGCGTACCGTAGACTCATGGGGGTGCCTCTCTTATATAGTCGATACAGACCTAGTCCCAATAGAAGTCTAGCTTCAATGGACTTCAGCTTGCTGCTAATCTTGGACTCTTCCATAGATAAAGATAAACTTTCTAAGAGTCTTATCTTTACCCAAACTGAAGTTCTCTCTCATTCTAGGACACTTGTCCTTTATCCGCTTATCCCAGATTTTGATATCTTCGGAGATAACCTCGGCTTAGAGGAGATCACCTCGGCATCACAACCAGGACATGTGGCACCTTGGCTGACACGTCGGCGTCACCTTGGCCACGTGTTGGTACTCAGAAAATATATCCCCACAACTGCCCCCTAGGTTCTATTACCTCGGCATTCTGAGGTGATGGAACCTATACCAGTTCTTCCTTTTAGAATGTCGGCTAAGCTTGCTTCCTTATTCATTGCCGAAGTAACAACTTGCTGACTTAGTTTGACCAAGACCTATAGTCTGTTCTTTATCAATGCTTTAGAACCCCTAATCAGGGTTGTTCAAATTTCTCAGCCGAGATCATTCTCCAGGCCGACATGTCTTCTATTGAACATGAATTCCAAGAGCTCCTTCACGCGTATGAGATGTTATGCATAGTGACTCAACCGTTTTGGACACGAATCTACCCCTTACTGGATCGTACCTGTTACGCGCTTGTAAGTCGAATTCTTCTCGCGTGCGCCGTCTGATGCATATGCTCTTTTAGGCACATTAATGGCCTCTTTGCCGCCGTTTTTGCGTTTTAACAAAACTTCCTTCCTCCCCCTATCTTTTCATTTTTCACCATAGTTTCCGAAGCTTTTTCTCTCTCTAGTTTTTTCCAAAGATCTGCCATTGTTCAAGCTTTCTTAGCTCTGCAACTTGCTGTATTCATCTCTTCCAGGGTGCTTTTCACCACTTTGTCGCTTCTACAACCGTTGTCTGACATCGGCGATCCTCACACCGGTTTCACTTTGTCTGGTAAGCCACTGTTCCTCCTGGTTTCAGTTTCTGAGAAAGCTTTTCCTTATTACCTGTTGTTATTGCTGTTCTGCTCAAGTTTTTGATTCATAAATCACGTATTTAAGCACATTGCGATTTTGCTTTTGCCCAATTTATGTCCTGAATTCACATTGTTCATACATTTCGTTGGTTTTTGCCACTGTTCTTGGCCTGACATACCTGCGCGAACTTTTGTCTTGTGTTTCTTGATGATCCACCACTGTTCTTGACTCTAAATTACCGCTTTTGTTTGTGTTTTCTGCATTTTCTCCAGATTCGTACCTTCAATCTTCATTCTCATAGATCTAGGTTTGGGATTTGTTTGTAGAACCCACAAATCCTTAGGAAAAACTGAAATGATTCCACAGATTCTGTGTATTTTTGAGTTTTAGCCGAGGTTCCTAAAACCCTAAAAACAATCCCTTCTGAAACCCAACTCCTCCAGTTAAGCCAACATCATGGGTATATGGAAGCATAGAGTAGATACCCTGACCAAACTACAGTACTTTAGGCAAGAGTTTTCTATTCCTGCCGACGTCCACCTTAGGTTGGCAGGGGAGAAAGACTCTATTATGCCCGACGTAAACCTTATGCCTTTCCCAGTAGTGGCTTTTGTCGAATGTGGGCTTAGGTTTCCACTTGATTCCTTTTTCCGAGAAGTCCTTCACTACTACAAATTGAACCCAATGCAACTTACCATCAACTCTTACCGAGTTATCAATGGCATAATTACCTTAGCCAAAAATGAAAATGCTAGGGTCACCCTTGCCGATATTCAGTATTGTTGTGCCATGTGTCGCCTGAAATCAGAAAAAGGCCATATCTACTACCTCAAGCCGAGGTCCACCGAGTACAAGCTCATTGCCGACCTCCTAGACTCAAACAAGGGTGCTGGAGACGATTACTTCATCGTCTCGGGCAGCTGGGAGTTTCAGCCCAACGATGACCTCCACCTTTATCCCCTAAGCCGAACAGTTTTCGGGAAATGAGATGGTAAGGGCCAAGTGTCATTTTTTACTCTTTTTTTCTAAAGTTCTCAATACTTTGTTCTAATGTCTATGCTCTTCTTTTTGCAGTTCTTCCACAGCCACCAAAGTGCTTCCGCAAGTTTTTCTTCCCCAGTAAGGATTTGAAAAGGCTACTTGACTTGCCTGTCCACAAACGGAAGGCCCCTTTGCTACCCAATTTTATTCCTACCTATAAGTCGGCTCTTCCCGATATCCCAAAGAGGAAGAAAAGCCTATCTCCCCCTTTTGCCATAACTCCACAAACCACCTCCATATCTCGGCCAGACCAAGGATCGACTTCTGATCCAGCGGGGCAACCGCCAACCTCGAATCCATACTTGATCCCACTATCTCAACGCCAACGCTGGCGCCAAACTGTTTTTGCTGCTGAGATAGGCCGCCAGAAAGTAGTTGTTGAAGATCTCTTGGCCAACATTCCATCCAACGTAGACGCCCAACCAGCGCAATCCCAGCCTCCACAAAAGTCAAAGCCAAAAAGGATCAAGAAGGCTCAGCCAAAGGCAACGGTAACTCAGATTGACACTGAGGATACCTTGCCAATTTCGAAATTGGCTTCAAGCGAGAAAACCACCTCCGTCCCTGAGAAGAGGTCTGCCGAGGCCGAACCATCTCAATCAACTTGGTCTAAAAGGTAGAGGTCAGAGTCTGCCACAGCGTCGGGCTCCATGAAGGCTGGTACCCCCTGGGCTCCACCCATTACTTTGGAGGACATGTCAGCCTTTGTTGAGGATAGTGCCGACGACATCAACGTCGGTGTTGCCCTTTCCACAACCTTGCTCCTCCTTGGGGATCTCGACCGCAACGCCGAGATAACTGAGCATGAGAACTTTGCCTTGATGCTCCAGCGTTCTGTTCAAGTAAGTCTTCACACTTAGGATCTTTCTTTCTTTTTTGTACTTAGAAATTTTTTTAATAACTTTTGCTCTGTTCACTTTCAGGCCATCTAGTATGCTCATTCCTTCTCAATGCAAGCCTTTGAGAACTGGAAGGAGCTGGCCGACAAGAAGAGGGAGGTCTTCAATCTGCAGAAGACCAATAAAAGCTTATAATAAAAAATGAAGACTTTGGCAGACCAGGCCGAGGCTGCTGTTAAAGCCAAAGATGATGCCGAGGAGAAGACAGATTCTGCAGAGGCCATCAAGAAGGTTCTTGAGGTCGAAAAAAAAGAGGCCGAGGAAAAGATGGCCCAAGCCCAAAAGGAACTCCAAGACGCCTTGGCCACCAAAGATGCTGAGCTCAAGGCCGCCGATAAGAAGGGATACAATGAGGGGGTGGCCGATGTCACGGCGGATTATGAGAAACAGGTCAAGCAAGCATGCAACAAGGGGTTCACCCTTGGTTGGATGACTTTGCTTAAAAAGCTTGAAATCCCCAATGACTCCCCCCTCAGGAACACCGACGTCCTTCCTCTGCCATTCCCCCCAACTTTAAGCCAATCCGACGACGATTTTGAGTCTGAGGAGAATGCTTTGGTGAGGAAGTCAAAAGAAGCTGCTGGGGCCAAGCCCCCTGCTCAAAATGAGCAAGTCCTGGACTTGACTCAAGATGAGGAGAGTGAGGAGGTTCCTATAGATACTGCTCTTAAGAATGCGACATCGGACGTGCCTATCACCGACAAAAGCCTTGATCAAACCCTGTGAGAAATAGACGCCAAGCTAGCAGCTGAAAAGGCGGCCGAGATGTCTTCTCAGCAGTCATCTGAACTCCAGGCCCAACCTCCTCAAGACGCAGAAGAGTCTTAGTTTCGATGTTTTTTCTTTTCCTTTTGTACTTTTGTTTTTCTTCTTTTTGGAACAGTTGTAAGCTCTTTACATGGCCAATGTGCCTTCTTTTGCAATCTCTGAACAATTACTCTTTTGGTAGGCCGAAGTGCCATTTTTTGTACATAAATGCAACTTCTTTTCCTGAATGCTTGTATCTTTGTCTTTTTTTTACTGTTCTTGCATGATTTCATACTTAGAATTTTTTGCATATCTTCAATACACTCCTTATCTGTGTAATTTTGTCGAGGTGAAACACTTCGGCTATACTCACCAACGGTTTACATCGGCAAGTACATAAGTACTCAGTTTAATACTACCTTGGTTTTAACTTGTAAATTTTTCACGAATTTCAACAAGTGTTGGACATAACCTTAGTTTAACTTCAACTTGTAAATTTTTCACAAATTTCAACAAGTGTCAAACATGATCTCGGTTTAACTTCAACTTGTAAGCTTTTCTCAAGTTTCAACAAGTGTTAAACATGATTTTGGTTTAACTTCAACTTGTAAACTTTTCACAAGTTTCAACAAGTGTTAAACATGATCTCGGTTTAACTTCAATTTGTAAACTTTTCACAAGTTTCAACAAGTGTTAAACATGATCTCGGTTTAACTTCAACTTATAAACTTTTCTCAAGTTTCAACAAGTGTTCAACATGATCTCGGTTTAACTTCAACTTGTAAACTTTTCACAAGTTCCAAGAAGTGTTAAACATGATCTCGGTTTAACGTCAACTTGTAAACTTTTCTCTAGTTTCAACAAGTGTTAAACATGATCTCGGCCTAACTTCAACTTGTAAATTTTTCACAAATTTCAACAAGTGTTAGACATAATCCTAGTTTAACTTCAACTTGTAAATTTTTTTCAAATTTCAACAAGTGTTAAACATGATCTCGGCCTAACTTCAACTTGTAAATTTTTCACAAATTTCAACATGTGTTAGACATAATCTTAGTTTAACTTCAACTTGTAAATTTTTCTCAAATTTTAACAAGTGTTAAACGTGATCTCGGTTTAACTTCAACTTGTAAATTTTTCTCAAATTTCAACAAGTGTTAGACATGATCTCGGCCTAACTTCAACTTGTAAATTTTTCACAAATTTCAACAAGTGTTAGACATAATCTTAGTTTAACTTCAACTTGTAAATTTTTCACAAATTTCAACAAGTGTTAAAAATCAGTTTCCAACTCTCTGCCCCCTAATGTGAACTTTAAGTTCCACTTGGGTTCTCATTATGCATGCATTCCAGAAACATCATCAATTATCCTATCAGTCACAAATGTGAAAAATCAAGCTTTATTTATTACGTTGGATAAAGAACAAGAAAATTTAATGATAAAAAAACTTAAGATTGCAAGTATTCCAGGGCCTTGACAACTCTTTGCCCTCATTATCTTCAAGCTGATATGCCTCATTGCCCAGTACCGAGATGATTCTATAGGGTCCTTCCCAATTTAGGCCAAGCTTGCCCTCCCTGGGATCCTTCTTGTTGCCGACGACCTTTCTCAAGACCAGGTCGCCGACTTGGAATTCCATTGGGTTAACCTTCTTATTATAAGCCCTGGCTAGCTGCTGCTGATATGCCGCCAGCTGAATTGCAGCTCTCTCCCTTCTTTCTTCTAGTAGATCCAGATCTCGGGCTAATAATACATCATTGATCCCATTCTTTACTCCCTGGGTTCTGATCCCTGGGATGCTGATTTCCAGAGGAATGACTGCTTCTGTGCCATAAACCATGGCAAATGGGGATTCCCCAGTTGATCTTCTCGGCGTAGTCCGATATGCTCAGAGTACACTTGGCAGTTCATCCACCCACTTTCCTTTTGCTACCTGCAGCCTCTTCTTTATCCCATCCATGATAACTTTGTTGAATGCTTCTGCTTGTCCATTGCTTTGAGGAAAGCTTAGGGTAGAAAAGTAATTCTTGATTTTGAACTTTGCACAGAAGCTCTTGATTAGCTTACTGTCAAATTGTGTTCCATTATCTGCAACTATTGCGCTTGGGATCCCAAATCTTGTGATTATGTTCTTCCATATGAAGCTTTTTACATCCACATCTCGGATCTTGGCTAGGGGCTCAGCTTCTATCCACTTGGTGAAGTAATCTGTTGCTACCAGCAGGTACTTCCTTTGTCCAGTTGCTTGGGACAGTTGCCCAATGAGATCCATGCCCCATTGGGCAAACGGCCAATGACTGGATACTGGGTTTAGGTCTATTGCTGGTTAGTGTATCAGAGGTGCAAACCTTTAACACTTTTCACAATTCTTAACATAGGCCTCTGCATCCTTCTGCATGTAGGGCCACCAATACCCTTGGGTGATGGCCCTATGAGCTACTGATCTGCCCCCAACGTGGCTTCCACAAATTTCTTCATGTATTTCATATAAAAAATCTTTAACTTGTGAAGGATATACACACCTCAAAAAGGGTCCAGTGAAGGATCTTCTGTAGAGATATCCTTCCGCTGTCAGACTGAATCTTGTCGACTTCAATCTGATCTAGTGTGCCTCTTTGTGATCATCTAGCAGTTTTCCTTCTTTCAGGAATGCTACTATTGCATCCATTCAACTTGGTCCCATGTCCACACACATTGTTTCACGCTCTATGGTCAGTGGTTCGATGCTCGAGCCCGACAAGTAGTCGACTATTATCGTCCTTGTTTTTCTAGGTTGTATTGCACTAGCCAGGTTGGCCAGTGCATCGGCGTGACTGTTATCATCTCGGCTAACTTGATGTACTCGGCAATTCTGAAGCAAGGCCACCAACCTGTTGACCTCTTTTGCGTAGGCCGACATCCTCTCGTCTCTGGCTATAAACTCGTATGTCGTCTGGTTGACTATGAGTTGGGAGTCACAGAAGACTATTACCTCATCTACTTTTGATGCTACTGCCAGCTTCAATCCTACAATCAATGCTTCATATTCTGCTTCATTGTTTGAGGCCTTGAACCCCAAATGAATGGACTGTTCCAATATCTATCCATCTGGAGATATCAGTACTACTTCTGCCTCTACTCCTTGTCAGTTTGAACTCTCATCGACAAACAGTCGGAAGGATTCGTCGATGTAGATGCTGCAGGGTCTGAGTTTTTCTTTTTTCCTTTGTTCCGTCGCCTTCGGCTGGGCTCTTCTTTGCTTGCTTTGACATCGTTCACCTCGGTTCACTGGAGCCCGATGTATGATGGATTCTGGTGTGAACTCGGCCACAAAGTCGGCCAAAACTTGGCCTTTGATTGTTGTTCTGGGTCTGAACTCCAGGTCATACTGGCCCAAGGCCACTGCCCATCTGGCTATTCTCCCTGTCAGGTCTCCCTGCTGCAACAAGGACTTCAATGGATGTTCAGTGAGCACCACAATTTTATGGGCTTGAAAGTAATGGTTCAACTTCTTTGAAGCCATTACTAAGGCCAGCGCCAATTTCTCTAGGGGTAAATACCTAATCTCTGCATCAGCTAGGGTTTTGCTTACATAGTAAGCTGTCACGATCTAAACCCGCCCCTATGGGTTTAAGCATCTTAACTGGCCAGTAATCCGTGATTACCGAAAGCCTGCTTAACAGTAATGACTGTAATACAAAGTAAGGGGCTGGCGGAAGCCAAAACAGTAATAAAATATGTCCAATGAGCTGTGACAGTCTGTATGCAAAAAGACTTTTCTGAACATATTCACATTCATAAGCAAAATATATATACACGATATGTACAAACATCCAGGTTAGGGACCAAATCCCTAATTAGCACAGTACAGTACAAGTCTTAAACAATATTACAAAACAGCGACGGAAGGATGAAACTGTGACACCCTAAAACAGCCTTAGCTCGGTCAGACTTGGAACCTCGAGGTGAGGCACAATGGTTGGCTTGACAAAAAGGGAGTTAACCCGACGCTCCTAGCTCCAATCCGGTGCCTGGACACCTACATATAAATATAAGCAGTGAGGTAAAGCCCAGTGAATAACAGTTGTTTAAAGAGGTTAAGAATGAATGCCCTTTTAGTAATTAAACAGTCATATCAGTCATTTAGAAACCATAACAGTCATATGTGGTACATGCAATAGCAAAACATACAGTAGGTCTTAACAGACCGAACAGTCAGTTGATGGCCATCATAACAGTAAACAGTAATGGTTCCAAACATGGGAACTGACAGAGATCTCTGTAACAGTAACAGTAACAGTACAGTAACAATAGATTACTATGGATGCCACGAATTCAGTTTACAAATAGGACAAACATTCATTTAGTAAGAAATATTATTTCAGAAAGCAGTACAGTAGATCATTCAGAAAATATTCATGATTGAACATATCTTTACAATATTGTTACTCACAGAGCACTGGGCTATAAGCAGCTAATGAGCGTCCTCGGATGCCAACCTTACACAGTTACAGAACGAACACACACTAAGTTACACACTTGGGAATCAACAACTTAGTCCCTATCTTGCCTCGGTGTGGTTCTACATCAATATCCTCATTAAAATGCCTTAAACATGGCCTAGGAATGCCTAGGATGGAAAGAGGATGCAAAGATGCACTTTAAAACACTTTTCAAAATTTTCAGAAAACAGGGCTCTCTCTCGAGCGTGGCTTTCTACGCTCGAGTGAACTGCAAACTCAGGCAAAAGTACTTGATGCACAAAAATCACGCTCGATGGACGCTCGATCCACATTCGAGCGTAAGACTCAGGTCCACGCTCGAGCGTGAAGTCCCTCGCTCGAGCGGACTACAAAATAAATGAACTTTTGGGCATATGCATTTCACGCTCGAGCGTGGCTTCCTACGCTCGAGCGGAAGTGCAAGACTCAGAGTGTATGCTCGAGCGTGAAGTCCTCCACTCGAGCGTGGGTTCAAAATCTGGAATTTTCAGATTGAACCTCAAGCACAAAATTCAACTTTTAAAACTTCAAATTCGATCCTTTTGGGCTAATTTTCTGGAAAACACTATAAAACCCATAATATGACATGTTTCAAAGATCAATTTGCAAAATCAAAGCCCAAAGGTAAATCAATTAAACACAAATTTCAAATAAACTTCAAGAATAAGATGTACATTCAACATGCATGTATTCAATTGAATTCAAAACCTCTAACACATGATCAAATAAGTCAATCCTTTCAAAAACATGATGAATTCATGAACTATAACTAGGAAATAGACATGCATGTGAGGATTTCATGAAAAACAACTTCAAAACACTATGATGTGGACATGCATGCAACCATAGCTACTCAATACAACATTTAAAGCCATAATTTGACTCTAATCTCCAATGTTCCCAAAAACCATTTAAGGTACAACTAGAATTCACAATCAAGAAGATAATTTCCTACCTTAGGTCTTGAATATCAAGGTATGGAAGCTCAATATGCAATTATCCTCTAAATCTTCTAAGTCTCCAAGCCAAATTCTTGATAAACTAAATTTCCTCTTACTCTCCCTCTCTTGCTCACGGTTTTGGCCTCAAGAAGATGAACAAATTGACATATAATCAAGTCTCAAGATGATTTATGAAAGTGGCCCACTAATGGCATTTTGATAAATTACTTGGACTAATGTGATTTACATTATTTAATCCAATTTAATTATCTTAAATCAAATTTAAGTTAAAACTATCATAAAATCACATAAATTCTAATTAACATAAAATACCAATCGATTTCTGATTCGGTCGCCGATAGGACCTTCAATTCGCAATTCAAAGATAAAACATGAACAGATCATTTAGTAGTCAAACAGATAGAAATGCATTTACAGACAATACACTCATGCAATCAGTTTAGGATTTCCTCCTAATCAGTTACTTATCATATTCAGTCACAGTTTAGCAGTAATCAGAGGTGAGGGTTGTCACAGTCTCCCCTCCTTACAAAGAATTTGGTCCTCCAAACTCGAATAACCTTCATTTTGGAAGAATACTGGATCCAGAGGGAACAACTCATGATATCTTTTCAGCATATCATCTTCCCTTTCCCAAGTGGCATAAACGCCACCATGGTTTTGCCAATCCACTTTCACTAACGGAATCTCTTTATTCCTCAACTTCTTGATTCGTCGATTTACAACCTGAATAGACCGTTCTTCATAAGTGTAGTCATCACCTAGGACTACACGGGTAAGCTCAATCACATGGAAGGGATCCCGAAGATAATCCCTTAACATTGAAATATGGAAGACATTATGCATATGCTCCATTTCAGGAGGGAGCGCTACTTGATACGCCACCGGATTGATTTTTGCAATGATCTCATACGGCCCAACATACCTCAGTGCCAGCTTACCCTTAACTCCAAAGCGAGTCTGCCCTTTCATTGGTGTCACTTTAACAAAAACATGATCACCTATTTCATCCTCCATGTATCGCCTTTAGACATCCGCATAACTTTTCTGTCGGCTTTGTGCAGTTTTCAATCTCTGTTGAATTAGTTTCACTTTTTTGGTGGTTTCCTGTACAATCTCGGGCCCAAGCAAAGGCCCATCTCCAACTTCTTCCCAATAGATAGGAGATCGACATTTTCTGCCATACAAAGTCTCGAAAGGTGCCATACCAATACTCAAGTGAAAACTGTTATTGTAGGCAAATTCGGCTAAAGGTAGATGACTTTTCCAATCTCCCTAGAAATCAAGAACACACATCCGCAGTAAGTCTTCCAGAGTCTGAATTATTCTTTCTGACTGGCCATCCGTCTGAGGATGGTATGCACTACTCAGTCTCAGTTCAGTATCCAAGGCAGTTTGCAGACTTTGCCAAAATCTCGATGTGAACTTCGAGTCCCTGTTAGAAACAATAGATACTGGCACTCTATGTAATCTACCAATCTCATCAATATAAATTATAGCCAATTTGTCCGCATTATAGATTGTTTTGACAGGTAAGAAGTGAGCAGATTTCTTCTGCACGTCGCCATCCTGGCCGACGTCTTTCTTGCCGTGATCCTGGTTCTGAGACTCCTCGTTGCGACCATCTTCCTCCATATTAGGATCAATGTGCTTAACGTTCCCAGCATGGTTTTTGTCCTCAACCTTATCTTTCTGTCCGTCGCTTGCCATCTATTCTCCTTTCTTTCCCACAGACGGCGCCAAATTGTGTGAGTGAATTTTTGATCACACTGCCAACTCAATATTCAGCTGGAGAGCACTGATAGAATAGATGGCGCCTGAATGACTGTCACGACCCAAACCCGCTCCTATAGGTTTAGCATCGTAATCGGCCAGTAATCCTTGGACTACCGAAGGCTTCTGAATAGATTAACAAGATTAAGGGGCTAGCGGAAGCAAATACATAAATATAGTTGTCCAATGAGCTGTGCTGACTTATATGAAACAGAATGTTTAAAAAAAAAACTTTATATACATAATCAAAAGTCATTCATACATTATACCCACACACATAATAGTATCTTAAGTCCAGCCAACAGAATTAAATTAAGTCATACATATACACAGAACCAACAGAACTTGAACATAGGACACTTCGAGAACCTCCATGTGAGGCACAATGGTTGGCTGACAACAAAACACAGATTCAAACAAAAGCCTTCAGGCTCGGGCTCCAGAATACTCACCTATACATATATATACACACAATGAGCTAAAGCCCAATGAATAACAACAGAGTAAAGGATTTAATGAATGATGTCCATCACAGAGTTAGAAACCAAGTTCTTATCAGAAACAGATTCATATACATATTCAGATTTTCCATACAATCAAACGTGGTACATCCCTTAGCGTTAACAAATCCGATGGTCCATGAAGGGACAGCCTTGAAGGCATTCTGATGACTCATGTGCACAGAGACGTTTCTGATGACCCATAAAGGGACCTGATGACCCATGAAGGGACGCATATAATATGATGCTAAGGATGCCACGAATAACTTTCAAAATCTTGGACAATCATTCATTCATTCAAAACATAGCGTAGCATTTCAGAAAACTAATCATTTCATGCCATAATGTTCAGAAAATATTTAACATTGAACATAACTTTACAAAGTTATTACTCACAGATGATTGGTAGCCCTAACTAGATGGTGAGGTGACCCTTCACTTGTTTTGAGGCGCGTGACCTATATGAACACACATACGAACACACACTTGAAACACACGTTCGAATTGTACATAACTTATGTCGTTTGCTGTTAGTGTGTTTCTAACCCTTAATCCTCATTATGGAGTCTTAAACATGGCTTAGAAATGCCTAAGATGGAATGAGGATGCAAAAATGCGTTGGAAAACATTTCTCAAGATTTGCTGAAAATAAGGTCCACGCTCGAGCGTGGCTTTCCTCGCTTGAGCGGACATGCAGACAATGAAGCTTCGCTCGAGCGTGAACTTCCTCGCTCGAGCGTACTGTAAACTCATGAAAAAGTGCTGGATGCATGATTTTCACGCTCGACAGGCGCTCGACCAACGCTCGAGCGTGAGACTCAGACCCTCGCTCGAGTGTGAATTCCCTCGCTCGAGCGGACTGCAAAACACAAGAACTTCTGGGTGTATGTATTTCACGCTCGAGCATAACCATCGTCGCTCGAGTGTGAACTCCCACGCTCGAGCGTAGATGCAATTTATGAAATTTTCAGATTTGATCACTAAGCTCAAAACTCGAATTTAACCTTCCAAAACACATCTCTTGGGCCCCAAAACTTGAGATTACATAGTAAACTTGTAAAACATGAAGAATTTAGGATCATTTCATAAAATCATGGCCCAAGGGTTTGCCAAAAGTTCCCAATTTCAACTTAAACTTTAAGAATGTTTATGAATACAACATGCATGAATTTTTTTTGTATCAAACTTCTCAAAACATGATCAAACACCACAAAACAACTTGAAACTTGATGATTTCCCCAAATAAAGATGAATTTCAAACATGCAAGAGAGGATTCATGGAAATCATGCTCAATTTGTAAGAAAATGTACATGCATGCATGAATTGCAACTCAAATCTTTATTCTAAGCTCAAAATATACATCAAACTCATAATCTTGAAGAAATTTCATGTTAAATGACTTAGTTACACAATCTAGAGGTTGTAATCTCACCTAGAGTCTTGAATTACACTTGTTCTAGCACAATCTTTGATCAATTCAACACAAAACCTTCAATCTCTTCCTTCCTCTCTCTCTAAAATGTATTCTCAGATTTTAGCACTAAGGGAAATGAAGAAGATGAGCTCAAAATGAGCTTATAGGGTCAAACATAAACTTATGGTGCTAAAATACCATAATTAGAATATTAGGCTAACCAAACATGACTTAATTAATCAGACTGAATCAATTTTTAATAAATCATGTCATAAGGTTCTAAAAATTCTAAATAACATATTGGTGGAGTTAATTTCGGTTTTGGATGCTGATATGGCTTTCAATTTACATATTAAAGCGGAATTCTAGACAGATATTTCTACAAGTAACAGATAGTAAGCCAAATATCATGCAATTTACATATTAATCCCATAATTCATTTGATCCATTCAATTAGCATCTTTAATCACTGATTAGTAGCTAATTACGGGTCGGGGTTATTACAATGACTTGCAACAGAAAGAGAAGATTCCGGCGGTGATTCGTCCACCTGGGGCACTCTGACGATCAAGTCAATTATTCCAAAGATAATCAATAGTGTTTAACTCACTATTCAGAATATAAATTACATACCTTAGACCCATGGGGGTGCCTCTCTTTTATAGTCGATACAGACCTAGTCCCAATAGAAGTCTAGCTTCAATGGACTTCAGCTTACTGCTAATCTTAGACTTTTCCATAGATAAATATAAACTTTTTAAGAGTCTTATCTTTACCCAAACTGAAGTTCTCTCTCATTCTAGGACTCTTGTCCCTTATCCGCTTATCCTGGATTCCAATATCTTCGGAGATAACCTCGGCTTAGAGGAGATCACCTCGGCATCACAACCAGGACACGTGACACCTCGGCTGATACGTCGACGTCACCTTAGTCATTGGTACTCAAAAAATATATCCCCATAAAATATATATATATATATATATATATATATATATATACACTAGTGGTGTGTTTACTATGTGCGGTTAAATTTGAAAAATATCAACATTTATTTTTTTATTTAAAAGCACACATATTGTGTGCCGTTGATAAGACTCGCTTCTACCAAATGAAGATCTTGATTTTGAGTCCTAATTTTTAGAAATACCAGAAGATGAACTTTCTAATAACTTTCGTCACTTTTTTATTCATAAGCCTCAATCATTGAGATAATGAAGTAACAGTTGCAATGTGCTATACCCACAGTGAATATTGATTTTCGATCTTATAACTAAATAGAGAATTTAGTTGGAGATTACGTGACCGAATAGATTAAATTAAATTTCTGCTAATAAGAAGATAAGAATATTACGGTAGCTCCTCTACTCAGGAATATTCCGACGATCAAATCAGTCAATTTATATCAAACAAATGACACAACTTAGACTTACGGAGCTGCTTCACTTTTATAGCCAATAGTGCCCTCGTTAGTCTCACTTATCTCATACTCTTAGTTAGATATATATGAACCTTTCAAGAGTCTCATCTCTATCCGAACTAAGTGCTTTGTCTTATCTAAGACTCTTGTTCTCTATCAAAATATATCGGATTCTGATATTACCACATCAGATCTAGGCAATACCACAATGGTAATCTGACTTGTCCACATGATACCTCAGTAGCACCTTAGCCACGTGAGACAACCCTAAAAATACATCCCCACACATACGATTGTCTAACTACCAAACTTTATAATTAAAAATGAAGAAAGAGAAAGTTGCATACGGCTAGCTTATTGAGTTTTTTTTTTTTTTAAATGCTATGACATGAATTGAGATTTAGATGTAACTGTAATGGCTCATGTGCAAAATTGTTGGTTAAGGACTCATAATGTGGTTCCCAAAACAGCCTGAGCTGCTATGGATCTGTTACGTTCCCATTTTCAATTTTTACATGTTACTCAAACGCAAAGGAAAAATAAAAGGACACTTTAAAATTTCCTCTTTTAAGTTTTACTCATCTTGTCTTATTTTTTCCTTTTCAATTTCTATGTTTTACAATTTATTCAATTTATTGCAAACGAATAATTTTCATTAAAAAAAAAAAACACTTAGATTAATCATGACCTACCATGATGGAAAGAAGTTGGGTGTGTCATTTGTAATGTACTAGTGGGTGGCACACACGATGTGTGTGCAATTTAAATAAGTAGGAATAAAAAAAAATAATAATGAAATTAATATTATAATGTGTACTTAGCTTAAGTGGTATGAGTCCTCGTACTTAAACCCATGGTCATGGGTTCAAGCCTTGCCCATCTCTTTATTTAACTTTTTTTAAAAAAATAAAAAACACTGCCACATAAAAAACACTGCCACATGGCATGAGGAGAGTAAAACAAGCTTTAGGACACCATATTATGTGTTCACTTTATAATAGTATAGAAGATAGATAGATAGATAGATACATACATAAATCTGATAATAAATTTTAGGATGATGCTACTTAAATCAAAAATTAAATTTAATTTTCAAACTCAATAATGTGAAGTCTATTAAAATATTTAAGATAACTCTTTCTTTCACGTCTTCTCTAAATATTAACCAATCATTACATTTACACATCATTAAGTCCAAAAAATTGAGTTGTATATTATTTTTCTAAATTTTATTTAGAATCGTATAGTAATTTTATATTTTATCATCTTAAAATTAAAAGTTCATCAAAATAAGTTACATTTTTAAGATTCTTATCATCATCTTATTGGGGTGACAAATTCTATATAAAATTTCTAAATCATTACTATTTAACATAAAAAATTTGACTCAATTTTTAAACATAATGATGTAACAATCAATTAGTATATTAAAAATAATATTCTCTCTTATATTTTTTCTAATCATTAACCAATCATATTACTTATATATTATTTGATCTGAAAAATGAACTTAGAATGTAGATTTTTATATCATTTTTCTTATTTAAATATTATTTGGTTGGTTTTTTTTTTTTTGAACAGTATTCGGTGGGGGTTTGTTACCACGTTTTTGTGGTTAGGAGGGCAGTGGTTGTAATTACGTGGGAAACTAGAACGGATTACCCCAACTGAATAACGGAACCTCCGGGACGCCAATCTGTATTCTGTCCCACAAACGTATGCACTACTATACTAACTGAACATCTTATATATATATATATATAGAGAGAGAGAGAGAGAGAGAGAGAGAGAGTATACGTGTTTTAGAGGGGAGATAATGAAATACCGAACCAGATAATGTTGAATTAAAACTAATCCAAATCTCAAACCTAATCCAGATTCAAACTTAGAGTATCTCCAACCCACTAGGTATATGATGCTTGTTAGTTAAAATGTCTAGTATAATTCATTTTTTTTTATTCCAATGCACTAGGTATATGATTAGGCATTTTAGCTCAATTCACATTCACTAGCTACATGTGGCTAGCCTTCAAGGCTAGGCAAAATGAATTTAATAATTAGGATCATTTCCCTCCATCTTTGTTGCTGATGTGTCATTTTCTAAAATTAATAGTATTTAGACAAACAGCTAAAATAAAGAGCATGGTTGGAGTAGAAATATGAAATAGTTGATAGGCAAAATAAAATATATAAATATTTAGATAGGTAAAATACCTATTACCGTTGGAGATGCTCTTAGTCCAACATTTTTTTTTGCATAAGTTCACTGATATTCACTACTACACAAACACTGCTCTCTCTCTAATCGTCTCTTCACCCCAAAAATTCGCCTCTTCTCTCTCTCTCTGCACGCAAAGTTTCGAAGATGGCAGCAGTGAACGCTGCCCGTACTGTCATTGGCGCTATTGGTATCTTCTTCAAACCTCTCTCTCTCTCTCTCTCTCTCTGCTATATATGTATATATAGATACGTACATGCAATTACTGGTACATTAATAATATATAAGTTTGTGATCTGTTATGAATTGATCTTCATATGTTTTTGATTTGAATTGATCAATGCAGGAGTAAGAACTAAGGCTGTTTGTGTTGAGGAGGTAGAGTTTTATGAATGAACGATTCTAGTTTTTTTTTTTTTTTTTTTTTTTTTTTTTTTTTTTTGAATGTTCTCAAGTATGTTCAGGTTTTTGATCTGTGATTGAACTTGTTGAAACATGTATACACGTGTATAGAGATGTTCATAGGTATGAACGCAAATGTCATCTTGAAACTTTTGATATATGATGCTGGTGTTGTTAAATTGAAGTTAGTTATTGAATAAATAGTTATGTAGTGTTTAATCACATGATACAGAACACTAGACTTCAGTGCACCATCTCAGTTTGAATTTCTCACGCGACTTGAATCTGTGAATATCCTTTTCGCTTTAATGTTCTGAGTATTGCTTTGATCTCCTCTCTCTACAGGAAACGTCACCTCTTTCTTCCTGTTTGCCTCGCCAATGTGATCTCTCTCTCCCTCTCTCTTCGAAATTTTCTCAGATTGTTTAATTTAGGGGCTTATGCAAAGCCTTTTACATTATGATTTCAAATTGTTGTAATGGTTCTATTATAAACACCGCAATGTTGTAATAATTTGATGATTTTTGCAGACTAACAATTGTTAGAATTGTCAAGAATAAATCAGTGGAGGAGTTCGAGCCAGACCCGTACATTGCAGCCGTGATGAACTGTATATGCTGGGTTTACTATGCTCTTCCTTTTATTCATCCTGACAGCATGCTCGTGCTCTCAATTAATAGCGTTGGGCTTGCATTGGAGTTGGGTTATCTCGTTGTATTCCTCATATACACCAACAACAATAAGCAAAGGGTATGAAATAAACCAGCTCTCTCCTATCTTTCTTCGATTTTTATTTTTGCATTATAATGGAAAAGTTTCAATATTTCCTCTCAAACTAGAATTGGAATACAGGAAAAGTGCATGACGGTTCAGTTTAAGTGATTTTGGGGCTATCTTGGATCCATTTCATTTTAAAAAAATAATATATAAATCTATTTTTTAAATTCATTTTCTAGATTTAGTGATGTGTCAACAAGACGATTAATCGATGATTAGAGAATAATTAAGAGAAAATATTTGACTTAGATATTTTAATAGAGTGACACATCATTGTATCTAGAAAGTAAATCTAATTTTTACAGCTAAATAGCTATACTCTTTCATTTATTAGAATTGTTCTTTTTTTTATGCCTCTCAAGTAGATTATTTAGGAAGATAGTTTTCAAATTAAATTGGCCTTGCATCACATTTATTTTTTTTAAAAAATAAATAGCAAGTTTAACAAATAAACCGTCCACTTTTTTTTAGAAAAAATGTGATCCATATATGTGGCTATTAATATTTAATCAATTTAATTTTTTTCATAAATAATTTACTTCATAGGCATAAAAAAATGAACATGTATCTATCCCACTATAAAAAGTGAAGGCATGGTGTTGACACATTTGTGTCTCATATTTTGAGTTTTAATACCCTGTAATTGATTTTTATATAAAAAATAATAGGGCAAGATTTGAAACAAAGATCATAAGTTTGACAAAAGAGCTTGTTTGGACAAGAGTAGTCTGGAGCCATTATGAATATCGTTTTGATAATTCAAATCGTCTATTTTGTTGAGCCTTTCATACATATGATCAATACAAAAAATTAAACCAATTCAATATTTATGGCCTATTAATTTATATTCAAAAAATGAACGATCTATTGATGAGGTTGGAATATAAATCATGCTTTTCTTCTTGTTCTTCTTCCTCTTATGTGTGCGCATGTATCTGCATCTATTTCAGTTGAAGATCATTGTTTGTCTTGGTATTGAGGCAGTGATCACTGGCGTTATTGCCGCTATTTCGCTTACAAAATTCCACACCCATGCGAGTAGATCCATATTTGTGGGCATTTTCAGCGTTATCTTTGGAGTGATACTGTACTCTTCCCCTCTTACCATCATGGTATGTCTCTTTGAAATCCCATATTATCTAACAACAATGTCATGCTTACAACACCTTTCCACATTTATGCATTTCAGTAAAACCATTTTGAATTAATTTCCTTCTCTTATATTAAACAGAGAAAGGTTATCCAGACAAAGAGCGTGGAATTTATGCCCTTTTGGCTCTCTGTGGCCGCTTTCTCCAATGGCCTTATCTGGACGATATATGCTAGCCTAAAGTTTGATCCCTTCATCATGGTAAATTTTTGTTTTATTTTTTTTTACTTTTTGGTATTGTATGCATATATGGTCAGTTCTCATGTTGGTTAGGCAAACCCATGAACCGAATTGATATGGTCGAATTTGCCATTTTTAGACTCTAGAATTGAATCAAGCCCTTAAGAACTACACCAACCCATCCGTAGAGTTCTGATTTGTGTCAAAGTACAAGCCAAGCTGAAAATGGCAATCGCAAGATATTAACTGAAATCATATGGTAAATTCCCCAAATTTGGCAAGTCACCATACTATTTATCCTTAAAGATGGTGAAGAGGTGTCCTATTTATTTTCGTAGCTATTGATTTATACTCTTTTTTTTAAGTTCACTTGACAAATATTTTGTTGCTTCTATTGTAGACTGGCAATAGTCTGGGAGCATTACTCGGTGCCGCGCAGCTCATTCTATACTGGTACTACCACAAGTCAACTCCAAAGGCTGATCAGAAGAAGCCATGTGAGGTGCAGCTACCGGAGATGTAATCACTCCCTTTCCGCTCATTGTGTTGTCAGAATTTGTTTGAGCACACAGGCAATTTTTCAGCATTCTGACTTAGTTTTTATGTTGGTTTTGGATTTGGGTAATATTTCCAATTTGGATACTTTGAATTTGTAGATATAACATGCTTACATATCTTTGTTTAATCATGTTGTTCATTCATGTGATGTTTAGATGTTTGTCTCCTCTTGTGATTGGAAAATCAGCAAATATGCCAGCATATTCGGTTGGAAACTTAGGATTGAGTTTTGATACTGATAAAGAGTGGAATATCAGTGCCCTCCAATTTTTTTATTTTTATTTATTTTTTCTACTTTTATTTATTTCATTGTCAGAATCAGACCTACCATTTTATAGAATTTGTCTTGATGTATTACTCTTACTACCTTAAAAAAATCTCAGTCCAACGGGTTGAAAACTGCAAAATGTACCACCCATCAAAATTTAGGTGGAAAATTTGCAAAATATGAATTAGATCATTTTCAAAATAAGTCCTTTTACAAAATACACCATACAAAACTATTTTGAAGTAAAAAATGGTTGATTGGTGGATAGTTGATAGATTTTAAATGTGATAACTAGCGAGCATGCGATTGTTTGCTTGGTTAGTGGCAATTGCCCGCTCATATTGAAGTTTCAATTTCAATTCTCACTCATAGATGAGAATTGTTCGTTGATTTTAAAAATATAAAAATTAGGAGACATAATCCAATCGTTAGTATTCTAGAACAAGTAGGTAAGAGAGTCCCTACTCACTTTTCCATGTCAAATAAATTCAATTTTGGCAACATCATTGATTTTTATGAAGAAAGTCATTTCCTTTAATTTGTAGCAGAAAATTTATTGTTAATAAGCGGTGTGCCAAAAATGAACAATCTAATTCGACTTGACAGTAACATCAAATAAAATAATCAATTATATTATTAGGCATGTGGAGCTTCTCTCTCTACCTTTTCTCTTAGGGCTTCTTGTGAGCGGCGTCGCTTGGAGAGGGAGAGGAGGCTTCGGCCTCCAACCACCCCTCTCCTCTCTCCCCCTTTTCTTTTCCTCTTATTTTTCCTGCTCAATAAGCTTTGAGAGAGCTCTCTTCCCAATCTCTCTCTTTTCATGAGGAGTCTCTTCCCCTCGGTGGAAGTTCGCTAGGTTTCCTCTTCCTCTATCCCTTTGGTGTCGGATCTTCCATAGTCCTCTCCCATTGCTATCCGCCATAGTCGCCACCTCCATTCCTCCACCAAATTTGCTTCAAATCTGGACACCTCCAAGGATTCGGTTGTTGCTCCGATTTTGAGGTTGACTTTTCCAATTTTTTTTTTTGGTTAGGAATGTTTTTATGGAGTCCATCGGTGTTGTGTTATGGCTTAACTACTCTGTGGTTGTAATTTATGATTTATTTTAGACATACTCTATGGTCGATTGTTTGGCTTCTACTTTGCAGTATGAGCACAAACACAAGATGTGCAGTTGTATTTTTCATAGTTTTTCTCTTGTGTTGTCACGACCCAAATCCGCTCAGATAGGTTTGGCATCGTAACTGGCCTGTAATCCGTGATTACCAAAGACCTGCTTATAGTGACACAATAAAAGGGGCTGGTGGAAGCCAATAAAAAGTAAAATATATTGTCCAATGAGCTGTGAAACTTACATGGAATCAAATGAACTTTGATATACCCATCTATATGCACAGTCATACAAATCCAGGCTAAACTTTTGTACAAAAACATATATATAACTTAGGGAATAAAATCCCATTAACAAAGACAAACAAAAGTCTTGAGACAAAACTTGTATCACTGGATCATAATTGTAAAAGAGTGAATTTGGAACCACCCAAAAGCCTAGACACATGACGGGTTGGGACCTCGTTGTGAGGCACTGAATTGGCTTCACAAAACGGGATACAAGTTGACGCCGCTAAGTTCAGTCCTGAGTTGGATCACCTATACATATATACTAAATAATGAGCTAAAGCCCAATGAATAATCTCAACGTAAAGAGGTTAAATAAACGAGATCCATAACTTGTAAAATAAAACAATGTTTCCAGACACTTGAAATAATAAATAAAATTCCTCAGACCTTAAACAAACCTTTCATCATTATTTCAATGTTCTCGATACACTCTCAACAGCATTATTAAACCCTAACAAAGCACCACACCAAACGTACACGATGAAACGAAGCATTTATCAATTATGGTCTTCAAACCATTCAAAGTTATTTACATTTCGTTGCATAACCAATAGTATTGAACATATTATGAGCAAAACGACCACAATAGATCGAGGACATAGGCATAACGACCACTATGGATAGACATATACATAACGATCGCAATGGATCGATAAAGACATGATGACCACAATGGATCGACTTAGACAAAACAACCACAATGGGTTGACATAGACATAACGATTACCATGGATCGACATAATCATAACGGAGATTTCCGAACAATCAAGCATGTGTTCACGGTATCGCATTCGGTAATCAAAAGGGAATCTCATTCATTCTTATCAAAATCTCATGTCCAGGAACATATCGTATTATTTACAATTCAAAGTTTCAAAACATAACTTACCGATTCTAACATTCTTAATCAAACACTTATCATATCAAGCATAACCTAACATAATAGAGGTTTCACAAATTAACAAACCATTTTAGAGTAATTCATATACAAAAATATCTTTACAAAGAGATTACTCACAGTGCTTAGCCGGATGAGATTCCTCGTGCAGACGACCTACACAACACATTCAATCACAACATCTCAAAATTCATTCAATTCGTTCAGTCGGTTTTAAACCTATTTGGTTCATTCGGTACTTATTTGTTCTGTTATTCCAATTCTTTCTTTAATTTCTTTCATGCCTATAATATGCATATGAACACAAATGCATGTGACAACCATGTAAACGGAGGCCTGGACGTTAGAAAAATGGAGCGAAAACGAAATTGGGACCAACTTGAAAACCACACGTATGGGGGTACTAGTCGCACATGTGGAACCACCACTGCACGTGCACCCTGCACATGCAATTAAAGCAGTATGCACACTCTCATCTGTCCTATTTTCCGCACATGCGGGGCCCTAGGCCGCACTTGCGGTTCTAGGTTGCTCAAAACTGAGATTTGCTTTTAAATTGGAAATTGACTCCTTTGCAAATTCAACCTCAATTTCTTACATTCCAAGGTCTAAAACACTTCAAAATATGTTGAATGTAGTAGTTCTAACTTCAATTCCAAACCACAACTTCAAATCAAAACTAAGTTTTACATGCAAGAGTTTCAAATTTAAGACTGACATATAAATTCATAAAACTTGCATTCTTGGATTTCAAATCCTCAAATCCCATGGAATTTCCCTTCAATTTTGAAAACTCATGCAAGAAATAATGTGGATATACAAGAATGAAGCCATGCATGTCCATAAATTAAGCTAATTTAGTAGTTCTAACTTCAATTCCAAACCACAACTTCAAATCAAAACTAAGGCCAAGTTTGGCATATGAGAAATAATTCATCTTTTTATCTTTTTATCTTTTTTCCATCACATCACCTCTCTATTTTTCTGCACATCTTTTCGTAAAAAGACAAAAATTACACTTATTTAGGTCATCCCAAACAACCCCTAAGTTTTATATGCAAGAGTTTCAAATTTAAGACTGACATATAAATTCATAAAACGTGTATTCTTGGATTTCAAATCCTCAAATCCCATGGAATTTCCCTTCAATTTTGAAAACTCATGCAAGAAATAATGTGGATATACAAGAATGAAGCCATGCATGTCCATAAATTAAGCTAATTCTTTCAATTCTTCACTTTTATGATCATATATGTTTATATAGCTTTTCAATTCAAAACCTTCCTACAAAACTCCTAAGTCCTCATAAATTCATCCTATTTCAACTCAATTTCTAAGAAATTAAGATTATCTCATCTTAAGTCCATAAGAGGAGAAGAGAATTCGTACCTAGGGCCTTCATAGTTACTCAATCTTACATAATCTTGTTGAACACAAGCTTGATCTTGAGCCCCTCCTTCAATTTCCACACATTTTTCATCTTCTCCCTCTCTCTCTCTCTCTCTCTCTATACGTTTTTGCTTCTTGAAAGGGATAAGATGAGCTCAAATATGTTTACCATGTCATATATATCTATTTAGGCCAACCAAACATAACTTAACGAATCAGACGGAATCAATTTTCAATTAAACTTTCCAAATGGTTCTAAAAATTCTCATTAACATATTTATGTACTCCATTCCGTTTTCTTAAGTCGTAGCTCCAACATATATTTTTTCCAATTTGGACAGATATGCACAAATAAATCACATAATCAATGACTAACTCATAATTCAATTAATATAATCATGACTTGCATTTTGGATTTATATTAAGTGAAACTAAATTTAATCACACTAATGTGACGTAGGCTCTATTTGCTATCCAACTATTTAATTCTAACTTGTTGAAATTACTGATTCAGACAAATTCAATTCATATCGAATACATATCTGTTAATCATATTTCATTTCAATTCAATTCATATATAGTACATAATTAACATATAAACACATAATCAAGGTCAATCATATAATTAACTTAATTAATTAAGGAGATGGTTGTCACATGTGTGTTCTTTGATTTATTTTCTCTTTGCCTGGTATAAACTTTTGTTAGATGGACTCCCCTCTACAAGTGTTATTTGCTTTTATTAATGAAAATTTCTTTTTGATAAAAAAAATAAAAATAAATAAAAAAACCGACTTGGCAATTGGTAAACTTCAAATGGTACTTCAATCATAAACAAATTTGGATTTGTTAGAAAATTAGGTTGTACCCCAATTGTTAAAATAGAAAATAGGGTCAGTGCTGTGCTAAAGGCACAACAGTGACTGTTGTGTCTTAATTTGAGGTATATTATGGGTTTATTTTTATGATCTGAACTGTTCATTTTGTAAGATTTGTTGAGTACTTCATGCCTATCAAAAACGGTGGTGCTACATGCATCAATTAGTGTACACACTAGTGTACTAAGTAGTGTTTTGAAAAATTGGTAAAAAAAACTAGTTTTTTAGCTTTTTTAGTTTATTTTGTCTTTTTGTGGGTAAAAAATGTGAGAGGTGATGCGACTCAAAATGGGTAAAAAACTAAAAACTGGCTTTTTACTAGATTGCTAAAGCACCCCTAACTAGTGTTATGATATCATTAATGACCCTATTTAACAAATTACAAATACCCAAAACTTTTAAAATTATGTCACATCATCTATCGGTACACTAGTATGTACATTAATTAGTGCATATAGCATTATTCTATCAAAAATCATATTAATTGAATATCAATAACTATATGATCGATAACCAAAAAAATAAATAATAAGTTTTTCTTTTGAGAAATAACATAAAAAATATGCAATTCAATCATATAGTTATTGATATATGATTAATATAATTTTTGGTAGGCATGAAGTACTCAACAAACCCTACAAAATGAACGGTTTGAATCATAAAAATAAGTCCATAATATACTTCAAATTGAGACACCACATTCACTCCATGTCTATTAAAATAAGGCTAAAAGAAATTAATGTAAATGCTAATAAATTATTAATAAGTGTTTTTTAAATTAAAATCTTAAAATAATCTAATTTAAAGTTATAGATTTTTTTTTTTATTTTTTAAAAATCTTAGAACATCAGTATGTTTGGTTTCAGTTTTCTGAATTTAATTTTCTGAAAATTGAGACCTTGTTTGGTTTGACTTTGGGAGATAAGTTTTCAAAAAATATTTTGGGAAAAAAGTTTAGAAATTTTTGTAGTTTGTTTGGTTGTATATTTTGAAAATAGTTTTGAAATTTGGGAGTTTGAGATAATTTGATATTTTGTTGTAATTGCATAAATGTATGTGAGAGAAAAAATGATTGATTGATGTGTAAGAGCATCTTTATCAAAGTAGCTAAATGTTTAGTCAAATTGTAGCTAAAAACCTACTTTTCTATTTTAGCTAACCTAATTTTTCTTGTCATGCTCCAACAAACTCTCCATTTCTTTCTCCATTCAATTTAAATATTACTTATTTATTATTTATTTATTTTTTCAAAAAAATTATATTTTTCAAATGGACACTTAACGGTCATATTTTTTGAATAGAAACTTTTGTAATAACGGTTATATTTTCAAATACATACTTTTGCAACGGCTATATTTTTTAAATAGAAACTTCTATAACGGTCATATTTTCAAATGAATATATTTGCAACGGTTATATTTTTGAAATAGATACTTTTCTAACGATCATATTTTTTCAATATAAATAAGATCATTCCTCTTTAATTTTCATCCACCTCATCCAGTTTTCTTTAACATTAAGTGTTTATTTTCTCACTATGCGTCGCAATTCTGTACACAATATGATTCTTAATGAGTCAGACTCTGATGATGAGTTAGAGATAGTTACAGTACTCAAAATGGAGGAAGAATCAAGATCACGTCGTGGCTCTATACAACGTCGTCTATTCATTAGGCGTAATACTTTAGAAGGCCACCAAAGGCTTTTTCTCGACTATTTTGCTGAATCACCAACATATCCTCCCAATGTATTTCGAAGAAGGTTTCGAATGAATCGTTCTCTTTTTCTCCGTATTCATTCTACACTAAAAGCTCATGAACCATATTTTGTTCAAAAAAGAAATGGTGCTCGAGTGCTTGGTTTGTCCTCCTATCAAAAGATGACTGCTGCATTTAGAATGCTCGCTTATGGAGTAGCGGCTGATTTTATGGATGAATATGTAAGGATTGGAGAAAGCACTGCAATGAAAAGTTTAAAAAAATTTGTTAAAGCAGTGGTTACAATTTTTTCTGATGAGTATTTGAGATCACCAAACGAAAATGACATTGCTAGATTGCTAACAATTGGCCAAAGTCGTGGATTTCCTGGGATGTTGGGGAGCATTGATTGTATGCATTGGAAATGGAAGAATTGTCCAACTGCATGGAAAGGTATGTATTCTGGTCATATTAATGAACCTACAATTATTTTAGAAGCAGTAGCATCATATGATCTTTGGATATGGCATGCATTTTTTGGGTTACCGGGGTCTCATAATGACATCAACGTGTTAGAACGATCTTCTGTATTTACCAAGCTTGCTGAGGGGCGTACTCCTTCTGTCAATTACTCAATCAATGGTAATGATTATACAATGGGATACTATCTAGCAGATGGTATATACCCACAGTGGTCAACATTTATCAAAACAATTCCATCTCCACAAGGAAATAAGAGAAAGCATTTTGCTGCAGCTCAAGAGTCGGCAAGGAAAGATGTAGAACGTGCTTTTGGAGTTCTTCAAGCACGATTTGCAATTGTACGTGGACCTGCACGTTCTTGGGAACGTGAAACACTTAAGAACATTATGAAGGCATGCATAATACTGCATAACATGATTGTTGAGGATGAGCGAGATGTTAATGAAGCAGAAGACTACGACTATGAACAAATTGATGAAAATCCCCGTGTGTCTGTTTCACATGACCATACAACTGAACTTATGGAATTCATTCGATGCCATCATCGCATTAGAGATAGAGAAACTCATTCTCAACTACAATCGGACCTCGTCGAGCACTTGTGGCAACTACATAGTCAATCATAGCAACTTGTAATTTTAAATTTCGTGGTCACATGATGAAAACTCATTAGTCTTGATTGTAATTTGAAATTTTCCAAGCATTAATAACTACATAATTTTTCTGTCAGTATTATTTAGAATTTTTACATAAGGAGACTATAAACTTGAATTGCAAATTTAAGATCTGATGCATGTCCTGCAATTGCAAATTTGCAAGCAAAGCCTGTCTCATGAAGGATTACATAAAAATACAATGGGTGTAAATTTAATATAATGCATAAGATGAGTCCTCTACAAAATTATTTAACAGCTAAAAACTCTCCAAGCAGCTACAAATGGTAAAAACAATCAATCAGCCAGTTGTCCCTACAGGCTTGACTCATCAGCATAGTCATCATTCAGTTGTTAGCAACAACACCATCTGCTAAATCTAATAAACACAAAGTGCTCATACTAATATCTTATTTCATTAGAACGAAATTATGTGTCATCAAAATAAATACTAACAAATAAGTAACTCAAAAAGTTATACAATATTACAAACTTCCATGAAGCATCAGAAAATGTTTTAGAGGAACAGTCGGTACAAAGCTTGGAAGCCAAATGTAATGCAGGACTTCAATTCTTCTGCTTTTTTAAGCATTTCAGTCATTAAAGATATCAATTAGTTGATCAATTACTCAAAATCTCCAAACAATATAATAGTTTTCTATAGGTTTCTGATATTTGCTGAAAGAAAGAGCAGGTGAACTATCATCATTTGAAGCAACAATAAGTTGAGTGGCCACATCAAGATGCCATTGCAAAACAGAGCACTGCCTCCTATTTGAATCTGAAATGCTGCCAACAAAAACCAGAAATCTTATGTTATTACGTTATGATTGTCTCATGCAGAAGCACCCAATATGCTTCACAGTATTGAAAGCAATTTACCTAATCACCGGCTTTTGCTTCCTCAGGTCCCAAACCACTGAAACCACAGAAAATACCTTTATTTCCCGCTGATAATTATGAATTAAGTGACAAATTAAGATAATTAGATAATTTCTTTCCTCACCAGTTGTCCCATTATACGAAGTGGATGCTAATATATGTTGAACCTTGCTATTCCAAGATAAAAATGAAATTTCACCTTGAGTAGCAAATCCACTACCCTGCAAAAAGGTCCAATAAACTGTGTTAATTGCTTTCAGTAGATTCTGATGTACAATGAAATTCGAACAAAACAGTCATTCATGTGTACACATTATACATACACGTACCTACAGGTTCTCTAGACTAATATTTCAGATGTAAGAGCAAGGATTTTAAAACATAGGAACCTTCAAGAGTAGAATATAACAGATTGAAGAACACAAATGAATGGCTTTAGACGCCAAGCTGTTGAAAACAAGAAACAATGAACACCAGATGCACGACCATCCTTACATGTGACAGAATTGGAGCAAATAAGGTATATATACAAGTGCAATCATACTTAAATAAGATTCTTCAAATCCTATCCAGTATTAGAGTCAGATCCTATCCCCAAATCCAATCCAATACTAGAGTCAGAGCAAATAAGGTATATGTACAATTGCAATCATACAGAAATGAGATTCATCAACCCAGTATTAGAGTCAGATCCAATCCCCAAATCCTATCCAATACTAGAGTCAGATCCCATCCCCGCAACATAATAATTAAGTGGGTACACTACTGTACTAGATATCACACTTATTCTATAAGTACTATATTTAGATTATTTCATGCACCATTAAAACATTTCCTCCTATTAATCAATGAAAAACCTTTGTAACAAGAGAGAATGATATTATACTAAACAGACTACTGTACTAAATATTATACTTCTATAATAAGTACTATATTTAAATTATTTCATAGACCATGAAAACATTTGCTCCTATTAATCAATGAAAAACCTTTGTAACAAGATAGAATACTAAATAGATTAAATTAATTCTCATAAAATTGGTTCATGGAATTGCTGTTATTTATTAACCTGATAGGATTACATTTTATTGCAAATCATGGACAAATAGTCCCCAACTACCATGTCCATATCCAAAAGAACAGCAGCCAACTCACCAACAACATTGTTCAACAGAATCTGTCTTCTTAATGCATAACAAATAGACAGTAGAGGAAGATGAAACAGAATCTGTCCAGCAGAATCTGTTATTTACCTTGTTCAACAGAATCTGTCCAGCATTGATCTGTTATAAACATTGTTCAACAGAATCTGTCCAGCAGTAGAACAAATAGACAGTAGACGAAGATGAAACAGAATCTGAAGCAGAGCAGCAGCAATCTATATAAAATTGGTTCATGGAATTGCTGTTATTTACCTTGATGCTCTCACTGTTTTGCTCTTTCAGGTCAGTTTAATTTCTCAACATAATCTATATAAAAATAATATATAGCATTTACAGAAGGAGTTACATATAAAAGACACTATAAACTTGTATACAGATAAATTTTATATAGATTGGAGCTTCGATTTGAATTCTTCCCTCATGGAAGCCTTAATAGACCACAAAAGATGTCCAACTTCAACCAATGAACAAATAATCACCAAAAATAAACTTGGGTACACCAAGATACTTATATAATCCAGAATATAGATGCCCCTAAGCAGTCATTTATTCATTTTCATAGCAATGTAAATCAATACTTAACAAAAAAAAAATGCACTGAACCATGGCATTGTTCAACAAAAACATGATATGTATACACAGAAAAATATATTCCAATATAAACTAACTATTTAGTACTCCTTTGACTTTCAAGAATTTCCATTTGGCGGTGAAGATAATATTGTTGTTGCATTGGAGTCAAACCATTTGTATCCATCATTATAATTCTCTCATCTTCTTTCAATTGTTCTGCTCGAATCTTTTCTTGTTTAATACGAAATCGCTCTTGGATTTCCTCTTTCATAATTCGAATTCTCTCTTGCTCAAGCTCTTGGTTAATACGATTATGCTCTTGCTCTTGAAGACACGCTTTCTCAAGGATTTCCATTTTCTTGTCATTTGCTTTCTTTTTGTCTTCCATTATCCCATTCAATATCCCTGCATAATTTGAACCAGCTGAATCTTTACTCTTTCGTTTATTCAACCGCTCTTTTTCAGCCTTCCTACCTAGTGGCCTCTCCAAGTCTACATAAGCATCATGTGAGACATCATCCTCTGATAGATTTATCGCTGTTGGAGCAAAAGGAGAAGAAGTTGCTGATGTTTTTTTTTTTCGGTTTTTTCTTCTCACATTCCTCTAACCATTTTGGTTGGTACCTCAACACATTCCAACAATGTTCAAAAGGAAATGATGCTTTTTGGAATTCCTGATACATAAGTTTGGCCTTGCCAATCTGAAAAATTAATTGAATAAAGACTAATTACCATCTTCAAACAAAATGACAATTACATCTAATTTAACGGTGTGTACACAATGTATACCTTGTCTTGCTCATTTACTCCACTTTGATGCATTGATTCAATTTGAGCAAAGAACCCACAAAACTTATTGGTTCCAAGTTGAATAGTTGACCACCGATTCATTAAAGAATTCTGATTACGTTCAGAAGTAAAAGTCTTGTACTTGTGGAAATACTCCCAAACTCTATTCCAATATGTCTTGTGCTTCTGCTCATTTCCGTGTATTGCATCCAAACTTGTATTGAGCCATGCCGATACAAGGAGATTGTCTTCTTCTGTACTAAAGTTGCCACCACGTTGTGATTTCTTTGTGGTAGATTCTATTTGGGGTGACAATTGAGACTCTTGCCCAGCCACTTCACCATGTTGGCTTGAACATTGACCAATTTGATTTGGAGATTTCATCATAAATTCACCTAAAATGTTGGATCCCCCTTGTAATAGATTGGTGAAGTACGCATCCGTTGGTGTCTGAGAATCCATCCTATGAAATGATCATTCCATTGCAATTGTGAATGATTATTCAATTTACAATGTACATTGGAAGAAGTGAAAAAGCTAATCTACGATCCTAAGTCTCGCGAGGGAAGGAAAAAAATTTCAACATCATCATCAAGCAAATAATGAACACTCATCCATAAGTGATTAAGATGCCCACCAAATTTCATCGAAAATAAAAGACAAACAAAGAAAATAGTGCTGAAATTAGCAGAAAATGAAGTCCAAACTCAACTTTTTCCAAAAATCATTTGTAATACCCAACTAAAATACTTTTAGCAAATTCCGTACCACTGGGCTATTAAAATCTTTGTAGGAAAAAGAATAGATAGATCTTACTGTTACATCAAGCTTCAAAAGAAAATCTCTTCAGAATTTCAACTAACACAAGAATTTAATACAAAAGAAAGTGCCTGTCCTTGTGGTCCAAATAAGTTGACCATGTGCTTAATGCCAGAATAACTTCCCAAGGTGTATTTCTTGGCAAAAAATTAAAATATAAAAAATAAAAATAATAATAATAATTAAAGAAAAAACTAAACATAAATCATACCAAAAAAATATTAATTTGTTGCTCTCAAACCAAGCATAACAAAATTTCAAGCAAATACTTCTGGGTAGCCTTTCCAACTCTAGGCTACAACTGCTTCACTTAATGTGGCAGCCTGGCAGGTAATTAAACAATACTTTGGAGAGGAAGACAGCCCAAGGCAACTGTTCAGGTACAACAAATAAACAGGCAAAACAAAACTAATCTATTCAATCAGCATATTCTCCAAGATGGAAAGGTTATAACACATACTTCACTACACATGAAGTTGAACTGCTACTAAGGTAATGTATGGGTCATTTCTTTGCCTATCTGAGTCCCCGTAAACTGTGCATCAGGGTCAAGGTGGTTAGTGGTAGCTACAAAAGCTTATTTATGTGTCCCAAAAGCACTTCAGTGGCTGATTTATCACAAACATCTCATCAATTAATAAATATTACACTTCAAATTTGTCTTTAGGTGTAGATGATATTGGATGATTCAACAAATGTAATATGGGTGATCAACTACGCATTGGTAACCCTCTGGGGAATTGAAAACAAACTGGGGTTCACCCTCTGCCTGTTAATGGTCCCTTAATGAAGGCAAAAATACTTAGAAGTGGATTATGGGGAATCAGAGGAGTCAATGGTACTAGGATTAATGAGTGTCAACAACTATGTATGCAAATGTACAAGAAGGTGCAATGTAGTTTCAGTTCATCATCCAATGGTAGCTGTGCAGAACCTTACTTGGTTCAACATAATTATTCTAGCAGTAAGCATCAACTGAGCCCCTTTGAAACATATTTCACAAGGACAATACCTGAGCATCAAGGGACAGTAACCTCTGGTTTTACCCAACAATTTAAATACAAGCTGTGGATTCCAAGAATAACCCTTGATAATATTAGATTTCTGATTCCATTATAATAACAAAATAATATAGCTATTTCAAAACCCTATTCTTTTACCTTCTTAAACCACAAAGATCAGAACTTTCAAATATCAACAATCCAATTTGCAGAATTGAAACATTACCCAATCAAATTCAAACCATCGTATTTTGAAGCAACTAGTTAAAACAGAAACTAATCAATTATCACATTTACATATGCATATGCATACACATATACATATACATATATATATATATATATATATATATATATATCAATCCATGCAAAAATTAATTGAGATTTTTGTATGAGAATTACCTAGGATTGGAAAGCCTGTTGAGAGGTTGAAACAGGGAGTTTCAGTGATTAGTGAGCTTTGGGAGATTCAAGAGACACATAAACGAAGAAGCAAAGCAACCTTTTATAGAGAGAAGATTGACAACAGTTCTGTGTAAAATCTACCCAAAGTCTTGATTATTTCAAATTTAGGAGGACGAGAGCGATTGTACCGTTGCTCAAAAGTTTCCGATTTCAGTCGAATAGCCGAGCCTTTGTCGCTGGTTATTTGTAGCGAGGGATTTGGGTTTGACAAAAATTGCCGATTGCCTTGCCGAGTTTGATGGAGCAACGATTTGATGCCGTTTCTAATTTTTGGGTATAAAATAACTAACATAAATAAATAACGAGTTTGATACTGATGCTCTAAAAGAGAGAAAGTGATTTTGAAAATTTTTTGAGAAAAATTACAAACCAAACAAAATTTTCAAAATCTTTTTCCCAAAGCCAAACCAAACAAGGCCTGAGTTTTTTGTTTTTTTGTTTTTAGTGAATATTTCTAAAATTTTAAGCATTTTTTTACTTTTTTAGATGTATCTAAAAAGTAAAATATTTGTGAAAAAATATTTTAAAAAATTAATAAATACACAAAAATACAAAAAAAAATATTCTAAATTTATGTATTTTTTTGTATTTTTAGTATTTAGTGATTTTTTTAAAGTTTTTTTTTACGAAAATTATACTTTTTAAGTGTATTTATGTTAGGTGTGTCTAAAAATTAAAAAAAAATACTTAAAATATTAAAAAAATTCAATAAAAACAAATAAATACAGAAAATAAGAAAGTAGAATTTTTTAAAAAGTGCTTTCAAAAAAATAAAAACAAACATGTTGACTTAAAAAATAAAAAGAATTACACACAAGTAAGAGAAGGATAAAAAAAATTATTCATACAGTCTTTCATTTATATATTACTCATGATGGTGTTTGGGAAGTGAGTTTTTATGTAGATTTTATTAGATGTACGTTTTTATGAGATAAAAAATTTTTGGTGTTTTGGAAGATAGTTGGGTTTTTATGTGGTTGGATTTGATGTTTGTGAGAGAAAAAGTGAAATGATTATGGGGTTCGATGTGATATTTTGTTTGGATGTATTTTTTTTGGTTTTGCAAAACTTTTGTCTTTTAGTAGAAAAAATGAGAAAAAAATTTGGAAACTTGCTTCCCAAACAAGGGTATAGTGCTCCCAAAAATTTGGGAAGATAGTATTAGTAATTTTTTTTCCGCCTATTCTACCAGGGTATAGTGCTCCCAAAAATAAAACAAAATAACTGAGTGGCCTTGTTTGGTTTGCTTTTGAGAGAATAGTTTTAGAGAATTTTTTTCAAAATTTTGTTTGGTTTAGTAATTTTGAAAAAAAATTCAAAATCACTCTCTCTCCTACACATCAACCAATCATTTTTTCTCTCTCATCTTCTTCTTCTCAATCACTTTTTCTCTCACACACATTTACTTAATTATAATAAAATATCAAATCATCTCAAACTCTCATACTCCAAAACTATTTTCAAAATATACAACCAAACAAATCAAAAAAAATTCTAAACTCTTTTCCCAAAAAAATTTTTAAAAATTTATTTTCCAAAAGCAAACCAAATGTGGGTATGTTTGGTTTTTTGAATTTGTAGAGTGATTGATTTTGGGAAAATTTTTCTAAAAAATTTGTTTGGTTTGTAATTTTTCCAAAATCACTTTCTCCTTCTTACACATCAATCAATCACTTTTTCTCTATTCTCTCTCCTCAATCACTTTTTTTCTCACAAACATTTACTCAATTATAACAAAATATCAAATCACTCTAAACTCCAAAACTACTTTCAAAATCAACAATGATTTATCCCACTAATTTGGGAGCACTAATTGACCACTAATCACTGTGTTTGGTTTGAGTTTTCTGGATTAAGTTTTTTGAAAATTGAGTTTTTTGATTTTCGTGTTTTTTTTTGTTTTTAGTGAATATTTTTAAAATTTTAAACATTTTTTTTACTTTTTTAAATGCACCTTACTTAAATGTATCTAAAAAGTAAAAAAATTGTGAAAAAATATTTTAAAAAATTAAGAAATACATAAAAATACAAAAAAAAAATGTACTAAATTCTTGTATTTTTGGTATTTAGTGAATTTTTAAAAGATTGTTTTTACAATTTTTTGACTTTTTAGATGTATTTATGTTAGGTATGTCTAAAAAGTAAAAAATTTGCATAAAATATTAAAAAAATTCAGTAAAAACAAAAAAACACAAAAAAATAAAAGTGTAGAATTTTCTGAAAACTGTTTTTAAAAAATGAGAACCAAGCAAAGTGATGTGAAAATTCAAAAAAAAAAAAACTTAAGACCAAAACATCACATCAATAAATAAAACTTACCAATTAATGCTCTTCTAACACGCTTAAATTAGTGGTCTTAAACATTTTTTTTCAAAATATATAACCAAAAAAACCAACCAACTTTTAAAAACTGCACTCTCAGAACCAAACCAAAAAATCTTACCGTCTTATCCGCAGCTGGACTTGCAAACCTATGAAGTCCAAATCCAATACGTAGAATTTGCCAGGTGTGTTTCTTCGATCTTCCTTGACTCTACCTTATCTCCTTCTCTTTCTCTCTCTTTCTTTCTATCTCTAAAAACCACACCTACTATAAGTTAACTTGTTCACATTCTCAATTCTTTGATTCTAAGCCCTAGATGCCATTTATCTTCTGTTAGACCTCCAATCAATTCCCATGGCAGCTCTTATCTCCTACCACTTCTGTTCTTCTCTCATCAACCCTAATTTCTCCACCAATTCTCCCCAAAACGCCTCAGCCTCCTTTCGACTGCGATGTTCTTCCGAAAGTCCTCGTCGATTTCAACTCCACAAGAATCAGGTAATTCGATCAATCATATGAATCTGTGTTGAATATTGTGGTGAATTTTGATAAAAACTTGGTTGATTTGAACAGAGAGATAGGTTGTTTCCATTGAAGGAATGTGCGATTTCAGTAGCGTTGGCGATTGGATTGATAACTGGAGTACCTGCGTTGGATTGGTCTTATTATTATGCCAATGCAGCTACTCCGGCGCTTCCAGATTTGTCGGTGTTGATATCGGGGCCGCCGATTAAGGATCCAGGGGCGTTGTTGAGATATGCTTTGCCTGTTGATAATAAAGCTATAAGGGAGGTTCAAAAGCCACTTGAAGATATCACAGACAGTCTCAAGATTGCTGGGGTCAAGGCACTTGATTCTGTTGAAAGAGTGAGAAAATCCATCTATATATATATATATATATATTGTGGTGATGCGTTTGGTTAGTTATTATTTGGAGAGATTAGATTAATGGTAATGGATAATTGTTTTTGTGGGTTTTAGAATTTGAGGCAGGCATCCCGGGCTCTGAAGCAGGGGAAGAGTATGATTGTTTCGGGATTGGCGGAATCAAAGAAGGAACATGGAGTTGAATTGCTGGATAAGATTGAAGCTGGCATGGGTGAGCTCCAACAAATTGTGGAGGATAGAAATCGTGATGCCGTAGCACCTAAACAGAAGGAGCTGCTTAATTATGTTGGAGGGTGAGTATACAAAACTAGTCTTGGTTCTGCTCATGCACATTTACACTCATGCCAGGCACAAACTCCTAAAGAAAATATGCAATGGGTTTTGAAGACAATAATTGTCTGTATAGTTAAGTTATGTTAGGAAGGTAGATTTTAGGAGAATTCTTTGCAGGATGGTTTTGCAAGATTAATGTAATGTCTACCAAAAAAGGGAGGAAAACTTATGCGAAGCTGTGTTTAGTAAAAGGTTGTAAAATTTTGGAACTTATTCAATCTCATATTTGTGGTGAGGCTATGTGGTCATAGGATTATTTGTTGGATTAAGGCATCTTTAACATCGTGTCCTTGCATTTTGAGGCCTAAAAATCCACAAACTTGAGTTTCAAGGTTGTGCCTAAAGGCATCTCCCAGCATGACTATTATTATGATTTCAGGTGCCTGCATAAGGGGGCAGTGGAAACATGTATTCAAACACATTTAGGGGAAAATGTTTATGGAACATTGGGCGAAGAAATTAAAATTTACACACCATCAATCCTCCATGTTGAGATACCAAGTTTAATGTCAAAGATTTCACTTCTGATTGGCATAAAATCTAATTTAACCACAGGTTGATAATTCTTATGTCATTGGAAAGGAAACTATTTGCATTGACACTTGCCAGTTAACATTGTTTGTTTAACTGAACAGTTGAAAATTTCATTTTATACTTCAGTTTGCTCATCACTGAAGTTAAATGGCATGCCTGCATAAAAATTATAATAGTAAGATATAATATAATCATATTTTTCATGCATGGCAAGAGTACTAACATGGATCTTGGTGTCTCCCATAGATGCAAGGAGTTTATCATGAACATCTGAAAGGAGCATTAACTATATAACAGGATTGGTGCTAGAAAAATGTTTTATTTGGTTGACCAAAACAAAACACTAAAACAAGAGTGTACTTTCATGGAGGTGTGCTTTATACCTGGGCGATGGATTGTTAGTGAGAATGTCTTGCCTTTTCTTAGAAATATCACTAGTTTAAAGATAGGGTTAGGAAGGACTTGATGTAGCAAATGTTCACAAAATAAACTATTCTCATATATACCTTGTCATTGACTGCAGCTGAGATCTTCCTGGGGCATTGCATTTCTGCAGTGTTGAAGAGGATATGGTGGATGGCTTCCCATACGAAGTGCCTGAAGAATACCAAAATATGCCTCTATTGAAAGGGAGGGCCACTGTGGACATGAAGGTCAAGGTTAAGGACAATCCTAACGTTGATGAGTGCGTGTTCCGCATTGTCCTGGATGGTTATAATGCTCCAGTAACTGCAGGAAATTTTATAGATTTGGTGGAAAGGCATTTTTACGATGGCATGGAAATCCAAAGAGGTGAGATAAGAATTCCACCTTTGTTTTACTACCTATGTATACCATGATTAAAATATCAATTTTAGATTTTTGGCCATGCCTCACAATGCTTGGGGATTCTATTGTGTTTGCTGTAGCTGATGGCTTTGTAGTCCAAACTGGAGATCCTGAGGGACCTGCTGAGGGTTTTATTGATCCTAGTACAGAGAAAACCCGCACAATTCCATTGGAAATAATGGTGGATGGAGTGAAAGCACCTTTCTATGGGGAGACTTTGGAAGTAGGTTCTTCAGCACTCGTTATTATCACTCTCCTGATCAATATCTCAATCTGGTTGTATGCATTCACAGATAGTTGTAACTTTATGACATAATTACAAAATACTAGATGAAACAAGAATTATTTCCTTTTTTTTTTTTTTTTTTTTTTTTGGGGGGGGGGGGGGGGGTTAATTTCAAGTTTTGGTTATCTCCTCTGATACCCTGGTTGCTTGTGACTCCACAAAAAAATTGGGGGTGAAGCTGCCTACCCATGGTTTCTTTTACCTCTCTCAATTGCTTCTGTTAGCAGGAGCCTTGGGCACTGATTGTTACCTTTTATGCTTCCGAGTCTACAGCTATTTGGTGGCACGTCTTTGATTTGTTCTTGTTTAATGCTTTTTCTTTTCTCCTTGTATCCTCTTCTTCTCGATCACAACTGCTTAGAATTTTATGATGGGTTCGTTTGGTTTGTATTTCTGAAAAAATTTTGGAAAATTTTCTCTACAAATAAGTTTTTAAAAGTAATCAAACCAAACAAATTTTTCCAAAAAAAATTTCTCAAAACTTGTAAACCAAACAAGTTTTCCAAACAAATCTCTTTCTCACACACATCAAATCAATCACTTTTTCCAAATCTCTCTCTCAAAATAATTTTCCAAAACATCTTTTGAAAAAAACTAAACCAAACAACTTTTCGTACTTTTTATCTCTAAAACACATCTCTCAAACACAAACCAAACATACCCGATATGTTTCTGTTATAATTCTTCTTATGATTCAAATTTGAATTGCGTACATGATCAGGAGCTTGGTCTTTACAAGGCTCAAACAAAGCTTCCATTTAATGCATTTGGGACAATGGCCATGGCCAGAGATGTAAGAGTTCTGAATATAATAATGATTTTATGAGTCTTATTGCTAACCAGAGATATCCCTTTTCATTTACTTATAATTTATTATTGACAGGAATTTGAGGACAATTCTGCTTCAAGCCAAGTGTTTTGGCTATTGAAAGAAAGTGAACTGACTCCAAGTAATGCCAACATATTGGATGGCCGCTATGCTGTGTTTGGCTATGTGACAGAAAATGCGGATCTTTTGGCAGATGTGAAGGTTGGAGATGTGATAGAGTCAATTCAAGTAGTGTCTGGCCTTGATAATCTTGTCAATCCAAGCTACAAGATTGCTGCCTAGTGTGAAACAATTCAGCATATTTTGTTTTGAGCAATGTGAACAAATTTGTGGAAGAGAGCATTGTTTCGGTTGTTTTATTGGGATGATTCTGTATTGTTTCATTTTGATATCTAATAACAATTCTGTATTTTTAGTTTCCTGTTCATGTTCATAAACAAAAAAAAATTGAAAACATAAATAAAAGAGTATACTTTCTCTAATCATCAACTAATCATATCACTTAAATATTATTGAATTTAGAAAATGAACCTAGAAAGTGGATGTGTATATATATCATTTTCCTAAACAAAAATTTGTTTGATTTTGTTTTTGTTTAGTAGTTAACAGAATTTATTAAATTCTTATTTTAATAATAATAAATAAATTGCTTTCATTTGTTCTGAAAATAAATTTTCATCCTTCCTCATCAGCCACTATCCTCCCCTGCCAACCATGTCCTTTGTCATCCTCAGACAGCCATTGCCATCGGCAACCTCTGGCAACCACCTCTGGAAACTGGCACTAACCTCTCCCCTAGCTACACAGACTACTCTCTTCGGCCATCAACCACCGCCATAGGCACACAACCTCCAACCAGCCACCTCCTCTCACTTTCAAAACAAAATTTCAATAAATGAATACCACATTTTTTATTTTTACTATTATGAAAAATAAACATAAACATAGACATGGTTAATATTTATGTAAACAAAAATTAGTAAATTACAAACGTTACCAAACAGCAACGAAATATGTATCTTAAAACAAAATGTATAAATAAATAAATAAAGTTCCAAAACATAAAATCATTGGCCGCACTCCGGCAGGGCTAACAAAGTGTACAGAATAAATAAAGGAAAATAATGCATCTTGTATGTTGCATATAAAAAGATGGCAGCAACTAATTTAATTGTTACCATATGACAGCATATCATAATTCACAAAGTCGGCCAAATTTTCCTCCCAATAAAATATTAAAATGCATTCAAATATGGAAGAACTGGTCTGCCAATCGTAGAGTAATTAATTAAATGGACAAGAAGGAAAAGAAAACAAGAAGGAAAAGCCTTACAGCAGTCCATGGTCCCAACAAAGAACAGACATTGCAGAGCTACTCTTCATCTCTAACCTTTTAGCGGTTCCAACACCTCCAAGCTCTGGAATCCCAATTACCTCTTCTTAAATTTAACCACGTCTTGGATGATATTTTTGCATCAGAAATTCCAACTTGTTGCTTGGACTTGAGAGGTAGTAAACATATTTAAGGCCCTCGGTAACTACGAAAGCAGAAACAGCCCTGAGGCTGATCAACAGGGATCATCCCTCCGCCCCTCGACGTGTCTATGGCCTCCAACATTGACACTGCCTCGTCCATCTCTGGCCGCTTGTCAGGATTAGCGTCCCAGCATCGCTTCATTACATTTGCAAGAGAGCTTGGGCAACATCGAGGAATCTCTGGCCTCAGATCCTGTGATGAGATTTATTTAAAATTTCAACGATGCAAAGCCGTGGTGTCTTAAAATAACTGTAATTTTAAAAGTTCAATGTTTCATATCTTTGTAGAAGCAAAAACAAGGTCAACATATGCAATGCACATTTCAAACATTTTTCTGTACCTGGCGGACAACAGCTGATGTCACTTCTGAGAAGCTGAGGTCAGGATATGGCATGTCACAGCAGTATATCTCCCAGAGGCAGATACCAAAACTATATACATCACATTTTCTGTTATACGGGTTTCCATTAAGAACCTGCGCCATTTTCCGATTCAAGATTATTAATTAGATAAATGGTAGGGAAGAGTTGAGAGGGAACTGCATATAAACTACGCATCATTAGCTGCCCCAGGGCTTAAAGCAGAAATAATCTTCTTCACAGAAAGGCTTCCATTCCAAATTATGGTATAACTTGACATAATCCAACATTTGTTTAATAATGTGTCTTAGCTTGAAGACAATTTGGTCAAAAACCACTTCCATCGACCAAATGGAGTTTGTCAAAAGTAAAGCTACTAGAGTTCTATTAAGAGCACAAAGCAATTGTCAATTGGTTTTACACCAAATTCCAATACACGCCACAGTCAATAACTACCCAACAGTAGCATGTGCTTCCTTCCAGGGCCTAATCAACAAAACCCCTCAGCACCACGAAATCAATTATTAGCTGGCACAAACAAGAGAGAGAGAGAGAGAGAGAGAGAGAGAGAGAGAGATCAATAAATGGTAAATCAAGTCCATACCTCAGGAGCCATGTAACCAAGGGTTCCAGTTTCACCAGTCATGTCATTAGGATTTGAAGCCTCAACACGAGCAACACCAAAGTCAGCTATTTTAACTGTACGTGTCTTGTCCAAAAGCATATTCTCTGTCTTCACATCTCTGTGGACAATCTTCTTGGAATGAAGATAGCTCAACCTGTAAAACATTGAGAGGAAAAAGAGTACCTTCAGTAAAGCACAAGTTGCAAATCATCTTAGGAATGCCGAACTCCACAAAACTCGTGAAAAATGAATTTGGTTTCAACAATTTGAAATACAAAATAAGATACAGATGGAGTTTGAGACTTTGACCCTCTTGCAAGATCAAGTGCTAGTTGAATGACTACTTTGAAAGCTAGTTTCCTTCTTCTGTTTTTGATAAGGAAAGATTTCAGTGCACCCCCAGGAAGATATTCAACAACAACACAACAAACATTTCTCGGCATGTCAACGTGACCAGTGTCTGTCTGTATGTTTAGCTCAGACGTACCCATTGTAGCCCCTATGAACTGAAAAAGCGATCCAGCATGAAAATGGTGAGGGCGTTTTCCAAGTGAATAAACAAAAAACATGCAAGTATTAGACCCATTTTGAAACATATATTACTGTGCCTGATGAACCTAGACACCCAAGTCAGTTTTCATAAATTTTCAATGTCCCCATGTCATTTACCTCGTGTCCTTTTAGGGATCACCTCCTTGTTGGTATTCTTGTTAGAAAGATTAAAACAAAAAGATACAAGGGGATTAAGGTTTGACCTTGAAAACTAAATACCAATTGTTTATAGTCTAGGAAACACATGCTCCAGCAGTGACTTCCTACATCACTGCTCCCTCCGTCCCATTTTGTGTGCTACTTGACAATGCATGTGTTTAAACATAAATGTAAAGAAGGGATAATATAAGAAGGTAATGTTAAAATTGTTTTTTTCTTTCCAAACCAAGACACATAAACAACAAGACTTCCAAAAAAACATTAAGACAGACACAAAATGGGACAGTGGGAGTACCAAACAACTATTGTTTCAATTCTCAACATGAAGTAGAGATAAGTTCATGAATATAGATCTTTCATGAATATCCCACATGGAATAGCAGATAAGTTCCAATAACCCTCATGCATCACCTTCTTGTAGTTTCATTCATAGTTGGATGGTAAAATCCAAAACTATGATTCTACCTTAAATTACAACCTTCAAGAAAAATTATTAGACTATACCCGCTAAGCGATAAAACCTAGATCAATCAACACCAACATCACTAACCACGAACTATATAAAAAATAAAAAATAAAACCCACCATCAAGCCTTATAATAACTAGTATTCTTAAAACTTGAATTCTTGACAAAGTGGAAACGAGCCATGGCATACATCATTCTTCCTTTCACCTTACATTTTTTGCCAAGTTTAAAATTTTCAATGTTACAACGATTCACCAAGTCATATTGGATATAATGTTTCTTACTCCTCCAAGAAACAAAATTTAGTGAAAATGTTATTGAAATATGAATTCAATAATATTGTGGTTTAGTCTATACTCTCTTGAGTCTGCTACAGCTCCAAAGAAGAATGAACAATATAAAAATAAGATAAAGAAATTTAGATAAAAATGGTACCTTTGTTACATTAGGATGATCGAGCTTGTGCCACACAGCAACTTCTTGCGTAAAAGCTGCTCTGAGTGACGCTATTTCTGCCTCTGTCCTGTGGCTCTCTTCCCCCCAGTCAAGAAGTTTAACTGAGCATGAAAAGAAAAATGGAACTTACTGTCAATGAAGTGTGCAGAAAAGATATTGTATTAACTTTAGATCATAGATAGAGATAGGAAAATGAAAGATGAAAAACTTTCATCAGATAGCTAGAGTAATCATCCACCAGATTAGTTATCGATAGGAATCCAATGGAAGATGAGTACAAAAAAATGAACCAGAAGCAAGGAAATGATTTTTAACTGAAGAAACATGTGAACCATTCGCCCATTCGCCTTTTTATTACCCATCATTTCAGATAGAAGCAACATGGTTTTGGTTCAATTTATCAACTTGGGTATTTACTTGGCATTGAATAGCTAGCCAGACCAAGTTGATTCGTAATCTCAAACCAGTAGCAAACTTTTTATCCACACAAAAATGTGACTGCTACATAAACAATCAACTGGGGCACATGAAAGCTCAAATAAAGAGAATCTCAACGCAACAAGATCATTATGGCTACTGCTGCAAACTGCAAACTCACTCAATCCCGTGACTCTCACAAATTGTAATGCCAAGGGTCACTTGAGACCAATCCCTGGCAATCAAAAGCAGGAATTCATCTTTCTTTTCTCTTCTTTTTTTTATATAGAAAAGAAAAATAAAACATTAACAAAAAATAAAAGACAAGCAAAATCAAATTATTAGAGAATTTTTTTTTTTTAAAAAAAAAAAGGAAAAGCAAAATATGAGGAACAATGCACGGTTAGGATGCTTATTAAAAAAATAAAAATGAAGAAATATAGGAAAGCCTCGCAGAGACTTGTCTCAGCTAAAACTCCTAATTGTTAAAAACTCATACTAATAAAATTACAAAACTTGTCAACTCTATCAAACATTTCAGCAACATCCCATTCTAAATCACGAATAGAATACACATGCAGACATAAATATATGTCGACTAAAGTATAACAATGCGGTACACATTGAAAACTGCCAATCAAAGAAAACCCCAAATCCATTACCAGACAGACTAATGGAGTAATCACCAGTCAATTCGAAAGAACAATGAGAAACACACAAAATGGGTATTCACAAAATGAGTTGACAGGAGGGAGAGAAAGAGAGAGAGAGAGAGAGAGAGAGACCTGCGATGTCTTGGCCATCGTAGACACCGCGATGAACGGTGCCGAAGGTGCCGCGAGCGAGGACGGTCTTGATGATGAGTTTGGAGGGATCGATCTCCCAGTCTTGCCTAGTGGAGATCTGCATCTGGTGGTGGTGGTGCTGTTGTTGTTGATCTTCTTGCTGGTCTTTCTTCTTCTTCTCCATGGTCCATGCTCTGCTCAGATGCCTCTGCAACTGCTCATCCAAGCTCTTCAGATCGATCTGATCTGCCCTCACAAATCCTTCATTCCCCTCCTTCATCTCTCGATGAGATGTATTTATATACAAAAATTTATGAATGATAGATTAAAGGGGGCAACAACGACCGAGACAGAGAGAGTAACTGCCGTTGTTGGAGTTTGCATCTATTTCTTCTTCCACAGTGCGTATTTCTTTCTATCTATCCACAGAAAACAAAAATGAAAACAGTGCGTATTTCTTTCTATCTATCCACAGAAAACAAAAATGAAAATGAAAATGCAAAGGTGGGTTCTTTAGGGTGTGTGGAGTTGGGTTGGGTTGGGTTGGGTTGGGTTTGCCTCTTCTTTTCCATCTCTGTGATTGTGTTGGTGTCTCTCTCCCCATCATCCATGTGTGCACATGGATCTCGACGTGTGTTTGTTTCTGACCCACCTTGGTCTCCCTCGTTTATTTACGCTCACTCCACTCGATCACAACTCTCTCTTCTCTCTCTCTCAGGAGGGTCCGTCAGTCAGTCAGACACAGGGATGAGTGTGTAATTCTGTTTAATACCAGACGAGTCACTCTCTAACTGACTTCCCCTTTACCACATAAATCCAAATGATATTCGAATGGAAATGGGAAGGCACAACGGTGACTCTTGTGTCTTAATTTAAGGTGTATTATGAATTTATTTTTATAATTTGAACCGTCTATTTTGTAAGATTTATTGAGTATTTTATAAGTATCAAAAATCATATTAATCGGATGCCAATAACTATATGATCGATAACTAAAAAAATAAACAATAAGTTTTTCTTTTAAGAAATAGTATAAAAAAATATACAATTCGATCATATAGTTATTGATATCTGATTAATATGATTTTTGATAGGCATGAAGTACTCAACAAACCCTACAAAATGAACGGTTCAAATCATAAAAATAAACCCATGATATACCTTAAATTAAGATACAATAATCACTAATGTACCTTTAGCACAACAATAACCTTATCCTTATTCGAATACAATTATGATAGAAAACCTCACAAATACCTGACCTCCACAACTTTGACTCTCATTGCAATCACTAATAATATGGAATCCACATACACATAAATAAACCCTACACACACATTCATGACCAAGATCAAATTAAGGATTATGAAACCCTCAAAAAAAAAGAATCCCAAACATTTCTGATTCGAATAATTTTCTTTTTCACACAAGAATCTAATGTACTGTAATTTTTTTTGAATAAAATGAAAAATATATTTTAATCAAAAAATTATTATAAGATTATTGCATCGTTTTCTCTATTTTTATACACATATTTTCATAAAAAATTAAAAAAATATTAAAATAATCAATTACTGAACTCTTAAATACCTCTAAAGCATTATTTTTAAATTTATTTTCAATAAACTACCTTTGATATTATCAAAGTTAATCAATTAAAATCTAATCTCCTGATAAATCTTTATAAATAAATTATATTGACCATAAAATATATAAGTTCTACAATTTAAATATAATTACGTTAAATTCCCTTAAAATTTTAATTCACGTAACATTTTGTTTCATTTTTATTAATAATTCCTTAATTACATAGATAAAAAAATAATATTGGTATTTCTTTTATATCAAAATTTACATATTTACTTAATTATTCTTGTATTTTCACACCACATTAATTCTAATCTCTTTAACTTTAATGAAAAAAATTAGCATAATTATATCAAAATTTTAAAATTATTTGCATTTTCTCTAAAACACAAAAAAGATTAATGTAATTTATCCAATAAATTTATAAGTGATTGTTGGTGCTAAAAATTAGATTTCTCCGTCGACAGAGGTACTAATAAGTTACAATGGATGACATGACACAGTGCTAGTATTCAAAGATGGATTTCTTCGTCGACAGAGGTGCTAACAAGGCATAAGGGATGACGTGGCGCAGGTGGCATGGAAAAAGCGTATAAGTGCTAACTGATGTGGCACAAACAAGTGCCAGGATAAAAGATAAAGAAAGATAAAGAGGAAACGTATCTTAAAGAGTTCAAATTCAAAAAACCACTCCGAGAGTAAAGAGATAAGCATGCAGAGAATCAGAGAATCTAGAAGGATCAAGATCAAGAACTTGATCAAAGCAGCAAGTATAAAAGAAGGCTGAAGGCAAAGAAAAAAGATATATCTTAATCATCAAACACTCGCAAAGAGTTTATCTAGAAGTAGTTTAACGTAATATTTTTAGGAGTAGAATAGTGATATCTTTCTCCAAATCCCCTTCCCTTCCCCCCCCCACTTCTCTTCTTTTCTTCTGTCGATTGCTGTATTTCTTTAATCTTTTGTTCTTACTTAAGTTCTTATAACTAGTGACAAGTAACAATTCATTCAAATTAATACATATTTTATATTGTTCTATTTTCTTCTTCATTCAATCACCTCTAGGAAAGTCCTTAATCGGTTTAAGACAAAAAAACTCAACTACAAAGCTTGGTTTTTATTGAAATCTATCGATCAATCACTATCAATTGAGCTTGACCTGAATTTTTATCAACAGTAAACTATTAAAATTCTTTAGCATTAAACTGACATAAGATTCTACAAGATCACCCGAATTGAGCAAGGATCCTCTAGAGTTTTTTTTTCCTAAAATTTTATAAAGTGGTGCATTGTGTGGTTGAAATTTAATGACAAGTCACATCAATTTTTCAACATTAAATCTCAACCACACAATACACCACTTTAGGAAATTTTAGAAAAAAAATACTCTAGAGGATCCTTGGTGGAATTAAATTGGTAATTGAGTGGACTTTCATGGGTTGATTTAACCCCATGACATAACCATAAATTAATATCAAACTCATCACAAATAACAAAAATTGACACATTACAAAAGGTACTTTAGATTTTGGTTGGTAGAAGCCCTTTACAATCACCCCAAATATATAATAGATATATTGGAGAGTTACTATATATGTCTTCAGAATATTTTATTAATTTTTTTTACTTTTTTTTTTTCTAATTTTTAAATATGATAAATTAGGGATAAAATATAGTGGTAAAATATACCCGATTATTATATAACCAAGAATATATGGATAGGATAGCCAAAAAGGCAAAAGCCAACTATCAGCACCAAGACAGTATCTAGGAAAGTTAATACATAATAATTACTCATTATTTAAGTTGTTTATTTGCATGGACTTTTGGTTTATAATATGCTTAACCACAGTGGCAGAGTCAAAAAATTAATTTAGAGGGATACTTACTAATTATAATAATTTTTATAAAATAATTTCACGTAAATTTTTTACGATTGATTTCAGGAAATATCAAAAAAAAATTATTTGTAACTAGTGTATCATGGATAATACAAAAAAAATATAGATATAAGCCATAAAATAAATTATATAATGATAAATTATTTTTTGATACAAAATTTGATTAAAAATTCTATATAATGGTAATACCACATCATTATTGGTATGTAACATCACCTACTAATGATAAATAAGCGCATAAAGAGTGAACCTCACATGTCAAATGTAACTAATAATCTAATAAATTTTATATCTTTATAGTGAGATTACTTATACTCGCATATCACTAATAATGACATCGTCGTTACATTCAAAAAATTTCATAGCTAATATAATTTATCTATAATAGTCTCTTCATTGACATTTCACTCTAATAATATTTTTATAATTTTTATTTAAAATTTTTTTTATGTTTGTAAAAAAAAAAAAAAAAAAAATCCGAGGGAGACACGTGACCCTGGTCAGATGCTCCCTCCGCCACTGCTTAACCATCTATGTCTATGTTTGGTCAACCATGATCACATTGAACAGCCAATCATAAAACGATACATCATCTCCCAGCCAATGAGATGCGTCCAGCTTGGCTCATTTGGACGCTTGCAAACCTCTTAATTTTTTTAACAACAATGATTCATCCTACTAAAAACATCACCACTAATAGCACTAATGCATTAAAAAAGTAAAAAAAAAAAAAAAAAAACAACTCCAAGACCAAAACATCACATCATTAATGACGGGACCCACTGTCACCTAATTAATGGGAGCACTAATTAGTACTCCCAAGCATTTTTCTTTTTTTAATTCACCTAATAATACATTTGACATAATAAAATTAATTGTAGATGATATGATTTCGTGACATCCAATCAACTTGGTTTGTTTTATTATAATATCTCATGTTGTTAGGGTATGAACACTCAGGAAGAACAATAATTGAAAAGAAAAATTAAATTAAACTCATTTTGGATGCCAATAAATTTTAGCGTAAATGACAATGTAATTTCAAAAACTCATTATTTCATAATTTGGAACGAATTGAAATAGGATAGTACTAATTCATGATCAACTATTCAAACTAAAATCACTTTTTCAAATTAAGATAGATTCTAATTCTCACTTTTTTCAAGATAATCTAATTTCACCAATGTTAAGAATAGATATTTAAAACACAGAATAAGTCATATTTAATTAGGTTTCATCCCAACCCTTCAATACTTTTTGTGTGAATTATTTTGTGATCCTAACAGTGCTCACTTAATATTCCAACTCAACCTAGAAAAAAGGAAAATTTGAGCTCTAATAAATTTCCTATTGAACCTTTTTCGCTAAATAAGGTTCTTAAAATATTCAAATACTTAATGGAATTACTTCAAGAACTAAATTTCTAGTAACGGGATTCTCATTTCCCATCACAATTCCAGGCTTCCAAACATAGTCTTTAAACAAGGAAGGGCAAGAGTTCATGATTAGAGTAAATGTTTGCTCTTTGATTGCATTGAAGAATAATACTATATACATTAATTGGTATATGATATGATATAATTTTTAAGATTTTGAATCTTTTTAATTTGTATAATGGATGAGATCATAATTTTAAAATGACAATATTTTAACTATGTTGATATATTAATTAATATATCAATTGATGCATTTTAAGATATAAAATAAAGGATTCTAATTGTTTTTGCGATAATTGGGAGTTTCAATTATACATGATTGCACTCACACTACAATACAAAAAAGAAAAATTTTAACATGTACACTCAAAGAGGTGTATCATATGCATCTCTAATTATGCTATTTTTTTTTATTTAATTATAATCAATTTTTTTCTTTAATTATGATACTATTTTAGTTATGATTCACGAATTTTTTAGTTATACCTCATGTTGTATCTGGTTATCAAATTTTTTTATTTTTTTAATTATGACTCAAAAAATATGAAATTATATATATATTGAGAGGGTAATTTTTGGGAAAATTGGGCCGAGCTTCGAGTTGGGTTTTGAGGCCCAAAGCGCAGAGGACTAGGTAAAAAGGCCGTACTGAATACTCCGGCCTAGAGGGCAAGGTTACTCCGGCCTTGGGGAGACAAAGTTACTTCGGCCCAAGGAGGTGAGTTTATTCCGGCTCAAGAAGAGATAGTTGCTTCGGCCCAAGGAAGAGTAATTCTACTCCGGTCCAGAGACAACTCGGAGTAGGGTCTTAGAGTTAGTCCGGTCGCAGTATGCTCTGGGAAGACCGGCTTCGGAGTTAGTCCGGTCATGACATACTCTGGCTAGGTCAGTCAGAACTTGCTACTTGGAAGTTTGATCTAAACGCACCAAGGTTGAACAAGGGCAGCCGAAGTAATGAGTTAGTAGAGAAGACCGAGCTAAGGATAGTTCGGCCTTCTATATGGCTCAGCATAGCCAGTGTTATTTCGGTCATGTGGTAGTTCGGCCATGGAGAAAACCATCCCACTTGGTTTAAGCAGTGGGGGAGGGTGTAAAAGGATAAGCATTATCATTGGGAGTATGAATCCTAGGAGGACTCTGCATGGAGAAATACAAGTCCTACCAGGATTGTGCCACGGGAAACTTATAAAAGCCTACAAGCATCACCTTGGAGGAGGTAATTGAACACAATCTTTCTGAGAACTTAGAGCTTTATCTATTTGTCAAGTTTTCTGACTTAGGCATCGGAGCGGTTTCCGGCACACACCCGCCGGCTAGCTCACGTTTGTGTTTTCAGGGGACAAAGCGACGTCGTACGGAGAAGCGTGGACTTGGTCAACAGGATTATACGAGGAGAATTATTTCCTCCCCGTACAATTGGCGCCGTCTGTGGGAAGAACAGACAAGAACAAAAACCTCTTGACTAAGCTTCTCCTTTTCTCATTCAATGGCACACATTGAAGACTTGCCGCAGTCCGCCGTCGACGGACTAACTCCAGAAGGGGGCGCAAGGCGTGAAGGATTACCTGCCATCCCTCCCATGGCGGACTTGGAGCCCCAACAACATAATTCTAGGAGGAGTGGCAGGGGAAGGCGGAATGGCAGCCCTCGTCACTCTCAAAGTCCCGACAGGCAAAGGAGGAGGATTGATCCTCAAGCCCTGGAAGATCGCGTAAAGGAACAGGATGAACTAATTCGAAGGATGGCGGCGGACATGGAGGCTTTAAAACGCCAGATGAAGACTAAAGATGTGGCGACAGGAGAGGGGCGCAAGCATAAGACGCCCCCTCGCCACTCAGAGAATCGTAGTAGGAATACTACGCCCTCCCAAGGAGAGAGCAGAAGCCTCAGGACAGGCGACACTCACTCCTTATCTTCAAGAACTCGTCACTCCAGGTCTGAGAGGACGAGATCCGAAAGATCATACACTGAAGGAAGCACGTATTGGCCTTCACATTCACACCAAACCAGATCCAGACAAACCGAGCTACCCAGGTCATCCGACTTACGAACTGTGCTAGAAGAAAAAGCACGATGCAAGGAGGATGCCAGGGCAAGAGATCCACACCGAGTTTCGGCCATACAACGGTTGGCTCCTCGGACGCATGGAAGCGTCGAGGTTGGAATGCCAATACCGCGACCGGCCTACGAACCAGCAGACAAGGCATTAGCAAGACTACAGACTTCGCCGTTTGTCCCAGCGATCGAAAACGCACCCCTACCATCAGGCTTCCTTCAGCCGAAGTTCAATACATATGAAGGGAAGACGGATCCGTATTCTCACCTAAGCCACTTTCGCCAAGTCATGGCTGTGTACAGGCGAAACGAGGCCCTAATGTGCATACTCTTCCCATCAAGTCTGGGCGACTTAGGCTTGACTTGGTTCGAAAAGCTCCCAGAGGGCAGCATAGCCTCCTGGGCCCAATTGGCAGAAGCGTTCGTAACAAGGTTTCGGACAAATACTAAGACACCGGTGGAGATAGACCAGTTACTCTCCATCGACATGGGTGAAAAAGAGACCCTCAGATCTTACAACAGTCGCTACTGGGAGACATTCAACCAGATTGGAGACTGCCCCACCAATCTGGCCATTGCGCAATATAAAAGAGGCCTACCAGTAGGGAATCGACTACGGGACTCGATCACCATGACACCACCCCTCACCATGGAGGCCCTGATGGAAAGAGTGCATCAGCACATCAGGGTAGAAGAGGATGGCGCGCGTGCTAAAGCAAAATCAAGTACGACCGCGGCACCAGAAAAGAAAACCCCTGCCAAGGTCAACACGGTTGACCGAAATAACAAGAACGGACGTGGCAGACGTGATAACGGAGAAGACCCAGACAAAAGATGGTTGAGAATTCGCACTGCCATAACAACGGTGTTCAAAAAACCAATATATCGGATTCTGAGCGAAATCAAAGATGAGCCTTTTGTCAAGTGGCCAGCCAAGCTTGGGGAAGCTCAGAAGAATTACGACGACAGATCACGGTGCACCTTCCACAAAGAAAAGGGGCACCGAACTGAGAATTGCACGCCACTAAGACAGCATTTAGAAGAATTGGTGGCAGCAGGCCACTTGGACGAATACATTGAAGGGGGAGCGCAACCGGCCCCCCAAGATCATAATGACCAACCCAACAGAATGCCAAACGATGCACCACCACAAGGCATTATCAATGTAATTCATGGAGTTTTTGAACCTGAGCGCGTATGCGAGCTTAGAGGTTCGATCAAGAAGGCTGAGCACTTTAGGGAAGTATTAAGTGCCCAACCCGCCATCAAGAAGGGGAGGACAGAGGCAACAAACGTCATGTCCTTTTCGGATAAGGACTTGGAACGAATTTACTGCCCCCATAATGATGCCCTGGTTGTCACTCTCCGAGTCAAGGATTTTGACGTCAAGCGGATTCTGATTGACCAGGGTAGTTCATGTGAGATCATGTATTACGACACATTTAAACAACTAAAGCTGCAAGATAAAGACTTGGCACCCGCAGTTTCTCCCCTGATTGGATTCAACTCCATGCCAGAGTGGCCTGTCGGCAAAATAATCCTTCCAGTCAGAGCGGGAAGTGTATCAAAACAGGTGGAGTTCTGGGTATTGAAGGTCCCCTCCACCTACAACATCATCCTGGGCAGAACATGGCTGCATGCCATGCATTCGGTAGCGTCATCATACCATCAGGTAATGCGGTTCCCCAATGACGCCGGTATAATTGAAGAAGTCTATGGCGATCAGATCATGTCAAAACAGTGCTTCGCCACAGCGAATGGAAGCCGAGCTGCCAAAGGATACGTTCATTCGGTGGAAGAGCCAGAAAGTAATGAACTATTCGCTGACGTCGGCAAAGAGGCTGATCAAAAAGCAGTGGAAGACTTGGTGGAGGTAAAAATAGATGAGAAGAACCCGGATAAGTTCTTTTTGCTTGGATCATCGTTGTCTAGCGCTGAGAGATTAGAGGTCATGGAATTCTTGACCTCCAATATCGAAGTGTTTGCCTGGACACCTTACGACATGCCAGGCATTGATCCAAACTTCATCAGTCACCAACTCAATGTCCACCCATCCGCCAGACCAGTCATTCAACGCACACGCAGATCGGCACTCCACCACGCCGAAATAGTGGCAGAAGAGGTAGGCAACCTGCTGGAAGCAGGAGCGATAAGAGAAGTGCACTACCCAAGATGGATCTCCAACACCGTCGTAGTGCCAAAAAAGAATGGTAAATGGCGTGTCTGCGTCAACTACAAAACGGTCAACAAGGCGTGCCCAAAAGATAGTTTCCCTCTACCAAGGATAGATCAACTGGTGGACCTAACGGCAGGGCATAACCGTCTCAGCTTCCTGGATGCATACAGAGGCTACCACCAGATCGCCATGCATGAACCAGACTAGGAGGTCACATCCTTCACAACACCAAGGGGGTTATATTGCTACAAGGTCATGCCCTTTGGCCTAAAGAACGCAGGGGCGACATTCCAAAGGATGGTCACCAAGATGTTTGAACCATTGTTAGGCAGAACAATGGAGGCTTACATCGACGACATGGTGGTCAAAAGCAAGGATAAGAATGACCATCTGAAAGATTTGGGCGAGATGTTCCAGATCCTGAAGAAACACAAGTTGCGCCTCAACGCATCCAAATGCGCATTCGGAGTTGGATCTGGCAAATTCTTGGGCTTCCTGGTGACCAACCGAGGTATAGAAGCAGACCCCTCTCAGATCAAAGCAATCCAGGAGTTGGAGAGACCAAACTCAGTCAAAGAAGTGCAGCATCTCACTGGTATGGCGGCTGCGCTAAACCGGTTCATAAGCAGGTCGTCAGACAGACTACGACCATTCTTCCAAGCTTTAAAAGCCAAGTTTGAGTGGGATGAAGAATGCGACCGAGCTCTGGAAAGCTTGAAGGAGTACATGTCTTCCCCACCACTACTTGTAACTCCAGTTCCTGGTGAAGAACTCTTTTTATACCTGGCAGTTTCTCAGCACGCAGTTAGCGCAGTGTTGGTTCGTGCAGAAGGAATACAACACCTGCCCATCTTTTATGTAAGCAAGACATTGTTGGGAGCCGAAACAAGGTACTTGCCCTTAGAGAAGCTAGCATTAGCGTTAATGATGGCATCCAGAAAGTTGGCGCATTACTTTCACGCCCACACCATAGTCGTCCTCACAGCCTTTCCATTAAAAGCTCTGTTTGAAAGGGCGAACTTCAGTGGGCGAATTTTGAAATGGGCAGTAGAGTTGGGACAATTCGACATCAAGTTCCAACCCAAGACCGCAATAAAAGCTCAATCTTTGGCAGACTTCGTCGCAGAGTTTACTCCTAGAAGTCATCATATCTGCCCAGTCGACCTGACTGACTCAACCAAACTAGGGACGGAAGTTGACGCCGGAATAGCGCAACCCCTAGTGGAAGGTAGTCCATCAACCGAACTAGGGACGGAAGTTGACGCCGGAATAGCGCAACCCCTAGTGGAAGGTAGTCCATCAAGCACAAAGGCAGACCATACTAAGGACAACAAGGAGGAGCCAAACAAAGGCTCACCAGCAGTTCAAACAGAGGACGAAGGGCAGACAGCCAACCTGGACTTTGAAGAAAACACCCTTCTTGACCTCACGACATCATCTGATCCTTCCACTTGCTGGAAACTATTCGTTGGAGAGATGTGGAAGCTCTTTGTGGATGGAGCATCCAACCGACATGGTGCAGGGCTTGGCGTAGTCCTCATCTCTCCAGACGGCCTGGTTATAGAGCAAGCAATCAACCTTGGCTTCCCAGCATCCAACAACGAAGCAGAGTATGAGGCGCTTCTCGCAGGACTCAAGTCGGCACACTTCATGAAAGCAACCGAATTAATGGTGTACAGTGACTCACTGCTGGTGGTAAACCAAATTTCTGGCGAATACGAAGCAAAGGATGACAGAATGGCCAAGTACCAAGAGCTAGTCAGAACGGAGATCAAGAAGTTTGATGTGGTAAGGATAGAACAAATTGGCAGGGAGGAAAACAGCCGAGCGGACGAGCTAGCAGGCCTTGCCTCAATGGCAGATACATCAATCCCTCATCCATTACTCGTCGACTTCTTACCAAAACCAAGCATAGAAGACCCCGAAGCAGAAGAAGTGTATTGCGCAGAATTAGGGCCCTCTTGGATGGATCCCATCATCCTGTTCCTAAAAGACGGCATCCTACCAGAAGAGAAAAAAGAAACCAACAGAATAAGGGCGAAGTCGCAGCGGTTTTGGCTATCTCCATCTTTGGCATTATATAAGAAGTCATTCTCTGGGCCTTACCTCAAGTGCGTTCATCCCAGCAAAGTAGAAGCATTCCTGTTCGAAATACATGAAGGGGTATGTGGAAGTCACCAAGGGGGAAGGTCGCTCGCTTACAGGGCTATTTCACAAGGATATTGGTGGCCATATATGCAAGCAGACTCAGAGAAATATGTGAAGAAGTGTGAAAAATGCCAGAAATTCGCGCACCAAATACATCAACCAGCAAGAGAACTCCTACCTTTAACTAGCCCATGGCCTTTCGCAATGTGGGGCTTAGACATAGTAGGACCACTTCCAACAGCACCCGGAGGCAGAAAATTCTTTCTCGCAGCAACAGACTACTTCACAAAATGGGTGGAAGCAGAAGCATTGGCATCAATCAAAGAAAAAGATGTGAAGAAGTTCGTTTGGCAAAATATTATCACTCGGTTTGGCATACCAAAAGCACTGATCTCAGACAATGGAACTCAGTTCGACGGCAGAATCTTCAGAAGCTTTTGTGAAGAATACAAGATAGAGTTCTACAATTCCACACCGGCGTATCCTCAAGCAAATGGGCAGGCTGAAGCATCAAATAAAGTCGTCTTGGATGGACTAAAGAAAAGGCTAGAGAAAGCAAAAGGCAAGTGGGCGGATGAACTTCCTCATGTTTTATGGGCTTACCGCACCACACCTCGGCGATCAACTGGAGAAACACCATTTTCCTTAGCCTATGGCATGGAAGCAGTGATCCCACTAGAAGTTGGCCTTCCCACAATTCGAAGCGAAAATTTTGATCCAGACTTAAATAGAGAAGCCATAGCCTTAGAACTCAACCTTGCAGAAGAAAGAAGAGAAAGAGCGTTGGTCCACATCGCCGCATACCAACGAGAGTTAATCAAAAAATACAGCAAAAAGGTTCATCCAAGACAATTCAAAATTGGCGATTGGGTATTGCGCAAAGTAATGGGAAACACCTTGGTCCCAGGAGACGGCAAGTTAGGCCCAAATTGGGAAGGTCCTTATAAGGTGGTTGGGTTAGCCGGCAAAGGGGCATACCACCTAGAAGACAAGGATGGCAAGGCAATCCCTAGGCCATGGAATACGGCCAATCTCAAGATATTTTACTTTTAGCTTTTCTCTTTCAAACATTATGTAATTCTCTCTTCCTTCAATAAAATGAGATTCTTTTTAGCACAGATTACTCTTTGTACAAGTTAGCTTTCAAGACTTAAGTATATTACAAGCATTCCATTCTAAGTTAGCCGGAAAAACAAACTTAGAGGTTGGCTGGATTAAACCAACACCCTTCCTAAGCCCAGAATAAGGATCCAGGCTGCAGGACATTTGGTCGGAATAACCAAATACTAGAAGTTAGCTGGAAAAACTAACTTCAATAGTTGGCTGGAATAAACCAACACTTGTTACTCTTCAGCCGAAGTAAGTGTAAGGCTGAAGAGTGGTTGGCTGGAATAAACCAACTCTTGTTACTCTTCAGCCGAAGTAAGTGTAAGGCTGAAGAGTGGTTGGCTGGAATAAACCAACACTTGTTACTCTTCAGCCGAAGTAAGTGCAAGGCTGAAGAGTGGTTGGCTGGAATAAACCAACACTTGTTACTCTTCAGCCGAAGTAAGTACAAGGCTGAAGAGTGGTTGGCTGGAATAAACCAACTCTTGTTACTCTTCAGCCGAAGTAAGTGCAAGGCTGAAGAGTGGTTGGCTGGAATAAACCAACACTTGTTACTCTTCAGCCGAAGTAAGTGCAAGGCTGAAGAGTGGTTGGCTGGAATAAACCAACACTTGTTACTCTTCAGCCGAAGTAAGTGCAAGGCTGAAGAGTGGTTGGCTGGAATAAACCAACTCTTGTTACTCTTTAGCCGAAGTAAGTGCAAGGCTGAAGAGTGGTTGGCTGGAATAAACCAACACTTGTTACTCTTCAGCCGAAGTAAGTGTAAGGCTGAAGAGTGGTTGGCTGGAATAAACCAACACTTGTTACTCTTCAGCCGAAGTAAGTGTAAGGCTGAAGGGTGGTTGGCTGGATAAACCAACTCTTGTTACTCTTCAGCCGAAGTGAGTGTAAGGCTGAAGAGTGGTTGGCTGGAGTAAACCAACACTTAATACTCCTCAGCCGAAGTAATTATGTCGGCTAAGGAGTGGTTGGCTGGTAAGTATAGTTTAACCAACCAAAAACCGAAATAACACTTGGAGTAATAGAAGACATGACAAATGCAAGCATACACACAATAACCAGAATAAGAGAAGTAAAATTTTCATTCGAAAGAGAAGTCATTACAAGGGGGCTTAGTTCGGTTACAAGGAAAAGAGTACAAAATTAAGAGAAAAGTTCATCTATTTCGGCGTCGAAGGCAGCATCGGCGTCCACCCGAAGACCGGTTTCGGGCGCAACAACATTTTCAGAAGGAAGAATGGGTTCGGCTGGAGCCACGGTTTCACTTGGTTGATCAAGAGTAAGATCTTCCACCATGGGCTCCGACCGAACTACCTGATCTGCATTCACAGCCGAAGTATCCTCAGGGGCAGAGTCTTCATCAGAGTCTTCATCATCTGAGCCCTCAAGGAACTGCTGTTGCATGGCCGTGGCATATTCCATCAGGGAGTTCGGTATAAAATAGGCTGGAGGGTTGAAAACCTCGGTCTGAGGATCATGACCGAGCTTCTCAACGGCTCCCCTCCAGCCGCACTTAAAGAAAAGCTCCTTGGCAGCATGGCATTGTTGGGCGTAAGCATCCTCTGCCCTCTTGTAACCTTGTTTCTCAGCCTCCTTCGCCTTCTCCTTCATTTCGGCGTCTTTCTTTCTTTCGAGCTTTAACAACTCGCGCAAGTACTTGTCCTTCAGAACTATGGCAGTCTTTTGTTTTTCAGCTTCGGCCGAGCTAACCATTCCGGTCAGTCGGCCGACCTCACCTCGGAGTTCGGCCAGTTCCTTTCTAGCTTCTTCTAGTTCGGCCGATTTCGCCTCTGCCTCGGCCGCCGCTTGCCTTGTCACTTTCCTCAGCTCCAGTACTCTCCTGTGGGTGATTTGGTTCTTTTGAATGGCCTGACAAAGCAACTTCCTTTTAGCCGAAGAAACAGTTGAAAATAAAAAGAGGAAAAAATAGAAATTCGACCGAAGTTACTAACCAGAATCATCGATTTAGTCGCAGACCGAATGGACTTCAGCTCGGTGGTTAATTGTTTTTGGTGATGCTCCATGTCTCTGGGCAGACACACGCTCTTGGCCAGGTTGATGGCCAACAGGTGGTCCTTCTCAGCAACGACCGAGTCTGTGTCTAGAATGTCTCGGTCGTTGAAGGTTAATTTCGGTGCCCAGCAGCCGATGGTTCGGTCGGAAGACTCCGGAAGGGGGCTCGGTGGTAAGCTCGGCTGAATAGGAGTTTCTTCATCAATCAAAACTCGTTCGGGTTCGGAAGTTCGGGCACGTTTGGTTCGGCGGGAAGAGGATGGCTGTTGGGAAGGAAGGGCGACAACAGCAGGCTGCGGTTGGCTGGGAGGCGCCACTTCGGGCCTAGCTGTTTCGGTAAGAAGGGCCCTGACTCTGCTCCTTTTCGCCATCTCTTCTTCTGCGGTTAGAGGGACAAGTCTTATCTCGGGCAAAGTTGGGTCCGGCTCCGGTGCCTCTTCAAGAAGGAAGTCAGTCACCCTTGCTTTTCGGCGACCGCTGTAGCGATAGGTCGGCTCAAAATTTAGAAGCTTGGCCCAATCTCTTTCTTTAATCCGAAATGCGGCTCGCAAGACTCCGAGGTTGGGATAGCTATATAAGGAATGGAGATGGGCGAAATCTGCAAAAAAGAGAGAAGTGTTAGTTCGGCTAATAGACTAAACAACCGAGATAACACACAAAGCAGAAGACCGAAGTAAAATTACCAGGCTCTCCCATTTTCCAATTTATAGGTCGGCCAGGAATTTGAGCTTGAAAATCCTCAAAGTTCCCAGAGACCCAAAAGAAATCATCATCGTTAAGATCTTTGTCCGGAGTGTGCTTGATTATCTTCTCTCGGCGGCGGCGAATTCTAAGGTAGTAGACCCACCCAGCATTCTTTGAGCCGATAGAGTATTGATGAAAGATCTCGGCTAGACCAAGATTCAGTCCGGTTTGGTGGTTTAATGCGGCTATCCCCATTATAATACGGTATGTATTGGTGGATAGTTGGGTGGGACATAACCTAGTCTGTCTAAGAAATTCGCAGATTAGCGGTTGGACAGGAAACCGTAGTCCGGTTTCTATTATGGATTGAAGGGTAAAGGGCACGAAGCCTTCATTGTTCCAGGGGGTAGCATCTTTTTCGGCCAACGCCAGATGGACATCATCAGGAATCTGGTAATCTTGCCTAAATTCGGCCAGGCCACCAGGGGTTTCGACTAAATATCTATACTTACCCATTTATTGTATAATTTATGAATAAATTATTTCGGTACAAAAACTAGGCTCAGTAGCTCGGTTGAGCACACGCAGGAGTGCCTGGGCAACCTAAGTCTGCAAAGTAGAAAACAAAGGGGTTAAGCACAGATCGTTGGACCGCGCTACAAATTATAAGCAAGATATACAAATCCTACTTCGGTTTAGTGGGCTGGTTCTACCTCGGCTCATCAGAAGGTTTCTTAGCTCGGTTTTGAGCAGTTTAGACCGGTTTAACGTCTGGGGGCAGCTTTCTGAGTTTGGTCTAAAAAACTAAGAAAGCTGGTTTAGTCCCAAGGCCTAAATCGGTTGCGGTGTGAGGAGAGTTACTCCGGCTGAGCCCCTAGGGGCGGCTTTCTGAGTTCGGTTTCAGAACTAAGAAAGCCGGCTTGGCCCCAAGGTCTTACCTCGGTTGGAGACCGAAGTACCTAGTTCGGTATGTGCAAGCTTATTCGGTAATCTTATCTTGGCTAGAGTGGTTCAGGATAAACTACTGACATTCCTACAAGTTCTAGCTCGGTTATTGACTACAGAAATCTACATATTAGGGGCAAACAGAATCCTAGTTCGGTCGCAATGTGATTTTGGATCTAAGGCTTGTTTTTCTACATAACAGTTCATACACATACAAGTTCTACTGGTTTCTTCATAGAAAGTACAAAAGCAGAGCAGATAAATGGAGAAAGATGTTTACAAAAAACATACAAGGCATGGAAAGTAAAATACAAAAAACATAGAGAGCAAGATGATTAGATTTTCTTACCAGAAAAGAGAGAAAGGAGACTGGAGTCGGAAACGGTGGCAGCAAGAACACAAGCTTAAGTATGGAAGTAGAGGCACAAAAAGAAGATGAAGACAGAGAGAGAAGGTAGATGCAGGTAAATGATTCACAAGAGTAAAAAGGTTGTTTTGTGAAAAAAGGGAGAGAAAAAGGCGGCAAAAAGAAGCGGGAACAGTACAAAAATTCTGAAGGGCGGCATGACAGTTGGTCACAGCTTATCAGAGTTTGCCACGTGTCACTGGAATGGGAAGCGTTACAGTCGCTGTGATTGAAGAGACGTTTTGACCGGACATAGTGATACCCGAGGTAAACTTAGTTCGGCTGGAAAGGCTAAAAGGGTTTTTTAGCTCGGCTGAAAAAGCGTAACAAACTCTAGCTCGGCCAGAAGGCTGGTAATCCCAATCATGTTGCACAGATGGAATTAAGGGGCAATTGAGAGGGTAATTTTTGGGAAAATTGGGCCGAGCTTCGAGTTGGGTTTTGAGGCCCAAAGCGCAGAGGACTAGGTAAAAAGGCCGTACTGAATACTCCGGCCTAGAGGGCAAGGTTACTCCGGCCTTGGGGAGACAAAGTTACTTCGGCCCAAGGAGGTGAGTTTATTCCGGCTCAAGAAGAGATAGTTGCTTCGGCCCAAGGAAGAGTAATTCTACTCCGGTCCAGAGACAACTCGGAGTAGGGTCTTAGAGTTAGTCCGGTCGCAGTATGCTCTGGGAAGACCGGCTTCGGAGTTAGTCCGGTCATGACATACTCTGGCTAGGTCAGTCAGAACTTGCTACTTGGAAGTTTGATCTAAACGCACCAAGGTTGAACAAGGGCAGCCGAAGTAATGAGTTAGTAGAGAAGACCGAGCTAAGGATAGTTCGGCCTTCTATATGGCTCAGCATAGCCAGTGTTATTTCGGTAATGTGGTAGTTCGGCCATGGAGAAAACCATCCCACTTGGTTTAAGCAGTGGGGGAGGGTGTAAAAGGATAAGCATTATCCTTGGGAGTATGAATCCTAGGAGGACTCTGCATGGAGAAATACAAGTCCTACCAGGATTGTGCCACGGGAAACTTATAAAAGCCTACAAGCATCACCTTGGAGGAGGTAATTGAACACAATCTTTCTGAGAACTTAGAGCTTTGTCTATTTGTCAAGTTTTCTGACTTAGGCATCGGAGCGGTTTCCGGCACACACCCGCCGGCTAGCTCACGTTTGTGTTTTCAGGGGACAAAGCGACGTCGTACGGAGAAGCGTGGACTTGGTCAACAGGATTATACGAGGAGAATTATTTCTTCCCCGTACATATATATATATATATATATATATTTTAATTATAAGATGTATATGATATACACGTTATAAAGGGTGTGTATGATAATGTTTTCCAAAAAGGAAAAAAAAACAAGAAGATAAAAACATACATACACGTAGACATGTGATGGGAATATTAATAATAGAACAAAGGCATTATGGTCTGATACAGGGAAGGCTGGATTTAGACACACTTTGAGCTAAGCAAATGCAATGCAACTAGTACTAACATTGAAAGAGAGATTTATGACTAGGATTGGGCCGTGGTAATGGCTAGGCAGATTTGGGCCGAACACAGTTGGGCTGTGGTAGCATGGGTCTGCCCAGAAAGGTTTTGCTCAGTTAAGGCAAGGCATGGTTGAACCGACCTACTTGGCTTCAGGGTGCAGAGACCGGTCGAGTGATGGTTCGGCCGAGATGTCAGCTGCCTCACTGGGTTCCACGGTTCATGGGTTAGCTCGACAGGAAGGCCGACGGCTAACCAGCATGAGCTGTCCCGAGCTTGGCCATGCCGGAATGCAGCCGAGCTCGGTCGTCATTGAGCTTGGCGAGCAGAGCGCTCTGGCTAGCAACACAACACGGTCTTTGGCAGCCGAGATGATGCAGCCCGGCTGCCGAGCTCCTAGTAGTGTGGGCTGGCAGCTTGGTTAGGTGATGTTCAGCTAGATTTGCGCTGACAGATGGGATAGCAGCACCACGTGTCGAGAGACTAATGGGAGTAGATTTGGGGCGCAGAAGGTATATAAGCGAGTCTACGCCCCCCATTCTGAGGAGATGAACATTTGGTGAAATTTACACAAAACATTTAATCCTGTCTCTCTCTCTCTCTCTATCCCTGTGTGTGTCTAACTTGATCGTCGGAGGGGTATTCCAGCCACGCATCGCCGGGTAGCTCACCGCCGTTGTGCTCGTAGGTCGATCGGACAGGCAGGAGCTTGGAAGGTTTGCCGGAATATTTGTTCCCCGTACAATTGGCGCCATCTGTGGGAACTTGACAGACAAAACCTTGTCTTCCAGGCTCATCTAATTGTCGTCCATGGCGAACAACGACGAGATTCCGTTGTCTGCCATTGACGGAGTTACCCTGGAGTCAGGCAGACGGAGAGAAGGACATCCCGCCATCCTTCCTATGGCGGACCTGGAGACTTCTGCGGGAGGACATTCAAGAGACGCGCGGGATAAGCACGGAAGAAGCTTTGGTCATTCATGGAGTCCAGACGGTCACCAGCGGCGGAGAGAATCGCATGCCAGACAACTGGAAAACAAGCTAAAGGACCAAGACACCGTCATCCGGCGAATGGCGGTGGAGATGGAGGATCTTAAGTGGCATGTCAAGGGGAAGGGTGCAGCTGGAGTGGGAGACCACAATGAGCGCACCTAACCCCGCCATTCAGGCAGTTAGAGCCAGCGGCATACTCCGTCCATCTCAATCACCAGAAGTTACAAGGTTGGAGATTCTGACACGCACGTAGAGAAGTCCAGCGTACAAGACAGCACCTATCAACCCTCACGTCCGGCGACGACGTTGAGGTATTCTTATTCCGCTTGATCAGAGGATTTGCGGGTAGTCTTGAAGGAACGGGCTCGCCGATGGGAGGCTCAGAGAGTGCCGGCATTCCAGCGGCTATCCAATGGGGTTCACGCCAGTGAAGAGGTCGGAATGCCTCCTCCCCGCCTCGTTGTGCCTCTCCTTTCAGACACAGACTTAGCGAGGCTGAGCGCCACTCCTTTCTCCCTGGAGATAGAAACAACACCGCTTCCAACAGGCTTCCACCAGCCAAAGTTCATGCTCTACGACGGAAAACTGATCCATATATGCATGTAAGCCACTTTCGACAGGTCATGGCCGGACATAGGCGAAATGACGCTCTTATGTGCCTTATCTTCCCGTCAAGTTTGGGCGAGCTGGGCTTGAAATGGTTTGAGAGGTTGTCGGAGGGAAGCATCGAAGGGTGGCAACAATTAGCGGAAGCCTTTGTGACGCGCTTCAAAACCAACACTAAGACACCGAAGGAAGTTGACCACCTTCTCAGTGTCAAGATGGAGCCGAGCGACACGCTCAAGGCATACAACTCCAGATATTGGGAAACCTTCAACGAGATCTTGGACTGCCCGGTCAACCTTGCAATCACGCAGTATAAGCGTGGTCTCCCGATCGGACATAGACTGCGGGACTCACTTACTATGCACCAACCGATATCCGTGGGCCAATTAATGCAGTGCATCAACGAGCACATCCGAGTAGAAGATGATGTGGCAACATCTACCGCAAAGGTAGCTCCGGTAGCAATAGACAAGAGGTCGGCTGGCAAGGTGCACGCGGCTGGACAAGAGACTAACCGTTCAAATGATCGCGCCGAGAAATCTGTCCAAGGTTCAAATCGTCGAAACCGGGGTAAGGGTCGACGGAATGACCGAGATGAATACCCCCGCGACGACGTAGCTGATACAAACAGAAGGTTGAAGGCCAGGACAGGCATTACCACAGTTTTTAAGATTCCAATTTATCACATACTTAGTGAAATCCGTGACGAGGATTATGTCCGGTTTCCTGCTAAATTGGGCGACGGACAGAAGGGTTTCAATCCACGGTACCGTTGCACATTTCACCGGGAGCGCGGCCACCGGACAGAGGACTGTTTGCCTTTGAGGCAACACTTGGAAGAGCTAGTAGCAGCCGGACACCTGGACCTTTACATTGGCAGGGGCGTGAAGGCAAATCAAGCCCCTGTTGATCCGCGTGCATCGGGTGACTTGGAGGCGCCCCCTCAAGGAGTGATTAATGTCATCCATGACATAGTGGAACCAGTGCGTGTGTGTGAACTCCGAGGTATGATCAAGAAGGCTAAGCACATAAGGAAAGTTTTGTCAGTTCAGCCCGCGATCAAAAGGGGCAAGACCGAAGAAAAAGACGTGATCAGTTTCTCCACAAGGGACCAAGAGCGCATTCAGACGCCGCACAACGACGCCTTAGTGGACACACTCTGCGTCAAAGAATTCGATGTCAAGCGCATCTTGACCGATCAGGGAAGCTCGGTCGAGATCATGTATTACGACGCATTCAAACAGCTCAAGCTCCGGGATACAGACTTGGCTCCAGCAACTTCGCCACTGGTTGGTTTCAACTCGCAACCGGAGTTGCCTTTGGGAAAAATTTTCCTTCCGGTCAAAGCGGGATCTGTGGTCAAGCAAGTGGAGTTCTGGGTGTTATAGGTGTCATCTACTTATAACCTGATCCTTGGAAGGGGATGGCTTCACGCTATGCAAGCCGTAGCGTCGACCTTCCATCAGGTGATGAGTTTCCCCTCGGCTACGGGGGCAGTTGAGGAGATTTGGAGCGATCAAGTCATGTCGAAGCAATGCTTCGTGACAGTCAATGGGAGCGGAGCTACCAATGGCTTCGTCCAAATGATAGAGGGACTGGAAGACCGAGGAGTCCTTGACGATGTGGGCACTAGGGCCGAGGACAAAGCCGTCGAAGAATTGGTCGAAGTGTGAATTGATACGGAGAATCTGGACAGGTTCTTCTTGCTCGGCTCAAGCTTTATCGCACAAGAAAGGACTGAGATGGATTAGTTTTTGATGGCCAATATCGAAGTCTTCGCATGGTCGCCTTATGACATGCCCGGTCTCGATCCGAGTTTTATTTGCCATCACCTAAACGTCTTTCCCGGAGCCAAGCCGGTCATTCAGCGAACAAGGAGATCGGCACTGCATCACTCTAAGGTAGTTGTAGAGGAAGTGAAGAACTTGCTTGAGGCACGAGCTATTCAAGAAGTGCACTACCCTCGGTGGATTTCAAACACAGTTGTTGTACCAAAGAAGAATGGGAAGTGGCGAGTTTGTGTCGACTATAAGACCGTCAACCGAGCTTGCCCTAAAGACAGCTTTCCATTGCCCAGAATAGACCAGCTCGTGGACTTGACGGCTGGACATAACAGGCTCAGTTTCTTAGATGCCTACCGCGGTTATCATTAGATTGCCATGCATGGCCCCAACCGCGAGATCACCTCATTCACTACACCAAGGGGACTCTTTTGCTACCGAGTTATGCCTTTTGGTTTGAAGAACGCCGGGGCAACTTTTCAAAGGATGGTGACCAAGATGTTCGCTCCTCTGCTAGGCCGGACAATGGAGGCTTATATAGATGATATGGTGGTTAAGAGTCGGCATCAAGCAGACCACTTGTCCGACTTGGCCGAGATGTTCGCCATTCTCAAACAACACAAGCTACGAACACAAGCTAGGCCTGAATGTGTCCAAGTGTGCCTTTGGCGTGGGATTCGAAAAATTCTTAAGCTTCCTAGTCACGAACTGAGACATCAAGGCAGACCCCACACAAATCAGAGCCGTACAAGAATTAAAGCAGCCGAGCTCGGCTAAGGACGTACAATATCTGGCCGGAATGGCCGCCGCGCTTAACCGATTTATAAGCCGATCATCAGATCGTTATCGCCCCTTCTTTTAAGCTCTGAAATCAAAGCTCTCATGGGATGAAGAATGTGACCGGGCTTTGTCCGAGCTCAAGAAGTATTTGTCTTCAGCGCCCCTGTTGGTCATGCCAAAACCTGGCGAAGAGCTCTATCTTTATCTGGCCGTTTCATAGCATGCGGTCAGTGCGGTGCTTGTCCAGTCAGAAGGAATCAAGCATCTCCCTATCTTCTACGTCAGCAAAACCTTGCTACCAGCAGAGTCGAGATACTTGCCGCTGGAAAAACTTGCATTGGCATTGATGATGGCCTTCAGGAAATTGGCGCACTACTTCCATGCCTATACAATCATCGTTTTGACCGAGTTCCCCCTCAAAGCTTTGTTCGAATGGGTGGACTTCTCCGGTCGAATCCTCAAGTGGGCGGTTGAGATGGGATAATTCGACGTCAAATTCCAGCCACGAACTGCCATAAAAGCTCAGACATTGGCCAACTTCGTTGCTGAATTCTCACCTAGAACTCATCCGGTATGCCCGGTGGATATTGCCGCGGCAGATGAGGAGGTGAATGCAGGCCAAACCACAATAATACAGCTAGGCGATGAAGGTGACGCAGAATTTGCGCGCCCCACCTGTAAGAACCTAAATTTTTAGATAACTAATTAGTTTATTAATAATAATATTAAGCCAATCAATAGTGATTGTTAAACCATTAAATTATAATATTAATAGGACCATAATTAATATCAATATTAAATTCTTTTAAATAAAATTATTTATCTTGATATGATTAAAATTCTATATCAAAATACAGTTGTGAAAACTAAATGGATTAAATTGATAGTAAATAAGCTAGTTAGAATTTAGTAGGAAGAAAACCATCCAATTGAAAATAATAATATTAAATAAGTAAACAAATAAATAAATTATATATACATATTATTATTGTATTGACACAAATTTCAATTCAATTCAATTCAAAAAAAAAAAAAAAGTGATCAAGTTGCAAGGAAAGTGGCTGACTACCACTTCCTTTTCTTTTTATCTAGGTTACCTGGCTTGCATGCTTATTTTTTTTCCCAAGTTCACACTCAACCTCCCTAAGAGAAGTAAGCATGCAATGGCATTCCAAGCCTTGATTAAGGCAACCACGGCAGCCACAATCTGTAAGCTACCATCTAACCATTAGATGAGAGTTCCTAAGCAAAAAGAAGAAGTAAAGTAAAAAAAAATAATAATAATAAATAAAATAATAATAATAACAAATTAGGCCCTCAAACGCCTTATTACACACACTTGTAAGAGCAAAACAAAGAGAGAAGAGAGGGAGAGAAAGCAAGAGAGAAGAGAAGGAAAGAAGGGCCTAACACTTGGGATTTTTTTTTTACTTCACTAAGGTACCGAAGAAAACAAAAGAAACACCGAGGCCGTGCAAGGTGACATTCAGCCTTGGTTAGCTTGAAGAGTCCCCAAATTCCACAAACCATTTCCTATATTTCTCTATCTTTTCTTTCGTAGTGGTTTTAAATTTCTTTTTGTGTACCGAGACCAAGTTTTAAGTTCTATTAGAATTGTAATTTGAAAACTTTAAAATTTTTAGGTTGTTAATTAATGGATATTAGTGATGTTTGATGGCAACATTGATTTTAAGTCCTAAATCTTATTATGATGTCCAAAAAAAAAAATTGGGGCGTCACACAGCCGAAGAACCTTCAGTAAGTACAGTACCACAGCCCGGCGATGCAATGACAGAGTCGGGTATCACCAACCAACCTACTCTGTCCGATCCCACATTACCAAGGGGGAAAGAAACTCAACACAGAGCCTGCAGCCGGCCTAATATTGCAACCCGGCGATTTGCATACGGACTTAGGCATTACGGATCAACTTGCTGAGTCCGGCACCGAATCTTCGAGGGGGGCTGAAGTGGAACCGCTCAGCACAAAACTCAAAGCCGAACAGCCGAACAACCGTGATCCCATCAACCTTCACGCCTCTCAGGACCCCTCAGACTGTTGGAAACTCTTTGTTGGTGAAATGTGAAAACTTTTTGTTAATGGAGCCTCGAACCGTCACGGTGCCGGGCTCGGTATAGTTCTGATTTCGCCAGACGGGCTTACTATCGAACATTCTATCACCCTCGGATTCCCTGCCTCAAACAACGAGGCTGAGTACAAAGCGCTTTTGGCCGGGCTCAAGAGCGCCCTTCAGATGCACGCATCCGAGCTAATGGTTTACAGTGATTCTCAGCTTGTGGTTAACCAAGTTTCTGGGGTTTACGAAGCAAAGGATGACAAAATGATGAAGTACCAGGCTCTGGTCAAAGACCACATCAAGCGATTCCAGGCAATAAGGGTCCAACAGATTGGCCGAGAAGAAAACGGCCGGGCAGATGAATTGGTCGGCCTTGCTTCCGTGGTCGATAGCACCTCTTCCAACCCTCTCCTGATTGAATTCCTTCCGCGGCCCAGCATTGAGGAAAACTAGGTAGACAGCAGTACTTTGCGCCGAGCTAGGTCCTTCATGGATGGACCCTATTATCCTCTTTCTCAGAGACCCGACCCTTCTGGCCGAGAAGAAAGAAGCACATAAAGTCCGGGTGAAGTCAGAGCGATTTTGGCTTTCTCCGTCAAGCGCTTTATACAAGAAGTCTTTTATCGGTCCTTATCTAAAATGTGTGCACCCGAGCAGCGTGGACGCCTTCCTGTACGAAATTCACGAAGGCATCTGTGGCAGTCACATAGGGGGCAAATCTTTGGCCTACTGAGCTATTTCGCAAGGCTACTGGTGGCCGTGCATGCAAGCCGACGCGCAGAAGTATGTTCGCAAGTGTGAGAAGTGCCAGAAGTTTGCCCACCAAATTCACCAACCGGCCAGAGAATTTCTTCCCATCACCAGCCCTTGGCCCTTTGCGATGTGAGGGCTCGATATAGTAGGGCCACTCCCAACTGCACCAGGCAACCGGAAGTTTTTCATCGCGGCCACTGACTACTTCACCAAATGGGTTGAAGTAGAGCCTTTGGCAACAGTCAATGAGAAAGACGTCAAACAGTTTGTCTGGCAGAATGTGGTAACGCGGTTTGGCGTCCCAAAAATTCTGATCTCTGATAACGGCACCCAATTTGACGGTCACCTATTTAGAGGATTTTGTGAAGACTTGAAGATTGAATTCTACAATTTTACCCCGCTTACCCCCAATCTTATGGTCAAGCCGAAGCATCAAACAAGAAAATCCTTGATGGGTTGAAGAAGAGGCTTGAGAAAGCCAAGGGAAAATGGGCCGAGGAACTTCCCAACGTCCTTTGGGCATACCGAACAACCCCGCGGCGATCTACCGGGGAAACACCTTTTGCTTTGGCATATGGCATGGAGGCGGTCATACCCTTGAAAGTTGGAATGCCCACCGTCAGAAGTGAAAGTTTTGAGCCCGAGCTGAACGCCGAAGCCATTGCCCTGGAATTGGACCTCGTGGAAGAACGCCAGGAAAATGCTTTCATCCATGTGGCCGCCTACCAACAAGAGCTCTCAAGGAAATTCAACAAAACGGTGCACGCCAGACCGTTCAAAGTAGGTGACTGGGTTTTGAGGAAGGTCATGGGCAATACCTTGGTGCTAGGTGAAGGCAAACTAGGGACAAACTGGGAAAGACCCTATAAGATAATCGGTCTGGCGGGCAAGAGGGCATACCATTTGGAGGACCTGGAAAGCAGAGGAATACCCCGGCTATGGAATGCAGCCAACCTCAAACTGTACTATTTTTAGCTTTTATTTTCTTTTTATGCAAAGGAATTTTTTGCCTTACACTTCAGAATGTAATATTCTTTTTGTCAATATATAGAAGTGTCTCATCTTTGCCTTAGCATTCTGATTGTTGCTTTTCCATTTTGAGATTCTCAACCGAGATATTTTACTCCGGTTAATTTTGAAATTAAAACCGTGATGTCTTACTCCAGTTGAATGAGTTGATGTTTTGCTCAACTTTTAGATTCTTAACCGTGATGTCTTATTCCGGTTGAATGAGTTGATGTTTTGCTCAAGTTTTAGATTCTCAACCGTGATGTCTTACTCCGGTTGAATGAGTTGCTGTTTTGCTCAAGTTTTAGATTCTCAACCGTGATGTCTTACTCCAGTTGAATGAGTTGATGTTTTGTTCAACTTTTAGATGCTCAATCGAGATGATAAATCCAGTTGAATGAGTTGATGTTTTGCTCAACTCTGAGACTCTCAACCGAGATGTTTTACTCCGATTAATTGAGTTGATAATCTACTCAACTTTTAGTTTAAATCCGAGATGTTTTACTCCGGTTAATTGAGTTAATGATTTGCTCAACTTTTAGTTTAAAACCGAGATGTTTTACTAAGTTGATCATCTATTCAACTTCGTGAGATTTCCAACCGAGATGTTTTATTCCGGTCGAATTAGTTGATGATTTATTCACCTTCGATTGACTTTAACCGCGATGTTTTACTCCGGTTACTCAAGCTGGTTAGTCTTGCCAAGGTACTTTGTTCGGTTGAAGCTATTTCGCTTGAAGACCGTACAAACACTTGAAGGAAATTGAGTTTTTTCATTGATGAGAAAAATAAGTACAAAATGTGGGGCACTTAGCCCGGTTATATGTTCAGGCAGAAAAAGAACAAAGAAAACTAAACTAGGGGAGAAAAGTTAGTGAATTTGTCCCCGGTTGGCTCTAGGTTGATTGTTGTTGTTTGCTCTTGGGCGCCAGACTGTTCTAGATGGTTCCCCTATTGAACATTTTCCACGGCTTCTTCTTTTCCTCCTTCCTCTGCCTCAGCCTGCAATGCACTGAAGATATCATTGGCGTATGGCACAAGATAAGTCGGCAAGAAGACAGCTGGAGGCGAGGCAAATATGTCGGTCCCAAATCCTTGGCCGAGCTGTTCACAAGCAGTTTTCCAACCCGTCTTGAAGTAGATATCTTGGGTGGCATGAAACTGCTTTGTGTAGCTTTCCTCGGCCTCCTTGAAGCCGGCATTATTGGTGCCCTCCAGCTCCTTCTCCCTTGACTGTTTCAAGGACTCTGGCTCGGCCTTTATTGCATCTCTTTCCTGCTCGATGGCACCAAGCTGGCCGAGCAATTTGGTGTTGTCCGCATTCGCGATTTGCAGAAAAGACTTGGCCCGCCCGAGCTTGGTTTGGAGGCTTGAAACCTGGCTGGCAGAATCATTGGCCTTCTGCCAGAGTCGGTGAATGCGCTCCATGACCAAGTGCTGTTTCTGGATGGCCTACAAGAAGAAAGTTTGGTTAGAAAGGAAACCGAACAAACACTTAAGAAATTTTGAGGAAAGTTTGAGATTCTTACCCTGGTCATGGATTTGACCGACGACTTCACCAACCGGGTGTCTGGCACATGATCACTGCCAACCACGTCGCTCGGTAGCAGGAGCGCTTTGGTGAGGTCAAAGGCGAGCAGGTGCTCTTTGTCGTCTTTGACAGAAGCTGTTGCCGGGATCTCTTTGCCCCGGTGTTTGAGCTGCGGTTTCCATGCGAGCGTTGGGTCGACCATGACGGCAGGTTGCTTAGTATTGAGCTCCGCAACCAGCTCAGCAGATGGGTTTGCACGAGACCTTTTCCCAGCGCGACGGATGTCTTGGCTTGCTTGCCCGGCGGCGAGAGATGCCAACGCCACCACGGCCTCGCTGGATTGACCGGCAGCAGGAGAGCGGGTTGGTATGCTCGGTATCTTGGTGGAGGTTGCTGTAAGAAGGTTCTTGATACGGCTTCTCTTTGCCATTTCTTCTGCCTCGGTTAAATGGATGAAGGAGACGTCTGGCAGTGTGGGATCTGGAGGAGGTGATGGAGCACGGAGAAAGTCTGTGACCTTACTCCAGCGTGGAGCAGAATACTAGTATGTTGGAGTGTAGCCGAGGAGCTCGTTACAATCCCGGTTGCGGTAACGGAGCACGGTCCTAATGGCTGTTTCGTTGGGATTGTGGTAGTTGGCTTGCAAGGCTTGGATCGCTGCAAAGGAAAGAAGAAAAGTGTCAAGTACAGAATAGTGAAGATAAGTTGACCGAGCAGTTAGCACAGCTTACATGTCTCGCCAAAGTTCTTGCTAATGAACCAGCCCGGTACGTCGGCTGTTTCATAGTTACCAGACACCCAGAAGAAGTCGTTGTCATGTAAGTCCTTGTCTGGGGTACCGGTCACTATTTTTTCTTTGCCCGGTCGAATCTTTAAGTAATAGGCGAAGCCGTCGCCCGTGTGCCCCAGGGTGTATTGACAGAGTATCTCGGCTAAACCTAAGTTGGTTCCTAGCCAGTTGTTCAACTCGCGGACTCCGTTGATTATTCGGTAAGTGTTGGTTGAGACTTGAGTGGGTGTTACCCCGGTGCGGCGCAAAAATTCGATCATCAGTGGGTTGACCGGGAAGCGGAGGCCTCCTTTAATGATGGATGGCACGGTAAAGGGGCACTGGTCTAATCTGTCCCAAGGGGTTGTCTCAATTTCGCCTAGCTCTAGGTGGACGTCGGCCGGGATGCCATACTCCTCCCGGAATACGGCCAAGGCGGCCGGATTGTCAACAAGGAAGCGGAATCGCCCCATGAGTAGCCGGCTGGTTTAGCTCGACTGAGGTGGTTTGGCACAGACTGGAGTGTAATGGCTGCTCGGTCTTTGAGAGCCTCGGTAATTGGTCAATGGTCCCCTTGGACTTTGCAGGAAAAAGACGGCAAGTATAAGTGGAAGTGCGGTCGCGCAAAACGAGCTTGCCTTTAGCTCGGTCATAAAGAGTACCAGACCACCTCGATCGCGAAGGCAAACCAAGGAGCTTGGTTGCTTAAGCAAACCAGTTGTTTGTCCGGTCGAGCGGCCAAGTCCTCTGTTTACCTCGGTTTCTACTAAGGTTTTGGCAAACATGTAGATTGCTCGGTCTAATTGTTTTTTGGATCAAAAAATGACCTGGAGCCTGGTCCGCTCCTGTTCTCGATGTGTTCATGTGTTCATCACAGGGACTGAAGAACATCGAAGAGAATAGGGGCAAGAGAGGGTTTTTGGGGGGGTATATCCTAAAACCTACGGATTTAGTGCCCTAAAATGTGAAATATCAAATGAAATAGCAAAAAAAGAGGCTCGAAGGACTTACCAGTTAAGGGCAGGAGCTTGTTCTTCGAACACGAATGCAAGAGAGAGCAGGAACGAAGCTTGCAAGAGGCACAGGAGCTCTGGAACAACTGGAACGCAGGAGAGTCAGTAAAATCGAGAGGAAGTGAGTTATGGCATGTTTGTAGGGGTGAAAGAGCGCCAAAAGTTTCGAATGTGAAGGGACGTGATGGTTGGCTGCTCGAGGCCAATAGGCGAGAGACACGTGTCCCCAGAAACGGCAGCGTCAGAGTTAAGGAGATAGGAGGGCAAGACGAGGAGTCGACCGAGCAAGTTTTGAAGACAGGCATGTCAACTAGCCCGGTCATCAGCTTGCAAACTGAGTACCGAAGAAGAGTTAACCCGGTTCGAATAAGTAATCCCAGTCACCCTTGCGCAAACGGAATTAAGGGGCAATTGAGAGGGAGATTTATGACCTGGATTGGGCCGTGGTAATGGCCAGACAGATTTGGGCCGAACACAGTTGGGTCGTGGTAGCATGGGTCTGCCCAGAAAGGTTTTCTCGGTTAAGGCAAGGCATGGTTAAACCAACCTACTTGGCTTCAGGGTGCAGAGACCGGTCGAGTGATGATTCGGCCGAGATGTCCGCTGCCTCACTGGGTTCCACGATTCGTGGGTTAGCTCGACAGGAAGGCCGACGGCTTACCAGCATGAGCTGTCCCGAGCTCGACTATGCCGGAATGCAGCCGAGCTCGGTCGTCATTGAGCTTGGCGAGCGGAGCGCTCTGGCTAGCAACACAGCACGGCCTTTAGCAGCCGAGATGATGCAGCCCGGCTGCCGAGCTCCCAGTAGTGTGGGCTGGAAGCTTGGTTAGGTGATGTTCAGCTAGATTTGTGTTGACAGATGGGATAGCAGCACCATGTGTCGAGAGACTAATGAGAGTAGATTTAGGGCACAGAAGGTATATAAGCGAGTCTGCGCCCCCTATACTGAGGAGATGAACATTTGGTGAGATTTACACAAAACACTTAATCCTCTCTCTCTATCCCTGTGTGTGTCTAACTTGATCATCGGAAGGGTATTCCGGCCACACACCGCCGGGTAGCTCACCGCCATTGTGCTCACAGGTCGATCGGACAGGTAAGAGTTTGAAAGAAAGGAGTACGGGCTTGTTAAAATATTTACTCTCCATACAAACATGTATAGTTGCATTGCATTTGCTTGGCTTAAAGTAATAGGTGGAATTGAAAGCAAACGAGGGGGCCCAAAGTGCTTCCATGAAGAAACATATATAAGAAGATGAGCTTTGTTGGTTGTGAATGGCTTTAATGCCAATGTTCTGAAGAGAGGGAGAGAGCGAACAGAAATCATTCAAGCTTTTACTGAGATATGCACACACACACATGACATCCTGTTTACTCAGAACAATAATGTAGCCTGTACTCTTTTTGTTTTTTTGGTAAACTGAAACTTTATTAATTAAAGCTAAAAGTACATAATTCTAGGTAAATAATCTCTCGTGCATCATCATACAATTCATTTGCAATACAAATAAAAGTGGACTAAAAAATATGCAAATTATCAATTACATGAGATGTTTGATTTGCTAAAACATCCGCACAACCATTCGCCTCACAGTACACGTAGTTAATTGTTCCAACTCCCAACTGACTCATCAAGAACTTGCAGTCACAAATTAGATTGCTCAAATGATGCATGCAATTGTTTGTATCCATGATAAAGCTAAATAACATTTAGTGCATCAACTTCAACTTCAATGCTACAACATCCTTTATCAAGAGCTAAATTAAGACCATCTATTAAAGCCTGAAGTTCATCTTCTAAGCTCGAGGCCACGCCTCTATTTCAGCAAAAACCAGTGATCCAGTTGCCCCTTTTATCTCCAATTAATCCACCAGTAGAAGCGAAGCCAGGATTGCCCTTGGCTACCCCATCAGTATTGAGCTTGAAGTTTGAGGTAATAGGGGATTGCCAAAAAATATGATGGATGATTCTTGTTTTGGGGACTCCAATGGAGTTTGTGTAGTGCTGCCATTCCAGGGCTAGAGCAGTGACAAGGGAATTGTTGAAAGGGGTGGGCTTATTGGGAGAAAAATAAAGTAGCCTGTACTTCACTTGCCCTAGAAAAAGGCTTTTCAGATTCATTGGATGGGTAATTGGAGTTTGGAATCATGTTTATATTTTTGTATTATAGTACCGTGTCATTTTGAGATTTATATTTAATTTGTACTGTATTAACTTGTCGTGTTTTTTAATTTTAATTTTAATTTTTAAAATTTTAATTTCATAAAAGTAATTTGTACCAGATAAAATTATTCAAAAAAAATATTTAATTTTAACTTAATTATATTTCTTCAATTTCAAAAATAAGACACTATTATTTATCTATTTATTAAATTGACTTGCATATTAAAAGATCCTACTTATTCCAAATTGAAAAAATATATATATACATATTAATCATAAAATCTTATTTTACTTGTTTGTTATTCAACTGAATGAGATTACGTAAAAAATTTAAACATTTTCAAGCACTTTTTGCTAAAAATAACATTGCTATATGTAACTAATTTTTCATTAATAATAAGGAGAACTACATGCAGGTGGGTGGGAGAAAGAAAAAAATTACTAATACATGTAGGGGTAGCCTTTCATTTGCACCAATACATTTACATCCCTATGTGTTTGTAATTTTTTTTTCTTCTCCTACCTACAAGTAGTTCCCCTTTAAATATATTATCTTTGACAATGCCATCTTATGCGGATTCAAATACTTAATATGACCAATTTATTTTTTGTGTTGTTATGTTATGTCAAGAAATAAACAATCTTAACACATTAATTTTGAGTTAACATGTTGGAAAATTCCTACAGCCTAATTTTAATTAGTATTTTACTGGTTGCCTCAAAAGAATTTTGTAGAGAGCCCCATTGAACAGGTAAAAAAGACTTTCAACTTTGTATCCAAAAAAAAAAAAAAAAAAAAAACAACCAGCTGCCCATCCCATTATTTTGGTACAACTTCTACTTACAATTGCATAAGTTAAGAAAAAAATAATTATTAAAAAGTAAAGAAATGAATGATTTTAATTTCGGTTTCTTAACACCAAACAGGCCTTATCATGGATATTAGAAAAAGTGTAGATGCTTCAAGTCCTGAATAAACAAATGTGAAACAAAATATTTCAAACATTTTAAGTCATATTTATATGTTTTTTTTAATGAAATTTTTTATGTGGATGTAACAAAACTGTTAGGATTAAGACATGAACAAGATGCACGTGAATGCCTACACTTTTTTTGACTTGATAAATAAATTCAAACAGGTGAGAGGTCTGTCAGGGTAAACTCCCGTGATTTTAGCAGAAGCCCAAAGACCTGAACTGGACATAGAGCAGTATATTAGACAGTGCAGGCCCTGGCCATGGGCCAGCAACGCCATAGCCCAGGGTCTCAAAATAGACTTAAAAAAAAGGAGTCTCTTCTATTATGGTTTAGTATAATATATTAGATATATTTTAAGTTTAAAAAAAAATTAAAAAAGATTCAAATTAATTTAAAATAAATTGATCTATTAAAAAATTGAAAGGTTCATTCAAAAAAATTAACATTATTATCAATTGAAAATAGACCAAAAAAAAAAGATCATCTCCTATTATAGTTTATTGTAATATATTAAGTATATTTTAAATCTAAAAAAAATTAAGGAAGCGCGAAACTAACTTAAAATAAATTGACTCATTAAAAAATTGAAAAGTCCATTTAAAATAATTAGCATTGTTATCCATTGAAAATAATTTTGCAAAAAAATTAGATTATGCAAGTATGATTGATTTATTTGTTTCTAAAAATAAAAGAAAAGCGAAGATCAATCGACACTTATTAATTGTTGTAATGTAATACAAAGCATTTTTTGTGATTTTAACACAATTTTTTTGTCTTTTATCTTTTTTTTTTTCTTTCAATGAAAAGAAAAATATGAAGGGCCCTAAAAATTTATTAGTTAATTATTGGCTGTGGGCTCCAGAAACCTTAAGGCCGAGCCTGATATTAGAGCAACTCTAACACACTCCTTACTTTTCACTAGCTAAAGTACGAAAGACGTACACTCTTTATTTTACCTAATTACTTTATCTATTGTGTTCTTCAATCATACTTTTTATTTTAGTTAATCATTCAAACTACCTTAATTAATTTTTAAAACAAAAAATACTAATTTCTGATATTTCACTAATATAAATTTGCAATAATAATAAATTTGTCCATACAAACCTACAAAACCTGTAGAATGAGGAGAAAAAAGAATACAAAATATAAAATAAGTTATTTAATAATTTATCAAATAGAATTGAAAGAACATATAAAATTGTTACATACACACACATATATATATATAAAATCTCAAATCCAAAACATAAATATACAAAAATCTAAGATATATACATATATATTTATTTTGAGAACCTTTCAGACTCTTCAATTATAACCATCAAAAAAGTAAGATGGTAAAATAATTAGTCCAATAACTAATTTATTGGAGTTCAAAATTAAAACTATATTAACTAAAATACTTAATAAGTCTTTTTTACTTATTCCTTTACAGATGTTCGACAATCGATGACCCTAAACAAACGAGACCAGCCTAAAAGCCCTACTAGCCCAGTTGTGTTCGGTCTTAATCATAAAAAAGTCAGGCCTCAAGTCAAGCCTCATAAAAAAAATTAAAAAATTAATTTCCATGAGGCATATTTTTGAGTGTGCCATGTGACGAAGGTGTCAGCCGAGATGTTACGTCCACAAGATAGATTATCGAGGTGATTGTAATATTATTGAGGTCTTGTGTGATAATGTCGAAATTTAAAATATTTAAATAAGCGATAAAAATTTTGGATAAGTGAGACGCTTAATTCAAATAGGGATAAAATTTTTGAAAAATTTATCCATATCTAATTAAAAGTCCAAGATAAACATTGTACTTGAATCTTATGAAATAAGACTTCTAGGAGACGAGAATATTACTGACTATAAAAGTAAGGCACTCTCTTGGTCTAAGGTATGCTTTTTATTTGTGCACTGATTATTCAAGTTGAAATCTAGGGAGATTATTGAATGACTTTCGTCGGAGTGTCCCCGGATAGACGAGTCACCGTGATATTCTTATCTTCTTGTTGGCAGGTGCTTGATTTAATATATTCTATCGCGTGCTCTCCAATTAAGTTTCTTATTTAATTATGAAGTCGGAAATCAACACTAACAATTTCAAAATACACTATTTTAGTAATTTTTTACCTTTTTACGAGAAAATATATAAAGAAGTAATGTAATCCCAAAAAGATATACAGACGATAAGTATGCTATTTTAGTAGAGTTGCCAAACAACTCCTAAATAAATATAAATATAAAAAAAAGTAAATTGAATTGTTGACCCCTTACATTTAAAAAAAATATATATATAATTTTTTTTTATAATTTTGTTATAATTACACCGATCTCTCTTGTAGGAAGGCTAAAAGGATTGAAATTAATACTTATTGAGTGAAAACACCAAAATAAATAAAATTTTATTTGTAACAAAACCATATAACTAGCAATTCTATAATAAAAATTAAACCAAGTGTAAAATTTACTGTATTTTCTTTAAATCTCAACAAAAAACAATTTAATTTACCCACAAAGAAAAAATCAAAGTAAAAAAGATAAAAGAAGAAAGAATGTAGCCAAATAGTCAAAGCGCTTCTCATTTGTTAGCAAACTGTAGGGGTGCAACTCGGGCGGGTTCGGTCGGGTTGGGGGTCTGCCCAAACCCGACCCGAATTGTATTTGGCACTGCCCAAGCCCGCCCAAGCCCGACCATGAATCCGAACATTGTTGCCCAAGCCCAGCCCAAGCTTTGTATTTTGAACTCGGGTTGCCCGAATTGCCCGAGTTCAAAAACCTGTAGGTAAATCTAAGGGTAGACATAAAAGATGCTAATCTAATGGTAGAAAACTAATCAAAAAAAATAAAAAATAAAAATTAAGACTAACTCTTTTACTTAATAGAAGACTAACCAAAAATAAATAAATAAATAAAAATTAAGACTAACTCTTTTACTTAATTAATATATATTACATAATTTATTAAATTATATATATATATATTATATATTATATAATTTATATAATATATTAAATTGAATTCGGGTTCGGGTTGCTCGGGTTGGCCATTGGTTCTGCCCAAGCCCGGCCCGAATTGTAATTCGGGCATCAAAAATCTGCCCAAGCCCGTCCAGATTACAAGATATAGTTGCCCAAGCCCTAAAAAAACTCGGGCTGGGCTCGGGTTGCTCGGGTTGAGCCCGCCCGAGTTGCACCCCTAGCAAACTGTGGCTAACAAATTACTTTATTATTTTAACTAGTCATCATTTTAACCACACAATCTTACAATATTATGCTCACATTTGGTTTAGTTTTCAAAAATTTGTTTAAAAAAAAATTTCTAAAAAATTAAAATTTGAAAAAAAATCAAAAAAAAAAATTATCATTTTTATATAATTTTATCTTTTGAGAAGTCAAAAAAAAAATATTTTAAAATAATATTTTTTATATCTATTTTTATCAAACTAGTTTATGTTTTTTCAAAAAAAAAATTCCGAAACACAAACCAAAACAAGGCCTACATGTTATATTGTCCTATTTCATTTAAATATTTTTAAATGTTAAAATATAAAAATCTTGTTATTTGGTTCCCCACCCCCAAAAAAAATAAATAAATAAATAAAATAAAATAAAAGATTTGGTTTTTCTCACGTTAATCATCTTAACTTAAGAGAGCATTTAGACACGATAGGCCCATTTTGGGACTGATTTTAGTAATTCAAACCATTCATTTTTTTGAACTCGATAGGTAAAATATTCATATAAAAAAATTAAAAGAAAATTACCTAAACATCAAGATGTTGCGAGGAACAATAAAATGATGGTCCAGTCCATAGATACCCAGAATACAAGAAGCCCACAGGTTTTGAATAACACAGTTTTACTTTTTGTGCCTGTTTGGTAGAATTTATTTTCAGCTTAAATCCACTTATAGCTTAAAATAAGTGATTTTGGAGTGTTTAGTATAACTTTTCAAATATGGATTATAACTTATTTTAAGTGATTTTTAACTTAAATCTCTAAGTTGGGTAAGGGGTGCTTATAAAAATAACTTAAACGGGCAGCTGAATTTTGAGAGACCTAATGACTTAAATGCCCCTTGTATACTTCAAATATTACCAAAAAACCAAATATATAAATCCATAATCAAACACTATTCACTTCTTCATAGAGAGAGAGAGGGGGCGATTTCCGGTGGCACATCACGATGATCTCACCCTCCCTCTTCACAATTTGAACTGCAGCCCTCACCCTCCCTCTTTACGATGATCGTGATGTTGTTTCTAGAACCAAACCCTAACCCTCACTCTCTCTATTCACAATCTGAACCGCAGCCCCTTCCTCTACTTCACCCCTACCCCGATCACCATCTGTCGCCACTGTGTCTCTGTCACCTCCTTCAACTCTAGAATGCAACACAGACCTAGATCTCCCATTCTCGTTGCTCTTTCTTTCTCGTTGCAGCTCAAGACATCGCCCCGCCGTTGCGGACCATCACCGCCGCATCGCCGCCGCATCACAGCAACCCATTTATGCTGTCGCCATCGCTGTCATGTCACAGCAACCCATTTCTGCTTCTCTCTCTGTCTCTCTCTCTCTGTCACGATCTGAAACAACATCACAATCTGAAAATGGTGATGATGATGATGACGATCGAGGGTTTCTGGTGGTGGTAGAGGAGATGGATCGAGGGTTTCTCGTGATGGGCTTCTTGCAGACCACCGGCAGCGGCGGCACCGGCTTCGGCTCCTCAGATCTAGGGTTTGCAAAATTGTAAAATGAAATAAAAGAAAGGAAAAAACAACAACAACAACAACAACAACAACAACAATTTATTTCAATTAACTTCATTTAATTTTTTAAAAAAATATTTCAATTAATATTGAAATAAATTGTGCAATTTTACAATTTACAGCTTATAAATAACAATAATACATGGATATTAAAAAGAAATACAATTGTTATATTATTAATTGTAATGAAAAAAATAACAATAATATAAATACATGGATATTAATTGTTATTAATTGTAATGAATTAATGAAAATGGATATTAATTGTAATATCATATTAATTGTAAAAATGGATATAATATATTAATGAAAATAAATACATGGATACATGGATATTAATTGTAATGATAAGGAGAAAAAGAGAAAAAAAAATGAAGAAAAAAAAAAGTATTGATGCTAATTAAATCATTAATTGACACTAATTAATTTATAATGAAAAAAAGAAATAATTTTATAGTAATTGATACTATTAATGAAAATAATAATTTTTGTAATACTAATTATATTAACTTTTATTAATGCAATAACTTTTTTAAAATTAAAATTGAAAAAAATGACAAATAATCATTTTCATATCATATAAGGGTAAAAATGACAATTACACAGCAAAAAGTTATTTTACAGCTTATTAACTACTCTGCTGCTTAAATCCATAATCTCACAGCTGTACCAAACAAGTTAACAGCTTATATTTACAACTATAAGCTGTAATCTGTTAAGTTATAATCTATAATCACTTTTTCACAGCTCTACCAAACGGAGTCTTTGAGGCAAAAGTACCAAGATGCCCAAGAGTTTGTCCAATTAATTTGATTTTTTATATGAATAATCTAGTTGCAACAATTTATAAAATAAATTATTCGAATCATCAAAATAAATCATGTAGTAGGCGCACAAGGGCCCAAGAGAATATGTGATGCATGAACTTTCATCTGATCAACAGAAAGTGTTGATTGTTTGTTTTCATTTCAAACTTTTTAAAGTTCGTTGTTTTTTTGTTTTTTTTTTTAATCTCAAAGTTAGTTTAACCTGCCATGCATTATTTCAGTTGTGTTCACAGCAAACCACAGGTTGTGTGTGAGGCTTTTTTTATGAAAACTACAGCAAAATTAGCAAGGAGAAGCTAGGGTTGCTAAAAAAAAATTGCTGAAAATAATAAACCGATTTAAATCGATAAAAATCATAAAATTTGATCTTCTTTCTCAAAAGGACAGTTAGGTTCTAGTCTTAAGTGTGTGGGTGATTTTTCGATCACACTGTCCAACTCAGTATTCTGCTGAAGAGCACTGGCAGAATAGATGACACCTGGCTAACTTGTAACAGAAAGAGAAGATTCCGGTGGTGGTTCGTCCACCCGGGGGCACTTCGACGATCAAGTCAGTATATCTCTCAAAGATAATCAATAGTGCTAACTCACTAGTCAGAATATAAATTGTGTACCTTAGACCCATATGGGTGCCTCTTTTTTATAGTTACCTCAATCCTAATCTCAATAGAAGCCTGACTTCTATGGATTCCTGTTCAGTATTTACTTTGGACTCCTTAAGAGATAAAGATAAACTCTCTAAGAGCTTTATCCTTATCTTGGCTAAGTCTCTTCTTTATACTAGGACTCTTGTCCCTTATCCGCTTATCTCGGAATCCGATATCTTCGGAGATTACCTCGGCTTCACCGAGATTATCTTGGCATAACGACCAGGACACGTGGCACCTCGGCTGACATGTCTGCGTCACCTTGCCACGTGTTGATATTCAAAAATATATCCCCACAACTGCCTCCTAGGTTCTATTACCTCGGCATTCTGAGGTGATGGAACCTATATCATTCATTTCTTCCAATATCATATTATTCTAATTTGGTGCCTAAAGTTTATTTATTGGTAGCAAATGTGTTTTGGATTGTATTTGGTACCTCTTGAAAATCAATTTCTTTTTGTTGTTGATCAAAAAAAAAAAAAAAAAGAAAAGAAGAAAGAAAAGAAAAAAAAGGTGAACAATGATGTATGGAAATCAATTACAGAAAATCAGAAAACATATTTTGCTAATTTGGTGCCTAAAGTTTATTTATTGGTAGCAAATGTGTTTTGAATTGTATTTGGTACCTCTTGAAAATCAATTTCTTTTTGTTGTTGATAAAAAAAAAAAGAGAGAGAGAGAGAGAGAGAGGAAGAAGAAGAAAAAAAAGAAAAAAAGGTGAAAATGATATATGGAAATCAATTACAGAAAATCAAAAAACATATTTTGCTAATTTGGTGCCTAAAGTTTATTTATTGGTAGCAAATGTGTTTTGGATTTATTTGGTACCTCTTGAAAATCAATTTCTTTTTGTTGTTGATCAAAAAAAAAAAAAAAAAAAAAAGAAGAAGAAGAAGAAGAAAGAAAAGAAAAAAAGGTGAACAATGAAATATGAAAATCAATTATAGACAATCAGAAAACATATTTTTCTAATTTGGTGCCTAAAGTTTATTTACTGGTAGCAAATGTGTTTTGGATTGTATTTGGTACCTCTTGAAAACCAATTTCCTTTTGTTGTTGATCAAAAAAAAAAAAAAAAAAAAAAAGAAGAAGAAGAAGAAGAAGAAGAAGAAAGCAAAGAAAAAAAGGTGAACAATGATATATGGAAATCAATTATAGACAATCAGAAAACATATTTTTCTAATTTGGTGCCTAAAGTTTATTTATTGGTAGCAAATGTGTTTTGGATTTATTTGGTACCTCTTGAAAATCAATTTCTTTTTGTTGTTGATCAAAAAAAACAAAAAAAAAAAAAAAAAAAAAGAAGAAGAAGAAGAAGAAAGAAAAGAAAAAAATGTGAACAATGATATATGGAAATCAATTACAGAAAATCAGAAAACATATTTTGCTAATTTGGTACCTAAAGTTTATTTATTGTTAGCAAATGTGTTTTGGATTGTATTTGGTACCTCTTGAAAATCAATTTCCTTTTGTTGTTGATTAAAAAAAAAAAAGGAAGAAGAAGAAGAAGAAAGAAAAGAAAAAAAGGTGAACAATGATATATGGAAATCAATCACAGACAATCAGAAAACATATTTTGCTAATTTGGTGCCTAAAGTTTATTTATTGTTAGCAAATGTGTTTTGGATTGTATTTGGTACCTCTTGAAAATCAATTTCTTTTTGTTGTTGATCAAAAAAAAAAAAAAAAAAAAAGAAGAAGAAGAAAGAAAAGAAAAAAAGGTGAACAATGATATATGGAAATCAATTACAGACAATCAGAAAACATATTTTGCTAATTTAGTGCCTAAAGTTTATTTATTGGTAGCAAATGTGTTTTGGATTGTATTTGGTACCTCTTGAAAATCAATTTCTTTTTGTTGTTGACCAAAAAAAAAAAAAAAAAGATGATGATGAAGAAGAAGAAGAAGAAGAAAGAAAGAAAAGAAAAAAAATGTGAACAATGATATAATCTCAACATACATGAAACATGGAATGTCAATCTTCTAGCAATGGATTTAATACAAGGTGTGGTTCAAAAGTTGGGGTATCAACACCAGCAAATTCTTAGGGCTATGCAGACCAATGTTGTTACCATTTCTAATTTATTTTGGCCAATTTTACTTGAATCTTGGACTTGCTATGTTATCTTACTTCCTTTTTCATTGGTTGTGTCAAGGTTGGTTAAATGGGGTTTTATTACAAGTGATGTATATGAACCCCTTCTATTGAGCCCCTTTCTAGACAATTTTTGTACTATTTTGATTGTGAACGTTTAGTGGTAAATTTTCACTAATAAGTAGGATTCACTGATTAAGTGTTTAAAAAGAATAATGTACTCGAAATCCCTTCAAGCCTATTCTTCTTTTTTATTATTCCCACCCATGCATGTGCAACAATCAAAACCTTAGTTTAAGATTTAATTCACTCTAATTTCTATACAGTATGCAATAGTGAGCAAGAATATTAACCATGGAGAAGTTTCAGATTGCCATGTAAAACCAAATGAGGTTTTTGTTTTTAGAGTCCGTGTTCAATAATATGATTCTTTTGTAGTTTCTCATCCTTTGCTTTAATGAGTTCAAGTGTAATGGGGGCACAAGGTAGCACAAGGTAAGCAATCTTAATATGATAATTGCGACTATTTTTGTTCATGGGACTTGCAGAATGTTAATAGTATAACATTTAGCAAAAGAATCTTTACTCTAATGTGTTTCAATAACTTATCTTTTTGGGTCCAGCAAGTATATTTCCATCATGGATGAAGGTGTATTCTTTTGTTTCAATAATGTTTCAATAATCTTTACTATAATATGTTTCTATAATCTTTATTCTAATTTTTGGATATCTTTTGTTTCAATAATCTTTACTGTAATATGTTTCAATAATCTTTTGTTTCAAAAATTGTTGTTCGTGCCGTCATTCTTTTGTTTCAATAATGTTTCAATAATCTTTACTCTAATTTTTGGATATCTTTTCCAGCAGGTTTGACAACAGGTTTGTCCAATTTAATTGCTTTATTGATGTTTACAATTTGTGATTAGGTGTAATATTTGATCTGGTATGTCCAATACATTGTGTCTAAAGCATTGTGTTTGCTTAATAGGCTCACATTAGGCAGCTTGAGGACTTCCTTAAGACCTTTCATATCAAAACATTGTGGTAAGTATTTAATTTGTGTTATTACTTAAGCAATAATTGATCACTGTTATTTTGTGGTTATTTCTTTGGTTGGTTGTGTCGGAAATTTTTAAGTATGTTTTTTTTTTTTTTTAAATTTTTTCTTACAATTATCATTATTTGGGTTTATTAAAATCAAATTAGGGTAGGTGGGGTAGGGGGAGCAAGAAAGAATGAATGATTTAAGAAATCAACTATAGTATTTTTTTTTTTTAGTTAAATCTAAACCACATTTCATTTTGTCTTATTTGATACATGTTTAGGAATGTAGGATTAGAATATTTTTTACCGGATTTGTCATGTTCATCAATTTAGGCATGGACTACTATAGCGATCCCGGATTTACCCTTGTTGTATAGTGATCCGGACATGTGTCCGTGGATGTTGGTAGTTGATCATTATCTTGTTTACATCCTTTCTTACTTTGTATTTGAGTTATAGGATGTGTTGGGCAGGTTTGTTACAGGTTGGTTGAGTTTAGAAACCAAAACTAGTTGCCCAGATGTTGACTGTCCGCTCGAGCGGGGGTTTTGACGCTCGAGCGGGGAATACACCCATCCAGTATTTCCTGTGCAGTGTTGGCCGCTCGAGCGGGGGATTGGCCGCTCGAGCGGGAGGTTGTGAGTGACGCTCGAGCGGGACTTCGAGCGCTCGAGCGGGGACCTGTTGTGTCGAGATGCTGGGAGAGTGCATCCGGAGCTCGAGCGGGAGTTTGGCCGCTCGAGCGGGAGTCTGTGAGTGACACTCGAGCGGGGAGTTTGACGCTTGAGCGGGGCGACTTTTATATAAATCCGAGATCCGACTTTTGGATCACTTTTTCAAGATCTTTTCTCTCTCTTACTTTTCCAAAAAGTCATTTTCAGAGCTTCTCACTCTAAAACCGGCCCTTCTCTCTTAAATTTGATCTAGTAGGAGTTGTTTGCTCACTTTTGGTCTTTACGAAAGTTGTATTGATCGTCAAGGGCTACATTTTAATCTGAAAATTTTGGAATTTGGAGCATTTTGGTTTTGGTCTTCATCTCCATTGGAGCTCAAACTTTGAGGTAGGGATATCCTATTCCTCTCTATGGATTTTGTCTTTAAATTTTAGTATTTTGAGATGTTGGGGTTGGTTTGGTAATTTTGTGAAAGTTTGGGGCTTTTGTGTAACTTTACAAAAGTTGGAGTTTTATTTATAATAAACCTAGATGCATGTTTGGCATAGAGCAATGGAATAAATGTTGAATCATTGATGAAAATGAGACCTTAAGGGTTGTAATGTTAATTATGGAAAATGCCCTAATTACATTGTTTGATTAATTGGGTTAATTAATCGTGAGAAATGAGGTTATGAAATAGGAATGTTGAGATTGGAAATGTATAGGGTTAAAGGGTGTAGTTGAATTATTTATCACTCACCGAAATGAAATGTTGATTGAATATCCATTTGTGCATTTATTTTCCGTTTAGAAATAACTGCTTTGGGCTATCGGTGGAGGATAGTCGTGATTGTTGTAGACAATGCATGATGATTAGGCAAACGAAAACTAATCAATGGAATGTGTCATGAGATTTGACGGTTGATAGAATACATTAACTGTATGTATTGAATGATGGTATATAGAACCAATGTGTTTGTATACGTTATGTGTAGAGGAGGAGATGGGGGATGTACTCCGCGGTTTAGGGGAAGATGGGGGATGTACCTCTAAACCGGATAGTGTTGGGAGGAGATGGGGGATGAACTCCGTAGATACAGCTCATATGCTTGTCTAGAGAAATGAAGATAGAGCTCATATGCTTATCTTTGAGAAGTGTAGATACAGCTCATATGCTTGTCTAGAGAAGTGAAGATAGGGCTAATATGCTTATCTTTGTGAAATGTGGATGTAGCTTATATGCTTATCTGTGAATGTGGGATATAGTTCTTATACATATATGTTATGATGGTGATAGAGCTAATATGCTTATCTATTGAAAAAGAGAAAATGAAAAGTAACTTGGACTCATAAGTCGTTTAACTGAAGTGTGGTTTATGTGGATGTATCAGTATTGGCCATCTATCAATTGCTAATCTTTTAGTCATTGTTCATGGTTGGTTTAGTAAATTTCTGCTGGGATGTGGCTCACCCTATATGGGAATATCATTTTCAGGTGCAGGTAGCATGCCACCTCCAAGGACATAGCTTGGGAGGCTAGATGCGAGCAGATTTTTGCTGTTTAGTTTCTTTTGATGTATTACATGTATATTCAAGCCAAGGGTTTAATGTATAGATGAGTTAGCACTCTTTTGTTGTAACCAAGTGTTAACTTGGAAAGCTGTAAACCCGTAGGGCACTTTGCTTTTGTTGTTAACATGTAATACTTTTGTAATGAAACTCTGATTAGTAGAAGAATGTGGATATTTTGTATGTCAATGAATGTCACAATTGATGGTTCAATGTTATTATTTTGAGGGCGTTACAACTACCAGATTTGTTCCTGTATGTGGAAGAGTTTTTTTTTTTTTCCCTGCATGTGGATGATTTGGTGCTCATGGATTTTCATTGTTATTTATTTATTTATTTTTTACATTTTGTCTTTAGTTAAATCTAAACCACATTTCATTTTTTTATTTCAGCGAATAGGCTCTTAACAGAATTATAGAATTAATTTTTTTAATTAATTGATTTTTAAATTCATGAGTTAATTGGTTTGAATTTGTAGTATCATACTGTTCAAGCTTTAATTAATCTCATTAGTAAAAATCTTTGGAATTTTCTTAGAATTCTCTAATTGGTTGTTGAGAGTTTCATTGTTCTAGGTTAGTTTAACCGGATATATTTATGTATTCAGATTCAAATTATTATTTACCAAATTTGATATTTTAAATTGAAGTGGGTCATAATTGATAGATTTTATTACGAGAGACAATAAATTTGACGAAAATGGGTTAGACAGAGATGAAAATTGATGAACCATTGTGAGATACAGAATAGTTAGTTTCTAATTGTTGAACCATTTGATGAGGCCTTTTTTGTAGAGAAAGAAATAGAGCTTTAATTTCTATGTTGTTTAATTTGTATGTTATCCTGCCATGTATAGGACACAAAACAATATAATATTCACTCAGTTTGTTATCCTTTCTATTGAGTTGATTTTGGATTCTATGATTTTGTCAAAGATTATTTACTCCACTCAATAACCCAATAAGTGCCAAGTGGGTAGATCAAGCACTACTAGGAGCACATCCTCCTTATTGTTCCTTTGCTAGGAGGAAATGTAACATCACCCGTAAATTGAGACAACTCTTCCTAAAAGCTGGTTAATGTTTTAAACTTGGTCCCTAAACATAATGATAGTCGCTTTGTTCTTGGTGCTGTTTGGTCTAATTTTATATTTCTATTATGCTTTCAATATATTAGTCTTCAACATTATGGGTTAGAACAATATTTTCTAATTTTAGCTTTCAATAAATATTAGCTTTCAACATTATAGGTTAGAACAATATATTAGCTTTCAACATTATGGATTAGAACAATATATTAGCTGTCAATATATACATAGCATTAGAACAATATTTTCTAATTTTATATGTCTCTTATGGTTTCAACATTATGGTTTCAGAATATAGCATTAAAACAATCAAGCCTAGCCTCATAATTAAATTATATTGTCAATGGGTTTAGTGGCAGAACCAATATTTTGGCTCGGGGGCAACATTAAACAAAAACCTAAGTTTATATTGCTAATGGGTATAGTGGTAGAAATAATATTTTGGCTTGACAAAGTTTTGCCCAGTTTCACAGTCTTATTACTCACTTAGTTGTGTAGTTATAAATTATAATTAAAAAAAAAATCACATATCTATCCTGACGGTTAATTTTACATTTGATCAACTAACTGGATTAAGGATTCCCAGTGGCAGAGAATATATTAGGGGAACGCGTATGTATCAATTTGCTTACTAATTAATAGTTGTAAAGAGCATGAATTTGTTTATTCTCTCTCTCAAATTGGCCCCTCTATAAAACATGTATTGGTACCATTTCGTCAACAAAAATAATTTTGCTTACGTATTTAAGGTTGTGTTTGAATCATAATAAATTTATATTTCCCTCATCTTTTCTTTTTCCTTTTTAAATTCCTATCAAAATTTAAAATGATATTCTCGGAGGGAAATACAGTGAGGGTGGTGGTTGTGCAATACGGTTTACGTTTATATCAATTTAGTTGCGGTTGACATTCAATTTCTATGGTCACTAGCATAAGGCACAAAGAAACCTCATCTTCATGTTATTTTTTCTTCCAAAATGCAGCTTCTCTGTTTGATACTCAATGTATAATTGGAGCAATTATTATGTTTTTCTCACATAAATACATTTTTTAGGTCTTGAGTACTATTTTATTTGATAAATTGTTCATATTTTACTCTTTCATGATAACGAAATTGCATTGAATTTTTATCTTGCGCGCATTGTTTTGGATAATATAAACATCTTAAAATTAGATTGAGCATGACTATGAAAAAACTTCATCCCAAATTTAAACATCCTAAGCGCCAATTCAAAGAGCTACTTTTGTTTGAACTATATTAGTTGGTCTACTTTTGAAAATGCATTTTCATGGCATTGGTATGTCATGGGTGAGAGAGAACATAAGCAAAAAGCAGAGAAAGGGTTTGGTTGTGCAATAAGGCTGTGGGATGACGGGAAATAGAGGTATAGGGAGAAAAAAAGTGCAAACAAATGAATAAAACAGGGAGGGAAAGATATGGAGGATACGCTAGCGAGAAATGGTTTGCAATTAAATTAATGGATTTGATTGGTTTAAAAGAGGAGATATAAGTTAAAATGATTACATATGTACGTTGGCAAAAATATCAGTATGAACTGGATAGTTAATATTTATGCTACATTGCTAAATTTTATGTTCAGAAATTTTTTTGTTGGCTGGAAATTAATTATATTTGCTAGATCAATTTTTCTAAATGTTTAATTAAGTGTTTAGAGGCTAAAAGTTGAACTTCTGAAATCATGTTTAAGAGTTAAGATTTGATGTGGTTAGAACCTGAAATTGAACTTTTTATTTGTGTTTGATGAATTTAGTTTTTGCAATTGTTATAAATAGTTGTATATACATACATATACAAACCCCTTTCACTCTCTCACATCTACATACTCTTCCCCTCCCCACCAGCTCTTGATCCAAAGCCCTTTACGATGGCTTCTTTGTTGATGCAATAAAGGTTGTTATTGCGTAAGAATACTTTTGATGGTTGATTTCAAAGTGGGTTATATATTTCGACAGGCCACAAAACAAAAATGAAAATCCACTTATCAATATAATAAACAAGGGTTTCTGAAAATGTCCTACAATTGTCTTAGAGATACAATTGTTTTTAATGGTTGAGATCAATCCTAATCAACGTCTGACAGTTAAAAATATAATTTGAACAAAATGCGTGTTGATGCTAGCCCTCTGGTTCTCGCTTACCGGTACGTCTGTCTATCACAAACTTCTCTCACCCCCTTAAAAGTTAGTTTCTTTAGAACATAATGTGAAGACCAGAAAGAGCTCTACTTAGTTTGAATTCCTAGACTTGAACGAGGAGAAGAAATCTATTGGTTTTGATGTAAGTGGGATTGCCTTCAAAGTTAGTTTCTTTGCAACATAATTTGAAGACCAGAAAGAGCTCCACTTAGTTTTACTCTCTCTCTCTCTCTCTCTCTCTCTCGCTCACACACACACACACATAACCTCTTTGCAAGTGACGATAATGGCAATTTTTTGTGAATTTCGTTGAGGGTTTCTGTCTCTGGGATTGTGCTTTGTACATAGCTCTGTTGCTGCTTCAAGTCTCAATTTAGGTGTACAGTCAGAAGATTGAATATTTTTATTAACTGGTTTTACTTGCTTTGGTTTTAGCTATGTTGTGGTTCACTTTCCCATATTTTATCTTGGTAATTTTTTTATTCTCTAGATGGGTTTGGGGATGGCTTGAACCACATAAAGCAATTTGTTTTGTAGAAGACAAAATACAAGAAATTAGAAAATGGGAGAATGATTTGATACAGTTGTACTGAGTAATATCCATACGCTAACTAAAGATTTGATGCACTAATTTAGTCATCCATGAGATTCTTTTTTATGATAGCAATCGCTTAAATATTGTTTTGAAGTCTTTATGAGTAAAAGGGCAATTTCTCATGTCTTATTCAAACCTAGATGGCATCATCATTTTGTTTCTATGTAAAACATTTGATTTTATTTGTGAAGTGATGATTGGTCCTTTATATCAAAGTAAAAAACTAATTTTTGCCTGCGGGATTATTTTTCAAATTCATTTTTTCCTTCCAAATTAGTTTTAGTGTTTGTTGTGGCCAATACAAGCTATGCATTTCATATCATCTCTGTTTTTTTTTCTTTTTCTTCTCAATTAATTTTTCAAGTGTTGCTTCATGCATTGTTGGGAATATAAAATTGTGGCCTCATCATGTCTTTCAAAGATTAAAAATATTGTGTTTTGGACTTACATAGTAGTGATTACACAAATTTTTGATTTTTTTGTGAATTTTGCAATGAATAGTTTGTGTTTTTTTAGGGCTTTTTAATTTTATTTTTTATTATTTGATCTATTTACAGAGCTTAGATAATTGGAAAAATGGCGAGATCATCAATGCGTGTTCTATGTTTGCTTCACTGTAGTACTTCATTATCGAGATCAAAGTGTTTGGAGAGGTTTGCCTAATTCATATTTTTGCTGTTGTTGAAATTTACTCCCCGGTTCAACTAGGAAGACTTTTATACAAGAGTTATCATTTTATTGTTAGGCAAACTTCTCTCTTACATTCATGTGTGTTTCAGCCAATGATGGGGTCAGAATTATGCTTACCACTGGTATATTCAGAGCTCTCAAAGAAGTACATGAATTTTGTGCTGAAAGAAGGGGATTAATTACAAAACAAATTGAAAGAAGATTATTTGTTGTTACGACAATGTCCAAACCAAACCAAACCAAATTAAACCAAGCCTAAGTCTCATTGCTATGACAATGTCATTGCAAAAAATTGTGAAACATGCAATTATCACTCTTAAACATGGGTTTGTTGAGTTTTTTTGGTATTGTTCAAATTAAAACCGTAAAATCATCTGATTTAATAATATTATATCAAGCTATTCATGCATTTGTTAATGTTCTTCAAATTATTTTTATTACTGCAATGAGTTCATTTTGTTGTCAAATTAGAGTTACTTTTAAAGAATCATTTTGTTGATTTCTCATATGTATTTTGATGCGATTTCTCATAGCTATTGGTTTTTTAAAGCGAATTTAAGCGAGTGATTTTGTTGTAGGTGGCTGATCCATATTAGAAATGTCGGGTTATGTTGCTTCTCTTTATGTGTGTAGTTGGTTGGCTCCCATTCTAAACTAGATGATTAATTTTTTTTTTTTAGTTAGATAGGATGATTATTCTTTTGTACCAAAATATTCATTCACCTTTTCTTGAAGGTATTGAAATTTGATAAAGTGAAAAGGTTACTAGTTATGATACGAATTCAGTAGCATCATTTTATTGAAGATTTGCTATACATGTTTCATTTTGACGTGGATTGAATTCTAAAATTTGCTGTTTGGACTTAAACTTTAGCAAATATTTTTAGATTCTATTCTTTGCTTATGCTACACTGTAATGTAAAATTCATTATTTGGACTTTAATTTTGAAGTTTGTTATTTGAAATTTATGAATGTTTTTTCCAGTTTACTGTGTAGAAACAATTTCAACTTTTTATTTGTGAAGTATTAAACTGGAGTGATATATTATTTTAAGTTGATTTATTACAATTGAATTCCGTAACATATGTGATACCAAAAAAATTATTGACCGTGCCTAGTACATATATATTCTGCAATCTCTCTCAATAATATTTACAATTGCAACCGACCAACCACCAAAAAAAGGTTGAAAATAGGGTTCATAATCCTACAAATAATTATAAAATAATAATAAATAATTATTTATAAACCCAATAGAATTAAATAAAATATAATCATATAAAAAAAATCTTATCGACAAAAAATGTGTTGTCACTATTCTTAAGGCACGATTTAATTGATGTATATGAGAAAAGAATACAAGGGTTGACCGGATTTCATATCCAATTGTATGCCCCTAGTTTCATATTTGGTTGCACAATTAGTTCCAGACATAAGCGGGGGTTTGAATATTACATCTCCTACCACCAATATAAGGTTATATATCTTGTATTCAGGTAAAAATAATCACTCCCTTTTTATCCTATTAAATATTGTACCTTAACAAAACATCGTAAAATTAATGTCATAATATATATAATTTATCTCATTTCTTAAAGGTATTATATTTCATCATTTATCTCTAAAACATTACAGACTTGTTTGGTTTATTTTTGAGAGAAAAAAATAATTCAAAATTTTGTTTGGTTTATGATTTTCTCAAAAAAATTCAAAATTACTTTATCACTCTTACACATCAATCAATTACTTTTTTTCTCACACACTTCTACTCAATTACAATAAATATCAAATCATCTCAAACTCCAAAACTACTTTCAAAATATATAACCAAACAAATCAAAAAAAATCTAAACTCTCTCCCCAATTTTTTTTTTTTAAAAATCACTCTCTCAAAAACAAACCAAACACACCCTACATTTCCTCTGCACTTTATAATATTTAATCCGGACTATCGAATAGATACATGGCCCCGGCACAGCAGATTAACGACGGCTAACCTTTCAAGATTAAATTATTATATTTTTGTGAGTGCGCAATCACAATGTGAAGGTATCAAGGAAAAATTCAATATCAGACCAAAACTGAATTTTAAAATTGTTTTACTAATTCAGAATGACACAAAGACTGATGCGAAGTATGCAACAAGGTTTTAACGAAGTCAAAAGGAAAGTGGAGACGGCAAGTCAGATGAAATAACATGAAAAATACTGCTATACAAATATGATAAGTTTATATTATCCATCTGATAATGTTTTTCTCCGTCTTTTTCATCTAACACGTTGATTATATTTTTTCCCGCTTTTTTTTTTTTTTTTTTTTTTCATCTAACACGTCTTATTTAAATTATAATTTAATAGCTAGCTATTGGACGAGTAACGTGTCTTATTTAAATTATCAGCAATGGTAGGTATTATGAAAATAATCATGAAAGTTTTGTGGCCCTTGATTACACTTAAAATAAAACATCACACACTAATCAAGGTAATTCAAAGATCATAAATTTTTCATGATCATTTTCATGAAAAAAATTTCATGATCCCTAACTTTTTCCTTAAATTATAACTTAGGGGTTATTTGGGATGACCTAAATAAGTGTACTTTTTGTCTTTTTACAAAAAAATATGCAAAAAAATAGAAAAGTAATATGATAGAAAAAAGATAAAAAGATGAATTATTTCTCATATGCCAAACTTGGCCTTGATAGCTAGCTATTGGATATAATCATCCAACGGAAAAGGCCTTACCCTGTCTTTTTCATCTAATGACTCATTTAAAATGTGTTGATCTTGAGAGAATTGAGTAACCGTGAGACTCATTAGGGCTTTGATTTTAATAATTTAAACTTTTTATTTTTCATTAAAAAAATTAAATATATCTAATAATCATAATCTATTCATTTAAGGTACTCGGATTAAAAGTTCAAAATTACACTTCCTTTAGTCAAAAATCTCAGCGTAAAATAATTTGTCCATAAAGATAAACCGAAACAAAATAATCAAAATATCCATATATATATATATATATATATAACAATCAAACCCTCTTATATCAAACCATTCGTCTCTCTCTCTCTCTCTCCGATCTAAACCTTGGTGTACCGTCCTCCGCCACCTTCACCGCCCCCGTCCTCCACTTCTACTAATCTCAGCGTACTCACCATTGCCATCGTCGTCATCTTCCTCTCTCTTCCTCTTCTCTCTCTTTGTATCTAGGGTTTTCATAACCCTCTCTCTAGATTCACAGACTCGAACAACCATGTCAACTCACCATGTCGGTCGGAGATGGAGATCTAGTGGATTTGGTGAAGTCGACTCAGCTAACACTGCCGCGACTCAGTGCACTTACCACTGTCGCCATCATCATCCTCCTCTCTCTTCCTCTTATCTCTCTTTGTATCTAGGGTTTTCACAACCCTCTCTATAGATTCACAGACTCGAACAACCATGCCAACTCACCTACCATGCCGGTTAGAGATGCAAATCTGGTGAATCTACATCAACAGTCACTCTCAAACCCTAGGCATGGCTCCGTCAAATCCGAAGCCAAAGTACTCACCCTTGACGAAGTATCTGATCACATACTTGGATTTAGTGGATTGAAAAATCTGTAAACCAGACCACGCCGACGTGGGCTTCGCAATCTGGACCAATGTTTCGGTTCACGGCAGCACAGTGGCAAGAGCTGGAGCATTATACAAGTATTTAGCTTCAATTATATAGGTCCTTTGAATGTATGTATAAATGCATATGTCTATGTCTCTATCTCTTTCTTTGTTCCAGATTTTTTTTTTTTTTTTTGGGTAGTTGTTCTGTATGTGTACATGTATGTGTATGTATGTATCTCTCTCTCTCTCTCTCTCTCTCTCTCCTTTTATTTACATTTTTTTTTTTTGGGGTAGTTGTTGATATGTTGTTGTTGATGATGAATCTTGTTGATAATGATGAAACAGATCTATACAAATTTGTTGTTGAACAGATCTGTAATCTGCACAGATAACAAACATATTGAGGGCTCTAATTTGCACATATATCAAACACAGATCAGATCACTACTTGAAAATTTTGAACATATAGGACAGATCGTCTATCTATCCTCCTAAAAGAAAGATTTGTTCAAAATTGAACATATAGTGGCTTGGTATATTTCAATAACAAATATTTGAATAGATAAAAATAAATAAATAACTAACAAATAGAATTGAAAAAAAAAATTAAACAGATAAATAGAATTTAGGAAAAGAATTGAACAAATAGATAAATTTTAGGAGAAAAAATTGAACTAGAAAAAAAAATTTAAACATATAGATATTGAGAGGGAGATTTATGATCTGGATTGGGCCGTGGTAATGGCCGAACAGATTTGGACCGAACAAGATTGGGCCGAGGTAGCGCGGCCCGTGCCCTGAATGGTTTTGCTCGGTTAAGGCAAGGCGTGGTTGGATCGAGCTACTTGGCTTCATGGTATAGAGGCCGGGCAAGTGAGATGTCCGGCGCCAGGAACGACGTTGTTGTTCCACGGTTCACGAGTTAGCCCGGCAGGAAGGCCGACGGCAAACCAGCATGAACTGTCCTGAGCTCGGCTATGCCGGGATGCAGCCGAGCTCGGTCCTCATTGAGCACGGTGAGCGGAGCGCTCTGGCCAGCTGCACAGCACGGCCGTTGATAGCCGAGAAAATTCAGCCCGGCTGCTGAGCTCCTAGTAGAGTGGGCTGGTAGTTTGGTTAGGTGGTGTTCAGCAAGATTTGTGCTGACAGATGGGATAGCAACACCACGTGTCGAGAGACGAATGAGAGTAGATTTGGGGCACAGAAGGTATATAAGTGAGTCTACGCCCCCCATGCTGGGACAGATGACATTTTGGTGAGATAAACACTAAACACAACTCAGTCCTCTCTCTCTCTCTATCCCTGTGTGTGTGTCTAATGTGATCGTCGGAGGGGTTTTCCGGCCACACACCGCCGGGTAGCTCACCGCCGTTGTGCTCGCAGGTCGATCGGACAGACAGGAGCTTGGAAGAAAGGAGTGCGGGCTTGCCTGAGTATTTGCTCCCCGCACAATTGGCGCTCTCTGTGGAAAGTTGACAGACAAAACCTTGTCTTCCAGGCTGATCTGATCGCCGTCCATGGCGAACAACGACGAGATTCTGTTATTTGCCATCGACGGAGTTACCTCGAAGTCGGGCAGACGGAGAGAAGGGCCTCCCACCATTGTTCCTCCGATGGCGGACCTAGAGACCTCTCCAGAAGGACATTCAAGAGATGTGCGGGATAAGCGCGGAAGAAACTTTGGTTATTCACGGAGTCCAGACGATCATCGGCGGCGGAGAGAATCATGCGCCAGACGACTAGAACACAAGCTAAGGGACCAAGACGCCGTCATCCGGTGAATGGCGGCAGAGATGGAGGATCTTAAGCGGCATGTCAAAGGAAAGAGTGTAGCTGGAGTGGGCGACCACAGTGAGCGCGCCCAACCACGCTGTTCAGGCAGTCAAAGGCAGCGGCGTACTCCGTCCATCTTAATCACCAGAAGTTACAAGGTTGGAGATTCCAACGCGCACGAAGAGAAGTCTAGAATGCAAGATAGCACCTATCGACCCTCACGTCCGGCAACGACGTTGAGGTACTCTTATTCCGCTCATTCAGAGGACTTGCGAGCAGTCTTGAAGGAACGGGCTCGTCGGCGAGAGGCTCAAAGGGTGCCGGCATTCCAGCGGCTATCCTATAGGGTTCACGCCAGTGAAGAGGTCGGAATGCCTCCACCCCGCCTCGCCGCGCCTCTCCTTTTAAACACAGACTTGGCGAGGCTGAGCGCCACTTCTTTCTCCCTGGAGATAGAAATGACACTGCTTCCGACGGGCTTCCACTAGCCAAAGTTCACGCTCTACGACGGAAAAACCGACCCGTATATGCATGTAAGTCATTTCCGACAGGTCATGGCTGGACATAGGCGGAATGACGCACTTATGTGCCTCATCTTCCCGTCAAGTTTAGGCGAACTGGGCTTGAAATGGTTTGAGAGGTTGCCGGAGAGGAGCATAGAAAGGTGACATCAGTTGGCTGAAACCTTTGTAACGTGCTTCAAAACAAACACCAAAACACCGAAGGAAGTTGACCACCTACTGAGTGTCAAGATGAAACCGAACGACACATTGAAGGCATACAACTCCAGATATTGGGAGACCTTCAACGAGATCTTGGATTGCCCGGTCAACCTTGCAATCACACAATACAAGCGTGGTCTCCTAGTCGGACATAGACTACGGGGCTCGTTTACCATGCACCAGCTGACATCCATGGGCCAGCTAATGCAGCGCATCAATGAGCACATCCGAGTGGAGGATGATGCATCGACATCTACCGCGAAGGCAACTCCGGTAGCAGCGGACAAGAGGTCGGCTGGCAAAGTGCACGCGGTCGGACAAGAGTTTAGCCATTCAAATGACCGCGCTGAGAAATCGGACCGTGGCTCAAATCGCAAAAATTAGGGTAGAGGACGTCGGAATGACTGGGATGACTACCCCCGGGATAACGTAGCCGATGCAAACAGAAGGTTGAAGGCTAGGACAGGTATCACCACGGTCTTTAAAATTCCAATCTATCGTATACTTAGTGAAATCTGTGACGAGGAGTATATCCGGTTTCCTGCTAAGTTCGGCGACGGACAAAAGGGCTTCAATCTGCGGTACCGTTGCACGTTTCACCGGGAGCGCGGCCACCGGACAGAGGACTGTTTGCCTTTGAGGCAACACTTGGAAGAGCTAGTCGCAGCCGAACACCTGGACCTTTACATTGATGGGGGCGTGAGGCAAATCAAGCACCGGTTGATCCGCGGGGACCGGATGACCGGGATGCTCCTCCATAAGGGGTTGTTAATGTCATCTACGGCATAGTGGAACCGGAGTGTGTATGTGAGCTCCGTGGTATGATCAAGAAGGCAGAACACATGAGGGAAGTTTTGTCGGTTTAGCCTGCGATCAAGAGGGGGAAGACCGAAGAGAAAGATGTGATCAGTTTCTCCTCAAGGGACCTAGAGCGCATTCAGACGCCGCACAACGATGCCCTAGTGGTTACACTCTGCGTCAAAGAATTTAATGTCAAACGGATCTTGATCGATCAGGGAAGCTCGGTCGAGATCATGTATTACGACGCATTCAAACAGCTCAAGCTCCGGGATAAAGATTTGGCTCCGGCAACTTCGCCACTGGTTGGTTTCAACTCACAACCGGAGTGGCCTTTGGGAAAGATTATCCTACCAGTCAAAGCGGGATCCGTGGTTAAGCAGGTGGAGTTCTGGGTGTTGCAGGTGCCATCTACTTATAACCTGATCCTTGGAAGAGGATGGCTTCACGCTATGCAAGCCGCGGCGTCAACCTACCACCAGGTAATGAGATTCTCCTCAGCCATGGGGGCAATTGAGGAGATTTGGGGCGATCAAGTCATGTCGAAGCAATGCTTCGTGGCAGTGAACGGGAGCCGGGCTGCCAAGGGCTTCGTCCAAATGATTGAGGGACCGGAAGACCGGGGAGTCCTTGATGATGTGGGTACTAAGGCCGAGAACAAAGCCGTTGAGGAATTAGTGGAAGTGCGAATTGATACAGAGAATCCAGACAAGTTCTTCTTGCTCGGCTCAAGCCTTACCGCCCAAAAAAGAATCGAGATGGTTGAGTTTTTGATGGCTAATATCGAAGTCTTCGCATGGTCGCCTTACGACATGCCCAGCCTCGATCCGAGTTTTATTTACCATCACCTCAACATCTTCTCCGGAGCCAAGCTGGCCATTCAGCGAACAAGGAGATCAGCGCTGCATCACGCCGAGGTAGTTGCAAATGAAGTGAAGAACTTGCTTGAGGCACGCGTAATTTAGGAAGTGCACTACCTTCGGTGGATTTCAAACACGGTCGTGGTGCCCAAGAAAAATGAGAAGTGGCGAGTCTGTGTGGATTACAAGACCATTAACCGAGCCTGCCCGAAAGACAACTTTCCTCTGCCCAGAATTGACCAGCTTGTGGATTTAACGACTGGACATAACAGGCTCAGTTTCTTGGATACCTACCGCGGCTACCATCAGATTGCCATGCATTGTCCGGACCGAAAGATCACCTCATTCACTACACCAAGGGGACTCTTCTACTATCGAGTCATGCCTTTTGGTTTGAAGAACGCCGGGACGACTTTCCAAAGAATGGTGATGAAGATGTTTGCTCATTTGCTGGGCCGGACAATGGAGGCTTACATTGATGATATGGTGGTTAAAAGTCGGCATCAAGCAGACCACTTGTCCGACTTAGTCGAGATGTTCGCCATTCTCAAAAAACACAAGCTACGCCTAAATGCGTCTAAGTGTGCCTTTGGCGTGGGATCCGGAAAATTCTTAGGCTTTCTAGTCACGAACCGAGGCATCGAAGTAGACCCCACACAGATCAGAGCCATACAAGAATTGAAGCAGCCTAGCTCGGCTAAGGACGTGCAGCATCTGGCCGGAATGGCCGCCGTGCTTAATCGATTTATAAGTCGGTCATCAGATCGCTGACGTCCTTTCTTTCAAGTATTGAAGTCAAAGTTCTCGTGGGATGAAGAGTGTGACCGGGCTTTTGCCGAGCTCAAGGAGTATCTGTCTTCAGCGCCACTGTTGGTAACACTGAAGCCCGACGAAGAACTTTACCTTTATCTGGCCGTTTCACAACATGCAGTCAGTGCAGTGCTTGTCCGGTCGGAAGGAATCAAGCACCTCCCTATCTTCTACGTCAGCAAAACTTTGTTACCGGCAGAGTCGAGATACTTGCCGCTGGAAAAACTTGCGTTGGCATTAATGATGGCCTCAAGGAAGTTGGCGCACTATTTCCATGCGCATACAATAATCGTTCTGACTGAGTTCCCCCTCAAAGCTTTATTCGAGCAGACAGACTTCTCCGATCGAATTCTTAAGTGGGCGGTCGAGTTGGGACAGTTTGACGTCAAGTTCCAGCCGCGCACTGCCATAAAAGCCCAGACTTTGGCCGACTTCGTTGTTGAATTCTCACCCGAAACTCATCCGATATGCCCGGTCGATATTGCCACGGCAGATGAAGAGGTGAATGCAAGCCTGACCAAAATACCACAGCTTGGCGGTGTTGGCGACACGGAACTTGCGCGCCCCGCTGAGGCACCTTCAGTTAATACGATACTATAGCCCGGCAATGTGATGACAGAGTTGGGTATCACCGACCAACCTGCTCTGTTCGGTACCGCATCACCGAGGGAGGAAGAAATGGAACCGCTCAGCACAGAGCCTGCGGCCGGCATAATACCGCAACCTGGCGATTCGCCTATGGACTTAGGCATTATGGATCAACTTGCTGAGTCCGGCGCCGAATCACCAAGGGGGGCTGACGTGGAACCACTCAGCACGGAACTGGAAGTCGAACAGCCGAGCAACCGTGATCCCATCAACCTTCAAGCCTCTCAGGACCCCTCAGAGTGTTGGAAGCTCTTTGTTGGCGAAATGTGAAAACTTTTTGTTGATGGAGCCTCGAACCGTCACGGTGCCGGGCTGGGCATAGTTCTGATTTCGCCAGACGGACTGACTATTGAACATTCTATCACCCTTGGCTTCCCAGCATCCAACAATGAGGCCGAGTACGAGGCGCTCTTGGCCGGGCTCAAGAGCGCGTTTCAGATACAAGCATCCGAGCTAATGGTTTACAGTGATTCCCAGCTTGTGGTTAACCAAGTTTCTGGGGTTTACAAAGCAAAGGATAACCGAATGATGAAGCACCAAGCTCTGGTCAGGGACCACATCAAGCAATTTCAGGCGATCAGGGTCCAACAGATCGGCAGAGAAGAAAACGGCCGAGCAGATGAGTTGGCCGGCCTTGCTTCTATGGTCGACAGCGCATCCTCCAACCCTCTTTTGATTGAATTCCTTCCGAGGCCCAGCATTGAGGAAACCGAGCAGACAGAAGTACTTTGCGCCGAGCTAGGTCCTTCTTTGATGGACCCTATCATCCTTTTTCTCAGAGAACGGACCCTTCCAGCCGACAAGAAGGAAGAACATAAAGTACGAGTGAAGTCAGAGTGGTTTTGCCTCTCTCCATCGGGCACTTTATACAAGAAGTCTTTCACCGGTCCCTACTTGAAGTGTGTGCACCCGAGCAACATGGAAGCCTTCTTGTACGAAATTCACGAAGGCATTTGTGGCAGTCACATAGGGGGCAGGTCCTTGGCCTACTAAGCTATTTCGCAAGGCTACTGGTGGCCGTGCATGCAAGCCGACGCACAGAAGTATGTTCGCAAGTGTGAGAAGTGCCAGAAGTTTGCCCACCAAATCCACCAGCCGGCCAGGGAACTTTTTCCCCTCACCAGCCCTTGGCCCTTTGCGATGTGGGGGCTAGATATAGTGGGGCCACTTCCAACTGCACTAGGCAACCAGAAGTTCTTCATCGCAGCTACAGACTACTTCACCAAATGGGTTAAAGCAGAGCCTTTGGCAACAATCAAGGAGAAAGACGTTAAGCGGTTTGTCTGGTAGAATGTGGTAACGCGGTTTGGCGTCCCCAAAATTCTGATCTCTGACAACGACACCTAATTTGATGGATGCCTTTTAAGAAGATTTTGTGAAGACTTGAAGATAGAATTCTACAACTCCACCCCGGCTTACCCGCAGTCTAATGGTCAAGCCGAGGCGTCAAACAAGACCATCCTTGATGGGTGAAGAAAATGCTGGAGAAAGCAAAGGGAAAGTGAGCTGAGGAACTCCCCAGCGTCCTTTGGGTATACCGAACAACCCCGCGGCGATCTACCGGGGAAACTCCTTTTGCTTTGGCATATGGCATGGAGGCGGTTATACCTTTGGAAGTTGGAATGCCCACCCTCAGAAGTGAAAGTTTTGAGCCCGAGCTGAACGCCGAAGCCATTGCCCTGGAATTGGACCTCGTGGACGAACGCCGAGAAAAGGCTCTCATCCATGTGGCCGCCTACCAACAAGAGCTCTCAAGGAAATACAACAAAATGGTGCACTCCAGACCGTTCAAAGTAGGTGATTGGGTCTTGAGGAAAGTCATGGGCAATACCCTGGTGCCAGGTGAAGGCAAACTAGGGGCAAATTGGGAAGGACCCTACAAGATAACCGGTCTGGCGGGCAAGGGGGCATACCACTTGGAGGACTTGGATGGTAGAGGAATACCCCGGCCATGGAATGCGGCCAACCTCAAACTGTATTATTTCTAGCTTTTGTTTTCTTTTCGCGCAAAGGAATTTTTTGCCTTACACTTCAAAATGTAATATTCTTTTTGTCAATATATAGAAGTGTCTCATCTTTGCCTTAGCATTCGGATTGTTGCTTTTTAATTGAGATTGCAATCGAGATGATTTACTCCGGTTGAATGAGTTGATGATTTACTCAACTCTGAGATTGCAACCGAGATGATTTACTCCGGTTGAACGAGTTGATGATTTGCTCAACTCTGAGATTGCAACTGAGATGATTTACTCCGGTTGAACGAGTTGATGATTTGCTCAACTCTGAGATTACAATCGAGATGATTTACTTCGGTTGAACGAGTTGATGATTTGCTCAACTTTGAAGACTCTCAACCGAGATGATTTACTCCGGTTGAACAATTTGATGATTTGCTCAACTTTGAAGATTCTTAGCCGAGATGATTTACTCCGGTTGAACGAGTTGATGATTTGCTCAACTTTGAAGATTCTCAACCGAGATGGTTTATTCCGGTTGAACGAGTTGATGTTTTGTTCAACTCTGAGATTACAACCGAGATGATTTACTCCGGTTGACTATGCTGATTATTTATTCAAACCGAGATGTATTGTTCCGGTTGAAACAGTTGATGATTTATTCAATTATATGCTTGCAACCGAGATGTCTTTTCCGGTTAATTAAGTTATGCAAGATGTTTAGTGTTGCCGAAGTATTTTGTCCAGTTGAAGTTACTCAGCTTTAAGACCGTGCAAACACTTGATGAAATTAGAGCTTTTTCATTAATGTGAAAATAAGTACAAAAGGTAGGGAACTTAGCCCGGTTACATGTTCAGACAAAAAGTAAGAAACAGAAAACTAAGCTAAGGGAGAAAGGTTAGTGAATTCATCCTCGGTTGCCTCCACGTTGACCGTTGGTGATTGGCCTTGGACACCAGTCTCAGTTTGGCCGGGCTGCTCCTCCATTTGGCGGTCCTGTTCCTCAACATTTGCCTCGATTTCTCCTTCGAGTCCTTCCTCGGCCTCAGCCTGCAACGCGCTGAAGACGTCGTTGGCATACGGCGCGAGATAGGTCGGTAGGAAGACAGCTAGCGGAGAGGCAAACACGTCGGTCCCAGGGCCTTGGCCGAGCTGATCGCAAGCAGACTTCCAACCCGCTTTGAAGTATATATCTTGGGTGGCAAAGACTTGTTTTTTGTAGCTGTCGTCGGCCTCCTTGAAGCCGGCATTATTTGCGTCCTCCAGCTCCTTCTCCCTGGACTTTTTTTGTGCATCCAGCTCGGCCTGGAGCGCATCCCTCTCTTTCTCGGCGTCACCAAGTTGGCCGAGCAACCGAGAGTTGTCCGCATTTGCTATCTGCAGTGAAGACTTTGCTCGGCCGAGCTCAGTTTGAAGGCTTTGAACTTGGCTGGCTGTGTCATTCGCCTTCTGCTGCAGTCGATGAATGCGCTCCATGACCAAGTGTTGCTTCTGGATGGCCTGCAAGAAGAAAGATTGATCAAAGAGGAAACCGTGCAAACACTTGTGAAAATTTGAGTAGAAGTTTGAGACTCTTACCCTGGTCATGGACTTCACGGCCGATTTCACCAACTGGGTCTTTGGAACATAGTCGCTGCCGATGTAATAACTCTCACCACTGATTACTGACAATCCCACTGATTACTACTAAACTAAGACTGATTATGATAAGTAATTGAATCGACTGAATAACTGAACTGACTGATTGAATGTACTAGTTTAAATGCATGTCTATCTGTTTGACTGTTTAATTATCTGTCCATGTTTTATGTTGTAAATCGCGAATTGAAGGCCTTATCGGCGGCCGAATCTGAAATCGATTGATATTTTATGATCATTAGAATTTATAAGATTTTATGGCATATTTATCTGAAATGTGATTTGGTATGGTTAAATTAGATCAAATATTGATAAATTGTAAACTTGGACTTAATCACAACCTTGTCATGCCTAGTGACCCACTAACTAAACATGTTAAGCCTTATTACACTTGACCGCAAAACATTTTCTTCAGCCATTCCTTAAGAGCATAGCCGACTAAGAGGAGAGAGTGAGAGGAATTGAGTTGTTCTTGAGAGTTTGGCTTAGAGGACTTGAAGAATTGAAGGTTTCTTTGCAATTGAGCTTATTTTCTTGAGCTTGAAGATTTAAGATTGGTGTTTCACCCTCTCATTTGTGTAATTGAGTTGTATCTTGCATAGTCCATGGTTAATGAGTGGTCCAAGTCTAGAATTGGCTTATAATGTTGAATTGTAGCATAAATCATGCATGCATGCTTATATCCTAGCATTTTGAGGTTGAATACATAGAATTTGGTACATGCATGTTTATATTTTTGCATTGGACCATGAACTCATCTTGGTTTTGAAGGAATTGACTCATTTGAGCAAGTAATTGAAGCTTTGAATTGGTTTAAACTCATGCATGTCATGTTTGAGTTATGTTCTTGAGTTTTGGTTTGAAATTGGATTTATTTGAACTACCTTTGGGCTTTGATTCTTTTTACAATTGAGCTTTGAATCATGTTAAACTATGAGTTTTGAAGTGTTTTCCAGGAAATGGGCCCAAAGGAATCGAATTTGATACATTTGAAGTTGAATTTGAGCTTGAGGTTCAAATTTGAGAATTCCAGATTTTGAACTCACGCTCGAACGGGGTGACTAGCGCTCGAGCGTGAAATTCGTGCTCCCAGTATTTTGCACAGTTTTGATGTCCGCTCGAGCAGGGTAATTGACGCTCGAGCGGAACCTTGTGTCTTACGCTCGAGCGGATGTCGAGCGCCCAATCGAGCGTGATTTTCACCTATCCAGCACTTTTGACTATTTTGCAGTACGCTCGAGCGTCTAAGTCTGCGCTCGAGCGGAAATCTTTGTCTGCATGTCCGCTCGAGCGGAGTAATCGACGCTCGAGCTGGAACCCTGTTTTCTGAAAATTCTGAAAATGCTTTTAAAGTGCATCTTTGTATCCTCATTTCATCCTAGGCATTCTTAGGCCTAGTTTAAGGCATCTTAATGAGAATATAGATGTAGAACCACACCGAGTCAAGATAGGGATTAAGTTATTATTTTCCCAACTGTGTAGCTTAGTGTGTGTTCATTCTGCAACTGTGTAGGATTGGCTTTCTGAGGACGCGCTTTAGCTTAACTGTAGCCCAGAACTTTGTGAGTAACAACTGTGTAAAGATATGTTCAAATATAGTTATCTTCTGAACAATTGAACTGTACTGTTTTCTGAAATGATACTGTTACTGAATGAATGATGTCCTAATTGTGAACTGTATTGTGGCATCCTTAGCAACTACTGTTACTGTTACTGTTACTGCTACTGTTACAGAGATCTCTGTCGGTTCCCATGTTGGAACCACTACTGTTTACTGATATGATGGCCATCAACTGACTGTTCGGTCTGATAAGACCTACTGTACTGTTTTGCTACTGGATGTACCACATATGACTGTAATGACTGAATAACTGATATACTGATTGAATTGACTGCTTTCAATACTGTAAGGACACTCATTCTTAACCTTTTTACGCATTATGTTATTCACTAGGCTTTAGCTCACTGCTCATATATATATGTAGGTATTCAGGCACCGGACCGTTGCTAAAAGCGTTGGGGTAAACTCCAGTTTTGTCAAGCCAACCTATGTGCCTCACTGCGAGGTTCCGAACCCGTTCAAGCTATGGCTTAGGGTTGTTTTAATTTCCCCCGTCTGTCTCTGTATCTTCTTTGTATTATTGTATAGACTGATAACACTGTACTGTCCTGTCTTAATAGAGATTAAGTCCCTGACCTGGATGATTGTAAATGTTGTACAAACTGTTTCGCACTGATTGTATATATGTATAAAGAGTCTTTTTGTATACAGACTGTCGCAGCTCATTGGACATTGTTCATTTACTGTTTTGGCTTGCGCCATACCCTTGTACTCTGTATTATTGTCTGACTACTAAGCAGGCCTTCAGTAATCTCGGATTACTGGCCGGTTACGGTACTAAACCCATAAGGCCAGGTTTGGGTCGTGACAGAGTGATATCAAAGCGATACTTAACCACGAGTTATACCATACACACGCGTCCAAATGAGCTATAGGGTGTCCTAGAAGAGCAATTAGGGCATCACATGAGCATGAAAAGTGTGTGTGGACATGACATGAATACGTGTTAATGTGTTGAAACATATAACTGCTTATGTTTAAATGTTTAAAGTATGCAACTTCCTATGTTTATTATTATTATGTTGCATATAGTGAAATGGATAATGCAAGCACTGCTAATAAAACTGAATCCTCTGAGGCAAGAATGGCGAGGTTGGAGAGAATGGTGGAACTACTAACCGCAAGACTAGAACAACAACAGAACCAACAGCCCCCACCTCCTCCTCTGGTACAGCCGGAACTGAATGTTAATGATGGGGATATAATTGCTCTCACCCAGAAGTTCAGCAAAATGAAACGGCCATCCTTTCAGGGAGGCCTTGAACCATTAAAAGCTGAAGCCTGGGTTCTTGAAACAGAAAAGTTATTTGAAGTGTTCCCGTGCTCTGAAGCACATAAAGTATTGTTGGCCACCTTTACCTTGCAAGAAGAGGTGAGAAGGTGGTGGATGCTAGTCTGTGACACTAACACTGTTGTAACTTGGGCTCAGTTCAAGGAGTCCTTCTTCGAAAAGTATTTCCCTCAGTGTGTCAGGGACAGAAAGGTGACTGAATTTGAACAGCTGAAACAAAGTACCATGTCCGTAGGAGAGTATGAAACAAAGTTCACCAAACTTGCTAGATATGCACCACACATGGTTGATACAGATTACAAAAAAGCCAGGAAGTTTGAAGGTGGCCTGAATGTGGAAATTCTTGACAGAATAAATGTACAGAAACTGTTGAAGTATGTAGATGTTCTTGACAGGGCCATCATGACCGAAGCAAATATCAAAGCTTTGAAACAGAATGAAACACCCGCAACTAAGTGGCGCGGGAAGAAACGGGGTTTTAAATTCAAGAAAGGCAGGAACAACCCACTGAACAAAAAGCAAAACTCAGGGTCAACCACCAGCTCCAGTCAGGGAAGTGGTTCCATACCGCCCTGCTCTGAATGTGGTAAGAAACACAAAGGGATTTGTTATAAGTTATCTGGTGCTTGTTACAGGTGTGGCATGGTGGGCCATATGGTAAAAGATTGCCCCTCCGCCCCTCAAGGCAATAGTAAAGCTGCAGCCAGCGGCGCAGCATCAACTGCTCCACCAAAACCCAACCCCAAAGCTACTGGGAAAGAGCCTATGAGGCAAGGCCGAGTGTTCGCACTCGTACCGGGAGACGTACAAAATACCGAGACCGTCGTGTCAGGTATCCTCTCTATTTGTACCCAAAATGCTTATGTACTGATTGATTCGGGGTCCACACATTCATACGTGTCGCATGCTTTTTCGCGAAAATTGAATAGACCATTAGAACCCATGAATTATCTGTTAGTTGTATCTTCACCTGTTGGGGGATCTATGACTTGTGCTTATATGCACCCTACATGTGAAATTATTGTTGGGGATATGCATCTGTATATCGATTTACTGCCATTGAATATTGCCCATTTTGATGTAATATTGGGGATGGACTGGTTACAAAAATATCATACTACTATTGACTGTGTAACTAAACAAGTGATTTTCCGTCCACCTGGTTTACCCGAATTTGTGTTTAATGGGGTTAGAGTAGTACCTCCCCCGTATCTGATTTCATCCATGAAAGCTTGTAAATTGATTAAGAAGGGATGTAAAGGGTATCTGTGTTATGTATTGACTGTACCTACTGATGATAATGCTAATGTGAACAGTATTCCTATAGTCAAAGAATTCCCAGATGTTTTCCCAGATAGTCTACCAGGGGATTTGATTGATAGGGAGATTGAGTTCACTGTTGATGTAATTCCGAGTACACAGCCAGTATCAAAAGCTCCATACAGAATGGCACCTACCGAATTGAAAGAACTGAAAGTTCAGCTGCAAGAACTGTTAGACAAAAAGTTCATCAGGCCTAGTACTTCACCGTGGGGCGCACCTGTCTTATTTGTGAAAAAGAAAAACTGAGACTCTATATCAACTACCATGAATTGAACAAGGTAACTGTGGAAAATAAATATCCATTGCCGCATATTGATGACTTTATTGATCAGTTACAGGGTGCTCAAGTTTTCTCTAAGATTGATCTTAGATCCGGATATCATCAGCTGAAAGTTAAACCAGAAAACATTGATAAAACTGTTTTTCGAATGAGGTATGGACATTACGAATTTTTAGTTATGCCTTTCGGAGTTACCAATGCACCTGCTGCATTTATGGACTTCATGAATAGAATCTTTAAACCATTCCTCAACGACTTTATTGTTGTATTCATTGATGACATTCTGATTTATTCCAAGAGTAAAGAAGAACATGAACATCATCTGAGACTTGCCCTACAGACCCTAAGAGAACAGAAACTTTTTGCTAAACTGTCTAAATGTAAATTTTGGCTTGATCATGTTATGTTTTTGGGACATGTTATTAGTAGGGATGGAATTTCAGTTGATCCACAGAAAGTTGAAGCAGTGATAAATTGGCATAGACCAACAAATGTTACAGAAGTCCAAAACTTTTTGGGATTAGCTGGATATTACAGAAGATTTGTCAAAAATTTCTCTAAATTGCCTTACCGTTGACTCAATTGACTCAAAAGGGGATATCATTCGACTGGACGGACCAAAGGGAATCAGCTTTCCAAGAGTTGAAAACTCGACTTGTGACTGCGTCGGTTCTTACCCTACCTTCAGGTACGGATGGTTTTACCATTTTTAGTGATGCTTCTCATAAGGGTTTGGGATGTGTTTTAATGCAGAATGAGAGAGTTATTGCCTATGCTTCCCGACAACTGAGACCGCATGAAAAGAACTACCCGACCCATGATCTAGAACTTGCTGCAGTAGTATTTGCATTGAAAATCTGGCGTCACTACCTTTATGGGGCGACATGTGAAGTATATACCGACCACAAGAGTCTGAAATATTTCTTCACACAGAAAGAACTGAACATGAGACAGCGGAAATGGCTAGAATTGATTAAAACTATGACCTACAGATTTTGTACCATCCGGGGAAAGCCAACACCGTTGCCGATGCATTGAGTCGAAAATCGATTGGGAACTTAGCCTGTTTACTCACTGGACAGAAAGAGTTGCTTTGTGACCTTGAGAAATCCGAAATTGAGATTGTTTTGCGAAAACAAGGTGGAACAATAACTGCTATTTCTGCTCAACCGGCACGAATTGAAGAGATTAAAGAGAGGCAACAACAGGATGACTTCTTGAAGAAGATCATCGATGAACGAGAATCTAAACCGAGACCGGATTTAAAATTTGAGAATAATCTATTGAAATTTCAGGGAAGATTGTGTGTATCGAATGACTCTGAACTGAAAAGAAGAATTCTGCAAGAGGGCCACAATTCAAAACTGTCTATCCATCCAGGAAATACAAAAATGAACCAAGATTTGAAACTGAATTTCTGGTGGCCGGGAATGAAGAAAGAAATTGTTGATTTTGTATCAAAATGTCTTCATTGCCAACAAGTCAAAGCCGAACATCAACGACCCACAGGCTTACTGCAGCCCTTACCTATGCCGAAGTGGAAATGTGAACATATCACCATGGATTTCATTGTTGGTTTGCCTCGCTCCAATAAAGGTATGGACTCAATTTGGATTATAGTTGATAGACTGACTAAATCTGCTCACTTCTTACCTGTCAAAACAATTTATAATGCGGACAAATTGACTATACTCTATATTGATGAAATTGTTAGACTGCATAGAGTGCCTGTGTCCATTGTTTCTGATAGGGACTCGAAGTTTACATCGAGATTCTGGCAAAGCCTACAGACTGCATTGGGTACCGAACTGAGACTGAGTAGTGCCTATCATCCTCAGACAGATGGTCAGTCAGAAAAAACCATCCAGACTCTGGAGGATTTACTGAGAATGTGTGTCCTTAATTTTCAGGGAAACTGGGAAAGCCACTTGCCATTAGCTGAATTCGCCTACAACAACAATTATCACTCAAGTATTGATATGGCGCCTTTTGAGGCATTGTATGGAAGAAAATATAGATCTCCGATTTGCTGGGCAGAAGTTGGAGACGGGCCTTTACTTGGGCCCGAGATGGTATATGAAACGACTGAGAAAGTAAAACTGATACAACAGAGACTGAAAACTGCACAGAGCAGACAGAAAAGTTACGCAGATGTCCGAAGGCGAGACAGAGAGTATGAAGTAGGTGATCACGTTTTTGTGAAAGTGACACCGATGAAAGGCTAGACTCGTTTTGGAGTCAAGGGCAAAATGGCACCGAGATATGTCGGACCATACGAGATTATTGAGAAAATCAATCCGGTAGCATGTCAAGTAGCGCTTCCTCATGAAATGGAGCATATGCATAGCGTCTTCCACATTTCTATGTTGAGGGACTACCTCCGGGATCCTTTTCATGTGATAGAGCCGACCCGTGTGGTGCTAAGTGATGACTACACTTATGAAGAACGGCCCTTTCAAATTGTGAACAGACGGATCAAGAAGTTAAGAAACAAAGAGATTCTGTTAGTGAAAGTTGACTAGCAAAACCATGGTGGCGTGTATGCCACTTGGGAAAAAGAAGATGACATGGCCAAGAGATATCCTGAATTGTTCCCTCTGAATCCTGTTTTCTTCCAGAATGAATATAACTCGAGTTTAGCAGACTAAACTCTTTTTAAAGATGAGAGACTGTAATAACCCTCACCACTGATTACTGACAACCTGTCACGACCCAAACCCGCCCCGAGAAGGTTGGCATCGTAACCGGCCAGTAATCCTAGATTACCACAGGCCTTTCTGTACAAAACATACATAACCGGGGCTTGCGGAAGCGAAAACAAAACACTAATAGTCCAAAGAGCTGTGCATTTATATGAACATACATTACATGCCAAAAATGTTAATTTACCCACTACATTACATCACATATAATCAAAATTCATGTACAAAACATAGGCTCACGCCACATGTACAACCAAAATCAAGCTTCCTAACGGCCTTCTAGGCCTAGCCCCAACTCGGAGGCACCAAAACACCGGGTAGGCTTTAAAACGGCGGCGCGGCTCGGCTCGGACTCCGCCTAGGCTCGACTCCCAGAGTGCTCACCTATAAATACATATATACAAACAATGAGCTAAAGCTCAGCAAGTAACATTAAAGTAAAGGGGTAGTGAACGAATTCCACATTTCATATATCCATAAAACAAATCATTCATAAATATAATCATCTCATATCAGAACATACATAATGGCATACTCCATAGAACATAACACTTGTCGTCCAACGACTAGAGTAACTGGTCTCGGACACCGATTAAACACATACCGAGATCTCGTAAACTGGTCCACTTAGGACTATCTATGGATGCCATACTAGATTCGCAAACTGGACATTCGTTCACAGAAAACATTTATCATTTCAAAACCATAGCATAACGTAGCACTTTTAAACATAGATCATACTAACATATCTTTATAGAAATGTTACTCACAGTGGGTTTCCAAAACTGATTACACGGTCTTCGTCTCCTGACCTGCAATTATTAACATTAGAACACATTATCATAGAAGCAAGTGTTCATGCCATACTATCCTTTCTTTACTCTATTTCATGATTATGAGATGCTAAATGATGCAAATGACATGTGAAAATCATGTAATTCAACTTCTTACAATTTCCTGAAATAAGTCCCCCGCTCGAGTGCCATTTTGTCCGCTCGAGCGGACTGCACAATTTTCCAAAACTGCTGGGAGGCCGATTTTCACGCTCGAACGGGAATCCCTCCGCTCGAGCGGACCATGCAAAATCCGAAATTCTGAACTTTTCCAAAGCTTTAACCTTTCCTTTAACAAAAACAACTTCAAAACGATGGAAACCAAGCCCCAAAACACTTGAAAACCACTTGATTTAGACCTTACAACTTCTCAACAAAACCCACATGCATCATGTACAAGATCAAACCATGAATTGAGGTGAAGAATCATAACTATTCATGTAAAAGCTTCATTTCTTCATATCCATGGAGGTTCTTCCTCAAGAATGCCAAATATAAACATAAATCATCAATTTATGCCATACATGCTCAAATTAAACATATTTCTTCTTCAATCCACTTATTTACCATGAGGTCATGCATGAATCAACCTTATTTCAAGAAATTAGAGAGGAATTCTTACCTTGATTGTTTAAATGAAGAAGATAGCTTGATTTCCCATTTCTTTACTCTTCTTCCTCCCTTGGTTCTCCCCTCCACGAATTCTTCTCTCTCTCTCTCTCTTTCTAGATTTTTCTTTTATTATTTTTGAGTCAATGAGTCAACAAAGGCCCTTATACTTATCTATATATCATTTATAAACAATTGTTCCAAACTTTGAGCCAAACATGGCCTAACGAATCAGACGAAATTCAGTCTTCAATTTATCGCCCCAAATGGTTCTAAAAATTCCCGGTATCTCATAGACGCGTTCAATTTCGTTTTCCGAACCCATTACGGTCGTCAATTTCGGTCCCGAAGTTATAGTTCCAACAGATATTTTTTCCAATTCAAACAGATATTCTTCAATTAATTCGCATAAACACATAATTAATTACTGATAAATATGACACATGTTTTGGGGTCATTACACAACCCCACTGATTACTGCTAAACTGAGACTGATTATGCTAAGTAATTGAATCGACTGAATAACTGAACTGGCTAATTGAATGTACTAGTTTAAATGCATGTCTATCTGTTTGACTGTTTTATTATCTGTCCATGTTTTATGTTATAAATCGCGAATTGAAGGCCTTATCGGCGGCCGAATCTGAAATCGATTGATGTTTTATAATCATTAGAATTTTATGGCATATTTATCTGAAATGTGATTTGGTATGGTTAAATTAGATCAAATATTGATAAATTGCAAACTTGGACTTAATCACAACCTTGCCATGCCTAGTGACCCACTAACTAAACATGTTGAGCCTTATTACACTTGACCACAAAACATTTTATTCAGCCATTCCTTGAGAGCATAGCCGACTAAGAGGAGAAAGTGAGAGGAATTGAGTTGTTCTTGAGAGTTTGGCTTAGAGGACTTGAAGAATTGAAGGTTTCTTTGCAATTGAGCTTATTTTCTTGAGCTTGAAGATTTAAGGTTGGTGTTTCACCCTCTCATTTGTGTAATTGAGTTGTATCTTGCATAGTCCATGGTTAATGAGTGGTCCAAGTCTAGAATTGGCTTATAATGTTGAATTGTAGCATAAATCATGCATGCATGCTTATATCCTAGCATTTTGAGGTTGAATACATAGAATTTGGTACATGCATGTTTATATTTTTGCATTGGACCATGAACTCATCTTGGTTTTGAAGGAATTGGCTCATTTGAGCAAGTAATTGAAGCTTTGAATTGGTTTAAACTCATGCATGTCATGTTTGAGTTATGTTCTTGAGTTTTGGTTTGAAATTGGATTTATTTGAACTACCTTTGGGCTTTGATTCTTTTTACAATTGAGCTTTGAATCATGTTAAACTATGAGTTTTGAAGTGTTTTTCAGGAAATGGGCCCAAAGGAATCGAATTTGATACATTTGAAGTTGAATTTGAGCTTGAGGTTCAAATCTGGGAATTCCAGATTTTGAACTCACGCTCGAGCGGGGTGACTGGCGCTTGAGCGTGAAATTCGTGCTCCTAGTATTTTGCACAGTTTTGATGTCCGCTCGAGCGGGGTAATTGATGCTCGAGCGGGACCTTGTGTCTTACGCTCGAGCAGATGTCGAGCGCCCAATCGAGCGTGATTTTTACCTATCCAGCACTTTTGATTGTTTTGCAGTACGCTCGAGCGTCTAAGTCTGCGCTCGAGCAGAAACCTTTGTCTGCATGTCCGCTCGAGCGGAGTAATCGACGCTTGAGCTGGAACCCTGTTTTCTGAAAATTCTGAAAATACTTTTAAAATACATCTTTACATCCTCATTTCATCTTAGGCATTCTTCGGCCTAGTTTAAGGCATCTTAATGAGGATATAGATATAGAACCACACCGACTCAAGATAGGGATTAAGTTATTATTTTCCCAACTGTGTAGCTTAGTGTGTGTTCATTCTGCAACTGTGTAGGATTGGCTTTCTGAGGACGCGCTTTAGCTTAACTGTAGCCCAGAACTTTGTGAGTAACAACTGTGTAAAGATATGTTCAAATATAGTTATCTTCTGAACAATTGAACTGTACTGTTTTCTGAAATGATACTGTTACTGAATGAATGATGTCCTAATTGTGAACTGTATTGTGGCATCCTTAGCAACTACTGTTACTGTTACTGTTACTGCTACTGTTACAGAGATCTCTGTCGGTTCCCATGTTGGAACCACTACTGTTTACTGATATGATGGCCATCAACTGACTGTTCGGTCTGATAAGACCTACTGTACTGTTTTGCTACTGGATGTACCACATATGACTGTAATGACTGAATAACTGATATACTGATTGAATTGACTGCTTTCAATACTGTAAGGACATTCATTCTTAACCTCTTTACGCATTATGTTATTTACTGGGCTTTAGCTCACTGCTCATATATATATGTAGGTATTCAGGCACCGGACCGTTGCTAGAAGTGTCGGGGTATACTCCAGTTTTGTCAAGCCAACCTATGTGCCTCACTGCGAGGTTCTGAGCCCGTTCAAGCTATGGCTTAGGAGTGTTTTAATTTCCCCCGTCTGTCTCTGTATCTGCTTTGTATTATTATATAGACTGATAACACTGTACTGTCCTGTCTTAATAGAGATTAAGTCCCTGACCTAGATGATTGTAAATATTGTACAAACTGTTTCGCACTGATTGTATATATGTATGAAGAGTCTTTTTGCATATAGACTGTCGCAGCTCATTGGACATTGTTCATTTACTGTTTTGGCTTCCGCCATGCCCCTGTACTCTGAGCTGCGGTCGCCATGCCGGTGTTGGGTCGACGATGACGGCGGGTTGCTCGGTAGTCAGCTCTTCAATTAGCTCCGCAGAGGTATCTGCGCGAGGCCGTTTCCCAGCCCAGCGGTTGTCTTGGCTGGCTTGCCCGGCAGCAGGAGACACTAGCGCAACCACGACCCCGCTGGATTGACCGGCAGCTGGAAAGCAGGTGATGACGCTCGGTATCTCGGTGGAAGTTGCGTTGAGGAGGTTCTTGATATGGCTTCGTTTTTCCATCTCTTCTTCTTCGGTTAACCGAATTAGGGGCATGTCCGGTAGTGTTGGGCCTGGAGGAGGTGACGGAGCACGGAGGAAGTCAGTGACCTTACTCTGGCGCGGAGCTGAGTATCTATATGTTGGGATGTAACCGAGTAGCTCATTACAATCCCGGTGGCGGTAGCGGAGCACGGTCCGGATGGCTTCTTCGTTGGGGTAGTGGTAGTTGGCTTGTAAGGCTTGGATCGCAGCAAAGGAAAGAAAAAAAATGTTAAAATACAGAATATGGAACAAAGGCAATTGACCGAGCAAGTTAGCACGGCTTACATGTGGAACCGAAGTTCTTGCTAATATACCAGCCCGGTACGTCGGCTGTTTCATAATTGCCAAACACCCAGAAGAAGTCGTCATCGTGTAAGTCCTTGTCTGGGGTGCCGGTCACTATTTTTTCTCTGCCTGGCCGAACTTTTAGGTAGTAAGTGAGACCACCGTTTGTGTGCCCGAGGGTATACTGGCAGAGTATCTCGGCTAAACCTAAGTTGGTTCCAAGCCGGTTGTTCAGTTCGTGGACACCGTTTATTATTCGGTAAGTGTTGGTTGAAACTTGTGTGGGTGCTAGCCCAGTTCGGCGCAGGAATTCGGTCATCAAAGGGTTGACCGGGAAGCGGAGGCCTCCTTCAATAATGGACAGCACGGTGAAGGGGCATTGGTCATGTCTGCCCCAAGGGTTGGTATCTATGGCGCCGAGCTCTAAATGAACGTCTGCCGGGATACCATACTCTTCCCGGAAAGCGGCTAAGGCAGCTGGAGTGTCCACAAGGAAGCGAAAGCGCCCCATGTGTGGCCGGCTAAGTTAGTTCGGCTGAGGAGGTTTGGCACATATTGGTGATTGATGGTTCCTCGGTCTTTGAGAGCCTCAATAATGGTCTGTGGTCCCCTTGGACTCTGCAGGAAAAGGATGGCAAGTGTAAGAGGGAGCGCAGTCGCGCAAAACGAGCTTGACTTTAGCTCGGTCATGAAGAGTGCCAAACCACCTCGGTCGTTAAGGCTAACTAAGGAGCCCAATCGCTCAAGCGGACTAGATGTTAGCCCAGTTGAACGGCCAAGTCATTTGGTTACCCCGATTTCTACTAAGGTTGGGACAAACTGCTTATTTGCTCGGTCTGAATGATTTTTTGGATCAAATGAAGACCTGGAGCCCGGTCCGCCCAGATCTTCAGTGTTCATCAGAGAAAATGAAGAACGGCAAGGAGAGTGAAGGGTTAGAGACGGTTTTGGGTGCCTATGTCCTAAAACCTACGGATTTAGTGCCCTAATATGCGAAATACCAAGTGAAATAACAACAAAAGGTGTTGAAGAACTTACCAGTTGAGAGCAGTGGCTACTTCTTTGAACACGAACTCAGTAATGGCAAGAAAGGAAGGGCAGAAACTCTGGATCAGCAAGGATGAAGGAAAATCAGTAAAGACGAAATGAAGAAGGAAATGGCGTATATAAGGGAGGAAGACCACCAAAAATTTGAATCTGAACAGACGTGATGTTTGGCTGTTCGAGGCCAATCAGCGCACGACACGTGTCCCTATTGACGGTGGCGTCAGTATTAAAGAGACAGGATGGTGAATCGAGACGTCAACCAGTCAAGTTTTGAAGACAGGCATGTCAACTAGCCCAGTCACTGTATTGCAAACCGAGGACCGAGGAAGTGTTACCCGGGTTAGAATAGGTAATCCCAGTCACGCTTGCGCGGACGGAATTAAGGGACAATTGAGAGAGAGATTTATGATCTGGATTGGGCCGTGGTAATGGCCGGACAGATTTGGACCGAACAAGATTGGGCCGAGGTAGAGCGGCCCGTGCTCTGAATGGTTTTGCTCGGTTAAGGCAAGGCGTGGTTGGGCCGAGCTACTTGGCTTCATGGTATAGAGATCGAGCAAGTGAGATGTCCGGCGCCAGGAACGGCGTTATTGTTCCACGATTCATAAGTTAGACCGGCAAGAAGGCCGGTGACAAACCAGCATGAACTGTCCCGAGCTCGGCTATGCCGGGATGCAGCCGAGCTCGGTTCTCATTGAGCACGGCGAGCGGAGCGCTCTGGCCAGCTGCACAACACGACCGTTTATAGCCGAGAAGATTCAGCCCAGCTGCCGAGCTCCCAGTAGAGTGGGCTAGCAGTTTGGTTAGGTGGTGTTCAGCAAGATTTGTGCTGACAGATGGGATAGCAGCACCACGTGTCGAGAGACGAATGGGAGTAGATTTGGGGCGCAGAAGGTATATAAGCGAGTCTATGCCCCCTATGTTGGGACAGATGACATTTTGGTGAGATAAACACTAAACACAACTCAGTCCTCTCTCTCTCTCTCTCTCTCTCTCTCTCTCTCTCTCTCTCTCTCTATCCTTGTGTGTGTGTCTAAAGTGATCGTCGGAGGGGTTTTCTAGCCACACACCGCCGGGTAGCTCACCGCCGTTGTGCTCGCAGGTCGATCGGACAAACAGGAGCTTGGAAGAAAGGAGTGCGGGCTTGCCTGAATATTTGCTCCCCGCACAGATATAATTTTGAACATATAAGAAAAAAATTTAAACAAATAGATATAAATTTGAACAGATAGTCGAAAAGTCAAATAGATAAAAAAAAGTCAAAGGATAAAATTAAAAACAAAATGTCCTTTAAGATTTCTCACCAAACTATTTCAGAGCACGGACCATTCATCAATAAAAAATATCACTTGAACCTAATGTCCTATATCTTTCTTAGATTAAATTTATCACCAATTAATCCATCATTTAATCACATTTAAAAATAAACAATATATATATATATATATATATTCAAAAAAAAATCTATTTTAACAATTTTTTTTTATTTTTTTTTAGCATGGAGGAAATAAGGCGGGACCCACGAAAAGGCCACACCTAGGCAATTGCTGACTAGGAGGTCCTCCACGGCCCTTGTATAACACACATCCAAACTTCCCGATATGAAGTCAAGATCAAATATGAAGTTTTGACTGGGATACCACAACCCACCACTTCTTTCTTTCAATTATGTTATTATATATCAGTCAAATCACCAATTTTCCCAAAATACTATAAAACATGTAATTTACTTGAAAAATTACGTTGAATGATTTTCTTTTTTTAATAACTGATCTCCATACTACTATCTTTCATACTCTTTATTACTCCATTTTGTGAATTTCACTTTAGATGCACAACAATAATCTAAACTAATACAATTATATTTATGAAATTTGTTCAAAACTTTAGAATGACAATCGCCTTTACCAACCTCTCCTCGATCCATCCCTTACTATGGAGGAGGGTCCTTCGTTCTTTCTTTTTTTTTTCCTCCCTCAAACTGGAAGCAATTACCTAATTTATCACACAACTCTCCATTTTAACAACCCAACACCAGATGACCTTCTTTCATAAGCAGTGACTCCAAGCCTATAGCATTTCCATTCCTATATGTCCAGGGACAAAAAATAGAGGGCAACCACAAGAGCAAGCCTGCCCATGTATTAGCTACCTCTGCTCTTAGAAGCAACTAACTTTGTATGATCCTCATTTGTTCTTTCATTCATACATTTTTTTTTAACTCCTCTTTCATTCATACATTGTTAAGAAAATTATGATTTCATGTTATTAATAACTCTGATTGCACATACATAGCGTGTGCACACCATCTAGTCTACATCTATTAAAACGTACATGGCAGTTCGCCTTAACACTCTTTGTCACGCTTTTTCTTCTTTCTTTTTTTTAAAAATACCCACAACAATTGATGAGTTTAAAAACTATCATATAAAATCAAACATATTCAAATATTTAGATCTCCACAAACATTGACGGTTTTTATTCATCTTATTCATTTATAAATTATAAATCTTTTGGCACCTGCCGCTAGTATTAATTAATTCAAAAGTCATTAAAATATTCAAGTAATTTTTTATTTTTATTTTTTTTTGATAAATAAGATCAAGATATTCAAATAATAACATTTAATTTATTGAATTGGTTAAAAATAGGAATTTATTAAAATAAAGATGACTTATTAATACAGGATTAGCATTAACCATATATAAAATAGCATATCTTTTGATTGGGATATCACAACCCACCATTTCTTTCACTAATTTTATTATTATACCAGTCCAACCACCAATTCCACCAAAATACTATAAAAGCCCAAAAGTCTTAAAATGTTACACCATCCACCAGTCTATGCATAACTGAAGTACTTAACTAACTTCCCTAGCATCAAAACTTTCAGCCAACAGAAGCATCACATAGCCATTTATCCCACACCCTCTATGGTCATCTCATCCCACTCACCGAGTTCGCAAAACGACTCATCCTCACCTATGACTTCTCTGTCACCTTCATCATTCCTAACTTTGGGTATCCCATGAAAGCCCAAAAGTCTTTTCTCGACTCGCTAACCGAAACCATTAATGTGGTTTATCTTCCTCCGGTCAGTTTTGATACCTCCCTAGTGATGTCGGGCCTAAAATTCATGTCCCTGTCAGCATGACTCGTGTCCCAGCTCTCCGTGACTCGCTCAAGGTCTTAACTGAGTCGAATCACCTTGTAGCTTTGGTGGTTGATGTCGTCGGCACTGACGCCTTTGACGTGGCAAAAGTATTCTGTCTTTTAAGATACATTTTCATCCCTTTATGTGCAAAGCCTTTGTCTCTTTTTTTGCATTTATCTAAGCTTGACGAAACAGGTATTAGTAACTATAGGGATCTACCTGAACCGGTCAAAATACCTGGGTGCATCCCTATTAAGGGAACAGAGTTACTAGAGACATTTCAGAATAGAAACAGTGAATCCTACAAGTTGGCTCTTTACCATACCAAACGGTACAACCTGGCTGATGGGATTATCATCATTAGTTTCATAGACTTGGAATCAAAAACTTTTAAGGTTCTGATGAAGACAGGGTCGGGTAAATCGCCAGTTTACCCGATTGGACCATTGTTACAAACTGGTCCGATAAGTGGGGGTGGTAGTGGGTATGAGTGCTTGAGGTGGCTGGATGAGCAGCCACGCGGCTCAGTCCTATTTGTGTCCTTTGGAGCAGTGGGACCCTTACCCATGAGCAATTAACTGAACTAGCCTTGGGTTTGGAGATGAGTGAGCAGAGATTCATTTGGGTTGTTAGGAGCCCAGCTAAGAATGCTGCAAATGCTGTTTACTACAATGCGCAAAGTAGTAAGGAGGATGACCCTTATAATTTCCTACCCAAGGGGTTCTTGGAGAGGACAAGAGGAGTGGGTCTATTGGTGCGGTCATGGGCTCCTCAGATTCAAATCATGAGCCACAGCTCAACTGGGGGATTCCTCACCCATTGGAGGTGGAACTCAATATTAGAGAGCATTCATGGAGTGCCCCTAATTGCTTGGCCACTCTTTACAGAGCAAGAAATGCATACAGTAATGCTAACCCAAGAATTCGAAGTCGCATTTAGACCAAAGAAGAATGAAAATGGCATTGTTTGCCATGAAGAAATCACCAAACATGTGAGGTATCTTATTGTAGGGGAGGAAGGGAAACTAGTTCGCCACAGGGCAAAGGAGCTGAAAGATGCTGCTGCCATGGCCACAAGTCAACATTGATCATCTACCATGTCACTTGCACAGGTGAACCATATTTGGAAAAACCATAAAACTACACCGTCTTCTTAGGGATGGCGTACCAATTCATTGAAACATAAGGGCTTGGGCTTGGTAACTCGTGATGGCGAGGCTCTTTCGCTAGGGATCGAGTCCTCTGTGGTTGTCATCTATACTATTATATAAAATTTACACTTGAGTTGGTTTGGATATATCATTTTTTTTTTCATTTTTTTTATTTCCGAAAATGCCTATAAAAGTAGTTACATAAAAGCAATGGCAGTTATGCCATAGACTCAGTTTTTTTTTTTTTTTTTTTTTTTAAAAAAAAAAAAACATCTAAACTGCCTTGATTGTATATTTCATAGCAGTTATTTTCAGTTGCACACATTAGTGTGCTTACCCTTCTAGTGTTGTTTAATGCATTGCTCATAATAAATAAATGTAACTTTCGTTAGTTATTGTTTCAAAAGAGGTCGAATCTTGGTGAGCATGCATCTACAAAGGCTTATGAGGGTCTCCCTTGCCCATGGTCTTGTTTTGTAATTTCATTGAACCTGCTTAAACATAATAACCAACCCCGTACATGTGTTGTTATTGGTTAAACCCAATTAAGGCCCACATTATACAATCATCGACCCAAAACCAATTAAACTAGGCGGTTTCGGGCAGGTTGGCAAGTTCAGGTTAGAATTGCCAACTCTAGTGGTACCCCCACAAAAAATTTCTAAGCCAGCATGAAAGGTCAAGTCCTGCCAATCTTTCAATTCCTAGTATAAGTGATTATCTAATTAACGCTACAAGAATAAACATAATTAATCAATTATCCATTAGGCTTTACCCAAGAAAAAAACAGCCATGGAATTAATAATAAAAAATTAAAATTACCCATATCTAAACCTAACAATAATCAAAAGCAGCTCCTTTTCCCTCTGGATATGTCCAAACTCCACAATTCATACCTAGTTTTTCTTTCTTTGCCTTTTCTCAACTGCAGGTCGTCTGCTCACTAGAATCGAAGTAGTTTTCACTTTGAATGCTAGTCCAATAAACCTAGTAGAGCTCTCATTTTGTAGTTTGGTACCCAAAACCAAAACTAACATTCAACTTAACTCTGCCCTTGAATGGACGATATTCAAATCATATTTAATATTTACATTTTTGTTAAGCCAACATTACTGTTAAATATTTTATATAGTAGGTCACTAAGCTTTAGCAATTGAGACACACACAGAGAGATTAACCGGTTGGTTATACCATGAAACACATCAAAACTACAAGAGACACAGAATTCATCAGCTTCATAACTTGAAAGATGTTTTAGAAATGTGACGTTCCACAAATATCGACACATTTATTTTTAAAAGTTCAATGTGATTAATTTCAAAAGAAAAAAATTCTCTCTAAAGAATAGAGATTGAGTTTACAATCTGGTTTTACAAAACAAAAGCAGCCCCCCTTAGTAATCCAATTTGAATTTTAAAGAGACCAGACAGAATAGCAAAAATCACATGCATCTATGAGTGGTGTATGACGTATGACCTGTATTGCAATACTCAGATTGTTTGGAACTGGAAATTTGTTTGTTTTCTAGGTAAAAAAGAATGAATAGGTGAAAGGCAATGCCAATAATGATTATCTCATATGCGGCGCTTTTTCTTCTCTGGTGTTGCATGTACCTGTGCTTTGATCCCATATGTCTTTAACTGAAAATTTTCGAAAGCCTCAGAAATCACTCCTACCTGCATGTTGTTTTGAGTAATTCTGTTATTGAGGATAAAACTAATTCAGAGACAACACGAATAAACCACACAACCATAATTTTTGCTACCAGGTTTGGCTTTTTGGAGTACACCCTCACTATCATATCTTGATAAGATGTTGGCAGCAAGTGGCTAATTCGGTCATCAGGAATAGAGAACTTCTCCTCACTATCGTAATCCTGAATAAAAGTATAGCTGTTAACACCTGCACTATAAAAGCAATGAAACAAAAAAAACAAAACAAAAAAAGAAGGAAAATGCTGCCAATTCTCTTTTGGTATATAAAAAATAAATTAAATTAAATTTTAAAAAAATAAGAAAATAAAAATAGCTTTCTTATGCGCTGAAAATTAATCTGAAAAACTATATAGCATCACTATCATCATATCTATTTATTGAGATTTTCCTTTTCAGGTCTTATACATTGCATCAGATTGTGTAGCTGCTGCAACATAAATAGACAAAAACTTCAGATAATTAAAAGACTTAAAAACTCATGAAAATGATCCAGTTATAACTGACATACATAGCTAATAACATGACATGCCCATTCCTACATACCTAAAATTAGAAACTAAGGTGTATATTTCAGATGAGGCAGATCTACACATAAAACTTAAATATTTTATTCGAGAAGTATCAACACGAACTTTCTACAGAAGAATTTACTTTAATTCAGAGCAAAAATAATGAATACATAGTAACTCAAATTCAATTGAAATAAAACCTTGAAGAGTTCCTGCAATAAAATTGGGTTACGTACCTTGAAAAACTTGATGCTGGAGGAGTTCGTACATGCAAAAAAGAGAATATTCAATTACTAAGCGTATTGTGCAGTTTTTATTTTCTTTTTGGCAAGAAACAAGAAACAAGAGAAAGCTTTATTAAAAATCAGCATAAATGCCTCCAAATTTAAATTACCTCTCAAGAGGATTATGCCTCCCACATGCCAAATCAATCCTAACATTGCTTACAACAACATCCTCTTCTCTCAGAATCACTCCACCAGTTTTCTGCTCAATTAAAATTACCCGAAGCCCAAAATGAGAAATTCAACCACTAATCAGCAAACTGACTTGCATACAAAAACATATAATAATGTTTGTGTAAGCACCTGTGAACAAATGATATCCTGCGCTGTGACATCTTTGAAATTTACAATATTGTCCTTGGGAACGGCATACTCATTACAAAACTGCCAAAAATAAAGGCAGACAATAGCTTAAACTTCACGTTTACAGTACAAAAATGGTTTTAAAAAAAAAATTAAAAAATCTTGTCAGTTTATGCATGTTATTAGTCAGACCGCAAAAGAGACTCATAGACTATTATATAATTGAGATCACAAGATGAACCAGCCAAGCTCCAATACCTGGTACAAATCCCTCCTGCGAATGCGAAGGATCAAATCTCTGGCTTCTTTTAATTCTTGGTCTGGAGCAGTCTCAATTGTTTTTATTATTGTATCATCTAACTGTGTGCCCAAGAATGACAAGAACATATAGATTAATGTGGCATGGAATTTAAGTAGATATTAGAAGTTAGAACAATTGTAGACAGTTCTCCAAACCTTCCAGAATAGAGAAGGATCTTGAACATGAGCTGTTATCTCCAGATAATCATTTGCTTTCAACAAAGCATCTGCAACCATGAGCTCTATTGCCTGAAAATAGTAAAAGAAAAAGTAACAATATATTGTTAGGTAAATTAAATTATAAACATCAAAAAAAGGAAAATAACAGGTTTCTGTTAGAAAAAATTCTTACTCAATTCAATTCAATTTACAGGGAAGTTGTTGTACCTTTACTTTTGCATGAGTATAGACCGTTCTGTACAGATCAGCACGAGTGGCAAATAACTTGTGGATGGTCAGATCTGATAAATTATACAACCATAAGAAGAGGAAAGTATTAATTATCAGGTATAAGCATGACGAGTAAATTTCCGAGAAAGATGCTTACAATCCTTAGCACGATAGCATATCTCATTACCCAAAACTTGCATTGTTTCCATTAACCTGCAAAGAACAAAGAAAAAACAATCCTGGAAATGTTCTCTATTTTGTAAAATATTCATATTCTTTCAGTTGGTAATAATATTTAATGTCTATATCAACAAAGTTACAAAGAAAATTTCATATTTGGTTTTGTAGATGTTGCATGCATATGGCTTGCACCCCCTTTGTCAACTATATTATAATATTTTTACTTGTCAGAAAAATAAAAACAATAAATTTTTTAACGAAAACCTTTGAAACTGAAAATTGCATCCAAGACCACAAGCTCGGCTGTCACGAACAATGTAATCAAACCTGCAAATCAATTAAAACATCAAGAAATGTACCAAAACCAAATTACATCTTGAATTATACAAATAAAAGATAAATAAGGAAAATTTAATATTCCAATAGATAAAAGTAATCAAATATTTGACTGACTTGTCAACATCGATTCCATTTCGACCATTTGCAACAATGTCATACAAGAAATGCTTCTCCCTTGTGCTCTACATGTTACATGCACCAAATAAAGTTAACTATTAGTTACATGATGGAAGAGAAATGTGAAGAGAATAAATAAATAAAAGACGATGAACTAAGTATAAGCATAAAAGTATCAAAACAGCTCCATCAGGCATGAATAATGTGTGCATATAAAATGAAGCACCATAAAAACTTACCTTGGTCTGAGCAAATTCAGAGCTAGCAAGTATCATTTCCTGCCAACAAAACATAAATGCTCTGTGGTAAGGGAAAAGAAAAGGTTATATCATCACCATAAAATAGCCATGTATCACTTCACTAAGTCAAAAACAAATATTTCAAGGATTTGAGCAACATCAACATTGAGCAATCATAACATTGTGCTCCAACACTTCCAGGAAAGGATATTTTAATAATAAAAAATAAGGATCATCCAGTTTATCACTATCAAAGAAACCTTGCCGCATGCATGGTATTTAACCCCAAATTTGCAACACTGTAGCCTCTTAATAGATTGTGGAACTAATAAAGGTTACACTTACACCCATAATAATAAACTATTACTTTCCTACTATGTCACATAGAGTGGGTGTGCAATCTATAGTACGAAAGCATCAAAGTCCAAAAGTTTGTTAGAGTGGGAAATTTGTCAGAATCTCTCATTAATTCTATATGCATGTAATTAAAGAACAATAACAAATGTTACAAATGCCAGCAAAAATATGTGAATGTCACTTAAGGTGCTGATTGCAAAGAGAAAGTAATGTGCAAATTTAAGCTTGCTGAAAGATAAATACTAGAGATCTGGAAGAAGAAACAGTAGCAATACAAGAGGATTTTGGAAACAAGAGCTACACTTATTTTTTTCCTTCTATTTTCTCAGGTAAGTAAAGCAAGGATACAAAATATAGCAAGGAGTTCAGTATTATGTGATGATCGAGTAATCTTAACAACATGATCCATGATTGACTGTATATAAGAAAACACGATTCCAATAGATCATTAATTGCTTCAATATCAAGAGACAATAATTTTATGTAGATGCCTTTGACAGATAATTTCGTAGAAGTAGGCTACTTAATATATTTTGTAAAATGCATGGAAAAGAGACTTTTGATAAATCATATAGGAACCAATGAAGTAAAAATAAAACAAATAGGGGAACAATTATGCCATGGTTAGATGAATCAGCATACAAGATTGAAAGATTTAAAGGAATCAAACGTAGATGGGTTAAAATTTCAGCAAAAATTAGCATAAAATGAATGTATTACATGAATAAAAGCTCGGAGGAGTGATAAAGACCATATCAAGAGCTAATTGAGGCCATCCAACTGTTGAACCATAATTTTTTCACCTTACCTTAACTCTTTTGATGGTTTCAGAGTCAATTTCTATATGGTGCTCATCGACAATATGGTCAACCATCTTCACTGACATTTGCTCATGAGACCTAGAACGGACAAAATGTAACATGAAATTGACACAAGTAGTAACTGAAAATAATTGATAGTGAAATTACCAAGGGAGGTGCAAAAACAGAAGATGAAAGCAGCTGAAAAGAAAGAAACTCCAAGAGGCAAATTGAAACATGAATCCACTATGGGGAAACAAAACATTTTTATACTCCTCGGTCAATCTCCTCTTTTTTAATCTGAACCAGTACAAATTAGTATGACCTACAGTAAATGCAATCACATGATAGAACAAAAAGATGCAATGAAAAAATAATAATAGAAGTGCCAATTCTTTGGAGGTTCTCTATTAAATTCCCCAATAGAAAAAATCCATATGTGCCTATGCTAAGAGAGATGCCAGACATTATTTGTAGCTAAAGTACATAAGGTTGATTAAATTTCATATCATCAAATCATTACTTTCGAATGAGAAGGAGATCCTTAAGAACCTCCAAATACCAATTTACAAGCAGAAGTATGAGAACAAATTACTTGAGCTATATACTATTCCCTGGCTCTTCACAGTAAAAATGACATACAAAATTCATATCCTCATTGACCATGGTGTACACTTTCATCAATTTGAAATGCATTCATATTCCAGAAAGGGAGCAATAAAGCATTCTCATTAAGGACATTAAATTCACCATTTAGAGCCCTTGAGAACCTGAGGAAGAAACTCGCGTTCAAACAAGTGACTGAAAGGCCCATGGCCTATATCATGCAAGAGACCTGGAATTGAAGAAATAGCTTAATAAAACATCAGATAACTCAAAAACAAAACAAACAAACAAACAAAAAATGAAGCACCGTGTGGAATATAAAGTTGGTTACCTGCAAGTTTCACTGTTTGTATATCAAAGTGGTCAATACCAAGCTCCATCCGCTGCAAAAATGGAAAAAATGTAAAATATAAAATCCCCAAGAATTTAAGTTGTGCAATTAAAATAGCAGAGTATGCAGATTCCATACTTGGTGAGTTTTAAGCTTGTGAGCAGCCTCACCAGCAAGCCAATACACTCCAAGAGAATGTTCAAACCTAGAATGCACAGCCCCTGGATAAACCATGTGTGCCATCCCTGAAAATACAGAAAAGCTAGTTTCAAAAACACATTTAACACTGTCCCAGAATTTCAACAAGTGGTGATCTTTCAAACCTAGAATGCAGTAATGCACTCATGGTCTTTGTACTGATAAAATAAGAAGTGCTACAAAAGCCATCCTGAAGCACATCTCTTTTCTGCAATGCACAAACTAGTGTATTGATCATATTCCTAAGATACAAACCAGATTTAATAAAAACAATAATCAACAAGCAGCCAAAGGCATGCACACAAGCAGACACACAGACAGAAACTAGTACATTGATCTTCCACTTAGATTTATTTCAATTCATTTCATGTTAGAACTTGAAAATTACTATAACTCCACCACACAAGACAACCAAAATCCGTAATCCATCTTCGTTTCATGCATATGTTGTCACAGAACCAGATTATGCTTCCTATATTATATACTGAACCATCTGTAATAAATTATCTTTGAGCATATACTCTGAAACCTATTTGGCTCATAATCTATTCCACTGAGAGCTCCTAAACACAGAAATAAATTCAAAGTTCTGGCTAAATTCTTCATACTTCATGTGAAATACACAATGTACAAGATACTATTCAAAAGAAAAATCAAATATATATTTTGAACTTTGATTAATCTGAAAACTATTCTTAATAATATAGGTTCTAATGCAAAAGAGAGGCGATGAACTCACCGAGTTGTTTAAGATCACGAAGTCTGAAATATGAAAATAAAATGAAAGGATTAATGACCACGCATAAACTCATACAACTAGGATAAGCACAAAACAGCCATACACAGCAATAATAAACCAAGCCACCAATTAAAAGGCACCATAGAAAATCAACTTGCCTTTGAAACTCTTCAGTATCTATGAACTTCAGAAAGATCTGCAGCCATAGAAGCAAACAGAAATCAAATTGTATTACCTTTGCTCTAACAAAATTTAAGCTACAATCTGAAATATACACCTAATAGGTTCTCCTCTGAAGTTAACTGCAGTAAGTAAGATAGATTAAATGGATTATTAGAACACATAAACACCAACTAGTGTACTGAGACTTACAATCAACTGTATAGTACTTGTAAATTGTAACCCAAAATATTGACAATTTATATGTTTTTATCCTATAAATGAATAGAAAAATAACCATAACATTGACATCAGAGTCACAAATGTATTTCCTAAATAAAATGTTAAAATTCATTAGGTTGAATTATTTCACTTTTCAGAGTTAGCTAACTTCTCCTTCTATTCATAACTTCCATTTTTATTGAATATGAACTGGTTAAAATCCCATCCATTGCAAAATAAACGCACATCCATTATAATTTGAATCCATTTTTTATTGAATATGAACTGATTGAAATCCTATCCATTTGAAAATAAACACACATCAATGTTAATTTGAATCCTATTCATTAGGTTTAATTATTTCACTTTTCAAAGTTGTCCGAGAGCTAACTTCTCTTCCTATCCGTAACCTCCATTTTTATTGAATATGAACTGATTCAAATCCTATCCATTTCAAACTACATACACATCAATTTGTATTTGAATCCACCACAAATCAAATAATTTAAGAATTTTGAGTAAAATGTGACAACAATGTGATACATATATGTACGTATATCTGTGAGAGAATTATCAGAAAGCGAAGCTGAGAGAGAGAGAGAGAGAGAATGTAACCGGATCGAGATAAATGTTGCCATGGACGTTGTCATGGACGTGCTTGCAGAATCTGAGATCACGGGAGGAGGGGGAAGTGTAATTCGGAGAGAAAGTGAGGTCGTCGTTACAATAAGCTCCCATGCTCTGCTTCTTCAGTTCAAACCTCACAAAACACACAGATAAAAATTCAGAACTGGTGGTGCCTCAAAATTGAAATGCCTACTGTACATGTATATATGTATATGTATAGATATATGTGTTCCTGAAGGGAAATTGGAGAGAGAGAGAGAGATACCGTTGGAGAAGACAGAGATGAGAAAGAGAGTCGGGATGTGGAGGAGTGTGGTGAAGTGAAGCGAAGCTGCCAAAAATATTTTATTTAGCGTTGGAAGCCAGCAGTGAGAAGACAGAGATGAGAAAGAGAGTCGGGAGTGTGGTGAAGTGAAGCGAAGCTGCCAAAAATATTTTATTTAGCGTTGGAAGCCAGCAGTGAGCAGAGACACACAGGAATATTTGTGCTATTGTAGGGTTTGTGTCTGGACTTCGGAGCGGAACGCGCACCGTGAATTGATTTGGTATTAATTGGCTCAAAACTTCTTGGAGCACTAACCCTAAAATGCAAAACACATTTTTAATGTTTTTTTTTTTTTTTCAAGGGTAAATTATAAATATATTTTTTGAGATTTGATTAAAATGAAAATTGTCCTTTATAATTTTGAAAATTACATTCCACTTTCTGAGGTTTTTAATTTCATAACAAATCGTCCCTTTTATTAATAAATTATTGTGGGGATATATTTTCTGAGTACCAACACGCGGCTAAGGTAACGCTGACGTATCAGCCGAGATGCTACGTGTCCTGATCATGACGTCGAGATTATCTCAGCGAGGCTGAGGTTACCTCTGAAGATATCGGAATCCGAGATAAGCGGATAAGGCACCAGAGTCCTAGAAAGGGGGAAGACTACAGTTGGGAAAGGATAAGACTCTTAGGGAGTTTATCCCAATCCTACTGGGAGTCCAAGATTAATAGTAATCCTAAGTTTATTAGAGCTAGGCTCCTGTTGGGACAAGGATTGAGTTAGCTATAAGAGAGGCACCCACGTGGGTCTAAGGTATGCAATTTATATTCTGAACAGTGAATTTAGCACTATTGATTATCTTTGAGAGATATACTGATTTGATCGTCGGAGTGCCCCCAGGTGGACGAACCACCGCCGGAATCTTCTCTTTCTATTGCAGGTCAGCTAGGTGTCATCTATTCTGCTAGGTGTCATCTATTGAATACTAAGTTGGGCAGTGTGATCGGAAAATCACTCACACAATTTGGCGCCGTCTATGGAAAAGAAAGGAGAATAGATGGCCGATAACGGACAGAAGGAAAAGATTGGGGACGACACTCCTGCTGGGAGTGGGAGACCTATTGACCTTGATGTCGAAGGAGACGAATGCAACGCAGAAACTCGTGACCAAAATCACGGAGTGAAAGACATCAGCCAGACTGGCAACGCACCAAAGAAACCAAATCGAAGTGGCTACTACAACGAGGACGACCTCCAAGTATGGAAGGATAAGTGCCTGCAGAGGGACGAAGAGGTAAAAGAGATAGCAAACAAATTGGCAGACCTGCAGTCGATCGTCAATTTCATAATGCAAAATAGCGTCATGCAGCCACCGTTCCCGCTACAGGACACACCGATTCCAGCGGCCAATGCCTAGAAGGGAGGGCAGAAAACAATCTCCGTAGCCCCTTAATACAACGGGAGCGAAAGATACTCTCACCGATCTTCTAGGGAAATCAGACGAAGAGAGTGTCAAGAAGAGAAGAATTACGGAGGACGCATCGCACAAAGGAGACAGACCCCAAAGGACATCGGCATGTTTAGGGGCAAGCACTGTGCTTCGACACAACTCATGGAGAAAGGTCGAAAAGGACTCACCATGAAGTTGAAAGTAGTGCACCAAAAAGACTAAAAGTAGGAAAAAGCCGAGCTCTTGGGCGAACAAATGAGGACTTAAGAGATTACCTCAAGAGGAAGTAACAGAATGCCGACGCCGAGGTAACCTCCCCAGATAAGCCGAGGACACCATTCTCGGTAGAATTGGACAGGTTTGAGGCACCGAAGAGATTCAGTATGCCGAGGTTTCAAATATACAATGGTAAGTCAGACCCCAACTACCACGTTGGACTATATTTGAACTCAATGGCATTGTATAGTGGGAACGAGCCGTTACTCTGCAAAGTGTTCCCCTCATCTTTCGAGGAAATTGCATCAGATTGGTTCCACAAATTACCAAAGGGAAGCGTGAAGACTTGGGAAGACCTGGCTGAGATGTTTGTGGCCAGGTTCATGACAAACAAGCTGCAGCCATTAAGGGTGGATGCATTAATGGCTCTGAAAATTAGCAAGGATGAAGGCCTTAGGGCCTATACAAAAAGATACTATGAGGTGTTCAACCGAATACGCGAATGCAATCAAGAGGTGGCGGTCGTATCTTTCAAGAACAGCCTGAAAGACAACTGTCCACTATGAAAGTCTTTGGCAAAGACATTGCCAAAAAGTATGGAAGAGCTCATGGCGAGAATCGAGAAGTATGCCAGAGCCGAAGAAGACACGTCGGGAACTAAGGAGATAAAACAAGAGAAAGGAAACGGCTCATCGAAGCGAGGCCGAGGTAACAATGGGTCAAGCAAACAAGAAACAGAACTAAGGGCCACACAGGCAATAACAACTGTGTTCCAAATCCCGATTCCCAAAGTCCTGGACCGGATTCGGAACCAACCCTATTTCAGAACACCAGCGAAGGCACCAGGAGAGTTTATGGGAAGAAACGTTGGCAGACATTGTGCTTACCACAATGAAGATAGGCACACGACTCAGGGTTGTAGAGCCCTAAAAACACACTTGGAAGAACTAGTAAGGCAAGGCCATCTGAGAGACCTCATCGATGAGGCCAGAACAAGGGAAGAACAGGCAAGATTGCCTCAGGCGCCAGCAGCTCCGCCTCCCCCAGCACCACAACCTCAGGCAGGAGGACCTCGGGTAGTCAATGTGATTCACTCGAAGGTCAACGAGAACGAAATTAGGGGGGAGACCCAGAAGGTGAAGCACCTGCAACATGTCTACCAAGTCGGGGAGAAGAAACATCGGGCAGAAGAGTACCAAGGACCAGTAGTGTCCTTTTCGGAAGCCGATCTTGAGATGGTGCAGCATCCGCATAATGACGCCTTGGTAGTATCCCTCTAGGTTGGGGAATGCCAAGTAAAACGCATCCTGATTGACTAAGGCAGCTCTTGTGACATCATGTACGTTCGATGTTACAAGGAGCTCGGCCTTCACCCAGACGACATGGAGTAATCCAATAGCCCAATGGTCGGGTTCAATGGAATGCCGACATGGCCACTGGGAACAACCAGCTTGGAGGTACAGGCAGGCACCAGGAAGATAACAACAGGGTTCACCGTAATTGACACACCCTCCCCTTACAACATCATTTTGGAAAGACCATAGTTGCATGCAATGAGGACTGTTCCCTTAACTTTGCATCAACCATTGCGGTTCCCAACAGAGTATGGGATTGAGGAAGTCAAAGGAGATCAGCTGCAAGCAAAAAATTACTCCATGGCAGCAATGAAATCCACCTGCAGCATTCAAGAACCAGAAAAGGCAGAGATCGAAGACGAGGACGTAGAGGTCCTAGAAGATGTCGGCAAAGAGCCAACCGAGAAGAGTGAAGAAGCACTGAAGAAAATCCTCGTCCAGGAAGGGAATGAAGAACGCTTCTTTCTTTTCGGCTCAGGCTTAGCCAAAGAAGAGGAAAAAGAATTGAAAGCTTTTTTAAGAGCAAACATTGAGATGTTCGCGTTGACACCTTACAAAATGCCAGGCATCGACCCCGAGGTCACTTGCCATAAGCTGAACGTTGACAGGTCGGCCAAACCTGTAATTCAACGAACAAGAAGACCGACGTTGGTATACGCCGAAGCAGTGGAAGAAGAAGTAGACAGACTTCTCAAGGCCAGAGCCATCCGAGAGGTAAATTACCCGGCATGGCTATCAAACACAGTAGTGGTGAAGAAGAAGAACGGTAAATGGAGGGTCTGTGTAGACTTTACCAGTTTAAACAAAGCCTGTCCCAAAGACAGCTTTCCTCTACCCAAGATTAACCAGCTAGTAGACGTCACTTCAAGGCATGGAAAGATGAGCTTCCTGGATGCCTACAAGGGGTACCATCAGATAGCCATGTACCCCCCAGATGAAGAGAAGACTGCATTTATCACCCCAAAAGGACTGTACTGCTACAGAGTGATGCCTTTTGGGTTGAAAAATGCAGGAGCGACTTACCAAAGGTTGGTAACCAAGATGTTCAAACATCTAATTAGCAGAATGGTGGAAGTCTACATCGACGACATGGTCGTGAAGACCAAGGAACCCGAAGGACATCTGGCCGACCTCAAAGAAGTATTTGAAATTCTTAAGACATATCAGCTCCGACTCAATGCCTCGAAGTGTGCATTTGGAGTTGGATCTGGTAAGTTTTTGGGATACCTGGTGACCAGAAGGGGCATTGAGGCCAGCCCAGATCAGATCAAGGTCATCCTAGAACTGAAGAGCCCGGCATCGACAAAACAAGTACAGATGCTAACTGGAAGGGTCGCAGCCCTAAATAGATTCATCAGCAGAAGTTCAGACAAGTGCAGACCTTTCTTTAACTTAGTGAAGAAAACCACAGACTTCTTGTGGACCGAAGAATGCGAGGCCGCCTTGGCCGACCTAAAGAAGTATCTGACCACAACTCCAGTCCTTTCAAATCCAGAACCTGGAGAGGAGCTGTTTTTATACTTAGCCGTTTTAGAGCATGTGATAAGCGCAGTAGTAGTCCGAGAAGACAAAGGGGAATAAAGGTCTGTTTACTATGTAAGCAAAACCCTGACCGATACAGAAACGAGGTATCTACCCTTAGAAAAATTGGCATTGGCTTTGGTAATGGCTTCAAAGAAGTTGAACCATTACTTCCAGGCCCATAAAATTGTGATGCTAACAGAACACCCCTTGAAGTCCTTACTACAACAAGGAGACCTGACAGGAAGAATAGCCAGGTGGGCAATCACCCTAGGCCTGTATGACCTGGAGTATAGGCCAAGGACAACAATCAAAGGCCAGGTTTTGACCGACTTTGTGGCCGAGTTCACGCTAGAATCCATCGAACATCGGGCTCCGTTGAGCCAGGGTAAACGATGTCTAAACAAACAAAGAGAAGCTCAGCCAAAGGCGAAAGAACAAAGAAAAGAGGAAAAACTTAGACCCCATTTACATCGGTGACTCCTTTCGACTGTTTGTTGATGGGAGTTCAAACCGACAGGGAGTAGGGGCAGGAGTAGTACTGATATCTCTAGATGGACAGATAGTGGAACAGTCCATTCGTTTGGGGTTCAAAGCCTCAAACAACGAAGTAGAGTATGAAGCATTGATTGTAGGACTGAAGTTGGTAGTAGCAGCAGAGGCAGACGAGGTAATAGTCTTCTGCGACTCCTAGCTCATTGTCAACCAGACAATGGGCGAGTTTGCTGCCCGAAATGAACGGATGTCGGCCTATGCAAAGGAGATCATTAGGCTGGCAGCCTTGTTTCAGAAGTGCCGACTACTTCAGGTTAGCCGAGATGATAACAGCCACGCCGATGCGTTGGCCTACCTAGCTAGTGCAGTATAACCTGGAAAAGCAAGGACAACAATGATCGACTATTTATCGGGCCCGAGCGTCGAGCCACTATCCACAGAGCATGAAGCAATGTGCGTGGACATGGGACCAAGCTGGATGGACGCAATTGTTGCATTCCTGAAAGAAGGGAAGATGCCAGACGATCACAAAGAGGCACACAATATCAGATTGAAGTCGGCAAGATTCAGTCTGACAGCAGAGGGGCATCTCTACAGAAGGTCCTTCACTGGACCCCTTTTAAAGTGCATACATCCTTTAGAAGTTGAAGATTTTTTATATGAAATTCATGAAGGAATTTGTGGAAGCCACGCTGAGGGCAGATCACTCGCCCATAGGGCCATTATCCAGGGGTATTAGTGGCCTTACATGCAGAAGTAGGGATGGCAATGGATAACCTACCCTGTGGGTATCCATGGAGACCCAACCCAAATACATGGGTTTTCCCCTCTTTTTCTTATCCATTGGGTAGGGTAGGTGATATTCTTTAAATATCCACAGGGGATGGGTTGGGGATGGGTACCCACTAATTTCCCCATATGTTTTTTTTTTTTTTTTTTTTTTTTTTTTTTTTTTTTTTTTTTTTTTTTTTTTTAAGATTCACAACTAAAACTAAATATACATTCAATCTTTTTTCTTTTTTTTTTATTTATTTTTTCAGGTTCACAACCAATTTTTTTTTTTTTTTTTTTTTTTTAAGATCCACAACCAAAACTAAATATACCTCAAATCTTTTTTTATTTTATTTTTAAGGTTCACAACCATTTTTTTTTTAATTTTTAAGATTCACAACAAAAGCTAAATCTACATTTAGTTTTTTTCCTTTTTTAAATTTTTTTTAAGGTTCACAACCATTTTTTTTTTTTTAAGATTCACAACCAAAGCTAAATATATATTTAATTTTTTTTTCCTTTTTTTTTAAATTTTTTTTTAAGGTTCACAACCATTTTTTTTTTTTTTTAAGATTCACAACCAAAGCTATACATTCAATCTTATTTTATTTTATTTGGCTCAACAATAAAATCAAATACACATTAATTAACATTGTCACATTATTCTTGTCAAATTTTATGCATATCTAGAATTTTTTAAATTTATTTAAAAAAAATTAAGGACATTGTCTAGTGTAGGTTTCGGTTTGCTTTTCTATGTTATTTTATTTTGTTGTGTATTGTAATTTTCAGAATGGTTTGCTTGTTCTGAAATTTCAATTAACGAGTATGAATCTATTTGTTTTATGTTATCACACAATTTATACAACATATATATATATATATATATATGAATGTATTTGAAAATAAGAAAATTGTAGAGAATCAAAACAAGCATGAGTTGTGATTGGTTAGAAATGATGGGTACATAGATTTATTTGCTAGAAAAACAAAAAGGGGATACAAAGTCATACTAAATAATTTTTTTTAAATTAAAAGAATTTTTCTTAGTTATGAACAGATTTAACTGAAATCAGCTTGTTTCCCAATGTTATGCTTCATTTATTTAGATAGAAAATATTTTTTAATGAAAAATATTTTTTATAAAAAAAATTCAAAATATATTTTTTTATATTTGGTGGTGGTGGTGATGGAACGAAGGTGAAAATAGAAATTGTTACATAGTGGTGGGGTGATGGCGGCAGTGATGATGGTAGTGGCTATGGTGATGGTAGTGTGACAGTGAAAGTGAGAATAGTGGTGATGGTGTTGTGAAATTAGTAAAAATTTAATTGAAAAAACATTTTTTGTTTTTTAAAAGTAACAAACAACAAAATTCGTGGGGGACTAAAGGAAGAAGATGGAGGATGGATTGGGTGTGGTAATGCATAGATATCTTAAAATGAGTGGTTCAGATTTGTTAAAGGTATAATTAGATTTTGGATAAATTAAAATGAATTGTTCAAATTTGCTAAGAGAAAGATGGTTTAATGTCTAAATTGTCCGTGGCTAACAATTCCTTGTTTATGCCCTGATGCAATTTAATATGAGTCTTATAACACTTTCTTCAAACAAACTTTTTGATTTTCTCAAAATTATATATTTGATTATTATAAAACAAACTTTTTAATTAATTAATTAATGTGTATTTGATTTTGTTGTTGAACCAAATAAAATAAAATAAGATTGAATGTATATTTAGCTTTTGTTGTGAACCTTAAAAAAATAAAAAATAAAATAAAAAAATAAGTTGTTAACATTAAATATATTAAAAAAGAAAGAAAAAAGATTGAAGGTATATTTAGCTAAAACCTTTATAAAAAAAAGACAAAAGAAAAACAAGAAGGTTGTTAACATTAAATATATTAAAAAAGAAAGAAAAAAGATTGAAGGTATATTTAACTTTTGTTGTGAACCTTAAATAAAAAAAAAATAAAAAAAAATTATTAACATTAAATATATTAAAAAAGAAAGAAAAAAGATTGAAGGTATATTTAACTTTTGTTGTGAACCTTAAAAAATAAATAAATAAATAAATAAATAAAAATTGTTAACATTAAATATATTAAAAAAGAAAGAAAAAAGATTGAAGGTATATTTAACTTTTGTTGTGAACCTTAAAAAAAAATAAAAAATAAAAAATAAAAAAAAATAAAAAAAATTGTTAACATTAAATATATTTAAAAAGAAAGAAAAAAGATTGAAGGTATATTTAGTTTTTGTTGTGAACCTTTAAAAAAAAAAAAAAAAAAAAAAAAGTGGTTGTTAACATTAAATATAAAAAATAAAAATGGGGATTAAAGTGGGTTGGGGAAAATCCATACCCATTAAAAAATGGAGAGGGTGGTACCCATGGGGAATGGGAAATGGAGAATGGGGAAAATTTATTATAGGGGAATGAGGATGGGGAATTAATATCCACCCCATTGCCCCCCATTGCCATTCCTATGCAGAAGGACGCAGAAGCATATGTGAAGAAATGTGAAAAGTGCCAAAGATTCCCACCATTGATACACCAACCAGCAGCAGACCTGAATCATGTATCTAGTCCTTGGCCATTTGCCTAATGGGGCATAGATCTCATTGGGCAACTATCCCAAGCAACTGGGCAAAGGAAGTACTTGCTGGTGGCAACTGATTACTTCACTAAGTGGATAGAAGCTAAACCCCTAGCCAAAATCCGAGATGTGGATGTAAAAAAATTCATTTGGAAAAATATCATCACCAGATTTGGGATTCCAAGAGCAATAGTTGCAGACAATGGAACACAATTTGACAGTAAGCTAATTAAGAGCTTCTATGCAAAGTTTAAGATCAAGAATTACTTTTCAACACCAAGCTTTTCCCAAAGCAATGGACAAGCCGAAACATCCAACACAGTAATTCTGAACGGGATAAAAAAGAGGCTGCAGGCAGCAAAAGGAAAGTGGGTAGACGAGCTGCCCAACATGCTCTGGGCATATCGGACTACGCCGAGAAGATCAACAGGGAAATCCCCTTTTACCATGGCTTATGGCACAGAAGCAGTTATTCCGCTAGAGGTTGGCATCCCAGGAATCAGAATCCAGGGAGTAGAGAACGAAACTAATGATGTACTCTTAGCCCAAGATCTGGATCTTCTAGAAGAACAAAGGGAGAAAGCTGCAATTCAGCTCGCAGCATACCAACAGCAGCTTGCCTGAGCTTATAACAAGAGGGTTAACTCAAGGGAGTTCCAAGTCGGTGACCTGGTCTTGAGAAAAATCGTTGGCAACAAAAAAGATCCCAAAGAAGGGAAGCTTGGCCCAAATTGGGAAGGACCCTACAGAATAATCTCAGTACTGGATAATGGGGCTTATCGGCTTGAAGATAATGAGAGCAAAGAGTTGCCAAGGCCTTGGAACACTTGCAATTTGAAATTTTTTTATCATTAGAATTCCTTTGTTTTTTTTTTTGTCATTTGCCGAAGTAAATAAATAAAGATTTATCTTGGTTTTCTTTTCAAGATACTTGACATTGTCTCTAAAATACATGTATAATGAGAACCCAAGTAGAACTTAGGTTCATATAAGGGGGCAGAGAGAGGCGAAATCATTGTTTAACACTTGTTGAAATTTGTGGACAATTTACAAGTTGAAGTTAAACTGAAATCATTGTTTAACACTTGTTGAAATTTGTGGACAATTTACAAGTTGAAGCTAAACCGAAATCATTGCTTAAACACTTGTTGAAATTTGTGGACAATTTACAAGTTAAAGTTAAGGCAAGGTTAAAACACTTGTTGAAATTTTATGAAAAAATTTACAAAATGAAATCAAGGTTATGCCAAGAAAAGTACTTGGGTACTTGCCGAGGTAAAACATCAGTTTGAATAACCAAGGTGTGTCACCCCGAGAAGATTGCACGAGGATTGAAGTATATATTAAAGATATGCAAAAATATTCCAAGTATGGGGGCATACAAAGCAAACATGCAAGCATTCAAAAGCAAAAGAGCTGTTGTATTAAAAACACATCGGCAAAGTGAAGAAGTTTACAGTACTTCAAAAAAGAGAAAAACAAAGTACAGAAAAAGAAGGGAAAAACATAAGGCTAAGACTCCTCAGCAGTAGTAGTTGGTTGAGTTTGAAGTTCAGACGATTATTGGGAAGACATCTCAGCAGCCTTATCCGGCGCGAGCTCGGTGTCAATTACTACAAGAGTTTCGTCTAGGCTCTTGTCGGCAAAGGGAACGGCGGCAGATGTCCTCTCAGCCGCAGTTTTTTTTGGGACCTCTTCACCCTTCTCATCTTGAGTCAAGTCCAGGACTTGCTCATTCAGAGAAGGGGACTTGGTCCCAGTAGTCTCCTTTGATCTCCACACCAAAACTTCCTCCTCGGCCTCATCCTCAGAATCAGATTCGTTGTCAGATTGACTGGGAGGTGGAGTTGGAGGGAATGGCAGGGGAATGGCATCGGCGTTCCTCAAGGAGGAGTCCTCAGGGACATCAAGTTTCTTCAGCACAGTCATCCAACCAAGGGAGAAACCCTTGTTGCATGCTTGCTTGACTTGTTTTTCATAAGCCTCCGTGACATCAGCCATGCCCTGGGCATACGCCTTCTCGTAGGCGTCATTGATTTCGGCCTCTTTGGTGGCCAAGGCGTCTTGAAGCTCTTTTTGGGCCTGGGCCACTTTATCCTCAGCCTCCTTCAGCTGCGCTTGAAGGACTTTGTTTATCGCCTCAGCAGCACCAACCTTCTCCTCAGCTTCGTCTTTTGCTTTAATAGCGACCTCGGCCTGGTCCTCCAAGGTCTTCATCTTGGATTGCAAATTTTTATTGGTTTTTTGAAGGCTGGAGACCTCCCTCTTCTTTTCGGCTAGCTCCTCACGGTTCTTAAAAGATTGAACTGAGAAAGAATGGGCGTGCTGAATGGCCTGAAAGTAAACAAAACAAAAGTTGTTAGAAAAAATTACAAGTATGGAAAGAACAAAACAAAAGAAGAAGTTGCTAGATCAAGACACTTACTTGAACGGAACGTTGAAGCATCAGAGCGTAATTTTCATACTCGCTCAACTCGACGTTTCGGTCAAGATCGCCGGGGAGAAGCAGAGCAGTACTGAGGGTTACGCCGACGTTGATGTCCTCAGCGCTATCGTTGGCCATGACAAGCTTATCTTCCAGAGTGATTGCGGGGGCCCAGGGGGCATCAGGCTTTTTAGACCCCGAGGTCATTGCAGAAGATGACCTCGGCCTCTTGGATTTGGTAGATTCGGATGGAAGTGTTTCAGCGGACCTCTTCGCAGGGACAGAGGCAGTTTTCTCACTCGGAGCCAGTTTAAAAATTGGCAAGGTATCCTCAGAATTAATCTGAGGCACCTTTGCCTTTGGCTGAGCCTTTTTGATTCGTTTTGGCTTTGAAGGAGGCTGGGTTTGTGTTGGCTGAGCATCAACATCAGAAGGAATGCTGGCTAAGAGATCTTTAGCAAACGCTTTTTGGCGGCCCATCTCAGCAGCAAGAACAAGTCATCGACGACGTTTTCATTGAGATGGTGGAATCAGGTATGGAGCCGAGGTTGAAGGTTGCTCAGCTGGATTAGAGATTGATCCTTGGTCTGTCCGAGATGTGGACGCGGCTTGTGGAGTTATGGCAGATGGTGGAAAAAGGCTTTTCTTCTTCTTTTTTGGGACGTCGGGGAGAGCTGACTTGTAAGTGAGAATAAAGTTGAGAAGTAGAGGGGCCTTCCGCTTGTGAACTGGTAAATTCAGTAGTTTCTTTAAGTCTTTGCTGGGAAAGAAAGACTGACGGAAGCCCTTTGGTAACTGAGGAAGAACTGTAAAACAGAAAAAAAAAACATAGACATTAGAACAGAATGTTGAAAACTTTATACAAGAAAGCAAGAAAAATGTGTAAAGGGTGGCCCTTACCAGCTCCTTCCCCGAAAACTGTACGACTTAAGGGATAAAGATAGAGGTCATCGTTTGGCTGAAACTCCCAGTTTCCCGAGACGATGAAGTAATCATCCCCCGCTCCCTTGTTGGAATCAGGGAGGTCGGCAATGATTTTGTATTTAGTGGACCTCGGCTTAAGGTAATAAATGTGACCTTTTTCCGATTTCAGGCGACACATGGTATAACAGTACTGGAAATCGGCAAGAGTTATCCTAGCACTCTCTTGTTTGGCTAAAGCTATGGTACCGTTAATAACTCGGTAAGAGTTAACGGCAAGTTGCATTGGGTTCAACTTATAGAAATGAAGGATGTGACGGAAAAAATGGTCAAGTGGAAACCTAAGTCCACACTCAATAAACGCAACCACTGGGAAAGGCACGAGGTTTTCATCGAGCATGATAGAGTCATCCTCCCCAATCAACCCCAGATGAACGTTGGCCGGGATTTCGAACTCCTGCCTAAAGTACCCTAATTTTTCTGGGGTGTTTACCCTATGTTCCCACATACCCATGATGTCGGCTTAAATGGAGATATTGGATTTCAGGAAGAAGTATTTTTGGAGGGTTTAAAGGACCTCGGCTAAAAATCTACAATATGCTATGATAAGGGTTTGTACGGATCTAGAAGGAGTTCGTTTCAGTTTTTCCTAAAAATTGTGGGTTCTACAAACAAGTCCCAAACCTAAAGTTATGGAGATGAAGATTGAGAGAACAAATCTAGAAAATAGAAAAACAGGGATCTGTTTCAGAAACAAGAATGGTGATGAAGACATCAAGAAATCAAGACAAAAAGATTGCACAAGTGTATTAGGCCAAGAACAGTGGCAAAAAGCAACATGCATGTGAACAGTACAAGTGTTCATGACATAGACAAAGAGCAAAATTATGAAATAAACATGTCCAGATACATGATTCGCAAATCGAATATTTGAGTAAAACAACAAATGGCGACTAAATGAAAGAACATAATTTCATGAAACACAACAAGAATCGAAAACCAGGAGGAATGGTGACTTACCAGAGAAAAGAAGACGATGCTTGAGATCGCCGAAGTCAGAAGAACGACTGCGGTAGAACAGATTGGCAAGAACCACTCCAGAAGAGGTGAACGGTAGTGATGGCAGAGCTTCAGAGCTTGGAAAAATTAAGGATTAAAGGAAGCTAGAGAGAGAAAGAGTTTTGAATAAAGGCAATGTAAAGTGAAAAAAAATGAAAGAGGGAAACAAGTTTTGTCAAAGACTTGAAACGGCGACAAAAGAGGGCAATTAATGCGCCTGGAACAGCGAATGCGTCAGACGGCGCATGTAAGCGCGAAACGACTTATAAGCGTGTCCAGAGTACGATCCAGTAAGGAGAAAACACAAGGCTAAACGGTTGAGTTGTTATGCATAACAGCTCATACGCGTGAAGAAGCTCTTGGAATTATTGATCTCTGAAAAAGACATATCGGCCTATGATGATGATCTTGGCTAGGCCGATGTACTGGCAGGAAGGAATGATATAGGTTCCATCACCTTAGAATGTCGAGGTAATAAAACCTAGGGGCAGTTGTGGGGATATATTTTCTGAGTATCAACACGCGGCTAAGGTGACGCCGACGTATCAGCCGAGATGCCACGTGTCCTGGTCATGACACCGAAGTTATCTCAGCAAGGCCGAGGTTACCTCCGAAGATATCGGAATCCAAGATAAGCGGATAAGGCACAAGAGTCCTAGAAAAGGGGAAGACTACAGTTGAGAAAGGATAAGACTCTTAGAGAGTTTATCCCAATCCTACTGGGAGTTCAAGATTAATAGTAATCCTAAGTTCATTAGAGCTAGGCTCCTGTTGGGACAAGGATTGAGTTAGCTATAAAAGAAAGGCACCCCCGTGGGTCTAAGGTATGCAATTTATGTTCTGAACAGTGAATTTAGTACTATTGATTATCTTTGAGAGATATACTGACTTGATCGTCGGAGTGCCCCCGGGTGGACGAACCACCGCCGGAATCTTCTCTTTCTATTGTAGGTCAACTAGGTGTCATCTATTCTGCCAGTTCTCTCCAGCTGAATACTAAGTTGGGCAGTGTGATCGGAAAATCACTCACACAATTATTATGTCAATTTACAGTTTTTAATGATATTAGAAATATGTTTCAATTAATAATTTAGGTAATTTTATTATTGTATAGGAGAACAATTATGAATTTCATTTTTTTAGTTAATTCTGTTAAATAAAAAATTCTAATAAGGGGGTATTTGTAATTTTCCAAACTACAGGAGTAATCTGTACTTTAAACAAACCTCAAGGGGTGTAATTATAATTTACCCTTTTTTTAATTTTAATATTCACAAATTTAATTATTGAAATTATAAAATTCAAATTTAAATGGTCCTAAACTCCCCCATAAAGATATCCTAACGTTATATTTGTTTGGACATAAAATATTTTTTAAAATATTTTTATTTATATTTGGTATAAAGAAAAATATTTTTTTTATTGTTAACAGAAGATAAATTTATTTAAATGAATAACATTTTTTTAGTTTTAAAAGGTAAAAAACATTTTTTAAACTAAAATTTTACTAATTCCATCACATTACCACCACCTATCACCTTTATCACTACTATCACAACCACAAACACTGTCATTATCGTTGTTGTAACACCCACCTCTTTCTTAGTTGTTACTTTTATAATTAATCTGAATTATGCATTTATCTATGCCTTATGTGGTTAATTATGTGCATTATGTTTGTTAACAAATATGTTCCTTTATGAAAAGATCTGTCTGATTCGTTAAATCGTAGAGTTATTAAATTGGTTAGTGGACTAAGTGGATAAGTTGTCACACCTTAATTAGGTCAAGTAATAATTTAATTAACTAGTTAATGTAGGTGAGGAGGCTCTCACTTAATCAAACTAAATTTAACTAGAGATATGATTATATATATGTGTGTGACCTCAATTAAAAGAGAGAGAAAGAGATACAATCTGAGAAAGAGTGTGTGAGAATGTTCTAGAGTTTGAGCTTGTATGAGTGATCAAGAAGAAGAATGAGAGAATTTGAGACAACTTCATCAATTAACACATTAAGGTAAACAAATTCTTTCTAATTCCTTGCATGAGATCAATTTTCATCTTGAATTCAAGGAATTTGAAGAGTGTGTGAGGGATTGAGTGGTGTAAGTTGAGCTAAAGACCCTAATAAGAGGGATTGTCACATAACCTTGCCTGTATTCCATTACCTTGCTTATTTCTATGGTTTTATATGAATTTAAGTCATATTTCTGTGGTTTTGTTGAGACATAGAATCATCATATGCCTTCCCTCCTTAATCTTTAAGGTGTTTATGAGATTAAGGGATTTGATGTTTGAATTTTAAGTCCTACTCTTGGTAATTGTTTTTATACCATATTTCTTAATTTTTGGTCCTTGATTTAAGTGAATTTGGGTTTGATTTTTGGTGGTTTGAAGTTCCAAAAACAAGGCAAAAACTCGGTTCTAGAACACCCAGAACCGCACGTGCGACAAGGGAGCCCGCACGTGCAGGAGAGCACTGGCGCACGTGCGGCAGGTAGTCCTGCACACACGGAAAACAGGGGAGAAGAAGGTGCGATTCTGAAATAAAAGCACCTACCGATGCACGTGCGGTGGAAGTCCCACACGTGCGGCCAAGGGAGTCCGCACATGCGACAGTTTGGTTAGGCCACTTTCACTTTTTTGCTTCGTTTACCCCGCTTACGGGCCTCTGTTAACGTGTTTTGCATCCGTAATTGCCATCCATTTGTATTTCTTACACATTAATGAATTAAAAGGCGTTTAGATCAATCAATTCAAAAGTAATGGAACTAATAAGTTGAATGTATGACAATTAAGTATTCTAAGTTTATATTTGTCTGTGTAGGTCAAACACCATGTTCCAGTCACCTACATCACGGAACCCACTGTGAGTAACACTACTGTAAAAATATGTTTATTTTAAATTATCTTTTCTCTTCTTCGAATTAATGCATTACTCTGATATGTTTCTTATGTTGATGAATGATAATTTTATCTCAGTTTTCATTGTTTACTGTGACGACCCTGTCACGTCACCTATTTATATGATCACAGTTCTGTCAGTTCCATTTCATGGAACTCCTGTTTAATATGGTGTTGACTATCATATCTGATCTCCGGTCTTCATAGCCGCCTGTTCAGTCTTCATGCCCGCCTGTTCGGTCTTCATGACCATCTATTCGGCCATCTAGGCTGCCTGTATTTATTACTTTTGGATATACTACGTGTCATATCATGTCTCTCACTTGTGATACGAACCTATTCAGTATATACTTTATCTTACATCATGTTCGTCATTCAGAATCTTTTTACTCAGTTGTTATTCACTGGGCTTTAGCTCATGTTTTGTATATATGTATATGTAGGTAATCTAGTTCATAAGGGAACGTAGCTGACAATCTTGCCTCCGTTTTGGTCAAACCACCTTTTGCGCCTCTCGTCGAGGTTCCCATCTGTTGGAACATAGGCTAACCCTATGATTACCTCTTTTGGCACTCCCACACACTTGTGATCGGTTGTCATTGGTGTTGTAGTTATTGTTGATGGGAATGACTTATCCCTTTTGGTTGTGATGTAATTATAAGAAACTTATAATGCTTGGATGTACATGTGTATATATATATATAAATATATAGCTACGTTTTTGTCTCATTTAAGTTCACAGCTCATTAGACGTTTTACTTTTATATATTAGCTTCCGCTAGCCCCATTCATTTGTTTTGTTCAGTTAGGCCTTCGGTAATCACAGATTACTGGCCGATTACGACACTAAACCTATAGGAGCGGGTTTAAGTTATGATAAAGTGATATCAGAGCACGAGTTGTACCGCACACCCGCATCCAAATGAGCTATAAGATGTCCTAGAAAAGAAATTAGGGCATGTTCGCTGCATGTGTAAGTGTGTGTGGTTTATCTGATGTGTCTATAAGGTAATAATAATACATGTGTAAACTTTATGTGTCCTATGTTTATTATCACTCTATTTATATATAGCTCAATGGAAGAAACAAGACCTGCAGAGACATCTGAAACTTCTAATACAAGAATGGATCGGCTAGAGCGAATGGTGGAGTTATTGATAGAAGCACTAAGACAACAATTGAGACAACCTTTTCCACGTCCTCCTCCGCCACCAGTTCTAATGGAGCCACCCAACAACAGTGACATTATCACCCTGACACAGAAGTCTAACAAGCTGAAACTGCCTACCTTTTCGGGAGGCCTTGAACCACTCAAAGCTGAAGCCTGGATTTTGGAGATTGAAAATTTATTCGAAGTATTTCCATGTACTGAAGAGTAGAAGGTTCTGTTAGCAACTTTTACCTTGCAAGAAAAAGCAAGAAGATGGTGGATGCTTGTTTGGAATCAGCAAACCACTATGGTTTGGGCATAGTTTAAAGAAGTTTTTTATGAAAAATATTTTCCACAGTGTGTGAGAGACCGCAAGGTGACAAAATTTGAGCAGTAGAAGCAAGGTACTATGACAGTAGCAGAATATGAAGCTAAGTTCACAGAGCTTGCGCGTTGCGCACCACATATGGTAGACACAGAGTATAAGAAAGCCAGAAAGTTTGAAGGCGGTTTGGATGTTGAGGTTCTTGATCGAGTTATTGTACGCAAACTAGAAAAATATGTTGATGTTTTAGATAGATCCATCATAGCTGAGGCGAATGTTGTCATGCTAAGGCAAGCGAAGGCACCGGTGATTGAATGGAATGGTAAAAGGCCGGGGTCTAATTTCAAGAAGGGTCGGAACAATTTCAGCACTCCACCGAACAAAAGACAGAATACAGGGTCATCTACTAGCTCAAGCCAAGGGACTGATACCCCGATTTGCCCAGAGTGTGGAAAGAGACATAAGAGAGTTTGTCGTAGAATTTCGGGTGCATGTTTCCGGTGTGGAAAAACAGGCCATATGATCAAGGATTGTCTTTTAATATCCCAGAGTGCAAGCCAGCCCAGGGCTAGTTCAGCTGCATCCGTGTCAACACCGCGAGTAACTTTGAAAGTAGTTACAAGGAAGGAAACTCTAAAACAAGGACGGGTTTTTGCATTGGTGTCGGGTGATGTGCAGACTACAGAGACGGTTGTGTCAAGTATTCTTCCTTTCTGTTCTCAGAATGCACATGTATTAATTGATTCGGGGTCTACACATTCTTTCGTGTCCTATGTTTTTGCTCCAAAATTACTTAGACCCTTGGAAGCAATGGAATATGTATTAGTTGTAACCTCTCCGGTGGGAGAAGCTATGATCTGTGCATCCATGTATTCTGCATGTGAGATCAATATCGGAGACATGAATTTGTATGTGGATTTGTTACCTCTAGACATTGCATATTTTGATGTAATCTTGGGGATGGATTGGTTATCTAAATATTGTGCTACACTTGGTTGCTCAACCAAACAAATTGTGTTTCATTTACCTGAAAGGCCTGAATTTATGTTTAGTTAAAGTAGTGTCATATCTCCCCCATATTTGATTTCCTTCATGAAAGTGAATAGATTAATTAATAAGGGTTATAAGGGATTTTTATGTTCGGTACTAATAGTGTCAACCACTACTAAACTAGATGTAAGTAATGTTCCTATGGTGAAAGAATTTCCAGATGTATTTCCAGATGATTTGCCCGGGAATTTAATTAATAGAGAAATCGAGTTCACTATTGAGATAGTACCAGGTACCCAACCAATTTCTAAGACCCCATACTGGATGTCAACTACCAAGTTAAAAGAATTGAAAACTCAATTACAAGAGTTGCTGAATAAGAAATTTAACAGGCCTAGTACATCTCCGTAGGGTGCTCCAGTGCTATTTTTCAAGAAGAATGATGGAACCTTAAGGCTTTTTATCGACTATCGGGAGTTGAATAAGGTGACAATTAAGAATAAGTACCCGTTGCCACGTATTAATAATATGTTTGACCAGTTATAAGGGGGCACAAGTGTTCTCTAAAATTGACCTACGATTTGAGTATCATCAATTAAAAGTCAAAACTGAGGATGTGAAGAAGACTACCTTTCAAACAAGATACGGTCATTATGAATTCCTCGTTATGCTTTTTGGAGTTACTAATGCACCAGCTGCTTTTATGGATCTAATGAACAAAATCTTTAAGCCATTCCTTGATGAGTTCATTGTGGTCTTTATCGATGATATTCTAATTTATTCCAAAAGCAAGGAGGAACATGAACATCATTTGAGACTTACTCTTCAAACGTTGAGGGAGAAGAAATTGTATGCTAAGTTGTCAAAATGTGAATTTTGGCTGGATAGTGTAACATTTTTAGGGCATGTGATAATGAAAAAAGGTATTTCTGTTGATCCACAAAAGGTAGAGGCTGTTGTCAATTGGCCGAGACCAATGAATGTGACAGAAGTTCATAGTTTCGTGGGTCTAGCTAGGTACTATCACAGATTTGGGAAGGACTTCTCGAAGATTGACTTACCACTCACTCAATTGACCCAAAAGGGAGTGTCATTCGAGTGGACAGAACCACGAGAGACAGCTTTTTAAGAATTGAAGACAAGACTGGTGGTAGCACCAATCCTCACTTTACCTTCTGGAATGGATGGCTTTACTATCTATAGTGATGCCTCTTATTAAGGCTTGGGATGCGTGTTGATGCAAAACGGAAGGGTGATTGCCTATGCGTCCTATCAGTTGAGACCGCATGAAAAGAGTTACCCAACTCACAATCTAGAATTGGCTGCGGTGATTTTTGTACTGAAGATTTTGCGCCACTATTTGCATGGGGCTACGTGTGAGGTGTATACGGATCACAAAAGTTTAAAATATTTCTTTACCTAGAAAGAGCTAAACATGAGACAGCGTAGATGGCTAGAATTGATTAAGGATTATGATTTGCAAATTATGTATCATCCTAGAAAAGCTAATACAGTAGCTAATGCTCTTAGTCGAAAATCCATGAGGAACTTAGCTTGTTTACTTACTAGACAGAAAACAGTGGTGTAGGAGCCGACAATAATTGAAGAAATTAAAGAAAAACAGTTGCAAGACGAATTTTTCAAGAAGATAGTGCAGGAATGGGAATCTAAACCTAGACCAGGATTTAGTCTTGAGAACGCTACACTCAAGTTTCAAGGACGGTTGTGTGTACCAGATGACAGTGATTTGAAGAAACAGATTCTTCAAGAAGCTCACGGGTCTAAATTCTCCATCCATCCAGGGAACACAAAGATGTATCAAGATTTGAAGAAGAATTTTTTGTGGCCGGGAATGAAAAAGAAAATTACTGAATTTGTATCCAAGTGCTTGCAATGCCAACAAGTTAAGGCGGAACATCAACGACCTGCAGGGTTGTTTCAACCATTACCAATACCAGAGTGGAAATGGGAACATATTACAATGGATTTCGTGGTTGGCTTACCTCGCTCCAGTAAAGGTATGGATTCTATTTGGGTGGTTGTTGATTGATTGACAAAATCTGCTCATTTCTTGCCCATCAAAACGACATATGATGCGGATAAATTGGCTACCATGTATATGGATGAGATTGTGAGGCTGCATAGAGTACCTGTATCAATTGTGTCTGACAGAGATCCGAAATTCACTTTGAGATTTTGGCAAAGTTTGCAAAAGGCAATGGGAGCAAAACTGAGGTTTAGCAACGCATACCATCCACAAACAGATGGCCAATCAGATAGAACAATTCAAACACTTGAGGATATGCTACGCATGTGTGTATTGGATTTTTGAGGAAATTGGGAAACACATTTGCCTTTGGTTGAATTTGCCTACAACAATAATTATCACTCGAGTCTTGGCATGGCACCATACGAGGCTCTTTATGGCAGGAAATGTCGATCGCCACTTTGTTAGGCAGAAGTTGGAGATAAACCATTATTAGGACCTGAACTTGTACAAGAGACTACAGAGAAAGTAAAGTTGATTTAACAACGATTGAAAACCGCCTAAAGCCGACAGAAAAGTTATACTGACGTGCGTAGACGGGGAAGAGAATATGAAATAGGCAACCATGTCTTCATTAAAGTTACACCGATAAAGGGACACACTCGTTTTGGAGTCAAGGGTAAGTTAGCGCCTCGCTACATTGGACCCTATGAGATTATTGAGAAATTGAGTCCAGTGGCGTACCGAATAGCTCTACTTTTGGATATAGAACACATGCATAACATCTTTCATATTTCCATGCTAAGGAAGTCTCTCTTAGACCCTCAACAAGTTGTTGAACCGACTTAGATACCTATGAGTGGTGATTATGCATACACAGAACGACCTATCCGAATTGTTAGTTATCGAATTAAAAAGTTAAGGAATAAAGAAATTTCATTGGTAAATGTGGACTGGCAGAACCGTAATGGCTTGTATGCAACTTGGGAAAGAGAAGTGGACATGTAAGAGAAATACCTTGAACTATTTCCATTATATTCTGCACTCTTCACTGAAGAAGGTACTTGAGTTTGGAGGACCAAACATCCTAAAGGGGAGAGATGATAATACCCGTCTCTTTCTTAGCTTTCACTTTATGAATAATCTGAATTATGCATTTATCTATGCCTTATATGCTTAATTATGCGCATTATGTTTGTTAACAGATATGTTTCTTTATGAAAAGACCTGTCTAATTCGTTAAATCGTAGAGTTATTAAAATGGTTAGTGGACTAAGTGGGTAAGTTGTCACACCTTAATTAGGTCAAGTAATAATTTAATTAACTAATTAACTAGTTAATGTAGGTAAGGAGGCTCTCACTTAATTAAACTAAATTTAACTAGAGATGTGATTATATATATGTGTGTGACCTCAATTAGAAGAGAGAGAAAGAGAGAGAGTGTGTGTGAGAGTGTTCTAGAGTTTGAGCTTGTATGAGTGATCAAGAAGAAGAATGAGAGAATTTGAGACAACTTCATCAATTAACCCATTAAGGTAAACAAATTCTTCTTAATTCCTTGCATAAGATCAATTTTCATCTTGAATTTATGGAATTTGAAGAGTGTGTGAGGCATTGAGTGGTGTAAGTTGAGCTAGAGACCCTAATAAGAGGGATTGTCCCATAACCTTGCATTTATTCCATCACCTTGCTCATTCCTATGGTTTTATATGAATTTAAGTCATATTTTTGTGGTTTTGTTGAGACACAGAATTACCATGTGCCTTCCCTCCTTAATCTTTAAGGTGTTTATGAGATTAAGGGATTTGATGTTTGAATTTTAAGTCCTACTCTTGGTAATTGTTTTTATACCATATTTCTTAATTTTTGGTCCTTGATTTAAGTGAATTTGGGTTTGATTTTTGGTGGTTTGAAGTTCCAAAAACAAGACAAAAACTCGGTTCTAGAACACCCAGAACCGCACGTGCGGCAATGGAGCCCGCACGTGCAAGAGAGCAGTGGCGCACGTGAGGCTAGTAGGCCCGCACGTGCGGAAAACAGGTGAGAAAAAGGTGCGGTTCTGAAATAAAAGCACCTACCAGTGCACGTGCAGTGGAAGTCCCATACATACGGCTAAGGGAGTCCGCACGTACGGCAGTTTGCCTGGGCCACTTTTACTTTTCTACTTCGTTTACCCCGCTTCCGGGCCTCTGTTAACGTGTTTTGCATCTGTAATTGCCATCCATTTATATTGCTTAAACTAATGAATTAAAAGGCGTTTAGATTAATCAATTCCAAAGTAATGGAACTAATAAGTTGAATGTATGACAATTAAGTATTCTACATTTATATCTGTCTATATAGATCAAACACCACGTTCCAGTCACCTACATCACGGAACCCACTGTGAGTAACACTACTGTAAAAATATGTTTATTTTAAATTATCTTTTCTCTGCTTCGAATTTATACATTACTCCGATATGTTTCTTATGTTAATGAATGATAATTCTATCTCAGTTTTCATTGTTTACTGTGATGACCCTGGCACCTATTCATATGATCACAGTTCTGTCAGTTTCATTTCATGGAACTCCTGTTTAATATGGTGTTGACTATCATATCTGATCTCTGGTCTTCATGGCCGTCTATTTGATTTTCATGGCAGCCTATTCGATCTTCATAACCTCATGTTCAGTCTTTTTGACCGCATGTTGCTGTCTAGGCCGCCTGTATTTATTACTTTTGGATATACTACGTGTCATATCATGCCTCTCACTTGTGATACGAACATGTTCAGTATATACTTTATTTTACATCATGTTCGTCATTCAGAACCTTTTTACTCAGTTGTTATTCACTGGGCTTTAGCTCATGTTTTGTATATATGTATATGTAGGTAATCTAGTTCAGGAGGGAACGTAGCAGACAATCTTGCCTCTGTTTTGATCAAACCACCTTTTGCGTCTCTCGTCGAGGTTCCCATCTATTGGAGCATGGGCTAACCCAGTGATTACCTCTTTTGGCACTCCCACACACTTGTGACTAGTTGTCATTGGTGTTATAGTTGTTGTTGATGGGAATGACTTATCCCTTTTGGTTGTGATGTAATTATAAGAAACTTGTAATGCTTGGACGTATATGTGTATATATATATATAAATATATAGCTACGTTTTTGTCTTGTATAAGTTCACAGCTCGTTGGACATTTTACTTTTATATATTAGCTTCTGCTAGCCCCATTCAATTGTTTTGTTCAGTTAGGCCTTCGGTAATCGCAAATTACTGGATGGTTACGACACTATACCTATAGGGGCGGGTTTGGGTTATGACAGTTGTCGTTACAACTACCACACCACTACTATTGTTGTCACCACCACTAGTATCCAATACCTCCACCTCAACTACCACCAACTTTTAGTGCATTGAAAAAACGTTTTCTATAAAACTATATATATATATATATGTCTAACTAACGGAGTGTAAAATAATAACAAGAGTTGACATGAGAATTACGGACTATCTAAGCCTTATATTTTGGTTGGCCGCAATTAGTAGCCCAGGAAATTTTGAAGCTTGTTGGAAAGGTTGACTATCAAAAAAGACAAAGAAGTTCCAAGAAATGAGTGAATAAAGGACTGGTGGATAATCTTCACTGTATTTAAAAAATAAATTTTGTTTGTGTACTTAACAAAAAACGAAATACAGAAGAAATAAAGGAAATGAAAGAGTTTGTTTGATTACAAAAATCAAATTAGAATATAAAATAAATAAATAAAACATAACAGATTTTTAATTTTGTTACAAAAACAAAATCAAAATCTGATATAAATAAATAAATAAATTGAAAGTAAATTAAATACTTACCTTATTTATTTGTCGAGCAAATTTTTGATCAAGTCCAGTGTTTTACACTGTATCCTTAAGACATATTCGTTCTCTCCACGGTGCTTTCAGATTGTGAACGTCTGTCTCACAAGATAAAATGATCAACTACGAATAATTGCAGCACTACAAATTATTCACATAACGAACACACTTTGTGTGTACACTTTTTCTCACAGAAATTTAATACAGCAAAATGCAGAGATTTATTGCAGCAGAGAAGAACGAAAATTGTGTATCTAAAATTCAAATGATGGCATGTCTTATTTATAGATGATTTCGTGGTTGTACATATTTGAATGAACATGTATGGTACCTATTCGAACAGATTTGGTTTGATTTTCAAACAGATAAAACTATTTTGGGTTTGAATAGATTCGGATCTGTTGGACAGATATGAAACTGTACATAATTTAAACTACACTGATTTGAATTTAAATTGTACAGAATTTCTGAAGAGGTGCAAACGAAAATTTAAATTTTATTTCCAACCAGAATTTGAAATAAAAAATGAAGAGATTTTATTTCTAAAAAAAAAAAATTAAATTCAAATATTTTTGGCCCAAAAAGATAAGTATTGGGCCAGACAAACCCAACCCAACCTCACACCACGCACCCCCGCCCAAGCCCAGGCCTAGCCCAGCTCGCGCGCGCGTTTATTTTTGGGTCCTATGAGTCTAGCCCAATTTGGTCATAACCTCTCCCTTCTACAAACTTGGGGTGCTCCTTGGGGCCCTCCCCAAGTTACAAACCCATGCCTTATAAACTCACTCAAAGTTTGCCCACCAAATCAATGTGGGACAAGTCTTAAACCAAACCTTTAGGAAATTTCATCGAAAACACCATTTTCATGGAGCTATCTTTGTCTTCAATTTCGCATTCACCCGATAATGGTTTTGAGTAACCAAATATATCACGTGAATGACAACGCGGCATAGAACGCATTACCACTTAGACCCGCCAACTTTAGCGTATGGGTCCCACCTAAAAAATAGACCAAAGTTAAGAAAAAATCATATTTTTCAAAACCATTTCTTACAATCCCCCGCATGAATGGAATTTGATGACAACGGAAATGTAACAATATGTAGAATTTGTCGAAAGAGTATAAATTGAAAATATCTTGCATCAGGATAAGTAGCTTTCGGACTTACTAGCTAACCAATGGACGCAATGCCTTGAATTGTTCAGCCGTTTGTGTAAGTCAAGACAATAGATTTCACACAAAATATCTTTTGACACATCGTGGTTCTCACAATTGTGTTCATTTTGGCCTTGAACGCTCATGGTTGTTCATAAGTGTTTTTTAGAGAATTTAGTCTTTTCATTCTCATAGAACTAGCTCCAATTTGACACTCATATAGGTGATACTTATTGTGAGTATCTCTTATACTCGTCTTGATTTTATGCCTAAATCACGATATAAGTAATTATTAAAAGCAAAACTTATCCTTAGACCCCTGCATACAACATATGTTGCGGATATCACTCTCACTATAGGAATGGGTAGGGAATTTTAAATCCCGTGGTAATTTCTGGTGAGCCACACATAACTTAGTTGTCCATTTGAACTTAGTTTTTAAGATCTCCAATCATATAAGTAGGGTTACCATTATGATGACTCTTATGTAATAAGCTTTAATCTCATCCCCTTCGATAAACTATACACTTGTTCTTTTGTCAAACCTTTTGTTAACGGATCCGCAATATTCTCTTTAGATTTTATACAATCTATTGAGATTATTCCATTTGAGAGAAATTGTCTTACGGTATTATGTCGATGATGAATATGTTGTGACTTACCATTATACATATAATTTTGTGCCCTACCTATTACAGATTGACTATCACAATGAATACAAATAGCTGGCACAGGTTTTGGCCATATTGGAATGTCTTCTAAGAAGTAACGAAGTCATTCTGCTTTTCTCCTGCTTTGTTTAAAGCAATGAACTCAAATTCCATTGTGGATCGTGCGATGCATGTTTGTTTTATGGATTTCCAAGAAACAGTAACGCCTCCCAGAGTAAAGACATATCCACTAGTGAATTTTAAATCTTTAGTATCCGATATCCAATTGGCATCACAATAACCTTCGAGTACTGCTGGATATCGAGTAAAGTTCAAACCATGATCACGGATAAACCTTAGATATCTAAGAACCCAAATAATTGCTTTCCAATAGTCTTCGTTGTCCTGGTTAGCGCAGAGGCCCCTCTGACGAAATTCGCCCCATTCCGTGTAATCTCCGTGTTTGGGAGAATAATATAACCAGCCCCAGTTCGACACTTATATAGGTGATACTTATTGTGAGTATCTCTTATACTCGTCTTGATTTTATGCCTAAATCAAGATATAAGTAATTATTAAAAGCAAAACTTATCCTTAGACCCCTGCATACAACATATGTTGCGGATATCACTCTCATTATAGGAATGGGTAGGGAATTTCAAATCCCGTGGTAATTTCTGGTGAGCCACACATAACTTAGTTGTCCATTTGAACTTAGTTCTTGAGATCTCCAGTCATATAAGTAGGGTTACCATTATGATGACTCTTATGTAATAGGCTTTAATCCCATCCCCTTCGATAAACTATACACTTGGTCTTTTGTCAAACCTTTTGTTAACAGATCCGCAATATTTTCTTTAGATTTTATATAATCTATTGAGATTATTCCATTTGAGAGAAATTGTCTTACGGTATTATGTCGATGATGAATATGTTGTGACTTACCATTATACATATAATTTTGTGCCCTACTCATTGCAGATTGACTATCACAATGAATACAGATAGCTGGCACAGGTTTTGGCCATATTGGAATGTCTTCTAAGAAGTAACGAAGTCATTCTGCTTTTCTCCTACTTTGTTTAAAGCAATGAACTCAGATTCCATTGTGGATCGTGCGATGCATGTTTGTTTTATGGATTTCCAAGAAATAGCAACGCCTCCCAGAGTAAAGACATATCCACTAGTGGATTTTGAATCTTTAGTATCCGATATCCAATTGGCATCACAATAACCTTCGAGTACTGCTGGATATCGAGTAAAGTTCAAACCATGATCACAGATAAACCTTAGATATCTAAGAACCCGAATGATTGCTTTCCAATAGTCTTCTCTAGGGTTACTAGTATACCTACTCAATTTACTGACAGCATAAGCTATATCAGGACGAGTACAATTCATTAGGTACATTAAGCTTCCAATGATTTAGAAGTATTTAACTGAGACACTGCATCACCTTTATTTTTTGATAAATAAAGGCTGATCTCTACAGGTGTTCTAGCTACATTCATATCATCCTTGATAAATTTACCAAGAATTTTCTCAATATAATGTGATTGAGATAATGCATATCTGTCAGATATTTTAGTAATTTTCATTCATAATATTACATCTGTAACCCCCATATCTTTCATATCAAATCTTTTGTTCAGCATTTGCTTAGCTAATTTGATCATATTTTGATTGCTTCCAATGATAAGTATGTCATCCATATAAAGACAAACTATGACATATCCTTGATCAGTGTTTTTAACATAGATGCACTTGTCACATTCGTTTATCTTAAACCCATTAGTAAGCATATCATGATCAAATTTTTTATGACATTGCTTAAGCGCTTGTTTTAATCCATAAAGAGATTTTACAAGCCGACAAACTTTCTTTTCTTGCCCTGGCACTACAACCCCTTCGGGTTACTCCATATAGATATCTTCATTTAGATCACCGTTTAAGAAAGTTGTCTTAACATTCATTTGTGTATTTCTAAATTATACAATGCTGCAATAGCAATAAGCATGCAAATGGATGTTATTCTTGTCACAGGAGAATATGTGTCAAAATAGTCCAGACATTCCTTTTGTCTATAACCTTTTACCACAAGTCTTGCTTTATTCTTGTCTATTGAACCATCTGTTTTCATTTTTCTCTTAAATATCCATTTATATCCAAGAGGTTTAGAACCGGGTGGAAGATCCACCAATTTCCAAGTATGATTTTGTATAATGGATTCAATTTCATTATTAACAGCCTCTTTCCACAAAAGTACTTCAGGACCTGTCATTACTTCCTTAAAGCTTTGAGGTTCATTTTCTAACAGGTTTGTTAGAAAATCTAGACCAAAAGATTTTGATGTTCTTACTCTCTTACTTCGTTTTGGTTCATCATCAATTAAATCCTGCTGGTCGAGACCATTACTAGTCTTTTGTGTTTGATTGTCATTAGTCTCTTGACTTTGTGTACAATCATAATTTCTTTTCTGTAAATTTAATTCCTGTTCTTTCTTGTGAGGAAAGACATGTTCAAAAAACACAGCATTCCTTGACTCTATAATAATATTCACATTTATATCAGGTATTTTTGATTTATAAGTCAGAAACCGATATTTACTACTATTCTGAGCATAACTAATAAACACACAATCTACTGTGTTTTGGTCCTATCTTTGTCTTTTTCAGAACAGAAACTTTAACTTTTGCCAAACATCCCCACACTTTTAAGTATTTATAGAAAGGTGGTCGACCTTTCCATAATTCATAAAGAGTACTGTTGGTTTTCTTGTGGGGTATTCTGTTATGAACATAATTAACAGACAATATTGCTTCCCCCCATAAGTTTTACGATAAGCCTGAACTTAGTAACATGGCATTCATCATTTCTTTAAGGGTTCTATTCTTTTTTTTAGCAATTCCATTTTGCTGTGGAGAATAAGGTGCAGCAATTTGATGAATAATGTCATGTTGTGCACAAAATTCATTTAAATGTGCATTATATTCACCACCCTATCACTTCTAACCATTTTAATGGTTTTACCAAGTTGATTTTCAACTTCAGTTTTGTAGAGTTTAAATGTTTCTAAGGTTTCATCTTTACTTCTAAGTAAGTATATATAACAATATCTTGTGCAATCATCGATAAATGTTATGAAATACTTTTTGCCTCCTCTAGTTTGAACAAATTTTAGATCACATACATCAGTATGAATTAATTCTAGAGGTTCGGTTTTTCTTTCAACCGATTTAAATGGAACCTTAGTTAGTTTCGCTTCTACACAAATCTCACATTTGTGATTAGGATCAATTTTAAACTTTGGTAGATAATCCAAACCAATTAATCTACGCAAAGCATCAAAATTCATATGTCATAATCTACCATGCCATAAATTCGACTCAAGAATATAAGCAAAAGATGTGTTATTATTATTAATTGCAAGTTTCGGTACAACCATCATTACATTCAACTTGAAAAGACCATCACTCATGTATCCCTTACTAACATGCATACCACTTGTGAGGGAGATTTCATAATCTGGCATTGGACCGTGGTAATGACCGGGCTAAAATTGGTCCGAGCATGTTTGGGCCGAGCTACGCTGGGACAATCCAGGTGCAGTGCGCTCGGTTAAAGCCCAGGTGCGATTTGGCCGGGATAACTTCTCTACTAGCCCGGTTCGCATTGTTTGCTCGTTGAAATCGGTCTCCCTCGGACCGGCCTAACCTGTCTGGAGCTCGGCCGTACTGGAATGCTACTAAGTTCGGTTGTAATGGAGCTCAGCGAGTGGCACTGTTGGGCTCGTTAAGTAGCTCGGTCGAAGGAGGTCGAGATAATTCCGCCGGGCTGTCCATTCCCGCCAATGCCGACTGGCGGTTTGATTAGGTGGTGTTTAGCTAAATTTGCGCTGACAGATAGGAGAGCAACTCCACGTGTCAATAAACGAATGGATGCAAAGATGAGTGCAGAAAGTATATAAGCATGACTGCGCCCCCCATGCTCTGCATGGAACATCAATTGGTGAGAGAAACTTTGACATTGATTCAGCTCCTCTCTCTCTCCCTCTCTCAGAGTGTGTGCTAACTTGGCCGTCGGAGGGGTTTTCCGGGAACACACCGTCGGGAAGCTCACTGCTGTTGTATTTTCAGGTTGATCGGATAGACACGGAGCTTGGACGCAAGGAGTACTGACAGCGACGAATATCTCCTTCCCGTACACCACTCTTTGTTAATACAAATTTATTAACAAATAACCAGAAACTAAATTCTTTCGGATGTCTGGTACATGCAGTACGTTGTTGAGGGTCAGTTCCTTCCCTAATATCTTCAATGTTATCCCAGATATCTTCAATGAATTGGGTTATTAAAAATTTCACAATATTAAAAATAACACAATATTCAGAATTTTAATAAATAAAAAAAAAACAGAATAATAATTATCAATATAAAAGTAGGAGAGATAAGGAGAGAAAATCAAACACTACGATTAATAGTGGTTCGGCACGCCAGGCCTACGTCCACTCCCCAAGGAACCTCCTTGAGAATTTCTTTACTATCAATTGAATAAATACACCACCAAACTTGTGGATTTGGCACAGGACTTACTCTTATCTATTGAGCCTCACTCAACAATAAATGCCTTACCCTTACAAAATCTCTCACAAAAATAAGGAATAAGAATAAGTGGTACTTGAACCCACTTTTACAATAATTCTCTCACAAAGAGTAGATATGAAAGTGTAAGAACAAGGGCTAGACTTAGATCTGAAAGTGAAAGAGCAGAATACAATGTACTCAGAATTTTGAAGCTTAAGAAAATTTTCTCTTCAAGTTCTTGATTTTTTCTCCACACACAACATTTCTATTTATACACAAAAATATACCCGTTGGACGCTCCTTGCTGACGTCATGGCTTACATAAGCACGCTCCTGACGTCATGGCTTACATAAGCACGCTCCTGACGTCATGCCTTACATAAGCACACTCCTTAATTTTAAATAGTCAGCAAATGTTAATAATTAAAAAGATAAAAGTAAGGCTAATTTTTTCTTTTCCTTTTGTTTATTTTTTTCAAACATGGAGCCACTGTTTTTGTAGACAATTTAATACAAAGTTCACAACTTTTAAACAAACAAATGATTTGCTCCATCTATATATATATATATATATATATAACTCCATCTTTTTCTTCTTGTTTGATTATAATATGATATAATCAATTTAGTGTAGTGTGATATGATATAATCAATGTAGTGTAAAAAGTTTAATAACGCACGTGATGTATTCTATTTATATCATATGCATTATATATATAATGTTCTAATCAAATATTTGCATACAGAAAAATCTCTTTAATAATATTTATGATGGATCTGAAAATATATGCCCTCTTTAAAATATTGTATATATTGTAGAGATTTTAAACTAAATATATCTTACCACTACACATTTGGATATATCACTTTTGTCAAAAGAAGACAACTCATTAATATCATATTTGTCAAGATAATACAACCAATCAATCATTTTAATCAATTTTAATTTTGTCAAAAAGTGAATAGTGATCAGCCTAAATTTTCAAAAAGTGAATAGTAAAGTTTTCAAAAATATTTTTATTATAATATTTAACCAATATATATATTTTTAAAAAGATAATATTTTGTGTCAAATAATATACATTAAAAAAATTCAAATTGTTACAAATAATATTTTAGACATCATCAAAATTAAATAATATGATTAACATTCAAGATCACCTTTCCTTGTCCAGTCATAGTAGAAGTAGAAGAATTTCCCATGAAAAGTGGTACACCATTTGCAACCTCATTGTAAGTTGTGAACATATTTTTGTCCGCACAAATGTGACGAGTTGCCCCAGTCAAGGTTTTAAAAACCGGACCGGTGAGTAAACCGAAAAAATGATCGAGTTGACAGGTCACCAGTTCAACCGCCGGGTTGAACCGAATCGAACCGTGACGTCATAATTATGTCATAAATAATTTTTTTAAAAATATAAATTAACAATATAAATATTCAATTTTCAATTATTTTTTTTAAAAAAAGAAATTCTTAAATATTTTTAGTGATGTTTTCCTATATTTAAAAAAAAAATCCTAAATATAAGCCATAACACTTGACATACTAACAACAAATAAAATTAAAGATGAAAATTTAGCTGTTAAAAACAACAATCATAATAATAAAAATTATGAAAGCATTCAATTAAAGCAATCCATAAAACACAAGTTAACAAAAAGACAAAAGTAAGTCCAAAGTGTATCGACATAAAACATAAACCTCAAGCAACAAATGTAAAAAGATGTTTACAACATGACATCATTCTTAAAAATAAAAATAAAAATCAACACAACATAACATAACATCACAAACAATCTTTGATTTTTGCCTAAATCTTCTAGGGACGATAATTTAGCCAATCATCATCATCATTCTCATTCGCATTTGCACTAGAGCTCGGGTTGGTTGATCTATTATCAATGTTCAAGTCACCAAAAGATCCCAAGTCGATATCATCTCCAAGAAGTTCTACCTCCATATCATCCTCAACATCATCTACAATAGTTAAAATAAAGTCATTAAGCTATAATTTTGATAATGATAAATAAAAAAGATTGTTGCATAATGATGAAACATTATTTTCTAACCATCTCATAGACCATGACATTGCCTCTTATATTGTGGAGGCTCATCTTCTTCATAAAGCATTTTTTCGAGCTTATCATAATCAAGCAATGGAGGCTCCTCTTGTTCTAGTCTTTCTTCTTCAATAATCCAAAACTCGGTTTTGTCAATGCTTTCAATGTCAATGGGATCATAATTCCTTGTTTTGTAATACCTCCTATATTGATTCAATTGTAAGACAAAATAAACGAATAAAATAAAGAATCCATTAGTTACTATATGAGAAAGATTAATTCACCTATTCTTCAATCGCAAGTTGTAATGAACATACACAAGATCATTAAGCCTATGATGTTCTAATCTATTCCTCTTCTTTGTATGTATGCGTTCAAAGACGCTCCAATTCCTTTCACACCCAGAAGAGCTGCTAGTTTGACTAAGAATTCGAATTGCCAACTTTTGCAAATTTGGAGCACTATGTCCAAACATCTTCCACCATTCATCTTATTATCAAGAAAGAAAGAAAAATATTATAACAAATAAAAAGAAACAAGAAATAGATAAATGAGATAAAATATTCCAATCAAAATCAAATAATAATGATAATTACTATTAAAAAAAAAGGGGCGATTACCAGGCTGTGTTTTCTTAGATGTAGTAATGGCAAGCTCTCTTCCAAAACTATCTTGTCGATCTCGAAACAATCTAAGTTCATTCATAAGCTTCGTTTTACTTGATATGGTTGTAGTTTCAATCACATCAAGTACACTATTCATAACCTCTGGCTTTCTGCAAAATCAAGCTTGATCATATTAAAAAGCTGGATTCAACCAATAAGCTGCCGCGTGTATATTCTTCCGCAATTGATTATCCCAACGAGTTTCAATGATTGTTGTGTAAGGCCTATACAACCTTTTATTTCTCTTGAAAATATCTTTAATTCCTTTGATTGCCCTATACATGCCTTCATAAACATACCCCATGGACGGTTTCTCATCTCCATCAGCAATACGCAAAAGACGCATAAGTAGCTCAACAATCTTAACAGTGATAAAGCAATCCTTCCAAAATAGTTTATCTAAAATGATATCAATGGCATCCTTTCCATTCTTCTCTTTAGCAAACCTTGAACTTGCAAACTCCTTACTTGTCACCAAAGCTTTCAAATCATGCATATGCTCATGAATGCTATGCAATACAAGGAAAGTAGTGGCAAAGCGCGTTGTTCCTAGGCGCACAATTTCAATCCAACTCTTCTTCTTTCTCAACCGAGCTAACAACCATGAATGGTTGTATATGTACCTTGCCACCGTTGATGCCTTAATAGCAAGCTCATGCACATGATTCATCTTGGAAATTTCACTTAAGATTAAGTTCAAGCAATGAGCTGCACATGGAGACCAATTTATAGATTTGTAAGTTGCATTTACAAGTCCTCCAGCAGCTTTATAATTTGCTCCATTATCTGTCACCATATGAACAACATTCAACACTCCCACCCACTCAATAACCTCTGAAAACAATTTAGAAAGAAGAATAGCATCTTTGACAGCATCAGAGGCATCAATTAATTTCACAAAAGCAATTCCCATAGGGCTATACACAAGAAAATTTATTAGATTTCTTTGTCTACCATCAGTCTAACAATCACCCATAATAGTACATCCACACGTAGCCCACAAACTCTTCAAAGTGTCAATATACAATTGAAGCTCTTTTTTCGAGTCTCTCAATAAAGGAACTCGAAGTTAATGGTAAGTAGGAACCTTATATCCTGGACCAATGGCAATTGCAGCATCAAACATGGGCTGAAAATAAATGGAGTTCACAGCATTGATTGGAATACAAGTATCATAAAAGAATTTTCCAACAATCATATGTGCTCTATGTATGGCTTCTTTAGTTTGGAGGGCACTTTTGATAGTTGGTTGAGAACTCGGAGTGGTCCTTGGTGCAAAATAATCACCGATTTTTGTTGGTTCATGCTTCTTCCCTTTCCCTTTATGTGTCATTGGTGCTCTACTCTTATTCCCACTTCCAGCTCCTTCATTGATTGAACTACCCTTATTGTTCCGGGGAATTATTTCCACAACCTCATCAGCCTCATCATCAACATTAACATTAACATCATCACTCTCAAATTGAAAACCACCTAAACCATAAGGATTTAATTCATCATAATTTTCTGCACTTTGCTTCTTCTTTTCATCAAATGCTTTCAAAGACTCATGCATTTGATATTGAATATCTGAGGAAACTTTTTTACATGGCCTAACCTCACCCGACTTCTTTGCAAGATGTTAGTTCATTCTATTAATCCCTCCACCTTTAATAGTTTTCCCACAATACATACATGAGTAAGTCTTCTTCCCATTGACATCTCGTCCCTCGATAACATGTGCCCATGCAATATCAGATTTTTCCCTTGTGGCTTGGGTGGAATTAGCTGTTGAATTTTGGCCAGATGACATCCCTCACAACTACCAGGTAGAATAAGAACAAATGAAAAAAAGAAAAATGAAAAAACAATACTCATATTCAAATTAAAATTCCAGAAAGCAAGATTCATTACAATACAATACAATAATCATAATAAAAAAATACTCCTATTCTGGCCAGAGACTAAATTATTAAAAAAAAAAAAATCAGATTCAATACAATAATTAAATTAAGTGTACTTGAAAATTTGAAAGTTAATTTTCTTCTAACTATTAGATGCATGCAGCAAAATAGGTCATAAGAAAATGAAAATAATCATAATTATTCATGGCTATCCAAAACAAGAAAAAGGAAATCAAACAATTAATATAGTATATCATGCGACAAAATTTTTCAATCTATGTACAACAACAACAGCAACAGCAGGACAATTAATTTTTCATTGTATCTATCTATACCAACAATTAATTTAGTGCATATAATCTAAACAACAGGGGTTGGAGGAGTAAAGTTAATTATTTGGTGTACAAGAGAGAATAGTCAGGAATAATTCCCATTCTACTAAATAAAGGTGAACCATAAATTTGGCTTAAAATCACAGTGTGCATCGTGTTTTCACACTGGTAATTTGTAATTAATTATTTATTTTATTATTATTATTTTTTATCAAAAGTTGATTTTTCCTTCTTCCTTTCATAGGAAACTGAAAGTTCATAACAAGAAGTACATCAAATCAAATAGACCCAAACAACAAGAACACAGGATTTTTTTTTTTTTTTTTTTTTGTAATTTTCTATGAAGGAAAACAAAAAACAGAGCCTTCCTTCAAGTAGACCCAAAATTTCTAAAAAACAAAAAAAGAGATCAAAGATCCATCAAAATAATACCTGGAGGCTGGAGGCTGAGATTCTTTGGCAATAGTGGTGTGCGAATATGTGTGTAAAGTTAAGAACTTGATTTGTTAATGGTGAAAAAAAACAGAGAGACAGATCGGCTGCTCTTAAAAGAGGGAGAGAGACCTATGTGAAGATGTGAAGAAAGCCCTAGATGGCTGCTCTTTGAAGACTAGCAACGGAAAATAAAAGTAGATCTGAAAAAAAAAATTATATATATACAAGCAAACCAGCCCGGTTCAATCAACCCGTGAACGGGTTCACCGGTTAAACCGCGGGCTTCACTGGTTCTCAATAAATACATCGATTTTTACACTTGACCAGGTTAAGAGGGCCAACCGGACCGGAATCTCACCCGATCACCGGTTGAACCGTCCAGTCCAGTCCGGGTTTCAAAACCTTGGCCCCAATGTTAACCCACCATTTCTTGGGATTTCCGACCAAATTAGCCTCAGACACCACAGGAGAGAGGTTGATATCATTTACCCCGTCAAAGATATAATCTACTTCTGTCACATTAGCTTGATTGGTGGTCTTCTTGCTTGTACTTCCGCGATCCTTCCTAGGGCGGCGGCAATTAGAAGCTCGATGTCTAGTCTTGCCACAGTTTTAGCATTTTCCTTTGAACTTCTTATTGCCATTGTTGTCGCCTTATTTAGGACCATCTCTAGTAAACTTCATCTTTTTGTTATGTAGTTTGTACACTTGTGCAACCACATTAGCCTTGGACTCAATGGGATTTTTACCATTCCTCTTTTCAGCCTTACGGTTATCTTCCTCAATTATTAGTCTTACAATCAATTCATCCATAGTCATCTCTTTGCGTTTATGTTTTAAATAATTTTTGAAATCTTTCCATGCCGGTGGTAACTTTTCCTCTAAAGCAGCGACTTGGAAAGAATCGCTAAAAGACATACCTTCAGAATGAATATCATACAAACAGATAAAACTGTTTTGGGTTTGAACAGATTCGGATCTGTTGGACATATATTAAACTGTACAAAATTTAAGCCTTGTTTGGCATCATCTAAAAAAGTCAAAAAGTCACTATCATATTTAAGTCACATCATCTTATTTAAATCACATCACCTCTCTAACACATCACTTATCTAACACATCACTTCAAACCCAATCCATATCCAACCCATATTTCATAAAAAGTCAAAAAGTGCACTTATTTAGATCATCCCAAACCATCCCTTAAACTAGACAGATTTGAATTTATACTGTACAGAATTTCTGAAGAGATGCAAACCAAAATTTGAATTTTATTTCTAACCAGAATTTGAAATAAAAAACAGACAGATTTTATTTCTAAATAAATAAAATAAATTCAAATATTTTTGGCCCAAAAAGATAAGTATTCGGCCGGACAAGCCCAACCCAACCTCACACCACGCACCCAAGCCCAAGCCCAAGCCTGACGAACAACGACGCGTGTGTTTATTTTTGGATCCGATGGGTCTAGCCAAATTTGCTCATAACCTTTCCCTTCTACAAACTTGGGGTGCCCCTAAAGGGCCCCCAAGTTACAAACTCAGGCCTTATAAACCCACTCAAAATTTGCCTACCAAATTAATATGGGGCAAGCCTTAAGCCAAATATTTAGGAAATTTCACCAAAAACACCATTTTCATGGAGTTATTTTGGCTTTAATTTTTCATTCACCTGATAATGGTTTTGAGCAACCAAACATACCAAGTAAATCACAACGCGGCATAGAATGCGTTACCACTTAGACCCGCCAACTTTAGCGTACGGGTCTCACCTAAAAAATATACCAAAGTTAAGGAAAAATCATATTTTTCAAAACCATTTCTTACAAGGACTAATTCATATTTTTTGAGAATTCAATATTTGTTGTAGCCAAGCTAAAAAGAAATAATTTATTTTATTACTTTAAAGACAAAATAGCTTATCAGAATAAAATTTAAGCCATGATTATTTGACCTCTTGAATGGTGAGATTAGATTAATAATCTCGTGAGTCTCACCAGACTCATGTTTGGTTGTTTATTGGTTCCATAGGACTTGGTTCCATAGGACTACAAATCCTACTTGGGGGTAGGATTAGAATTCCCTTGGAGGGGGTGGGATTGCTAATCCAATCCCCTTGGATTGAAGGATTGAAGCAAAATCTATTTTACCCTCTATTTATCAAACTCAATAAAATCTCTTTTTATGCAATAAACAATTTTACATAATTTTATAGATTTAATCTCAACCAACTAATACCACCATATTACTTCTCAATCAAACACATTTTATTTTAAATATCTAACTTAATGCTAACACATTATTAATCTCCACACTCAATTCAACCGTGTTCATAATTCTATCTAACATAATCTGACAAACAAACATGGTCTTACAGAAAAATTGGACAGCTGCATCACATCACATCACATCCCTTGCATCCAAAGAAAAATCCAAAGCGTCCTGCTTCCTGTTAAGGTCAATTATTTTCCCCTGTTTTCGAAATTTTGCACAATAACCACTTTGCTTGATTTTTCCGATTTTGACGACGACCGGTTGAGCGGTTCTCCCTATGTCATGCGTGCACGCAAATTTTCCGATGAACAGTTTTACCACCCAAGAAGCCACTACCAGGTCCCAAATGTTTGATTACAAAAATACCTGAAACTAGAAAGCTATAATTTGGAAACCGCTGGGACGAGCACAAAATTAAAAAAAAAAATTAAAATTAAAATTTACAAAAATGTATATGTAAGAAGAAATGCACAAAGCTATATCATAGTAAAACCACATCCGCTTCATCCATTTCCATCACATTTTTGTTTCTTTGTGTAAATCCTCGCTTTCTTGCACCCGGAAATTTTTTTTATATCTTGTGCCTTACCCACACTTCATATCCAGCATATACTTGCTATCAAGATATTGCTATTTGGACCACTGAACCGATTGGTCATCTTAAATCCCGATTCACATAAGAAGAAAGTTGATGATCCTCAAAATACAAAAAGTACCAACAACTATATCGATCCAACCGTTGAATTTAAAATAAAGTCTAAAAACATCAACGAATGACTAGCCATCAAGGAAAGGAACATACAAAAATAATAAGCCAAATACCATTCCCCTTCATAGTAATAACCTACATTCCAGTGTAATATCAAAAAATTGTAGGAGCATACAAAAATCAAGCATCACACTTCCTTACAAAAATAGAATGTATTCTTTCTGGCAGGTCCAAATAATTTATTCTGAGATGAAGGGAGACAAGAAAAAGTTTACTTTCAGAGGTAATATTGCCAACATCAGCGAGTATGTTGAACTTGAGGGCCCTGCTATAGTGGAGTTGCAAATCCTGTCACCACACAAAAGAAAAACCACATCATGTTGATAAATGATCCTCATACCAAATACGAGCCCTTAAAAAATTCAAATGATAAACAAGAACATGACAATGAACAGGTTATCATCTGGATATGTCACAGAACTTATACAAATCCTTTTAAATGCGTCTCAAAAAAATTCAAAGATTTCAATCTCCAAGAGTTACAGCACCATGTTCACAATTACAGGCCATCAGTTAACAATATGCATCCCCGGATCTGGTGTTATACCTATCACCCAAAAAAAAAATTCCCTGGTCTGACGCATCTCCTGTGACAAACAGAAGACATGCAGCTCAACACAGCAAAAATAAAAAGTCCAAAGACTATCCAAAAATAAATGTTCTTAAAAACTGTTCTTCCACATTATTATCAGGTTCCTCAAATATCTCCCATCTTTGCACCCACTGTCTTCTATAATGTCTTGTTCCTCATCCATAGAAAAGGCACCAAATTTCTAACATGACTATATCCTCAAAAATGCAATCATCTTGCCAATCGATCACAAGATGCCCTTATAAGATAATCTAAAAGTTAGGCACTATTTGGCATCCTCTACTTTTTTTTTATCTTTTTATCATTTTTGGGTCACATCACCTCTCTACTTTTTTGTACATCTTTTTATAAAAAATCAAAAAATATACTTATTTAGATCATCCCAAACATCCTCTTAATTTAGAGATTATACCATTGGGCACTAGGAATTTGTGCCCAATCAGGATCAGTCATTTTCTGAGGGCGTGTGTAGGGATGGCAATTTGAACCCGGCCCGACGGGGACCCGACCCCCCGTCCCCGATAAGAATGGTTTTTCCCTGAAAAATATCCCCGTGGGAACGGGGATGGTATTCGAAATTCAATCTCCGGTGACATTCAGGCCGGGGACGGTGATACACATTTCATCCCCTGCCCCGGCCCCGCCCCGTTAGCCCCGATTTATATTATATATATATATATATATGTTTACGGCTTGGTTTGGTTGAACAACACAGGAGCAGCCCCTCTTTTTAAATATTAAATATTATATATTATATATTATATGATATATGTTTGGGTCAACACTCTCTCTCACTTACATATTACATTCTCTCTTATCTTCTCTCACTCTCTCTTCTTTCCAGTGGCGAGTGCGATCTCCTCTTTGCAGTGGCGACGGTGCGATCTCCTCTCCCCAGTGGCGATGGCGTCATCTCCTCCTCCGCAGCAGTGCGCACACCCTCCTCCGTCGCCGCCTCCTCCTCCTCCTCCGCGCCACTGCCAAACCTTCGTACTCCGACTTCGGTTCCTACCACGACAGATCTGGGCAGATCTGAGTAGATCCCATCTCCACCACACCACCGCAGATTTTACATCTCACATCTCAGATCTGAGAAGATCAGATCCCACCATTTATGTATATACATGTATGTGTAAATCACTGTGTTTGTAATATGTTTGTCTCCATATTATTATTATTTTTATTTTTTTTATTTATTTTTTTGTGGTTGATGATGTTGCCGTTGATGATGTTGTTGAGGAAAATGATATTGATGAAAATGATGTTGAGGGAGCTACGGGGATTTTCCGGGGTCGGGGAAACCCGATCCCCGTTGGGGGCGGGGGTGGGGGGGGGGGTGATGGGTTCCCCGTCGGGGATCGGGGACGGGGAGTTTTGTAGCTTCGGGGATCGGGGACGGGGAGTGCGATCCCCGGCCCCGCCCCGCCCCGCCCCGTTGCCATTCCTAGGTGTGTGCCGTGGTATTAATGGAGTAATTTCAAAGGAAGATTGCAATATGTTTAAAGAGACCAAACAGCAACAACACGTGAAGAGAACACAACACCACACTGTTGGATCTTTAACAGAACCAAACTAGATAATGACTCATAGATAATTGCAAATCCATATGACTTCATTGGAAATGTTCTCACATCGTGTATCCAATTTCTAGAAAAAACTCAAGTTGTGCAGCCTACTATGGGCTGTTATAACTCAATGCGGAACTCAAGCGCATCAATAGAAAAGTACACTAAAAAAATCCAGAGAAAGCACAACTATATCTTACAAATTCATATGATCATAAAACTTAAATTTGATGCCCCATTCAGCTTAAGGAAGAGACAACAACTAAATGTGAAAAACCAATGACCATACTAAATGACTAATTCCATTGTGCAAAACAATCTGCTCCAGCTATCTGATCTGGATGCTTTTAAAAAAGATAGCGTCTCAGCACACATCTCAGCCATCACATAGTTGTTTCAACCCTTGGATAACCCTTTTTTAAAAAGAAGAAGGAGCCCATTACCAATAAACCAAGCTCAATTTATGGAGAAGCCTCTGATAGATTATAGCAGATACGATCAATTTGTTCCTGCAACATCCTTAAATGATCAGACTATAATTGAACTGGCCCAGGGTATTGGTTTGATAGGTTAGGCCGGTGCTAATTACATTGCTTGAAAAGAAAGCCGATTCACATACATGGATAACATTCAGTTCAAGAATGTTCAAGTTTTATATGCCTTTGTTTCTTCTAATCAAATCACAAACGCTTCACAGTGTTGCCACAACAATATTCAAATAAAAATCATCAAGTTACAAGATTTTGTGGTCCCACAAATTGGGCATCAGATGAATACTGATGCAACATGTGTATGGCATATATAATCCTCACCTAAGTTAAGAAATTACAATAATTTTAATAGAAAATTAAAATTACCATTGAAATCTTACCTTGTCTGTATTCTCCTTATTATTGCTAACCAGAAGCTATACATATATATATATATATGAAATTAATAAATGCATACAATTACATAACCCACCAAAAAATATAATGTCCTTTTGAGGTTCTATCTTGAGTTTCTTTGAACGATAAACATGAAGTTCAAATAGAAGCGATTGCAATTTGGTGCTGTTCCATCCAGTTTCATCAATGTCAACTAGTGCAAAACCCTTTATAACAAGAGATTATTCATAAAACAAAACTTTCAAAAACAAATGGCAACACAAATAGTATGTGTATGACCAACGACCATAAGCATTCTTCAATATGAATTGAACAACTCTGAGAAACAAACAAAATGGAAAAGACTTTTGGTAATTAATTACCTACGGAGAGACAACCCCATTGGCCAACCGTTGAAGACAACATACAATTGAGCAAGGAAGAAGCAGTAGCAGAGTGAAGAGGCATCAATGACTCTCCACAACCCAACTCCACTGGCAACCTACATTGACCATTGACAACCCCAAAATTCAGATCAGTTACGTAATTACCAAAAACAACCACCACATTCACATATACATCTTTCAGAGGGCTACACAAGTGTGTACCTACCTGGTGGAGAAGAAGGAATGGTGGTGGCGAGAGACGCGAGCAGAAATTGAGGAGGGTGCGAGTCCACCGAGGTTAGATGGTACTGGAGGTGATTGGGTTCGACTTTTGCGACTCAGGAAGGCTTTAGCGGACGATGTTGATCTCTGAAATAGCCTTCTTGCAGAGTTGGTCGCCATTTTTGTCCCGTGCTTGCTTAACTCTCCTCTCCTTGATTCTTTTTCAGACAAAACCCAGAGGCCTTAAACCCTAGCTAGCTTGTTTCTGCGATGCGAGAGTGATGATGATCAGACTAGAAGTCCAGATGGGCCGGTCCCAAATACTACAACTCGATTTGGCTCAATAATGATGGACTTTTATGGTTGTTTTTGGTTTGGGTCCCACGGAAAAATATTTGGAGAATTTACGGGCTGGTTTTATGGACTAGACTAGATTTATTTAATGATAATAAGCTTCGTTTTAATTTTAATGATTAATTTATTAATATAAAAAATATTTTTAAAAAATACACTTTAATGATTTGTAATTTTTGCATTTTATTTTAATACAAACTAATATAAAAAAAATTAAATGAAATAAAAAAAATCAAAAATTATAAACATAATCTAAATATGTCAATTATTTATCATATTGATAAATTTATGCGGATCATTATAAATTTATAACGGCTTGGTTTGGGAGGTGGGTAGGTTTTTTAACTTTTTGATTTTTTTGACTATTTTAGCCTGGGGCTAAAAAGCTTGGTTTGAGAAGGGTTTTGACTTTTTTGACTTTTTTGTGAGAGAAAGAATGTAATGATTATGGGTTGAATATGATATTTTGTCTTATTGAACTAAAAAGTCTATTTTGTTATTTGTGACTATTTTAGCCAAAAAAGTCCCAAACCCTCTTCCCAAACATAGGCAACACCAAACAGTCATTCTACAAATACAAAACATATATATATATATTAAAAAAACTAAAATATCTCATTATCAAAACAATGGATAAATATGTATAAAAAAATAAATAAATAAAAACAAGGGGAATTTATCAGTAAGTCCCACCATAGGAACATGTGATCCATTTGGCCCACACAATAATTGTTCGATTCCAAAGTCCCGTTTGTGCGTGATTTGTTACCGGCAGGTCCTGTTTTAAACATGAATGGGTGATTCGTTGCCGAAAATACCCTCGCATGTTTGGTGGGATGTTTTTGGTCACATTTGGTATGTGTAATCCCAAGTCGTGTGAATGCGAAATTTCAGTACACTAAAATTTCAAAGTTTGGGGATAGGTTTGTTGGTTCACTCTGCTGATTAAGGGAGACAAGGATTTTTCGATCAGCGTCACTCTACTAGAATTTGCAATTACCCGAGTGGTTTCAATGTCCAATCGGAGCTTGACGAAGCCGAATACTAGACCTAACTGGCGCTTGAGCATTTCGTTCTGCATCTCCGGCAAATCCATGTTGGAGAAGTCCATGGGAGGAGGGTCGAACTCGGCTCTTGGTGGTGGCGATTTTTTGCCCCATTGTTTCCATGCTTCGTCCTCATCGTCATCGACGATGTCGTCTAGGTCGTCTGTGATGTGAATCCTCCTCTTCCCTCCTTCGGCTACCCGAACTGAGATTGAGATTGAGAATCGGTGAAACCAGAACTGTGGAACGTCCAATCGGAGTGGTTTCAACGTCCAATCGGAGTTTGATGAAGCCGAATACTGGACCTAACTGGCGCTTGAGCATTTTGTTCTGTATCTCTGGCAAATGCATGATGGAGAAGTCCATGGGAGGAGGGTCGAACTCGGCTCTTGGTGGTGGCGATTTTTTGCCCCATTGTTTCCATGCTTCGTCCTCTTCGTCATCGACGATGTCGTCTAGGTCGTCTGTGATGTGAATCCTCCTCTTTCCTCCTTCGGCTACCCGAACTGAGATTGAGATTGAGAATCGGTGAAACCAGAACTATGGAACGAGAATCGGTGAAACCAATGTGGAACCTGAACTGTGGAACGAGAATCGATGAAACCAGTGTGGAACCAGAACTGTGGAACCAGAACTGAGATTGAGATTGAGAACCAGAACTGTTAATCGGTGAGATTGAGAACCAGAATCGGTGAGATTGAGAATCAGAATCGGTGGAATCAGTGAGGTTCACGTCGAAACGTCACAAATGGCAATTGGAAAACAAATGGTCAAACTACGTGACACAATCCACATAACCAAAAAAAAAATGTCAAATTACTTGTGTTCACGTCACAACCCACGTCTCATGTTTTGAGTGTTATACACTTACTAAATTAAAAATAGTATTAGTGTGTTTTTTCGATCAGCGTGACACACAAACACCCATTCACCTTATCCCATACAAACTCACAACAAATGTCAATCAATAACACTAGTAGTGGCAAAATTGTCAACAAACAAATTAAGGGACCACCCAGTCACTAAGAAAACATTCAGGACCTTATGGATTACAAGTCCACAAAATGGGATTTACTGGTCAATTCCCCTAAAAACAATTTAACTCAGAATTTATGAGTTAATTACAGTCCATAGGATCTGTGTTAGTAGATATTTCAAATAAAATAATCGGGTAATTATTAATTACAAATTATAGGAGATGTAAGATAGTATTAGGGGCCACATGTCTCACTTTACATTTCATAATAATTAACATAATTAGCCGTGCTATGTATGGATATAAATAAATAATCAAAAACTAATTTTTAAAATTAAATAATAATCTAAAAAATTTATCTAGAATATTTAGTAAAAATAATTTAGAGTCAATTAAATTTTATTTATTTTTATCACAGTTACATATAAGAAAAAAAATTATTCTTATATCATTAATTGTGTGCTCTAAGTTCTTAATAACAAATACATGTCATAATTTAATTGATAAAAATTAAAAAATAAATCACAAAAATGATATTTATGATAAAATATAATACATTTCGTCTTATGAGTTTCGTAAATTTAATTTATCATATGATAGTGGTAAATTATATTTGTCAATATATTAATTTTTCCATACTTTGTGAAGTTTAAATATTTGTCTAGCATCAAAATTATAATTTATCTTATATTATTAGATTTACGTAAAAATGGATTAGAATTCACTTGTGATATTAAATTTAGGCTTGACATTAGATTTATGCCAACTTGCCATTTACCTAATTATTAAAAATTATTTTTGTCTATTCCCAACTTATATGAATCATTTGACCTATCTATTTATTAAATTAGTAAATAGATATTCGTAAATATTTTTTTATAATAATTAAAAATTTTGAACTTAGTTTAAAAAAACTATATATTTATGTTTAAAACAATTAAATGAATAGTTATATATATTTATGGATGAAAAAATTATATAAGATAAAGTCACTTTAAATTGTAGGTCATATTCTAGCTTATCAATTCATGACTGATATGAGCTAATTTGGTAGCTTGTAATTTGATTAAACACTAAAAAGTAGTTAAGAAAATTTTGTTCAAGTCGATTTTTTTGCCAATAATTCTTGATTTAAACCCATTTAGTTCATGTCCAATTTATGAGTTAGTAAACCCACTTATTTATTTAATTTTTATTAGTAAATATATATTTTTAAAAAAATTATAACCAAAATAGGAAATGTGTATATATTTGTTTGCTATATTTATTAACAATTTTAAAATTAATTAAGAAATTATGTACTTATTCTTAAAAGAATAAATTACATTGGTAATCTTTATATTTTAACTCTTGTGATATTTTTGTCCATGCAATTTTAATTTGCTCGATTTTGATCTTGAATTTATAATTTTGTCTCAATTTGGTCCAATTATTATAATTGCTAGTGTTTTTTTTTATTGAAAATACACACATGAGTAACATCTGTTATAATTTTATAGACAAAATTATAAATTTGTTCAACTCAGTAAGTTAATGTCAACCAACTCAATAACTATTTTCTTTTAAAAACCTTAACCAACATTATCAATTGGACCAAATTGATACAAAATCTAAAATTAATGATTAAAATCAAACTAATTAAAATTACAAAGACCAAATTAGCACAAGAAACAAAATGCAGAGACTATCAATAGAATTTATCCTTTTTAAAATATATCTAATATTTGAATCAATATTAAGATATATTTATATCCGAAAAACTATTTAAGACCAGATCAGGTTAGAACTTGAATACAAAATTGATGGCTTATTAAAAATATTTAATAATTATAAAATTAAATTTGAATATAATAACAAAACATATTTTTATTTAGGGAAAATTAATCTAAGACTTCTCTCTTCCATTTTTAGTAATGGAAGAGATCCACAATATTATTTTATGATGTCTAAAATCTCTCAACCCCACACCCATATATCATAGAGAAATTTAACTCTCTCTATGCGATCTTCATTCTAAAGCGAATTCATTTCTCTCTCTCCCTAAACCAAACCCTCGCTCTCTCTCTCTGCACATTCCTCTCTCTTTGCTCATTTCTCCTCTCTCAATCTTCATCTTCGACAGCACCATTACCGCCCCAACATTATCGTCTCGTTGTTGCCTCGTAAAGACCGATGCAGATGGCGGAGCAAGAGCGTCACCGACAAGGACCTCGACAAGCTCAAGGCTTGCATTGAACTAGGACTCGGGTTTGAAGATTCAATAGAGAGTAAAATCTAACTTTGTGTTCATGAGCTTGATTGGTGTATTTTGATGCCTAAACTACAGAAATTCCTTTCTTTTTTTTTCTTTTTTTTTTCAATTTTCTCTGATTTGATTAAAAAATACAAATTTTTTCTACACAATTTTCTCTGAATAGATCCAAAGTCGCACAATTTTTCTCTACACAATTTTATCTGCATAGAGCCACACAATTTTTTTTTCACACAATTTTCTCTGAATAGAGTCACACAAAGCCACATAAATTTTCTCCACACAATTTTCTCTGGATTTTTCGGTATTCAAAGAAATTTCAATTTTCTCTGATTTGAATCTAGAGAAATTATTTGGGAAGTCCAGAATTTTCTTGGAGAGAATTTATCTAGGATTGAAATTGTTGGGCAATCTTCACTGTAATTAAATTAATTAATTATGTTTGTACTAAACGACAAACAGAATATACAAGAAAAATAGGAAAGGAGAGAGAAAGTTTGATTATAAAAATCAAACTAGAAATAGAATTAAATAAATAAAACAGATTTTATTTTGTTACAAAAACAAAATTAAAATCTGATTTAAATCAATAATAAAACAGAAAATAAATAAATAACTTACTTGATTAATATCTTGAATATTATTCTGATCAAGTCCAGTGTTCGATACTATCTCCTTAAGACAGATTCGTCCTCTCCACGATGCTTTCAAAATATGGATGTCTATCTCCCAGGATGAAATGATCAACTACAAATAAATGCAGCACTACAATTTATTTGTTCAACGAACACACTAAGTGTTTACACTCTTTCTCACAAAAATTAAATGCAGCAAAATGAAGAATAAATTTGCAGATGAGAAGTACAAAATTTCTGAATGTAAAACATCAAATGAAGGATGCCTATTTATAGATGTAGTGATGGCTATTGATTTTGAATTACACAGGTGTTAACCTGTTTTGAACAGGTATGAAACCTGTTTGGCTTTGAATTAAACAGATTTAAATATGTTGGGTTCAAAATTAAGGGACCTGTTTGGGTGTAGAGAAAAATCGGAACAGATTAATTCCGAAATTAATTTGAATTCTGGACAGTTGGACAGATTTTATTTAAAAAAATAAAATTAAATCCAAATGTTTCTGGCCCAAAAAGAATAGTATTGGGTCGAACAAGCCCAACCCAACCACACACCCGCGCCCAAGCCCAACCCGCCCGACCGAACGGGCGGCTGCGGCGTGCGCATGTGTGGTGATTTTTGGGTCCAATGGGTCAAGCCCATTTTACCCATAACCTCCCTCTCTACAAAACTTGGGTACCCCTTGGGGTACATCCCAAGTTCCAATCCCATGCCTTATAAACTGTCACGACCCAAACCCGCCCCTATAGGTTTAGCACCGTAACCGGCCAGTAATCCGTGATTACCGAAGGCCTGCTTAACAGTAAAGACAGTAATACAGAGTACAGGGGCTGGCGGAAGCCAAAACAGTAATAAAAGATGTCCAATGAGTAGTGACAGTCTGTATGCAAAAAGACTTTTTATACATATTCACATTTAGAACCAAAACAGTATATACATACATATACAATCATCCAGGACAGAGACCTAATCCCTATTAGAACAGTACAGTATAGGTACAGTCAGTCTATACAAAAATAGAGACAGAAATGATGAATCTAAAACACCCCCAAAAGCCCTAACTTGAAGGACTTGGAACCTCTCAGTGAGGCACAGTGGTTGGCTTGACAAAAAGGGAGTTAAACCCAACGCTCCTAGCTCTGATCCGGTGCCTGAACACCTACATATATATATATAAACAGTAAACTAAAGCCCAGTGAATAACATATGCGTAAAGAGGTTAAAAATGAATGTCCTTTCAGTCATTAAACAGTCATATCAGTCATTTAGAAACCATAGCAGTTATAAGTGGCATATCCAATAGCAAAACAGTACAGTAGGTCTTAACAGACCGAACAGTCAGTTGATGGCCATCATATCAGTAAACAGTAGTGGTTCCAAACATGGGAACCGACAGAGATCTCTATGACAGTAGCAATACAGTACAGTAACAGTAAATTGTTATGGATGCCACGAATACAGTTCGCAAATAGGACAAGCATTCTTTCAGTAAGAAATATCATTTCAGAAAGTAGTACAGTTGATCATTCAGAAAATATTCATGATTGAATATATCTTTACAACATTGTTACTCACAAAGTTCTGGGTTACAGATAGGCTAGTGGGCGTCCTCGGATGCCAACCCTACACAGTTACAGGATGAACACACACTAAGTTGCACGTTTGGGAAACAATAACTTAGTCCCTATCTTTACTCGGTGTGGTTCTATAGCATTATCCTCATTAAGATGCTTTAAACTACGACTAGGAATGCCTAGGATGGAATGAGGATGCAAAGATGTACTTAAAATCACTTTTCAGAATTTTCAGAAAACAGGGTTCTCGCTCGAGCGTGGTTTTCTACGCTCGAGCAGACATGCAGACAAAGGAGCTCTGCTCGAGCGTGACTTTCCTCGCTCCAGTAGACTGTAAAAGTACTGGATGCATGAAATTCACGCGCGACAGGCGCTCGACACCCGCTCGAGCGTAAGACACAAGTCCTCGCTCGAGCGTAAGACACAAGTCCTCGCTCGAGCGTGCATTCTCTCGCTCGAGCGGACTGTAAACACATGCAAAGTACTAGATACCCGCATTTCACGCTCAAGCGTCACTTTACTCGCTCGAGCGGACTACATAAACTCAGAGTGTACGCTCGAGCGAGGAACTTTGCTCGAGCGTGAAGTTCCTCGCTCGAGCGTGGATCCAAAATCTGGAATTTTCAGATTTGTCTCCAAGCATGAAACTCAACATTCAACGCATCAAAACTCAACCTCTTGGGCCCATTTTCTGGAAAAACACTTTAAACTCATAATATAACATGTTTCAAAGATCAATTTGCAAAATCAAAGCCCAAAGGTGAGTTAATTAGACACCATTTTCAAACAAACTTCAAGAACATGATGAACATGCAACATGCATGAATTAAATTGAAATCAAAGCTTCAAATACTTGATCAAATGAGTCAATTCACTCCAAAACATGATGAATTCATGAACTATAACCCAAATATAGACATGCATGAGCGGATTCTATGAAAACAACCTCAAAATACAAGAATGTAAACATGCATGCATGATTTAAGCCTTAATTCAACATTTTAAGCCATAACTTGGCTCTAGACTTCAACATTTTCTAAACCATGCAAGAACCTACTCAATTCATAAACAAGAAGGTAAAAGCTCTACCTTAAGTCTTCAATTTCAAGTCTAGAGGCTCAATTAAGCAATCTCTCTTCAAAATCTCTAGATTTCCAAGCAATTCTTGATGAAACCAAAGCTATCTCCTATCTCTCTCTCTCTCTAGTCGGTTTGGTCTCAAGAAGATTGAACAAGAATGATGTATCAAAGGCTCCAAACAATGTTAAACAATGTTTGTAGGTAGTGGCCCACTAATGGCAAAAGGGTAAATAAGCCAATTAATGTAATTTAACATTATTTAATTCAATTTAATCATACCAAATCGAATTTCAACTAAATTTACCATAAAATCACATTAATTCTAATTAGCATAAAACACTAATCAGTTTCGGATTCGGCCACCAATAAGGCCTTCAATTTGCAATTTAAAACATAAAACATGAGTAGATCAATTAACAGTCAAATAGATAGACATGCATTCAAACTAATGCATTCAAACTAATACACTCAATCAATCAGTCAGAATTTCAGTCAATCGGTTACTTAACATGCTTAATCATAGATTAGCACTAATCAGTGGTGAGGGTTGTCACATAAACCCATTCAAAACTTTCCACCAAATCAATGTGGGAGAAGCCATTTTCCAACCTTAAGGAATTTTCACCAAAACTCCATTTCCATGGAGCTCACTTTGGCTTCAATTTTCCATTCACTCGATAATGGTTTTGAGCAACCAAATATACCACGTGAACCACAACGCGGCATAGAATGCGTTACCACTTTGACCCGCCAAATTTGACTCTCGGGTCCCACCTAAATAATAAACCAAAGTTAGGAAAAAATTTAGGTTTTACCCAGAATTTTCCAACCATTTCCAACAATCCCCCACATGAATGGAATTTGATGACAACGAAAATGCAACAATATGTAGACTTTATCGAAAGAGTATAAGTCGAAAATATCTTGCATCAAGATGGATAGCTTTCGGCCTTGAACCTTCCCTAGTGATAACCTATTGGACTTACTGGCTAACCAATGGACGCGATGCCTTGCATTGTTCAGCCGTTTGTGTAAGCTAAAATAATAGATTTCACACAAAATATCTTATAACACATCGTGGTTCTCACTGTTGTGTTCATTTTGGACTTGAATGCTCCTGGTTTTCACGAGTGTTTCTAGAGAATTTAGCCTTGTTCATTCTCATAGAACTAGCCCCAGTTCGACGACTCATATAGGTGATTCTTATTGTGAGTATCTCTTTATACTCGTCTTGATTTTATGCCTCAATCAAGATATAAGTAATCATTAAAAGCAAAACTTATCCTTAGACCTCTGCATACAACATATGTTGCAGATATCACTCTCACCATAGGAATGGGTAGGGAATTTTAATCCCTTGGTGATTTTTGGCGAGCCATACATAACTTAGTTGTCCCTTTGAACTTAGTTCTTGGGATCTCCAGTCATATAAGTAGGGTTACCATTATGACGACTCTTATGTAATAGGCTTTAATCCCATCCCCTTTGATGAACTATACACTAGCTCTTTTGTCAAACCTTTTGTTAACGAATCCGCAATATTCTCTTTAGATTTTATATAATCCATTGAGATTATTCCGTTTGACAACAATTGCCTAACGGTATTATGTCGACGAATATGTCGTGACTTGCCGTTATACATATGATTTTGTGCCCTACCTATTGCAGATTGACTATTACAATGAATGCAAATAGCTGGCACAGGTTTTGGCCACATTGGAATGTCTTCTAAGAAGTGACGAAACATTTCTGCTTCTTCTTTTGCTTTGTCTAAAGCAATGAACTCGGATTCCATTGTGGATCGTGCAATGCATGTTTGTTTCGTGGATTTCCAAAAAACAGCAGCGCCTCCCAGAGTAAAGACATATCCACTAGTGGATTTTGAATCTTTAGTATCTGATATCCAATTTGCATCACAATAACTTTCAAGTACTGCTGGATATCGAGTAAAGTTCAAACCATGATCACGGATGAATCTTAGATATCTAAGAACCCGAATGATCGCCTTCTAATGGTTTTCTCCGGGGTTACTAGTGTACCTACTCAATTTACTGATAGCATAAGCTATATCAGGACGAGTACAATTCATTAGGTACATTAGGCTTCCAATGATTTGGGAGTATTTTAACTGAGACACTGCATCACTTTTATTTTTCGATAAATGAAGACTGATGTCTACAGGTGTTCTAGCTATATTCAAATCATCCTTGATAAATTTATCAAGAATTTTCTCAATATAATGAGATTGAGATAACGCATATCCGTCAGATGTTTTAGTAATTTTCATTCCTAATATAACATCTGCGACCCCCATATCTTTCATATCAAATCTTCTGTTAAACATCTGCTTAGTTGATTTTATCATGTTTTGACTACTTCCAATGATAAGCATGTCATCCACATAAAGACAAACTATGACATATCCTTGGTCAGTGTTTTTAACATTGACGCATTTGTCACATTCATTTATCTTAAACCCATTAGTAAGCATTGCATGATCAAATTTTTCATGCCATTGCTTAGGTGCTTGTTTTAATCCACAAAGAGACTTTACAAGCCAACAAACTTTCTTTTCTTGCCTCGACACTACTAACCCTTCGGGTTGCTCCATGTAGATCTCTTTATTTAGATCACCGTTTAAGAAAGCTGTCCTAACATCCATTTGATGTATCTCTAAATTAAACAATGTTACTGTAGCAATAAGCATGCGAATGGATGTTATTCTAGTCATAGGGGAATATGTGTCAAAATAGTCCAGACCTTCCTTTTGTCTGTAACCTTTTACTACAAGTCTTGCTTTATACTTGTCTATTGAACGATCTGCCTTCATTTTTTTTTTTTTGAATATCCATTTATATCTAAGAGGTTTAGAACCTGGTAGAAGATCCACCAATTCCAAGTATGATTTTGCATAATGGACTCAATTTCATTATTAACAGCATCTTTCCACAAGGGTGCTTTAGGACCTATCATTGCTTCCTTAAAGCTTTAATGTTCATTTTCTAACAGGTATGTCAGAAAATCTGGACCAAAGGATTTTGATGTTCTCACTCTCTTACTTCGTCTTGGTTCATCATCAGTTAAATCCTGTTGGTTGAGACCATTACTAGTCTCTTGTGTTTGATTGTCATTAGTCTCTTGACTTTGTGTACAATCATAAGTTCTTTTCTGTGAACTTAATTCCTGTCCTTTCTTGTAAGGAAAGACATGTTCAAAAAACACAGCATTCCTTGACTCTATAATAGTGTTCACATTTATATCAGGTATTTCTGATTTATAAGTCAAAAACCGATATGCACTACTATTCTGAGCATAACCAATAAACACACAATCTACTGTTTTTGGTCCAATCTTAGTCTTTTTAGGAACAGGAACTTCAACTTTTGTCAAACACCCCCACACTTTTGAGTATTCGTAGGAAGGCGGTCGACCTTTTCACAATTCATAAGGAGTGCTGTTGGTTTTCTTGTGGGGTATTCTGTTAAGAACATAATTAGCAAACAATATTGCTTCCCTCCACAAGTTCTGTAGTAAGCCTGCACTTAGTAACATGGCATTCATCATTTCTTTTAGGGTTCTATTCTTCCTTTCAGCAATTCCATTTTGCTGTGGAGAATAAGATGCTGTAGTTTGGTGAATAATGCCATGTTGTGCACAAAATTCATTTAATGGTGCATCATATTCACCACCCCCATCACTTCTAACCATTTTAATGGTTTTACCAAGTTGATTTTCAACTTCTGTTTTGTAGAGTTTAAACACTTCTAAGGCTTATCTTTATTTCTAAGTAAATAAACATAACAATATCTTGTGCAATCATCGATAAATGTTATGAAATACTTTTTGCCTCCACTAGTTTGAACAAATTTTAGATCATATATATCAGTATGAATTAATTCTAGAGGTTCAGTTTTCCTTTCAACCGATTTAAATGGAGTCTTTGTTAGTTTCGCTTCTACACAAACTTCACATTTATGATTAGGATTCATTTCAAACTTTGGTATATAATTCAAACCAATTAATCTACGCAAAGCATCAAAATTCACATGTCCTAATCTACCATGCCATAAATTCAACTCAAGAATATAAGCAAAAGATGTGTTATTCTTATTCATAGCAACTTTTGGTACAACTGTCATTACATTTAATTTGAAAAGAGCATCACTCATGTATTCCTAACCAACATACATACCACTCTTTGATAATACATATTTGTTAGACTCAAACACAAGCCTAAAACCATTTTTACTTAACAAAGAGCCCGAAACCAAATTCTTCCAGATGTCAAGTATATGCAGTACGTTGTTGAGGGTCAGTTCTTTTCCTAATGTCATCTTCAATATCACTTTTCCTTGTCCAGCGACAGTAGAAGTAGAAGAATTTCCCATGAACAGTTGTTCACCATTTGGAGCCTCAATGTAAGTAGTGAACATCTTCTTGTCCGCACATATGTGACGAGTTGCTCCTATGTCAACCCACCACTCTTTGGGATTTCCAACCAAGTTAGCCTCAGACACCACAGTAGAGAGGTTGATGTCATTTACTCCGTCAGAGATGTAATCTAGTTCAGTTACATTAGCCTGATTGGTAGTCTTCTTGCTTGTACTTTCATGATCCTTCTTAGGATGGCAGCAGTCAGAAGCTCGATGTCCAGTCTTGCCACAGTTGTAGCATTTTTATTTGAACTTCTCGTTGCTATCGCCGCGCGCATGCCAAGCTGTCCACGCCGCGCGCATGCCAGGCCGCCCACGCCGCGCGCATGCCAGGCCGCCTTGTTTAGGACCATCTCCAGTAAACTTCCTCTTTTTGTTATGTGATTTATGAACTTGTTTAACCACATTAGCCTTGGACTCAATGGGATTTTTCTCATTCCTTTTTTCAGCCTTATGGTTATTTTTCTCAATTCTCAATCTTACAATAAGTTCATCCATGGTCATTTCTTTGCGTTTATGTCTTAAATAATTTTTGAAATCTTTCCAAGCCGTTGGTAACTTTTTCACTAAAGCAGTGACTTGGAAAGACTCGCTCAGAGACATATCCTCAGAATGAATATCATATAAAATTAATTGAAAACTTTGAACTTGAGAAATCATCGTTTGGGAGTCTACCATAACGAAGTCCAGAAGAAATTTACCGACAACAAATTTCTTCGTGCCGGCATCCTCTGTCTTGTACTTCTTCTCCAAAGAATCCCACAATTCTTTTGCTGACTTCAAAGGACTGTAAACATTATACAACATGTTGTTAAGGCCATTGAGGATGTAGTTTCTGCACAGAAAATCTGAATGTTTCCAAGCATCTACAGCGGCAACAACTTACCGGTCACTTTCACCCTCTTTAAGTGTTGGAGCCTCTTCATGGAGAAACCAGGCCAAATTAAGAGTTGTAAGATAGAACAGCATCTTCTGCTGCCATCTTTTAAACTCAGTACCGTTAAATTTTTCCCATTTTTCTCCATGATTTATTGGTACTTGAACATGGTTCTGGATAGGGATCGGTGTTGGTATAACAATTGGAATACCACTTCCAGTTGCAATTTCAGTTGTAGTAGCCATAAAATTTGATCACAAAAATCAGAAAAACAAACCACAAATTAATTTTTTAGTTACTAAAACTAGAAAATAAATTATAACACAAAATAATTTTATTTTCCTTGTTACTAAAACTAGAAAAATAAAATACCATAATAATTTTCTGTAACACCAAATAATATTCTGCAATTGTTAATGACACCAGTATATTACTACTAATTGTCAAAAAAAATAGACAGTATATTGCTGCTATCTGTCAAATAGTTTATAATACTATTTGTATTTTCCAACAAGAATATCAGTTTGAAAACACAGAAAATTAAATACAATGAAGACACTAAAAATAATATGTCTTAAGATTGTTGGACAATCTTCACTGTAATTAAATTAATTAATTATGTTTGTACTAAACGACAAACAGAATATAAAAGAAAAATAGGAAAGGAGAGAGAAAATTTGATTACAAAAATCAAATTAGAAATAAAATTAAATAAATAAAAACAGATTTTATTTTGTTACAAAAATAAAATTAAAATCTGATTTAAATAAATAATAAAACAGAAAATAAATAAATAACTTACCTGATTAATATCTTAAATATTATTCTGATCAAGTCTAGTGTTCGACACTGTCTCCTTAAGACAAATTTGTCCTCTCCACGATACTTTCAGAATATGGACGTCTATCTCCCATGATGAAATGATCAACTACAAATAAATGCAGCACTACAATTTATTTATTCAACGAACACACTAAGTGTTTACACTCTTTCTCACAAAAATTAAATGCAGCAAAATGAAGAATAAATTTGCAGATGAGAACTACAAAATTTCTTAATGTAAAATATCAAATGAAGGCTGCCTATTTATAGATGTAGTGGTAGCTATTGATTTTGAATTAAACAGGTGTTAACCTGTTTTGAACATGTATGAAACCTGTTTGGTTTTGAATTAAACAGATTTAAATATGTTGGGTTCAAAATTAAGGGACCTGTTTGGGTGTAGGGAAAAACCGGAACAGATTAATTCCGGAATTAATTTGAATTCTAGACAGTTAAACAGATTTTATTTCAAAAAATAAAATTAAATCCAAATATTTCTAGCCCAAAAAGATTAGTATTGGGCCGAACAAACCCAACCCAACCACACACCCGCGTCCAACCGAACCGGCCGCGGCGCGCGCTTGTGGTGATTTTTGGGTCCAATGGGTCAAGCTCATTTTGCCCATAACCTCCCTCTCTAAAAAACTTGGATACCCTTTGGGGCACACTCCAAATTCCAATCCCATGCCTTATAAACCCATGCAAAACTTTCCACCAAATCAATGTGGGACAAGCCATTTTCTAACCTTAAGGAATTTCCACCAAAACTCCATTTTCATGGAGCTCACTTTGCCTTCAATTTCCCATTCACTCGATAATGGTTTTGAGCAACCAAATATAACACGTAAATCACAACGTGGCATAGAACGCGTTACCACTTTGACCCGCCAAATTTAACGCTCGGGTCCCACCTAAATAATAGACCAAAGTTAGGAAAACATTCTGGTTTTACCCAGAATTTTCCAACCATTTCCAACAGAAATTTCTTTGGATCGATGTTGAGAGACCTTAGATATTATGAAAATATTGAACGTCCTTTATGTTATAAAATCTTAATACCAGAGACTCTAAAAAAAAATTCCCTAATGGTGAGATGTCACATGATAAATAAAAACTCATTACAATAACATAGTAATAATATATCAGATGATAAATAACATGTGATTACAATAATTTTTTATAATTATACAAAAATACCTAAAATGATATATAAAAAATATATATGATCCATATTCAATTTTTATATAGTAAAATTCACACTTAATCTCAACTATACATTAATTTTATAAACCAATCCATTACCCAAACTATCTATTATTTTTTTAAGTAATATTCACATTTTCAAAACTCACCCAATCAATACTCTGACTGAGTTCATCATCATCCCTATTGTTGCCATGTTCACCATCTCCACTAACCACTATGCAACTCCGGTATAGTTTTTTATCTTTACAAATTTAAAAAGACAATATTAGGGAAATAAAAAGGTACCGTTAGAGTTTGAAAAAGTTAAAAATAAAAAATATAAAAAATGTGTGGTTTTAATTATTCTTATTCCATATATGGGTGATAATTTTTTTAAAAATTCATAAATTATGGAACAGTGTTCATTATTTAAAATTTTATTTATTGAAGGGCAAGTCAATTAAATGTTTTTAATTTTTTACAAATAAAAAAATTTGGAAATTTTGTTTAAGAAATTTTTTTAAAAAAAAGGCCAAATCATAAAGAACAATATAAAATGTTGTATTCTATTAAAAAACTAATAACTGTATTATCAATTAACATATATCAAAAATAATAATAACAACAATATAAAAAATACACAAACATTCACCATAAAAATAAAAATAGAAGTTCAAATTAACTCCCAAAACAAAGATAGTTAAACATATATACATATATATATATATATATTATCAATTTAGTTGGGAAAAAAAAAAGGTCATATAGAGAAGAAGACAAAAAAAATACCCACACGAAAATAGAAATTTACAAAAATAAATAAATAAATAATACAAACAAACAAACTTGAAATAAGTTTGGAAGAGAGAGACTAATCTTTGAATCATTACATTTGGAGAGAAATTGATTGGGCTAAAAAAAGATCAAATATTGGCTATTCTAAATAAAGAATTGTATTGAATTTTTAATGTGATTGGATTTTTAAAATTTTAGAATTTATATTATTTTTGAAAAAGATGAGAATGGCTTATCATATTATTTTGAATTTTGAAATTCAAAATCATAGATAATTAGTGTCTTTATTGTTTCTTTATTTGAATTGTTTTGATTAATATTATTTTTAAAAAGAGTAAGGGTGACTTATTATATTATTTTGAATTTTGAAATTCAAAATTATAGATAATTAGAGCCTTTATAGATAGATAGATAATAATAATTTTTTTTTAAAAAAAAAAACAACAATTATTTCTCTCATTTGTTATCTACCCAAAATTCCCCTCATACTTTTATGCTCCCTTTAAGAAAAATAAAATACATACAAGATCAATTTATTAATATTGGAGAGCCTAACTAGCACTTGAAAAAGTATCTTCTCTCGTTACAACATTCTGCATTCATTGTCCAAAGTGAAATCATTAATAAAAATATTGGATAAGATTCAAAATGAGAAGTTCTATTTGCACTCTGTTTTTCTATAAATATAATCTTTAATATCAAAAATTAAAAATAAATGCTAATAATAAACCCCTTCAAAATCTGGAAGAATGACGTGAGAAAGCAAATGAACAGAAGTGAAATTCAACTGATTATGCGTGAGCTTGCCACCTTAGGTTAGGATAAATTATGTTCTTAATGCCATAAAAAAGTATAAATAAACGACTATATTAAGAATCAGAGTCCTCAAACCAAGTGAAATTTCACTGATCATGCATCGAATCACGCACATATACATACTAAATGCGGTTGCCAAACATCCAACAAAATAAACGCATAATCACAAAACAAAGACACACCCTTTCATTAAGAGAAACATAAAAACAATAACACTTCAGGAACTGTGTTTGCACAATATGAGCAATCCATGTCTTAAAAACATAAATAAACAACCAAAGCAAGTTCCTTTTATCTCATCCGACTGTGGTTACCAGCAGGGCTAGGATTCTAATTTGCTTCACCAGCTGTGCCTTGACAGCCACCAAGGGACAATCTGACTTTCTTGTAGACATAACTTTGATGATTTTTCTTCCTAAACAAAGAACTTTCCACGCATCTTGGAAACAGGATTACCTGGTAAACAACTTAAATATCACTTTGCCAATCTCATAAACCACAAAATCCACATCTTAGCCTGATTCAGTTGTTTTGGCCCCCGAGTAGTAGCAGATACTACATTTGCACGAGTCACTCTTCCACCACATTGACCAGTTCATATTCAACCAATGACAGGTTATTATCCGCTTTAACGATGAAGCTGGCTGGTTCAGTTACTTCCACACGACCCCACTTGTCCACCGCAAGCCTCATTGACCCCTTAAACATGTCAATCTTTGCATTACGTAGAATTATGGTAGCATCAGGTTTCATCATGTCCACTGCATAAAGGCAAGACAAAAGTACACTCAACTAAACTAAGCAAAAACTTGACCTCAAAAAATTAAGACACAAAACACATCCTGTTTTGCAGTTTAACTGTTTTCACTCATAATATTCTATTTAAAACATGGAAGCAAATCTAGATTCTGTTGTCCACAGAACAAAACGAGTTTTGAAGTAAAACTCAATGTAAAATATATAAGATTCAAGAAGTAGGACATAATATCACCAAGCCAACCACCACCTCATAAATATGTAGAAGGAAAGTAATTGGTGCAACAAGTATCAATGATAAACATGTTGTACAAATTGTGCATTTAAATAAGAAAATAACTAGATTCATATTTAATTAAATTGATGTACAAAATAAGAAATCATGAGACTAAATCATACGACTTAATGAACATAAATACAAATAACAAAAATAAGGAAAAGAAAGCAAACCGAAACCTATGTGATACCACAGTCTCCTTAAACAGATTTGCCGCCTCACTATGGGTGTTGGATGTATGTTGGCATCTGTCTCTAAGGATACGATGATTAGAACCCGCTAACACAGAACCACCTTCTATTTAGCTCCGGCGAACTAACAATGGTAGCACTCTCTCACACAGGAAGAATATTACAGGAGCAAACTGACTATAATATGAGAGCAAAGGAATTTCTATACTTCAGCCAAAGAGGATGGTCTTCTTTTATACATAATGGGAAAAAGAAAAGAAGAGAACTTAGGCTCTATTTGGTAGAACTTTTGAAGTTTAATTCTACTTCTTAATTTGAGTGTGTTGTTTGGTTACAACTCTAGAAAATTAATTCCACACCCACTTTTCAATATTATATGTCACATTACTCAATTCAAACTCTTTTTACAACTCATAACCAAACAAATTTTCTACACTCAAATCATAATTCTAAAACTCTACCAAACGCAACCTTAGTTTTTTTTTTTTTTTTTTGTAATTATATTCACAATGTTGAGCATGCCCTTATATAGGCATCTATGGCAAGACATATGGCAAGGCCATGTGTTACCTCATGGCTTCCAAAACCATGTTGTCTCATGGTCAGGCTATGTCGGTCTCATGGTCTAAGACACTATTAAGGTAAGGCCAAGTGTCCCTCATGGTTTAAGACACTATCAAAGTCATGTGTTCCTCATGGTTAGGCCATGTGTTCTCATGGTTAGAGCATCTCCAATGGTTGTTGCTATATTGGGGTTGCTATTGCTATAATTTGACAATGAATAGTGTTATTTTGCCAAATTATAGCAATGGTGCTCCAATGGTCATTTGCTATTTTTGACAAATCTCAACCAACTTTCCCTCCAAGTTTGTAAGTGTTGTTTGGATATAGATTTTTTGTGATTTTATTTTTATTTATTTTTTGTCTTTTGTGACAATTTTTTTACCTATTTGTTAAAAAAATTATATATTTATATTATTTCCAACTAGACAAATAGAAAAAATTTTAAAAAAATGAAAAATTGGGAAAAAATATATATATATTATTAATTCACCCCACCAAAAAAACATATCACTACATATTTAATAAATTTTTTTAACTACACATAAAAAATAATTTTTCACCAATTACCCACCAACAACCATCCATTATTAACTCAGCATTCATCCACTCACATTCACCCACCCAACAACCATCCATTATTCATCCACCCACCCAACAACCATCCATTATTCATCTACGCACCCAACAACTTGAGCTAAACATCCCCGAAATTTGTTAGCACATTTCATGATTATACCCCATCGAGATTGAATAGACACTTGTGTTCTAGACTGATCATTCTGAAGCAGGCAAAAATTTTCGTAAATTTTCCCCCAAAAGTGAGCATACGATTGCGAATTGCCAACAATTGGGTCTTCCGAAATGTGACACCAAGATTTACAAATTGCCATATCTTCTTCAATGGTGAATGATTTTCCTCTCTTTGTTTTTGATGAACCTTCCATAGTGATTGGATGAAAAAACTAAAAAGAAAATAATTTAAGAGGTTTGTTGTGAAATCAAATTCAAAGAAGAAAGGAGAAAAGAAAAATTAAATGTAAATATTTGTGTGAAATAAAAGTGGCATGGAAGGTTTCAATTTATAGAAATTAAATATATTACTGTTTGGCAAATTTAAAGAGTCGTCGTAAAAAATAATTTCATTTTTTTTTTTTTTTTTTGGTTGAACAAACCAAACAGAGCCGAACGGCTCTTTATTTACACTGAGGCATTACTATTTTGCCATACATCTATCTAGAATTTCTCACTCTCTTCTCACTCTCATCTCCTCCACGGCTCCTCCTCTCCCTCTCACTCTCACTCTGTCCTCTCCTCCATGGCCGAAATCAAACAGAGCACAAACCAAACAGAGCACAAGATCGAAACCCGATCTCCCCTTCTCCTCCAAGATCGGAACCCCTTCTCCTCCATGATCTCCTCCATGATCGAACCCGATCTCCCCCTTCTCCTCCAGGATCAAAACTCCCTCTCTCTGGTTTGACTTGTCTCACTCCGATCTGTGTACTCTCCGTCTCTGGTACGATCTTCATCTATATACATATATGTTTTGATCTGTCTGCATATATATATATATAGGTTTTGATTTGTCTTGATCTCCATCAAAAAAATCTGTCTTCATGTGTTTTGATCTCCATCAAAAATATCTGTCTTCATATATATATATATATATATATATTATATGTATGTTTTGGGTTTGATTTTGATCATATATATATATATATATACGATCTGTCTTCATGGGTTTGATCATATATATATATATATATATACACTATCTGTCTTCATGTGTTTTGTCAATTTCATTCTGAAATTTGCTTGATTGTGAAAATTGGGTTTGATTTTGGTAAATAGCTTCCCTACTGGATTAATTCTGTTGTTTTCTCAACCGAATTTGGTGCCAAATTCCCTTTTGATTTTTGCTGATCTGGCAAGGTTGGCATCTGCCATTTCACTTGCCAAATTTGAGAACACATATGGCATCTGCCATCTTTGGCAAGTGAAATAGCAGACCGTTGGAAACTCATTTTTGCCATTCCCGTCATTTTTTAGCTTTGGCAACTGATATAGCAGCTCCATTGGAGATGCTCTTAGACCATGGGTAAAATGCTCAATCTCTCATTCCAGAGGCCAACATAATGAAACAATTTTCATTCAATTCTCAATCCAAAAAAACCATTTTTTCCAACAAAACATGCATGATAGCATACATTCAAAATTTAAAGCGAAGATTAAGTAAGTGTTGAGGATGCAAAAACAAGTAAACACCAAATTAACATTAGCAGCAGTAGTAAAGAAGGTCACTAAACAGACCACAATCGTAGAAGAAAGAGACATTTAACCAATCCGAACTTGTACCGTGTTCCATGTTGAAGTTAATTTGAGATATCTTTTGCCTCTAACATTATATGTTTCCAAAAAAATATTTGAGATGTATTTTATGTTGGATTGATAAGGGGAAGAGTGTAAAAGCAAAAATTGCGCCATAAAACTAACACAAATCATAAAGAAGAGAAACACTCGGGAATTTCAGAAAAAATTCCAAAATCTCACTTAATATCCCTAACAGTTCGTTCGGAACAAATGATTTGGTGAGAAATGATAAAATAAAGAGAAAGAGAACTCTTGTCATCCATCAGTAAAGAAAAGTGGCCTCCAAAGCATAATTGCTAAAGCAACAGCTAGGAAAGAAAAAAGGAACGACAGGGTGAGTACAGAAAACAGATATCAAAAGAAGACCTTACCGCTCATGGTTCCTGAACCATGATTTTGCAGATCATTGAGAGAGAGCAATAAGAAACAAAAACAAAAAACTAGAATAAAAGAGATTTGCATGCAATAGATTTATTAAACCAGCCCACCAAGAACAATAATCAAATCACCGGAAGGAACATTACCTTGGTCATTCCTTGCAGTAAACACGATTGTCCCAGTTTCATCTCCAACCAAGCACTCAGCAATCCGCATTTGACGTACTTGGGGACCATCTGGGCGGCCCTTCTGCAATACCATATTCGAACTAACAACCTTCACAATGAGATTGTGTCCACTGGTGCCAGGGCGCAGCTGATCAACCTTAGTGAACACTGGTTTCCTCATGGATGATTTTGTTTCAGCCATTTCTAACAAACTCTGCAATATCAAATACACAAATTAAGAGGCCAACCCTATAAAAGTAGTAAAAAATTGAATCCCTCATTCCCAAAGTGTGCATGAGAAACTATTCAAAGCCACAACGTGCACAATAGAGAAACCTTTTGGAAATATATATATATATATAAATCAAAACCAAAACAACGGTCATCAAGGACAGATAATTGAAAATTATGAAAACCAATATACCCCATTTTCACAGCCGATGGTGTGGTATTTGATCTTTATAAATAACGTAATCTAATGCTCTATTTGGTTTACCGGAATCATATGGAATAAAATAGAATGATCATTTCTTAGACTCCACTATGGAATGCTGATTCCATTACAATGGTGAATGATGATTCCGTTTGTAATGTATTTTTCATTATTTTTTTAATCTAACCAAACATGAGAATAAATATTTTGATGGAATAATCATTCCATTCCAATGAACCAAACACTATGTAATTGTATAGTATATTTTATAACGAACACCATAAACCCATTGAAAATTGCAATTTATAAAGAAAATTGCACAAATATAACAAAAAGCATAATTTATCAAATATATATATATATATAACAAAAATAGAATATTCTAATTTTCAGGAAAGATTCTATACATGGCCCAAAGGAGATGCAGCAAAAGCTATATTCACCCTGTTTGAAGCAGCTAGATTATAGCTTCTTTTTTTTCTTTTTCTTTTCTTGTGTGTGAATTTGCTCCAGAGTGTTTGGTTGGTGCAGTTCAGTTATACCTTATGAAGCAAATATTACTTAAATAAGTTGACTGAAAAGTTGATTATCTTGAAACTAGGAAATGTGTGATTTTAGCTTCAGCTTATCAACTTTCAGCTTCAGAAGAGTTGATCAAAACTTGTTGCCAAATTATTGTTCTTCAAATACAAAGACATCATGATACATACACATGGACAATTATAAAATTCATCGTGAAAAACAGGGTGCACAAAACTCGATTATCTTGCACATATAATGAACAAGAAAATTAAAAATTAAAAAACACAGATTACTTCCTCAGTAAGATAAACATAAAAATTAATTCGCACCGATTGATCAAAAAAAAACAACAGAATTCTTATATCATAATTCAATCAATTCACATTAGAGATATACCCAGAAAATTAAAACAAAAGTCAGTGAAAATCCAATAAAATAAAAAAATAGCGAAATTATCGAATAAAAACCCTAATATTTTCAGATCGGATATAGGAAACTTTTGAAGTGATCAGATTTAAGTTGATTACCTTTTGATGGTATCAATCGAAGAAGCGGAAGAGGAAGGAAGAGAGAGTTGAGTTGTTGAGAGTTTGGGAGAGACCGATCTGCTTTTCCTTTCCACACTGTTGTGTTGTTGTTTGTTGTATGTATGTATGTTGGTACTAGGTAGAGTCCGTCGATACCGCCTTTTGAACGAAAAGGTTATTGCATTTTAGACCGTCGATCTTCCACTTTTTAAGTACAGATCTTTACCCTACACGTTTTAAGTGACCGGACGCCAAACGCGTTTATTAGTCGTGAGTGACTCGTGACTCGTGACTTTATAAAAGGAGAAATATCCGTCTTTTTTGAAAGGGATCGGAGGGTTTGGGGAGGGTTTGTTTCTTGAATTTTTTATTTTTTAATTATTTTAATTTGGGGTTAAAATAGTATTGTTTGAGATGAGTGTTTTTAATTTTTATAAGAGAAAAAAATATAATTATTATGGTTTAAATATGATAATTTTTAACTTGAGACTAATTTATTTTGTCTTTTTGTGATTAAAATATTCCCAACATCTTCCAAGCTCACATATCAAACGAGTAGTGAGTTAAAATAACTTATTAAAATATAAAATAAATTAAAATAATTAATAAGATAAAGCATCCTATTTAATTTATAATTATTTTATTTTTTTATCAAAATTCTCAAATTAATTACCAAAAATTAAGGGTAAATTACAAATAGACCACCTGAGATTTGATTAAAATACAACTCGTCCCCTGTTATTCTAAAAATTACATTCCACCTCCTGAAATTTTTAATTTCATAACAAATCGTCATTTTTATTAATAAATTATCAGGTCAATTAATAGGTTTTAATGATATTAAAAATATGTTTCAATTAATAATTTAGATAATTTTATTATTTTATATGAGAGTAATTATAAATTTTATTTTTAATTAATTTTGTTAAATAAAATAGTCTAATAAGGGGTATTATAATTTTTCAAACTACAAGGGATAATCTGTATTTTAAGAAAACTTTAGGAGGTGTATTTAATTTATCCAAAAATTAACTACCTTGCTAAACACAATTATTTTAGACAAATTAAAATAGTCAAAAAATCAAATAACTAATTAAAATAGTCAACTTCCTAAACAAGGCCATAAGGTAGAGTCAAAAAAATAATTTTAAATACATGATAACTTTTATAAAATTATTTTGTAATGTTGTACACTTTTATACTTAATATGTAAATATTTTTTAAAAATTACAATGAAATGGAATTTTCTTTTTATAAAGTGGTATTTGGATTTTTTATTTATTTTAAAAATATTATTTTCAACCATGATTTTTACTCTTTTTTTTCTCGTGTATTCAAATAATTAAATATCAATTTTTTTTATAAATATGATTTGTAGATATAAAATATATGAGACTTTTTTTAAGATCCCTAGTATTAAAATTTTATAACATAAAGGACACTCAATATTTTCATAATGTCTAAGGTTCTTCAACATCAATCCAGAGAAAATTGAACATCAAGAGAAAATTTCACCCTAGAGAAAATTGAACACCTAGAAAAAATTTCAATTCAGAGAAAATTGAACAACCAAATAAAATTTTAATTCAGAAAAATTTGAACAACCAGACAAAGTGTCATTTTCAATTGTAACAGCCCCCTCCTTGAGAAGCATTGACAACTTTGCCTCTCGATGGCCCTGGAATGCCACCATATCCGACTTTATCCCATAAGATTGCAAAACAAAACAAATAACCAGAAGGTCCATTATCCTAATCCAAAGTGGATTCATGACAAGTTTTCGTCTTTCCTATTCAACATCACCCAATCACATACTAAACCTAATATTATATATATGTATAGAAAGAGAGAGAGAGAGAGAGATTGAGAGATTCACTGTGAATTCGGCGACAGAGAATTTCTTGCGCTTCATCTTCCAAGCAAGCCTAAGACAACAGATCGCAAAAAGCTTTATGTTCTTGTTCGGATTTCCTTCTATCGCCATTAGTCTTCCACAATCTCATATCTGAGATTTCTTGCACTGTCGTCAACACCAGTGACACACTCCCTTTGTCTCCAAAACCTTCAATCTACGCACCATTGACGTAGATATACGTAGCTTTAGCGTCTTAAAGACCTGAGATCGCTGCCTAGAAGAAAAGAGAGATAGAGAGAGAAAGAGATCTGAGATTTCTTACGTAGGCGTTATTACTAGTGACACACCGCCTCCATTTATGAAAACCTTCGATCTATGCACCTCCGATGTAGATATACGCAGCTCCAGTGTCGCGAAGTTAAGAGAAGGAATAATCGGAGATAAGAAAGAAGAAGTGGTGCCAACAACAATGTTGATAGAGGAGAAATATCGATCTGTCAAATTTCTCTGTGACATGTGAATATGGGGACGAGGGACTTTAAACATTATAAAATAATATTATGGATCTCTTACATTACTAAAAATGTGAAAGGGACCTTAGACTAATTTTTTCTAAAATATAACTTACTTAAAAGTAATTATTTTTTCATTGTATATGTGAGTGAAAAATAATAAATTTTATATGATTCATGTATCATCTTTTACTTAGAAGTAATTCTTTTTTCATTTTATATTTTGGGAAGTATGTTGATAGCTAAAAGTCAGATTTTAATTCATTTTGGGTCATATCATCTCTCATATTTTATATATATATATTTTTTTTAAAAAAGCAAAAGAAACAAAAAATCAACTTTTAATCATCTTCCCAAAATAAACCTTTGTGTAAGTGAAAAATAATATATATTTTTTTTTATTCAAAAAAAAAAATAATAATAAATTTCATATGATCATGTCTCGTCCTTTTTCTTCTTCTTTTTTTAATAGCAAGTTTACATAATTGTATCATTTATTTATTTTTTTTGTGGTTATGCCTTTGGAATTTATCTTTTTTTAATTCTACAATTATTAATACACCTACAGTATGTTTTGGCAACACATTAAAAAAGTCAAATGTCAACTTTTAATCCATTTTTAGGGGGTTTGGTGTAGATTATAGGGGATGATTATAGTTTATTTTAATTTGGGAAGTCATGCCAAACTGTTTAGTGCAGCTTCTGCTTACAATTTTTTATGCAGAAATAACTTAAATAAGCTAAAAAACCTGATTATTTAGAAGCCGGGAAAGGAATACTTTTATTTCTGCTTTCTGATTATCAACTTTTAGCTAACAATAAGTTGAACCAAACAGCACATTGAATCACATCACCTCTCACATGAAACAATGAACAAAGTCAAAAATAAAAATATCAATTTTTAACCATCTTTCCAAAACACCTTACAAGGAAGAGCAACAAATTTAGTGTAATTGTTAAATTAATTTTAAGTTGCCTTTAGTATTGAAGGCATTTTTATTTTTTTCACAACTATTTTCATATATTTTGTAAAAACAAAAGAAAAATATGTTTCGATATAAACAAATATTTTGAAATTTAAAAAATAAAATAAAACTATATTTATTCAATAAATTGCCGAATAAAGATGAAGTGGACAGTGCAAGTTTTGAATGAGGGAATAGCTGAAAATGGTAAAAGAGTTGTAGTAGTAAAGCATTTACAAGTAAACATGGAATTATCTCATTCTACCGAATAAATGTGCATCCCTGTCACAAAATAATAAATGCAAAAAATACATCACAAACGAATCCCCTGCTTTCAACATTTTGTTTGGTAGTAACTTCAAAGTTATTTAAAAACGATTTTGTTAACGAATGTTATAAAAAATAAATAACTCATTAACAAACCCGAATGCAAATGTTCTTTATATGCTCATCCAAGGTTCAAACTTCTATCAGCACAAGTGACACCCATAACCACACCATGCTTAGGATAAAACAAAAAACATTCACATACAATACAACGGTAAAGAAGTTTATGAGATTCAGCAAATAACTACGGACCATACACTCTAGTCCTAATTACATTATTTCATAAGCTTTAAACTTTTATTATTGCTCAGAGAGCAGAGAACAAACTCAAACTTGCGAACTCACGTAAATCTAGGCTTAACGGTACTGGCTTGCCAATTCCCCCTCCCTAACAATGTAATTCTGTGGAGGGAACTCTTCTCCCTTGAAGTACCTATCCAACATGTCCTTAGTTCCTGCGGCATATCGCAACTGCACACCATTTCCATTTAATATTGAGTTACAAGAATGACATAGAATGGAAAATAAGCAATAACAATTTATTTAGGAAAAAAATAAAAATGAGAGAAAGAAACAGAGATGTTGGGAGGCTTTTTGACAACTTTCAATACCTGTCCATCGATTGTAGTGCCAGAAATATGAGGAGTCATGGCATGGTTTGGCATGTATCGCCATGGATGGTCCTTTGGAGCTGGTTGTGGATTCCAAACATCCCCACTGTAACCTAATCACCAGAAAACAAAATTAAACACGCTAATCAAAGGGTGGACAGTGACACATACTGTATCTTGCTCTTGTTGAGCTCAACAGAGTTGATTGTTTTACTTTTTTAATATTTAATTTCACCATTGAGACCATCAATTTAAGGTGCTATCCAAAATCTCCAATAAAAAGACAAAATAGAAAGAAAAGGATGACATAGAACACTTATTGCATCGTCAAAGTTGTCTTGGAACGATTAATGTCAACAATCATTAAACCAAATGCCAAATTGTTAACACATGGAATGTTTAGATGAAACGTCCATATCAAGAAACTCAAAAAATTCAGATACCTGCAATATGTCCACTAGAACAGCCATCAACAACAGCTTGTGTATCCATGATTGCTCCTCTAGCATTGTTAACGATTAGAACTCCCTTCTTCAATTTGGCAATCCTATCTTTGTTGAACATCCCTCTGAATCGCAATAACAGAACTCTCGTGAGTTTGACTCATAACTAAAAATGACTGACAATATCATTAATTATCATTTTAACTAAACTTACTGTCTATATTTTACCTATTGGTAGTTAAGATGATGTAAAAATTGAAAGCTTTAGTGGTGCCAATTCATAGAGAATTTAGGCCAAATATGAGTAAGAATCCTTACTTTGTTTTTTCAGTCAGAGGCATGTTGATGACAACTATGTCACATTTTGGAAGCATCACATCAAGATCCTCCTCAAACTTCGCACCTATTGCATTCTCCAACTCTGCGTCCATCTTGAGCCGATCGTGATAGAGAAGGTTACAGTTAAAAGGCTTCAACCTTTGGAGTAAAAGCTTGCCAATACGCCCAGCACCAACAGTTCCGACAGTCTTTCCTTCAAGATCATAAGCTCTATGTGCAATAGCTGCAACATTCCAATCCCCATTGATAACCTGATGGTATCCAGGCAAGAAATTCCTAACGAGAATGAGAATTCTCATGAGCTCATCTTCTGCCACTGAGACTACATTGCTTCCAGTGACCTCTGCAACTGTTAATCCAGCAGCAGCTGCAGCCTGCAGATCAACATGATCAGAGCCAATTCCAGCTGTGAGCACCAGTTGTAAATTTTTAGCCTTCTTGATCCTTTCCGCTGTAACATAGGCCGGATGGAATGGCGTAGTTATGAGGACATGCAGATCAGGAATATGTTTCTCGAGTTCTGCAATGAGGACAAGTAGTTAAGTTTTGATTAATGTCTTAGAAATTGATTACTCAATGACAGAAAGTGCTTGTTACAAAGCTTCAGCAGAAGCATCATGTAAATTATATTATTTAAGGTGCACAATAACATAGTGCCCTTGTATCTTGATCATATAACCAGTGCCAACTTCGTATCTAACAACATATATTCAGAAAATATTTTTAATGTCTACATACATACCACAATTTGGTCCTTCTTTGTCATCGGTGACAATGTATTGGTGGCCTTGTGATTCCAACCAGTCACGTATGCCCAATGCTCTCTCCGCACAGCCCACAAAATTCGGATTCATTTCAGCGTATTCATTTGCCTTGTAGAACACTCCAACTATCTTTTTGCTTCCAGGTGAAGCCTGTTTACAATGACGGACAGAAATATGACAATGATAACCATATATAAAAATTGCAATTATTCATTTAAGAAGAGCTCTCATATCAAATCCGTAAGGCAAACACCTCGTCAATACTTATGCTAGCTTTTCTAGGTGCCATACACCTGATGCTTAGAAAATATCAGAAAAATGCAAATTATTGACAAATTAACATATAGCAGCTGATAGCATGGAAACTTTTGTAACTAGGTTCAAAGATGGGAGATGAGTATGCTATGGTATCTTCGTTGTGACATACATAGATCATCAGATGGTTCAAGATGAGAAAGCACACCAGGTATAAAATATCCGTAGTGACGAATGATCCAACTATTTAAGAACTCCCTTGCTAATCAAATTCAGTAATAAAGCCCTCGTTTTGCATAAGCTAAACGGGGTTTTTTTGGCTAAAATAGTCATAAAAAAAAAAGAGAAGCTTTTTAGCCCAACAGACAAAATGTCACATTTAAACCATAATCATTTTATTTTTTCTCTCATAAAAGTAAAAAAAATCAAAAAAACCTATCCCAAACGAGACTTTTTAACCCAGACTTAAAATAGTTAAAAAGCCAACTACATTCCAAACCAATCTAACAAGTATAGGTACGCTGGACAACATTTGAAGACATGCTAACTAAGGCCTCGTTTGGGAACCCTCATTTTAAGTCAAAAAGTCAAAAAGTTACTAAATTAGCCCAAAAACCAATACCAAAAAGTCAAAGATTCTCTTTTCTCTCTACTTTTTGCACATCTTTTCGTAAAAAACCACAAAGTCATCCCAAACATATTAGTTTTTTTTTAACTCATATTTTAGCCAAATAACCAAAAAATTACTAAATTAGCATGTTCCCAAACGAGGCCTTAGATGTTATGTTTAAATGACTTAGTTGTTTTTTGAACATGTCGCGGAGGGGGGGGGGGATGAAACCGGCTAATAAGTAAAGAATTTGATCAAAATCCCATGAATACCCAACCCTCAACCCCTTTTTCCCGTCAATTTCATAAACCCTCAACACAATTTACACAGGGAAAACTTGTAATGCTAATGTGATTAAATTTGAATACTACATTTTAAATAGAAGAAAGTGTTATAGTAATTAAATTTTTGTACTAATTTTCACTGTTTCTTGTGTATGTCAGTGTATTCAATTGAGTGGTGATGCAAAATTAGTACTTAAATTTTGTCAATTTAACATTAATTAGAGACAATACTAACTAACAAGAAGAATTAGGTGCCCATAATCCGATTATAGGATCGTAAATAACACCAGGTAGTGTGAGAGGAATCAGATAATGTCATCGAATTCTGTGCACGTAACAAGATAACAACAAAACATGAGATGATTTGGGCTTGCCATGCCCATGAGTTCGGTGATCGTCTACCCGGCCCAACCCAAGCGTAAGCCCAGGAAGCTAATAATTGTCCGTGACGACAACTCACGGTCCACCCAACCGCAACGCCCGACACGCAAGCACTGTCGCACATGCTACTGTGATGTAGCTAAAGTCGTCGTCATCGTCATCATCATCATCATCAACAGCTTCATGCATGTAAGATGAGATATGAACCATATCTACAGACATAATTTCAAATCGACGGTAGATAAAGAGAATCTCCATGATGTCGATGACGATGATAAATCAGAAACAATCAAGTAAAATCAAAGCACTTGAATCGAAAAACAGACTCAATTTTAACATATCACTAGTAGTAATTAACCCAGTAAAATCAGTAATTAAATTGGAAAAAACAGATATAAGAGTGAATGCTTACATGGAGGTCTCTGGTTAGGATTGAGGAAGAAATTGAACTCCCAGAGGAAGCAAAAGCACGAACTGCGGTCGAGGCAACACGCTTCATCATCGCCATCTCGGAATCGGAATCGGAATCGGAATTGGAATTGGTAAAGCTCTCGACAGGCGACGAAATCGATAGAGAAAGAGATGGAGATAAACTTCCAAAGCTCTATTTACTGGTTGTATGATATTATCCGTATTCACTTATAACTGAGACGCTTTGCTCGGTACCTATTTATAGGCGAACCAGGATAAGTTCCGCCTTCACCTTTTGGCCTTTGTCCTAATAACGGACACTGTTTTGGCGTTCAGTTTTCGGAATTTAGGCTCTGTTTGGTTCTCAAAACACAATTTTTTCCTTATTTTTCACGCTTCACGTTTGTTAAGTAGTTTCAAATCATAATTCCACGCTTATTTTTGAAAAGTTGGTTAAAGGCGGAAAAATTTAAACTAACCGGTCGTCCCGCCGATTGACTTGCCGGTTGACCGGATCAATGCAATTATAATTTTTTTTTTTACAATTGACATATGTTAATTTTTATATATTTGAAAAAAATATTTTCCAAATTTTTTAATTTTTTTATATGCTTTAATATAATTTTGAGTTGTATATTTGGTTATGAGTTGTAAATTTTTGTATCAAATATCATATGTCACATCAAAAAATCTCCACTCAATTCAAAACTCTCTTCAATACTCCTTTCAAAACTCTTTCATCAAATAAATTTTTCACAATCAAATCATAATTCCAAAACTTACAAAGTCAAAATACAACTCATACTCTCAAATCATATTTACAAAGCTCTATCAAATGCAACCTTAATTTTTTGAAAGTTGAATTTTTTATTTTGTCATTTTTTTTAGTGAATATTTTTAAATTTTAAATATATATTTTTTACTTTTTTAGATGTGCCTTAGATGTATCTAAATAGAAAATTATTTATAAAAAAAATATTTTAAGAATTTAATATATACACAAAAATATGAAATGAGTTTTTAAATTTTTTAAATTTTTTGTATTTAGTGAATTTTTTAAATATTTTTTTTACAAATATTATACTTTCTAAGTGTATTTTATGTTAGGTGTGTCTATAAATTAAAAAAAATTATTTAAAATATTAAAAAAATTCAGTGAAAAAAAAGAAGAAAAAAGAAAGCGAAACACAAAATTTTCTGAAAAGTAAATTTTGAAAACTAAAACAAACAGGGTGTATGGTTGTTGGGGAGATTTGGGGAGGGCGAGGAGAAAAGGTATATGGAAATAGGTGGTGAAATATAAGTGTATTTCATTTATTTTTATTTTTATATTTTCAAATTTTTGTTTTAAATGTTTTAACCAAACATTGTCTAAAAGTGTTATAAATTATAAATTAATCACAAATTTGATGTGATCCACTCATGTGATATGAATCTTATATTTATATACGTTTTATATAGTGTGTGTGGTAATTGTATTTAATTTTAGGACAAATTATAAATACATTTGGTTAAAATATAGCTTACCTTTTATAGTTCGAAAAATTATATTGTTGTAATTTTTTTATTTTGCATATTTAATTTAAAAAATATTTTTTTAACTATTTTCATATACAATAATAAAATTATTCGAATTATTTATTAAAATAAATTTATAATATCATTAAAAATTATTAATTGACTTAATAATTTATTAATAAATTACCTATTTTTATGAAATTATAAATTTTAAGGGACGGAATGTAATTTTTAGAATCATAAAAACAATTTGTATTTTAACCAAACATGAAGGAGTGTATTTATAATTTATCCTTATTTTTTTGAATTATGCTATATGTATCAATTAATGTACACACTAGTGTATTAACAGATGATGTGACATCATTTGTATGGTTTTGAGTATTTGTAACTTGTTTAATAAATGTGGTCAATAATAATATCATAATACTAATTGGTATATTAATTGGTGCATGTATTACCACCGTATTTTTTTACAAATAGAATAAGTGAAAATTTATTATGTGACCTTCTCCAACTCTAATAAATGATCCTTCTTTTCTATAATTACATTTTATTGTTTTGTTAGGCAAGCCTTATGAGTTAGCATTATTTTACGTGTATAATTCTCAGTAAGTAATTTATTAGACAGACTTATGTAAATAATTTTATTTAAATTATTTAGGTTCGTTTGGAAACTAATTTTTTAAATATTTTTATTTTTATTTGTTATAAATAAATTTACAAAAAAATATAAAATATAAAATTGATTTTGTATTAATTTTAAACTTTTTTAACCAATTGCCAAAATGACTTTAATAAACTCATGGCATTGTATCACATCCATCCCATCCCCGTAATGAATGTTACGTGTTCGAACCTCATATACAGCATTCGAATGATCCATTTTTTCTATAATTTCACTAAAAATATGTGCACATAATTTATTTTTATACACATTTGAAGTTTTTTTCATTGCTTTCATAATTAATTAATTTATTTATTGCAACTTATTATAATTTTATTTTATTTTTTAAAACCACAACCAACCCTTTTAGGGGCATTTACAGATAATTATACATTTATGACTTATGAACCATTTGGTTCCGTAAGTATTATTATGAACTCATAAGTCTTATTCCATATTAAAATATTCTAATGCTGTGTTTGGTTGGGGGATTTGGGGAGAGATTTGGAAAGGGAAAGGGAAAATGTGTGTGAAACTATGTGAAATATAGGCATGATTTATTCACATTTCACCTACCTTTTTCATTTTCCTTTCCAAATCCCTTCCCAAATCTCCTAACCAAACACAACATAAATGAAACATACTCGCATTTGTAAACATAAGATAATAGTGCACATATTAAAATGACGTCTCATTGTCACATTTTGTAAAAATTTAATAAGATAATAATGTACCAATAAAACAAATCCACATTAAAATTCTTATATTAAAAATCTCTCAAATGAAACAAACCCACATTTGAAAACGTAATAAGACAATAGTGCACACATTAAAATAACGGCTCATTATTATATTTTAAAAATGATACATTTAATAAAAATTTAATACACAAATGAAACATATGCACATTTTAAAATATCCAAAAAAAAATATGATGAAATTACCTCATAGTGTATAATTTTAAATTCAATGAAACTTAATTATCTAAAAAAAAAATATCAAACTTTCCGACAGTCACTTTTCTGAAATGAGACTTCAAAATAAATTTTGTTGTTCAAATTTTTTTTTGTTTTTACATCTCAAATACTATTTATTTAGTTTTGTATTTGTTTTTTCATTAGTATGTCTAGTTTGGGGTGTCCTAAATAAGTGGATTTTTTGTCTTTTTGGACTAAAAAATTGAGGTTGAAAATATGGATGTTTGGGTTAATTTTTTTACTTTTTATAGAAAAATGTGTAATAAAAAATTGTAAAAATTTATTTTTAGAGAAAATTTCGAATTGAGAGTTGTGCAGCCGTAATTGTTGACTTTTGGTGAATAGTGTTAACCTTTTAAGTAACTTTTTGACTTTTTGACTTTTTTACAAGTTCCCAAACTTGGCCTAGCAAACCGCAACAAAATACAAATAAATAATCTAAGAAAAAAGTAAATTTAATAAATTAAATGAAACCATCTAGCCAACTACTAATTATATAAGTAACCAACTAATATAAGGTACTACAACAATTACAACTTTAAAATAAAATTTAAGTCATGAGTTAGTAATTCACAACAACCATGTAAACTTGTAACTCCAAATAAATAAATTAAATTCAAAGTTAATGCACCCAATTAAATAATTTAGATTAATGCACTCAATTAATTCAAATTAATCATGTACACAATTCATAAAAACTCTATAACTCCAAATACATTAAACTAAAATTAATAGGCAAAAGATACAAACCAATAACCATTTAGCAATTATCATATGCAAATAATTCTAAAAACATTAAATTATGTAATCTAGTCTAAAAAATAATAAGCATGTAACAAATTAAAAATTAGAATAGAATTAGCATGTCAAAATTGCAACATCCATAAATTATATTTTATAATCTTAAAATTCATGCAAATCATGGTAGGGGAATGATGAAACATACGCATAAAATAAGATTATACTAATACAATTAAGTATGTAAATTATGATAGAGCATTCTAATTAAACTAAGCAATTAGAGAATAACATTGCATAATTTACAATCATTGAAATAGTGAACAATTTCGCAACAGTTCCTAGTAACATTATACAAAGCTAACTTAATTGTCTATATAAATCTATTCAATCAATTTCATAGAAAATATATAAATAAATCTGTTTTAAGCTTGTTGTTCAAATTGTGAAATTAAATAAATAAATTTATGAAGAAATCAAAATTATATACCAATAACATATGCTGATACTTACAACTAAATTTCAACAGAAATACACAAAATAATAAAATGATAAAGAAATCAAACCGAAGCCTGCGCGGTAGCAGTTTCCTTAAAACAAATTTCGCCGCCTCACGGGTCGAGTGCTTGAGGAATCCAAAAACCAGCTACGGCAGAAGCACTCTGTGTCTAGCTTAGCGAACAAAAATAGTGGCAGCACTCTCTCACAGAAGGAACTTTCTGGCAAACTGACTTGTAAAATGGAAGTAAAAATTTATATATAGAGACTTGACAGGAGGGTCTCAGTTTATACATGTATAACGGAGAGAGGAAGAGCCGCCGGCCTTTATGGCTGGTCATTAAAGCCCCCATTAACCAGGATCCATAACCCCTTTCCAGAAAGATGAAAAAATTTTGATGCCCAATGGGTTCACACCCTTTAGCCAAGAAAAAGAATTTAAATACCCTTAAAATCTCATTTATGAATCTAACATCATGAGGTAATTTCTTAGCAATTTCTTATTCAATTCTCAATGATTTTTGGCCCACTTAGAGCCAACACAATAGATGGTTGGAACCCACTTTAATATTTAATTAAAGTCACTACACTTTAATATTAAATTAAAGTCACAAAAAAATCATTTTTTCCAACAAATTTTCCCTCAAATGTAAAAAATCTGGTTCACTTATCTCATTTGTGCTAATACCTTTGCGTGGGCACAGGAACTCCATAGTCCTTATCCTTTATTTGAGATGTGAGTTGATTTTTTTTATTTTTTTGACAAAAGTCTCGTTTGGGATGAATTTTTAAATTTTTTTTTACTTTTATGAGAAAAAAAATAAAATAATTATGATTTGAATGTAACATCTTATCTTATTAGTTTTTTAACCTATTTTATTTTTTTATGACTATTTTAACTCAAAAAATTTATACCAAACATAGCCTAACATATGCTTTTTCTCAGACAAGTAATATTATATAAATAAAAAAATGTATACATCATTTTAGATGTCTTATTTTAAAATAATAAATTTTAAATATAAATTTATTTATAATAATTGTATTCTTACATCATTTTTGTTAATTTTTATATATAAATTTTATAATAATTGAATTCTCACATCATTTTTGTCAATTTTTATAGGACTATATAATTTTTTTGTTAAATTTTTTTTAGGGGTATGTTTTCCTTATTTCCAAGGCTTCGTTTGGCAACTTTCAATTTTAATAAAAAAGTCAAAAAATTATTATAAATTATTACAACACTCTATTTGGCTATGTTTAGCATAAACTTTTTGAGTTAAAATAGTCAAAAAAATACAAAATAGATTAAAAATTTAATAAGACAAAATGTCATATTCAAACTATAATAATTTTATTTTTCTTTCACTAAAATTAAAAAAGTCAAAACACTTCTTCTAAATGAGATATTTTAATTCTAAATTAAAATAGTTAAAAAATTAAAAAATTAACTCATATCTCAAATAAAAAAATTATTAAAAAAAATTATTAAAATAACAAATTTGGGGAGAACAAACTGCCATTCGTACGTAGCAAATTTCAACTTGGGCTTTTCTTTGTTAGTAGTGTTGCAGTGTTCTTTGTATTGTAAACCACCGTGGCCACCTTGTCTGAGCGAGGGTGTACTGGTCATTTGCTCGGGAAAAATGCTTGGGACCTCTAATTAGAGTTACCACTAGTGATGTAGCAGTGGGTCCCACATGCTGTGTCTTGGTTATTTATTTATTTATTTATTTTTTTACCTTTTCCACCTCATTAGAGGTGTGTTTAGAGCCTCTAAATTAGAGGTCTCTAGCATTGCCCTTTTCTCGGATACTCGATGCCGTTGTTCTGACACGTGTGTATCTGAAATGGGAGAGTATGTAAGCGAGTAGGATTGTTCCTCAAATTATTACCCTATCTGGATAAGGAGAGTCAAACGTTTTACCCAATCTGGACACGGAGAGTCAAACGTGGCAAAGGCGTGATGAAGTGGACCTCTTTTGAGATTTATTCGACGACGTTTCGGAAATACTAAAAGACGTTTATGGAGAGTCATACGTGTTTTCCTTTTTTTCTTTTTGATCTTTAGTCATGTGTTTATGCGTCCCTTCAAATGGAGGGCAGTCAGGAATCTTTCATTGGAGTTCAGGGTAAAGGTGTATGGTTAAGGGTTGTTTGGGTATTTTAAATAAATATATTTTTTATTTTTTTAGATTAAAAAATTGAGGTTGAAAATATAGATGTTTTGGTTAATTTTTTGACTTTTTATGAAAAAATATGTAATAAAAAATTGTAAAAATTGATTTGTAGGGAAAAATTCGAATTGGGAGTTGTGCAGTCGTAATTGTTGACTTTTGGTAAATAGTGTTAACTTTTTAACTTTTTAAATAACTTTTTGTCTTTTTATCTTTTTTGAAAAATCCCAAACTTGTCCTTAATTGGATTTATGTGGTGGGTTAATCAAGAGTGCTCCTGTTAACCCTTTATAAATTATTTTAGACTTTTTTTTTATTATTATAATAATAATTTTAAATAAAATTATTATAAAAGATATCATTAATTTTAGGACACATTATCCCATAATTAAACTTAGATACCCACTATATTATAAATTAGGCTTTATGATAGCACCCACCTCTATCACCATCCGTCAATCTTTTCTAAATTCCACATTCAAAACCTACCCACCTTCAAAATCTTGAAAATCCTTTGGCGACAATATTCCAGAGGTAATGATGGCAACCATTTGATTACTTGCACTTTTTTGACTATGACAATGAGTGAAAATTTTTCTGATAACCACAACTCCGTAAAACAAGAGGAATACAACATTAAAAACTTAGAGGAGGTTTAAAGCTTTGATATTGTTCTTATCTCAGAGGAAATTGGTCTTATAAGGGTAAGTTTCTTGAAAAAAAAATGACAAAAGTAATAAAATATGTTCGTCATTTTTTGGAGACTGAACTCCCGAACATATTATCGAAATTCGGAAACACATGCCTGAACGTTGTTTATTTGTTTGGGAACTAATAATCAAACATTGATTTTGAACTTTTTGATATGGGATGAGTCCAGAATAAAGGAAACTCGAATAACTAAACGGTTTTAAAAACTAGGAATTGGATATTTTAATCTCCAAGAAGTGATTGTATGATAAGTTAAGATAAGTAAAGCTGGTGACAACCATAGACAAGTTTTGTATTGAAACATTCCCTAAAAGATTATTGTGGTTCAAATCAAGAGTTTCGATTTGAAAACAATGAAAAATATTATATGGAAAGTTGTTAAATCGGAACAGACAGTCTTCTTCTTCTTCTTCTTTTTCTTCTTCTTCTTTCTCTTCTTCTTTTTCGTCTTCGTGTGTTTTGAAAAGGGTGAGACTTTTGTTCTTCTTAGTGGGTTTTGTTAGGTTTTTTTAGGGGTGTGAGGGTGTGAGGAGTGTGCATTCTGTGGATGGAATATATAAGGATAATTTTGGTATTACTTGAGAGAAAAAATAAATTTTAAGGGTTTCAAAATTTATAAGTAGGGGTCTAAAAAAATTAGGGGACCAAAATAATTTATGGAGTACTAATAGCACCATTCTTAATAAAAATTTTAACAAATTAAATAATGTCCTGTCTAGAGAAATGTTATGATACACGTATATTATATGTATTTTATAATTAAAATATATATATAATTTTATTTTTTGAATCATAACTAATAACAATAAAAAATATCATAACTATGGTCTCATTTGGCACGCGAGTGTTTTACCTAAAAAATCAAAAAGTTATTAAAAAAATAAAAAGCCTATAATCTATACCAAAAAGTTAAAGATTTTATTTTCTCTCTATTTTTTATACATCTTTTCGTAAAAAATTAAAAAGTCATTCCAAACATTCTAGTTTTTTTACTTCGTATTTTAGTCAAAAAGTCAAAAGTTACTAAAATAGTCTATTCCTAAGCGATGCCTTAGTATAACATGAAGTACAATTAAAATAATGTCATAATTAAAACAAAATTGGTTATAATTAAAAAAATTTAATATAACTAAAAATACATATGATACGGCATTTTTAAGGATGTGTATGCTAAAATTTTTTGTCTAATAAATTATAAGTTTCCCAACATCTTTTACTATCGAACATAAGCGTTAGTTTACGTTTTTTTTTTATGTATACAAAAAATTTATAAACTAGTTTTCTTTATTTTTAGAAAAACATAAACTACAAACGCATTTGGTTTGAACAAAATATTTGAAAATTTTTTAAAACACAAACTCAAAAATATGTTTGTTCAGACCTAAAATATTTATATTTATTTTATTATTATTTATGACAATGGGGTCATACACATTATAATTGAAAAAAAATTAATTGGGAAAAATTAATTGAAAAAAACTATTTGGGAAAAAAATTAATTGAAAAAAAAATTGTTAGTATAATTTTAAAAAATTTCAAATTTATAAGCTGAGACAATCATTTATAAATCAAAAAAATTATCAAACAAGTTTTTATGATAGTTTTTAAAATTTTTGTAAATATAAACTGAAAATTGAAAATGAAATGGTTACTAAATAGGTTACATTTTGTCTTTTTCTCTTTATATTTTTCATAAAATTCAAAATGAATTTTGAAAATATGATAAATTACACTTTGTTTTGTTTATGTTTAATTATTTTCTTACTTTTATACTGTTGATTTTTTTTTTCCTTCTCATTTTGATCTTTTATATTTTATTTTATTTTATCCATTTACTGGAAAAAATTAACTTATATTCTAGATTAGATAGAAAATTACACGTTAACATTCATATGGCACTTTTATTATGAAGAGTGTATTATGTTTGACAAACATTTTGGCCTTGTTTGGTTTGTGTTTGTAGTGTAGTTTTTGAGATAAAAAGTATGAAAACTTGTTTGATTTGTCTTTTTTCAAAAATGGTTTTGAAACTTATATATAACTTATACATTTGATACTTGGGGGCACTTGTTAGCATACCCTATCATATATAACTTATACATTTGATACAAACTCAAATCTCAATATAATAATATGTTTTTCCTATTATGTAGTAGTTAATGTGACGTTTTATGTATAATTTGGTACAAAAAACAGCTTTACAGAATAAAATAGCAAAAACTTGAAGGATAATTATATTTAAACACCATTAACTCAATACACACCATCAGATCCTTTTTTGCTTAGTTCACACCACTTTCAAATTAAAAGTTCTATCTCGATATATACTACCATTTTTTCAAATAATACCAAACTACCCTCCATTTTCTCCAACAAAATCCTAACCCTAACATTGCCACAGTCATCGTCGGTCGCCAACAGCCGGCAACTATCAATTTTCTCCAGTCATTGCACAGTTCCACGGTCTCCCTATGCTGTCAATGCCATCAACTCCTTTTCCCCGTCTCTTGTCGTCACAACCACCATAAACCCTTCTCCCTAACCCTATTGCCCCTCCCGTAACTTTGTCATTGTTGGCTTTTTGGCTTTCAAAAGTTATTTTTGTAATTATGAGCGTGCTAACAAGGATCAATCAGTCCTTACAGAAAATTAATTGCCAACCAATTATCAGGCGATTGTGTTTTAGTTCTTTCAACCTTAATGAAGAGGACTTTTACTAGTGGCTTGATTTAAATGAAGAACAATTGAAGCATTTCATAAAAATGAAAAAACTTACAATGATCCAATTCAGCCTTGTAGAGGTTTACAGCAACAATCTACTTGAAACTACTCCTATGAATGAAGTGCAGTGTAGGAATTTTAAAGTACAGAAATATAAAGAACAGGAAATGTAAAACTAGAAAGGAAATAAAGTAGAATAAGACTGGTTTTTTTGATCTGAGTCTGGGGCTTTTTTCTGGGGCTTTCTCTGCTATTTATATGTCTCAAGGATGACCGTCGAACTGCATTTCCAACTGTCGAACTGCTCCTCCATGATCGCTGATCATGTTACCTTATAATTAGCTCCATTATGCCATCACTTATAGTTAGGCTTCCCTCCTAATTTTGAATTTGAATGTGAGTAACCGTTGAAGCCACATCACTTTGCATCTCTTTGCTGATCCAATGCTACTCAGATCTCGTAATAACCAATACTAACTACCACGTGTACGATCATGATCGAAGACTTGAATAGTCTTCCTATATTACCCTTATTCTGCCACGCATTGAATTGTAATTGGCTTATACAAAATATGTAGTCAGCATTACTCCCTGCACTAATATACCCAATACTTAGTGATATTAGTGGATTAAGGTCTTTTATCCACGTCTTACAACGTGCATGGGCTTTGCATTTTTCCAGAAATACAACCGTCATTCATCATTTGTATTAAACTCTCTTTCAATCTGTTGAACACCCCTACTACCTTAGTATTCGAATAGACTGATACATTTTATGGCCAAATCAATTTTCTCCTCTATTGATCGAGCACACGAAGAGTCATCTGATGATGTTGTTCCTCCTCGAAAGAACCTCCATGCATTAATTAGCCACCTTTACTCACCTTTCTATATTCAAGTCATGGAAGCCTTTGCAAATTATCAACCCTTGGACTACGAACACATTACCCTTAATCCTTTGATTCAGAAAGTTATAAATATGGACATGGGAAGTTCTTCTTCTTATTCACCCTTGGACTACGAACAAACTGCCCTTAATCCTTTCATTCAGAAAGTTGCAAATATAGACATGAGAAGTTATTCTTCACAACCCTCTGCATGGGATAACGCTATGGCTTTTTCTTCCTCTAGGGCTTCTGACTGGGCAAGCTGGTCGGAACCTGAGGCCTGTGATTTAAGGGAGCGAATTAACCATCACTTTGTCGAGTTCACTGACCCTTTAGCGTTTCCTTCCTATGCGCGAAGCTCGGTGGTTTATTCTTATGTGCCCATCAACCGCCGACGCAGTTTAGAGGACAATCTGCTTGTAGCATGGTACATATTCTCCATGCTTACAAAGATAGTGCACGCTACCCGACGCACAGAAGAGGCACAAGGGTACAACCCATCGTTCTTAGCCTCGAAGGCGAAGCTTTGCTCTTCTAACTAGCTCGATTATATTAATGCCCTTATTCCTTCTGCCCTTGCTCCTTCTCCCGAAATGGAAGCTTCCATACCTCTTCCTCCGCCAAATCCTTGCTGGACAGAGAGACTGAGGCTTGCCCTCTCTACGGATAAGATCTTTCCTCCTTACAAGCCTCCACCTTTCCCTACTCTAGTTGAGCGGAAGCAAACCCAACTTCTGCTTGCGGCCTTCTCTCACTTGCCTTTCAATGTTCTTGAGGACGATGTTCCTCTCAAGAACCTTCGATGGGCTTGTGATATTCTAACTCGGGGTCACGTCCTCAACCCCCTCGCCTAAGCAGAGCTTCACATGTTTTTGGACCAACTCCTATTGCTTCTTCACTGGCATCGGAATTCTGTGGCCACCACTCAATCTTTGGACCAACTCTCATCCCTTCGAGTTCATGCCCAGTACGAAACAGAGAACCTCATTGAAGAATTCAATAACTTTAAGAATAAAGACTTTGCGTACTGGGATGACTTGGATATGGACGAGTTGGAACAAGGATTGAGAGAAACAATGTTCGAAATAAAGGCTGAAGAGCTCTTTTATGAAGTGAGAACACATCAACTTCAACAACCAATCCTAGAAGAAATAGAGGATAGAATAAAGAAAGAACTGAAATTCATTGATCATAGTTGGACCAAATTTCATGATCTTGTTATTTATTATATTTCTTACTTTTATGAACTTGAATTTGTACCCAAAGAGGGCCATTCGATGTAATTGCTTTTGTTTTAATACAACTAAGACTTTTCTCTTTGTTTGGCATTGTTTGATCTTGTCCCCGTTTGTCTTTAAAAGCAAATTTAGGACTTCGAACTGAACAATCTTATCCTTCGAATCTGGACTCAATCGTTCTAAATGAAACACTAAAAAAAACCAACATGAACTTTTCCAATTTACAGAATAAAGTTGACAGTTACCCCTTAAGGCTTGTTTTAATCATAACCAACATATGGTCAAGGTTAGTATGATCAATCAGTTTTAAATTGACTATTTTTGCTTCGAACAACAGTCCATACTTTAAAAAATATGGAAACTCCTTTTGAGGGCTGCACTGTTTTAGTCCGAAAAGACAATCTCTTTCTGTATATATATAAACCCACTATTGGTTTTGATGTTTCGAACACCAATTTCCATCCTTAAGGGGTCTCAAGTTTTGCTTCGAAGGACATTACTTTCATTAAGAAACCTAAAACAGGTCTTTAATTCCTTTGAAGTAAACAAATACTTGAGCATCCTTACATCTTTAGGTATGGAATGTGCTTCGAAGCCGGCTTTTTAGTTTTGGAGTCGTCGTTATTTGACTTTTGGCGCCAAAATCTGGTTTCGAAGCCAAATATTTTACTCCGAAGCTGGCATCAACATCTGAGATGTGTTTTTCCCTCCAAAAGTATCAATATTGAAGGAAACTCTTCGTATCTGTACTTTTAGTACTTAACGAATTACGCGATATATTTTTCAGACACAAAAGTTTTTTTAAAACCCTTTTATTTCGTGTTCTGAAATCACTCGTTCGCTTAACATATAAACCCTTCCCTTCTGTTAACCCTCTCTTCCTTATTGCTTGCTACCAATGGATTCTTCTTCTCTGAAAGTACTCGCAGGCGATCGTATAAGCCCAACCATGGCTTTGAAAAGATGTATTGATGAAGAGATCGCTAAGTTAATAGATGATGGGTCAAGTGCCATAGATGGACGCCTTCTTATTCCTCGCTATAGCAACAAACAAGAATATGTCTTAGGTCCCATCTTTCGAGAAGCTCCTGCTCAACTTCCAGCTTTATACCCTTACTTAGAGGACCACTTTCTTCTCTATGAAGGGGGCTCGACTAGGGAAATTGGAGAATGACCAGACCTCACCGTTGCTGGCCGACATTGAGAGCTGAATGGGAAGAATGGTATGACAGAGTTGTGCCTGCAAGAGAAGATGATCTGCAAGAGCTCTGTATTCTTGATGCCCTCCGTCTTTCCAGGTTTATCATTCCTAAAGACCCTTTCTTGATTCCTGCTGTTCTTTGCTTTTGGAACATGGCTTTTAATTTTTTTCAGTTTCGGTGTGGCATGATGGTCCCCACTGTTCTTGATATTTGCCATCTCTTAGGGCTTTCACCCCTTGGCACTCCTTTTACTCCCAGCTACCCAGACCTCTCTGTTAAGTTTCTTCTTCCACCCTTAAATTCCTCCTACAGTGACTTTGTAAACGCTGAAAACAAAAGGGTAGGCCCCATGAGAGATAGAGAACTCTTTTTCTTTATTTTATACCGGTTGTGTAAATTTTTCTTTTGTACATCATCTCAACGGATTATGCCTGAATTCGCCCCACTTGCGAAGGCCCTTGTTTTGAAGAAACGCATAGCCTTGGCCCCATATCTCTTAGGCCATGTTTATAAGGCTTACTCCCAATTTTGTGAGAAACCTCTTGACATCAACCAAGGAGGCCCCCTTTAGGTGCTCTAACTCTGGCTCTTCACTTACTTCACTGATTTGCATCTCAAATGCTTAAAATTCCTTGTTCAAGACCCTAGCACTTATGGTGAGAAATATGCTAGAATTGTTCTTTATCCTGCTTCCTTTGCCTATTACCTCACCTTTTTTTACCAACTTCCTATTTCTCCATCTGCCACCTTCTTCTGCCCATTTGTTGCCAACAAAGGACCTGCTTGGCTGCAAACATTCTTGGCTGATAAGGAGTGCTCCACCCTACCACACAAAGATATGTGGGCTTCTATTTTGCTACCGAGGGAGCTGTTCATTGGCACTTTAAACCCTCGAGCTTATAAGTGTATAGCTGAGGTATACTACCCTTCTCAATTTGTCAGGCAATTTAGGTTTACTCAGGGGATTCTCATTCCACTTTGCAGCCTCTAGAATGTCCATCTTACAGCCAGAGACCTAAGAATACCCAAATCAAAACTAGAAGAGGCAACATTTAAACTGTTACAAGAATTGAGTGAGTTCAAATTCGTTCCATTCTTTCCTTCTGGCTTGGCTTTGAAAAGATTTCAAAACTGGTAGACAGCCAATATAAAAGTGCGCCTATCCGTACACCCTCATGATTTACTGATAGGGTTATGAGTGCCTTCGAGGGCTAAATCAACAACAGTTGAGAACATTCTCTCTCTTTCCACAGCTACCCAAACTGCTCCTACAGCCTCACCCCCTCCTGCTAAAGTTACCAGAGCTGCTTCAAAAAAGGGTAAGTATTTTCAGGTTTCTTTTTCTTTTAGACTCTTTTGTTTGTTTCCTTTACATTCATATCTCTTGGTTCAGGATCTCCACAAGAGGAATCTCCTAAAAGAGCTAAAACTTTAGCTACTCTCAAAGACAAACAACAACAGAAAAAGAAAATGAAGCTATTACTTCCTTCTGAAGAATCTGAATCTCAGACTAAAAAAAAAAGAGATGGAGGAAGAACAAGAAATACCATTACAGAGAACAAAGAGAAAAAAGATGATTGTCTCTTCTTCTAATTTGGTCGAAGACCCTTCTCATGAGACAACTGCCAAAGCAGCAAAAAAGGAACTTACTCCTGAAAAGTTTGAATCCCAGATTGAAGAGAGAGAGACTAAGAAAGAGCAGGAAATACCATCACCGAAAAGAAAAAGAAAGAAGATGACTGTCTCTCCTTCTGATTTGGTCGAAGACCCTTCTCATGAGGCAGCTGCCAAAGCAGTAGAGGAGGAACATTCCAGAGAAATAATTATTTTTCAAAAAGCTGAGAAGAGGTGGCAGCAGCAATTATAAAGAGATGAAGCTGCTGTTGCAGATGCAATCTAAAGGGAAACTGCAAGAAGGTAACACATTACTGAGCACTATTCCTTTCGTAGCTCTCTCATTGTTGCTATCACTTCTGAAACAAGTAATTCCTTTCATGCCTCTGCTCTTTTATTCTTTTGTCAAATTCTTGGTATTAAGACTAGACATTATTTTGTACTATTTTTTTTGCAGCAACAACTACTGAGCCTATTCTTCCAATAACGACTCCTTCAGTTTCAGTTGAAGTTGATCAATTGCAAAATGTGAAGTCTATTCAAATAACACTCCCACTTTCTAGGCCTACATTCTCTGTACCCTCCTTAAGGCCCAGTATTCCTGCTCCTTTCCCTTCTGGCTTAACTCCATATCTCCTTCATTTGACTTTTGATTTATCTCAATTTAATTCTATTTCGAGCCTTGTTTTTCCTCCTCCTCCTCCTGAGGGAATTCCAACTGCTGCTCCTCCTCTGATGGTAGCTGATTCCCCTATAGAGGGTGCTGGCAGCTCCCCAACTCATAGTTTATTATCTCTGCCTAGTTCCAGCCCCTCTTCCCTCGACCTATTGGTGGCTAGAACTATAGAAATTGCTGAAGATGATCAACCCATTTCTTCTATCCTTGTGCGGTCCTTTGTGCCTTCCACTAAAGGTCTTTCTGCACCCTTCATGTCCATGGATGAGGTAAACATCTTCGAAGCGAGACTAACTAGTCTCTTCGACATACCTTTCACCTCTCCAATAGCTAATGATGAGACTGAGCCATTAGTTTTGACTGATTCCTTGCTAGAAATTTTTTAAAGCTCTTCCACCAGTCGTAAGCCTTCTTCGCCTCTGATAGACTTGGACAGCTGCCTGGAGCTGTTGACATCCTTTTCGAGGATCTCTTTTGAGGCCTTACAGAGGCCTATAATAAGAAATGGCTTTCTTCAGTGCTGCAAAATCGTTGAGCAATCCGGCATGACTGTCTCAAGTCATTTATCTCAGGCAGCAGCCATTATTAACTCTTACATCAACATTTGACATGCTGCCCAGGCTGCAGAGGAGAAATTGGTTAGAGGCCAGAGCTTTGTTTCCACAGTACATACTGAAGTATCAGAGCTAAAGGAACAACATTCCTCTGTCTCCCACTTTTGAACTCAACTACTGGAGAAGAAAGCTCAACTTGAGGAGGAGCTATCTGCAGTTAACCAGGCTTTAATCCGAACTGACACCAAGTTGCAGATTACCAATCAAGGACTGGCTGACCGAAAGCAAGAAATGACCACAGCCATCCAGTTGTTCTCATTATTTAAGAATAGAACATCTATTATGAAAGAACAACTGAGACATTGTAATGACTTTTGAGCCAATTTATGGCAGTATGTATTCAACTCTTTATGAAAAGAAAATTCTTATTTATCATTTGAATATTCTCATGTTCTTTTACTTAACATTTACTCTATTCCTTGTGTTTCCCATATAGTTGGAAAATAAGGCTTCAAATATCTGCTATTAATTTTTTTGGAATGTACATATCCATTCAAATTTCTCAAATGGTATGCTCCAAAAGGCAGGACTCTATGAACTTAAAATGGTCCTTCCCAGTTAGGTGACCATTTTCCAAACTTATAGCTTTTAATCCCTATTGGGAGTATTGTCTTCCATACCAAATCACCTTCATCAAAGCTAATGTGTTTGACTTTTTTATTATAATTTTTAGCTGCTTTCTTCTTTTGGAAAAGAATGCTATTTAATGCCAAAATTCTAACTTCATCTATGTTTTCTAACTCCAAGCACATACTCTAATGGTATTGCTCAAGATCTAACTAGTCTTGACATCTTACCCTCAAGGACTTAACATTAATTTCCACAGGTAACACTGCATCATGCCCATATACTAAGGCATAAGGAGTGACTCATGTGCTTGACCTTGGGGAAGTTCTATAAGCGCACAATACATCCAACAATAAGTTATGCCAATCCCTAGGATTGTCTTCCACAACCTTTTGTATTCCTTTTTTCAAGGACTTATTGGATGATTCAACTTGACCATTGGCTTGTGCATAATAGGGGGTAGAATTAACAAGGCTAATTCCAAATTCTGCTACAAAAGACTTTACCATTTTCCCATCAAATACAGTTCCATTATCAACAGTTATAGTCTGCGGGATACCAAATCTATGGATTAAATCCTTAATGAATCCAATGACCCCAGTCTGGTCTACAGCCTTGTATGGCTTAGCTTCACCCCACTTAGTGAAGTAATCAGTGGCCACTAAAATGAAACAATGATGCTTCGAAGAAGGTGGGTGTATTTTTCCCATCATATCCATGGTCCATCCTCTAAATGGCCAAGGTTTCACTATTGCATGCAGGTCAGTTATGGGCACATGCCTTATTGTGCCATGCTTTTGACATGCCTAGCAACCTCTTACATATTTTATGCAGTCTTTAAGGATAGTTGGCCAATAGTAGGAATGCCTTCGAAGCAACCATATCATCTTCACACCAAACTGATGAGCACCACAGATGCCTTCATGAACCTCAGCCATAGCTTTCAATGCTTCTTTTGGGCCTAAACATTCCAGCAATAAACCACATTCTCCTCTTTTGTAGAGAGCATTACCATACATCATGTATTGCATAGATTGCCATTTAATTTTTCTGCTGGCCTTTGAAAATGGGCCAGCCAGATACTACATTTATTGGATGCCTCCAATCTTGTTCTTGTAAGTCATTATGATTGACTTCCAGGACCACATTCCTTTTACTTAAGGATGGTATTAATTTCTGATATGTTGTTCGGCTTATGTCCCTTTGAGCATTATCCCTTCTCTTGAAATTCGAAGCTTTCTGAGCCATATCATTAGCTCTATTATTCAAGAATCTTGGGACATGAGTTACATTTGCTATTTGAAATTGAGAAAGCAGATGTAATGCAACAACATAGTATGGCAACATGCTTATACTTTGACATTTGAAAATCCCTTTCACTTGGTTAACCACCGATTGAGAATCTCCAAATATGTCAACTGCATAAACTTGTAATCCAATAAGAATTTCCAGTCCCATTATTAAGGCTTCATATTCAGCTTGATTATTGGAGCAAGTAATTTCATCCACTCTGAAACCATGCGTGGTTTCTATTCCTCGTGGTGACTTAATTACCACACCAATTCCAATTAGATCATTGGCTTTTGATCCATGGAACCACATTTGCCATGGTTTAACACCAGCCATACCAAGTTCTATTATCTCTTGGCTTTTTGTTTGAGATGGATGGTCTGTCAAAAAATTAGCTAAAACTTGTCTTTTTACTGTTTTTTGGGAAACATATTTTAAATGAAATTCTGATAAGGCCAGTATCCATTTGCCAATTTTTCCCCTCAACATAGGTCTAGATAACATATACTTAACCAAATCTGTGGTTGCAATTACCAAGACAGTTGTAGGTAAAAGATAGTATCTTAATTTCATTGCAGCAAAATACAGTGCAAGGCACAATTTTTCAACAGCTGAGTATTTACATTCACAAGAATTTAGAAACCTACTAAGGTAATAAATAGCTTGCTCCTTGCTTTCTTCATTGTCTTGGGCTAAGAAAGCTCCCAATGAATCTTTTGCTGCAGCTATGTACAACTTCAAGGGCTTATCACCCTTTGGTGGCATCAGCACTGGAGGGTTGGCCAAGTAGGCTTTGATTCCTTCGAAAGCAATTTGATGCTTTACTGTCCACACAAATTCCTCTTTATCTTTTAGCATTGACAAAGAAGAAAATACTTTAGTTTTCCCTGTAGTATTAGAAATGAATCTTCGAAGAAAATTAACCTGTCCAAGGAATTTTTGTAAATCTTTCTTACTTGATGGAGGTCTGGCTTCAATGATGGCTTTGGCTTTATTCTGGTCAATCTGTATTCCTTTCTTGTGTACTACATAGCCCAAGAAGTTTCCAGATGATACGCTAAAAGCACACTTAAGATGATTGAGTTTCAACTTGAACTTACTCATTCTTTCAAAAGCTACTTCTAAGTGAAACAGATGCTCCTCCATGGACTGGGATTTCACTACAATGTCATCAATATAACACTCTAAATACCCTCTGTAGACACCCTATTTTTGACCGACCTTAAGACTCAGACGTCATCGATTGAGCGCTCGGTGATGGTGCATGTTGTGCTCGTTCTGAGGTTTCGAAGTTTTAGCTGAGAGCCTTGCCTTCGGCTCTCTGAACCCTTTGTGTTTTGACTCGATTTGCAGACCAAGTCTTATTTTCCCTTCTCGGAGGGAGGGAGTGGCCTTGTAGACCATCTCTCTATGATTGTAGACTACTTTTCGTGGTCGTAGTCCACTTTTCCCTTTTGGAGACTAGTTTCCGGTTTTTGGAGCCTTTGGCCGCACGCCTTGTCTCGGGACCGCTTAACATTCTCCGTTTGGCGTGGTTTTTGAACCACACCTTGTTGCCTCTGCCTAGAGGAACACTGTGGTCCGGGAGACCACTTTTATGGTTGCATACCACTTTTGGTGCTCGTCAGCTAGTTTTCAGGGCTTTCGGCCGCGTGCTTTGTGTAACAACCCTCGTTACTGTTTACCGATTAACCACTGATTACTGCTGAACTGAGACTGATTATGACTGATAATTGAATTGATTGAAGTACTGAACTGACTGATTGAAATCTGGAACTGAATTGATTAAGTATATCTGTTTAATTGTATGTCTATCTGTTGACTGTTTGATTATCTGTTCATGCCTTTATGTTTAAATTGCGAATTGAAGGCCTTATTGGCGGCTGAATCTGAAATTGATTGATGATTTGTGTTCATTGGAATTTATATGATTTTATGGTGTATTCAGTTAAAATATGATTTGTTATGATTAAATTGGATTAAAATGAGTTAAATTGCATTGTTGACTTAATTACTATTTTGCCATTGTGTGTGGCCACTATCTAAGACCACCTTTGAGCCTCACTACACCTAGATCAAACATTTGCTCAGCTCATTTTCCTTGTTCTTGCCGACCAAGAGAGTTAGAGTGAGACAAAGTGAGTTCCTCCTTGATAATTGCTTGTAGACTTGGAGATTTTAGAAGATAATTGTGAGTTTGAGCTCCTACACCTTATAATTCAAGACTTAGGTAAGGATTTCACCTTTTCATTAATGTATTTAAGGTTGTTCTTGCATGGTTCTTGAGCCTCTAGAGAGAGCTAAGTCATGTCTTAGTCTAATAATGTTGAATTATAGCTTAATTCATGCATGCATGTTTGAATTGTTGAGTTGTGAGTTGATTTCATGGTAAAATGTTACATGCATGTTTATATTGTGTTTAAGTCCATGATTTCATCTTGTCCTTGAAAGAATTGGATCATTAGAGCATGAAATTGAAGCTTTAAAATGGTTTAAATTCATGCATGTTTGCATATTTTTCATATTCTTGAAAATTGGTTTGAAATTGAGTTGTTTGAAACACCCTTGGGCTTTGATTTTACAATTGATCTTTGGAATCATGTTAAACTATGAGTTTTGGGATGTTTTCTGGAAAATTGGCCCAAGAGGATCGAAATTTATATTTTAAAACTTGGTTTTGAGCTTGAGGTTTAAATCTGAAATTTCCAGAATTTGGACTCACGCTCGAGCGGGGTGACTGGCGCTCGAGCGTGTAATTCGTGCTCCCAGTACTTTGCACTGTTTTGAAGTCTGCTCGAGCGGAATAAATGACGCTCAAGCGGGACATTGTGTCTCATGCTCGAGCGGGTGTCGAGCGCCCAATCGAGCGTGATTTTCACCCATCTAGCACTTTTGACTGTTTTGCTGAACGCTCGAGCGGGTAATTCTACGCTCAAGCGGAAACCTTTGTCTGCATGTCCGCTCGAGCAGAGTAATATACACTCGAGCGTAACCCCTGCTTTCTGAAAATTCTGAAAATGCTTTTACAGTGCATCTTTGCATCCTCATCCCATCCTAGGCATTCTTAGGCCTAGTTTAAGGCATCTTAATGAGGATATAGATCTAGAACCACACTGAGGCAAATTAGGGATTAAGTTATTATCTTTCCCAACTGTGTAGCTTAGTGTGTGTTCAATCTGTAAACTGTGTAGGGTTGGCAACTGGGGACGCGCTCTAGCTTTACTGTAGCCCAGAACTCTGTGAGTAACAACTGTGTAAAGATATGTTCAAAATGATTATCTTCTGAACAATTGAACTGTACTGTTTTCTGAACTGATACTGTTAATTGAATGAATGTATGTCCTATATTCTGAACTATATTGTGGCATCTTTAGCAACTACTGTTTACTGTTACTGTTACAGAGATCTCTGTCGGTTCCCTTGTTGGAACCACTACTGTTTACTGATTGATGGCCATCATTTACTGTTCGGTCTTTCAAGACCTACTGTTTACTGTACTGTTATGCTAATGGATGTACCACGTATGATTGTACTGACTGAACGACTGAAATACTGATTTAATGAACTGTTTTCATTACTGTAAGGACATTCATTCTTAACCTCTTTACGCATTATGTTATTCACTGGGCTTTAGCTCACTGCTCATATATATATGTAGGTGTACAGGCACCAGACCGTGGTTAGAAGCGTCGGGGTAAGCTCCAGTTTTGTCAAGCCAACCACTGTGCCTCACTGCGAGGTTCCGAGCCTGTCAAGTTATGGCTTAGGGGTGTTTTAGTTCCCCCTTCTGTCTCTGTAACCATTTTGTTTACTGTACTGTACTGTACTGTTTAACAGGGATTAGGTCCTTGAACTGAATGATTGTATATATGTACATACTGTTTTGTTTGACTGTATATGTGTATGAAAAGTCTTTTTGGCATACAGACTGTCACAGCTCATTGGACATTGTTTATTTATTGTATTGGCTTCCGCCAGGTCCCTGTACTCTATTTTACTGTATTACTGTTAAGCAGGCCTTCGGTAATATCGGATCACTGGCCGGTTACGGTGCTAAACCCATAGGGGCGGGTTTGGGTCGTGACACTTTGCCTCCCGATTTCTCGTATTGCATCCGCTTTGGTTTGTTTTTGGTACAAACCTTGTTTTCCTTGTTTGGAAGGTGGCACAAGGGTGGGTGACCAGTATTTCTCCTGGCCGACCACTTTTCCTTTTTTCAGCTAGTTTTCTTGTCAGATAACTGGCTTTCTTGGTCTTTGGACCATCTTTTCTGGTCGGCCACCACACCACCACTTTGCATTTAGTGTGTTAACCTCTCCCACCTATGGCCGACCCGTTTTTGCTCTGTTTGACCACCTAAAGTGGTCGGCCGACCAATTAAACTAGCAGGCCGACCACTTCAAGTGGTCGGCTGCTTTTTGGCACCTTTTTGGAGATATTTTCCTCTAGCTGTGCTAGAGGACATTAGACTCATCCTCCATACACGTGTATGGAGGGATTGCCTTGGTACTTAGCTTCTCCTAGAAGCTTTGCCTTTCCTCTTCTATAAGAGGGAAGCTCCTCCTCCCCCCTCTAGGTTCAGAAAATTTAAGGGAAAAGGATATATATAGTGTTGTATCTATATTGCCTTGTTTGCTTTATTTTTGTGCTCAAAAGTGTAGATTTGTCTTAGTTTTGTGCACAAACACACACTTAAACACCTTGCTTGTGTTGCTAAGGCTCCTTGAGGTTGTTTTTGGTGTTCTTGGACTGGTTTAAGTTCAAAAAACCTGTTGGAGTTGCAGTTATAAAGAGGGTCTTCAAGGGTGAGCTTTTGACCTTTAAATCTCCCTTTCTTGCTTAAGCTTTTAGCCTATCTTGCATGATGTTTTAAGCTTATTTTATAACTGATAAAAGTTCTATTTTTGCATGCTTAAAAAGTTTGTTTAAGATCAATTTTGTGTTTGGGGTTGTTTACCCCCTCTTAGGCCTTGTTTGGCCTTGTTTTTGAGCCTTTTTTTGTGAGCTTCAGGACCACCTTGCATTGGCCTTCTCACCACTGAAATCCAGAGAGATTTCAATGGTGGGGATGGTGTTTTAAGGTCCTAAAAAGGAGAAGGTCATCCCCTCTCCTTGTGTCTTCTTTACATGCCTTAATATGCCTCATGTTTGAGCACATTTGTTAAGTGTATGTTGACCATGTCTTAGCATGTATTTGTGGTTATTTTGCTGAGGCATACCACTATTTTTACTTGTCTTGGTCACTCCATGCATGGTTAATACACTTGTAGTGTAAATCACACACACTAGCTTTGTATACTTCATGAAGTAGCATGTATTTCTAGCCTATGTTGTGTCCATTTCAGCATGTTCTTGGGCTTGTTTTACCATGTCATACCTCTGTTTAAGTTTGGTTTGGTTAGCCTTTGCATGCTCCTTGCACTTGTAGTGCATTTCCATGAAATGGCCTAACATGCATCATGTTGTAACATGTCATTCTAGTATACTTTTGGCTTAACTTCATGAAGCTCTTGTCCATGTTTTAACATGCTTTAGCTCTAATTTTTGTTGTTTTGGCCATGCATGACTTGCTTTGTATAACTCTAATTCAATCTAGCTTGTTAGCTTTGTACACCAAGTCCACTAGCATGCTCTACGTGGCTTATTTGAATGATTTGGTATCACTTGTTATGTGATTTCAGTCCATGTTTCATGGCCATGCACTTGCATTTATCACTCATTCAATGCGTTAGAGGGTTTCCCCCTTTATGTCTTAACATGAACCATTGCGTATGCCTTCATGCCTTTGTTTGCGAGCCACCATTTTAGTGTTTATTTGGGGTTATTTTGCCATGATATAACTCTGATTTTTATTGCTTAAGTCATTCCATGCTTAGTCTTAATAGGTGTAGTGTAACTCACCTTATTTGCCTTGTATGATTCATGCTTCATGCCCTTTTTGCTAGCATATTTTGGCCTACTTCCATGCATGTTTTAGACTCATTCTAACATGTACTAGGATTGTTTTGGGTTGCCTTGATCACATTCTTCATGTTTTGCATACTTGTAGTACAAGTGCCCTTACTTGCCTCAAGCTTTGAGCATCATTGCATACTTCATTTGTGTTGTGTACATGATTTAGCATCATCTAACATGACATTTCAGAGCTTATAGCATGCTTATGTTCTCACTTCATTCATGCTTTAAGTGCCTTTTGAGTGTTATGCATTATGGCCTTGTTATGGCCTTAGCTTGCATGCCTAGGCCTTTGGGCCCTCATCTCAGCATGTTTAGGTCCTTGTTTTGACCTACTTGAGCTCTGTCCATTCTTAGTTCATACATTTGTGCCATGTGTTGCGTGCCTCCTTTGTGTTGCTCTTTGCTGGCTTTCATGCCTTAGGACTCTAGCATGCTTTACTTATGTTATTTGAATGATTTGGCATCATTTCTTGCTTCATTTTAGTGCACTTAGTGTTGTTACACTTCCACTCCTATCACTCATTGAGCAATCTTGAGAGTTGTGCTCTTTGGCCTCTTTGATGGCCAATGCATTGTGCATGCATGCCTTGCTTTATGTGCCTTCATTTCATCACCAATGGCCATTAATTTAGGCATGAGGTCTATCCCTTTTAGTTTAAGTCCATTGAACATGCCATGTATATTGCATTGAGTATGCCATATTGTTCATCGCATTATGTATGCCTTGTACTTTGCATTGTGCATGATTAGTTCACATCATTGCATTGTGCATGCTAACTGATATTTGCATTGTGTGTGCATGTTCCTAACCTTGCTAATTTGTCCTTGTAGCATTGCATTGTGCATGCACGCATTAGCATTGTTCACATGCCATTAGCTTTGTTAAGTTAATCATGTCACATTGCATTATGCCATGTAGTTTATTCACATTGTGTATGTCATGCTTGCTTGCATTGTGTTTGGAATAGGTGTTAGTCCAAACACGGGAAACGAGGGACGTTTCATACTTAAAGTGATGAAACGTGCCTTAATTCCCAGTCGCCGACACTCTTGATCATACATGATAGAGTTTTAGGTTTTATGTGTTTACTTGTGCATTCATTTTCATATTGAATTGTGCAACTTCGCCTCTCGGCCATCATGCATGAACATGCACGATTGGTGGCCCGAGGGTCGAGAACCACACCCCCTTGAGTTCATAACATGATAGGAAGGGTAGTTGTGCATACATATCTTGTAAATACATTGCCATGCCCTTTTTTGCTCTCTGTTGCAGAAAACTGGAGTCTGGCAGCAACAACTGGTCGGCCAGCCAGAAAAAGTAGCTAGCCGACCATTTTTCTTGGTTTTCAACAACAAAAAATGGTCGGCAGGGGTCTGGAGAGACCAAAAGTGGTCGGCCACCCTCCCACTGGATTCCCAAGGTGAAGTTTCATCTTTCTGGAGCTTGGTGCAAGTTTCTGAAAACAAATGAAAACAGAGGCAAATCGAGGCATCGCATTGGATTTCCGAACGAGGCAACCAAACATGCATCCAGCCTTCTCCCTCTGAGAACCTCCTGTTTACTGCTTTCTTTAGCTGCCATGCTTAGATAGCTAGCTTTTGCTTTGGTTTGTACTTTAATTAGTTAATACGTTAGCTATTCAATTCGTTTTGTAATAATTAGTTAACTAGGATTAGTTAATTAATTTATTGTGTAATAATTAGTTTAATTAGCTTAGATTAGCTAGTTAGCTTCTTATTTGGTCTCTCCCTCGAGAGGGCGCATTATTGTAATAAGCGTGCGTGTGTGTGATGCATGTCTTTCAACCCCCATTTCTTTCTCCCTTTTACTTAACCGCTTACGATGGTTAGTTTTAGAGCATATTTCATTTAGCATACCTTATGCTTGTATGTTTACATCCATTCATCTGTATTGCATGCACCGGGCTCGGCGCATCATGCTAACTGCATTGTATTTCAATTTCAATTTGAATACATGTACCAAGTTGCATCTCACATGACATTCTTAGGATAGCCGAGCCTATCTTAATTGCATTTTTGCAAGTGTTGCATTAGCCATTTTAACATGAACTAGGATCATGCATGATTTCTAACTAGTTCCTTGTTTTGGCTCGGAGTACACTGTGAGTGTTTGCGCTTTAGCATACTGCATGTGTGTTAATGTTGCCATGAAAGCATGCTTGCCATGAGCCTATTTGCTTACGTGATTAACTGCCTGAATGCCTGTGGGTGAAGGTTGGATTACTTGAATTTGGACAATTCATTGAAACCAGCATTTTAGCCTACTTACGAGTAGCAAACTTCAAACCATTTTCTAAACAAACGGATATGCCATGCTTGGTTCCAAATTAGGCGATCTAGTCTATACTTGTTTTGCTGTACGCATCACGTAGTAATTCTAGCTAATTAACCGGAATAAGAGCACATGTATTTTCAAAAAGCAGGATATCATGCTTAGTACAGGGTCGATCTTTGATCGGGCGAGCGGGGGTGCTCATTAAATGACCTTCCCCAATCGCACCCAAGTTCCCGAGCCGAGGAAACTTTGGTGATGACAGACATATGACCTTAGGCACGAGTCAGGGTTTCCTAAATTCTCCCAAAATAAAATATTTAGGTGGCGACTTTGTATTTGACAAAGCAGTCCATGTTTGGCACTTCTTTACAAAAATCAGTTTTCCAAAACGATTTGCCGAATTTGGACTCTTTGGTGATTTATCAATCTCACATCGCACATTGTGAGATCAGATTAAGAACCGTGACATTTGAGTCCGAACTGTAGCATTGAAGCCCAAGGGCGCGCCTACACCCTCCAATGAGGTCATGAAAGATAGTGTTCATAGCCCTCTGATATGTAGCCTTAGCATTCTTCAGGCCAAATGGCATTTTAACCCATTCGAAGGTGCCAATATTCCCAGGACATCTGAATGCTGTCTTGTGAACATCCTCCTCTGCAATGCAGATTTGGTTATAACCAGAGTGTCCATCCATCATTGATAAAATTTGATGCCCTGTTGAACTGTCTACCAACAAATCTACTATAGGCATAGGATACTCATCTTTTGGAGTTGCTAGATTTAAGTTTCTAAAATCAATACATACTCTCATTTTACCATTCTTCTTAACTGCAGGCACAATATTAGATAGCCATTCAACATACCTGGCTGTCATAATAAAACCTGCCTTGAGTAGTCTAAGAATTTCCTCTTTAGCTTTCTAAATCACTTCTGGACTCATTCTTCTTGGTTTTTGCTTGTATGGCTTGAAATTAGGCCTCATAGGGAGCCTATGTTCAACTAATGACCTATCAAATCCTAATAGTTCATTATAAGACCATGCAAAACAATCTTTATATTTCTTCAGAACAACCAACAACTGGTTCCTGTCAAGAGCATTCAACTAAGCACTTATATAGATGGGCTGTTGTATAGAACATTCCTCTAAATTTACTTCTTCTAAGGGGTCTTGTATCTGAGAACTTACTGAAGCTCCTTCTTTGATTCCTTTTGCCTTTGAAGCAATCTCCTTGCTTTGTTTTGCTCCCAGGTTCTTTGATTCAACATCTTTACCCTCCTCCTCATAGACAAAGTCTGTCCATAAGTCTTCTTCTTCCTGTATCTCCTAGACTTTTGTTTCAATATCCAATGCATAGTATTTATCAAGGGCCAAAACTCTGGCCTGTTGCTGGTCCTGCTTGCAGCCAATTATCATGACTTCTTTCTCTTGCTCTTGCACTTTCTGGGCTATTGATTTTACATCAAATATTGAGAACTTAATTAGAACCAAAGACTTGGCTTCTTGGGCTTCATTTCTTTGCCTACAACCAGGCATCATTGTCATCCTTAACAACAACCTCTTCATCAGCACTCTCCTGGACTAAGTGTTTCAGGTGTGTCACTTCCTCATCAGCCATCACTTCGGCTAAGCCATCAGGTTTTCTCAATATACTAAGTGGTGTCACTCCCTCAATATACAATTTGGCTTCTGCGAAGTCTGCACAGGCTATGAAGGGTTGAAGATCTGCATCGATTTCCTCTGTCTCTCCATTGCCCAAGGCCATCATTATTTTCTGATGTAAAGAGGAAGGCACACACTTGTTAGTATGAATCCAATCTCTACCAAGTAAAGCATTGTACTTAGCATTGCTGTCGATAACGAAGAATGTCGTCATGCAGTCCCTGGTTCCCACACTCAGGTTGATGGGCAGAATTCCCCGAGCCATCTGTTTGTCTCCAGCGAAACTAGTAATGGTTGTGCTGGTTGGGATTAACTTGGGGTTCCTTTTCCCTAGTTTCTTCAAGGAAGATTTCGGTAGTAGGTTCACTGCTGCCCCATTATCCACCAAGACTCGGTTCAATTATATCCCATCGAAGAAGGCCTTGATATACAAAGGCTTAACATGCTGTGTCATAGAGTTCGAGAGATACTCAAAAGGATATGAGAGGTTAATACTCACCTCTTCTTCACTCTCGTATTCAGTTTCCATTGGGGTAGCAAATCTGGATTCATCTTGCACCATACTCACTTGTGAGTCTTCACTAGAGACTGAAATTGGGTCAATTTCTTGACCCTCTTGGTTTTCATCTCCAGCTTAGAATTCATGCGGTAGTATGTATACCATATTCACTGATACTGGAGGAAACGAGCCAAATTGGATGGCTAGTTGTGCCTGTTTCTCCTCTTGGCCACCTTGTTCAGTTACTTCAGAAGCATCTTCCATGCTGCATTCTGGCACTTCATTACTAACAAACTCCTTCGAATGGTCTTTTTTAACTGGCTTTTCAACTAAAAACGTCTGTTCAGCCATGAAGGCTTCGAACATTTCCTCCTCAACCATTTCTTTCTTTTGGCCTAGGCCAACTTTTTCTTCTGTCTTACTATCACTCTCTATCAAAGCCTTCTCCAATCCTGCTAGACTGGACTTTTATCTGGCTTTTAGTTCAAAGTAAACTTTGCCCAATTGTTCTTTGCTACAACCCATTTTGTCTTGTAGAGTTAGTTTTGGAGTATGGTTTGACTTTGGATTCCTCTTTCCTTCTGTCTAGACCAATGAAGAGCTTTCTCTACTTTCTTTCAGGTTTTTCTGGTACTGAGTGTACCTACGCTGAATCTTCCTCCTTTGTGATCTAGAAATTACAGGGACTATATATGGTTTCTTTATTTTTGGGTCTTTAAGCAATACCCAATTGTTTGGAGCCACCAAAGGAGGTTTGACTATCCTACCTTGGTTTCCAACAACATTTCTTTAGGTTGATACTTCCCTAGGTTTGCTCTACATCATAAAGCAGTCTGGAACTCCAGGTACCCACGAGCTTACTGTCTCAGCTGTTGAATTGTTTCTTTCCTTCTTTGAAGCCATCTTCGAAGCTGGCTGTAAAGGCCATTGCTTAGCCCTGACTCCTTGTTTTGGGCCTAATTCAGGTCTTCTACGAAGGTGGTCACTTTCCATCTATGTGAGGTTGGTCTAGGGGGCCAATTTCTGGTTTTGATCCCATAACTTGAGCTTATATCATTCATTCTTTCAGGATGATTGCCCTTCACTCTGTAATAGTTGGTAGGTCTGGACTCATGTAGAGGTCTCTTATCCTTGAATTGCACTCTAGTAGCTGCTGATTCAGCCATAAATGGCTGCTGCCTGGGAGTAGTTGGATATGGCCTTTTGTTATAAGCACTGGTTGGTTTAGGATATCTCTGCACATTCCTGTGGTATTGTTTCCCATCAATCGGGAGCCCTTTCAGCCACTTATAGCTCAACCTACACCTGGGACACATTCTTTGGATAACTACTGCCTCTAAGTAATCATCATCCAGTGTTTCTTTATCAAAGTCTTTTCCCTGACTTGTAGAGCCTTGTCCAACAACTGGCAGACTTCTAGTGTCTTTCTTAATAGTAGCCTGGCTGGCAACATGCATTTGTATATTGACCTCTCTCAATTCCTGCAAAGATAAATTCTGGAAATCTGGTACAACAACATTAGCTGCACTTTTTCCAACTTCTGGAAATGGATTACTGTCGATCCCCATGGCCTTTTTTGCTTTAACTGGGAATTTTAGACTTCTTTTCCGAATTTGTTCTTGGATCCTGTCTCGAAAAATAATACAGTTTTTAGTCGAGTGAGACCAAGAATTATGCCATTTACAATACACTTTTCCTTTAAGTTCATCTGTAGATGGAATTTTGACTCCTTTTGGTAACTTAAGGAAGTTGGCCGCAAGCAAAAGATCAAAAATGTCATCTGCCTTCGTTAAACCGAAAGAATATTTCCTATGAAGGTCTTTCTTTTTAAACTGCTAGTCAATTGTTTTGTCCTTATGAATTAATGCCTCACAGATTACAAGTTCTTTCCCGACAATCTCTGCTACATCAATCTCATAATTAGAATCTCTATAATATGTCTTGTATGATGCATTATTTCGATCTTGTTCCTCCTCTAGTAATGCTTCATACCTAGACACCTTATAAGTTAGTTCCACCAAGTCTCTGAACTCAGTTGAGTCAAACTTCTTTCGAAGCCTAAACTCTAAGCCATTTTGAGCCAATCTCACGAATTCTGGCTCTAGTAGGATGACCCTACATTTGTTTCGTGCTCTTTTAAATCTGGTAATAAACTGAGTAGGCTTCTCATCAGGCCTTTGACTCAATCTTGCCAAGTCTGCCATGGAAACCTCTGGCTCCGATTGGAAGAATTGGATATGAAATGCCTCTTCCATTTGTTGCCAAGTTTGGATAGAGCCAAATGTAAGGTTAATATACCATACAAATGCTCCCCCAGTTAGAGAACTTGGGAATAATCTTAACTTCATATAGTCATTATTAGTAAATTCACCGTATTGAGCAGCAAACCTAGCAATATGCTCCACTGTTGACTGGTTTCCATTCCCATAAAAAAGGACAAAATCTGGTATCCTAAAACCTCTTGGGTATTCATGTACCCTATCTACCCATTCTGGGTACGGTTTCCTGTACACAGGAGTTTAGACCCCCTGAGCCATCGGTCCACACATCTCTCTAATAATATCAGCAATTTGGTCTCTAGGGACCATATTTTGTGCTTGTTGAACCACTACTGGAGGGACAAACACAGGGTTTGGTAGACAACCTTGTGTTTAGGGTCCTCTTGGTCCATAAGATGGTATATTTGGGACTGGTTGTCCCTGTGGTGTCAGTTGCTGTTGGGGGTGTGAAACCCCGTATTTTTATATAATAAAAATAATATATATTCAATTTTCTTAAGTAATTATTCACAATATTTTGAATTTAACAGTTTGTATATTTTTAAACTGAAAAACCCCGTATTTTTATATAAAAAATAATAATAATAATAATATATTTAATCAAACTCTAATGGAAGTCAATTAGACTAATTAAATTAAGTGGGATTTAAGATTAGTTATAATTAACTAATTTTGTGTCAATCAAGGTTCATTAAGACTAGGTATTGCTCAATTAAATTAATTAGTATAATGGCTTAAAAATTTGAGAGTGCATGTAGGTGTGGGTGTACTGAAAATAAAGTGTGAGTACAAAGACATCTGTTAGTGTGTGCATGTGAGAGTGTTGTGTTGGGAGCCTTAGATGAGTGCACGTGTGTGTGTATGTGATGTGCTGGAAATCAAGTGTGATTAGTGTGTCAAGCTAATGAAACATGGATTCATATTATGTGGACAAGTGTCCCACTAAATTGATAAATAAAATAATAAAATAAAAGATGAAGAATGGAGTCACAAAGCTTTGTTTTTGCTGGAGTCAAATTAGAGAGAGTGCACGGGGGAGAGAGAGAGAGAGAGAGAGAGAGAGAGAGAGAGAGAGAGGGGTCCAACTCTTATGCTGAAAGAAACTTTGGAGAAATGAGTTTATGAGGTCTACATGAAGATAAAGGAGAGGACTTAAGGAATTAAAAAGAAATTCAGCTATGGGAGGTTAAAGGTAAGGATTTTAACCTTGATTGTTGTAGAATTCTTGTATCACACTTGAAATTAAGGATGGAATTGGACTCAAAATCATGTAATTAATAGGAATTAGCAAGAAGATGAAGAAATTTTGAATTATGTGTTAAGATCATGGAAATATATTTGGAAATTAAGTAGTTAGAGTTTGATTTCTATTATTCTTCACAAACTTGAAATTCATCCTTGCATGCATGTTGGACTTTCAAGGTTTTAGATTTAATTCATGTGTAAAAGATTGATAAGTTTAAAATTGGGTTAGATATGAAGGAAATTGGGTTCTAAACATGAAATGAGTTCCATGCATGTGGATAATCATGGAAAATAAAGTAGAAATTAATTATTAAGAAATTGATGTTGAGATTAAATATTTGAGTTTGATTTTCTTCATCCTTCACATATTTGAAGTTTATCATTGCATGCATGGTAAGTTTTCAAGATTTTAGAAATTAATTCATATTTTAAAGTTTATGAGCTTGGGATTAAATTGTGATATAAATTAAGAAGTCAAATTATAAATTGAGCTTGATGATGTAAAATTTGGTTGGATTTGATAAGCGTTTTATACATGCACTATGGATTTTGAGGAATTTAAGGTAAACGATTTCATGTTTTGAAGAAAAGGAAGAAATTTTATTAAAAAAAAAAAATCAAGTTGATGAATATAGAATAATTAATTAGTTTTAATCTTAATGTCATACATGCAAATATTTTCCTAAGGGTCATATAACTTCAATTTCATGTACATAAAAAGGAATTAGAAAAATGGTGTAGAATTGAATTAGATTCAAAATTATAGAAGTTAATTTGAAAATAACCCTTTTGGGTTTGAATTTATTTGTCTTATATGAAATTGAGTCATTCAAGTTCTTTTTGAAGAGATGAAGGAAATGTTTTAAGAAAGTCAAGTTTATGGAAATTTGAAATTAATCCTAAAATTTTGATTTTATAATTAGATTTTTATTTAATCCATGCATGTGATGCAATTTAAGAATTTTATTCAATTTAGATACATTTTAGAACACCCATGATTATAAATCAAGTATTTGGTTAAGAATTGAGTTAAATTGATTTTGTTATTAATAGTAAGATTGGATCTATTTGTATTATATACATCATGGAATTTCAAGAGGTTGGGAAGTCTAATTTATATTTTAGAATTGTGGGTTGATGTTACTAAGATGAATTAAAACTAAATTTGGGCAATTGGAACATGATTTTAAATGAATTGTTTATTTAAATTTTGTACAATTGTTTATTATTGTGTGACATGTGTAATATTTTATGTTCGAATTTTAATGAGTTGGTATAACATTATTTGTGATTAAAAAATTGGAATTATTTGTGATTAATATCAAAATTAACTGAAAGGATTAAAGGCATATACAAAGTTAACAATTGACGGTTAATACCAGTTTTCAGAGTGAGTCTTGGTTTTAAAGAGTGTATGAAATCAAGGGATTGACGGTTAATACCGATTCACTACTACAAAAACAGATAAAGATCACACTTTTTTGGTGTGATGTATGTTATTTAATCACACCTTTTAAGTTTTATTAAAGTGTGATCTTTGGGAGTGTGATTAAAAATGGTCATTTTTAATCACACTTTTTAAGTGTGCTTAATAACATTTAGATCACACCTTTTAAGTGTAATTAAAAACATTTAGATCACATCTTTTAAGTGTGATTAAAAATATTTTAGATCACACCTTTTAAGTGTGATCTTTGGAAGTGTGATTAAAAATAACCATTTTTAATCACACTTTTTAAGTGTGATTAATAACATTTAGATCACACCTTTTAAGTGTGATATTTGGAAGTGTGATTAAAAATGACCATTTTTAATCACACTTTTTAAGTGTGATTAATAACATTTAGATCACACCTTTTAAGTGTGATCTTTAAAAGTTTTTAATCACACTTTTTAAGTGTGCTTAACAATATTTAGATCACACCTTTTAAGTGTGATTAATAACTAATAAAATCTGTAATAAAAAAAGGATTCGACATATTTGAAAAATAATCAATATTATTTTTGTATGCACATTTGACGAATGTAATACACACTATATACTATATTTTGAATCATAACCACATATTGAATAGAATAACGTCATATATTTCATAAATGAAAATTAAATATTTAAAAGTATATACAAAGGAATTAAATAAAAAAAATTAACTGTGCTTACATATATTAAAAAATAAAAAAACTTAAAAAACTAAGTTCTTTAATTCTTGGACCATATTTTGCATCTCTCCAAAATATTTCTGACCTGAAAAATAAAAACACAAATTAATCCAAAAACTACTGATGCATATGAATAAACTAAAAAATTAATTCAGCAAACCAAAATAGGAACATTAATCATTTCTGCTTGATCTTAATCCTTTTGGAAGTAACTTCCCTGTTAACAATTAGATGCCATAGCAACTCAGTGTCAATGACATTGTAATTAGGAAGTCACTAATGAATACAGTATTTAAAAATGATAAATCTCAATATAGCTTGTGTACGATCTTTTTGTGAAGGTATATTATTATTACTGTTGAACCATAATTCTAGGTACCCATAAATAAATAAATAAATAAAAACTCAAGAATTTATTCCATTTTTTTTTTTTTTTTTGGAGGGGGAAGAGTACATACATTGCAGTTACTATCACCAGCAGCAGCAGCAAGTTTTGGAGAAGCAGAGGCTGCATTTATGAAAAGAATTCATCAGAGCTTCTAAATACACTCGCTTATTTTCTCTCTAAACTCACTATATGCATTGTATATCTTGTATGTTATGAAGAAAAATTTGTGAATATAGGTGTAGAGATGAACATGGCGGGTGTGTGGTGAGTTTAGAAACTCCCAATTGCATCATTAAAACGAGGATTATGTGTATATATATGTTGTTGACACTAATTAATATTCCTAAAACCCTGTTCAAAAATAAAATGAAAATGAAAACACACCTAATCAACAAAACTCCCAATTGCATTTGAGAAGCTTGAAGCTTCTAGCATGTAACCAGAATAACTCATTAAAATCCTTTGAAGATGAGGCCTTATTGCATTACACAATGTTGAGAAAAATGTTAACACTCAATTGGCCATTTTTACCTTTATAAACTGCAATTCCATATATTTATTACATTTCACAGTTACAGATATCATCCAACAAACAAAAAATACATTAAAAAAAATGGGTACACATAACACGTGATGTATGACATGTATAGAGAATCAGAGATATCATTGGGGGAAAAAAAATAGCATCAGGAAGATAATATGGAATAAATATATAAGCTCAAGCATAAGCAGTTTGTATCAAAGCACAAACCTTGATCATTTCTGGCAGTGAAGATAATCATTCCTGTCTCATCACCTACCAAGCATTCAGCAATTCGCATTTGGCGTCCTTGATTTCCATTGGCACGACCCTTAGGCAGTATCATCTTTGAATTAACAACTTTTACTGTGAGATTAAGTCCCTCAGCTTGAGGGCGAAGCTGCTCAACTTTTGTGAAAACTTTCTTTTGTTCATCCATATCCAACAAAATCCTTTTGACAAAAACCAATGTATGGAAAGCTAATTAGTAAAACACAAAGATGTACCTCCTTTAGAACAAAAAGAAGCAAGCGAATCCTAATATGCTTCACTTTTGAATACCACGGGCAAATAAAAAAGTTCCAACTACTATACACAATCCATATCATAAGAAAAGCAGCAATTTTTGTGGTGTCAGTTATGAACAACTGTGGTTGTGTTGTAGTTATGAAGGGGCACACCATAAGAAAAGTCTTACTTACGAACCATCCTGATTACATTACAAACTGATTTCATGTTATAAATTATGAATTTTTGTTACGAATCTATGAAAATAAATAAAAACTTCTTTCAACACTGAATTTAAGATCTAATAGAGATATGTATATATATATATATATATATAAAATCCCCAATTCAGATTGAGCCTAAAATAACAATGTGTCCGAATTTATCTTTCGAAAACCAACAATCAAACAAAGGTTAAATATAACATACTGAGATAAAAGAACATGAAAATTGCTAAATTTAATAAGACGATTAAATTATGAATTTTTGTTACGAATCTATGAAAATGTCCTTTATGATCCTTTATGCAAGCATTATGGTTGGTGATGGGAACAGAATTAAATTCTGGTGTGACAGGTGGTTTAGGAACATAATCTTTAAAGAGGAGTTTCCTAGATTGTTTAGTATATCTGTGGAGAAGGAAGTCTCTCTGCACCAAATCAGTATGAGAAGGTGTAATTCAAGTAATGGGGTCTTGGAGTTTAGAAGACCTTTGTTTGCTTGGGAAATGGAAGAGGTGGGGAGGTTGTATGCTATGCTGCTGGAGGCTCCAAGTGTTAGAGATTCAGTGGAGGATTCCTTGAGGTGGACAGCATCTTCATCTGGGCTGTTTTCTGTAGCTTCAATCTGGAAATGGAAAATAGAAGACAGGGACTCGGCATCCAGAATATCTGAGCTGGTTTGGGGAAATGTTGCTCCTCCCAAGGTGAAGTTTTTCTATTGGTTAGCTTGGCTTGGTAGAATCAAAACATCTGTATTTATGCAGAGAATTGGAGTTCTAAATGATAATGCTAGTATTCTATGTTTGTTTTGTGGAAATGATGCAGTGTCTTTAAATCATATTCTTCTCCATTGTCCAAAGATTTGGTTATTATGGTCTGGTGTGATAGAATGGTGGGATCTGCGGTGGGCAATACCAGGATCAGTGGCTGAAATATTGCAATGGTGGGATGGTGTGAGAATGAAGAAAAGGGAGAGAAAAATATGGAAGGTGGTGCCTATGATTCTGATGTGGTCTGTATGGAAGATGAGAAATGAGGTGATGTTTAATGGTAAACAGTTGGTGGTTGATGAGTTGCTTGAACTAATAAAAACCAGAGTGGCATCGTGGGTGACAAGTTGTGGGAAGGATCTTCAGTTTTCAGTTCATGATTTGGTGGTCAATCTTCAACAGGTCAGATTCTGTTTATAGTAATAGTGTTGCTGCTGCAATCTGTTCTGTCATATATCAGCAGATTGGTTCATTACTGCTACTGTGACTTGTTAGTTTGTAAGGGGAATTCAGGCTGCTGTGTGTGTATTATCTGATGCTGGCTTGGTGATGGGAATGGGGGCTTGTTCCCAAATCTGCTGGTGCTGTGCTAATCTGTTTGGGTTGTTTTGTAAAGGGAAGTTCTGGATGTTGAGTGGGTTGCTAGTGCTGTTTATGTTGCAGATTTGGAAAGTTAGTGCAGTTGCTGTGCTTGTGGATAGCTGTTCTCAATATGGGTAGTTCTGTGTAGTATGGGGGTCAGTTTGTATTTGGGGTGTCCTGTTTGTATTTATTTCTTCTTATTTTGTTGGCTGTTTGATTGGTTGCTCGCCAATCTTGGGCTGTGTGCTGGCATATGATAGGGCTTGCTCTCGGGTGCCAACCTAGTTGGGATCTTTGAGTTTTGCTTTGATGCTCTTTGCACCTCCCCTCTCATTTTGGCGTTTGTATCTTTTAATTTTATCATTAATAAAGTTTCTTTCGTTGATCAAAAAAAAAAAATGATCCTTTATGATCCATCATTTTTAATCCAGCTCCAATCGAAGTATTACCCACATATATATGACATTGACCATCTAAGTAAAAACACCTATAAAATAATCAATTGAATCGATAGACTGGTTCATCATTAAAAAACTTAGTCATTTAAAAAATTAGCAATAACACTTCAGTAATGCATCAACAGAGAAAACCAAAAATATATATACACAATAGATTCCCAAATCCCATTCATGGCACATTCATCAAATTCATTATAAGAAGGCATTATATATTCTTAAAAGAATAAAGCATGGCAGATTGAGTATTAAAATATATATATATATATTTAAACTTTTTTGTGTAATGTTGGTATAGACTGTGCATGCATATTGTGTACATGGGTTGCACACCTTTGGTACATTCTAATGGAGTATTTTATCTATGAAAAAGAGGGATAAGATAGGGGTCCTTACCTTGCCTTTAATTCCACAGTCATGGACTGTTGAATGGCTTGTGATTGAGCAATATGAGGGCATTTTCAATTTAGCACGCACATCTGGATGTAAGGGCAGCAACACTACCTGTGGCTTGGATTCATCCCTAAGAGACAATTCCCACCATTCATCCCGTGGAATTACCACAATAATTTCTTCACCCTGAAACACAACCAAGACAATATAAGCATAAAATCTAAGAACATGTTCACATAAATATGGTATAAAGACAATATGATGTTCACACTGCTAAATATGAAGGCCAAAAAAAAAAAAGAAGAAGGAATCCACCAATAAACTCAATCCAAGAATTGTTCAAATATTTCCATGTCTATAAAACCAAAAAGGAAAGTTCATTCCAGAAACCAAAATTTGAAAACCTACCTATCTTTTCAAATTTCCAACGCCCCTCACACGTGTTTGCATACATGATATAAGCACTACAATTCTACAGTTCAGTTGTTTTAAACTAAAATTCTTTCCTTGCCAATTCCAGCTTTTTAGGTTTATGAATTCATGCCAATAAGCACACAAATCTAACATGGCTCTAAAGTATAACGTACTGGGTAATTATATGTCTATGGCCATGTTAGGAGTTGGTATTGTGCATGCTTGTCCATAATTTAGGAGCAGTCCTCTGCTTACCTTTTCATTCTCATGTCCAGATTCACCAACCCAAAGATTACCATGTTAGGCTAGAAATGTGAAAATGAGAACATATATTCAGGGAGTTTTTGTAAAACTACCCGACTAGTTAATCTCCTATAATCAATTCAATTAAAAAACTAAATAAAAAGCACAAATTGAAAAATATTACCAGTGGATATACTACAATCCAGGGATCAACAATTCTGAATCGCCCAAAGAAAAGAGAAACTAAAGATAACATGTTCAATGCTTCTGTAAATTTACCTAGATTTATTTTCTCCTACACAAATGATAATTCAAGTAATTATCTTCTAGATGAAGATTTTTTAATCTGATAGTACTGCTCTAATAGTCACAAGCAGCATCACCACTAGGTGGTCTATCTATTTCGAGAAATGTCAGGAGGCATACTACACAGTTTCATCAAATGAATCTAAACTGATAATATCTCCTATTATTCAATGTTTTTGAGTATTTAGTTGCACAGACGCAACAACTAATCACCACATTTCTAGATTTTAATTTAAAATAATAAAATAAATACTTCCACCTAAGAGATAGAGTTTTCCAACAAATCAAATTCAGTGTGAATCTCGTATGAAGGACAACAAATCCTATAATTATAACTTCTAAAAAATGCCCCCTAGGGAACACCCCAGCAACTTAGATTGCATTCCTCCAATAAAGATATTCATATGTGAGGTATCCTTAACTTACCTATTCAAAACAAAATAAATTTATAACTGAGCATAACATGTCCAAGCCTGCATATAGGTAACATATGCAAGCATGGTTGTTAGATTCGTATGATTCACGATTTGGTTCATACAAGATTCGATACGAGTTTCAAACAAACGATTAGAATCGTGTCGGTAATCGGAAATTGAGTAAATCGTGTGATTCAATTTGGAATTCACTATGATTCAGTTATGTTTTTGTTTACATAATGCATGAACCATCGTTTTCACCTCTCCATCAAGAAATAAAAGGAGATCAATTAATTATATTGATATACATTAATTAACTGATATACATTGTTCAATGTGATATACAAATTAGTTCTATTGATATTTATTTCATTTTAAACACTCTGTGTACTTTTATATTTATAAACATATATAAAATTATAATATAATAAATCAAGTGAATCTTACAATTCATTATTCACTATTTTAGCAAAACGATTCACGATTTGATAACAATGTATGTATGCAAATAAATGATGCTACCTCATTCTAAACCAGTAGGCTTAGATATTGACTCAAATTAGTGTGCTCCAGCACTGGTTTGGCATAGAAAGAGAATGGTAGTCTATATGTATTTTTTGGCCATAGCTCTGGTTTTTCTATGTCATCATGACCCCCATACTCAATTTCAATTTCCATAAACAAAAATACAACATCTCACCTTTCAACTTAAATTCTTTATTTTCCAAGTTTGATCAACTACATGAATTTCTTAAATTCTATATTTTACATTTTTTATCAACAACAAACATTTTTCAGAAAAATTTAAATTTAAATATATATATATATATAAACATCAATTAAATCATAGAAAGTAATTTTATTAATCCATTATAGTTGTCTATAATTTTACAATGAGATCAATTTAAACATCAAAATATATTAAATTTATACTAATCTAAAATTTAAAAACAAGGAGAGCAATTCAAAGTACGTTTAACTTTACAATAATATCTCTTTCTTAATATTTTGTGCTTTATGCCAATATATCTAATTATGTTGTAGTTTCAAAAGTTCTTAATACACAAATCAACTCAAAAAGACTTTAGAGAATATAAATTTTCTTGTTCCACCCCTGCTCATGACCTCACAGCTCAATTCTTTTCAAAGGGCCAAGAGTAAATGTCAATTTGCTGATTAAAAAAAGAACAAAATCAAGGTCAATTAGGATCCCACCCATCCTTGTCAAGAAATTGGTCCTAGTGAGTTTAACTTGTTTATAATAGCTACTTCTATGTGGCACAAAAGGATATGGCCTATCAAAGAAATTGACACCTCTTTACACCCAAACTGGAATGTTTAATCAAGATGTTGAATAGTTTTTATACGTAAGTTTCTACTAGTAAAGAAAATAAACATCAATTTAGTCTTACATCAAAGTTGATGGACAATTAAATCCATACACTATCACTCTCTGTTAAACCAACTTAAAAATACTTCGGCAAGGAACCACAATCTGATGAACATTTTGCTGTCCAGATATGGAGGCAAAAAGGGTTTACGTGAACTTCAATAGATATAATTATTAATTGCATCCTGTGCTTTCTCTTTCCAATATTCAATGCAAGATAATCAAATATCAACGCAAGTGGTCAATAAGTAACATGTGAAGTATTCCAAACCTGGATACCCAATAACACCAACAATATCTCCACGCTTCACGCCAGAGTGGAACTTGGAAAATTCAGCTTCATCCAACACTGATGCCCTGCAATAGCAAACATAAATTCAAAATTTCCTCATTTTGGTAGTAGAAATAAAACAAAATATATGGAATATGATTTTAGTGACAGTAAATTAGAATATGGAGAAGCGAAAACAGAAAACCAATAAGGAGACTGCGAGCTGTGCAATGGCGAACGGCCAGGGCTCGTTTGCCCTTTCGGCTGCTCCTCCGCCGCTCGCCGTTGATCTCGAGAGAGAGGGGGGTAAGAACAGATTAGGGATTTGGGTTTGAGATTGGGGATATTTTGTTTTCGGAGGGAAGGGGGGGATTGGAAGAAAAAAGGTGGGGCTGCTCCTCCGCCGCTCGCCGTTGATCTCGAGAGAGAGGGGGGCAAGAACAGATTAGGGATTTGGGTTTGAGATTGGGGACTTTTTGTTTTTGGGGGGAGGGGGGGATTGGAAGAAAAAAGGTGGGGGAAGGGAGCGGGAATGGAAAACAAAAAAGGGCGGGATTAAAAAATAAATTTTTTTTTTTTTTTTTGTAAGAAATGAAATTTAAATAATAAAATAATGTCATTTAATTTTTTTTTTTTTGCGACGGGAGTTGCCGTCGTCAAAAAAAATAATTTTTTGTTAAATATATATATTTTTTGTAGTTAATGAATTTTTTTAAAAAAAAATCTTTTTTTTTTAGTTACTAAAATTGAAATTTTATTTGTTTCATTTTTATTTTAATGAAAAAAATATTATTATTTTTTATTTGGTAGAATTAGGGGTAAAAAATAATTTTTTTTTTGTCAAAAATAAAATTTAAATAACAAAATAATGTCGTTTAACTTCTTTTTTTTTTTTTTTTTTGGCAACGGGGGTTGCCGTCGTCAAAAAAAATTATTTTTTGTTAAAATATATATTTTTTTGTAGTTAATGAATTTTTTTTAAAAAAAATTCTTTTTTTTTTAGTTACTAAAATTGAAAATTTATTTGTTTCATTTTTATTTTGATGAAAAAAATATTATTATTTTTTATTTAGTACAAGTAGGGGTAATATTTTAATGAAAAATATTTTCCACTAAAATAAAAGTTAATTTTCGGTGGTTTATGAAAAATATTTTTCTACGGCCCATTTTTTTTTTGTTATTAAAAATCATGAACTAATTTTTTGTGGTAGAGCAGAGGGAGTTGCAGTAGTGATGAAGGTGGTGGATAAGAGATGGTGGTGGTGGTGGCGCCGGCGAAGGAGATTAGTGGTGAAGTTGTGGTAGTGGTAGAGTAGATGAAGTGGCAAGGGTGAATAAGAGGTAATGGTAGTAGTTGTGGCAGTAGTGGTGAAGGTGGTGGATAAGAGATGATGGTGGTGGTGGTAGCGAAGGAGATTAGTGGTGAAGTTGTGGTAGTGGTAGTGGTAAAGTAGATGAAGTGGCAAGGGTGAAGGAGAGGTAATGGTAATGATAATAGTAGTGGCAGTAGTGGTAGTGGTGGCAATGGTAGTAGTAATGGTAGTCGTAGAGGTGAAGTAACGACAGTGGTAATAATGGTAGTAGTGAAATGGCGTTTGCAGTAGTGGTGAAGGTGGTAAAGGAGATGAGTGGTGAGAGAGAGATGAGTGAGAGACGGATAGAGGAGAGAGAGAGAGAGAGAGAGAGAGAGAAAGACAGAGTGATGAGCGAGAGAGAGACAAAGTGGTCGCTAAAAGTGCATTTTCTTGTGGTGGATAGATAAATCGAGAGGGAGCTCCGTAAATAGAGAAGACGGAAATGAGAGAGTGAGTAACGCGAACACAGTGAGGGAGAGAGAGAGAGAGAGAGAAAGAGAAGAGAGAGAGAGAGTGAGACAAAAAGATAAAGAGATAGAGAGTGAGAGACAGAAAAAGAGATAGAGAGAGAAGAGAGATGAACGAGAGAGACAAAGAGAGAGAGATAGAGAGAAGAGAGATGAGCGAGAGAGACACAGAGAGAAGAGAGATGAACGAGAAAGACAGAGAGAGAAAAGAGCGAGAGAGACAGAGAGAGATGAGATGAGTGAGAGAGACAGAGAGAGATGAGAGAGATAGATAGAAGAGAGATGAGCGAAAAGACAGGGAGAGAAAAGAGATGAGAGAAGAGATAGATGAGTGAGAGACACAGAGAGAGAAAGAGAGAGATAGAGAGAGACAGATAGATAGGAAAAAAGAGTAATGAGTGAGAGAGCGAAAGAGAAGAGAGAGACGAAGATGAAAAAATGGGTGAAAAGATATAGACAATGAGAGAGAGAGAAAAAAGAGCGAAAAGAGATAAACAAGAGAGAGATGAGCGAGAGAGATAAAGAGAAGAGAGACAGAGAGAGAAGAGAGATGAGAGAAATAGATAGAAGAGAAATGAACGAGAGACACAGAGAGAAAGAGAGAGAGAGAGAGAGAGAGAGAGAGAGAGACAGACAGACAGAGAAGAGTGATGAGTGAGAGGGAGAAAAATAAAAGAGACAGAGAGAAAGAGAGAAACAGACAGACAGAGAAGCGTGATGAGTAAGAAAGAGAGAGAGAGAGAGAGAGAGAGAGAGAAGAGAGACAGAGACGGAGAGATAGGAAGATGAAAAACTGGGTGAAAAAGTTTCGTGTCTAAAGCCTCCTTTTCTAGTAGTGAGTCGTTTCTATCATTCATGGGTAGAATAGAGGCGCGGATTTGAGAATTGTATATTTTATATAAATATCAAATTGAAATATTTTATACAATCATACCTATTTAGGGAGTGTGATTAAATAAATAAATATATATATATGTATATATAATTACACTTATTTAAAAAGTATGATTAAAAAGTAGTAATGTATATATAATCACACTTTAATTAAAATGTGTGATTAAAAAATACATATATAATCACACTTATTTAAAAATTGTGATTAAAAAATAGTAGTGTATATATAATCACACTTTAATTAGAAGGTGTGATTAAAAAATATATAAATAATCACACTTTAATTAGAATGTGTGGTTAAAAAATATATAAATAATCACACCTATTTAAAAAGTGTGATTAAAAAGTAGTAGTGTATATATAATCACACTTTAATTAGAAGGTGTGATTAAAAAATATATAAATAATCACACTTTAATTAGAATGTGTGATTAAAAAATATATATATAATCACACTTGTTTAAAAAGTGTGATTAAAAAGTAACAGTGTATATATAATCACACTTTAATTAGAAGGTGTGATTAAAAAATATATAAATAATCACACTTTAATTAGATAAAAAATATATATATAATCACACTTGTTTAAAAAGTGTGATTAAAAAGTAGCAGTGTATATATAATCACACTTTAATTAGAAGGTGTGATTAAAAAATATATAAATAATCACACTTTAATTAGAATGTGTGATTAAAAAATATATATATAATCACACTTGTTTAAAAAGTGTGATTAAAAAGTAGTAGTGTATATATAATCACACTTTAATTAGAAGGTGTGATTAAAAAATATATAAATAATCACACTTTAATTAGAATGTGTGATTAAAAAATATATATATAATCACACTTGTTTAAAAAGTGTGATTAAAAAGTAGCAGTGTATATATAATCACACTTTAATTAGAAGGTGTGATTAAAAAAATATATATATAATCACACTTAATTGAAAAGTGACATAAAAAATAAATATTATCACACTCAATCAAATTAAGTGTGATTAAAATATCAATCTAATTTTTTTTATCACACTTCCAATAAAAGTGAGATCTTTTTTTTTGTCAAAGTGTGATCTTTAACTATTTTTGTAGTAGTGATTGTTCAGGGTGAGCCCTGGTTTTGAGAATTCTTACGTAAATTGTGTTGCGAAACTCTAAAATGGCACGGGACTTATTTGAACCCTTTTCGGTATTTGGTTTTGGAATAAGGGTGGATGCGCTGGTGGCACACAGGGAGGTTATGTACCCCTGGCAGACCGTTTCCTTGGGGCAGACTACGGATGCTACTACTTGGGTATATAACTCCGGACGTGGGCATCCCTGGTAGTTACAGTTGGTAACACTTAAATATTTGACCAAGGGAGGGTTTCAAATTAATCGTTGCCATGCTTAGTGGTTGGTGAGTTCAATCTCTTTGGTGAGATTTCAAGTGTCGCCTAATTTATTAAAATTATGAAAATTATTTTAATGGTTGTAATTCATGTTTACAATTATATTATTATCTCGTGTTTATAATCTCATTATTTTTCTCTTAAAAAGAATGGTAGGTTGGTTATGTTTGCTTACTGTGTTGCAAAACTCATGGCATATATTTTTGTTGCCCTGGCGTTTTATGCCAGGTCTTGGCGAGAAAATAATTGAAGCTGAAATGAAGTCGACACTAACGTAGAGCCTTGGCTGACCTGAAACCTCGAGTAGTGCCGAATAAATTATATTATTTTATATAATAGTTATTAAGGACGTTATAATTTCATTTGATGTTGTAATTGGAAAATTTTAAGTTTTTATCTATTGTTATTTGGACATTCGGTTATGTACGAGAGCTGGATTACCCTATTAAGATGTCAACTTTCTGGTTTATTAAGTCATTTTGTTTATTTAATTTCCCCTGATATATATTAAAAAAAAAAATATTGGGGCGTCACAGGGGGTGTGGGTAACCCCTTTGAGTTTGTCCTGCGAAAGGACCTGCGAAAGGTGCTGAAACAGGTGTTGTGTCTCTTCCATTTGTAGGAAAACCTTCCAACCCCCGGGCATAAATTCGAATAAAGGATTAGTAAATCACCTCGTGCCAGGTATGGCTTCGAACATGGGATTTAGGAACATTCTTATGCCATTTTTTTGTACTAGGCCCGATCCACCAACTTGCATGGCTTAATTGTTAAGTACTAATGCATTTTGACCTGCCATAGGCCTCGAAATAGGTTCATACCAAGACTGGGGTGATGGTCTTTCATAGTTTTGATTACTAGTTTGACCATTAGAATGTCCATTAATTTGCATAGGCTATTTATCTCTAGTCAATCTTTGCCGAGGGACATTTGAAATTTCCTCCATATGTCTTGTGTTTGTTGGTTGATGGGTATTCATTCAATCTAAAAAGGATGTTGCCCATCTCTCCATTGTGTTCATTAACTGCTGTCCCATGGCATCTACTAAGCCTCCCCACGGATTCATTAGCTTAGTAGATAGAATAGTGGATGGTTCAATTCCTTGGCCTCGTCCAGTATTATGAACATGTGGTACTTGTTCCAAAGTGCTTGTAACGCCCTCAAAATAATAACATTAAACCAACATTTTAGACATACATTGATACAAAAGAAATCAACCATTCCTATTCATCAGAGTAATTCTTACAACTGTATTACATGTTAACAATAAAAGCAAATGCCCTAAGGGCTTACAGCTTTCCAAGTTAACACTTGGTTACAAAAAGAAGAGTACTAACTCAATACATATTAAGCCCTTGGCTTGAATTTACATGTAATACATCAAAATAAACAAAAAAAAAAGTCTTCAACTCTCATCATCATCCAAACTATGTCCTTGGGGGTGGCATACTACTTGTACCTGAAAATAATGTCCCATAAAGGGTGAGCCAACGTCCAGCAGAGATATGCTAAACACAGTATGAGCAATGACTAAGACATTAGCAATTGATAAATGTTCAACTTTCATAAACCAATTCATAATCCATTTCCACTTCATGATCACTATGTTCATGTTTCATTTCAGTTTCCATTTCTTATCAATTTCACAATTTACATCAATGGCTCAGAACCTGGCCAACCACTTATATGAGACAATGACTCATGTTAAACATTTCCCATTTTACAATAGATAAACATATTAGTTGTATCAACATCTCAACAGATAAGCATACAAGTTGTATCCACATTTCAACAGATATGCATATTAGCTATATCAACACTTCCAATGACAAGCATATGAGTTGTATCAACACTTCCAAAGATAAGCATATGAGCTGTATCAACACATTATCTGACAAGCATATGAGCTGTATCAGTGGAGTCCATCCCCTATCTCCTCCCAAACACACAATGCATATATACACAAAGGTCATATACACACTCAGTCAATACATAACGTTAATGTATTCTGTCAACCGTCATACTCTATGACATATTCAATTGATTACTTTTAGTTTACCTAATCATCATGCATTGTCTACAACAATCAAAACTACCCTCCACCGGTAGCCCAAGCAATTATTTCTAAACAGATAATAAAATCTCTAACAGATAAAATATCAATGTTTTCAAAAGCGAGCGATTTATAAATCCAACTCCATCATTCCACAACATAATGAACCAATTTCATTATTTCCAACTCAATTCCATAAGTTCACAATTTTCCCAAATTAATTATACCAATTAATTTTAAACAACAAATTAGGGCTTTTACCCCAAACTCTCGATACTAACCCAAAGGTTCCAATATAACCAACCAACAACAATATCATTATTTTGAAACCCAAAATACATATTATGAGCACAAAATCATAAAACCCTCTTTAACACATTTTGAAACCCTAAGTCCCAAAATTAACCATTTAAACAATAAGCTCAAAATCTAGGTTAAAACCCTTAAGAGTGAGTAGGAATCCCTACCTCAAAAGATGAGACCCAACGAGGAAGATGGTGAAAACGAAGTTGCTCCAAACCACGAGTTTCTCGGATCAAAAGATAGCCCTCGACGATCAACAACCTTTTTGTAAAGGCCAAAGGTGAGGAAAACACCCTAGCTAGATCAATATCTAGAGAGAATGCAAGGTTTTAGAGAGAGAGGCTCTCAAATGGCCTTTTCGGAAAAGTAAGAGAGAGAAAGGGTGAGAAAAAGTGATTTAAAACTGCCCCACAGTCAACTGATATACGACATTCCCGCTCGAGCGAAAAACACAACGCTCGAGCGTCAAGAACAAAAACTAGGTCCGCTCGAGCGCAAAAAGGCCCGCTCGAGCGCCAAGACACAAGAATAAAGCACATCTGCTCGAGCGTGAAAACCAGTCCGCTCGAGCGTAGATTTCCCCCTCTCAGAAGTTACACAGAAAAGGTACTACCCGCTCGAGCGTCAGAGTACCCGCTCGAGTGCCACCGCTCGAGCGTAAAGAAACCCGCTCGAGCGTAAAAATCACACCTGCAGAAGTTTTGCAGGGACACGAAAAACTGGGAGTGTGCAATCCCCGCTCGAGCGCAAGAAGACCCGCTCGAGCGGACCGCCTGAAAACTGGGCAACAAGGAATTGAAACCAAGGCCTAACCAACCTGTAACAACCCTGCCCAAAACATCCTAAAACTCAATCAAGCGGAATTAAAGGACGACAACAAGATAGATACAACTACCAACTTCACGGAACCAAGTCCGGCGCACAACAGAATAGTAAAGGGACAACAGGGATCGCTATAACCTCCCCCCCTTAAAGAATTTCGTCCCCGAAATTAAACACGAGTTTTTCAAAAACAAGATTTTCTCCATTCTTAACAATATTACAACAGAATATTAAACAACCCGACCCATTACCGGTCAATCCCATCTCTTTTCAAGAGGCAAAACACATTATTCATAACAACTTGCATTATCAACATGCATTCTTTTGAAATTTAGCACTTTCAATTCATTTTCCACAATTCCATAACACATGCAACATTATCATCATGCTTGCATTTCCACAATATACTTAACATACACAATGTTAAAACAAACTTCCATTAACCAAAACATTCACAATGTTTTACAACGTAAGACACATACCATGCTCTTAACGTTCAACAATATTACAAAAATTCCATTATAAAATTACACATCAATAAACATGTCCAAATACTTCTCACGGACTTCCAACTCACGTTCCCAAGTGGCTTCCTCCACTCCGTGATGTTTCCACAAAACCTTTACCAAGGGAATGGTCTTGCCTCGCAAGACTTGATCCCGCCTATCCAAGACCCGCACCGGTCTCTCCTTATACGAGGCATCCTCATCTACCTCCAAGTCGGTCCAATCCAACACATGGGATGGATCCGGCTCATACTTCCGAAGCATACTAACATGAAAGACGTCATGCACTCCGGACAACTGTGGCGGCAAAGCCAAACGATAAGCCACTTCCCCAATCCTCTCGAGGATCTCAAAGGGACCAATAAACCGAGGGAATAACTTCTCACTCTTCCCGAACTTCATCAGACCTCGCCTAGGTGATATTTTCAAGAAGACATGATCACCTACCTCAAACGCCAAAGGTCTCCTCCTACGGTCGGCATAACTCTTTTGGCGACTCTGGGCTGTAACAAGCCTCCTACGGATAAGCTCTACTTTCTCCGTCGTCTCTCTAACCAACTTTGGACCCAATAAAGGTGTATCACCCACCTCGGCCCAACACACTGGAGACCTACACGGTCGGCCGTACAAGGCCTCAAACGGTGCCATACCGATGCTAGACTGAAAACTGTTGTTGTAGGCAAACTCTACCAATGGCAAGTGCCTCTCCCACGTCCCACTAAAGTCAAGGACACAACCTCGAAGCATATCCTCAAGGATCTGAATAGTACGCTCGGACTGCCTGTCAGTCTGAGGATGATAAGCCGTACTAAAGGTCAACCTAGTGCCCAAGGCACTCTGCAAACTCTGCTACAACCTAGCAGTAAAACGAGGATCTCTATCGGAGACGATCGTCACTGGGACCCCGTGCAATCTCACTATGTCCCGAATATACAAGTCGGCGAGATGATCTACCGAATCTCTCATGCGCATAGGAATGAAGTTCGCCGACTTAGTCAACTGGTCTACAACCGCCCAAATGGCATCACTACCCCGCTGAGTCCTCGGAAGACCTACAACGAAGTCCATAGTGATATGCTCCCACTTCCACTCGGCAATAGGCAAGGGTTGCAACAAACCCGCTGGCCTCTGATGCTCGACCTTCACTTGCTGGCAAGTAAGGCACGTCGATACGAAAACAGCCACATCTCTCTTCATACCTCGCCACCAAAACTGGCGACCCAAATCTCGATACATCTTAGTGCCTCCCGGATGCACCGCAAGGCGTGAATGATGGAACTCTCGGAGTACTTCCTCTCGGCAAGACTCCAGCACAAACAAACGGTCTCGGTATCTCACACTCAGGTCGGGATACACCGTCAAACCCTTCTCAACTTTCCCATTTGAGATCTTCTCTCAGAGGGATTCTACCTCAAGGTCACCTATCTGTGCCTCTAACACTCGAGTCACAAGTGTAGGCTGCGCAACAACAGAAAACAAGGCCGCTGCCTCAATAGATTCGCCCAGATGCAAATCAAACTCGCCAAGTACACCCAACATCCCCCATTCCCGGATGGCTATACAAGCTACATCACTAATGGATTTCCTACTAAGGGCATCGGCCACAACATTGGCCTTTCCCGGGTGATAGTGCAACTCAAAATCGTAGTCCTTAATGAACTCCATCCATCTCCTCTGCCTCAAATTCAAGTCTCTCTGTGTAAACAGGTACTTCAAACTCTTGTGGTCCGAGAACACCTCGAACCTCTCACCATAAAGGTAGTGCCTCCAAATCTTCAAGGCAAAGATCACTGCTACTAACTCTAGGTCGTATGTAGGGTAGTTCTTCTCGTGTATTTTCAACTGACGTGAGCCATAAGCTACCACTTTCCCCTCTTGCATCAACACACAACCCAAACCCTCTCGTGAGGCATCACAATGAACTGCGTAACCCAACCCTCTCTCTGGAATAATCAAAACCGGAGCGGTGGTCAATCTAACCTTCAACTCTTGGAACGACTTTTCGCAAGTCTCACTCCACACAAACTTCACCCCTTTCCACGTCAATCTAGTTAACGGCGAAGCTAGCCTGGAGAAATCTTTCACAAACCGACGGTAATACCCAGCTAATCCCAAAAAATTGCGGATCTCAAACACACTCTCAGGCTGTGCCCAATCTTGCACTGCCTCTACTTTGGATGTATCAACAGACACCCCTTCCCCTGATACCACATGGCCTAAGAATTTCACTTCTCCGAGCCAGAACTCACACTTCCCAAACTTGGCATATAGCCTATGGGCTCTAAGCAACTCAAGCACCACTTTCAAGTGTTCCTCGTGCTCCTCCTCAGAAGGCAAATAGATAAGAATGTCGTCCACGAAAACAACTACAAATCGATCCAAGAATTCCTGGAAGATCCGGTTCATCAAGTCCATAAAGACTGCCGGTGCATTGGTAAGCCCGAATGGCATCACCAGAAACTCATAATGGCCATATCGCGTACGGAATGCCGTCTTAGGAATGTCCTCCTCCCTGACCCTCAACTGGTGGTAACCCGATCTCAAGTCTATCTTAGAGAAGCAACGAGAGCCCTTCAACTGGTCAAACAGATCATCTATACGGGGCATAGGGTACTTATTCTTGACCGTAGCCCGATTCAACTTCCGGTAGTCTATACACAATCTCAAGGCACCATCTTTCTTTTTAGCAAAGAGGGCCGGTGCTCCCCACGGCGAAACACTAGGGCGAACAAAACCCTTATCTAGCAATTCCTAGAGTTGAATCTTCAACTCACTTAACTCGGCGGGGGCAAAACGATAAGGTGCCATAGAAATCGGCGTTGTGCCAGGCACTAAATCAATAGAGAACTCTATCTCTCGATGAGGTGGTAAACTAACGAGATCCTCGGGAAAAACATCTGAATACTCACAAACCACCCTCGGCAAAACAATCCGGTTCTCGTCACACTCACCACTCCTAAAGCTAGCAAGTAGACCACTAAGCTCATTCTGCCCTCGCGGATCATACTTCGATGGCAACACACTACCAACCCGATCCCCCAAGAAATGGAAACACTCCCCACTCAAGGTGCAAACCGTAACCCTCTGGCGGTAGCAATCAATAACAACCCGGTATGACGATAGCCAGTCCATATCCAAAATAACATCAAAACCCTTCATAGGCATGACAACAAAAGGAAAAGGAAGCCTATGGTCGGCGACCTCTATATCACAACCTCTAACACCTTGTTTCAATATCAACTCACCACCAATAGGCGATACTACACATACAGGAGATGCTAACTGTGCCAACTCCAATTCCAAAACAGATGCAAATGCAGCAAACACAAAAGAATGAGATGCACCCGTATCAATCAACACACTAGAAACCAAGTTGCAAAACAAAAAAGTACCTCTCACTACTGATGAAGTCGATACTAGATCCTGTGCGGTAACAGCATACACGCGCCCTGTAGGCCCCTGATCTACCTGCTCACCTCTAGGAGCAAAAGACTACTGCACTGACTGGGATGACGAAGCTCTCGGATTGGCCCTCGAGGCCTGCACAGACTGAGCTGGCTGATAACTCTGTGTCTGCCTAGAACCAGACGCTCCTGAAGTAGCACTCAACTGCGGGCAATACCTCTTCAGGTGCCCAGGCTGACCACACTGATAGCAAGACAAAGCCTGGCCCCTGCCCTGACTCTGGCCCTGAGGTCTAGCTGAAGAAGAAGCAGCTCGTTGACCCCCTCCCTTCTGCGGGCAAACCAAAGACTTGTGACCCAGCTAGCTACACGCAAAACAAGTCAAGCCTCCCTGACTACCTCTCCCAGAGCCCGTACTCGGTACTGGAAAGGTCGATCTAGTCACACCACCCTAAGACTACTGAGGGTTAGAACCCCTCTGTCTCCTGCCATCACCCTGACCATCTTGGCCCCTCTTGGAGCCTTTCTGCCCCTCATCCTCCTCCTGCATCATGAGTTCCATATGAGCTGTCGCATCCACCAAACGTCTATACTCCCGGATGAAAGATCCACCAACCCTCAACCTGAGGCCTTGCCTTAACTTCCGCTCAAACTCAAAGCAACGGCGTTCCTCGGACGCTACCAGTTCAGGTGCAAACCTGGACAGACTAGTAAAAGTAGCCTCAAACTCGGCCACTGACAAGCCCTGCTATCTAAACTGGCAAAACTGCTCCCTCAGCTTTTCTCTAGCAACTGAAGACAAAAACTTCTCCTGGAAAGCATTCACAAATGCCTTCCATGCACCACCAACACTGCCCTTCTCGTACTTCCACTATTGACCCGCATCTCCCTTCAGCTGGAAGGATGCCAAGGTCACCTTCAAAGCCCCGTCCTCGATGCCTAGCATCTCGAACGTCTTCTCCATTTCTTCCAACCACTCGTCAGCCTTAAGTGGCTCCTTCGGATCCGCAGCAAACTCGTCCGGGTTAGACCAGAAGAATTCCTTCTTCAAAAAAGAAGGCCCTGCCTCAGCAACCTGATTCTCAGCTCTGAGAATACCCAAAGCTCCCGCTATCTCTCGGGCCAAGGCGCCCATAGCCTGCTGACCCGCTGGCTCGGCCATGTTGGCCTGACCAACACCCTCCTGCATTGCCGGAACATCATCCGGTACAGGTACCTCCTGCCTACCATGCTTGCCACGCCTACCACGCCCTCATCCTGACATCCTAATAAAGGTAACCAAGACTATTAGCACATTCACAAATGTGCCGAAGCTATAACACTCGCGTCCTAATGCATGGACAACTGTAATTCACTCCACGTAAGCACATAAACACAAAAGCACTTACAAATTTCATTTCCAGATAATGATAGTCCTGAGGCGTTACTAGAGTTCCGGTTAGAAACCGCATTGATCAAGTGTTTTTCCAACAAGACTCCCAGCAACCTAAGGATCCAATCAACATCCTAGAAACTACATTCCATACCCACATAGTCACATAAGCATGTTATCAATTAAGCACATAGCATATGACACTACATCTAAGTCTCTATCAAGCGAGACAAACCCATTGTGATCCTAATCACTTCCCACGTACCCAAAGTATTCGAACCCGGTACGCTCTGATACCAAGTTGTAACGCCCTCAAAATAATAACATTAAACCAACATTTTAGGCATACATTGATACAAAAGAAATCAACCATTCCTATTCATCAGAGTAATTCTTACAACTGTATTACATGTTAACAATAAAAGCAAATGCCCTAAGGGCTTACAGCTCTCCAAGTTAACACTTGGTTACAAAAAGAAGAGTACTAACTCAATACATATTAAGCCCTTGGCTTGAATTTACATGTAATACATCAAAATAAACAAAAGAAAGAATCTTCAGCTCTCATCATCATCCAAGCTATGTCCTTGGGGGTGGCATACTACTTGTACCTGAAAATAATGCCCCATAAAGGGTGAGCCAACGCCCAGTAGAGATATGCTAAACACAGTATGAGCAATGACTAAGACATTAGCAATTGATAAATGTTCAACTTTCATAAACCAATTCATAATCCATTTCCACTTCATGATCACTATGTTCATGTTTCATTTCAGTTTCCATTTCTTATCAATTTCACAATTTACATCAATGGCTCAGAACCTGGCCAACCACTTATATAAGACAATGACTCATGTTAAACATTTCCCATTTTACAATAGATAAACATATTAGTTGTATCAACATCTCAACAGATAAGCATATAAGCTGTATCCACATTTCAACAGATATGCATATTAGCTATATCAACACTTCCAATGACAAGCATATGAGTTGTATCAACACTTCCAGAGATAAGCATATGAGCTGTATCAACACATTATCTGACAAGCATATGAGCTGTATTAGTGGAGTCCATCCCCTATCTCCTCCCAAACAACATCCGGTTTAGAGGTCCATCCCCTATCTTCCCCTAAACCGTGGAGTACATCCCCTATCTTCTCCCACACACACAATGCATATATACACAAAGGTCATATACACACTCAGTCAATACATAACGTTAATGTATTCTGTCAACCGTCATACTCTATGACATATTCAATTGATTAGTTTTAGTTTACGTAATCATCATGTATTGTCTACAACAATCAAAACTACCCTCCACTGGTAGCCCAAACAATTATTTCTAAACAGATAATAAAAGCTCCAACAGATAAAATATCAATGTTTTCAAAAGCGAGTGATTTATAAATCCAACTCCATCATTCCACAACATAATGAGCCAATTTCATTATTTCCAACTCAATTCCATAAGTTCACAATTTTCCCAAATTAATTATACCAATTAATTTTAAACAACAAATTAGGGCTTTTACCCCAAACTCTCGATACTAACCCAAAGGTTCCAATATCACCAACCAACAACAATATCATTATTTTGAAACCCAAAATACATATTATGAGCACAAAATCATAAAACCCTCTTTAACACATTTTGAAACCCTAAGTCCCAAAATTAACCATTTAAACAATAAGCTCAAAATCTAGGTTAAAACCCATAAGAGTGAGTAGGAATCCCTACCTCAAAAGATGAGACCCAACGAGGAAGATGGTGAAAACGAAGTTGCTCCAAACCACGAGTTTCTCGGATCAAAAGATAGCTCTCGACGATCAACAACCTTTTTGTAAAGGCCAAAGGTGAGGAAAACACCCTAGCTAGATCAATATCTAGAGAGAAGGCAAGGTTTTAGAGAGAGAGGCTCTCAAATGGCCTTTTCGGAAAAGTAAGAGAGAGAAAGGGTGAGAAAAAGTGATTTAAAACTGCCCCACAGTCAACTGATATACGACATTCCCGCTCGAGCAGAAAACACAACGCTCGAGCATCAAGAACAAAAACTAGGTCCGCTCGAGCGCAAAAAGGCCCGCTCGAGCGCCAAGACACAAGAATAAAGCACATCTACTCGAGCGTGAAAACCAGTCCACTCGAGCGTAGATTTCCCCCTCTCAGAACTTACACCGAAAAGGTACTACCCACTCGAGCGTTAGAGTACCCGCTCGAGCGCCACCGCTCGAGCGTAAAGAAACCCGCTCGAGCGTAAAAATCACACCTGCAGAAGTTTTGCAGGGACACGAAAAACTGGGAGTGTGCAATCCCCGCTCGAGCGCAAGAAGACCCGCTTGAACGGACCGCCTGAAAACTGGGCAACAAGGAATTGAAACCAAGGTCTAACCAACCTGTAAAAACCCTGCCCAAAACATCCTAAAACTCAATCAAGCGGAATTAAAGGACGACAACAAGATAGATACAACTACCAACTTCACGGAACCAAGTCCGGAACACAACAGAATAGTAAAGGGACAACCGGGATCGCTATAGTGCTGGTCTATTCGACCATAGGTTCTGATAAAATAGGTGTTTCCACAGGATGTGTTTTCACATTATCCTCTGGATTAGGTATTTGTACCTCTCATTCCATGCCTTCTTCCAAGCGTTCATTTTCTCCTTGTCTCCTACGTCTAGCCATTTCAATTAGTTCCACTGGGCGTGCCAAAAATATATGTTGGCTTTTTGGCTTTCGAAGGTTATTTTTTGTAATTATGAGTGTGCCAGTAAAAATCAATCAGTCCTTACAGAAAATTAATTACCAACCAATTATCAGACGATTGTGTTTTAGTTCTTTCAGCCTCAATGAAGAGGACTTTTATTGGTGGCTTGATTTAGGAGAATTAAGCAAATAACAATTAAATGAAGAACAATTGAAACATTTCATAAAAATGAAAAAACTTACAATGATCCAATTCAGCCTTGTAGATGTTTACAGCAACAATCTACTTGAAACTACTCCTATGAATGAAGCGCAGTGCAGGAATTTTAAAATACAGAAATGTAAAGAACATGAAATGTAAAACTAGAAAGGAAATAAAGTAGAATAAGACTGGTTTTTTGGATCTGAGTTTGGGCTTTTTTTTGGGACTTTCTTTGCTATTTATACTTCTCAAGGATGACCATCAAACTGTATTTCCAACCGTCGAACTGCTCCTCCATAATCGCTGATCATGTTACCTTATAATTAGCTCCACTATGCCATCACTTGCAGTTAGGCTTCCCTCTTAATTTTGAATTTGAATGTGAGTAACCGTTGAAGCCACATCAATTTGCATCTTTTTGCTGATCCAATGCTACTCAGATCTCGCAATAACCAATACTAACTGCCACGTGTATGATCATGATCGAAGACTTGAATAGTCTTCCTATATTACCGTTATTCTGCCACACGTTGAATTGTAATTGGCTTATACAAAATATGTAGCGAATAGTCATCCACCACTTTTTTGTCGTTGTATACCCTAGGGGTGAGCAGCGGATATACTAATTCCCCAAAATTGATCGAATCGAACCAATCTGTTGTATTTTGGACGGATGCGTGATGATGAGCGGATAGTTACGAATTGATTTTTTCCAATCCTAGTTTTGGACGGATGATGAATTTGAGGTTCTTTTGGCCGTAACCGAACCATCAAAACCGCGAGCACCCTAATGATTTGTAAGACTTTGTGTTTTCAATTTGTTTAGATATTTTGTTTGTGTTTTCAATTGAAGAAGAATTTAAATATTATGTTGAAAAACAATTTTCAACTTGAATATATTTTTTGAATTGAAAAAAATAAATGTATCATTTATATATATTTTTTTATTTAAAATCTAACTCTAAAATAATAAATAAAAAAGATGATATATGCTGGTTGGTTTTTGTTTTCAAAAACAGATATAGATGTAACAATACAAAGGCATACAATCTTTACTACTACTTTGTTCATGGTTTTGGTGGTTTGAATTGTTTTTATATTTTAAGAACCGTAGATTGTAATACTTTTAGAGTGCTGCTATTAACACCTGCCAAAATTCTTTGGACCCCCCATTTTATAATTTTTATTATTACAATTATACCCTAAAGTAAAATTACATTAAAAGACATTATTAAATGGAACACCCACCTATCAATAAGAACTAATTCAATTTCCCTGTCAATCAAATCCCCTGGCAGATCATCTGGAAATACATCTGGGAATTCCCTGACTATAGGAATACAATTCACATCAGTTTTATCACTATTATCAGTAGCCACAGTCAGTACAGAACACAGATATCCCTTACACCCCCTTCTAATTAATTTAACAGCTTTCACTGACGAAATCAAATACGGAGGAGGTACTACTCCACTCCCATTAAACACGAATTTAGGCAAACCAGGTGGACGGAAAACAACTTGCTTGGTCACACAATCAATAGTGGCATGATATTTTTGTAACCAATCCATCCCCAATATTACATCAAAATGATCAATGTTCAAGGGTAGTAAATCAATAAACAGATGCATATCCCCAACAATGATTTCACATGCGGGGTACATATAAGCACATGTCATAGATCCCCCGACGGGTGATGATACAGCTAACAGATAGTTCATAGGTTCTAAGGGTCTATTCAATTTCCGTGAAAAAACATGCGATACATATAAATGCGTAGACCCCGAATCAATCAGTACATATGCATTTTGAGTACAAATAGAGAGAATACCTGACACAACGGTCTCGGTATTCTGGACGTCTCCCGGTACTAGTGCGAACACTCAGCCCTGCCTCATGGGCTCCTTCCCGGTAGTTCTGGGGTTAGGCTTTGGTGCTACAATTGATGCTGCTGCGCTTGGTGTAGCTTTGCTACTAACTTGCGGAGCAGAGGGACAGTCTCTAACCATGTGGCCCACTTTGCCACATCTGTAACAGGCTCCAGATAGTTTATAACAAACCCCTTTGTGCTTCTTGCCACACTCAGAACAGGGTGGTATAAACCCACTCCCTTGGCTGGGGCTAGTTGTCGATCCCGTGTTCTGTTTCTTGTTGGGCGGGTTATGCTTGCCTTTCTTGAATTTGAAACCCTGTCTTTTACCATGCCATTCCGTTGTTGGTGTTTCAGATTGTTTCACTGCTGCAATGTTCGACTCGGCCATCAATGCCCGGTCGAGAACACCCACAAAAGTCGGTAGTTTCAAGACATTTATTCGGTCAAGTATTGCAACATTAAGGCCACCTTCAAATTTTCTGGCCTTCTTATATTCAGTATCCACCATATGCGGTGCATATCTAGCAAGCTCGGTGAATTTCGTCTCATATTCCGCAACAGTCATTGTGCCCTGCTTCAGCTGTTCAAATTCAGTCACTTTTCTATCCCTAACACACTGAGGGAAATACTTTTCAAAGAAGGACTCCTTGAACTGAGCCCAAGTCATAACAGTATTTGTATCACGGATCAACATCCACCACCTTCTAGCTTATTCTTGTAAGGTGAAGGTAGCTAACAGTACTTTATTCGCTTCTGAGCACGGGAACACTTCAAATAGTTTTTCTGTTTCCAGAACCCAAGCTTCAGCTTTTAACGGTTCAAGGCCTCCCTGAAAGGATGGCGGTTTCATTTTGCTAAACTTCTGGGTAAGAGCAATTATATCCCCATCATTCACATTCACATTAGGTTCTGGCTGTACCGGAGGAGGAGGATGTGGGGGCTGTTAGTTATGTTGTTGTTCCAGTCTAACAGTTATCAGTTCTATCATTCTTTCCATTCTTTCCATTCTTGCCTCGGTAGATGAGGATTCAGGTTCATTTGCATTGTCCATTTCACTATAAGCAGTTTTAACAGTTTAAACATAAGCAGTCATTTGTTTAACAGTTTTAACACGCTAATATACATTCAGTCATAACATAACCACACACTTATCATGCTCATGAGATGCCCTAACTACTTTTCTAGGACACCCTATAGCTCATTTGGACACGTGTGTGCGGTATAACTCGTGGTTAAGTATCGCTCTGATACCACTCTGTCACGACCCAAACCCGGCCCTATGGGTTTAGCACCGTAACCGGCCAGTAATTCGAGATTACCGAAGGCCTGCAGGACAGTAGTACAGTAAAACAGAGTACAGGGCCTGGCGGAAGCCAATATAGTAAATAAACAGTGCCCAATGAGCTGTGACAGTCTGTATGCAAAAAGACTTCTCATACATTTATACATAAACAGTATAGAACAGTATGCACAACATTTACAATCACACAGTACAGGGACTTAATCCCTGATAACAGTACAATAAACAGTTGACAGTCTATACAGAACGGTAAGACAGTACAGAAGGGGAAAATCTAAAACACCCCTAAGCCTTAACGGTTAGGCTCGGAACCTCGCAGTGAGGCACATAGGCTGGCTTGACAAAACTGGAGGAATCCTGACGCTCCTAGCCACGGTCTGGTGCCTGTACACCTATATATATATATATGAGCCGTGAGCTAAAGCCCAGTGAATAACATAATGCGTAAAGAGGTTAAGAATGAATGTCCTTACAGTATGAAAACAGTTCATTTCAATCAGTCATTCAGTTGTTCAGTACAGTAAACAGTCATATGTGGTACATCCGTTAGCATAACAGTAAACAGTAAGTCTAGAAGACCGAACAGTAATGATGGCCATCAGTCAGTAAACAGTAGTGGTTCCAACAAGGGAACCGACAGAGATCTCTGTAACAGTAACAGTAAACAGTAGGTGCTAAGGATGCCACAATACAGTTCAGAATATAGGACATACATTCATTCAGTTAACAGTAATCAGTTCAGAAAACAGTACAGTTCAGTTGTTCAGAAAATAATCATTTGTGAACATATCTTTACACAATCGTTACTCACAGAGTTCGGCCTACAGTATGCTAGAGCGTGTCTCCCCAGTCGCCAACCCTACACAGTTAACAGATTGAACACACTAAGCTACACAGTTGGGAAAGATAACAACTTAATCCCTAATGCCTCGGTGTGTTCTACGTCTATATCCTCAACAAGATGCCTTAAACTAGGCCTAAGAATGCCTAGAATGGGATGAGGATGCAAAGATGCACATTTAAAAGCATTTTCAGGATTTTCAGAAAAACAGAGTCCCGCTCGAGCACAGGTTTCCCCGCTCGAGCGTACAGGCAAACAAAGGTACACGCTCGAGCGTAAACTTTCCCGCTCGAGCGTACTGTAAAAGTACTGGATGGGTGAAATCCCCGCTCGACGCCCGCTCGAGCTTGAGACATGACTCCGCTCGAGCGCCCAATCCTCCACTCGAGCGGACTGTAAAACAGTGCAGAGAGATGCTGGATGCTCGGATTCCACGCTCGAGCGGCACTTCCCCCGCTCGAGCGGAAGTGCGAAATCTGGAAAACCCAGATTGCACCTCCAAGCTCAAAACCAAGTTGTTAACAACTCAAACCGATCCTCTTGGGCTCATTTTCTGGAAAACTCTTATAAACATATAGAATATCATAGTTCAAAGCTCAATTTGAGAAATCAAAGCCCAAGGGTTTTTAATTCAAACCCAATTTCAAACCATTTTCCAAGAACAATCCTCAAACATGACATGCAAACATGCATGAATTCAAATCATTTCAAAGCTTTGATTTGATGCTCTAAAGAGCCAATTCTTTTCAAAACATGATGAAATCATGGACTACACTCAAGACATGAACATGCATGTAACATTTTGCCATGAAAACAACTCAAAATCCAACAATACTACCATGCATGCAAAGATTGGGCTTCAATTCACCATTAATGAACCAATTCATGACTTAGCTCTACAATTGGACATGAACCATGCATGAATCAACTTAAACACAAGTCAAAAGGATGAAATTCATACCTAGGTTCCTTGAATGCAAGTCCAGAGGTTCAAATTAACAATCCACACTTCAATCTTCAAGCAATTCTACCAATGAACTCAAGATCCACTCAATTCTCTCTCACTCTCTATCTTGGTCGGTTGAGTCTAAGGAATGAGCTGATGGAATGTGTATGAATGAGTGTAATGAGGCTCAAAGATGATTCAAGTAGTGGGCCACTTAAGTGGCATTAAGGTAATTAAGCCTAACTCTTTAATTAGCTTATTTTAATCTAATCTAATCATACCTAATCAATTTTCAAATAAATATACCATAAAATTACATTAATTATGACGCTCATAAAACATCAATCGGTTACTAATTCGGCCGCCGATAAGGCCTTCAATTAGCAGTTTAAACATATAACACGAACAGATCAAACAAACAGTCAACAGATAAAATGCAATTCAAACAGATGTATTCACTCAATTCAGTTTCAATTTCGGTCAGTCTGTTCAGTACTTTAATCAGTTCAATTCTCAGTCAGTTATCAGTCATTATCAGTTCCGTTTAACAGTAATCGGTGATTATCGGTAATCAATCAGTCATTAATCAGTAAATAGTATGAGGGTTGTTACAGTAACGAAGAAGATGATGATGAGAGGATGAGAAAGGTTACTGATTCGGCGATACGAGAGCGTTCAGAGAAGATGAGAGTCGTAGGAATGCTCTGTTGACGGCCGACGATGATAAGAGTGATGGAGGGTTGGGGTCCAAGAATTCTATACTAGACCAAAGCTCCAAACTCTGAAGATTGAGTGAGTCAGGGAAAGAGATGGATGAAAAATTAGGTGGGTGTCCATTTCATTGTAAAAATATTATGAATATGGATAGATTTGGTAATAAGTGGGGTGTCCAAAAAAATATTATTAAAATTTAGGGTTTAGGGTTGGGGTCCAAAGAAATGGGGGATCCAATGAATTTTGGTAGGTGTTAATATCAGCACTCTACTTTTATATGGATGAGGCATGTTGTGATTGTAATATGTGGATGAGGCATGTAGTGATTATAATACTTTTTTAAGTCATTGATTATAATATATATATATATATATATATTTAAGGAGGTGCACAAGTTGAATTATGTTGAAAATTTATAAAATTTTAAACCGTCAAATTGATTCACATCCATTCCCTAATCTACCAATTTGCTCAATCTACATCCGCCGGTTTGGTGGACGGATGCGAATTGATTTTCTCCAATCTGCCAATCTGGTGGACGGACGACGGATTGGAAGTTTCGTGGCCGCAACCGACTTGTGTCTACCCATAGTATGCTATTCTTTCACCATCACTAACTACCCTACCCTGCTTCTGCCATCGTGACCAACCTTGTTGCTTAACCTTGTCATCGCGATCCATTTCCCTTTCCTTTCTATCGCGACATGACCCTCCTATCTCAAGCCCTTATTTACCGCATGAAGAGAGTGATAGAAAACCCGAGGGTTTTTCAAATCTAGACGATGAAGAGAAAAGATTGGTCAGAGAGGGCTGATCCTTGGGAGATGTAAGTTTCAATCAGTAATGGCGGGGGACAACTCAAGTTATAGCGCGACGTAGGGTATGGTGCGAATTGTAGAAGAAGAATAAGATGAAGGAGAGAGAGAGATGTCGGTGAAGGAAGTTGAGAGAAGAAGAAGATGGAGGCTGGGGGTATGTTGGCGCCTGAGTTGGAACTATAACCCAAATTAGAGGTTAATTGGTGATGACTAGATGTATGTGGATGTCTAAAAAGTAATTAATTAAGGAATAAAATTGTAATAAAATAAAATTAATAGATAGTAGGTATTAAGAGTATTAGTGGTGTGTAAATAGAATCACTCAAACTTGAAACATGAATGATCAAAGCAGGGAAAAAAAAATTAATGGCAAAAATGAGAAAGTGACAAAATATAAAAGGAATAAAATGTAATTTAGCATATAAAATATTTGAGATAATAAGGAAGAAAACATAATTTGACCCAACTTTATTGTTACTTTATTATGAGTAAGTTTATAAGTTTAAAATTGTAAATATATAACATTTTTCAATAAAATTTGTAACACATATTATTTGTTTTGCCCCAATTTGCAAAATGGAGTTAGTTGGAGAATTTTCAATCCTTGATCAAATTTGTATAAAATTATATTTAGGGGTTGTTTGGGATGTTCTAAATAAGTGTATTTTTTCACTTTTTATAAAATATGGGTTAGGTTTGAAGTGATGTGGTAGAGATGTGATATAACTTAAATAGGATGATGTGACTTAAATAAGATAGTGACTTTTTGGCTTTTTGACTTTTTTTAAGAGATGCCAAACCAAGACTTAGGCCAAGTTTGGGAACTTGTAAAAAAGTCAAAAAGTCAAAAAATTACTCAAAAAGTTAAAAAATTAATACTATTCACCAAAAGTTAACAATTACGGCTACATAACTCCCAATTCGAATTTTTTCCTACAAATCAATTTTTATAATTTTTTATTATACATTTTTTTATAAAAAGTCAAAAAATTAACCCAAATATCTATATTTTCAACCTTAATTTTTTAATTTAAAAAGATAATAAATACACTTATTTAGGACGTGCTAAACAATCCCTTAATATAAAAAAAAAAAGAGATAAAAATTGTTGATGTTGAGGTGAAAATAAGAGTAATTATTTATTCGAAAAAAAGATTAAAGATAAATAATTTATGCCGTACAATTCATGTAATGACATGACACTAAAAACGAAAAAGTTAAATAATTTATATAAAAAAAAATAATGACATGACATGGCACTAAAAAAAGTAAAATCATTTATATAAAAAATAAATAATGACGTGACGTGACATAATAGACTTAAAAAAGTAAAAATTATTAGGCTTTGTTTGAAATATTTAAAAAAATTAAAAAGTCAAAAAATTATTATCATATTTAAATTATATCATTTTGTTTAAGAGATTGTTTGGGGTGTCTTAAATAAGTGTATTTTTTGTCTTTTTTAACTAAAAAATTGAAGAAAAAAATATGAATATTTTGATTAATTTTTTGACTTTTTATGAAAAAATATATATTAAAAAATTGTATAAAGAAGTGTGTAGGAAAAAATTAGAGAGGTGTGGGCCACAACCGTTTAATGTTTGACTTTTTATAAAAAAATATATATTATATATTAAAAAATTGTATAAAGAAGTGTGTAGGAAAAAATTAGAGGGGTGGGCTACAACGGTACAACATGCACGAATGGAATGAGAGTAGGAAATTATTGGCTACATTTCAGACGTTACACTGGACAGTTTTGTTCGGCTCGTGGGGGTCATCACGGGTCTCATTTTAATAATCTAAACCGTTTAATGTGTATAACTCGTCGATTACTATATGTCTATAAAAAATCACATTGATCGGATATCGATAGCTATTGAACATATTTGTTTTTTTAATCTTTAATTATAACCCCATTCATTTGTTGTACATAATTGATTTGATCATATAGTTATCGATATCCGATCAATATGATTTTTTTACAAACATATAATAGTCGACGAGTTTTACATATTGTACGGTTCAAATTATCAAAACGGACCCGTGATGGCCCCCACAGGCCGAACAATAATGTGTGAAAATCGCACCCAATCATTTTAATTTTTGTCCACAGCAGCTGCACATACGTCAATTCAAAGTTGTAATTTTTTATTTTTTATTTTTTTGTAGAAAATTGATTTTTTTCAATTTTTTTTATGAATAGTGATACTTTTCAACTTTTTTTTAAGTAATTTTTTAACTTTTTGTCTTTTTTTTGGCTATGCCAAATCAGCCTTAAGTTACATTCAGTGCGTTTGGTTTGAGTTTTTTGGATTAAGGGTTGGTTTGACATAACCTAAAAAAATCAAAAAGTCAAAAAATCATTATCTTATTTAAGTCACATCATCTTATTTAAATCATATCACCTCTCTAACACATCACATCAAACCCAACTATATAAGTCAATAAGTCAAAAAGTATAATTTTTTAGAATATCCCAAACCAACCCTAAATTTTTTGAAAACTAACTTTTTTGGTTTTTATAATTTTTTGTTTTTAGTGAATATTTTTTAAATTTTAAATTTTTATTTATTTTTTTAGATGCATCTTACTTAGATGTATCTAAAAAAAAATTATGAAAAAATATTTTAAAAAATTAATAAATACATAAAATATAAAAAATGTACTGAATTCTTGTATTTTTTTATATTTTTTATATTTAGTGAATTTTTTTACATTTTTTTTACTTTTTAGGTGTATTTATGTTAGGTACGTCTAAAAAGTAAAAAAAAATGCTTAAAATATTAAAAAAATTTAGTAAAAACAAAAAAATACGAAAAATAAGAAAGTATAGTTTTCTTAAAACTATTTTTTAAAAAGTGGAAACAAGTAAGGTGATTACTTCTCTACCACATCACTTCAAACCCAACTCATACTCAACTCGTATTTCACAAAAAATCAAAAAATACACTTATTATTTAGATCATTCCAAACAACTTCTTAATTAAAGATTGAAGGTATTTTTAATGATAGATGTTATAGGCCCTGTTTGGTAGAGTTGTGGTAAAGTACTTATAACTTATGCCTTAACAGCTTATACCTTATAACTATAAACATAAGCTGATTTCTGACTTATAAATTAAGTTTCTCCTGCCCCACTTAAAGAATAAGCTGATTTCTGACTTACAAAAAGCTATAAGCTGCATTGTTAAGCAAAACCAAACACATCAAAATAACTTAAATTAAGCTAAAAGCTGAAATAAGCTGAAAAAAAGCTGTACCAAACAGGGCCATAATAATATTGTTATTGTTGTAATTTGCCAACAAATAGTAATAATTGTCAAATTATGACAATAATTCTCAAATGATTAGATATCATTTTAGCAAATTTTAATCAATTTTTTTTCTTTAATTTTGTAAGTGTTGTTTTGATATAGATTTTTTGTTTTTTTTTAATTATTTATTTATTTGTCTTTTATGACATTTTTCAACCTTAAAAAAAAAAATTACATATTTACATTCAAACACAAAAATTGCGCATCTGGTCATCTGGAGTCTTTTGGTCGTCTGGTGAAACAGTTTCTATATTTGGTTCTGCAAAAATTTATTTGTTTTATTAGGAGGGAGGAAAACGGTTAATTTTGATTTAGTTGTTATATATGGCAGCTGCTAAAGGTTTTGATAAATTTGATACAAATTTTGACATTTGTCAAAGTTGATAGTTACTATATTCAACTATTGGAATACAAGTTTTAAAAACTAACTGTTATATTATAATAATGACAACTTTAATGACAAACTATTAGAGATGCTCTTAGTTATACCTACACTCTTTTTATATAAATGGTCCAATTTGTCTCCAGTTAGAGATCAAGATTGAACCGTCCAGTTTAACCTGTGGGTCATTTTGGGTAGGGATGGCAATTTGAATCCGGCCCGACGGGGATCCCCGATCCCGACCCCGATTTAAGCGATTTTTTCCCGAAAAATACCCCCGACGGGGAGGTGACGGTATTTGAAAATCAATCCCCGATCTATCACAGGCCGGGGACGGTGATCAGTGTTTGATCCCCGGCCCGGCTGGATCCCTGGCCCCGCCCCCGTCCCCGGCCCCATCCCCGAATTTTCCCGAAGTGAAATTACTTTTATACCCTTTATATGTATATATATAATAAACCCCTTAATTATAATTTATATGCATATATATATATATATATATAATATATGTGATCTCACTCTCTATTCCTTTATGACTCTACTCTCTCTCTTAACTCTATCGTTCTCTCTTTCCCCGAGTCCCCGACCCCCTCTCTCTCTCCACTTCGTCTCTCTCTATTCTATCCTCCTTCTCTCTCTTTCAGTAGATCGAAGGGACAGTCGGCGTCGGAGGCGATAACAAAGGGACAGTCGGCATCGGAGGCAGTCGACGTCGGAGGGAAGCAGTCCGATCGTGTACAGGGGGAAGCGTCGGCGTCGGATGCAGATCTCAGATCTGCTTGTGATACAGATCTCTCTCTTTCTCTCGTCCACTCTCTCTCTCTCTCTCTCTGACACAGATCTCAGATCTGTTTGTGTCCATTTTTTAATCTGTTTGTGTATCTGTCCATTTTTTTATTTTTTGTTTATAATCTGTTGATATTTTTATTGATATGTTGATGTTGGTGTTGATGATTCGGTTGACGTTGTCGATGATGATGATTCTCTTGTTGTTGTTGTTGATGATGGGGGTGTTGAAACAGATTTGGGGCGCGGGGAATTTTCGGGGTCGGGGAAACCCGATCCCCGGTAGGGGCGGGGATGGGGAGGGTGGTAGGTTTCCTGTCGGGGATCGGGGCCGGGGTCAGGGAGATTTTCACAATCGGGGATCGGGGACGGGGAGGGTGATCCCCGGCCCCGCCTCGCCCCATTGCCATTCCTAATTTTGGGTCTTGTTTTGATAATTTGAATAGTTTAATGTGTAGAACTCGTCAAGTACTATAACTTTTGTAAAAAATTACGCTGATCGGATATCGATAACTATTTGATCAGATCAATTTTATATAAAAAAAGTGAATGGTAAAAAAATAAACGGTTGACAGAAATCTGAACTGATTAAATAGCTATCAGTATCTGATCAACGTGACTTTTTACATAAATATTATATTCGATGAGTTTCACATATTAAATGGTTCAAATTTTTAAAAAATATCAAAAAAATGAACCCACAAACCAAACTGAATGATGGTGCTTGGAAAACAATTGGAGAAGGTGGTGTTTGGGAAGCAAGTTCCCAAATTTTTTTCTCATTTTTTTCCACTAAAAGACAAAAGTTTTGCAAAACCAAAAAAAACACATCCAAACAAAATATCACATCCAACCCCATAATCATTTCACTTTTTTCTCTCACAAACATCACATCCAATCACATAAAAACTCAACTATCTTCCCAAACACCAAAATTTTTTTATCTCATAAAAACCTACATCTAATAAAATCTACATAAAAATTCACTTCCCAAACACCATTATGTATAAAACATTTTTCTCGGTGGTGCTTGGAAATTAATGTATTGTGATTAACAACAGTGGTAATGGCAACCATGAGGTGGCGGGCTGGAGGTATTAGTCGCAATGGCAGTACAATTGGCACTGGCAGTGGAGGTGACTGTATTATTAGTAAATTTTATTTTTAACAGTATTTTATATATTTTAAGAGCATATTATTAAAAAATTAATTAATTTTCATTACATATTTAAAAAGAATAAAAATCAATTAAAATTTTTATTACATATTTAAAAAGAATAAAAATCAATTAAAATATTTGATTAATTTTTATTACATATTTAAAAAGAATAAAAATCAATTAAAATATTTTTTTACTCAAATAAATTTAATTTATATTTTTGCCAAAAACTATAAAAAAAATATTTTATGATTTTTTTTTTTTTTTTCCTTCAGAAACAAATCTGTCCAAATTCGGTAGACGGAGCGGTACTGTTACCGAAAACCCACCTCATTTGGGTGCAAAGCAAGTGAAACCGTGAGAGGCACAAGCACACACATCGGCGATCGAAATGGAATCGTCGACGGCTTCGAGAGCGACGGTAACTCAGCAAGAGCAATGGATGGTTGAGAGTAAGGTTTTTGAGAACTACAACCTCTTCTCGAGCCTTCCTCCCAATGCCCAGATCGTCATGTAAGCTCTCTCTCTCTCTTTCCAAATCCCTACCCGAACCACCCAACCAAACACAGCGCTAGGGTTTTGTCTTTCAACCATTCTTCATCGATTAAACTCTCTTACTGTGTAATTGATTATTTTTTTGATGATTTGATATGCGAAAAAGGCTGGAAGTTAAACGCGATGAGCACATCGAGTACCTCACTAAAGGACTCAGACAACTCGGTCCCTTCTTCGTCGTCTTGGATGCCAAGTATCGTTTTTTTTTTCTTCCCTTCTTTTGTTTCTTCCCTCTCTCTCTCTCTCTCTAGAATATAACAGTATATGCAAAAAAAAAAAAAAAAAAACTTTAAAATATCAGATGAAACATTTCTCAAGGGTTTGTTTGGTGCTCAGAAATGGCAATGGAGGAGGATTGGATAATGTTTATCTGTTTTGAATTTCATAATTGTTTTTCGAGTTCCATCCCTCAACTTATTATGATTAATACTGCTTATTTGTAGTCGACCTTGGATTTGCTATTGGATTCTTCATTCAATTGCTCTATTGGGTGAGTCTGTTGATGATGAATTGGAAGAAAATGCTATTGAATTTCTAAGTCGTTGTCAGGTTTGGATTTTCAACTACATCTCAGTGCGTTTTTCCGTTTTGAAGTATTTAATATAATCTCACTCAGACTAGTTTTATATTGTATTTCTAAGTAGCAACTGCAGTTTTAATGTTTTTCATTTGCAGTCTTCTTATTTAGGTTTTTGAATATTAATCTTAATAAAATAATACCGTTGGAGTCAACCCTCATCATAGTCTAATAGCTTTCCATTGCTTCTATTTCTCAAGAACCCCATTTTTGCTTTTTTATTTTTTATTTTTGGGGTAAATTATAGTGACCTCCCATGAGATTTGGAGAAAATACAAGTAGCCCCATAGTTTTAGTATAATTACACCTCTCCCTCTTTTAGTAAAGCTAAAGGACTGAAACTAATGCAAGTGTGAAGACACAAAGATAATTAAGGAAAAATATGCATTTCAATAAAAAAGGGATGAAAATATGATTTGCCTGCCATTATATGACTAGATTACTGATATTAATTTTCTCACCAACTCCTATGAGTTTATTGATATTAATTTTTTCATCTTGTTATACTTGCAGCATCCAGATGGTGGCTATGGCGGTGGGCCTGGGCAGGCAAGTAAATGTTCTACATTTTGGCAAGATCCCCTGTTGTTACCAGTGTCAACCCAAATTTTCGTGGTTGAACTTGTTTGTTCAGTATACCCTCTTATTCTCCGATACTGGTAGTCAGAAACGAATGATAAAATTTGATGAATGTTTGCTGTTATCTTTTCTGACAGTCACCTAGATCATTTGTGACTTTGTTTCTCATTCATCATTTGATGTCATGAATCCTAAAGCTTTGTGATTATCAAGTTGTCTTGTTTCGGAGGTCATTATATTTTGTTGTGCAAATATTTTTTGAGTTCATGTTCTTTTAACCCTTTTTTCAGTTATTGTCATTGCAGATCAGTCTTGTTTGACATACCGTTAAGACTTTGCTTATGTGATTTCTCCAAGTCTTATAACTTGTTTGCAATTTTTTTAGTTGCCTCATCTTGCAACAACTTATGCTGCTGTCAATTCACTTATAACTTTGGGTGGTCAGAGATCTTTGTCATCGATTAATAGGTGGCCAGTTTATACTACATGGAACAATTTACTATTTTGTAATGGCACATATTTGAGCCTTTGGTTGATTTACCATGGATTATTTTTTGTTGTATTTTGCAGAGATAAATTATATTCGTTTCTGCTGCGAATGAAACATGCAAGTGGGGGCTTCAGGTGTGACTTCATATTCATTTGAGTATTTTAAATCAAAGGACTATTCTTTATGAGGGACATCATGAATCAATCACTTTGACACAATCTGTTTTCTATAATACCAAAAATTCACTGAAAGCTCCAAAAACAGGGTTCTACCAATGTACACTTAAGTATACAAGAGCAAGGTACCTGACAGCCTAAGTGTATATATTCCACAATATATCTACAGAAGAATCAGTAGAAAAAGACTCATGGCAAGTGAAAAACAAGTAGCTGAGCATCTAATCTTGAACTTACGGATAAGAAGCTTGATTCCTTCAAGGTCCTCTTGTTCCCTCCAAATTTACCCATAAAAATTTCCTGAATTTTTTGCTTGTACAATTCCCATGCTAACTATGTAACCTATCCCCAACTGAACTTGGCATAGTCCAGACAAATAGCCAAATACTGAAAAGGCACGAGGAGGTAATCATAGTTGCAACAACTAGTGGTGTTCATTAGGGAGTGGTGTCCATTAGGTAGAGTTCGTGGGGTTTATCTATTTCAATTTAAAAAGTTGAGAGAGAGAGAGTAGATTCATCAGTCAAAATTGGATAGGAGAGGCATCTGGTCATTTGTGCATCCTGCCTATGGCCTTTGAACATGGCAAGTATGCATAATTTGCCGCATAGAAATTGCTGGCGTCAAACGAAGGGGTCTCCGTACCTTGTTATTCAGATGGCTTTATTCAGATGGCTTCAAATCTTAAGCTGATATCTTATTGAGGATTCAATTAAATGATTTCATTTCTATCATGGTATTGTTTTGTTTTAAATGTGACATGGCTTTTAAGAAGTTTGAATCACCTAGCAATCACTTATTTGTTTGGCCTTAACAAAATGCTAGATTTTACCTAAAGAATGTACGCTATCTTGAGCCCTTGTTTATTTTTACATTTTTATATGTTTTTTGTTTCTAATTTGTTTGCTTGCTCCTTAAATTATTTTTATTTAACTTTTATTTCTGAATTTCCTCATAAACTATATGTGATCATTATTTTGGGCATTAGGTGTATTCTCTTCCTGATATTATTATTTGCTTTTCCATTAGGATGCATGATGGCGGGGAAGTAGATGTCCGTGCTTGCTACACTGCCATTTCTGTAAGTGGAAGTGCTCTTGCCCTCTCTTTGTGTGAACACGAACATGTGTATGCCTTACATGTGTACATATCTAAGAGTAAAATAGCCGTTTGATTGTCTAATCATCATTCTACTAATAGTGGTGATCATCATTCTCTGAGCAATGAGAATTTGCTGATAACTAAAGCTGTGTTTGGGGATTGAAAAAGTTTTCCTTCACTTTACTTGTATATATGCGGGGTGTTTGGATACAAGGGGTGAAGTAGAGAGAGATGGGTGAAAATACTTAGAGAGCAATATGATCAAATACTCTTGAGCTGTTTCTTTCTTAGAACTCAAAAGATTAGTGCCAAAAAATCTTTGTTCATTGAAGAGGGTGGAGGCCACAAATGACTCTCTCTGCCTTGTAAGTACATCTTGCTGATTAGCTTAGAAGGAGAAGCAACTTGAACTCGATTTCTTAAGAAGTTAGAAATTGAGCTAAAATACTTCTTGAGAAGATGAAAGGATCATGATGTAATAGCAGTTGATAAAACTTCATTCTAGAATGGCCATTCCAAAGGCACCTGAATTTATGTGTTAGATGCTTGCGCAGTTATTATAGTGATTCAAAGTGAAGTGAAAGTATAGACAATGCATTTAATGGTTGTATGAAGTTTGCCATTTAGAAAAACAGGTTGTATGTACTTTGTGTGTGTGTGTGTGTGTTGCTTTATCCCCAGATTTGATGTTTTGCTGAAGTATCTCTGCAAAAATCAGTGTTTTTTGGAAAAACTTGGCCTTTATCCGAGGGACTCATCAATTTTCAATTGAAACGATGATGCCTCGGTCGAAACATGTGAAACTACACCATTTCCATCAAAACTTTGAAATTTCAACTTTCAACTCCTATTTCGTTGTTTTCCAGCAAAATTGAAAAGTTTTGGTCACTTCGACTGAAACAAAACGAAATTTCACTTCTTGGTATGAACATGAATTTTCTTTTGTTTGCTTGTAATTGTATTAAGTTCCGACTGTTTTTGGTGGTTCATGGACTAGGCACATAAGTTATATGCTTATAGATTTACATATCAAAAGAGGAGAAAGAAATGGTACTATTTATGAACTGATTCTAAGCAGTGCTCGATGAATTTGTGGAAGAAAATTCCTTCAAATTTATGAGTTTCAGTTGATTTCATCATGTGCTTGCCTTTGTTACTTGCATCATAAGAGCTCTGTGAAACCAAATTGCATACATAGTTGTCATCTGGTTTAATGTTGTGAATTGCTTTACGTGGATTCTATGTGCTAAAATGGTTGATCTTCTTGCTCGTTTGTTGAATACTGCTTCTCAAATCTTTTAGTAATGTTTCCAATCTTCTTTTTTTCTCACCAGGTTGCAAGTATTTTGAACATTTTAAATTATGAACTGGTTCAAAATGTTGGAAATTACATCTTAAGGTTGGTATCAGGCTGCTTTTGCTGTCATTTGGCTGCTAGAGTGAGCTCATTCACATTTCTGTTCCCTATTCATTATATCTGTCAGTGGTTCACTTGCCTATGCTCCTTAGTATTTATCAACTGGTATTTCTAAGTGCATCTTTGAATCATATGATGTTCGCAAATGCATGAAATTATATTCATCTATGAATACAAGAGAAAAGCTGGCCGAAATGGGTACAAAATTGAATGCATGTGCATATGCATACACACTCACAATATTATGTCTCTTGCATGATTAAGAATTTAAGGGCATTGTCACGCATTTGTAATTTTAAAAAACAACTTGGTGGCACTTGCATAAAGATTTTTTTGGAGCGACTCCTTGGGACCATTTGTTATTTTGTACTTTTAAAACTGTATTTAATTTAGGGCTATTTTGGGAAGATGGTTATAATCAGTTTTTTGGTTAAAAGCTGCTTATAAGCTGCTTATAAGCAGTTTTTTTGTGAGGGATGAAGTGGGTTATAATGCGGGAAGTGGATTATAACCCATTTCCCAAAAGAGACCTTAATTTATTTAATTGGATATTTGCATCTTTTTAGGAATAAGTTTATAACGTTATATTAGTTTCTTAGTCTTTTGGGTTATGTATACAATATCTCCTAAATATCTAATTTATTATTATTTTAGTTGTGTATATATTAAGACTTCAACGTTGTTTCAAAACACAACAGAAAAGAAGTCTTTCTTCTCCTCTTCATCTCCTATGTTATTTTCTTTGTGAGTTTATTGTATTGAGTTTACAAGTAAGTGTTGGGCAATTCAAGGTTCATGAAATTCACTTTGCTGCACACAAGTGATTTTGAAGGTCGTTGTATCTTGGGAAAGGAATACCATTCAACTCGATGCAAAAGAGGGTGTGTCGTTCCTAAGGAGAGCACAATCTCCGTGCCTCGACCACCATACATGCTTCTCTAATCTTTCTCTAATAATAATATTTATTTGTTGTTTTTGATTTATTATTAGTTTGGTGTTTTTATTTTGACAGTAAATCCTGTTTAATTTTTCTAACAATCTTAGGAACGATAATTAGGATTTTCTGTTAGATGTAGTTGTGTTGGTTATAATTTTATTTTGAAAAAAAAAGGAGGATTTGATGAAGCCAATTCCTGCAAGCCTGAGAAGTTTAATGGTCAAAATTTTAGATGTTGGCAACAATAGGTGAAATCTTGGTTAACAACTTTGGGTCTTTATTAAGTGATTCATAAAGCTACTGGTTCAAAAGGAAAAGAAAAGGTTTTTAAAAAAGAACAGAATTTTGGAAAAAGTGAAACTTCTGAGGTTGTAGAAATTGTTGAGACGGGTAAGGATTCAACTTCGTTCAAAAAATCTGATGATGATAATTTTGATGAAAAAGATTATCTTTGTCATGATAGGATTTTAAGTGCATGGATTTCAAAATATTTTGTATGATTTGAAAAGAAAAGGAATGGATTTATTTGATATTTTTTTGATTGCTTCATTGATTAAATAATTGCCTCCATCTTGGTCAAAATTTGGTAGAATGTTAAAATAAAAACACGATGATTATACCTCTGATGAATTGCTAGTATCTCTAAATATTGAGGAAAAGTACCATGAAAAACAAGCTGAGTTTTCAAATTCTGATTTTGGAGCTAAGGCACATGTAGTAGAAAATCTTAAACCCAAACTTTTTAATTTCAAGAAAAATGGTGCACACAAGAATGGGAATTGATGATGCAGTTCGTCCTGGGTGGATGGGTCGGGCTGGTCCAAGCTCTTCAAGTTCCGATTCAGGCGGATGATTCCACCAGATGACCTGCAAGCAAGTCCAAAGGGGAACGGGCTAGTCCCCCAGTGAACCCTCCGGCGAGCAAATTAGTAGAGGAAGAAGGAAATATAGAGAGAGAGAGAGAGATAGAAAAGCTTAACCTTCCTCTTGTCTTCGATTCTTGCTTATATCATTTGGTAATCATTTCACTGTCCCTTGCGACGTGCCCCCTTCTGCCGAAAGCCTGTGCCGTAGCTTACCTTGTTCAGGGTGAGGGGGCTCTGTTCCGACGGGGAGGTGTTGTCGTAATAAATGCTGTGATGGGCTGCATTAATGGTGATGTGTTGTGGCAATAACTTTGCAGATCTTTGTCTGCTGATGTGGCCTGTGTTTCACCTGCCATGTGCCCGAATGTCATTGGCCCTCCATGCGTAGATGGCCTCCAGCTGTCCTGGGCTTTGCCAACCGGGTTATGCTATGGGTCCCAAGCGATGGGTTTGGGGTTGTTTGCTGTGGGCTGTAAGGCTTATGGGCCTATCCATGTCAGTAGTCCCCCATTTCCGAGTGCAGCTTTAGTCCAATGAAGGGAATAGTAATAAGGAAGAGAAGTGCGAACCGAGTGGAGAGGCCGACCGTTAGGTGTGTCGACCGTGAGGCGTGCCGACCGCAAGGGTGGCTGAGCGGGAGGGGTCGACCGTTAGGCGTGCCGACCGTAAGTGTGGCCGAGCGGGGGGAGTTGACTGTGAGGGTGGCCGAGCGGGAGGGGTCGTCCGTTAGGCATGTCGACCGCAAGGGTGGCCGAGCGGGAGGGGTCGACCATTAGGCGTGCCGACTGCAAGGGTGGCCGAGCGGGGGGAGCTGACCGCGAGGGTGGCCGAGCAGGAGGGGTCGACTGTTAGGCGTGCCGACTGCAAGGGTGGCCGAGCGGGAGGGGTCGACCGTGAGGCGTGTCGACCAGGGCGGCGCGGGCTCAAAAAGGGGGGGGCGTGCCATGTGATGATGTGAAATGGAAAGGACAGGGTAAGGGGAGGGGACAACGCATCGTGGCCATACACGTGGCAATATCGTGGGGGAAGTGAAGCGTTGGAGCAGAAATGAAACGATAGGTCACGATAGGTCAACTTCCTTGCTCCTGCGTCAGAAGTGATTCGTAAGCAAACCCTAGAAATGGCACAAGAAGAAGTGGTGAATGTGAGGGTGGACCCTCTGGGAGACGATGATGCAGAGGAGTTAGCAGCGCGATATAGGACGGAGACACGAATGGTGGGGGTGGGGGAACCAGTGGGACAATCGCAGGCGTCGGACCTGATATTGGCTCCAAGGCCAATAAGCCAGGTAGAGACGGATCAGTGGCACACTAAGGCTGACAAATCCACAATTACTGCGGCGGATTTGGAGGCTATCAGGGAAAAATACCAGATTCCGGCTGAGGTGGAGTTATTGCTGCCAACATCAAGGGAAAGGCCATCTGATGCCAGGCCAGGGGAGTTTTTCCTTTACGAGGAGGCGCTAAAAGGTGGGCTGAGGTTGCCACTGCCCCAAGTGGTGGTTGACGTACTGAATCGTCTGGAGGTAGCGCCGGGGCAATTGATGCCCAATGCATGGAAGATTCTGCTGGCCTGTGCTAGCGCGTGGCCCAAGGCGAATGGAGGAGAAGCCATGGCGGTAGACGAGTTCTTTTCCTGTTATAAGGCTTCGGGGCAGCAAGAGACGTGGGTCACCCTACAGGCAGTGATGGGGAGGGGATTGATGGCGGGGTTGCCGACATCGATTAAGGGGTGGCGGCCACAGTGGTTCTACGTGTCTGCCAATGGGGGATTGGGAGTGCGCACCATCTGGAAGGTGCCCATTAGGTCGATGGAGTCAAGACTGGGGGCAGCGGCGGAAGAGAGGGTGAAGGAGTGGAGGGAGAGAGAGAAGGCCAAATGGGACGAGCTTGTTCAACCGTCCGCATTGTTTGAAGCAGGGTTGGGACCGTAGCCGAGGGGTGGGGACCTCGACTGAGCAGAATTGGAGGCGAGAAGAGAAGTTCAGGAAGCAGAGGATCAAGCCATACTTGCCAAAGCCACGAAGTTGAAGGAAACGCGAGGAGACCGACCGCCTCAACCGATCGCGCGGGAAAGGATCCGACGCGCCCAAGGCCGCTAGGGGGGAAGGACTTAAGCAGTTTTGAGCCACGACCGCCCCCAGTAGATCCTGTAAAAGAACAGGCCAGAAAGGAGGGGGAGGCTCTGAAGAAGAAGAAGAAAAAGAAGAGGAGTGCCCCAGAGGGAGCTGCAGATGAGTCTGGGGCCAAGAGGGCTAAGGTGGCCGCAACTGAGGTGGAGGCCCCTGTGGCCAAGGATACCCCGGAGGTGGTGGGGGTCACCCCCACACTGGAGGTTGTGGAGACTGCCCCAACGGTGCAAGTAGGAGTTGGGTTGACTGAGGCTGAGCCGAGCGGGAGGGAGCAGACCTAAAGGGGCCCTGCACCTCAGGAAGGAGGGGTTCGTCTGGCCACGGCAATCTACCACGCTTGCGCGGTAGCGGGAAGGTTGGAGGGAGAAGAAGGGCCAGCCAGGGCGGGGGCAGACCGCTTGGTGAAGATTGTGGAGGAGACAGCCCTGCGCTCGACCTTCGAATTCAATGAGGCTGACCTGCTGAGGGGGTTATGCTCCGCCCAAATGGAGGTAACAACCTTGGCAGGGGCCCTTCTAAGGAAAGCAGGGGCTTCCAAGCTAAGAGCAGAGGAGGCCAAGGCCCAGTTGGCCAAGTTGAAGAAGGAGAGTGCCGACTGGAAGACTGCCCATGTTGAGCTGCAAGCAGTCAAGTTAGAGCTGGAAGACACACGCCGTAAGGTCGTGTCGCTCGAGTTCCAACTGGCTGGCGAACAGAAAAAGTTGGAGGAGTCTGAAAGAGCCTGCGCCGTTGCGGTCGAGCGGCATGAAGAGGCCATGAGCAGCAATGAAGAGCTGGTCAGGCAAAAAGATGAGGCAGATGCCAGATTTGGAGATCTGTTGAAGGAGTTGGAGGATGAGCGCGCTAAAGCAAAGGAGGAGAAGGGGAGGCTCGTGAGGGAGTTGGATGCAGAGAAGGCGAAGGCGATGGCGGAGATGGAGAGTCTGAGGAAGGGAATGGAAGAGGAAAGGGCAACGGCGGTTGCTGAAAGGGGGGCCTTGCAGGGAGAGCTGGACGAAGAGAGGGCAAAGGTGGCTTCTGAGAGGGCGGCCTACCCCGATCTGTGCGTCGCAGTAGTGGAGCAATACAAAAGGTCTCCCGAATTTCAGATGGCAGTAGATGCCGCAGTCGCCAGGTATCTGGCTGGGCAAGAATCTGGGGGGGTGGGCCCATCAAGGACGACTGCTGGATTTAGGACGGAGGCAGAAGTTATTGAGAGCTTCCAGCAGTCAGACTTCTACAAGCACGAAATGGCTGAGTTCTGGGACAGCGGGTGGAAGATGTTCAAACGCAGAGCTGAAAAGCTGTTCCCAGACTTGGACCTGAGTAGTGTAACGATTGGTGAAGATGATGTGGCCCAAACCCCCCTGGACGAGGGCATCGAAGAAGAAGAGCTTGTATGCAGCGAGGAGGAATAACCAAGAAGAGCTTCTTCTCTGTGTCTGTTTTTTTTTTTTTTTTGTTTTTTGTAATGAACTTGTGTACACATTGTAAATGAATAAAATTTTCGTTTATGTTGTCAATTGACTGTGTTGGCCTGTATTGTCTAAAATGAATGAAGTCTTGTTATAAAAACTGGTCATAAAAATTGGGCAATAAAAATTTCATGCAAAGTGAAGTTAAAAGTTCCTCCCTGCAGAGTGAGATTGGATTTGTATGAAAATTGAAAGGATGATAGTAGTTTATTGAAAAATTGGATTATGAAATTGTAGAACATAATATTCGAATGGGGACAGAAAAATAGGTTGCCAATCGTAACTAAAGGTTTAATTGGAGAAACAAGCTGGGTGGGGTGGGAGATAATCTGATTAGTAAATGAAATACGTGAGAATACCTTTGGAATCTAACTAAGTAGAAACGTGGTCCTGGAATTGTGAATAAGTTTCAAATGTGACTGAGTGTTAAAAACGTGGTCCTGCTTTACGAAATTTCGTGGATAGGATGATCTCAGCATGGAGTGCTCAGTTCAGGCTGAGGCTTTGAAGTGCTCAGTCTGGCCGAGGCTTTGAGTGCTCGGTCTGGCCGAGGCTTCTGAAGTGCTTAGTCTGGCTGAGGCTTTGGGTGCTCGGTTTGGCCGAGGTTTTGAGTGCTCGGTCTGGCCGAGGCTTCTGAAGTGCTCGGTCTGGCTGAGGCTTTGGGTGCTCGGTCTGGCTGAGGCTTTGGGTGCTCGGTCTGGCTGAGGCTTTGGGTGCTCGGTCTGGCCGACGCTTTGAGTGCTCGGTTTGGCCGAGGCTTCTGAAGTGCTCGGTTTGGCTGAGGCTTTGGGTGCTCGGTCTGGCCGACGCTTTGAGTGCTCGGTCTGGCCGAGGCTTCTGAAGTGCTCTGTCTGGCTGAGGCTTTGGGTGCTCGGTCTGGCCAAGGCTTTGAGTGCTTGGTCTGGCCGAGGCTTTGAGTGCTCAGTCTGGCCGAGGCTTTGAGTGCTCGGTCTGGCCGAGGCTTTGAGTGCTCAGTCTGGCTGAGGCCTTGAGTGCTCAGTCTGGCCGAGGCTTTGAGTGCTCAGTCTGGCCGAGGCTTTGAGTGCTCAGTCTGGCTGAGGCCTTGAGTGCTCGGTCCGGCCGAGGCTTTGAGTGCTGCAAGTGAAAGTGTTATGAGAGCGACATACAGACATTTGAATTATAAAAGCTGAGAACGTCGGTCGGAATTTGTATTATGTATTAAAGAGGAAAATACAACAATGTTGACAATACAAAAGTATGAACTCATTGATAGTAACGCTTCAAATGTTCCGCATTCCAAGGGTGGGGGAGGTCTCGGCCTTCCATGTCTTGAAGTCGGTAAGTGCCTGGTCGTGGTCGGGCTTTCACAACGTAGGGTTCCTCTCATTTGGTTGCCAGTTTGCCCTCGGTTGGATTCTTTGTGGCAAGAGTCGCTTCTCTCAAGACTAGGTTCCGTTATAGAGAACTCTCGTGGTCGAACTCTGCGGTTGTAGTGTGTTCTCATTTTCTGCTGGTACGAAGCCAATCTGACAGCAGCAGTCTCTCCGAGCTCTTCGATGAGGTCCAGGTCTGTTCGATGGAGCTCTTCGGTTGAGGCGAGATCCGGATGTAAAACCCTAGGGGTGGGCAGACCGACTTCTACCGGAATAACCGCCTCAGCGCCATATGTTAAGCGAAAAGGGGTTTCCCTAGTGGGAGTGCGAGCAGTGGTTCGGTAAGCCCAGAGTACATTTGGTAGTTCCTCAGCCCAAAGGCCTTTAGCAGCTTCGAGCTTAGTTTTGATGATTTTCAGAAGGGAACGGTTGGTGACCTCAACTTGGCCATTTGCTTGGGGATGACCGGGGAAGAGAAGCATGGTTGAATCTGGAGATCTGCACAAAATTTTCTGTACTTCGCGTTATCGAATTGTTTGCCGTTGTCGGAGATGATGGCTTGAGGGATGCCAAATCGGCAAACGATCGATTGCCAGATAAACCTAGTGGTGTTCCGCTCGGTGATTGTGGCAAGGGGTTCGGCCTCGACCCACTTGGTGAAGTAATCAATGGCGACAATCGCGAACTTGGTCTGACCTCGACCGGTGGGAAGTGGACCAACCAAGTCGATCCCCCATTTGGGAAACGGATAAGGGCTGCAGAGTGTGATTAACTCTGTAGGAGGAACATGGGGATGTTGGCGAAACGTTGACATTTATCGCATTTGAGCACGAAATCGGTCGCATCCTGATTAAGAGTTGGCCAAAAATACCCAGTACGGAGTATCTTGTGGGCAAGGGACCTTCCGCCTGGATGATTACCACAAATTCCCTCATGGATCTCCTGCATTATATAAGTTGCTTGAGCTAGATTGAGGCACCGTAGATATGGTCGGGAAAAACCGCGCTTGTACAATATACCGTTGACAATGATGTAATTGGATGCCTGGGATCAGACTTTGGTTGCCTGCTGTTGGTCATCTGGGAGTGCCCCTGTGGTCAAGAATAGGAGAATGTCGGATGCCCAAGGGATGGGTTCGTTTTGGATGAACTGTACAGCTTGCAGGCCGGGTGAAATGGCCGGGTGGTGTAGATATTCGAGACGGACATCATGGCTGAGATTAGGGTGGTCAGCAGAGGCTAGCTGAGCCATCTCATCTGCTTTGGAGTTTTTTGCCCGAGGTATGTGCCTGATGTGGAAGGTATTGAAGAGGCGAGCAAGGGGGAGTGCCATATCCCTGTAAGCTCGCATTGTGTCTTCCTTGGCGTCGCAGTCCCCCGTCATCTGACCGACGACGAGTTGGGAGTCGCTGAATACTCGGAGGTGGCTGACCCCAATGTCCTTGGCAAGGCGAAGTCCTGCTATCAATGCCTCATACTCGGCCTCATTGTTGCTTGCTTCAAACAAGAAACGGAGGGCACATTTGAAATAGCCGCCCTCGGGGAAGGTGAGGATGAGGCCGGCCCCACTTCCTTCTCTGCGAGACGAATCGTCGACATTGAGAGTCTAAGAATGAGGATCTTCTGGCTCTGTTGGAGTTGGTGGGAGTGGGGGGGTAGTGGTCGGGGCCGGATTGGTGAACTCCAGGATGAAGTCAGCTACAGCTTGCCCCTTGATTGCTGTCCGAGGGCGGTAGGAGATGTCAAACTGGCTGAGTTCTATTGACCACTGCATTAGTCTGCCTGAGAGTTTTGGTTGCTGCATGACCTTTTTCAGGGGCTGGTCGGTGAGGACCACTATGGAGTGGGCTTGGAAGTATAGGCGGAGTCGTCTGGAGGCAATGACCAAGGCCAGGGATAGCTTTTCTAATAAGGGGTAGTTCTGCTCCGCTCCCCTGAGAGCCCGACTGATGTAATAGACCGGCCGTTGGATTGAGCCATCTTCTCTGAGGAGAGCTGCACTGACTGCGGTGCTCGACACTGCTAAGTAGAGGAAAAGGGGCTCGCCCGTGATTGCCTGTGAAAGAAGGGGAGGATTGGCCATGCATTGCTTTAATTGTTGGAAGGCCTCTTCGGATTCAGCTGTCCATTCAAAAGTGTAGAAAATTTAATGTATAAAGAGAAATAGAGAATTGTATTATTGATTGATATTAATGTTATGGTTACAATGATTCCTATATATAGGAGAGGGTGAGTGTGTAGTAGGTGAGGAGTAGGTGAAGTGGAGGTGGTAGTGGTGTAGTGGGTTAGGTTTAGTGGAGTAGGTGAGGTGGTAGTGGTGTAGTGGGTTAGGTTTAGTGGAGTAGGTTTAAGTGGGTGAAGTAGGTGGAGAGTAGGTGGATTTTAACAGCCCCCCGCAAACTCAAGGGGGATAGGAACTAACCAACTTGAGTTTGGAGAGAGTAACAAAACAATAAAATACATAAAAATAAAAGAGGATAAGAGACACTGTATGGTCGTGTCAGACCATTGGTGAAGACACTGGATGGTGGTGTCATAATGTTGTAGAGGACACTGTATGGTGGTGTCATAATGGTGTAGAGGACACTGGATGGCGGTGTCAGACCGATGTAGAAGACAGTTTATGGGGTCATGTCGGACCGTTGTAGCAGACACTGTGTGGTCGTGTCAGACCGATGTAGAAGACAGTTTATGGAGTCATGTCGGACCGATGTAGAAGACAGTTTACGGGGTCATGTCGGACCGTTGTAGCAGACAATGTTGTGACAGTTGTTGTGACAGTTTACAGAGTCTTGCTGGACCCTTGTAGAAACTAACCGGAATCAATGTCGGGACAGTTTACAGAGTCTTGTCGGACCCATAAAGGAGCTAACCGGAATCAATGTCGGGACAGTTTATAGAGTCTTGTCGGACCCTTATAAAGTCGCACCCTCAAAAGGTGTGCCCAATCTTTCAAAAAGCGTGCCATCAAAAGGCGTGCCCATGTTTTCAAAAGGCGTGCCATCAAAAGGCGTGCCCAATCCATAAAAAGGCGTGCCATCAAAAGGTGCGCCAGACACGCGGCGATGCACGTGATCGACAGAACGCGTGTCGGCCTCTTTGTCATGGTCTTTATAAACCGAAGCGGAGGCTGAGGCTTGGAAGCAGAGACAAAAACCTGCTAGAAAAAACTCTGAAAAACTCTTCGTTTTCTGAGAGAGATTTCTGAGAGAGATACTCTGTAACACTCTGTTTTCTGAGAGAGATTTCTGAGAGAGATACTCTGTAACACTCTGTTGTCTGAGAGAGATTTCTGAGAGAGATACTCTGTAACATTCTGTTTTCTGAGAGAGATTTCTGAGAGAGACACTCTGTAACACTCTGTTGTCCAGAAAATGGCTTCGTCTTCCCGTGGTCTGCTCACTCTCTTTCCAGACCTTAACGAGTCAACAAGAGAGATAACTGGTGCGGGGGCCAGTGAACCTCAACCAAGCGCCCCAGGGTTTGCTCCGTTGAACTTTCCTATGCGGTCTGTGGAGCAAAAAATGGCAGTGCAAACTGACATTGAAGCCAATCAGTATACTTTGAAGTCCTGTGTGGAGACGATGACGGCAGTCACAAACTTGTCGCACCGGCTGCAAAGTAGGACAAATGAGGTGCAGCATTTAAACGGCCAATTGGCTCTGCTCCAGCGCATGTATAAGGATGCGCGAGCAGAGATAAGTGTGCTGAAGGCGGAAAACAAGGAGCTGAAGCGGAAGGCTACCGTGATGTTCCGATTTGGAGGTCCACCATATGCTGTAGTGGAGGAGCAGGGTGGAGTGAACGTGCTCGGTGGAGTGGGTAGTATGGAGGCAGCGCCGGTAAGGGACACCCAAGAGAAAAGCAAGAAGAAGAGACCTGCAGCAGAGTAGAGAAGAAAAATCCCACTGTGGGTGCGGGTGTGTTGTGGTGGTTTGTTTGTTTGTTGGTTTTTTTTTTTTTTTTTTTTTTTTTTTTTTTTTTGTGTGTGTAAAATTGTGATCGGGGTTGATCCCTGAGATGAATAAAATATGATTTGGTGTGCAAAGCTATATGGTATGAAGGGAATTGGAAAAAGATTAAAAAGAATGTGAAAGAAAAATAAAGAAAAAATAATAAAAATATATTTGAAATCAAAAAATGAAAGATGGAGGAAAGTGGTTTGGAGAAAATAAATAAAAATAAAAATAATGGAGTTGGAAATCAAACGGAGGAGAGATGAAGATTTTTTTTTTTTTTTTTTTTTTTTTTTTAATATAATATAATAAAAAGAGATATATATATATATAATAAAGAAAGTGGGGAACAAGAGTGTAAAGAAAAGAAAAAGTATAGGTTGCATCGTGGGTCACATGGGTGAGTAAAAGAAAACAATAAAGAAATGAGTGGGTGCCCCCCATGTGCAAGGATAGTGCTGGCACTTCAATAGGTGGTACAGCCTGCTGAGCATCAGCTTTGACAGGAGCTGCCTTTGGACCTTTTCTCTAATAAATGCGTCAAACTGTTGCTGTTGGTGTTATCAAGAATGTGGAGAAGAGGAGGCTTGTCCGATGGCCTCTTGGGCTGTGTAATCATATCGAGGTTCGTGGACCTCTCAATCATGTTGTCACCCTCAAAACCAGAGATGGGGACAAAAGGAATTTTGTCAGGGTTGTAACCAACCTTCTTCAGATAGGAAGAGACTTCCTGCACAATTTCATCATACCTTGCTTTTGAGTACTTAGGAGTGGTAGCATCCATCTTGTTACAGCAGCAAATCATCTGCCTCACTCCAAGAGTAAAAGGAAGGAGAGCATGTTCACGGAAGAACTTGGGCTCCTTCTCAATCTCCTTGCCAAATCGACGATCAATCTCAGCAAACTTGACAGCAATGTGGGAGGTGTGGCAGTCAAGAACTGGAGCATACCCATTACCAATCTGACCCGGGTGATTCATAATAATAACCTGGGAGGTGAAATTTGCAGCTTCCTTGGCTGGATCATCCTTTGAGTTGGATGCAACAAAACCACGCTTGAGATCCTTCACTGCAACATTGTAGATGAAGACGATCGAGACGGTGGTGTATGGGAGGACAACAGTGAGAGGAGAGGCAGTGGTGGTGGACTCGAAGAAATTTCAAGGTATGTGTAGAAAATTCTAGCAGATTAGGTTGAGGTCCGGTGGGCGGCCAAGGCGAGGTTGCCGCCCGCCGGTGAAGCGAAAAATACTAAGTGCTTAACCTTGCTCTGATACCATGTAGAAAATTTAATGTATAAAGAGAAATAGAGAATTGTATTATTGATTGATATTAATGTTATGGTTACAATGATTCCTATATATAGGAGATGGTGAGTGTGTAGTAGGTGAGGAGTAGGTGAAGTGGAGGTGGTAGTGGTGTAGTGGGTTAGGTTTAGTGGAGTAGGTGAGGTGGTAGTGGTGTAGTGGGTTAGGTTTAGTGGAGTAGGTTTAAGTGGGTGAAGTAGGTGGAGAGTAGGTGGATTTTAACAAAAAGTCTGCTGAAGAACTTTGAAGAATGGTAGGCACTTATCTGTTGCACGGGAAATGAAGCGGTTGAGGGCCGCCACTCGGCCGGTGAGTCTTTGAACTTCTTTGACCGTCCTAGGCGACTGCATCTCAACCAAGGCCTTGATCTTCTCAGGGTTAGCTTCAATGCCGCGCTGACTGACTATAAAACCCAAAAACTTGCCAGATCCTACACCGAAGGCGCACTTCTCTGGGTTGAGCTTCATCTGGTACTTGCGCAAGGTGGCGAAGGTCTCTCGTAAGTCAGTGAGGTGATCGGAGTATTTGCTTTTGACTAGCATGTCGTCGACGTAGACTTCCATATTCCGGCCTATTTGGTGATGGAAAACGGTATTAACCAGCCGTTGATAGGTGGCCCCAGCATTCTTCAACCCGAACGGCATTACACAATAGTGGTAGGTACCTTGGTCGGTAATAAATGATGTGTGTTCCCGATCAGATGTGTGCATCAAGATGTGGTTGTACCAGAGAAGGCATCCATGAAGCTGAGCATTTGATGACAGGCCGTGGCGTCGACCAGCAGATCTATGCGGGGAAGGGGGTAGCTGTCTTTGGGGCAACCTCGGTTCAGGTCAGAGTAATTGACACAGAGTCGCCATTTGCCATTGTGTTTGCGGACGAGGACCACGTTGGACAGCCATCTAGGGTAGTCCACATTTTTGATGAATTGGGTCTCGAGGAGCTTGTCAACTTCTGTGGCTATAAGAGTGTTGCGCTCCGGATGGAAAATGCGTTTCTTCTGGCGGTGGGGTCGAAAGTGGGGTTCGATGCTGAGGCGATGGGTTATGAAGGAGGGATCAATGCCTGGCATGTCTGAATGGGTCCAGGCAAATACATCTCTGTGCTCGGTCAGGAGAGCGGTAAGGTCGGCCTTGGCTTGGGAAGGTAGTTGGCTGCCGATTTTGGCAGTTTTGATTGGGTTGGTGGGATTAATGTTAACTTCAACAAGTTCCTCCACGGGTTCTCCTCTGACCAGCTCGTCCTCGTCTCGGACGTCAAGCCCTTCGATGATCATGGCCTCTTTTAGCTTGACTTCTTTGAGTGAGGCGACATAACACTCCCTGGCCACGGTCTATTCTCCTTTGACAGTTCCGACGCCGAGATCGGTAGGAAATTTGATGGCAAGGTGATAGGTGGATATGATGGCTTGGAAGGCGTTTAGGGCTGTGCGGCCAAGGATGATGTTGTAAGCAGAGGGGCAGTCGACCACAAGGAAGGTGAGCAACTTAGTGGTCTGCCTCGGGTGTTTGCCAATGGTTATAGGTAGATCGATGGAGCCGATGGAGTTCACACGGTCGCCGGTGAAACCGACCAGAGGGGTTTGGAGAGGAGACAAGCTTTCTTTCCCAATCTTGAGCTGGCGGGAGCAATTGAGGAAGATGATGTCTGAAGAGCTGCCGTTGTCTATGAGGACTCGTCTGACCTTGTAGTTGGAGAGGATGGCGGAAATGACAAGGGGGTCATCATGTGGGTAACGGACTCCTGCACAGTCGGTGTCCGTGAAGGTGATGGGTTCGATCCACTGTTTTGACTGTTTGGGAGGTCGGTCCACCGTCGCCACTGCTTTGTCTGAGCCCTGCCTTATTTTTCTAAGCTCTGCCTTTTGAGCCGAGCGGGATGGTCCCCCGCAAGCAAGGCCGCCTGAAATGACTCTGATTTCTCCGACTGGTGGAGGGGGATTGCCTGGAGGTCGAGGCTGTGGCGGTGGGCGATCATGGCCTTGGTTAGGTGGGGCTTGGTTCTGGGGTGGTGTATGCCGGCGATTGTCCCTGGGAAGGTCGGTTCTTTGCCGCTGCTGAGGGCGGGTGTCTGTGAATCGGCTGAGGCGGCCCTGGCGTATGAAGGTCTCGATCTGATCTTTGAGGTTAATACACTCGTCGGTGGTATGGCCATGGTCTTGGTGGAAACAGTAGTATTTAGACTGATCTTTCCGATTGGAAGGGTTTCGTGAAGGCTGGGGCCACTTGAGGGGGTAGTCCCGCTGGATCTGATTGAGGACGTGTTCCATGGGAGAGTTGAGTGGTGTGTACCGCTCGAACCGACCGGTCAGCTCGGTGGGGTCGGTCATTATTGTGGGGTGTTTGGCTATCATACTGGGCGGTCCTGGGTTCTGAGTCTTTCCTCTTGTCTCTGGGGGTCGGATTTTTAGTGATTGGCTCCTGCCGAGCGGCCAGGGAATCTTCAACATTCATGTATTTCTGGGCTTTGGATAGTAGGGCTGCCATGGTGGTTGGAGGGTTTTTGGAGAGGGAGAAAAGAAAATCGGACGACCGTAGGCCGGCTATGAAAGCCGTAAGGATGACCTTGTCGTCATTCTCCGCTACTTGAAGGGCTTCGGTGTTGAAGCGGGTGACGAAGCTGCGGAGCGACTCCCTCTCGGTCTGACGAATGTTAAGGAGTTGGGTGGCTGGGCGTCTCTGACGCTGGGCTCCGATAAAATGGCTCAGGAAAGAGTCACTGAGGTGTTGAAAGGTGGAGACGGAGTCCGCCGGTAACTGGCTAAACCACAACCGAGTTGATCCCTTCAGTGTCACGGGAAAAGCTCGGCACATGATCTCGTCAGGGAAAGCATGGAAGATCATGAGGGTGCGGTAGGTTTCCAGATGGTCGACTGGGTCTGTCGTGCCATCGAAAGAGTCAATGGTGGGCATTTTGAACTTGGCGGGCAATGGTTTGTCCCGGATGGAGGCAACAAAAGGCGAGTTGGCGGTGACCGAAGGCTTGTGCTGAATGTTCTGCATGACCCCTTGTAGTTGGAGCTTCATAGCTCGGAGTTCAGCGTCGCAGAGGGGAATGTTATCGCCATGGTCGGTCAATGGAGGCTGGACGCTACTGGCTTCCCCCTCAGGGGCTAGTGCCACGACCAACGGGCGTGGGGGTGGAGGTGGTAGGCTCATATGTGGAGGAGGAGGAGGTTGTACACCTTCTGGGTTGAGCGGAGGGGGTTGTGGAGCAGTGCGGACCGGGGTTCTTTCTTGGTTGGGTGGAATATCTGGAGGTGGAGCGGGGAGGTTTCTTTGGAGTAAAGCACTAATCAGGGCCTGGTTTTGCTCGGCCATGCGGTTAATGCTGTTGGTAAGTTCGATGATGTACTGTGGTGGGTTGTTTGGATGGGGAGGGTCTGTTTGATGATCGGCGGTATTATGGTGAGAAGCCGTGGATCTAGTCGTGACCATACACCTGGACGGGTGAGAGGAAAAGGTAACGGGGTGAAAAGGGGGGCTCCGGCGATAGTGAACACAACTAGCGCACGAATAAACCACAAGTTCCCACAGACGGCGCCAACTGATGATGCAGTTCGTCCTGGGTGGATGGGTCGGGCTGGTCCAAGCTCTTCAAGTTCTGATTCAGGCGGATGATTCCACCAGATGACTTGCAAGCAAGTCCAAGATGGGTCGGGCTGGTCCAAGCTCTTCAAGTTCCGATTCAGGCGGATGATTCCACCAGATGACCTGCAAGCAAGTCCAAAGGGGAACAGGCTAGTCCCCCAGTGAACCCTCCGGCGAGCAAATTAGTAGAGGAAGAAGGAAATATAGAGAGAGAGAGAGAGATAGAGATAGAAAAGCTTAACCTTCCTCTTGTCTTCGATTCTTGCTTATATCCTTTGGTAATCATTTCACTGTCCCTTGTGACGTGCCCCCTTCCGCCGAATGCCTGTGCCGTAGCTTACCTTGTTCAGGGTGAGGGGGCTCTGTTCTGACGGGGAGGTGTTGTCGTAATAAATGCTGTGATGGGCTGCATTAATGGTGATGTGTTGTGACAATAACTCTGCAGATCTTTGTCTGCTGATGTGGCCTGTGTTTTACCTGCCATGTGCCTGAATGTCATTGGCCCTCCATGCCCATATGGCCTCTAGCTGTCCTGGGCTTTGCCAACCGGGTTATGCTATGGGTCCTAAGCGATGGGTTTGGGGTTGTTTGCTGTGGGCTGTAAGCCTTATGGGCCTATCTATGTCAGGAATAATAATTTTAATAATAAATTGAAAGGCAAAAATATTATTCAGAGAAAAATAGTGCATTGATGGGTGTGCGGGAAGACTAATCACACTGCTAAAGATTGTTATCATCGAAAAGGCAGCCCCATAAAGCCCGTGGTCCTCCAATAACTCCTAAACCACAAGCTAATGTTGTGACTGTGGAGGCCAGCTCTTCTAACCCTGCTACCAGGTATTTTGTTAGTGATTCCGAGTTAAATATTATTTTTAACTCAAATGATTGGTTTATAGACTCAGGTGCTAATGTTCATGTGTGTGCTGATAAAAATATTTTTTCACCTTATTGTCAGGAATTAGGCACAAGAACTGTAAGCATGGGAAATGAGAACTTGGCTAGGGTGCTAGGTGAAGGTGAAGGATAAGTTCAATTGAAATTGATATCAGGCAATATAATCACCTTTGGTGGAGTTTTGCATGTTCCTGATATTAGGAAAAATTTAATTAGTGTATCTTTGTTAGTTCAACATGGTTTGAAAGTTGTTTTTGTATCAAATAAAGTTGTAATAAGTAAAAATGGTAATTTTGTTGGTAAAGGTTATCCTTGTGATGGTTTGTTTAGTCTTAATGTTATGGATTCTAATTTAAATAAAATTGCATGTTATTCTTTCTCTGCTTCTTCTATTGCTAATGTAGAATGTTATAATACTTGACATGGTAGACTTGGGCATGTAAATTTGAACACTATTAAAAGAATTATGAGTTTAGAATTAATTCCAAAATCTGTAATTAATTTAAAGGAAAGATGTCAAGTATGTGTACAAGCTAAACAAACTAAAAAACCTTTTAAATCTATTGAAAAAGACACATCTTTGTTACAGCTTATACATAGTGATACGTGTGATCTTAACAATGTGTTAACTTGTGGTGGAAAAAGATATTTTATTACATTTATTGATAATTTTTCTAAATATTGCTATGTGTATTTAATAAGTCACAAAAGTGAATTAGTTGATAAATTTAAAATATGTAGAGTTCGTGTAGAAAATCAATTAGAAAAGAAAATTAAAATCTTAAGTTCTGATAGAGGAGGTGAGTATGCACCAATAGAAATGGAAGAGTTTTGTGAACATGGAATTATTGACCAATGGTCTCCACCTTATTCACCACAATCTAATGGACTAGCAAAACGTAAAAATCAAATATTGCCAGATATGATAAATGTTGTGTTAGGTAGTTCCGGTTTACCTAATAATTTATGAGGTGTAGTTTTATATTCTGCTTTCCATATATTAAATAAAGTGCTTTACAAAAATTCGGAAAAAATACCTTATGAAATTTGGGAAAATCAAAATCCTAGTTTAAAATATTTCAGAGTGTGGGGGTGTTTGGCTAAAGTTTTAATACCAATTACTAAGAAAAGAAAACTAGGACCGAAAACTGTTGATTGTGTATTTATTGGATATGCCTTAGTGTTGGTTATAGATTCTTAGTAATTAATTCTGAAAATTCTATAGTAGAGTCTAGAAGTTTTATTTTTTGAAAATGTATTTCCTATGAAAGATAAGTTATCTAAATGAATTGGTGAAAATTCTATGTCTAATAGTAGTACAGAAAATTAAGTAAGAACTGAACTAAGAAGTAAAAGAGGAAGAATAGAAAAGAATATTGATAATAACTTTCTTACTTATTTAGTTGAAAATGATCCTAAAACATATAATGAAGCTATGACATCGGTAGATGCTATAAATAGGGAAATGGATTCTATTATGACTAATAATACTTGGTACTTAATTGATCTTCCACCAGGTTGTAATACAATAGGTTGTAAATGGATATGCAGGAAAAAATCAAGAACATAAGGAACCATAGAAAAATTTAAAGCTAGACTTGTAGCCAAGGGGTTTAAACGAAAAGAAGGGATAAATTTCTTTAATACATATTATCCGGTAACTCGTATAACCACTATAAGGGTCTTATTAGCTATTGTCTCAATTTATAAATTAGATATACACCAAATGGATGTCAAAACTACGGGCTTGTTTGGTTTGTTTTTGGGAGAGTAGTTTTTGAAAATTATTTTGGGGAGAGAGTTTAGAAATTTTTTTGGTTTGGTTTGGTTGTGTATTTTGAAAGTAGTTTGGGAGTTTGTAATGATTTGGTATTTTGTTATAATTGAGTAGATGTGTGTGAGAGAAAAAGTGATTGAGAATGAGAGAGGAGAGAGAAAAGGTGATTGATTGATAGGTACGAGAGAGAAAGTGATTTTGAAAATTATTTTGGAAAATTTACAAACCAAACAAATTTTCTAAATTTTTTTTCCCAAAATCACTCTAGAAATTCAAACCAAACATACCCTACATTTTTAAATGGAGAATTAAATGAAGAAAATTATATGGATCAACCTGAAGGTTTTGTAGTTCCTGGACAAGAAAGAAAGGTGTGTAAACTTGTAAAGTCTCTCTATGGATTAAAACAAGCTTCAAAATAATGGCATGAAAAGTTTGATAAAGTAATTCTTTCTAATGGGTTTAATATCAATGATTGTGATAAATGTGTGTATATCAAAAAATTTTATTTTGCTTGTGTTATTCTTTGTTTATGTGTTGATGATATTCTTATTTTTTGTAGTAATTTATTTGTTATTAATGGTACTAAGAATTTTTTATCTAACAATTTTGATATGAAGGATTTAGGTCCAACTAATGCTATATTGGATATCAAAATAATTAAAAGTGATAAAGGAATTGTTTTGTTACAAGAACATTATGTTGACAAATTGCTAAAGAAATTTAATTATTGTGATGCGAAAGTTTTAGCTACTCCATTTGATCCTAATATTCGCCTAAAGAAAAGTATGAGTGAGAGTATTTCTCAACATAAATATGCTCAAATAATAGGATCTTTGATGTATCTTTCTAATTGCACAAGACCTGATATTTCTTTTGTTTGTAAATCGGGTCATTACACTATTAGTCTTAGTTTAGAACATTGGAATGCAATCGAAAGAATTTTTAAATACCTTAAGGTACAATAAATTATGGAATTCATTTTTGTGGGTTTCCTGTTGTGCTAGAAGGATTTAGTGATGCTAATTGGATAACTGAATTTGATGAAACTAAAACAACTAGTGGTTATGTGTTTACTTTAGGTGGTGGTGCAATAGCTTGGAAATCTTCTAAATTAACTGTTATATCTAGATCTACCATGGGAGCAGAACTCATTGCCTTAGATTTGACTTATATCAAGGCCAAATGGCTAAGGAATTTATTATCTGATTTACCATTATCTGATAGTCTTATACCTGCTGTCTCTATTCGTTGTGATAATCAAGCTACAATTGCTAAAGCAAAAAATGCAAATTTAAATGAGAAAAAGAGACATATTAGAATAAGACATAATTCTATTAAACAGTTATTATCTCAAGGTATTGTAGCACTTGATTTTATGAGGTTTGAAAAGAATATAGCAGACCTTTTTACCAAAGGATTGGCACGCAGGCTAGTCGTTGAATCATCGCAATGGGTACTTAACCTTTGTGATTGGAGATCCCATGAATAAGGTTCAATAGGTATTAACGAAGTTGATGGGTGACTTGGAGGAGCACTAAAAATATTAAAGGGAAATTCCCTGGTCCTATTCCTATGGTGATAGTGCTCACTATTGCGACGGGTTTTAGGAAGAGCTTAGCTCTGAATGTGTTCAAGGTAGGATTTCTACAGGGCGTTGGTCACCCTTAGAGGATACAACTATATAAGTGTAGCAGTGGGGTCACTGTTGTGGGAAATTGGGTTACTCCCTAAAGACACTTATAGAAGCAAGATATGTGTGCATGACCGTTTAACGCGCAAAACCATTCTAGAACCATGATAATTGCCTGTATTGTGCGTGTGGTAAGCCTATGTTTGATCATAAGGACCTAGTTCAAGACTTTATGTACTATGGTTTCTTTAAACTGAAGGTTACTAACACTAAGTGGAGATTCAAGTTTGGAAGACACCTACACCCATTGTGCAGTAAAAACACTCTTTTCAATTTTAAATTATGTAGGGGATTGTTATTTTGTAATGTTAAAATTGTATTTAATTTATTTTATTTAATGTTTGCATCTTTTTAGGAATAAGTTTATGACGTTATATTAGTTTCCTAGTCTTATGGGTTATCCTACAATATCTCCTAAATATCTAATGTATATATTAAGACTTCAACGTTGTTTCAAAACACAACAGAAAAGAAGTCTTTCTTCTCCTCTGTTATTTTCTTTGTAAGTTTACTGTATTGAGTTTACAAGTGAGTGTTGGGCAATTCAAGATTCATGAAATTTACTTTGTTGCACTCAAGTGATTTCGAAGGTCGTTGTATCTTGGGGAAGGAACACCATTCAACTCGGTGTAGAAGAGGGTGTATCGTTCCTAAAGAGAGTGCAATCTGCGTGTCTCGACCACCATACGAGCTTCTCTAATCTTTCTCTCTAATAATAATATTTATTTATTGTTTTTGATTTATTATTAGTTTGGTGTTTTTATTTTGACAGTAAATCTTGATTAATTTTTCTAACACCACTGTCCTCCAGAAGGCCTACGATAAGAAAGAGAATGTAGGTTTCTTCACTTTTGTTATTGCAACCAACTGTCATGAATGAATAGTTCAACCCTACTTACCTCCACCCTCCCATCTCTATTGTTTCGATAGCGATATTCTTATACTTCAAGAGGGCCATTCCTCCTCCTCTATTGGGAGCCTTCTTCATTACTATTATTTTTCTTATTCTGAGTTGCGCTTGATGTTGCCAAGTAAATTCTGCCTACTGCCTAAAGGAAAATGTCAATATGATTTAATTATTTGATAAATATTTATTTTTGTCTTTTTCAAATTTTTTCCCTTGTTGAATTTGATTTGAATAATTGAAGGCTGTATACTCATTGGGATCTTTACTGCAGCTGTCAGACCTATGAAGGAGGCATTGCTGGTGAACCGGGTTCTGAAGCTCATGGTGGGTATGTTTCATGCCAAAGATGTTTTCCTTCATAATTGACACACACTATAATTTAGTTGTATCTATTTGGGGGGATTTCACTTTGGTTTTTGTTTTTTATTTTTTTTTTCCTGTATAAAAATTGTTGGGTTGTGGTGTTCTCACTTGGTTACCCTGTGTGTTCTCTTTTGCATGCATGCACACACATGTTTATTTATTTTTTTGTTCTTATTTATCTAGGGAAAGCCCCTCACAAATCTGATCATATCTTTATCAGGTACACTTTTTGTGGTTTGGCCACAATGATTCTGATCAACGAGGTTAATCGTCTGGACTTGTCTAGTTTAATAGTAAGATTATCTTCTTTTCTTACTTGGGATTATGTATGAGCTACTTTTTTAATATGATGATTTCTTTCAATATGCCATTGCTTTTCTTCGACATTATACTCAGTTAGTGTGTCACTTCTGCTTTGATTGGAGCTTCTGTTCATTAATTATTACCATGCCAACCAGCTTCATTCCAACATGTGCATTTAATTAATATAGTTGAATTAAGCTCCACTTACCTGTATTTTGAAATTAGCTCCCTCATTTATGGTGAGAAAAGATTGAAACTCAATAGCTAGGGTTGAAGAAACTATATTCAAGGGCCCCCTATTCATGATGAGATGTTCGAGGTCGACAACTAGGACTGGAAAATCCATATTTGCGAGGAAAATTTCTGTAGGAAATAGCATTCCTTCACTTTTATGGCCCATCTTTCCTCATACACGAAAGATGGAGCTTACATATTGGATGAAGTGATGAATATATTTTTCCCCTCCTTTTGGATGGGTTTTTCAGAAGCAAAGATTCCCTTTTCCTCTCCTGTACTTTCTATAATTAGGGTATTTTTTTTTTTTTTACAATATTATTTGCTTTCATTGACCGAGATAATATGCTTTTCAAATATAGAAGGAATAAAAGTAACACATTGAACTATCGTACTGTTTTGCTGCCTGTCTTCACCTTGACAGGCTGTCATTTGCATTTGCTTTTCCTAAATGCTTCACTAGGTTGTCCAGTCTCATCGATAACTTCCCATTGAGAATATCAAAGTTTTTTCGTGGACAAGGTTGTTTCCAGGATCTTGCCTTCTCATGGGGTTGGAAATAGAATATATCAAACTTCTTAGGAGGTGGACCGTTTCTTCTATTTACATGGTCCTTGATGAGATATCATGATTTCCTGGAGATTGATGGGCATTTGATATATAATTTTTTAAAATCCAGGATTGGGTGGTATTTAGACAAGGAGTGGAGGGTGGATTTCAGGGGCGAACAAATAAATTGGTTGATGGTTGCTACTCCTTTTGGCAGGTGACTGCAGTTTTTTTGCCTCATCTAATCAATTTTCATTTCAGTTGCTGGAATAATTGACTAATACTTGAAAATGGGACCAGGGAGGAGTGTCAGCATTGTTACAAAGATTACATTCGATTGTTGATGAACAATCGGTGCTGTCGGATGCTGGAGAAGAAGACTGCAGCACTGAAACAGAAACTTCTGCGTCATCTGATTTGTGCCATGGAGAACAAGGTTTGGAAGGGAACTTGTCTCCTGTTGACGAGACTTGCCATTTTAGGGAGGAAGGTATGCTGATTTAGAAGAATGAGGATGCTTTCTATTATTTGTTTCATCATGCTAGGTCAAAATTTTTCATTGATAACTCCTATAATTGTTTTTACTTTTCTTTTTAAATTTTTTAATAATAATAATAATTCCCCCCCTCTCTTATTTTCTCCTCTTCATTTAGACTTCATGCCTCAATCCTCAAAAGGGTATTCATCATTTGTTTTCTTTTGATGTTCTTACTGTCCCCTGCAGGGAAACATCATGCTGGCGATCCTGTAAACTTCTTCAATATTGGTTTAAATTTTATCAGAGAGCATGCTGAATTAGAACCTCTTTTTCACAGCATGGCCTTGCAGCAATATGTTATTTTGTGCTCTCAGGTACTCCTATAATGCTTGCTTATATTATGTTTTCGTGAGTTGAATTCTTACTAATGTGGTCAATGTAGGTGGAGGGAGGGTTCAGAGACAAACCTGGGAAACATAAAGACTACTATCACACGTGCTATTGTCTAAGCGGCCTATCAGTGTGTCAGTATAGCTTGTCAAAGAAGGCTGGTTCCCAACCTTTGCCCAGGGCAATTTTGGGTCCTTATTCGAATCTCTTGCAGCCAATCCACCCGCTCTTCAATGTCGTCTTGGAGCAGTTTTATGAAGCACATGAATTCTTCTCAAGGACCTAATTTTCTTCTTTGCATTGGTGGCGGCTTGGTTATAGTGGTAGTAGAAAACCGGAGTTTACTCTGAACCCGCGTAATTGCTAGTACATTCCGCAATATTTGCTTGACAAACTGGGGCAGCACTAGTAGAAGACAACTTTTTCAGATTTGCAAGGTTTAACAGATACTATGAAGGATGACTTTACTATGTAAATTTGGATGTGTAACTATATGTATGTGTTAATATAGTCTCTGGCAATTGGTAATTTTTGTTGGAGCCAGAACAAGGTTTTGAGGGCTTGGGATCATAGAATATGATGTTGCTGATCTAACCAATTAATTTTGCTCTCTTTTTATATCATATTTACCATATCATTTTAAATAACATTTGTGCGCATATCACACGCGATGATAAACTAAGTGGCTGTTTGGAATGATTTAAATAAATATATTTTTATTTTTATTTCTTATAAAAAGATGTGTAGTTATTTATGAGATGTCAAACAAGTTTTAAATTTAAATTTGATGTAAAAATATGATAAACGTAAGGTAAGATTATATTACTTTTCTACCAATTTCACTTTACTCTACCGTAATAATAAAATTTCACTTCACTCTACGGTAATAATAATGGTAATGAATGAGGTAGGCCCTGCTTATCTGTATAATTAATTTGTTTAGCAAGATGGGAAGCGAACTTGAGAGGTTGTTTGAGATGATCTAAATAAGTGTATTTTTTGTCTTTTTATAAAAAGATATACAGAAAAGTAGAGAGGTGATGTGATGAAAAAAAAAATAAAAAGATAAAAGGATGAATTATTTTTAGGTTGCCAAACTTGGCCTTAGCTTTTTCCACATCCTAAGATTAGAAAATAATAACTACGAATTACTAATTTTGAATTTTAATAATATGTTATAGTTTCGTATTAAGAAGGGTAAATTACATTTATCTTCCTTGAGATTTTTGATAAATACAGAAACTTGTTATGTTGCTTGAATAATTACAGTAATCTCTCCTATTTTACTTGACAATGTCAAGATTCTCTTATTCTGTCTATTTTGCACAAACTATGTTAGTATCCTATGAAAAATGACCATATTACCCTTGTTTTTGCCTGCAAAAAGATGAAAAAACCCTTTGCTCAAGACTAATATCACTGCCACCGCCTATGATTGACCAACACAACCATAAAATAAAATAATTTTAAAATATTTATAATAAAAATTCTACATTGAAAATAAAAAATAATTTTTTAAACAGAATTTAATATTTAAAATATTAAAAAATGCAACACATAAATGTATGAAATATAATGCACATTAAAATAAATAAAAATATTTACCCCAAAAAAATAAATTCGAAATATTTCAAAACTTATAATCAAACAAATTTTTTTCTTTTCAAAACTCATAACTCAAAATATGACTCCACATTCAAATCATGATTTTAAATATATATATATATATATATATTTAATTTTTTCTTTTAAAATAGAGTTTTGGAAAAAGTTTGGTTTTGAGTTTTGAAAAGATTTTTGAGTTTTGAAAAGAGTTATGAATTGAGTTTTGAATTGAATTTTAAGTTTGTGTTTGGTTATGAGTTTTTTAAAATAATTTTTGAATTGAGTTTTGAGTAAAAACATGTTTCGAAAAAATATTTTTTTTAGAAACACGTTTGGTTTTCTTTTAAAATCACAATTCCAATTAGAAATTTTTAAAAATCTTTTCAAAACTCATAGAGTCTTAACAAAATATGCAACTCAAAATTCAATTCAAAAATTATTTTCAAATCTCATAACCAAACACAAATTTTAAAAAAATACAAGCTTATGTTAAATATTTTTTTTAAAATATTAAAAATATTAAAAAAATTTAAAATTTTTATTTTTTTATTTTAAATATTTTATTTTATTTTATAAATATATTTTTAAATATATATATATATATATATATATATATATATATTTGTGTTTTGTTATGATTTGAGTGTAAAGTTTTGAAAATAGTGCAGAGTTTCAAGTTATGTGTTTGGTTATAAGGTTTGAAAATAATTTTTGAATTGAATTTTATGGTTGTGTTGGTCAATTCAAAAATTATTTTCAAAACTCATAACCAAACACAAACTTAAAAAAAATACAAACTAATGTTAAATATATTTTTTAAATATTAGAAAATTTTAAAAAATTTATTTTTTTATTTTAAATATATAATTTTATTTTAAATATATAGTTTTTATTTTATTTTATAAATATATTTTTAAATATTTTAATTTTTTTGTTATGTGTTTTGTTATGATTTGAGTGTAGAGTTTTTAAAATAGTGTGGAGTTTCGAGTTATATGTTTGATTATGAGGTTTGAAAACAATTTTTGAATTGAGTTTTGAGTTATGTGTTTGGTTACGATTTAAGTGTATAATTGTGTTTTGAGTTTAAAATATTAAAATTAAAAAATTAAAATATTTACAAAATAAAATGAAATATTTAAATAAAAATTGTATATTTAAAATAAAAAAATAATTTTTTTAAAACATTTTTTGGTATATGAGTTCATGAAAAATGGATCCCTCGATAATTTCCTCTTTACAACAGAACAATAGTTTGAGATTTTCTTGAGTTGGGCACTTGAGGGCATTATAGGCATTTTAGTGTTTACATTTGATGGCATCAATAGGGTGGGTTAGATGTATAAACGGAGGTCAAATTTTGGAAGAATCTTGACATTATCAGGTAAAGTATGAAAAGTTACTGTAATTATTCAAATTACAGGAGATGTCTCTGTATTTGTCAGAAATTTCAAGAGAGGTAAATGTAATACACCCTATTAAGAATGAAATTTTTTAAGAAAAAATACAAATAAGTCCTGCTTTCAAAAAATAATTATTAACAATACATGAAAAAATTTATATTAATAATTAGAATTATAAAATTTATCATTAATTAAAATTTTTTTTTCAGCAATAAAAAGAATTTCAAATTCCTTACCAAAATTAAAAAAAGAAAAAGACATGACAAGTGTTGACAAGCTATTCGTCGAGAGAGTCAAAATGACACTGACGCACTCTGTTTCTTCTCATTGTTTTCCGATACCAAGAAATAACTGCCAAAACCATCGTTGTCAATCTCAATTATCACCGCCCATTCTTCATCCCTCAAACAAGTCTCTCCTACAGTAGTCCAGCAATGGAAAAGAAAATGGAAAACCAAGAGAACAAAACCATCTCAGAAGAAGAACCCACAACCGCCCATGCCATCGCCGATTCATCACCCGCTCAATCTCCCAGTCCCAGTCCTCCTCGGGACCCCAAACCATCGTTGCCGTCGGCTCGATCGCCGGCCGAATCATCGGTATCGTCGGATCTAAGTCATCGGACGTCTCTCAGCCATGGATCCTCCCCTAGGGAAAACCCACCGGAAAACGTGAAATCTCCGTCGCCGCAGCCGGTGGTGAACAGATTTGTGCGGGAGGAGCCGTTGGCGGTGACGAAGTTGGATCCGGGTCCGGGAATAGGAGACGTGGAAGGAGGAGGAAGCGAGCGGCGAACGAGGAGGTCGCTGTCGATTCTGAGGAGAGTGAAGAGAGAGAAGATGGTGAAGAAAGCTGCGTTAGGGTTAAGAATCTGGGGATTAGTTTTCTGCTTGATTTCGTTCGCAGTGATGGCCTCAGACAAGAATAAAGGTTGGGCTCTCGATTCCTTCTACCGATACAAAGAGTTCAGGTGAGTCAATCATACATACAGTATCTGTACTGTCTATTCATGATCAGTACATGATGTAACCATTGATGATGATACACATATACATACATATATATAGGTACTGTATATCGGTGAATGTGGTGGGCTTCATGTATTCAGCTGTGCAGGCGTGCGATCTGGCTTACCATTTTTCTACCGGCAACTATGTCGTCCGGCACCAACTTCGCTATTACTTCGATTTCCTCATGGATCAGGCAAGTCTTTTTTTTTGGGGTTTAAATTCGTTGACTTACTTCTAATCAGTGAGGGAATATATCATTTTAGTGAAAAAAAATTGTTAATGTTGCTAATTTTTTAATACTAACTAAAATTATATTTATCATTTATTTACTGGTGGAAGAGGTAACACAATAGAATTTGAATCATTAATCTCACATTATAAATTACTTGTAAATTTTTTTCTTCTATCATTAATTGAGAGCACTATATAAAAGTTAGATTTGTAGTTGTATTCTGTAAATAATTTCTTGCCAAAAAACGAAGGAATACTTATTTTAATTTATTTTAATTGATTAAAGTTGTGGAATTTCTCTAAATGGGGTCCATTTCGCTATTTTAATCAACCAACAAAATGATTTTCCTCCAGCTTGACCAACAAGGTTCATGCTAGTATTACACAATTGGGGGCCATGGTTTGTACATTTTAGGGAACAACAATGCTAGAGGGTCATAATTTGACAGTTTTGAGCCATTATGGCTACAACAATTGTGGCCTTCAAACATTTTCCTTTAGGGAAATATAGTCCAAACCCTTTAGTTGGTCCCTTGTTTGGTAAAAAAGACAGTTTAATTTTTTTTTTTTTCACAAACTTTCTAAGAAAAAAATATATAATTGATTAAAAACAAAATAATATATATATATATATATATATTTCTTTTTTGGATAATATTATTAAAATAATATGTCATTGTCAAATAGAGTAATATGTTACTGTGGGACAGAGTAACATGTTACTGTCAAATAGAGTAACATGTTATTGTGAAACAAAGTAATATGTTACTGTCAAACAGATTAATACATGTTACTATTATTATTTCTATCAATTTCAACGGTAATAATTTTTTTTTTCAAAAAGAATTTCATAATCAATATAAATCTTATTTGATAGATCTTGATGAAAAAATTTAAAAAATATTAATTTTATTAAAAACTGACATCTACATTAAAAATTATATTATTTTAAAGTTTAATATATTGATAATAGTGATATTTATTAGATTTTTTTAAAAAAATTCTTTATACTTGCCCTTAATAGAATAATGCTTGGGACCCCCTTTTGGGGGTCACCCCCTCACCCCCTTTGTCACGTGGCGGGTGGTGATTGGAGGAGCAGGAAAAAAAAGAAAAAGAAAAAGAAAATGTAACCAATGAGAGAGAGAGGGGGTCAAAGGGGGTGGGAGGAAAAGGGGGGATGAATCATTGTTGCCCTTAATATATTAAATTTTTTTTATAAGGAAATTTTGATAAAATCTTCCAATATTTTACTGGCATAGTTGTTTTGAGTAAGGATCCTCTCTTTGGATCCTTTCATTGACTCTTTACTTGGTAGGCCATTGAGTCCACTTTTGAGTCTAATTTTGATAATCTAAATCGTTTATATTTTAAGATTTGTTATGTATATTAAATTTGTAAAAAATCAAGTTGATCGGATATCAGAAGAATTAAAAATCTTTTATTAAAAAAAATTTAATAAACAATTTTATTTTTAAATAAAACTTTTAGTTTACATGGTTTTCAATATCCGATCGATTTGATTTTTTATAGGTATAATATATATGATAAATCATAAAATATGAACAATTTAAATTATCAAAATTAAATTCAAAAGTGATTTCAAAAGTAGATCGAACAAGCCACCAAGTAAGAAGCCAAAGAAAGGATCCAGAGAGGATCTTTACTATGTTAATCACTCCTTCGATTTGGGTATGTCTCTATGGGAATGTTGTCATGACTTTATAATGAATGGTGGGTGGACCAAACACTTTTTGGGTGATGATGTTTATATTCTCTCATCTCATCACCCACGCTACCTGATAATGATGGTGGTCCATAGTAGCCGCGTTGGATTGGCGGTGCGTTGTACAAAATACCCAATTGTGCCGCAGGGGGCCGGTCTGGAGTTGGATTTATCTTTGCCTAGTAATTGAATGATTTTGCACTTTTTTTAAATCTTTTAACTAATTTACAATTTCCCCTTTATCTTTTTAAACACCAAGTGGGCTGGATATAAATTTGTTCATACATTTATTTATTTATTTGTTAAGTGTAAACAAAACACAATATATAATTAGTCTAAAACCTCACTTTGTTTGGTTTTGGTTTTTAAAATTTTTGTTTTTCGTATTTTGTTATTTTTAGTAAAATTTTTAATATTTTAATCAATATTTTTTAATTATATTTTTTAAAATTTACCTAATTGAAATATATTTAAAAAATGAAATAGTGTGAAGAAATCTAAAAAAAATTCAATAAATACTAAAATGTACTCTTTTTTTTGGATTAATTATAAATACACCCCTTGAGATTTACTTAAAATACAAATTAGTCCATGTGGTTTGAAAAATTACAAATACCCCCTTATTAGAATTTTTTATGTAGCAGAATTAACTAAAAAAATAAAATTCATTATTGCTTTTCTATACAATAATAAAATTATCTAAATTATTAATTGAAACATATTTTTAACAATAATAAAAACTATTAATTGACTTGATGATTTATTAATAAAAGGGACAATTTGTTATGAAATTAGAAATCTCAGGGGATAGAATGTAATTTTCAAAATCACAGGGGCGATTTGTATTTTAATAAAATCTCATGAGGTGTATTTGTAATTTATTTTTTTTTTGTGTGTTGTATTTAGTAATTTTTTTTAGACAAAAATTCACAAATTTTGAACTTTTTAATAGGGAATCAATTGTAATTACAATGGAAGTTAAAATTTACAAAATACTTATGAACTCATGGAATCTTTAATTTTAAGAAAAAAATTGCCTCTCTCTCTCTCTCTTCCCTTCTCTCTCTTTTATTTTCTGTCCCTCCCTCTTCAACTCCCTCACAACCCCTAGTCTCCCTTGCTTTCCACACTATCGCCCCCACTTGGGATGCCAGTTGGTGAAAGTGATATATTTTTGTAATTGAAGGGATAAAAATGTGTAGGTTTTCATAGATGAAAAATAAAGTGATATTTGATAATAGTTGATGAGATCTTGATCTAATTAAACCTATTTCTTTTACATGGTTTTCAAACTTTTTCCAAAGTTACAAGTAAAATGCTTTTAAAAATTTGTAATTTGCTCCCACTACAGTTTTGGAATTTTACCTATTGTTTATTTATTTATTTTTTAATTTTTCCCTACAAGGTCTTATATTTTTCCCATTTGAAATTTGTTTCTTTTAATTCTTAAATAAGAAAAAATTCGTATATGGTTTGCCTCCATTGTACACAAATTCTAGCTGTGCTCATGAACATAGCACAAATAACAAGTCCCCACAATGACTGTTTAGATGTCCCGTGTTTATAGCTGTTTGGTTTTACCAGTACATATTTTGCAAAGCAAACCTAAAAGGTATATGTATTTACATTTACAGAGATGAAAATCACAATATATATGTATATATATATGCACACATATATAGATGTCTGTATTTTTAATAAGGTATAATTTTTTGCTTTCATTAATTTGTGTTCCTGCATTATCGTACAACCAAAACAATGCGTGCTTGTTGTAACATCTATGCCTAAGTGGAATAAAAATATATTACCAAAAGGTTTGACACAATGAAGAACAGCTTATTATTAGCTTCAAGATCAAGATCTTCTTGGTATAAAAATACATGTCATTCCATTCTGCAAGTTACATCATATGGCAATTGTACAAATAGATCTTTTGCAGTGTTTTTTTCTTCTTCTTTTTAATCAATCTTTTGTGAGAATTGCCTGTGGTTCTCTGGGATTTAAGAGCATGCTTGTGTAGTATTATCCCACCAACAAGCTATTCAAGCTAATAATAATTGTTTTAATATATTGTTGTAAACTGCATTTTCCTTTTTATATAGATGTTACAACATATTACATAATGTTGTTTGCGAAAAAAAAAAAATAGAAATCAAAGGAATGAAAAGGTGAGATACAAGTGCTAAAACCAGTTGGTTGATTTGTCAGAGACATAAATGAACACTTTTTGGAGCAAAAGAAGACACTTCAAAATTTATCAGCTTGGTGTTATCCGCAATTATTTTAAGATCTTATATAGATATTATAGATACAATATTCAAGTACTCATTTTCTTTCTTTCTGTTTCCTTTTTATTCCCGTGATTACCTGCATTCTTAGCCCATAGGGGATTTCCCCTCACACTCCTCCCAAGGCTCAATTGTCTAATATGATCAAATACTAAACCCCCAATGCCCTTTAGCATTGTAGAAGTCCTGTTCAGCTTAAGTCAACCTTGTGATTTTCCAGAGTTCATGCTAGTATACTTATGCCGTGTTTGGATCTTTTTATAATTAGTATATACTTCTTTCATTTCATTTTCTTCTAATCTTTTCTTTTACCTTCACAAATTCCTCCACAAACCCATGATTCAAACATATCCTTATGCAGAGGTCCTTCATGTTTTAGTTCTTTATCTCCATTCCCTTCCTCTTTGGGTGGTAGTTAGTAGATTTTCCCCCTCAGCACAAAATGTTACAGCATGAACTAGAAATTGTTGCTTGCAGAGCAGTGTTGGAACAAAATGCATGAAAACAATGAGCGATAAGAGTGCTTTGACCAGTTACTTGGTGCTAATGTGCACACAAATTAATGAAGACCTTTTGAAGGTTAAACCCTAAAGGATCCTGATGGGTTCTTCAAGTAGTGTTTTTTTGTTTTCGTTTTTGTTCACCCTTCTTCCTTAGCCTATATGGGTTGATCTCTTCCCACTGTGCCTCCATTCAACTGTTTAGGATGGACCCCTCTACATACCCAATGGCTCTATTTGATTTTCAATAACTTTTCTGGTATACTTAGTTGAATGCTGGGGCTTTTGTTTTGTTGTTTGAAATGGCAGATTTTGACTTATCTGCTGATGTCGGCATCATCATCAGCTGCCACCCGAGTTGATGACTGGATATCTAACTGGGGGAATGACAAGTTCCCGGCGATGGCAAGTGCATCTGTGGGAGTGTCATTTATCGCATTTGTGGCCTTGGCCTCCAGCTCTCTCATCTCTGGTTATACACTTTTCACTTTCAGATCTACATAACCATTAAGACCCCTCCTTGGGGTCGGTCTATTACTCATCTCTATCTATCTTGATGAAATGTTGTATAGGTAAAGGCAATATTGTCATAGAAATTCTTTAGTGTTGTGTATAGGGAAATATATGTTTTGGATCATTTGGATAATCTTTTTGTAACAATTGCAATAACCAATGCTTGTAATAGCATATTGCTACTTATGTTCCAAATTAGTTTGAATGGTTTTTGATTGAAAGGACACGGGTAAGTACTTTGTGTTTTTATTTAAAATAATAATAATAGTAAATAAAAAATTTACTGGGTGTTTTTCTGATTCTTTTACTTTGGTCTGTCATTTTTTCCCCCCGATTCACAAGATGCTATAAACATACTTTTGTGGTTCTCCTAAAAAATAGTATCAGATGATATCATTTGAACATGTTAATAGTAACTTAGTAACACAATGGAAGGTGTTTGACAAAACATCATTTGAACAACTGGGTAAGGATAAATAATTGAAAGCAAGTTTGTCCAAAACTAATATGGTGTTTGTTTGGATTTTTCTAAAACTAAAAATTGATGTGTGGCACTGTTTCCATTGGGCTGAAGATTCTCAGATTCAAGAGTGTCATTTGGTATGGTTTTCCTTTATTGTTTTTTAACTGTTGTAAAGAGAAAAACAAAAATTGCCACAAAAAAGTTTGTTTGACAACTTGTTTTCAAAAATTAATTTCAGAAATATTGTTGGGTCTCAAGTGATTTTTTTTTTTCATCTGTTATTGAATTTGAATGAGGGGCTTGTCATCCTCGGTTTTGATTCATACCAAATATTAAAAAGTGTTCGACTTTTCATTTTCATTTTTTTTTGTATTTTTTTAAACAAACAATAAATAGTTTGAAAAGGCCCATTTTTTTTCCCCCGTTTTTGTATGAAAATTGTGTTGAATAAAAATTTCACTCCATACAAGTTTTTTTTTAATAAATATTTAATCAAACAATTCTTTTGCATTTTTAAAAATAAAAAATGAAGATGATGCCAAGTAGGCTTTTTAATATTAATAAAATAAAGGAAAAATTAGTCAAGGTCCTCTCCCATTTTTGATAAGAAAAATGATTTTTTCCCGCAAATTTGTCCCCCCGAACAGCCTGAAATTTAGAAGAGAAAGAGAAAGAGAGAGAGAAAGAGAAGAGAGGGGAAGAGGAGGAGATGGCAGCTATGACAGCCCTCCGCCCGCCGTCGCCTCAGCCTGATCATCGCCCGCCGTCGCCTCGTCGTAGCTCGTCGCAGCCTTGCCACCGCCTCCGCCTCTGCCTCGCAGCCCCAGCCTCCGCCCCCCGCTCTCGCCTCCACCTCCGCCTCCAGCCCGATTTTGTTGGCCTTCCAGTTCTTCTTCTTCCTCCTTCTCTTCTTCTTCTTCTTCCTTCTTCTTCCTTCTCTTCTTCTTCTTCTTCCTTCTTCTTCTTCTGATTTTCTTCTTCTGAAAAAAAAAAAAAATCAAAACGACGAAACGACATCGTTTTTGAATTCGGGGAGATTCGGAGGCCTCTCTTTCAAGCTACCAATCACTTCTGTTTTGATAATGGAAGAAGTCCACACTATTTTTTTATGATATTTAAAGTCCTTTTTCATATATGACAGACAAATGTAACTCTCATAGATCAAACTCATTTCTCTCTCTCTATACCTTCTCTATTTCATCTCTCTCGACGGTAGCTGGGACTCCGAGCTTTGCCTTTGGGACCTCTCCACCGGCATCACTGCTCGCCGCTTTGTCGGCTACTCCAAAGACGTCCGACAGAAGAAGAAACAGTGGCCCTACTGGCCCTAAAGTTTGATTCTCTCTATTTCTCTATCTCCATATGTATTTGATCAGTGATTTAGGGTTTTGGGTTTTGATTTTGATTGTGTGATCTGCTTTTGTGTTTATTCATTGCAGTCACTGTGCAATGCATGTGGGATCAGAAGCAGGAAGAAGATAAGAGCACTTTTGGGTCTGAAAACAGAGCACAAGAAATCAAAGAAAACCAACAATCACAACAATGGAAGCAACACTAGTAAATTGGGCGATTCATTGAAGAGGAAGCTATTAGGGTTTGGGAGAGAAGTGGTGGTGCAGAGATCGTTAGTGGAGGAGCTGCGGCGGCGGAGGAAGTTGGGGGAGGAGGAGCAAGCAGCTATGCTGTCAATGGCTCTGGCATGTGGCTCTGTTTAAGCTTAGCCCTTTTAGATTTTTTAAGTACTAATTTTAGGGGTTGTTTGGGGGTTCTAAACAAGTGCACTTTTTGTCTTTTTGGACTAAAAAATTGAGGAAGAAAATATAGATGTTTGGATTAACTTTTTGACTTTTTATGAAAAAATATGTAATAAAAAATTGTAAAAATTGGTTTGTAGGAGAAAATTAGGATTGAGAGTTGTGCAGCTGTAATTGTTGACTTTTGGTAAATAGTGTTAACTTTTTAACTTTTTGAGTAACTTTTTAACTTTTTGGCTTTTTCTAGACACGCCAAACTTAGCCTTAGTATTATGATTATTATTAGTAGTAGTAAATGAGAAAGAAGATTTTAATGTTGTCAGTAAGTGTATCTTCTAGTATCTTTTCTAAGTTAATTTTGTTTTTATTTTGTTTTCTTTTTATATTCAATTTATATTCAATTGGGCTTAGTTTTGATGATTGTCTACTAACTATGTTTGTGAGTTGGAGAAGAATTGAAGAGGAATGTAAGAATGAGAGGAGATTAATTCTAATTCGATTTCTATTTTGGCTAATATTTTCTTTTATTCCTTAGAAATAAGTTAAACTGAAAGAATCATTGACATTTTCTATTGCCAGGAATTTCATGAGATATGGCCCCAGAAATTTCAGTACAAGACTAATGGAGTAACACAGGTAGAAAAAAATCTCTTAAAAATGTATCTTCTCTCAGTTATGTTTCTTTTTTTTGTATAGGTTTTAGTCACAGATGTTAAATGAACTTAATAACTATTATTTCAGATAGGCAATCTAAGATGGGGTGAATTGAGTTATTTAAAAAAAATTTACAATATTAAATTTTGTAAACATAATATTTAGAATTTTAACAAATAAAACACATAATAATAATTATCAACATAAAAAATAAAAGAGATATGAGATTTATAGTGGTTCGACACGTCAGGCCTATGTCCACTCCTCAAGGAACCTCTTTGAGAATTTCTTTACTATCAAAATGAATTAATACACCACCAAGTCTTTACCAAGCTTGTGGATTTTGCACAGGATTTACTCTTATCTATTGAGCCTCACTCAACAATAAATGTCTCACCCTTACAAAATCTCTCACAAAAATAATGAATAAAAATAAGTGGTACTTAAACCCTCTTTTACAATAATTCCCTCACAAACAGTAGATATGAAAGTGTAAGATCAAAGGTTACACTTAGATCTAAACGTGAAATAGCAGAATACAATATACTCAAAATTTTAGAGCACACATAAATTTTTCTCTTCAAGTTCTTAATTTTTCTCCGCATACAACACTTTTATTTATACACAAAAATACACTCGTTAGAAGAAGGACCCTCATTGCTAACGTCATGAATTACATGGGCACGCTTCTTGATTCAAATAGATAGTAAATGATAATTTTCTTTTCCTTTTTTGTTTTGTCAAACATGGAGCCACCGCTTTTGTAGACAATTTGATACAAAAATTTCAACTTTCAAACAAGCAAATGATTTCTCTATTTTTTTCTTCTTATTTTATTATAATATATATATATATATATGTGTGTGTGTGTGTGTGTGTGTGTGTGTGTGTGTGTGTATGAGACATGATACAAAATTCAAACATGGAGCCACTGTTTTGTAGGCAATTTGATACAAAATTCACAACTTTCAAACAAGCAAATGATTTGCTTAATCTTTTTCTTCTTGTTTTATTATAATATATATATATATATATATATATGTGTGTGTGTGTGTGTGTGTGTGTGTGTGTGTGTGTGAGACATGATATAATCAATGTAGTGTAAAAAATCTAATTGTTCATGTGATGTATTCTATTTATATTGTATGCATTATATATAATATTATAATCAAATATTTGCATATATAGTAAAATCTCTTTAAATAATATTTGTAATAGATCTGAAAATATATACCCTTTTTAAATTTTTGTAGAGATTTTAAATTAAACATAACCTACCGCTCCATGTGGATATATCACTTTTGTTAAAAGAAGACAACTCATCAATATAAAATTCATCAAAATAATATAATCAATCAATATCAAATTTGTCAAAAGATGAATAGTGTTCAGTCTAATTTTTCAAAAAGTGAATAGTAAAAAATATTTTTATTTAAATAATATTTAACAAATGTGTCATACAATATATATTTTAAACAGATAATATTTTGTATCAAATAATATGTATATTAAAAAATTCAAATTTTGGCAAATAATATTTTAGACATCATCAAAATTAAACAATATGATTAACAACAACTAAATGGGTTTTCAGGGCTAGCCCGATCCTTAATTTTGTTCCTTTTTTTGTGTATCTTTTTGTAAATTTCTCTGAGTTTTTGTGATTTTCTCTAAGAATTTATCAGTTGACTATCTGGGAAAGTTTGGAACTCTAGATTTAGGGTATTGGTAGTGCAAAATGTATGAATTTGAGCAATTTATTTGCAATAACTTTTTAAATCAATAGAAGACCTATTTTCTCTGGGTTTCAGTCTCTGGTCCAGAATTTTCTCTGGTGAGCACTTTAATTTGGTTGTGTACTATTAGTATATATATTATACTTCTCATTCTTCCTCTTCTATTTAATTGATAAACGATTTGATTGATAAACGATTTGGAATTTTCTCTGGTTTCAATTTTCTCTAGTACAAGATTTTGAATTTTTTCTAGTAAATGATTTGAATTTTCTCTAGTTTCACAAAGAAAGGATTCTACAAAAGTAAACAATTATGTTCAGAGAAATTTCAATTTTCTCTGGAGAGAAGAGAAGGCCAGAGAAATTCTCTGGAGAGTGGGTCAGAGAAATTTGAAAGTCCAGAGAAATTTTGGTTCTTGGTTGTACTTAGTGCAATAATTTTGTGTATGATTTGTCTGGTGTGCACATTTCTCTTTGCATCAATGCTGGTAGTGGCGTTGTTGTTGTTTTGCTCCCCCTCTTTTTTTTTTTTTTTTTTTGAGTTAAAAAACATAGCTGTTAGTTCTTTACATAATTTGGAAATTTCTCTGGAGAGAAATAGAGAATTTCTCTGGGTTGGATAGAATTTCTCTGGATGAAATTTCTCTAGATCAAATTGAGGGACCTTAGACATTATGAAAATATTAGATGTTCTTTATGCTATAAAATCTTAATATCAGGGATCCTAAAAAAAAATCCCAAAAATAAATAACATAAATTAAAATTGCAAGCAGTAAAATCGAGCTCATTAAACTAGTATCCGATGATATTCAAATTTGTTAATTATGGTAACATTATTAATATAAGAGATGTTACATATCATCAAATGAATTTTATCATATTCCACCTCCAATATAAATGTACACGATATTTATATTATTTTATTATATTTTTCATTAAAAAATAAAATGATTAGTATGATTTTAAAAATAGATTATCTTATTTTTTAAAAAATAATTATAATAAAATAATATAACTATAATTAAAAAATAAATTTAATCTCATAAATAATCAACATAAAAGCATACAAAACAAAGAAATCGAATCATAGGAGCAAGAGGTAATTCAATTTTTAGAAAATCGAGTATATTAAGATGGACTGAAACAAACTACTTTCTTCAATCAATTATAGACGACAAGCATTATTTAAAAAATGATTGTTCAAATTTTTTTTTTGTTGAAGAAAGCAACAATAAAACTGTGTCCCTATAATTATTAGGTAAATTTTATAAATGATATAAGCACTAATATTAAATAAAAAAATAAAAAAATAAAAATCAAACCCCTTACAAACCGAACTGAACAATTCAGTCCTCTTCTGGCCACTAAAGTAGTGTGGTGTGAAGTAGGGTTGGACGCGGGTTAATTGCGGTCACGGAATCTTTAATTTGTCATCCATCTATTATAATGGCAGATTGAAGAGAATCAATCTGCATCCGTCCGCTAATTCGGTAGATGTGGATTGAGCGGATTGGCGGATGAATACGAATCGATTTAGCAGTTTAAAATTTTATAAATTTTTAACATAATTCAACTTGTGCACTTCTTAAAAAAAAAAAAAAGTGTTACAGTCAATGATTTAAAAAAATATTACAATCACTATATGCCTCATCTAAAGAAAGAAAGTTTGAAACTTTAGAATATTACAATCACTGCATGCCTCATCCACATATTACAATCATAGCATGTCTCATCTACATAAAGTATTACAATTTATGGTTCTTAAAATATAAAAACAATTTAAACCACCAAAACTATGAATATATCAGTAGTAGAGATTGTATGCCTTTGTATTGTTACATCTATATCTATTTTTGAAAACAAAAACCAATCAGCATATATTATCTTTTTTATTTATTATTTTTAGAGTTAGATTTAAAAATAAAAAAATATAGATAAATAATACATTTATTTTTTGCAATTCAAAAATATGTTCAAGTTGAAAACCTTTTTTTTCAACAGAATATTTAAACTCTTCTTTAATTGAAAACATAAACAGAATATCTAAATGAATTGAAAACACAAAGTCTTACAAATTACTAGGGATGCTTGCGGTTTGGTGGTTCGGTTGTGGCCAAATGAATCTCAAATCCACCATCCGTCCAAAACTAGGTGGATTGGAAAAAATCAATCTGTAACTATCTGCTTGTCATCACGCATTCGTTCAAAATGTGACGAATCAGTTCGGTTCGGTCAGTTTAAATGGATCGGTATATCCGTTATTCAGCCCTAGTGGGAAGAAAGAAATGGATTATTTGTTGTCAAAAACATTATAAAAGCCCAAACAATTCTTAAGTCTCGTTTGAAAATTAATTATTTTAATAATTTTTTAATTTTAAATAAAAAATTATATAAAAAATAACAAGAGTATTACAATAATTTATAATATTATTATTATTATTATTTTTTTCACCCGTACATTCTATCTGAGAGATCGTTAAGGTCTGCTGCTGAAAGTTGGTCGTAGAAGTCATCACCTATGGTTGCTTCATTTCCCCATTGGTTATCTTGGTCATCTTCTCCCATTAGTGGTGACTCATGAGAGACGCTATGCTGATAGTTGGGATATTGGCTTTCATTGACGAATGTTTCTTTGCTGAAAGGATAACCTAGGATAGCTAGGTTACAGTATATCTTCTGATTTTTATCTTCGCAAACTAGATGTCCATAATTTCCGTTATACGTTAATAGAGGATTATTAGTAAATTTTCTCCATATATTGAGCTGATCTCTGAGTGAATTTTTTTTGCATGGCCAGGGTCTTCGATTGAGAAGTCCTGGGTACCCTGGAAATGTTGAGGTTCCTCTAAGGTACATTTTAGGCTTAGCTGGGATGCACCTTATTCCTTTCCACTCTGGTAGATTGCTATCAATTAATGCTTCTACATAGGGATGATGTTCTTCCATTACACAGAGCACTGCATGAACAAGTTTATTTCCAAAACTATCTGTCTGATCTGGATCTGAAAAAATTATTCTAGAGACAAACCCATAATCTAACAATTGTGAGATTGTTAGATAATGCGTTTTGCCCCTAATCTCTATCTCCAATGGTTCGAAGGTTATTACTAGATTTATTTGGCAAAGACAGATGCTGAAATCTAGATTACACTGACATCAACCAAAACATTCCGGTCTGTCCATACACCTTTCCTCTTCTAAGCAGGGCTACTCTTCATCTTAGTAGAGATAAGTCCATTGATAAGCTATACCAGGGCATTGAACTTCTGCTATGGAGAGGTCTTGAAGAAACTACTGTATAATGACTAACTAGCTATTTCTGTTATCTTTGGCTAAGGTGTATATATAGGGTTTAAGGTCCTCTATTTCTTGGCTTTTCTCGCAAAAAGATCGAATGATAGAATGCCTGAAGAAATACATTCTAGCACTCAATTGTTCAAATTCCTCACTGGTGAGTTGTCTGATTTCTAGGTTTGGAAAGGGGGCGGTTGCTTTTCCTGGAGCTAATTTTTTAAGCTGGTTGGTTAGGGTTCAAATGGTTTCTCTCAATTGTTTTTCTTCGTCTTGGAGCTGTTTTAGCTCTTTACTGACCTTTTTGCCTTTATCCACAATTTTCTTGAAATTTCTAGTAAGGCCTTCACAATGTCTACACATTTGGAGAGGATTTTGAGAATCTATCGGAGGATTATTACTACTACTTCCAGTACTACTACTTCTAATTGTTTGGCTAATTAGAACTCCACTAGTAGCAAGAATGGTTGACTGCATCTTGCCCAATGTGTCCAGGTAATCTTTAGCTATCTGGCTGATAAAGTAACTAGTTCGTATTTGTCTTCAGACATATGTACTAGCTGACTCAAAATCATAAAATCCTTTATACTGAGGTGTGGGAAAATTTTTAACTAAGGATTCGACTTCTATCCAATCATGGTAAATACCAGGCTTGGTTCCTTTAGCTACTACACAAAAAGAAAAACTTTTAGACAAGGGTTTATTCTGGATTTTTGAAAAATATATACTAAGAGAGTTTAAGGCTGACAGACGTTTAGCTGGGTGGTTATGACTGTTCCAAAGGTTATCTACAAGACACTGTTGAACTGGGTCTAGCTCAATTCCTGTTAATGGTCTGAATTTGTTTCTGCCTTTATAAATGGGAAGGGTAAATCCCCCAAAGTTCATGGTTTTGCTGTTCTCCATTATCTGCACAAAAATTAAACTGGTTATTTTTTTTCTCTAAATAAATCTTCCTACTTAGCCAATCTGTTAATTTGTTATCACTCCCTTGAATATGTTCAAATTCTACTTTATATCCTTGTCTTACTATACAATCTAAAAATTTCGCCCATCTTCTGGTTCTTAGTTTGCGCTCATTAAGTTTATCATGAAATCTAACTATAGCTTCACAGTCTGTTCTGAATGTAAAAGGCTTATGCAAAAATAATCTAAATTTGTTTATTGCATATACTATTCCTAATATCTCAAAATCTAGGTTGGTCATGGTCGTTTTTTTTTCTGTTAAATTTTCCAGAACTATATCTACTAATGCGCTCTTTATTTTTACTATCATACTTGCTAGGTTTAGCTAATAATACTGTTCCCCATCCTAACTGACTTGCATCTGTCTCTACAACTATATATTCAGATTCTAAGGGAAGTTGTAAGTCGGGTAGATTTCTACAAATGTTTTTTATTTTTCTAACCAAAGCTATGTCTTGTTGATTGAAATGTGTTTTGCCCTGTAGGTGTGGTGTTACTGTATAGGGGTCCTATTATTTTACTAAGGTTAGGAATGTACATTCGTGCATAATTTAAAATTTCTAAAAATGATTGGAGTTGTTTTGTATCCTCTAATTTATCTGGATAATCTAAAATTTTCTTAACTATGTGAGGTTGTAGCCTGATTTTTCCATCTTCTAACTCCATTCCTAAAAATTCTATATGAGGTTTATTTAATACCATTTTCCTCTTACTAATTATTATTCCATTATTTATGAATTCTTCTAATACTATATATAAATGATCTATGTGACTATTTTTATCTGGACTGAATACTAATATGTCATCTATGTATACCAGTATAAAACTATATTTATTAAATATACTATCCATCTCACGCTGAAATATGGAAGGTGCATTTTTTAGTCCAAAAGGCATGACTAGCCATTCATAATGTCTTTGTGGGCAACAAAAGGTTGTCCATGGTATGTTTTCCTTTTCCATTTTTATGTGTCAAAATTCTAACTTGCAAAATTCTAACTTGCAATCAAATTTGCTAAATATTTTTGCTGTTTGTATTCTATTTATGAGTTGATTTTTATCTGGTATATTATATTTATTATCTTCTGTATTGTCATTTAATCTTTTATAATTTACAACCATTCTAGCTTTTCCTCTTTTTATTTCTGCATGATTTCTTACCATAAATGCGGCGCTCCTATGCGGGCTATTACTTGGTCTAATTACTCTTAAATCTAATAACTCTTTAATCTGTGTCCTAAATTCTTCTATGTCTGCTGGCATATGATTTATTTGTGCTGATGTAATCTTATAATCTCTATTTTTTATATCTAAACTAGCTAAAACTTTATTTCTTTCCCAGTATTTCATGGGCTGTTCACCTAAAATTTCTGTTGTTTCAGCTAATCTTATTATTTCATCAAAATCATTTTCTGTTCTTCTGTATACTAGCTTTTTCTTTAATTTTCCTATTTTTGCAAAAATTAATTCTATGTTAACAATTTGTTGAAAATCTTCTAGGTTCCAATAGTCTCTATTTTCTTCAAAATTAAACTCTCCTAAATCCTTTAATTCATAATTTTCTATGTCTAAATTTTCTAAAGAAGTATTTGCTATCTCATTAGGTATATACTTTTGGGCTAGCTTGGGAAAAATGTTTCTACTAGGAAATAAAAAACTAGCGGGAACTGAATCTACTCCTATGGTACCACCACGCTTTGCACACAACTCTGATGAATGGGCAATGGTGCTAAGGGCATATGCTGTGGGTGTATGTATAGTTCATTTGAAGAAATTGATGTTGTTTTGGCTGATAAACATGCCGCTTTGTAGGCTAAGTATGAAGTTAAGTCCTAAGATGAAAGGATGATTTTGTCGAGTATTTCCAATCCAAACTTGAGGTAAAGGGAACCATTCTATATGTTGAGTTTGAGAACCTAGACGATGAAAACTAATCTGTGCGTCATTGATGCAATGTGTATATGTTTGTTTAATGCCATCGGCTATACTGACTAAAGCTGGGGTTGTTAAAGCTGTGCTCCATCTCGGTGAAACTATGTGTTGTTCAATATATGATTTACTAGCTCCTGTATCTATCATGGCATCTATACTAAGGGTTTTTTTTTTTTTTTTTTTGTAAATTTAATTACACAAGAGATCTCAACTAAATTTGGTTTGGGTATAACAGGATAATTAAATGGTAAATATGTATTATCTGACTGTGCTTGGGAATATTGACTAAAGGGTTGAGAATCAACTAGGTTGACTAATTCTAAAGAGTTCATATGTTCTTCGACAAGTTTATCTTTTAAAGGGTACTTAATATGAAATTGTTCTAGCTGCTGTTTAAGCTATCTATTTTCTGTTTCTAAACATTCAATATCAAAATTAGCTTTAGTTTCTACCTATCGTATTTGGAACTTAAGTTCTCTTACTTGTATTTCTAATTCTTTAATTGTTAGATGTAATTCTTTGCTTTCTATACTCTGATCTTCTAACAGCTCGTTGTTATTTCCTGATGTTATCTTATGTGTAATGTTTAATTTTTCTAGACAGACTATACAATAGGTTATACTGCATAATAAACACTGAGCTCTTTTATTTTTAGCGAGAAACCAATTACAATAACTGCATCTAGTGGTATCAAATCCTAGTCCTATTTGAAAATTATGCTGACATTCAGTATCTGCATTACATTCCATCATAAAGAAAGTGTCATGAGAAGAGGGCATTCCGATTTCTTGGTTAAGTTGTCCAAAAAGATTATCTACGTATGTATCACTTTCTGAATCACTATATGAACTTAGAGCTTCTATTTGATATTCATAATCACTGACTATGCTATATTCTTCTGAATCATCACTATTTATGCTAACTATATCTTATTCTAAATCTTCTATTATATGTAGTCTTTCTATCTGTTTATTAGTATTAGGCCTTTGTCTTTTTGGGCAGGCTTTTGCAAAATGATTGGGTTCTCCACATATAAAACAATTGCATTTTTTACTGTTGGGTTTTTTAACATATCTTTATTTTCTTTTATCTCTTTCTTCTTTGGGCAGTCGCTTATAGTTTATCTTATTAAAAGTTCTACTCTTTCTAATGAATTTCTGTTTTTTCTATGGTTTTCTATATTTGTTCTACTAATATTTTTCTTTTCTATATTTCTCATATTTTTTGTATTTTTTCCTATTATATTTATCTTCATATTGCTGAAGAGTATATGTTACACTGCTACAAAAACCATAATTTTGTTTTTTCAAATCTTTCTGTATTTTGACTTTTTATACATTTTTCTCCGAGCCTATGAAATGTAAAAACTATCATAGGTCCTATTCCTAAGGTTCCTTTTATTTTCACTTCTCTTGAGGCTATTTTTGCAGGTAAGTTGGTATAATAAATTGACCATTTATTTTCTATCTCTCTCCCTAACTCTCCGGGTAATTTTCTAAAATATTTATTTCCTATTTCTTCATCAAAACTTTTTCCAGTTCTAGCTGCTATGGCTAAGTATTCTTTACTAAAGGGAACAATATATTTCCAACTTCCTAATATTATCTGATCTAGCTCAGTTAATGCTATGCTCTAGGTGTAATCATTTTTTCTAGAAAGGTCGTATCCTATAAGCATTTCTTTTCCTTTAAATGTTAAATATATATTAAAGGCTGAATCTCCTAAAAGTGTTTCCATATATTCCCACATATCAACTGATTCAAAGGGATTATTCATCCATCCTTTTACCGCATATTTTTCTCATTTTTTTATTACTTCTTGCCATATCTGAGGGTCGAATCTAGCTAAATCTAAAACGGTTCCTTGGTTAATTGCTGGCTGTAATTGTATACTCATATTTGGTGGTCTACGCTTTCCATGAAACCTATAACTTTTATTTGGGTTTGCCTTACGACGTCTTAAACTAGCTAATTGTCTCCTTCCTCCTATTGCATAATGCATTGGTTCTACTGAATCTTCTACCGTAGGTTGTGGGTTACTAGTTCCTGTGCTTTTTGTGTTCATATAAAAAGTATCTTCTAAATTAGATTGTTTTGGTATTCTAAATATCTTGCTAGGATGTATTTTATCTTCTATGATATTGTCTACGTATTCTATATGAAATTCTTGATCTAAAAATGACACTGCTTCATCATGGGTATCTCCTCTGGCTAAATATTCATAGTATCTAGTATCTAGTATTTTATTCATATCAGTTAGGGTGGAATTTTCCAAATCTATCTCATCAATATTATATATCTTATTTTGTGATAGTGTTTTTTCCTTTGTCATTACATGAAGCTGATTTATGTCACTATGATTATCTTGATTTTCTTCCCTATCTATACTGCTAAATTCATCATCTTCAGATTTTTCTGGTGCTACATACGTATATTGAGTAAATCTTACTGCATAGCTTCCATCTGCTTTTTGATATAATAAGTTATCTTGAGGGGCTAACCTTTTTTGTCCTAAAAAACTCCTAAATTCCAACCTAGTGCTGTATTATCTTCAGGACTAAATTTTTTAGCTGGTAGTGCCTTTATTCCTTTTGCGCCTAATAACTTAACTATCTGATCATTTGTAAGTCTATAATGAGTATTACTTTCTGAGACTGCTAAGCCTAAAAATCCTGTGCAGACTAATAAATTCTTTTCTCCCTTTTTCATTTTGTATCATTTACTTTTTATTCTTATTTTTATCTTTTTATGAAAGGTTGAGGTTGGTAATAAGAAATCTGGTGAAAAATAGACTATTCCTCCTTTTGAATTCAAGACTAATTCATAGCTGTCTAAAATACTTTGTCCTACATCATTAAACTTATCATTATAAAGACATGCAAAAACTTTATTTCCTAAATTTTTTCTAGTTAAAGCCTTAACTCCTACCACAATTAATCCTAAGTGAGTCATTTTGAGGTGCTCTTTTACTGCATATTTATAGCTTTCTCTATCTATTAAGTTTAGCTCTATTTTTTCGTCTTCATGGGTTACACTAATCATTTGTTCACCGTAGTGTTTAAATAGATATTGTTTTTTATGAACCTCATTAGGTTTTATTCTTGGCAACCCCGTTTGACAAAACTCCTTTCAGTTGTATTTTTTTTCGCACTTTTATTTCAGTGAGGCTATGAGTGTTTAGATGCGAATCCAACCCGAATTGTGCTTTTCAGAGAAGGTACTACCTATGTTGTCAAATCCGGAGACAAAACATTGTGTTGATTCAATTGTAATTTTTTGTGTTTTTGTTCTGTACGCTCGAGCGGAGCCTTGTGAGCTCGAGCGTAGATTAGCAGGTCTCAGTATTTTGTCAGGGCTAGCAAAAAATACTGGTGGGTGTGATTTTACGCTCGAGCGGATTCTCCTACGCTCGAGCGCATCTCAGTTTGTTCGCACGCAGTTTTTGGTCAGTCCGCTCGAGCGGGCTGTGTTGAGCTCGAGCGTACCGCGCGATCCCAGATTTCCAGATTTGTTTAAAGAGTTGGTTTTCTTCTGAAATTAGGATTGCTTTGGTTTTCTATAAATAGTTGGTTTTCTCCCAACACTAAAAAAACTTCTCCAGATCTTATTTTTGGATCTTAAAGTTTATATCTGGAGAGATTTTGCTAGTTTTCTTTGATGTTTTTATTGAGTTTTCAACTCATGATTTAAAGAGAGTACATCAAAGGTTTGTTTGTTATACACAAAAGAGAGAGTTGTTCTTCAGTTGTGGATTCTGAAGAGTTCGAGCCTGAAGCTTTGGTGGAATCCGGAGTGGCTCATCAGAAAGACAATTCTGTGGTGAAGATGGGGTTGGAAGAGGCATATAGAGGTTGGTTCAATTAGGCGTTGTGGATTCGCTAGGTAATTGAGAGTATACCTGTGTAATTCCTTTAAATCTTCTTAGTGGATTGTTCTTGTGGCTGTTGCTCGTGGTTTTTTGATCACAGTTGGAGGTGTCCAATTGTGGTTTTTTCCACGTTAAAATCATTGTGTCTCTTTGTCTTGATTGTTTGATTGGGATTGTTTTATTCTGCTTAAATTTGATACATAATCACAAATCAACATCTAGGGGATTTTTAGATTTTTCAAACCTTACCTAGCTTATATACATATTTAGTTGGAATTAATTCTAGTTTTTCTTTTTAAAATTTTTCTATTTGTTGTTCTACATCTATAAATTCTTCCATTTTAATATCTTCATCTTCATTACGCTTTTTGCTACTACTTCCTTTTACTAGCTGTTTAAACATTTTTATTTTCTGTAAATTCTACAGGCAGGTTTCTTTGGTAATTTGAGCTTTTCAAAATATCTAGCTATATCTTCTTCGTTTATCTGAGATTGAGATTTGTTTGTTGGTCCTTCTACTCATTTTCCTTTTTGAAGTATTAATCTTTCTAAAGAAGCTAAACGATTATCTAAACTGTGTAATTATTCTGATAATTCTTCAAATTTTTCACACAATCTGATTAGAAATAAAATTCCTATATTATTTTATCTTACTGATATTTTATCTGACTGATTTATTCCTTGATAGCTACTGATTCCTTCTGGGTTATTATGGAAGTCTTCTGCTTGTTTAAGATAATCTGGTAGTCCCTATTAGCTTTTTTATCACTACTCATAAATTAAGATCTTATTAGTTGTTCTAAAATTTCTAATTTCTGTTTTAAATTATCTTGAATTTGGTTGATTTGTTCTATTTGTTTAGCTATTTGATTTATCTGGCTATGAATTTGTTCAATTAGTTGTTTAAATTCTAACTCTATTTTCTCTGAGCTGCTAGTATTTATAGCTGAAATTAGAGTTTCTATTTCTAGCTTAGTGGAAAATTTTTCTAAATTTAAATCTATTCGTTTTTTGTAAAATTGAACTACACTGGTCTTGGATATAATCTAATTTTTTATCTTGATTTTTAATTATACTACAATTATTACGAAGATGATATAAAAAGATTACTAATTTTATCTATGTCCTTTTTAATATTTTCTGCAAACTTAATCTGGTGATCTATAATACTATTTCACTGAGAATTATGTTTGCTATGGAGCTGATGTGTAAAAGTACCTTCAAAATTACAACGAAATTTATTTTTATCTATGCTAAGACGATGGTTATGATTGCTGAGTTCTAAATCTAAATATTCTACTCTTTTCATACACAAAATTAAATCCTACTTTAAAATTATTAAAAACTACTATAATATGAAATTTATAACTAAATTGTCCAAAAATAAAAACTACTCTATTTCCATAGGCAAAATGCATAAACTAACTTAAACTGTCCTAAAATCGAACACTGCTCTGATACCAAATTTTTGGGGGGTGATGAGTTAGTAGTCTACCACTATTTTGAAATTGGGCTGAGAATTATCTAATTAATTCTACAGTTATGCTAATAAGTCTTTAAGTTGTTGTATAGCTAGTTGCAAAGCTTCTTGTTTTACCATTACCTGTCTATTTATCTGAGAAATTTTCGAACTATAATTTTCTAGAGATCTACCAGAAGCTAATGATAATAGAAATTGATACTTTAATTTTTGATCTTCTAATTCTCGTATATGCTTAGTACTGGTTCTAATTTTAATCCTAGGTTCTTCTTCTAAAGGCATACAATTTTGATTTTTTAAATTCTTTTATGAACAATATTTCCTTAATATTTCTACTCGGGTTGCTCTCCTTGTATTCTAAAATTCTTTTCTTTGGCAAAACTATTTTTAGGCAATGTTTGTTTTCATTACATGTACTCCCACCTTGAAGCTAAGCCTTATTTAACATAGTATATTTTTATTTTCTATTCCTTACCTTTCTCCTTTGGCCTACAATTTGCCCTCAAACGCCTAACCACGGCTCACACGGGCTCTTCAGCTAAGGTCACTCAGTAATAAAATAGAAAACAAACAGATACTACGAAGGTGTAAAGCATGTAATATTAATGAGCAAACAAGCATTCCACAAACTTAGTTTTTCCAAAAAAAAAAATAAATTTTTAGAATAGAAGGGTTATCCTTTTGAAATATTTAAGAAAAAAGAGATACTACTCACACTTCATATTAATAAGTAGTATACTTACAAAGATTATATTACAGACTCTGAAATTCTGAAAGACTTGGAACACTTAGAATTTTTGAGAGTAGTCGGAAATTTTTACAAGGTGGAGTGAAAGGAAATTTTTCATTCTGCTTCTTTCGTTGGCATAAATGCCAATTTATACACATGGTTGATAGATACATACAAATCTATATGTCAAAAGCTTGGACTCAAAAGTCTAAAAGACTACTTAAGCCTAGGCCATAGATGTTACAAAAATTTCTATGCCATAAATGCATAGACTTTGACTCAAATTACTATTTTAGATATGGATAACTGAATTTTATCAATAAAAGATTAGGATAATGACATCGGGTACTGCTTTGGGCCCCATCGGATATCATTCAATCCTCATTTTTTGATAAAATTTTGACACTATAATTTATTACAAGACACGTGTAAGGATTTTCACAGCTATTCTTTAATGAAGCAGGGTAGGGGTCATCTGCTCTATTAAAGTAATGAGTGAAGGAAAAGCGTTACTGTAACGCCCTCAAAATAATACATAAAACCCATCACTTTAAACATGCGTTGATATAAAAGAAACCAACCATTTCTATTCATCAGAGTAATTCTTACACTGTATTACATGTTAACAACAAAAGCAAATGCCCTATGGCTTACAGCTTTCCAAGTCAACACGTGGTTACACAAAAGAAGAGTACTAACTCTATACAAAATAAGCCCTTGGCTTGATATACATGTAATACAGACAAAATAAACAAAAGGAGTCTTCAACTCTCATCATCATCCAAGCTATGTCCTTGGAGGTGGCATACTACCTGTACCTGAAAATAATGTCCCATAAAGGGTGAGCCAACACCCAGTAGAGATATGCTAAACACAGTATGAGCAAAGACTAAGACATTAGCAATTGATAAATGTTCAATTTTCATAAACCAATTCATAACCCATTTCCATTTCATGACCACTATGTTCATGTTTCATTTCAGTTTCCATTTCTTATCAATTTCACAATTTACATCAACGGCTTAGAACCTGGCCAACCACTTATATGAGACAGTGACTCATATTAAATATTTCCCATTTTTACTGTAAATAAACATACTAGTTGTATCAACATCTCAACAGATAAGCATACAAGCTGTATCTACATTTCAACAGATATGCATATTAGCTATATCCATACTTCCAAAGATAAGCATATGAGCTGTATCAACACTTCCAAAGATGCATATGAGCTATATCAACAAATTATCTGACAAGCATATGAGCTGTATTAGTGGAGTCCATCCCCTATCTCATCCCAAACAACATCCGGTTTAGAGGTCCATCCCCTATCTTCCCCTAAACCGTGGAGTACATCCCCTATCTTCTCCCACACACACAACGTATATACACAAAGGTCATATACACAATCAATCAATACATAACGTTAATGTATTCTATCAGCCGTCATACTCTATGACAACCAATTGATTAGTTTTAGTTTGCCTAATCATCATGCATTGTCTACAACAATCAAAACTACCCTCCACCGGTAGCCCAAGCAATTATTTCTAAACAGATAATAAAAGCTCCAATAGATAAAATATCAATGTTTTCAAAAGTGAGTGATTAATAAATCTAACTCCACTATTCAACCATATAATGAACCAATTTCATTATTTCCAACTCAATTCCATATAACCACCATTTTCTCAAATTAATCATACTAATTAATTTATACAACCAATTAGGGTTTTCTACCCCATTTCCCAATATTGACCCAATGGTCTATATTTCAACAACCAACAACAATATCGTTATTTTGAAACTCATAACACACATTCTTGAAATCAAAATAACAAAACCCTTTTTTAGTATTTTGAAACCCTAAGTCCCAAAATTACCCAACTTCAACACTTTATAAAAACAACCAAAAATCTATGTCAAAGACCATAGGAGTGAGTAGAAATCTCTACCTCAAATTTGGAGCTCAAGGAAAGAAGGTGAAGAAACTCAACGTGCTCCAAAACTCAATATTCTCGGATCAATGTGTAGCCCTCGACGATCAACCCAACTCTTACAAAGGCCGAAGGGAAGGGAAACACTCTAACTAGATCAAACCCTAGAGAGAAGGGAGTTTCTAGAGAGAGGAACTCTCAAAATGTCTTTTTAGAAAGTAAGAGAGAGAGAGAGAATGTAAAAAGTGATTTTAGAATACCCAGCTGCCAACTGATATACAACATTCCCGCTCGACCGGAGTACACAACGCTCGAGCGTCAAGAACAAAAAACTAGTTACGCTTGAGCGCAAGAATGCCTGCTCGAGCGCCAAGACACAAGAATAAAGTACATCCGCTCGAGCGTGAAAACCAGGCCGCTCGAGCGTAGATTTCCCCCTCCCAGAACTTACACCAAAAAGTACTACCCGCTCGAGTGCCAGAATACCCGCTCGAGCGTAAAGAAATCCGCTTGAGCGTGAAAAACATGCTTGCAGAAGTTCTGCAGAGCACCAAAATACAGGGAGCGTGCAATCTCCGCTCGAGCACAAGAAGACCCACTCGAGCGGACCTCCTAAAAATTGGGCAACAAAGAATTGAAACCAAAGCCTAACCAACCTGTAACAACTCTGCCCAATACATCCTAAAACCCGAACAAATAGAATTAAAGGATGACAACAAGATAGATACAACTACCAACTCCACGGAACTAAGTCCGGAATACAACAGAACAGTAAAAGGGGCAACCGGGGATCGCTATAACCTCCCCCCCTTAAAGAATTTCGTCCCCGAAATTAAATACAAGTTTTTCAAAAATAAGATTTTCTCAATTCTCAACAATATTACAACATAATATTAAACAACCGGACCCATTACTGGTCAATCCCATCTCTTTTCAAGAGGCATAACACATTATTCATAACAACCTGCATTATCAACTTGCATTCTTTTGAAATTTAGCAATTTCAACTCATTTTCCACAATTCCATAATACATGGAAAATTATCATCATGCTTGCATTTCCACAATATACTTAACACACGCAATGTTAAAACAAACTTCCATTAACCCAAAACATTCACAATGTTGTACAACTTAAGACACATATAATGTTCTTAAAGTTCAACGATATTACAAAAATTACCAATACATGGTTACACATCAACAAACAAGTCCGGATATTTCTCGCGGACTTCCAACTCACGTTCCTAAGTGGCTTCCTCCACTCCGTGATGTTTCTACAAAACCTTCACCAAAGGAATGGTCTTGCCACGCAGGACTTGATCCCGCCTATCCAAGACCCGAACCGGTCTCTCCTCATACGAGGCATCCTCATCTACCTCCAAGTCGGTCCAATCTAACACATGGGACGGATCCGGCTTATACTTCCGAAGCCTACTCACATGAAACACGTCATGCACTCCGGACAACTGCGGCGGTAAAGCTAAACGATAAGCAACCTCGCCAACCCTCTTAAGGATCTCAAAGGGACCAATAAATCGAGGAGATAACTTCCCACTCTTCCCGAACCACATCAAACCTCGCCTAGGTGATATTTTCAAGAAGACATGATCACCTACCTTGAACGCTAAAGGCCTCCTCTTACGGTCGGTATAACTCTTTTGGCGGCTCTGGGCTGTAACAAGCCTCTTACGGATAAGCTCAACTTTCTCTGTCGTCTCCCTAACCAACTCCGGACCCAACAAAGGTGCATCACTCACCTCGGCTCGACACACTGGAGACCTACACAGTCGGCTATACAAGGCCTCAAACGGTGCCGTACCGATGCTAGATTGAAAACTGTTGTTGTAGGCAAACTCCACCAAGGGCAAGTGCCTCTCCCACGTCCCACTAAAGTCAAGGACACAACCTCGAAGCATATCCTCAAGGATCTGAATAGTATGCTCGGACTTCCCGTTAGTTTGAGGATGATAAGCCGAACTAAAGGTCAACCTAGTGCCCAAGGCACTCTGCAAACTCTGACACAACCTAGCAGTAAAACGAGGGTCTTTATCTGAGACGATCGTCACTGGGACCCCGTGCAATCTCACTATGTCCCGAATATACAAGTCGGCGAGATGATTTACCGAATCTCTCACGCACATAGGAATGAAGTGCACCGACTTAGTCAACCGGTCTACAACCACCCAAATGGCATCACTACCCCGCTGAGTCCTCGGAAGACCTACAACGAAGTCCATAGTGACATGCTCCCACTTCTACTCGACAATAGGCAAGGGTTGCAACAAACCCGCTGGTTTCTGATGCTCGGCCTTCACTTGCTGGCAAGTAAGGCACTTTGATACAAAAACAGCCACATCTCTCTTCATACCCCGCCACCAAAACTGGCGACCCAAATCCCGATACATCTTAGTGCCTCCTGGATGCACCGCAAGACGTGAATGATGGAACTCTCGGAGTACTTCCTCTCGGCAAGACTCCGACACAAACAAATGGTCTCGGTATCTCACACTCAGGTCGGGATACACCGTCAAACCCTTCTCAAGCTTCCCATTTGAGATCTTCTCTCGGAGGGATTCTACCTCAAGGTCACCTCTTTGTGCCTCTAACACTCGGGTCACAAGTGTAGGCTGCGCAACAACAAAAAACAAGGCCGCAGCCTCAGCTGATTCACTCAAAAGCAAGTCAAACTCGCCAAGTGCACCCAACATCCCCCATTCCCGGATGGCTATACAAGCTACATCACTAATGGATTTCCTACTAAGGGCATCGGCCACAACATTAGCCTTTCCCGGGTGATAGTGCAACTCAAAATCATAGTCCTCAATGAACTCCATCCATCTCTTCTGCCTCAAATTTAAGTCTCTCTGTGTAAACAGGTACTTCAAACTCTTGTGGTCCGAGAACACCTTGAACCTCTCACCATAAAGGTAGTGCCTCCAAATCTTTAAGGCAAAGATCACTGCTGCTAACTCTAGGTCGTGTGTCGGGTAATTCTTCTCGTGTATTTTCAACTGACGTGAGCCATAAGCTACCACTTTCCCTTCTTGCATCAACACACAACCCAAACCCTCTCGTGAGGCATCACAATAAACTGCATAACCCAACCCTCTCTCCAGAATAATCAAAACCGGAGCGGTGGTCAATCTAAACTTCAACTCTTGGAACGACTTTTCGCAAGTCTCACTCCACACAAACTTGACCCTTTTTCGCGTCAATTTAGTCAACGGCGAAGCTAGCCTGGAGAAATCTTTCACAAATCGACGGTAATACCCAGCTAATCCCAGAAAACTGCGGATCTCAAACATACTCTTAGACTGTGCCCAATCTTGCACTGCCTCTACCTTGGATGTATCAACCGACACCCCTTCACCGGATACCACATGGCCTAAGAATTTGACCTCTCCTAGCCAGAACTCACACTTCCCAAACTTGGCATACAGCCTATGGGCTCTAAGCAACTCAAGCACCACTCTCAAGTGTTCCTCGTGCTCTTCCTCAGAAGGCAAATAGATAAGAATGTCGTCCACGAAAACGACTACAAAACGGTCTAAGAATTCCCGGAAGATCCGGTTCATCAAATCCATAAAGATTGCCGGTGCATTGGTGAGTCCAAACGGCATCACCAGAAACTCATAGTGGCCATACCGCATACGGAATGCCGTCTTAGGAATATCCTCCTCCCTGACCCTCAACTGGTGGTAACCCGATCTCAAGTCTATCTTAGAGAAACAACGGGAACCCTTCAACTGGTCAAACAAATCATCTATACGGGGCATAGGGTACTTATTCTTGACCGTAGCCCGATTCAACTTCCGGTAGTCTATACACAATCTCAAGGCACCATCTTTCTTTTTAGCAAAGAGGGCCGGTGCTCCCCACGGCGAAACACTAGGGCGAACAAAACCCTTATCTAGCAATTCCTGGAGTTGAATCTTCAACTCACTCAACTCGGCTGGGGCAAAACGATAAGGTGCCATAGAAATCGGCGCTGTGCCGGACACTAAATCAATAGAGAACTCTATGTCTCGGTGAGGTGGTAAACTAACGAGATCCTCGGGAAAAACATCCGAATACTCACAAACCACCATCGGCAATACAATCTGGGTCTCATCACACTCACCACTCATAAAGCTAGCAAGTAGACCACTAAGCTTATTCTGCCCTCGTAGATCATACATCGGTGGCAACACACTACCAACCCGATCCCCAAAGAAATGGAAACACTCCCCGCTCGAGGTTCAAACCGTGACTCTCTGGCGGTAGCAATCAATAATAGCCCGGTATGACGATAGCCAGTCCATACCCAAAATAACATCAAAACCCTCCATGGGCATGACCGCAAATGGAAAAGGAAGCCTATGGTCGGGGACTTCTATATCACAACCTCTAACACCTTGTTTCAAGATCAACTCACCACTAACAGGCGATACTACACATATAGGAGATGCTAACTGTGCCAACTCCAATTCCAAAACAGATGCAAATGCAGCAGATACAAAAGAATGAGATGCACCCGTATCAATCAATACACTAGCAACCGAGTTGCAAAACAAGAAGGTACCTCTCACAACAGACAGAGCCAGTACCAAGTCCTGCGCGGTAACAGCATACACGTGCCCTGTAGGCCCCTGATCCACCTGCACACCTCTAGGAGCAAAAGACTGCTGCACTGACTGGGATGACGAAGCTCCCGGATTGGCCCTCGAGGCCTGCACAGACTGAGCTGGCTGATAACTCTGCGTCTGCCTAGAACCAGTCGCGCCCGAAGTGGCACTCAACTGTGGGAAAAACCTCTTCAGGTGCCTAGGCTGACCACACTAATAGTAAGACAAAGGCTGGCCTCTGCCCTGACTCTGGCCCTGAGGTCTAGCTGAAGAAGAAGCAGCTCGCTGACCCCCTCCCTTCTACGGGCAAACCGAAGACTTGTGACCCAACTGGCCACACGCAAAACAAGTCAAGCCTCCCTGACTACCTCTCTCAGAGCCCGCACTCGGCATTGGAAAGGTCGATCTAGCCAAACCACCCTGAGACTGCTGAGGGTTAGAACTCTTCTGTCTCCTGCCGTCACCCTGACCATCTTGGCTCCTCTTGGAGCCTTTCTGCCCCTCGTCTTCCTCCTGCATCATAATCTCCATATGAGCAGCAGCATCAACCAAACATCTGTACTCTCGGATAAAGGACCCTCCAATCCTCATCTTGAGTCCACGCCTCAACTTCCGCTCAAACTCAATACAACGGCGTTTCCTCGGACGCCACCAGTTCAGGTGCAAACCTAGACAGACTAGTAAAAGTAGCCTCAAACTCGGCCACTAACAAGCCCTGCTGTCTAAGCTGGCAAAACTGCTCTCCCAGCTTCTCCCTAGCAGCTGAAGATAAAAACTTCTCCTGGAAAGCATTTACAAACACCTCCCATGCACCACTAACACTGCCCTTCTCGTACTTCCACCATTGACCCGCATCTCCCTTCAGCTGGAAGGATGCCAAGGTCACCTTTAAAGCCCCGTCCTCGATGCCAAGCATCTCGAACGTCTCCTCCATCTGTTCCAACCACTCGTCAGCCATAAGTGGCTCCTTTGGATCCCCAATAAACTCGTCCGGATTGGATCGGAAGAATTCCTTTTTCAAGAAGGAAGGCCCTACCTCAACAACCTGGGCCTGAACTGGAGCCTGAACTGGATTCTTAGCTTAGAAAATATCCACAGGCTCCCTCAAAGCATCGGCTATCCCTCGGGCTAAAGCGCCCATAGCCTCCTGACCTGTTGGCTCGGCCACATTGGCCTGGCCAACCCCTTCCTGCTGTGCCGGAATACCATCCGGTAAAGGCATCTCCTGCCTACCACGTCTGCCTCGTCTACCTCGTCCTCGTCCTGACATCCTAATAAAGGTAACGAAGAACGTTAGCACATTCATAAATGTGCTAAAACTAAACACTCGCGTCCTAATGCATGGACAACTGCAATTCACTCAACGTAAGCACATAAACACATAAGCACTTACGAATTTCATTCCCGGATAATGATAGTCCCGAGGCGTTACTAGAGTTCCGGTTAGAAACAACATTGATCAAGTGCTTTTCCAACAAGACTCCCAGAAACCCAAGAATCCAATCAACATCCTAGAAACTACATTCCATACCCACATAGTCACATAAGCATGTTATCAATTAAGCACATAGCATATGACACTACATCTAAGTCTCTATCAAGCGAGACAAACCCATTGTGATCCTAATCACTTCCCACGTACCCAAAGTATTCGAACCCGGTACGCTCTGATACCAAGTTGTGACACCCTCAAAATAATACATAAAACCCATCACTTTAAACATGCGTTGATGTAAAAGAAACCAACCATTTCTATTCATCAGAGTAATTCTTACACTGTATTACATGTTAACAACAAAAGCAAATGCCCTATGGGCTTACAGCTTTCCAAGTCAACACTTGGTTACACAAAAGAAGAGTACTAACTATATACAAAATAAGCCCTTGGCTTGATATACATGTAATACAGACAAAATAAACAAAAGGAGTCTTCAACTCTCATCATAATCCAAGCTATGTCCTTGGAGGTGGCATACTACCTGTACCTGAAAATAATGTCCCATAAAGGGTAAGCCAACGCCCAGTAGAGATATGCTAAACAATGTATGAGCAAAGACTAAGACATTAGCAATTGATAAATGTTCAATTTCCATAAACCAATTCATAACCCATTTCCATTTCATGACCACTATGTTCATGTTTCATTTCTTATCAATTTCACAATTTACATCAACGGCTTAGAACCTGACCAACCACTTATATGAGACAGTGACTCATATTAAACATTTCCCATTTTTACAATAGATAAACATACTAGTTGTATCAACATCTCAACAGATAAGTATACAAGCTGTATCCACATTTCAACAGATATGCATATTAGCTATATCCATACTTCCAAAGATAAGCATATGAGCTGTATCAACACTTCCAAAGATGCATATGAGCTATATCAACAAATTATCTGACAAGCATATGAGCTGTATTAGTGGAGTCCATCCCCTATCTCATCCCAAACAACATCCGGTTTAGAGGTCCATCCCCTATCTTCCCCTAAACCGTGGAGTACATCCCCTATCTTCTCCCACACACACAACGTATATACACAAAGGTCATATACACAATCAATCAATACATAACGTTAATGTATTCTATCAGCCGTCATACTCTATGACATAACCAATTGATTAGTTTTAGTTTGCCTAATCATCATGCATTGTCTACAACAATCAAAACTACCCTCCACCGGTAGCCCAAGCAATTATTTCTAAACAGATAATAAAAGCTCCAATAGATAAAATATCAATGTTTTCAAAAGTGAGTGATTAATAAATCTAACTCCACTATTCAACCATATAATGAACCAATTTCATTATTTCCAACTCAATTCCATATAACCACCATTTTCTCAAATTAATCATACTAATTAATTTATACAACCAATTAGGGTTTTCTACCCCATTTCCCAATATTGACCCAATGGTCTATATTTCAACAACCAACAACAATATCGTTATTTTGAAACTCATAACACACATTCTTGAAATCAAAATAACAAAACCCTTTTTTAGTATTTTGAAACCCTAAGTCCCAAAATTACCCAACTTCAACACTTTATAAAAACAACCAAAAATCTATGTCAAAGACCATAGGAGTGAGTAGAAATCTCTACCTCAAATTTGGAGCTCAAGGAAAGAAGGTGAAGAAACTCAACCTGCTCCAAAACTCAATATTCTCGGATCAATGTGTAGCCCTCGACGATCAACCCAACTCTTACAAAGGCCGAAGGGAAGGGAAACACTCTAACTAGATCAAACCCTAGAGAGAAGGGAGTTTCTAGAGAGAGAAACTCTCAAAATGTCTTTTTAGAAAGTAAGAGAGAGAGAGAGAATGTAAAAAGTGATTTTAAAATGCCCAGCTGCCAACTGTCCCGCTCGAGCGGAGAACACAACGCTCGAGTGTTAAGAACAAAAAACTAGTTACGCTCGAGCGCAAGAATGTCCGCTCGAGCGCCAAGACACAAGAATAAAGTACATCCGCTCGAGCGCGAAAACCAGTCTGCTCGAGCGTAGATTTCTCCCTCCCAGAACTTACATCAAAAAGTACTACCCGCTCGAGCGCCAGAATACCCGCTCGAGCGCCACCGCTCGAGCGTAAAGAAATCCTCTCGAGCGTGAAAAACATGCCTGCAGAAGTTCTGCAGAGCACCAAAATACAGGGAGCGTGCAATCTCCGCTCGAGCGCAAGAAGACCCGCTCGAGTGGACCTCCTAAAAACTGGGCAACAAAGAATTGAAACCAAAGCCTAAACAACTTGTAATAACTCTGCCCAATACATCCTAAAACCCAAACAAATGGAATTAAAGGATGACAACAAGATAGATACAACTACCAACTCCACGGAACTAAGTCTGGAATACAACAGAACAGTAAAAGGGGCAACCGGGATCGCTATACTTACTACTGACAGACACAAATAATTACAGACAGAAATATTTATGGAATCTTTTGTCATTTCCTGACGTGCATTTCTCTGATATTTGAAAAGAGGCTTTATCTTCTACGAATTTTGTCTTCTTCTTCTGAGGTACCAATTATTGATGTAGATTCGTTGAGTAAATCTTCAAGGTGGATTTACAAAGGGTCAAAGGAAAATTTCTAAGTCTAGAAAACAAGGGCTTGTTAGGATATTTCCAAACTAGTACAATAGTCTAATTATGGTGTGCATGTTTTTTTATTTCATTTTTTTTTAATTTTTTTTTACCCATGCATTCTATTTGAAAGGTCATCAAGGTCTGATGCCGAAATTTGATCATAAAAATCATCACCTATGGCTGGTTCATTCCCCCAGCTCAATAAATGGAGGAAATTTACTAATAATCCTTTATTAGCGTATAATGGAAATTATGGACATCTAGTTTGCGAAGATAGAAATCAGAAGATATACTGTAACCTAGTTATCCCAGGTTATCCCTTTGGCAAAGAAACATTTGTCAATGAAAGCCCGTATCCCAACTATCAGCATAGCGTCTCTCATGAGTCACCACTAATGGGAGAATATGACCAAGATAACTAATGGGAAAATGAACCAGCCATGGGTGATGACTTCTACGGCCAACTTTTAGTAGCAGACCTTGACGATCTCTCAGATAGAATGTACGAGTGAAAATAATAATAATAATAATAATTATAATAATAATAAACGTGCACACCATAATTAGACTATTGTAATAGTTTGGAATTTTGGAAGTATCCTAACCAGCCCTTATTTTCTAGACTTAGAAATTTTCCTTTGACCCTTTGTAAATCCACCTTGAAGATTCACTCTGCGGGTCTACATCAATAATTGGTACCTCAGAAGAAGAAGAAGACAAAATCCGTAGAAGATAAGGCCTCTCTTCAGAGAAATGCACGCCAGGAAATGACAAAAGATTCTGTAAATATTTGTGTCTGTAATTATTTGCGTCTGTCAGTAGTAAGGCTTTTTCTTCACTCACTATTTTAATAGAGCAGATGACCCTCACCCTGCTCCATTAAAGAAAAGCTGTGAAAATCCTTACACGTGTCTTGTAATAAATTATAGTGTCAAAATTTTATCAAAAATTGAGGATTGAATGATATGCGATGGGGCCCAAAGCAGTACCCGAGGTCATTATCCTAATCTTTTATTGATAAAATTCAGTTATCCATATCTAGAATAGTAATTTGAGTCAAAGTCTATGCATTTATGGCATAGAAATTTTTGTAACATCTATGGCCTAGGCTTAAGTAGTCTTTTAGACTTTTGAGTCCAAGCTTTTGACATATAGATTTGTATGTATCTATCAACCATGAGTATAAATTGGCATTCATGCCAACGAAAGAAGCAGAATGAAAAATTTCCTTTCACTCCACCTTGTAAAAATTTCCGACTCCTCTAAAAAATTCTAAGTGTTCCAAGTCTTTCAGAATTTCAGAGTCTGTAATATAATCTTTGTAAGTATACTTATTAATATGAAGTGTGAGTAGTCTCTCTTTTTTCTTAAATATTTCAAAAGGGTAACCCTTCTATTCTAAAAATTTATTTTCTTTTTGGAAAAACTAAGTTTGTGGAATGCTTGTTTGCTCATTAATATTACATGCTTTGCACCTTCGTAGTATCTGTTGTTTTCTATTTTATTACTGAGTGACCTTAGCTGAAGAGCTCATGTGAGCCATGGCTAGGCGTTTGAGGGCAAATTGTAGGCAGAAGGGGAAAGGTAAGGAATGAAAAATAAAAATATACTATGTTTAACGAGGCTTAGCTTCAAGGTGGGAGTACATGTAATGAAAACAAATATTGCCTAAAAATAGTTTTGCCAAAGAAAAGAATTTTAGAATACAAGGAGAGCAACCCGAGTAGAAATATTAAGGAAATATTGTTCTTAAAAGAATTTAAAAAATCAAAATTGTATGCCTTTAGAAGAAGAACTTAGGATTAAAATTAGAACCAGTACTGAGCTTATACAAGAATTAGAAGATCAAAAATTAAAGTATCAATTTCTTTTATCATTAGCTTCTGGTAGATCTCTAGAAAACTATAGTTCGAAAATTTCTTAGATGAATAGACAGGTAATGGTAAAACAAGAAGCTTTGCAACTAGTTATACAACAGCTTGAAGACTTATTAGCATAACTGTAGAATTAATTAGATAATCCTCAGCCCAATTTCAAAATAGTGGTAGACCACTAACTCATCACCCCCAAAAAATTGGTATAAGAGCAGTGTTCGGTTTTAGGACAGTTTAAGTTAGTTTATGCATTTTGCTTATGGAAATAGAGTAGTTTTTATTTTTGGACAATTTAGTTATAAATTTCATATTATAGTAGCTTTTAATAATTTTAAAGTAGGATTTAATTTGGTGTATGAAAAGAGTAGAATATTTAGATTTAGAACTCAGCAATCATAACAATCGTCTCAGCATAGATAAAAATAAATTTCGTTGTAATTTTGAAGGTACTTTTTCACATCAGCTCCATAGTGAACATAATTTTTAGCTAAATAGTATCGTAGATCACCAGATTAATTTTGCAGAAAATATTAAAAAGGACATAGATAAAATTAGTAATCTTTTTATTTCATCTATAGATCATCTCCGTAATAATCGTAGTATAATTAAAAATCAAGATAAAAAATTAGATTATATCCAAGACCAGTGTAGTTCAATTTTACAAAAACAAATAGATTTAAATTTAGGAAAATTTCCCACTAAGCTAGAAATAGAAACTCTAATTTCAGCTATAAATACTAGCAGCTCAAAGCAAATAGAGTTAGAATTTAAACAACTAATTGAACAAATTCATAGCCAGATAAATCAAATGGCTAAACAAATAGAACAAATCAACCAAATTCAAGATAATTTAAAATAGAAATTAGAAATTTTAGAACAACTAATAAGATCTTAGTTTATGAGTAGTGATAAAAAAAGCTAATAGGGACTACCAGATTATCTTAAAACAAGCATAAGACTTCCATAATAACCCAAAAGGAATCAGTAGCTATCAAGGAATAAATCAGTCAGATAAAATATTAGTAAGACAAAATAATATAGAAATTTTATTTCTAATCAGATTGTGTGAAAAATTTGAAGAATTATCAGAATAACTACACAGTTTAGAAAATCGTTTAGCTTCTTTAGAAAGATTAATACTTCAAAAAGGAAAAGGAGTAGAAGGACCAACAAACAAACCTCAATCTCAGATAAACGAAGAAGATATAGCTAGATATTTTGAAATGCTCAAACTAAAAAAAAACCTGCCTGTAGAACTTACAGAAAATAAAAATGTTTAAACAGATAGTAAAAGGAAGTAGTAGCAAAAAGCGTAATGAAAATGAAGATATTAAAATGGAAGAATTTATAGATGTAGAACAACAAATAGAAAAATTTTAAAAAGAAAAACTAGAATTAATTCCAGCTAAATATGTAAACAAGCTAGGTAAGGTTCATAAAAAACAATATCTATTTAAATACTACGGTGAACAAATGATTAGTGTAATCCATGAAAACGAAAAAATAGAGCTAAACTTAATATATAGAGAAAGCTATAAATATGCAGTAAAAGAACACCTCAAAATGACTCACTTAGGATTAATTGTGGTAGGAGTTAAGGCTTTATCTAGAAAAAATTTAGGAACTAAAGTTTTTGTATGTCTTTTTAATGATAAGTTTAATGATGTAGGACAAAGTATTTTAGACAGCTATGAATTAGACATGAATTCAAAAGGAGGAATAGTCTATTTTACACCAGATTTCTTATTACTAACCTTAACCTTTCATAAAAAGATAAAAATAAGAATAAAATGTAAACGATACAAATGAAAAAGGAAGAAAATAATTTATTAGTGTGCACAGGATTTTAAGGCTTAGTAGTCTCAGAAAGTAATACTCATTATAGACTTACAAATGATCAGATAGTTAAGTTATTAGGCACAAAAGGAATAAAGGCATTACCAGCTAAAAAGTTTAGTTCTGAAGATAATGCAGCACTAGATTGGAATTTAGGAGATTTTCTAGGACAAAAAAGGTTAGCCCCTAAAGATAACTTATTATATCAAAAAGCAGATGGAAGCTATGCAGTAAGATTTATTTAATATACGTATGTAGGACCAGAAAAATCTGAAGATGATGAATTTAGCAGTATAGATAGGGAAAAAAATCAAGATAATCATAGTGACATAAATCATTTATGTAATTACAGAGGAAAAAACAATATCACAAAATAAGATATGTAATATTGATGAGATAGATTTGGAAAATTTCAGCCTAACTGATATGAATAAAATACTAGATACTAGATACTATGAATATTTAGCTAGAGGAGATACTCATGATGAAGCAGTGTCATTCTTAGATCAAGAATTTCATACAGAATATGTAGACGACATCATAGAAGAAAAAATACATCCTAGCAAGATATTTAGAATACCAAAACAATCTAATTTAGAAGATACTTTTTATATGAACACAGAAAGCACAGGAACTAGTAACCCATAACCTACGGTAGAAGATCTAGTAGAACCAATGCATTATGCAGTAGGAGGAAGGAGACCATTATCTAGTTCAGGGCGTAGTAAGGCAGACCCAAATAAAAGTTATAGGTTTCGTGGAAAGTGTAGACCAGCAGATATGAGTATACAATTACAGCCAGCCAATAACCAAGGAACCCTTTTAGATTTAGCTATATTCGACCCTCAGATATGGCAAGAAATAATAGAAAAATGGGAAAAAGATGTGGTAAAAGCATGGATGAATAATCCCTTTGAATCAGTTCACGTATGGGAATATATAGAAACACTTTTAGGAGATTCAGCCTTTAATATATATTTAACGTTTAAAGAAAAATATGAGGAGACAATTAGACAGCTTAAGGGACTAGGAGATAACTCATGGAATTTTACTAGTTTTATAAAAGAAATGCTTATAGGATACGACCCTTCTAGAAAAAATGATTACACCCAGAGCATAGCATTAACTGAGCTAGATCAGATAACATTTGGAAGTTGGAAATATATTGTACCTTTAGTAAAGAATGCTTAGCCATAACAGTTAGAACTGGAAAAAGTTTTGATGAAGAAATAGGAAATTAATATTTTAGAAAATTACCTGGAGAGCTAGGGAGAGAGATAGAAAATAAATGGTCAATTTATTATACCAACTTACCAGCAAAAATAGCCTCATGAGAAGTAAAAATAAAAGGAACCTTCGGAATAGGGCCTAGGATAGTTTTTACATTTCATAGGCTCAGAGAAAAATGTATAGAAGTCCATATACAGAAAGATTTGAAAAAACAAAATTATGATTTTTGTAACAGTGTAATATATATTCCTTAGCAATATGAAGATAAATATAATAAGAAAAAAATAAAAAAAAATATGGAAAATATAGAAAAGAAAAATATTGGAAGAAAAAATATAGAAAATCATGGAAAAAATAGAAATTCATTAGAAAGAGTAGAACTTTTAATAGGATAAACTATAAGCGACTACCCAAAGAAGAAAAAGATGAAAAAAAATAAAGATATGTTAGAAAACCCAACAGTAAAAAATGCAATTGTTTTATATGTGGAGAACCCAATCATTTTGCAAAAGCCTGCCTAAAAAGACATAGGTCTAATACTAATAAACAAATAGAAAGACTACATATAATAAAAGACTTAGAAGAAGATATAGTTAGCATAAATAGTGATGATTCAGAAGTATATAACATAGTTAGTGATTATGAATGTCAAATAGAAGCTATAAGTTTAGGTAGTGATTCAGAAAGTGATACAGACGTAGATAATCTTTTAGGACAACTTAACCAATAAATTGGAATGCCCTCTTCTCATGACACTTTCTTTATGATGGAATGTAATGCAGATACTGAATGTCAGCATAATTTTCAAATAGGACCAGGATTTGATACCACTAGATGCAGTTATTGTAATTGGTTTCCCGCTGAAAATAAAAGAGCTCAGTGTTTATTATGCAGTATAACCTATTGTATAGTCTGTCTAGAAAAATTAAACATGACACATAAGATAACATCAGGAAATAACAGCGAGATGCTAGTATATCAGAGTATAGAAAGCAGAAAATTACATTTAACAATTAGAGAATTAGAAATACAAGTAAGAGAACTTAAGTTACAAATACGAGAGGTAGAAACTAAAGCTAATCTTGACATAGAATGTTTTGAAGTAGAAAATAGACAGCTTAAACAGCAGCTAGAACAACTTCATATTAAGTACCCTTTAAAAGATAAACTTGTCGAAGAACATATGAACTCTTTAGAATTAGTCAACCTAGTTGATTCTCAACCCTTTAGATAGTTTTCCCAAACACAGTCAGATAATGCATACTTACCATTCAATTACCCTGTCATACCCAAGCCAAATTTTGTCGAAATCTCTTGTGTAATTAAATTGGCAGAAAAAACCCTTAGTATAGATGCCGTGATAGATACAGGAGCCAGTAAATCATATATTGAACAACACATAGTTCCACCAGGATGGAGTATAGCTTTAACAACCCCAGCTTTAGTCAATATAGCCGACGACACTAAACAGACATACAAAAATTGCATTAATGGAGCACAGATTAGTTTTCATCACCTAGGATCTCAAACTCAACATATAGAATGGTTCCCTTTACCTTAAGTTTGGATTGGAACCACTCGACAAAATCATCCTTTCATCTTAGGACTTAACTTCATCCTTAGTTTACAGGGCGGCATGTTCATTAGCCAAAACAACATTAGTTTCTTCAAACGAACTGTACATACACCCGCAACATATGCCCTTAGCACCATTGCCCATTCCTTAGAGTTGCGTGCGAAGCGTGGTGGTACTATAGGAGTAGATTCAGTTCCCGCTAGTTTTTTATTTCCTAGTAAAAACATTCTTCCTGAGTTAGCCCAAAAGTATATACTTGATGAGATAGCAAATACTTCTTTAGAAAATTTAGACATAGAAAATTATGAATTAGAGGATTTAGAAGAGCTTAATTTTGAAGAAAATAGAGACTATTGGAACCTAGAAGATTTTCATCAAATAGTTAACTTAGATTTAATTTTGCAAAAATTGGAAAATTAAAGAAAAAGCCAGTATACAGAAGAATAGAAAATGATTTAGATGAAATAATAAGACTAGCTGAAACAACATAAATTTTAGGTGAACAACCCATGAAATACTGGGAAAGAAATAAAGTTTTAGTTAGTTTAGATATAAAAAATAAAGATTATAGGATTACATCAGCACAAATAGATCATACGCCAGCAGGCATAGAAGAATTTAGGACACAGATTAAAGAGTTATTAGATTTAGGAGTAATTAGACCAAGTAATAGCCCGTATAGGAGCGCCGCATTTATGGTAAGAAATCATGCAGAAATAAAAAGAGGAAAAGCTAGAATGGTTATAAATTATAAAAGATTAAATGAAAAAACAGAAGATGATAAATATAATATATCAGATAAAGATCAACTCATAAATAGAATACAGACAACAAAAATATTTAGCAAATTTGATTGCAAATCAGGATTTTGGCAGATAAAAATGGAAAAGGAAAGTAAACCATAGACAGCCTTTTGCTGCCCATAAGGACATTATGAATGGCTAGTCATGCCTTTTGGACTAAAATATGCACCTTCCATATTTCAGCGTAAGATGGATAGTATATTTAATAAATATAGTTTTATACTGGTATACATAGATGACATATTAGTATTTAGTCCAGATAAAAATAGTCACATAGATCATTTATATATAGTATTAGAAGAATTCATAAATAATGGAATAATAATTAGTAAGAGGAAAATGGTATTAAATAAACCTCATATAGAATTTTTAGGAATGGAGTTAGGAGATGGAAAAATCAGGCTACAACCTCACATAGTTAAGAAAATTTTAGATTACCCACACAAATTAGAAGATACAAAACAACTCTAATCATTTTTAGGAATTTTAAATTATACCCGAATGTACATTCCTAACCTCAGTAAAATAATAGGACCCCTATATAGTAAGACTACACCTACAGCACAAAAATATTTCAATCAACAAGATATAGCTTTAGTTAGAAAGATAAAAGACATTTGTAGAAATTTACCCGACCCACAACTTCCTTTAGAGTCAGAATATATAGTCGTAGAGACAAATGCAAGTCAATTAGGATGGGGAATAGTATTATTAGCTAAACCTAGCAAGTATGATAGTAAAAATAAAGAGCGCATTTGTAGATATTATTCTAGAAAATTTAAAGAAAAAGACACGACCATGAACAACCTAGATTTTGAGATATTAGGAATAGTATATGCAATAAACAAATTTAGATTATTCTTACACAAGCCCTTTACAATTAGAACAGACTGTGAAGCTATAGTTAGATTTCATAATAAACTTAATGAGCACAAACTAAGTACCAGAAGATGGGCGGAATTTTTAGATTGTATAGTAGGACAAGGATATAAAGTAGAATTTGAACACATTAAAGGGAGTGATAACATATTAACAGATTGGCTAACTAGGAAGATTTATTTAGAGGAAGAAAATAACCAGTTTAATTTTTGTGCAGATAATGGAGAATAGCAAAACCATGAACTTTGGGGGATTTGCCGTTCCCATTTATGAAGGTATAAACAAATTCAG